>NW_028082296.1:34514-1311518 GCF_014824575.4 Sturnira hondurensis
GGCACCTAGGTTGCTTCCAACTCTTGGCTATTGTAAATTGTGCTGCTATGAACATTGGGGTGCATAGGTTCTTTGGGATTGGTGTTTTAGGGTTCTTAGGATACAATCCCAGCAGTGGAATTGCTGGGTCAAAAGGCAAGTCCAATTTTAGTTTTCTGAGAAAATTCCATACTGTTTTCCATAATGGTTGTACCAGTCTGCAATCCCACCAACAGTGGACCAGAGTCCCCTTTTCCCCACACCCTCTCCAACATTTGTCGTTTATTGCTTTGTTTATGATAGCCATTCTCACCGGTGTAAAGTGGTATCTCATTGTAGTTTTAATTTGCATCTCTCTGATAGCTAGTGATATTGAGCATATTTTCATGTGTCTCTGGATCCTCTGTATGTCCTCCTTGCAGAAGTGTCTGTTCAAGTCCTTTTCCCATTTTTTAATTGGGTTAGTTGTCTTCTTAGAGTGAAGTCGTGTGAGTTCTTTGTATATTTTGGAGATTAAACCTTTGTCTGAGGTATCATTGGCAAATATGTTTTCCCATACAGTTGGTTGTCTTTTTATTTTAATGCTGTTTTCTTTAGCCGTGCAGAAGCTTTTTATTTTGATGAGATCCCATTTGTTTATTCTTTCCTTTATAGTCCTTGCTCTAGGGGACATATCAGTAAAAATGTTGCTGAATGAAATATCTGAGATTTTCCTGCCAATGTTCTCCTCTGGGACTTGGTGTCATGGCTTATATTTAAGTCTTTTATCCACCTTGAATTTATTTTGGTGTATGGTGTTAAACATTTTTAGTTGTTTTGTTGTCCATTAAAAATTTGCCTCTTATTTCTTTACTGGGTTTTTTAAAATAATATTTTTATTTTTCAATTACAGTTGACATACAATATTATATAAGTTTAAAGTATACAACATAGTGAATAGACACTTGTATAATTTGCAAAGTAATTACTCCAATAAGTCTATTACCCATCTGATGCCATACATATAGTTATTACAATAATACCAACTATATTCCTTATGTTGTACTTTACATTTCCATGACTTTTTATCCCTATAAATGTGTATTTTTTTTTAAATTTTATTTATTTATCTTTAGAAGAGAAGGGAAGGAGAGAAGGAGAGAAATACCAATGTATGATTGCTTCTGGTGCATCCCCTGCTGGGAACTGGCCCCTGCAGGGAACTAGCCTGCAACCCAGGCATGTGCTCTGATGGGGAATCGAACTGCAGTCTTTTGGTTCTCAGTCCCATGCTCAATCCACTGAGCTACACCAGCCAGGGCTAAATGTATACTTCTTAATCCCTTCACCCATCCTCCACGCCTGGCACCCATCACCCAACCCACTTCCATCTGGCAACCATCAATTTATTCTCTGTATCTATGAGTTTGTTTGTTTGCTTATTTTCTCAGATTCCACAAAAGTGAAGTCATATGGAATTTGTCTTTCTGTGACAGACTTATTTCACTGGGCACAATACCCAGTTGGCCCATCCATGTTGTCGCAAATGTCAAGATCGTACTATTTTTGACTGAGTAATATTCCACTATATACTATTTTTTCTGTATCCATTTTTTTATTGATGAACACTTGGGCTGCTTCCATAGCTTGGCTATTATAAATAAAACTGTAATAAACACTGGGGTGCATATATATTTTTTCAGATTGGTGTTTTGGGTTTCTAAGATAAATACCCACAGTGGAGTTGCTGGATCTTTAATAGGCTATTTTTAAATTTGGGGGGAACTTTATTTTACAATATTAGTAACAGTGATTTGCATTATCTTCTGTGAAGTTAGCATCAGTAATGCTTACACCTTTAAAAATAACAATTCTCCCTTTCTGTGTCTTCTATTGAACTTTTAAAATTGTTATTTAAAGATTTTTAAAAAATATTATTTATTTTTCTACTGTGTGTATTCCATTGTGTAAATATGCCAAGTTTTTTTGACCTACTCATTTACTGATGGGCACTTAGTTGCTTCCAGCACTTGGGTATTGTAAATTGAGTTGCTATGAGTATTGGGGTGCGTACATTCTTTTGAGTTGGTGAAAATGTCAACACATATTATTTACTTAAAAATCAAATATTTAAAAAGATGAAAATAATGCTTAGACTTTACTGTTTTATTATGTTAATAGCCAAATAATGTAGAAGGTAGTCTTACAGATTTTCCAATCATACAAACATAATTCAAATAGAAAAACAGCAAGCAACAGAACTAAAAAAAATACTTCAAAGATTTAATAACCTAATGGTAAAGAAAACACTTGCTCTTCAAACTAAATATTACATTGGTTCTTGGTATTCAGTCAAGTCCTTTCCTTTCTGTTTGTTCTTTATGGACAAATTCTGGCTTTATCCATTTATTTGGTCCCTTATTTGTAAAGGATAATTTTTTTTAGTTGACTTTGAAACAGCTGATTATCTATACTCAATCCTTGCCAGTTTTGCATTGATTTGTATGTGTTCATTTTTCCCTATAAATGGGAATTAGACAGTCTTCAGACAAGTGTAATGTTTAGATGAAATATACTGATACTTAGCATCCCCATTTTAGAAAAAATAGGATGAAAAAGAGAAATCATTTGTTTAATGTCACTTCAAAAATGTGGTTATAGAGGAAGGATCAATATGGCTCATTCTTACACTGATTCTTAGATAACTCACTTCCCAAAACTCATGGGCAAAAATGATAAACTAAGTAACTACCTAATACTTAAAAATTACTTTGAAAATCTATCATTTTGAAATAAATCACTTTCTGTCTTAGGATTTATGATCCTATAACCCTAGATATGTCATACTTTGCTATTTGAACAAATCCAAGAATACTTAATCACTTACAAAATTTGCTCACCCTAATGCCAAGCATGGAAGAGGCCACTGAAATGTAGAAGATTGACAAGGGAAAAAAAAGGACAATGATAATGGAGAAGTAATATTTTCCTTATGTCCAAAATGGAATAGTAATAGTATTTTAAAAGATTATTGAACTCAAATGCTTTTGAAGAATTAACATTGATGGCAAAGAAAGGAAAAATGCTTGAAAATTGTGACTTATCCTGCAATAGCATGTTAAAATACCTGTGGGATGAGCATGCTTCGATATTAAAAACTGACGATGACAGAACTCTGCATTTTATGGGATGAACAACAAACAGGTAGGTGTGGCTTAAGAAAAATACAAAGAAGGTTAATATCTAAGTCATTTCCTTGTGGTAATATTTAGTTTGAAGAGCAAATATTTTGTTTACCATTAAGTTATTAAATCTTTAAAGTATTTTTTAGTTCTGTCATTAAATACTGTGATAAATATGTAACACATACTATTGTGATAAATATGTAACACATACTATTTCCTGTGTGATGAGAACTGTGCTAAACTGTCACATTCATTATTGTATATAGTTTCAGAACAAATTTGCTTTGCTGATGAGGAAACAAAAAGAGGTTCACAGAGAAGTGACTTGCTCAAGTTCAAGTTCAAGTTCAGTGAGAGATCTGGGATTTGAACCCAGGCAATCTGATTCCAGAGTCGTCATTCTTGATTTGCAGGTGATATGTTAGGCTTAGAGATGCCAACATTTATGGAATTCTGTTACTTATCATTCCAACCATTGTATTTACTAGAGCATGTTCTTCAGGACACTCCTCTGAATTAATAACAGAGGTGTTTTATTATGCAAACATGATTAGAAGTGGATAGGTACATTTTTCATTTTAGGCTAATGTTTAGGGGAATAAAAAGTCAGTCGTAGCTAGATAAATTTCTTTAAAAAAGTAACCAAACTAATGGTGTCATATATGCACTTACTTTTTAAATTTAACTTTTTCTGACTGAAGTAAAGCCTTCTAAATACAGTGATAATTGTTTTCTTTATTTTACCAGTTTTACATTAAACACACACATACACTCTTACTATTTTCTATTGACTAAAATTTCAAAACTGGAAATAATTATATGCAATTTTATTCTAAACATGAGAAAAATGTGATTTTTTAAAGTTTTCTTACAGGATCTAGTTGCAGGTGGACATGGAAGAGAGCTCTCTGAGATATATGTTTTCAGAAAACAAAAGGAAAATTATTCAGAATACTACTCAGCTCTCTTAATCTTGGTAAGGTACTCAAATCATGGGTTTTAAAAATAGTCTTACAATATCCAGGCAACTTATTGATTTCCCATGCAAAAGATAAATATATCTTTATGGTCAGAAATCACATCCTCTCTCAATTCCCATTGTCTAATCCACCTATCTTTCATTCCATATACCTATTACATCACCATGCATGAGGGATAGAAAAAAATTACTAGGTAAGTGGTTGAATTCTGAATTAAGTCATTTTTTCCTGTTTTCATTTGAGTAATTTTACATGAGTGTTGTTACTATGGCATAAGTCATTTTAAAATATGGTCCAGTCTCTGCTTTGGATATTCATGATGTTTACAAGATGCTTGACTACATTCACAACTGATGCTGTTATATAACTACAAGATGAGTCATTGTTCTAATACTCCTACAAAGACTTAAAAATGCATTCAGTCATGCTCAATCAATTAGAAATAAGTCTCCTTTAGGATATCACAGAGGACTTTTTTCTATTTCTAATTTTCACAACATGTTTTTGATGAAAGATTCCAGACCAACAAATAGCCCGAAAGACTGATGGCCTCTCAAATCCTCGAACATCACCAATGAGAATGATTGCTCCATGAAATTACAACTCTGTTTTGGAGAATGATTTCTTCAGGAGCCATGAAAATAAATGTATGTTTTTAAAAATACTTCAGCGCCTTTTAAGACTATGAGGTTTTTATATACTAGACTATATTCTTTTCTCCCTCTTTCCATTTACTCATTCACTGATTCATCAACAAAACTTCTGGGGACTTACCATATTCCAGGTACCATATTGCATTTCAAGAATGTGAGCATGAATAAGATGCAGTTTCTATTTTTCAGGGGTTTATAATTTATTTATTGAGATGAACGACTAAGGAAATAATTCCCTGCACAGTATGCATGCTTGCTGGTAGATATTTACCTGTTATTAACATACAACAACCAAACATTTACTTGAGAGGTTCTATCATAGATGCATAACTTATGAAAAATTTTAAAGACTCTAGCATAATCATATTCTGAAAATAAAGAGGTAAATTTATTTTTCTTGTACTCTATGATATAGGAAAGGTAACCTCTTACTATGATTGAAAACTCAATGTTTTACTACTATTGTAACTCATTTAAAAATGTATGTTCAATGAGGAGACTCATAATTAAAAAAAAAACTGGTAAACTCCAAAGATTTCTCTTTTCTGGATGAAAAGCTATAGAAATAGAACTATGTTGCAGGATATAAAAATAACTGACAATGAAGAATACTGAATGGAAGCAAATCATGTTTCCTCCCCAGTATGTCCTCTCTAGTTCTCCTTATGAAAATTAAGCTGGTTTTTGGATATATATTTAGTTCTATAGTGTCATCTCCTAATTCATTTTTTACACTATTTATCAATTCTTACACCTCTTATTCTTCTTATGGTAGAAGATATTTCAAGATTAATGTATTATTCTAAAATGATGGATACAAGTTGTTTTTCTTCTATGCATATTTTTTTCAGGTATCACAAATACTTCTAAAGACAGTCATTTGTGATTATGCATATTTTATTTACAACTTTACCTTTCATTAAAGTTTCTAAAAATAAATTAGAATTAGTGTTAAATTAGTCTACTCCTATGTGGTGATTGTAAAGTGGAACACAGAATACATTTTCATGTAGTAACCTGTTATTTTGAAATACCTTTTAAAATTATTTCACTATTTACACAAATATACTAAGTATGAAATAATCCATACTCATAGTAACACAGTTATAATTAACCAATATTTATTTGATTTTGATTTTCTATTCTTATATATTTCTTAGACACTTGATATCACACTATAATACATATATAGAGTTTAATAACTTAAATTAACATTGTGAGTTTTTGTATTTTACTAAAAGATTTGTATTTATTGGATGCATTACATTACATGATATGGTTCATTTCTCAGTTGAATCCATATTTCAAAGTATGAAATATTTCTGTTTACTATGTTGCACTTTCCGTATACTCTCTTCCCCTTCCCTTACTGTCATCTGATCATTGCTCTCAAGGGAGCCCCCTAACCTTGTCAAAGGTCAGTCCTCATGTGCTGCAGATTCCACACTATCTCATCTTTCCAGATTGTTAATCCTAAAATTTCTCTTCTGCACCATCAATTCCTCGCTCTCAATTATAGTGTCTTCATTAACATAAAATATTCTTTAAAGTCTTCCATCTATTAGAAAAACAGGTCTGCTTTTTAAAAAAAGGTAATCCTATTTTCCCTTCCTTTTAAAGCACAGCTTATTGAATGAGTTGTCAGAAACTTTATATTTACTTTCTCATCTCTATTTTCCCCTTCATCAAGTTCAGCCAGATGTCTACTCCTGACCACACCACTGAACTTATTCTTTTTATCTTTTTGGCAATGTGATGCCAATGACCATGACATTGCCAAATACCAAATGGTTCATTCTCAGCTCTCAAATGACCTCATTACTGGACTTATTTTGTACAGCTTGACCAATACTATTTTCTGAAAACAAATATTATTCTAGGCTTTTCTGTGTTATACTCCATTGGATTTTCTTCGGGACCACTGACTGCTCCACTTCACCCTTTTTTGCTGGCTGCTTTTCTAGATCTGTTTTTCAGACCTTAAATCTGTTACCATTTCCTTCTCTATTTAAAGCTTCTTCTATTTTTGCTCAACCCCTCTACCCCCTAAACTCTAAAATTAAAAAAAAATAGAAAGAAAAAGGAAAAAAGACTCATGGACATGGGCAAGTGTGATGATTGCTAGGGGGAGGGGTATATAAGGGGGCTAAATGGTAATGGGAATAATTACAGTAAAGATTAAATTTAATAAAATAAGGCTTGTTCTAAAAAATCTTGTTCACTATCATGCCTTTAAATATCTAAATGCTAATTTACATTTTCAGACTGATCTCTCTCCTGAACTCTAAACTTATAGCCATCTGCTACTTTACATTTCCACTTTAACATTTAATAACTATCTCAGGGTTCACATACTCCGTATTAAACTTCCAGTCCACACAGCCTTGGGTATGTCCATCTCAGTAATGTCACCATCATATATCTACCAGTTACTTAAGCCAAAAGTACCAGTTTTCAGAAACTTTACCCTAAGAATCCTGAAACACCAATTTAAAGGAACCCATGCACACCACTATTCATAGCAGCACAATTTACAATGGCTAATATTTGAGGCAACCTAAATGTCCACCAGTAAATGAGTGGATAAAAAAACCATAAGCCCTGGCTGGTGTAGCTCAGTGGATTGAGCGCGGGCCTGTGGACCAGACAATCGCGGTTCGATTCCCAGTCAGGGCACATGCCTGGGTTGTAGGCGAGTTCCCAGCAGGGGCTGCACAAGAAGCAACCATACATTGATGTTTCTCTTCCTCTCTCCTTCCCTTCCCCTCTAAAGATAAATAAATAAAATATTAAAAAAAACCTATGGTACATTTACACAATGGAATACTACACAGCAGAAAGAAAGAAGGAGCCTTTGCAACAGCATGGATGGAACTGGAGAGCATTATGCTAAGTGAAATAAGCCAGGCAGTGAATGACAAATACCATATGATCTCATCTATAAGTGGGACCTAATCAACAAAACAAACAAGTAAGTAAAATATAGCCAGAGATACTGAAATTAAGAACAGACTGACAGTAACCCGAGGGAAGGTGGGAGGAGTTAATAGGGGGAAAAGGAGGAAGAATTATCAAGGAACATGTATAAAGGACACATGGACAAAGCCAAAGGGGGTAGTAGGATTGAGGGTGGGAGTTAGGGATGGCTGGAATGTGGGGAAGAGAAGGGGGAAATGGAGACAACTGTACTTGAACAATAAAAAAAAAGGAAAAAAGAAAAATCACCAGTTATTGTTGATTCCTTTTATCTTAATCCTCACAATCAATCTGCCAAGAAATCCTGAGTCCTTGAACTTCTCATGTTTCTACGACAGCAGGCCTCCCCTTATCCATGGGGGATACATTCATGACACCCATTGGATGCCCGAAACCATGGATAGTACTGAACCCTGCAAATACTATATTATTTTATTATGCATACATACCTATGATAAAGTTTAACTTATAAGCACAGTAAGACATAAGAATGATAGCTAATAATGAAATACAACAATTATAACAACATATTGTAATAAAAGTTATAACAATGTAATATCTCAATATACCTTACTGTACTGTATGTACAGTGTGGATATACGGGAAAAGGCATAATTTATGTCTTGGGCAGGACAGAGCAGGAGGGCACAGGTTTTCATCAAGCTAGAGCTGTGAGAAATTTGAAATGCATGAATTGTTTATTTCTAGAATCTTTCATTTAATATTTTTGGACCATGGTTGACAGTGGGAAACTGAAATCATGGGTAATAGAAACTGTGGAAGTGAAATCACAGAGAAGAGACTTTCCACCAAGAAGGAGGCATAGGTAGATACACATTGTCTCCTCATACAACCATAAGACAGACAACAACAAATTTAAAAACCAAAAATAATCAGAACTGCCATAAAAACCAAACTGTATAGCAATCTGACAATCAAGGAGTTAAAGAAGAAACATTCACTCAGACTGGTAGGAGGAGCAGAAACAGGCAACTGGGGCAGAGAGTATACACAGCAAGGTGGTGGCTGGCAGACTGTGTGATCCCACATTTGTGTGTGGATAAATGGGAGGAACAGCTAGGGAGCGAGACAGACTGCACAACTCAGGGTTCCAGCACAGGGGGAAATTAAGCCTCAAAACCTCTGGCTGTGAAAATCTGTGAAGGTTGTAGCGATGAGAAAAACTCCCAGTTTCACAGGAGAGTTTGTTGGAGAGACCCACAGGATCCTAGAATGTACACAAACCCACCCACCTCGGAATCAGCATCAGAAGGGCCCAATTTACTTGTAGGTAGTGGGGGAAGGGACTGAAAGCTGTAAGTCAGCAAGATCTGAGCAAGATGTGTAATTCCCCCCAGACCCTTCCCACACATACAGCGCCAAAACACAGTGACATGGGCAGTCACACCCCTGTGAATACCTAAAGCTCTGTCCCTTACAATATAACAGCTGTGTTGAGACAAAAGAAATATGGCCCTAATGAAAGAACAAATCAATACTCCAAAAATAGAACTAAGTAATGAGGAGAGCCAACCTATCAGAGTTCAAAACACTGATAATCAGGATGCTCACAGAAATGGCTGAGTATGGTTACAAAATAGAGGAAAAAGTGAAGGCTATGAAAAGTGAAATGAAGAGATATGTACAGGTAACCAACAGAGAAGGCAAGGAAATGGGGACTCAGATCAATGATTTGGAGCAGAGAGAATAGATACACATTCAACCAGAACAGTATGAAGAAACAAGAATTCACAAAAATGAGGAGATGCTTAGGAAACTCTGGGACAACTTTAAATGTTCCAACACCCCAAATCATAGGGGTGCCAGAAGGAGAGGAGGAAGAGCAAAAAAATGAAAACTTATTTGAAAAAAATAATGAAGGAGAACATCCCAATCTGGCAAAGGAAATAGACTCCCAGGAAGTCCAAGAAGCTCAGAGAGACTCAAAGAAGTTGGACCCAAGGAAGCACACACCAAGGCACATCATAATTACATTACCCAAGGTTAAAGAGGAGATCTTTATCTCCTTCTATTTAATCTTAAAAGCAGCAAGAGAAAAGGAGATAGTCACCTACAAAGGAGTGCCCATAAGATTGTCAGCTGATTTTTCAAAAGAAACCTTGCAGGCAAGAAGAGGCTGAAAAGAAGTATTACAAGTCATAAAAGGCAAGGCCTTCCATCCAAAATTACTCTATCCAGCAGAACTACCATTTATAATGGAAGGGCAGATAAAGTGCTTCCCAGATAAGTTCAAGTTAAAGAAGTTCGTCATTACCAAGCCCATTATATGAAATGTTAAAAAGTCTTTTCTAAGAAAAAGAAGATGATCAAAACTATGAACAGTAAAATGACAACAAACTCACAACTATCGACAACTGAACCTCAAAAACAAACTAAGCAGATGACTAGAACAGGAACAGATTCTCAGAAATGGAGATCATATGGAGGGTTAGCAGCAGGGAGTAGGATGGGGGAGAATGGGATAAAAGGTACAGAGATTAAGAAGTATATTTTATAGTTAAAAATAGGTAGGGGGAGGTTAAGAATAGTATGGGAAATGGAGAAGCCAAAGAACTTACATGTACAATCCATGGACATAAACTAGGAGAGGGGATGCAGGTGGGAGGGGGGAATGCAGGGTAGAGGGATATAAAGGGAAGAAAAAACTGGGATGACTATAATACCATGATCAATAAAATATATTTTAAAAAAGAAACCACATAGAAGAAGGGACTATCATACATGCAGTTTTCATCTCCCTACTACCTCCTTAGTTTCTCCCTACAAGACCTTCTTCATTGGTTGCCCCTTTGCACACTTGACTGCTTATCCACTTATTGAAATTATCTTTGTGAAACACAGTTAAATTTTTTCACTTATCTGCTTTGCTTATTTGCTTCCTTCACTTATTTGCTTCCTACTGCATTTACAAAAAAGGCCAATTCCATTGTTCTGACCTTTGGATCTCCATTTAATCTGATCCTGCATATCACTATGACCTGGTTTATACAACTCTCTTTGCACTTACTGTTTTCAGCCACGCTATCATTCTTCTCATTCTTGCTGTTGATTTAACATGCTGTGTTTTACACCTTTTGCGTTTGTTCTTACTTTTGGCATGACTCTCCCTCTTCCATCCATGCCTCCTATTTTTCTTATTTCTCAGCTTAAGTGTCACTTCTCAACCACAGCTTTCCCTTAACCCATTATAAAAAGAAGGTTATCAGTCTCTCCATAACATTATCTGTTTTTATTTTTATATTTTATTGTTTATTACTTTGTTATTTTTTAGCATTTTATCTTCTATGAAAATGTCAACTCTATGAAAGAAAAGACTGTATTATTCTCTGCCTTATACTTAGTGCCTAGAAAACATATGGAATTCAGGGCATGAAATAAGATTTTTTTAACAGATACATTTTTGTCTGCATTTCTGGTATTATCTCCTTAGACTAAATACCTCTAAGTGGAATAATTGAGGTATAACTAATTGTTTTCTAGGAAGTACCTATAGTAAGGTTGTTAAAATTAACAAAAAAGAAATGTGACTCTGGCTAAATTAGAATTTTAGATAAACAGTGAATAAGTATAAGTTTTTGTATAAGTATGTTTTATACCATATTAGGGACATTCTTACAATAAAAATATTCCTCTTTTAATCTGAAATTCAATTTCAACTGGGCATCCTGCATATTACCTGGCAATGCTGTCTTATATGCATTCCCAACTGAAGTGGCTAAAAATGAGGATGATATCATGGTCTCTCTTTCATCATTTTGTAAAAAAGCATGGTGCATGCATGTGCACACATGTACCAGAAACAGAAAAATGTAAATTCATATTTAAATTATAATATTTTTATATAACTTTTATTTCATTGAATTCCTTCTTGAAGTCCTACTCATTCTATACAATTCCATTGATGCTCAGTGGACATCTTTCTGAATCCATGTGTATATCTTAACTAGATCATAATAGTATTTTGATCCAAATGGACTTCATTTACCCTAGAAAAGCAATAACATGGAAGAAATATAATTTTGGTTAGATAATGTGGTATGTACATAAAAAATGACAATATACCTACTCTCACTTCTCAGAAAACATTATGAGAGTCAGAGTCTGGGGTGTGTTAGGTCACTAAGGATGCTCAAGAACCCAGAAACTCTGGGAGGATGGTTTCTGATCTAAAATTTCCTAAATATTTACCTAATACATGGCATGCTGTTTGGCCACTCTATAAAAAAATTTTGGCTTATAAATAGACATGGGATTAATTCTTTTTAAAAAAGTATAGCTAGCAAAGAAAGTTAGAAATTAACTTTTCATTTTGCTACTGTGTTTTTCTCTCATTGTAAACTCATATAAAAAAGATGCTAAGTGTACGAATTATATAACAATATCTGTTTTCATCCTTAATTAATCTTTAATAAGGTTTTAACAAGTTAGGAACTTGAAAAAGAAATATGAAAACCTAGGAACCACATTAAATGAAACGACATTTAAAACTCTGAAGTAGAAAAAGGTTCTCATTAGGGGGTCTCTGCATTTTAAAAGCCTCAAAATTAAACTTGATGCAAGTAATTTTCATAAGTAAATGAGATTTTAGCATTTTGGTAAATTAGGCACTGCATTATGCTGAAAGTGTCCTGTCTATTGTCCTCAGCCAGAAAGGTTTGACTGTTTTATTTAACATTTCCATAAAATATAATGTTTTCTGAGTTTTTGCCGTTATATTTGCTGGCAGTGACTTTCTATCCTCTGTGACTTACATCAGCAGGGTGTGTCATCACCATGAGTAGCAGTGGGAAAGTCAGAAAAAGACAAAGGAACTATACTGGAACGTCTGACTTCACCAGTTTGGAACCATTTTCCATTTATATATATAATTATAGAATAAGTAATTATATTTAAATGACATCTTTATTAAATTATAGTAGCCAGGGCTAATATGCACTGAACCCTCATATAGTGTGTTTAAGTGTGTAGAGTGTGATGTAAGCTTCCTGGCCTATTTATCTCCAAGTGAACATCGTTTAATAATAATAGTAACCTGCCAGGAAATTCACCATGAGTTTGTAAACAATAGCCAGTGACCCTGTGGAGCAGCCTGTTTTTGCTTTTCTCTGTGCCTTTATGGTGGTCAGTGTCATTGCCTTCAGGTTCACGGGCTTCACGGAAAAAGCAAGGCCTCCAGTCTCAGAGGATCTGAGCTTGACTTTGTGTTATTAACTACGTGTCAGTGAATAACTATAACTCATTTGAGTCTCAATTTATATTTATAATACGGAAAGTTGATAAATTAATAAGAAAAATAATTAATCTAAAACAAGCACTTACCACCATACTTGTGTGTGGTAAATACTCAAAAATGCTACTTCACTTTCCTCTTCTCCCACGAAGTCCTAAAGCCGTTACACTGTATTAATACTTTACTCTTATTGAGTGCGTATATGTGCCAGACAATATCCAATTGTTTTATTTATATTGTCCTATTTAATCCTCACTATGCTTCTATGAAATAGTATCTACTATTTTTATCACTACTGTTTATGGAGGAAGAAAATGAAATACTGATGCTCAAAGATATTAGTCACCCTCAGATATTACCTTACTCTACTGTGTCTTCATTATGCACCTGATCACGTAAAATTTGAGCACACAGTCTTTTTAGACATTTATTGCATTACATATAACTCTCCATCAACTATATTTCAATTTAAACATTCAAAGTGTCTTAACTAAGTGTAATGCACTGTGTTTGGCACTGTGGAGAAATACTGCCCACTACTGGCCGACAGTCTCTGTCCCCCCAAAAAACTCAATATTGGGGATAATTTATATTGGCTCTAATCTCAAATCTATTGACTGAACAATGAGGCTTATTCTATGATCACTAGAACAAAAAAATGTAAACAACCATGTTGTAACCATCGATTAGAAATTAAAAATTGTTAATATAGATAAATTGTCAAGACATGCAGCTGAGAATTTATATACATACTAATGAAATCCGGTCACCAGAGTAATTTATGCAGTTAAGGCAACTCAATTAGAAGAAAAAGAATAATGAATATAGAATTAATGGAAATAAGTAATTCTAAATTTACTTATTTTCAGACACAGGGAGTTCCATTTTTCTAACTATACTGCTGGGTGAAATAATAAAATTTAGATATGAATTTATTGCTATTTAATCCCAATTATAATAAACACTTAAAGAAAAATATAGTTTGGTTTTGTCTCCTGTAAGCATTGGAGTTTGAGATGAGAGGTCTTTTTTATTTTGTTTCTTTCAGACACATGAATATCAAGTTTTATCATCTGATTATAAGAGAAGTCACAGACTGATATTTTAATAAAATATAATTAGAAACTGATAAATAGTGAACTTCATACAGCTTAAAATAAACTTCATGCAGGACAATAAAGGTATATTTACTGCCGTCTCTCCGCTGTTCAGGGCCTGCATACCAGCATAATTTTAAGTTTCAGGATAATAGGAGCATCAAACAGTCAGAGTGACTTTAAACTATTCTGCCATATACTTTCCCATTGTGGAATAAAAGTTGATTCAAGTTTTCATTTCTGAACTGTAATAAGAAGTGTATTATCAGGTAGGCATTTGCTTTTTTATTTCAAACAGCAAGAAAGCTGTATTAGATTAACTATAATTCTATGTCTTTCTTTGGTTGCTCATTGGCTAAAATACAATCTACTTGATTGTGTGTATAAATATGGACAGTTATCACCCTGGCTGGTGTAGCTCAGTGGATTGAGCGTGGGCCTGTGAACCACACGATCGCGGTTCAGTTCCCAGTCAGGGCACATGCCTGGGTTGCAGGCCAGTGTCCAGTTCCCGGCAGGGGATGTGTGAGAGGCAACCATACATTGATATTTCTCCCTCTTTCTCCCTCTCTCTCTCCTTCCCTTCCTTTCTAAGATAAATAAATAAAATCTTTAAAAACAAAAGTTTTAAAAAAAATATATGGACAGTTATCTACATTCTTAACACAGAAACTTTGGTTATAAAAAAACAAAGATGACAAGATAATTAAATTTCTAGCCATTGAAAGACATTTCTTTGACTTGTACTTTTCTACCTTTCCTGCAGTATTATAATACTCAAGTCTCTATTAAAATAAATGCTAAAAATAGTTTCTGGCTAAATACTAATATAACTGAGTTTTGAAAGTAAACAAGTCAGGGTACTATCAACCATACAAGTACTGTTTGTCTCAGTATTTTTTCTCATGATGCTGTGCATTTCCTTCAGTTTTTCTACAATTGCTCAAAACATTTTGTAAAGTAATTTTTGAAAATTACCATTACAATGGAAAGCATGTTCATTTAAATATTCAAACTATGGCCAATCTACCATGATATCAATTTTTTTAAATATTTATTTATTTATTTATTTATTTTTTAGAAAGGGTGAAGGGAGGGAGAAAGAAAGGGAGAGAAACACCAATGAGAGGAAGAAACATCAATCAGTTGCTTCTCTTGCACCCATAACCCAGGCATATGCCCTGACTGGGAATTGAACTGGCAACCTTCTGCTTTCTGGGGCAACATTCAACCAGTTGAGCCATGCCAGCCAAGGTAATGCATATTTTTAAATAGAAAAAGAAAGTTACAGAAAGAATATTTGAAAAAAATCATTCTACATTTGAGTGTATGTGTCTTTGTGTTGTTGAAAAGATTTTTTAAAATAAATGTTTCATTTTTAGTAGTGAGACTACATACGCTTGCCAGGGCTGCCATTACCAAAATACCCCAAAACTAGATGGCTTACACAACATAAATTTATTGTTTTAGAGTCCTGGAGGCTAGAAGACTGAAATAAAAGTATCCTAAGAACCCTAAAACACCAATACCAAAGAACATATGCACCCCAATGTTCATAGCAGCACAATTTACAATAGCCAAGAGTTGGAAGCAACCTAGGTGCCCGTCAGTAAATGAATGGATCAAAAAACTATGGTACATATACGCAATGGAATTCTATGCAGCAGAAAGAAAGAAGGAGCTCCTACCTTTTGCAACAACATGGATGGAACTGGAAAGCATTATGCTGAGTGAAATAAACCAGGTGTTGAAGCACAAATACCATATGATCTCACCTCTAACAGGAAGCTAAACAACAAAACAAACAAGCAAGCAAAATATAACCAAAGACATTGAAATAGAGAACAGGCTGACGGTGACCAGAAGGGAGGGAATCTCAGGGGAATAGGGGAGGGATTTAGAGGAACAAATATAAAGGATACATGGACAACAACTGAGAAGGGTGGAAATGAGTGGAGGGGGGAGCACGGAGGATTGGATGGGATGGGAGTAATAGACAGAAAACTGTACTTAAAAAATAATTAAATAATTTTAAAAAAGAAGAAAAAAATAAAGCCCTTACATACTAGTTTAAAAAAAGAAAGAAAGAAAAAAAAGTGTTGGGATGATAAGCTCCTTCTGAGGGCCGAGAGAGAAGGACATGACCCAGGCCTCTTTCCTTGGTTTCTAGGCAGTCAACTTCATGTTCACATGGTGTTTTTCTGTATGAATATCTATCTCGAAATATTTCTTATTTACAATGCCATCATATTGATTTAGGGCCCACCTAATTGCTTCAGTTTAATTTTATTATTTCTATAAAAGCCTTGTCTTGAAATAAGGTTACATTCTGAAGTAGTGGGAGCAAGGACTTAAATATGTGAATTTGAAGGATACAATTCAACTTATAATAGGAGCATATGTTACAAAAATTTTGACTGAGAGAAGTCTCATACTATTTTATTCTGCCTTTTTAGTTAGAGAAATGTAAAAATGAACTGATATGGTTTTACAAATATTTTATGAAATGTTTATATTTGCATAAATTATTTCAGTGAAATTTATTTTTAGATATATGGCTTTTATTACATATTTAATTTAAACTCTGATTGTTTCCTGAAATATTTAGAATTTAATTATAATATATTCATAAAGCTCACAGGATTATAATAAAATATATTTGGGAGGTAGTAACCACAAGATATAATCCTAGATTTTCCTTGAATTTAGTTAGTGCACAAATCAGAGGTCCAACCCTATGGCAACATAGACTATGAACTATTGTGATTACTGTGCACTATTTTTTTTCTGGCAGAGTAAAATTTTTTAAAGTTTAATTTGTAAATGATCCTTGCTAATGTCTTTATTACCTGTGACGCATTTTTTATTGTTTTTCAATGACAGTTGTCCCAATTCCCCCCATTGCCCACACTGCCCCCCCCAGCACTCCCTCAGTCATTTCCGACCCCATTGTCCATTACCGTGGTCCTTTATACGTGGTCCTTGACTAGATCCTTCCCCTTCTTTCCTTTATTTTCCCTCTCCTGCCTCCCATGTGAAGTATTTTGGGGAAAATATGTAGACTCAATGTCTGTTGACTGCATCGAATTAATGTATATATCAGATAAATGGTAGTGGTCCTTACATGTGGAAAATCAGGCTAATAAGTAGCCATATCCCCATGTGAATTGTGGGTGTCCATCATTAACTTCTAAACATTGTTCAGAGTTTGAAGAAATAACATTGTTGAGTACACATTGACAAGACTAAATCAAAAGGAAGAGTGATTAAAATGGGTACGTTTAGTGTGAAAGCAAATCACGGTAGTCTTTTGAGTTGTAGTAAAGGATAGGGTTTAATTCGAATGATAATAGGGAGTGTGTGTTTGTGTGTGTTGTGGATGCTTATCGAAGTATGATTTATATGCAATAAATGCACACATCTTTAGTGTTTAGTTCAATGAGAATTTTTAGTTCGTACAGTACAATCACCACCTAAAACCAAACCTAGATTATTCCCTCCACACGAAGCCACATCTGTGCATGTTTCAGTCAATTCCCTCGCTTCAAAAACAACTCATTGTTCAGACTGACATCATCGTAGACAAGCTTTGCTTGGCTTCTTTTTTCAACATAATGTTTTTTTAAGATTTTATTTATTTATCTTTAGAGGGGAAGGGAAGAAGAGAGGGAGAGAAACATCAATGTATGGTTGCCTCTCATTTGTCCCCTGCTGGGAACTGGCCTGCAACCCAGGCATGTGTCCTGACTGGGAATCGAACTGCAGTCCCTTGGTTTGCAGGCCCACATTCAAGTCACTGAGCTACACCAGCCAGGTCAACATAATGTTTTTATAACTCATTTGTATTGTTTTATATGTCTGCAATTTGATTTTTCTTGCTTCAAAATAGTATCTATTGTCTGAATATTTCAAAATGTATTTATTCTCCTTTGATGGATATTTGAGTATTTCAAGGTGTCGGTTATTATAAATTAGGCTTCTCTGTATATTATTTTACAAATATTTTTGTGGATATACACATACCTTTTCCCTCACTTCTCTTAGGTGAGTACCTGTGAGTAGAACTACTAGGTCATAGGGTAAGAAACTGCCAACCAGCTTTTCAAAGTTGTTCCACATTACATTATTATTAGCAATGAATAGGTGTTTCAGCATGTGAATTTTTTATATTGCCCTCTTCCTCTTGGAGATTGTCAGAACTTTATGAAAAAGGCTTGCTTTCCACTACAATCTCTATAAGGGCAATAAGAACACAAACAGGACTTCTCTCTGACTTACACAGGAGTGTCACACACAGTTGAAATTCAGGGTAAGTTAAACTGTACCTTCCTTTCTATACCATTCTGCATTAGATCACATTGTGAAATTGTTCACATCAGTGGCTGAAGACATTACTGAACAGCTTGCCTGAATGGACTCACACAAAAGGATAGGTAGAGAAATGCAAAAACTGACATTTTCTGAGGTGGGAGGGCATGGAGGTAATGGCTACTTGAGTGCATATGTGAGACAACTCCTGAGGCGGTCTTGAACTAATAAAGCTGGAATGCAGCCCAATTTCAGAAACTATCAGTAGGGGCTGAGCCTGAAAAAATACCACTGTTACTCCTTGCCAGAATGTTAAGGGAAAATATTGTCTGGTTGAACTTGGACACTGTGTCAGAGATGAAGAAACAGGTACATGTTTTGCATTTGACCTGGATATATAGACTACCATAGAAAGAAAAATTATTTTCTTTCCTAAAAATGAGTTTACTTCTTTATTACTTTATTTAATAACTGGTTTCTAAATATTTACAGTGGCTTGGTAGCGAAGGAGTGAAATTCAGAATTATCATTACAGTTGACAATTAAGTCACTGAAGTTTTTTTCTATTAGGTTGAAAAAAGTGTTTTGTGATGATCTTTGGTTAACTGAATATCATGAAGTGAAGTAAAATAAACAAACAAGCAAACACCTTCTGTGTCTCTATCATATATGACTTTGGAAATTTCTAGTAATAAATTTATAAAAACTTACCCACTTTAAATCAGCAGAAACAACATTTTTTTACAGAATAGTCATTGAGAAACTGTTCCTTCAAATATTTTCTTTTTTACAGAGATGTCTTTATATCTACAATTTTTTGCAAAAGTTTATTTATGTTGTTTATGTGAGACTCTGAATACATTTTCATATAAGTTACATGCCATATGGTTGTTAGGTCAAATATCAAACTCCATGTATTGTCATACACAAAGCATAATAAAATAATAAGATATCTGCATTGGAAAGTTTATTCTATAATTCTGGGTAATATTGAGACTGAAGAAAATAATTTCAAGTTCCAATTTTAATTCAAGAAATAAATTAGTGATGTCTTAATGGTAGCAGATCAGATTTTCATATATTTCTTATGCCTTATTTACATTACTTGGTCTCCATGTTGTCCCGGGCAATGAGTTATATTAAGGTCCTTTGTGGGCTGACTTATGAGAAAGCAGAGGTTATATTAGCCACCTATAAATTCATGTGTGTCATTGAAAGGTGTAATACCTTAACAGCCAAAATAATATCCTGTACTAAGCTAATGACACAAAACCTGAAAAGCTAATACAAAAGTTTAAGAAGAAGGAATAGTCACATAGTCAAAATTGTTGTTCATACAATTAATCAGTTAACTTTAGTCAGTCACAAGTTGGAATCAGTTTCTCTTGCTCTCATTTTCTCTTACTTTCTTGGTAGTGGGAACAGTTTGAGAGTCTCACCCAAGTTTTCTGGGTTAAAACAAATGGATTCCAATCATTTATTGTATATTTCTTTCACTCAGCTCAAAATTCAAAGTCCCTGAAAGTTCGACTGAACTTTGAAATTAAGATAATGTATTCCAAGGTACAGAAAAAACTGAAAGGAAGGCACCATTTACCAGAAAATGGCAGTTGGGGGAGATGTGGTTGGTTCTTCCTTCCCCCAAATATCAGATATTATTAGAACGATGAATGAATATTGAAGGATTCAAAGAAACAAGAAAACTCCACAAAACTCCAAAATCACAATTCTGTTTGTATGAGTTCAAGATGGGCAACATTAAATGATCCACTAATAGAGGTTTTTAAATGACTAAAGACAAATTATAAAAACAGCAAAAAAGAAGATTCATGTATCAGGCCTTGGGTAAAGTAGATTGGGTGTTGATAAAGAAAACGTTTCTTTGTTTGGCTTTTGTTGTCTCATTATCCTGACCTGGTGTGAATACTAGCTCTGACATTTCAAAGCTTTGTGATTGGGGACCCCTTATTTTACTCTCTGATCCTCATGCTCATTATCTTTAAATGAAATAAATTCTTGCCCTGACTCATGTGGCTCAGTGGATTGAACACTGGCCTGTGCACCAAAGGGTTGCTGGTTCAATACCCAGTCAGGGCACATGGCTGAGTTGTGGGCTAGGTCCCTGGTGGGGGGCGTGTGAAAGGCAACCACACATTGATGTTTCTCTCTCTCTTTGCCCCTCCCTTCTCTTCTATCTAAAAATAAATTTTAAAAATCTTTAAAAAAATGAAATAAATTCTATTGTCCTCAAATGGTTGTGCAGAATTAACTGCAATATATATTGAAGTGTTTTGCACAGTTCTTGAAATAGAGTCATCTCCCAATAGATGGTAGTTGCTATAAATACATTATTATTAGTAGTAGTATTCCTTTTTAAAAAATATTTTATTTATTTATTTTTAGAGAGAGGGGAGAGGAAGGAGAAAGAGTGGGAGAGAAACATCAATGTGTGGTTGCCTCTCATGTGTCCCCTACTGGGGAACTGGCCTGCAACCCAGGCATGTGCCCTGACTGGGAATCAAACCAGCAACCCTTTGCTTCACAGGCCCGTGCTCAATCCACTGAGCTACACCAGCCAGGGTGAATTTCTTTACAACTATTATTTAATTTTCATTTATTGGGTAACATGTTGTTATTTTTTATTTGAAACTTTTAAATCTTAAAGCATAAAGGAATTAAAATATTTCATACATTCTCTTTCCTCTTTGTTTTATTTATTTTTTCAATGTTTTGTTTTATTTCATTCTTATTTTTAACTTTTTAAATTGTTGTTTGAGTACATTTGTCTCCATTTCCTCCCTACCACTCCCCCCCTCCCACCCCAGCCATTTCCACCTCCCACCCTCGATCCCACCCCCCCCTTTGGCTTTGTCCATGTGTGTTGTTATTTTTATCATAGAGAAAATTGACTAACTTTTATCAAGTAGGTTCTACAATTTCCAGGCTCTGAGAAATAATTTTCATTTGTAATAATCAGCTATTTCATTTTGCTTAATGATTTCAGAAAAGTGTTAACTACCTAAAAGATATTGAGAAAATGTCCCACTGCCCTTCATGGTAATGTTTCCATTGTCTTTTATCAATCCATAGAATATGGTTTTTTGAGCAAACACAGTGGTGAATGGAATGCACAAATATATACAAAATTAGCAAGTAGACATATGGAGGATAAAGACAGCAGGTGGTATCACTTCAGAATATCATAGTTCTTTTTTGCCTTCATGTTTAATTTTTTCCAGTCTGTACGGTGGAAAACTCTAGATATAATCTTCAAACAATAATAGTAAAACCTTAGTCTGGTGTCCAGGCTGGTCCAGGAATATTGCCAAGGAACAGGGAACATGCGACATTAATGGCTGCATTAGCTTGTTAGTGGGGCCGTAACAGAGCACAACTGGGTGGTTTAAACAACACAAATTTATTTTCCATCTGGAGGATCAGATTAAGGTTTGGGATCAAGGTGTTGACCAGGTTGATTTGCTCTCAAGCCTCCCTTGGATGTGCATCTGCACATCCTAAACCAGACACTTAAAGCATTAATCAAGACTTTCAAAAATATGTATATAAATATAACTTATGACTTGTCTTTTGCTCCCAGAATAGGGGAGCTTTGTTGGCCAAATAGCATTAAATATCAATATTAAATTAAATGCCTTCTTGTTCACAGAAGGACAAAGGTGTTATTTGTTGATTAAGGGTTCTATCATGCACGTGTGATTTTGCTATTATATTGTGGTTCAAGAAACTAGTATTCGTCCCAGACAAGACTTGAGAGTTAACTGAGAAATTGCTTTATCAGTGGCACCACAACTACCCTGAATTAAGCAGAATTAATTAAAATCACTGTTTCCTTCTGGAGAGCTAAGTTTCATAGCTTTTATAAAATGTATAGGCCATATATATCAAAATCAGCCTCTTGAACTGGCCTTTGATTGGCTACAACATAGTTTTGTAATATCCTACTCCAAAGTTTTTTTACTGCTAAATGCTTTGTTCAATGCCAATGACAGCGTTCTGTTAGACGTGCAGTGCAGGAGAAGAAAGCACAGAAATCCGTGCTTTGAAACCTTGTTCAGTGCTTAGATAACAGTCATCTTTAAGTCTTTTTCATAATATAAAAAGTCAGTAAGGAGCAGTGCAAGATGATAAATTGTCTGTTTTGGCCATTTTAAAGACTTTCCAATGGAAAGATTATTTTCATAAATGCCAGCTATGCTAAAATGCAAAGCATAAGTCTGATAAAATAGTGCATATGGTTGTTCAATTAGATTATCCTCTCCCTCTTCAAGGAGAACTGCAACTAATGGGCCTAATTGCCTCTGAGAGCTTGGGACACCTTTGTCCCCCCCGACATGTTTTACATTTCATTTGAGCAACGAGAGCTTTCTGTAATAATGTCCTTCCACTGTAACGAAAGAATGGAAGTCTGATATTAATGTTTAAACAGGCTACAAAAATGGAAAATGGAAATATTTTTGAACAAGAAATATCAGCCAAAGAGTGATAAACTCTGCTGCTAAAATATAGTAAACATGTGAGAGTCTTGTTCATTTTCATTATCAGTCAAAAAGGATACATACCTGGCAACAATAGTGGATAAATGTACAAATATAGGAGGAGACTTTCATGCTGAAAAGTCCCAAAGATTTCTCTCAGTTAGTATATAGAACCACCTGGGAGAGAATGCACCACCTCAAAAATTTGTGGCAAACACTCTGAATTTCACATGGAAAGATGAATTTTGGAGTGTCTTTCTAGCATGAGACCAGATTTTCCCACCTGAAAGCTGGAACTGAGTCTATTTTTTGTATATGTAAACAATGGGTCATGTTGCAGGGTTTTCAGATGAATGCAGGAAACAAAGTATCTCGGAAAACACAGCCAGAAGAGCCATTGGTGTGTTCTCACTGAAAAATAAAGCACAGCTATACATGCATATTAAGTATATATAACTTGCAGTGGTGTGCATTTTATTATCAGCATTTAAAATGTAGTATTCTTCCCAGGCTGGGTAGCTTGCTTACTTAGAGCATTGCCCCAGTAGGGCCACGTTGCAGGTTGGGCCCCCTGTCAGGGTACCTGCAGTGGTTGACCAGTGAGTGCCTAAGTAAGTGCAACTACAAAACTTTCTCTCCCTCTCTCTCCTCTCACCCCTCAGGTCAACAGATAGAAATAAAATAAAAATAAATACAATGGTTTATTCCTGTTGGTTATCATTTAGAGAGTACATAAAATTTGGGATTATATGTGTGTTAGAAGAAAAGATGAGAGAGTATAGCATTCAGTGGGAGTCTCTTGTATAGGTGGTGGGGTGTGTGTCCTCTGACCACACTCTTCTTCTGTAGCCTGGTGTCCCTACAGCAGATGGGTGGTAAAGTGAAGACACACATATAGTATCTCTGTCACAAAAACTCGTTTTAC
Organism: Sturnira hondurensis; assembly: GCF_014824575.4. NCBI lineage: Eukaryota > Metazoa > Chordata > Mammalia > Chiroptera > Phyllostomidae > Sturnira > Sturnira hondurensis. Next base: position 58,344 of record NW_028082296.1, read on the forward strand.
ACTTTCTTTACTTAGCAAGATACTGCCAGGAGAACTCCCCTGGTGGCGTCTTTCTACCTGATGATAATCCAAGCCTTCTTCGCTAGTGTCTAGGTTACCTAACATGCTTATAAACTGGGATAGTAATAGCATACATATGAAGAGCTGGCAAGAGAAAAAGCAACAGGGAATTTTTTATTAAGGAGAGGCTATTTTTTAGCTTTTGTAATTATCTCTATTTCTCTCTGATTTTCTAATGAAGCTCATTAACAGTCAGGAATCCATTTTACCAGAATGAGTGCTCATGAGTTTCGAAGTTAGAGACTCACTACTTTCTTTTTATTCCTGCTCTTATACCTCTGTTGTGCCTTTTACCACCAAACAGCCAAAAAACTGCAAAAGGGGGAACATAAATAAAAGAAAGGAAGACTGGTAAAGAAGGAGAATGGAGAAGAAAGGGAGGGTTTGTGTGCAAAGATGAGGTTAGGAATAAGAAGGAAAGAGAACAGTATGGGGGTTATTAGGGTTTAGAAGAGAAAGGACCACAGTTTTGATCTCATCCTATTTGCCTTGTTTGCATTTTGAGGACAGCACATATCACCAGTGTTTTGACTGACACTAAGTCCTGAAAACACAAAAACAAATTACATGAGTCAGTAAAAGTTTCGAGACATTTGAGAGCCCAGAAACCTAGAAGCAACCCCTTCAAGGAATAGGAGCACTTCCTAAACCCTAGTTAGTCTAGTTTACCACCTAACAATCTAACCGTTTTATTTTTATTTATTTTTAAAAATTGTTTCTATTTTTGGCATTAACATTTAACCCTCTTATACCACACTCTCTGCCCTCAGAATCACTGCACTGTTGTCCATGCCCATGAGTTCTATTACCTTTTTGCTCATTCAGTCTACCCTCTAGTCCCTCTAACACTGATATCTGTCGTCCTGTTCTCCATTTATGAGTCATTTTCTGTTTTGCTTGTTAGATCAACTTGTTCATTAGATTCCACATATGAGTGAAATCATATGGTGTTTGTCTTTCTCTGTCTTATTTCACTTAGCATAACGTTCTCCAGGTCCATTCATATTCTTTCAAAGGGCAAAATTTTCTTCTTTTTATGGCTGAATAGTATTCCATTATGTAAATGTTCCATAGTCTTTTTTTCTTTTCACTTTACCTATGGATATTTGGGCTGATTCCATATCTTCACAATTGTGAATAATGCTGCATTGAACATAGGGTTGCTTGTTCTTTTGAATTAGTGTTTTGGGTTCCTTCAGGTATATTTTCAGAAGTGGGACTGCTGGGTCAAAAGGCAGATCAATTCTAAATTTTCTGAGATTCCTCCATAATGCATTTCACAGTGGCTGCACCCATTTGCATTCTCACCAACAGTTCAAAAGACTTCCCCTTTCTCCATAGCCTCACCAGCACTTGTTAGTTGATTTATTGATGATGGCCCTTCTGGCAAGTGTGAGGCGATATCTCATGCACTTTTAATTTGCATTTATTTCATGATTAATCATGCTGAGCATGTTTTTATATGTCCATTGGTCGTGTGTATGCCCTTTTTGGAGAACTCTTTATTCAGGCCCTTTGCCCATTTTTTAATTGGATTGAGTGCTTTTGGTATTGAATTTTGTAAGTTCTTTTTAAATTTTGGATATTAACCCCTTATCAGATGTATGGACAAAAATGTTCTCCCATTCTATGGATTGTTCTTATTTTGTTGATGTTTTCTTTTGCTGTGCAAAAACTTTTTGTTCGATGCAATCTCATTTATTTATTTTTTCTCTTTTTTCTATTGCCTGGGAATATGTATCTGATAAAATATTTCTATAAGCCATGTTTGAGATTTTTCTGCCTATATTTTCTTTTATAATTTTTATGGTTTCAGGTCTAATATTTAAGTCTTTTATCCATTTCAATTTATTCTTGTTTGTGGTGTAAGAAGGTGGTCTAGTTTCATTTTTCTGCATATATCTGTCCTAGTTTCCCTACACCATTCATTGAATAAATTATCTTCATCCATTGCATGTGCTTGTTTCCTGTGTTGAATATTCATTGACTGGTTCTCTGAAAAGTTAAAGAAGGTAGACAAACCTTTAAACAGACACATCAGGAAAATAAGAGAGAGGACCCAAATAAATATAATCTGAATCAAAAGAGGAGAAATAACAACTGACACCAAATAAATACGAAGGATTGTAAGAACATTATTATGAACAACTGTGTGCCAAAAATTGGGACAACCTAGGTGAAATGGATACATTCCTGGAAACATAATCTTACAAAACTAACTCAGGAAGAAACAGAGAATCTGAATAGACAGTTTACACCTAGTGGAATTGAAGCAGCAATAAAAAAACTCACAACAAACCAAAGCTCTATACTGGATGGCTTCACAGGTGAATTTTACCAAACATTTTGGGAAGAATTAATACTTCCCTTTAAACAATTTCAAAAAAATGCAAGATGAAGGAGGACTCCTGGGCCCATTTTACAAGATCAGGATTATCCTAATTCCCAAACCATATAAAGACACTATAAAAAAAGAAAATTATAGGCTAATATCCCTGATGTACATAGTGGCTAAAATCCTCAACCAGATATTAGCAAACTGAATAAAACAATACATCAAAAGATCATACACCATGATCAAGTGGGTTTTATTCTAGAATGCAAGGTTGGTACAACATACACAAATCGATAAGTGTGATTTACCACATAAATAAAGTGAAATGTAAAAACCACTTGGTCATATCAATGGATACTGAGAAAGCTTTGATAAAAGCCAGCACCCATTTATGGTAAATACTCTCAACAAAGTGTGAGTAGAGAGAACACACCTAAACATAATAAAGGCCATGTATGTCAAACCTGCTGCCAGCATCATACTCAATGAGCTAAAACTACAACATTCCCCTTAGTATTGGCAACAAGACAGGGATGTTCACTGTCACCTCTCTTATTCAACATAGTACTGGAAGTTCTAGCCACAGCAATCAGATAAGAAGAAAAAATGAAAGACATCCAAATTAGAATGGAAGAAGTAAAACTGTCTTTATTTGTGGGTGATATGATACTGCACAGAGAGAACCCCAAAGATTCCACCAAGAAACTACCAGATCTGATAAGTGGATTCAGCAAAGTAGCAGGATACAAAATTAATATCCAGAAATCAGTTGTATTTTGATATGCCAATAATGAACTAACAGTAAAGCAAATTAAGGAAGTATTCCCATTCACAATTTCTTCAAAAAGAATAAAATACCTGTGAGTAAACATAATTAAGGATGTAAAAAACTTGTACTCAGAAAACTATAAGACAGTGAAAAAAGAAACTGAAGAAGATACAAGTAAGTGGAAGCACATACCATGTTTATGGAAAGGAAGAATTAACATCACTAGAATGTTCATACTGCCCAAAGCAATCTATAGATTCAACACAATACGAACAAGATTCCAATGTCATATTTCACAGAATAAGAGCAAATATTAAAAAAAACGTATATGGAACCACAAAAGGCCCTGCACACCAACAGTGATCCTGAGAAAGAAAAACAAAGTTGGGGCAATCATGCTACCTAATATGAAACTACACTATATGGCCACAGTAATCAAAATAGCATGGTACTATCATAAAATCAGACACATAGATGAATGGAACAGATGAGAAAACCAAGAAATAAACCCACACCTTTTTCGTGTTAAATTTCACCTGAGGACATGCTTATTGATTAGAGACAGAGGGAAAGAAAGGGGGAGAAATATTGATTGGTTTTCTGTTGTACACTCCCAGACAAGGGACTGAACCCTCAACCTAGGTATGTGCCCTGACTGAGGATTGGACTTGTGACCTTTTGGTTCATTGGGTGATGCTCCAACCAACTGAGCCATACTGGCCAGGGCACAATCTACCACCTTTTAAAAATTCCAGCCCAGGGGGAAAGGAAAACAGAAGCTAGTCCTCAGGAAGCTCCCTTCCTTCCACTGGTTTGCCCTCCTGCGGCCCGATGCAGGGCTGGTCTGATAGCACTCTTGAGGTGACAGTCTAACCTGTCTCCTGGATGTGCAACTCTTTTTGTGTTTCACCTGAAATTGCTTTTAGAAAAATGTTTGTAAAATTCTTCTTCTGATCTGTCACCACTGATGGATCATTTAAAAATGGATTTCTATTACAAGATAAAATACAAACTCTGAGTCTGAAATTCAATATTCTACCTGTACAATCTTTTCCCTGACTGCCTTTGTAAACACTCTCCAGTTATTTTATCTATTACAACATAAACACTGTCCCCACATCTTTTATCTGCCTGCTGAGCCACACAAATCATTTCCACACTTGAGCCTTTGCTTACATCGTCCCACCCACCTGAGCTCCTCTCTTTGCCCATTCAAATCCCAATTACTTTTCTTCATGTCCCATTTTCTCTGTCCGATAATAATTTCCCATGCACTTTCTAAATGACTGCTTCATAGCACTGTATTATTGTATTGAATTTGCCATGGGTACCTTTTTCCTCTTAATAAAATACAAATTTTGAGATAACTGATGTTAACTTAGAGTCTTCTTTTTATAATTTATGTTATCTGGTGTGGTATGATATTCATAGCATGCACTCACAAATTATTAAATGAAATACAGACTTCAAAGATCTTTTGGTTTCAGTCCTAAAGGCAAGTGTTTAAGGCCAAGAAATAACCTTCATAACCAATTGCAAATTAAGAGTAAAATAAATACTAAAACTGCAACAGTTTAAAGACATATACGAGTTATACTATAACATGAAAGTAATTTATAAAATTTCAAATATAAATTATAACCTTATAATACAACACACCTTGTTTGATATTTAATAAATAAAAGAAAATTTTATAATACCCTTTGTTGAATTATAAGTCTTTATATATGCTTAAATTTTACTAACAATGTAACTATTAAAAGTAAGGACAGATTGACCTATGGTTAATGAACACCATTCTGACGATGCAAATTGTATTCCAAATAAAAATAATATAATAAATAAAAAACACATTCATTTGGTGATATTTTAAATTATGAAGATGCCTCTGAAGTTCTGAAAGTTCCCAATTAAATTATTCAAGTAGTTGGATGTTCTTAATTCAAATATCATAGAAACTATACATTGAGATGCCTTTAATACATACAGTGATAGCAAAAACCATTTTTCCTGTTTTGTTATCATAGTTTTTGTAGGGAATATAGACAATAATAAAAAGGCTTATGCTATCTACAAGAAAAATGCAGTTATATCATTTTCTTTTTTCTAATAAAAACTTTAAAATATTTTTCTCTTTGATACTCTCTTCTTTTAAATCATAAATACATTCTGCAATAAAAGCTAAGAAGAAACTTGATCTCTTGGTGAGTTTCAGGCATTTGACAGTTACATAGGTCAGCTCATCAGGTAGGCAGTGATTGTTAGCTTCAGCCAGCAGTATATAAACCCTTATAAATATTTCATGCAGAAGTGAAACTGCACTTAGATGGATGATTAATAGTTCTGTTGTTGGTAATCTATTGTATCTCTTTTGCATGGAAAAAGCAATTAGAAAGACATTTCCGACTATCCTAGACAGACTTTAGATGCTTCATAGCGGAAAATTAAAATTTTAGACATCGCAAAGAGTGCAATAAATGTGCCATCAGTCGCCACATAATAATAATACCTGGGGGACCTGAATAAGTACATAAGACCACAATTTGACCTACCTTTCTTCCTTCTGATAGTCTATTTAGATGAAGCCATACAATTATTTATTGTAACAGTAGATTTTTGTGCATGTGTGCAAGAGTGTGTCTCTGTGTGCATGTTGTGAGCAAGAGAAGGAAAAAGGAGAGAAAGAAAAAAAACTCACTGCAGAAAAGTAAATATTAAGCATAAGAAATATCAACTTTGACAAGTACACCAAAATAAATTTGTATTCATGTAGGTCATGTATGTAGAACAACAATTTTGAAATGAATTTTACTATCAAACTTCCAGAATATTTGTATAAACTTGACTAAAGTTGATTTTTTTTCAATATGGAAAAAAATAACCTTGCCCTGACTGGTGTGGCTCAGTGGATTAAGTGCTGGCCTGCAAACCAAAGGGTCACTAGTTTGATTTCCAGTCATGGTACATGCCTGGGTTGTGGGCCAGGTCCCCAGTAGGGGGCACAAGAGGCAACTACACATTGATATTTCTTTCCCTCTCTTTCTCCCTCCTTCCCCCTCTCTAAAAATAAATAAATAAAATCTTTGAAAGAAATATCTTATAGTATCCTTAGAGTCTTTCATTTTACTCACTGTAAACTAGGTATTATAAATTAGACAAATCATTCTGGGCTAAAAACTGCCCTATCAGGTTTCTGTCTGGAAAAAAATTATGGTTTGTATTGTTATTATTATCAGCATTTACATGGAGGAAATGCTCACAATCGAAGAAAACTTTAAAAATGCAGTTTAAGATGAGCGGAAAATACTGAGTTAAGTTCATGTTATTAGGAATCCATTGAAAATCCTTCACAGGCATTTCTTTGACTCCTTTATATTAGCAAAGATAAGAGTTTTTGGTCTTCTTTTAAAGAAGAGAAATCAGACCTATAGAAGGCAAAAGGTCTGAATTCAGTTACCAAATATATCTGCATCTTTTATTATTATTATTCCATGTAACATGATCAATGTTTGAATAATGAGAATATCAGAATTATGATATTGTTTTATTTTATATTTTTAAGATTATTATTTTTTTTTAGAGAGAGGGGAAAAGAGAGAGACAGAAAGGGAGAGAAATGTCAATTGGTTGCCTCATTCAGACCCCAACCAGGACCTGGCCTGCAACCCAGGCATGTGCCCTGACCAGGAATAGAACTGGTGACCTTTTATTTTACAGGCTGGTGCTCAACCTACAGAGCCACACCAGCCAGAGTTTGAAGATATTGTTTTAAAATTAGTATGGTTGATAGTTATCTTATACTATTTTCAGAAATAAAGACACAATTTCATATACATAGAATATACATACATACAATATATACTTTCAAATTTTAACTTCAAATTCTAAGTGGTATAAGGGTAGAGTTTTCTGATTAGTATAACAGGGACTTATGATATAATAAAAGCTAAAATTTATGCAGTACCTCTTTCTTTTGTTATCATTGTCCTTCATCCTCCAGCCCATAAAACGAAGTTTTGAATTGGTTAAAGGTGAGTGTTGAGGGTCATGGTAATAAATAATTGAAGGAAGTGAATGATTGTTTTAACTTGCTGCTAAAACCATGTTTTTTATGTATTGTCCTCACTGTATCTGTTCTCAGAATCCCAACACTCATTTATATTAGGGTTTATGTCTGTGATAAAGTGATTTTGGACAAAAAGAAATGACAGTGAGAAGAAAAAGAGAGGAATGAGAGGATGTCCTTACAAATAATTTTTAAATGATACTTTTATGGGGAAAAGGTGGGATAACTATAACTGAACAACAATAAATAAAAATAAATAAAAGCACATCTGATGCATATTTCATCATAGTTAAAATTTTCACTTAGTTATAGGTACTATAGTATTTCCGTATAGAAATAAAATTTCTACCTATTGTTCTAAATTAACTAAATATATTTGTTTTATTTACATAGAAATTTTTTTTAGTTTAAAATGAGATTTGAAACAAAAATATGTAAAATATATTGACCAGTATGAAGAGCTTATTGGAGAAACCAAAATTTATTGAGTCTTAATGGAACCTCTGCTGTACAACAAAAAATATTTTATGCAGACCTATCTATCTATCTATCTATCTATTTATTTATTTGGGTTCAGGCCTGATAGTCTTTTTCTAGTATGAGTGTTCTTAGCAATATAAAAGGTGCACATAATAGATTTTTTAGGGTGACTTGATATAGGTAATTTTCAAGCCAGAACGGATATCCAACCTAGTTGTGGCACCTAAATGTTCATCTTGATGGCAATCATTACTCCTCTCCAGAAAACAGGTTACTAAGAGAAGGCTTCAAAAACAGAGGGGCCAAGACATGAAAACGACCAAAATGTCCTCTGATAGATGATTGGATAAAGAAGATGTGGTACATAAATGAGGTCTGTCTGGAAAAATTCAATCCATTGGTAATACAAAGAGAATGGTTTGCACAGCATAGATGTAACCTGTCAGCCAAAGAGAGTAGATGGAATGAGCATATGTGAACAATGACAACTTCAATGTACTAGCCAGTGGTGACAGTAGATGCCCTTCAGTGAGCATGTGTACTGTGTAGCTGTTGCATTCAAAATGAGTGAGTCAAGAAATAAATCTGTGTCAAATTTTGCCTTAAGCTTGAACATTCCTCTGTGGAAACTATTGAGATGATTCAGAAGGCCACAGCTGTGGGCAGCTGGTGATTGGCAGCTTCGTCACTACAACACACCCACTCATGCATCATGTCTCATGCAGAGTTTTTAGTGAAACACCAAATGACTCCATTGACTCAGCCCCATACAGCCTCAATTTGGTGCCCTGCAACTTCTGGCTTTTTCCAAAACTGAATCAACTTTGAAAGGTATATAATTTCAGATCATTGTTGAGATTCAGGAAAGTACAACGGGGCAGCTGATGGCAATTAGGAGAACTGTGTGAGGTCCCAAAGTGCCTACTTTGAAGGGAACTGAAGTGTCATTGTCCTATGTACAATATTTCTTATATCTTGTATCCTCTTCAGTAAATGCCTCTATTTTTAATATTAATGGCTGGATACCTTCTGGATAAACCTTGTATACAATGGAATACTACTCAGTCATAAGAAAAGATAACATATTGCCATTTGAGACAATATAGATGAATCTTGAGGAAATCATGGTAAGTAAAATGTCAGACAAAAAGAACCATACCCATATGTGAGATATAAAACCAAAAGCAACAAATGAACAAACAAAAGAACAAAAGTACTCCTAGATGCAGACATAGTATGGTGGTTACCAGAAGGAAAGGGTCTTGGGGTACAGTAAATGGTAAATGGGGTCAAATATTTATGGTGAAAGAAGAAGATCTGACTTCAGATGGGGGGCACACAATGCAATATATAGATAATATATCATTGAATTGTGTACTTGAAACCGATATAATTTTATAACTGATGTCACCTCAATAAATTAAATTAAGTATGCCTCTTCTCCTTTCCAGAGAGAGGGTTGAGGGAGACAGAGACATGATTGAGGTATTGTATCTCTGACAGCTTTGTGGCAGAGTCTATCCTTAATTGCCTATCCAGCTGTGGGAAAATTTTATTAGACACATTTGTTTTTCCCTTTGCAACTTGTGTTCTGAAGTATTACCCTCCAAGTCAATTGTGTTGCTGTTTTCTCAGCCATGTGAATAATGTGCCACCAATATAGGCATTGGTTATTTTGACTAAAAGAAGTATCTAACCGTATACATTTTATGAGAATCTAATTATTTGCTAAGAATTTGACTTGCATTAAAGAGGAAATTGACCTGATTTTATATATCTGTGTTTTAATATACAACTACCTATAAAGAGCCATTTATATTTAGAAAATTGGAGTAAAACAAAATATGGCCACAGTTTTATCACAGTTGTCAAATGGGCATAGATACACACAGTCTACCTCTCTCCTGGTGCATTCGCCTGCCTGCTCTCCTTATGTCATCAATAAAACTGCTTCCCTCTGCCCTCTGAAGGAAAGCAAGATTTGGGCCACTTCATCTCTGAGAATGATTCTAGCCTTAGCATTTCTGATCCCTCTAGTGCTATTTTTCTGAATGGATTTGTTTTTGTTCAGTGATGTTTAGAGTTCACAAACCAAACTGCATGTGAAATATTGCCTACCTGCAAAGGATCTCCAAGGGCACTAGATGAGGTAATTATGCCGTGCAAGAATGATTGTTTCTGAGATAAGAGGACAGAACCATACAACGGCAACACTCTCTAGGTAAAAATGAAATGAGTCATTTGATGAATTTCAAGGGGCAAACTGAACAACTTTAAAAAAACTTTTCTAATAACAGAAAAAAAAAGAATTCCTAGAGCTATGTGTTAGTTTACTTAGATTGGTCTCACATTTGCCAGTCCTAAATATTACTTTGTGTGTGTGTGTGCGTGTGTGTATGTATTTTTCTTTTATTCGCTCCTTTCTTCATTCATTCCTTCTCTAATACCCTCTTTTCCTCCTTTATTTTTTTCTTCTGTCAAGAATTTCCCAATGCAAATCTCTTCTTCTAATACCATGTGGCAGTTTCTTCAAATTTACTATGCTTTCTTTTTCTTTGAAATCCCTATAGATATTATCTAAATGTTTAATTATGCATTATCTTATAATGATTTGACATCATTTATTAACATAAATATTTTCTCTGATAGTTTGTTGTAGCTAGAAAGCCATTGTGCCACTAAAATTTAGAAAATAAACCAATGTTTATATAACCTAGGTTAAATATAATTATTACTACTAATGTGAAGCCCTATGTGAAATATCTGTTCATGTCTTTTATCACCTCTCTATCAGATTGTCTTCTAATTGATTTGTAGGAGTTAACTTTATATTCCAAATGGAATTTTTCCTCAGTTGTGTTACAAAATCTACTCTAATTAAATATATGTATGTATGTGTGTGAATATATATATATTATGAATGGATTTGTTTACTTAAAAGAAGATACAGGATCGTGTTTTTCATGAACTTGGGATGAGGAAGGATTTTTTAAAGCGTATTTTATTGATTATGCTATTATAGTTGTCCTTTTTTTCTCCTTTATTTCCCTCCACCCTGCATCTCCCTGCACCAGCGTTCCACTCAGTTCATGTCCATCCGTCATACATATAAGTTATTTGGCTTCTCTATTTCCTATACTATTCTTAACCTCCCCCTGTCTATTTTGTACCTGCCATTTATGCTTCTTATTCGCTGTACTTTTCCGCCCATTCTTTCCCATCCCCCTCCCTGCTGCCAACCCTCCATGTGATCTCCATTTCTGTCTTGTTCTGGTTGTTTTCTTAGTTTGTTTTTGTGGGACCACCCGGTCTGCCAGCCACTGCCTTGCTACATGTCCTTTCTGCCCCAGCTGCCAGTCTCCACCCCTCCTACCAGCCTGATGGAATGTTTCTACTTTCACTTGGGTTGTCAGACTTCCATACAGTCAGACTTTCTGGCAATTCTGGTTATTTTTGGTTTTTAAATTTGTAATAGACAGAAAACTGTACTTGAAAAATATTAAATAAATTTTAAAAATAAATAAATAAATAAATTTGTTGTTGTCCTTCTTTTGTTTTTTCAATGATACAAATTATATCTACCTAAGCCTCCATCTTGGCCGGAAGTTCCAGGAAGGATTGTTTTTAAACAAATCATAAAATACAAACCACAAAGAAAATAATTGGACATTTTTACGGCATTAAAATGAAATTGTATTTCAATGAAAAGCAAAGAGAATGAAGAAAACAAGTCATACCACCAACGAGTATACTTACATCAATTGGAAGACATTATTTCATTGTCTTCTGGCTGCTTTTTTATGGAAATAAGCTATTTGTCATTCCTTTGCATTCAGTTGATCTTCATCTTTGCTTTTAGGACTTTTTTTCCCTTATTTGCTCTGCTATTTTCCCTTATTTGCTCTGCTATTTTACCAGGCCATGTCTAACTGTGGGTTTTCTTTTTATTAACTCTACTATGATTCTTTGAGTTTTCTAAATCTGAGGAAAGATTCTAAAGAAAATCTAGGATATTACTTTCTGGGATCTCAATGAAAATGGACTTACCTAAAATCTTTTTATTCTCACCTTCTCTAAATGTTATTAGACAGAGTGTAGACTTAATCACTTATTCTCCCTGTTTATTTTATTTTTTATGTTTTTATCTTTCTGAGTAATTTTTACGGAACTACGTCCCATTGCATTAATTTTTTATGCAGTATGTCTAATTAATTTAACTTGAAGTATTAAAATTTAACACTTATTTATTCATTTTTGAAGTGATTATTTACTTTAAAAATATATTTTATTGATTATGCCATTACAGTTGACCCATTCCCCCCTTCACTCCCCTCCACCCTGCACACCCCTCCCCCACCATTCCCCCCTTTCCCTCATGTCCATGTGTCACAAGTTCTTTAGATTCTGTATTTCCCATAGTATTCCTGCCCTCCCCCCTGTCTATTTTCTACCTAACGTCTATGCTACTTATTCTCTGTACCTTCTCCCCCCTTCTCCTCCCTTCTCCTCCCACTCCCCTGTTACTAACCCTCCATGGGATCTCCATTTCTATGGTTCCACTCCTGATCTAGCTGTCCTCTTAGTTTGCTTTTTTTTAAATTTAATTCTTATTCAAGTACAGTTTTATGTTTTATATTCCCAGCCCTGCCCCCCAGTGTTCCCCACCTCCCTCCCATTTCCGGCCCCCACCTTAATTATTGTACATGTGTGCTTTATACGTATTCATGTGAGTGCCTCCCCCTTTACGCGATGATCCCCCCTTCCTCGATGATAACCATCCATGTGATCTCCATTTCTGTTATTCCGTTCTGGTTCTAGTTGTTTGCTTAGTTAGTTTGTTTGTTTTTGTTTTGTTTTGTTTGCTTTTTTGTTTTTTAGGCTCAGCTTGATAGTCATGAGTTTCTTGATATTTTACTGTTCAAATTTTTTGATCATCTTCTTTTTCTTAGATAAGCCCCTCTAACATTTCCTATAATAAGGGCTTGGTGATGATGAATTCCTTTAACTTGACCTTATCTGGGAAGCACTTTATCTGTCCTTCCATTCTAAATGAGAGCTTTGCTAGCTAGAGCAATCTTGGATGCATGTCCTTGCCTTTTATGACTTTGAATACTTCTTTCCAGCCCCTTCTTGCCTGTAAGGTCTCTTTTGAGAAATCAGCTGATAGTCTAATGGGAACTCCTTTGTAGGTGACTGTCTCCTTATTTCTTGCTGCTTTTAAGATTCTCTCCTCTTTAATCTTGGGCAGTGTAACGATGATGTGCCTTGGTGTGTGCTTCCTTGGGTCCAACTTCTTTGGGACTCTGAGCTTCCTGGACTTCCTGGACGTTTATTTCCTTTGCCAGATTGGGGAAGTTCTTCATTATGTTTTCAAATAAGTTTTTGACTTCTTTCTCTTCCTCTTCTCCTTCTGGCACCCCTATAATTTGGATTTTGGAACATTTACCGTTGTCCCAGAGGTTTCTAAGCCTCTTCTTACCTTTTGAATTCTTGTTTCTTCATTCTGTTCTGGTTGGATGTTTATTTCTTTTTTCTAGTCCAAACCATTTATTTGAGTCCTGATNAAAATGAAGGAGAGAATCCTAGAAGCATCAAGAGATAAGGGGACAGTCACCTACAAAGGAGTACCCATCAGACTGTCAGCTGATTTCTCAAAAGAGACCTTACAGGCAAGAAGGGGCTGGAAAGAAGTATTCCAAGTCATGAAATCCAAAGACCTACAGCCAAGATTGCTTTATCCAGCAAAGCTTTCATTACGAATGGAAGGGCAGATAAAGTGCTTCTCAGATAAGGTCAAGTTCAAGGAGTTCATCATCACCAAGCCCTTTGTATATGAAATGCTAAAGGGACTTATATAAGAAAAAGAAGATGAAAAATATTAACAGTGAAAGGACAGCAAACTCACAATTATTAACAACCACACCTAAAACAAAAGCAAACCAAGAGGACAGCTAGATCAGAAGTAGAACCATAGAAATGAAGAACACATGGAGGATTAGCAACAGGAGAGTGGGAGGAGGAGAAGAGGGGAGAAGGTACAGAAAATAGCATAGACAGTAGGTAGAAAATAGAGAGGGCAGAGGGCAGGAATAGTAGGGGAAATATAGAATCTAAAGAACTTGGGACATGTGGTTATAAACTAAGAGGGGGAGAATGGTGGGGGAGGGAGTGTGCAGGTGGAGGGGAATGAAGGGGGGAATAGAACAACTGTAATGGTGTAATCAATAAAATATATTTTTTAAAAAAGTTTAATTTGTGCTATTATTCAATTTTTTGTAAATATTTTGTTGATTTATTATTCATAACAACTTCAATGCCCTTTGTTTCTTTACATGTAAATACATTTATTTCATCTACTCCATTACCTATAATTTGAGAATCAATTGTAAATTGATTCTTTAGCTTAACTTTTTTTCGGGTTTACATGATTATGCGATTCTTGATGAGTTTCATTTTGTTGAATGGAGCTGTTCTTTGCAATTTTATCCAGAGGAAGAAGCTGCAGTCTTTATTTAACAATGTCTTCCTCCAAAGAATGTTTACATTTGTTTTCCCTAAATTTTTGTCAGCCAACCAGTATGGGACTGCATTAGATTAAATTTTTGTTTCACATTTCTAAGGCAATAACTGGTATGATTTCATGATGTAAATGCTTGTGATTATAAGACTATGGTTTGGGAAGTTATTTTTTTTTATTTTGCTTTTCTCTTGCACACAGTCTCAACTTGAGGACAAATCAAACAATTGTGCTTTTACAGGGTAGATTTGTTGATTTTTTGGTTTGCTTTCCTTATTCACCCACTGAACATATTATTCGTTAGGGATATTTGCTGTATGTGGAGAATTGAGTAATATTCTTCCATCAGTTTTTATCCATTTCCCCAGTATGTGAGCGTTCATTTAACCCCTGGTGTGCTGCCTCTGAAGATTGACATATGAATTCTAGCCAAATATTAACTTTATTCCTACCTTGTCTTTATTTAGTCATACATCCTCCTTTTTCTGTGTTCTATTCCCCTTACAATATCCTCAGTGCAGGAATGACTTAGTTTACATATATTAAATATTGCAGGATTTTGTGTTCTGTCCCAGAAGAGATTTCTGTTTTTCAACTCTATCCTATCTTCACATTTATTTCTCAGGGTGGTTATAATCTTCTTAATGGAACAAATATTATCATAGTTTTCATGGAAGCCTAGAGTATATCTTGCTAAATGTTATGTATTAGAAGTTGCTATATCAACTTTCTAAAGTAGATTGATGTTAATATTTACTCAATGAACTGGAAATCTTGTGAGTTACACTCTTCACTACTGGGTGTGGGAAATGCGTCAGTATAGTGCCTTGGTTGAACACATGAGCTATGAAGCTTTGTGTCAATTCCTGTGATCACAAGAACCAGCAACTGAATTAGCTAGCTGAAGTTATTTTAAGTTGAATTTGAAGTCTCCCAAAAGAGTAAAAGTAAATATCTTTTTTGTGTTAATTTTAAACTATTTGCAGTGTCTGCCACAATCCCTGGGGCTGGAAACACTTTAAATATATATATATATCAGACTTAATGGAAGTGGTATACTCAAATGGAACATAATTGCTTAATATTTCTTACTGGCTAGTGATGTGTTTAAATACATTTAAACTTTTTTTGGTTTAAATTTTGTATATAATTTGATTCTTTGGGCTTATTGCAAAGAAGTAAATGTAAATTATAAGTTCTTCCAAAGGTTTGGTGAGGCTGACTACATTTAAACATTTGCTGTCAGAAACAAGAGTAAGATTAGCTTAACCTATCAAATGTAATTAATAATAATGTAATAATTTGAATTTGACTTGCTGATCTAAATCAAAGGGGAGAGCTGCTAATATAACTTGAACTCTGTAAGTATAATTATAGCATGATGTGTGGAAAAGTATACTTACTCATTTAAATAAAACTGTTAGTGAAACAATCGTGTAACAGGTTCATGTATTTTTTAGTCAAGTAATCATTTTAACTAATTCCACAACTGAATATGTGTCATGTCTTTATTTTTTAATCAAACTTTTTAGTTTTGAAAAGTTTTATAGACACAGAAAATTTGCAGGAATGGTTCGGAGAGCCCTGTATAACCCAAATCTAGTTCCTTCTCTTGCTAATACCACTGCGGTACATTTTTCACAACCAATGTGCTAATGCTGATACATTATTATTAGCTAAATTCTATAACTTATTCTAATCTCATTTTTTAATTTATTGATTTGAAAGAGAGAGGAAGGGGCAGAAAGGAGAGAGAGAGTGAATGAAACATTGATTTGTGTTCCATTTATTTATTCATTCACTGGGTGGCTTTGATATGTGCCCTGACTGGGGATTAAACCCACAACCTTGACATATTGGGACATCACTCCAAGCAACTGTACTACCCAGCCAGGGCCTCATATCCATATTTTTTACCTTTTTCCTTTCCAGAAACCTATCCTGGATATTCCCTATTACACTTAACAAGTATGTCTAGGTTATCTAGATTGTTTCTCAGACTTTATATTTTCGATAACCTTGACATTTTATGAGGAGTACTGAGAAGGTGTTTTTTTAAGTATCTTGAGTATTGGTGTGCATGATATTTTTCTCATGATTACTCTGAGTTTATTAGTTTCAGTTGAAAGAAAGAAAGCACAGGTAAAGTGCCTTTCTCTCCATAATATCGAAGGTATATGGTATTAAAATGTCTTAGCAATGGTATTATTATCCTTGATCACTAGCTTGACTCATGTAGTGTGCGTAAGGTTTTCCTTCATTAAGTTATTTTTTCTTCTCCTTTTCCTACTGAGCTTGAAAGAACAAATTCACTATGTGCATACCACCCTGAAGATTTGGGATGTTACTATATTCTAACCTCCATAAGGAGGGAGATCTACTGACATTGAAAATATGGTGCAAGTTAGTGTTCCTCCCAATTCAGAGAATGTAAATGATAGATAAAATATCTTTAAAAACTTATTTTATATGGACTGCTGAGCTGGTACAAAAGAACTTAATCTGCCAACAAAAATTTAACAAAAAAAGAAAAGAAAAGAAAAATGGGTAGTAAGGGTAAATGTTCATTTTAGGGTTTTTTTTAAATCTTGACCATCATGAGCTTTTACTTTGATGTCAATAGAAGGTGGCGAAAAACATAACACGTGGTCACATAACTGGTGGGCATTGTGATGTTCAAATCAATGCCTCAGCCCCACTTGTTCAGTGAAGAGTATGCTCCCCAAAATACTGAGAGTGTTGTCAGTGGATGATCTTATACTATCAGAATATCACAAATAACTTCAGGAAAATACAGCCTTTAGGGCCGGCCCACATGCAGTGATATCCAAAAGTATTTGCTGCTGGAGTGTAAAGTCCCTCTTGGCCCCTCAGAAATTCCCTGAGAACCATTCTGAATCGACCACAGATACTGTCATTGGGCCTGCATCGCAGATCGACTTCTCTTTCTGCACAATTCTGTTTTTCTTTCTCTTCCTTAAATCCAAAGGTTATTTGTTATTAACTAAACATCATGCACGTTAATCTCTGTCTCAGAATATATACTTCAGTAAAATAATTTCGAATTCATGTATAATCTCGTGGAATTTTCCTTTTTACTGAATATTATGTTTATGAAATTTATGCTTTTTTCTTACTGATACCTAAATTCCAGCTTTTGATAAGAGAAATAGCAAAGTCACATGATAAGAGGAATGCAAACAGCTGAGGGAGAAATTTGAGGCCATTAATCAATGTACTAGGATATGTGAAGGTGAAATTTAAAGATCATTGAATAGAGGGAGAAAGCAAGGCCAACCAGGGATTGGACTGTAGGGTAATTAACAATATTAGGTATTCTCTTGAAGGTGGCTAGAACTTATTTAAAAGATGTTCACTTAGAAGCACAAAAACAAAAGCAGTGGACAGAGCTTGCTTAAGACAAAGATAAATCTTCAAGAAGTTGTGTGCCTGGGGCATGACTGCTCACCATGACCAGCCCGGTTAGGAATTTATGATCAGTTCACCCTGTGAGGTTACTTTCCATAGAACCCCTTTTTCTTCCACATACAAAAAGTATATATATATATATATGTATGATTCCATTAATTACTCTGTTCTGTCTCATTCATCAGTTAGTCTTCCACAGGCCAATACCATACATCTTATTTACTGTCATTTTATAATCATTAGTACATATAGTAAGGAAAGTAAATCTTCTATTTTCTTTTTTAGGAATAGTGTTTTGCTTTTCCACATACACTTTAGAAGACATTATTAAAATGTTATTAAAACTCTGTTATGATTCTTATTAAAATCTCAATGAATCCGAACATTTATTAGGAGATAATTCATCTATTTAGGGAGAATTGGTATCTTAATGTTATAGTCTTTCTACCTGAGCCCCTGAAATGTGTCTTTATTAATTTAACTCTTCTTTATTGACCTTCAGTAACATTTTATGATTTTCTGGGTGTAGATCTTGCATGATTTGTTTATACTTTTATGAGTCTTTTACAATATTTTGATATTATTTTAAATGTTTTTTGTAATTTTCTTTCTAATCATTGCTGGTACATGGGGATGCAATTGAATTTTGTATATTAATCATTAGTCAGCACTTGCTTAAACTTATTTTATCTAATGATTTTCAAAATCTTTTGCTTCTCACCCTGGCCAGTGTGGTTCGATTGGTTGAAGTGCTGTCCTGTAACCAAAGAGTTTTGGGTTCGATTCCCAGTCAAGGCACATACCTAGGTTGCAAGTCTGATCCTTGGTCTGGGTGTGTATGATTCCTGGTCCCAGCACATATGAGAGGCAATCAATTGATGTTTCTCCCTCACAGCAATGTTTCTCTTTCTTCTTTCCTCTCTCTCTAAAAGCAAGAAAAATATACCTTTGGGTAAGTATAAAAAGAGAAAAAAATCTTTTGCTTCTCTGAATAGATATTTCTATCACTTGAAAATAATAATCAATTTACTTCTTATTTTCTAACTGTTTCATCTTTAATGTACTTTTCTTTTGTTATCACGCTGCACTGGCAAACAATATTGAACATGGAATGTAAGCACGGACTTATCTATATTATTCTTAATGATGTTTTTACAAACTAAATGTGATTAGATAAGAGAACATCCTGATGTGGTTTTTTAAGGATGTTTCCTAAAGGACAATGCTGCTGTTAATGTAGAATTTCTGTGAGCAGCAGTTTTGAAGGAACAAAATCCTTCTATCACTCACTGGGTGGTGGCTTTGGAAGTTCCTCAGGAGATTTAAAATTGACCTAATATATGTTTTCTGGAGTTGAACTGAGGAGTCAATTAGAAAACAGGTTAATATGGGAAAGGGGCCTTTGCATAAATAGCTACAAGATAAGTGAGGCCTAATATTACCAGAATTTACTGGACTGTAGATAAAAATGGGGACAAGTTAATACAGTAAATTAGTAACTCCATTTCCTCTGCTCATCCCTCATAATAGATATTTCTGACAGTCCTCAGAAAAGATTGACATGTATTTTCTTATTATAGGCAGTCTCCCCCGGAGCCATTAAGCTCCTTCTGGAGTGTCTCTGGTGCAGGTGGCCCTTCTCTGATTTATGGTCACCACTGGTCCTTAGGCAGGACAAGAGCTGCTGCTAACTGGTACTGTGCTACCAGGTGGCTTAGAGGAACTCATACTGGTCATGGTCAGCTCTCCCTTGGCAGTCTGGCTTCTCAAAAAGGCCAAGTCACATTCTGGTTCATCTCACTATCAAACAAGGTTCTGCCTCTTGTATACATGTCAGAACAAGGGTCATAAAGTTAACTGTATATACATTACAGAAAGCAATTGTTTCATTTTTACCAACAACTTTCTCCCTGGAATTTGAATATGGGACAGGGAGTAAGAATGAAAATGGTTTTGAATAACTGCCACACCCCTGAAGTCAGAATCACTCCGCATTAAATAACAAAGACCTTTTTTGTAGCTTCAAGTCAAACTTGGACACCCAGACTTCTTCTCATGCACAGGATGGCTTATCTCATAAAGACGCACATAGACAGAGTTCTACGTGCCACCAATTTGAAGCTTTGAATCGTGTGCAGTAGATGCTACCATCTAGGGACAAGCAGATTCTTTCTGTAATAAGGTAGCAAAATATGATTGAGCATAGGATTCTTATATGATTTATGTTTGCATTGGAAGAGGAATACAATGTAGTCCAAATAACGTTACTGTGGAGTGATTCAGGTTTGGCTTCAATCTGATTATCTCCATTTCCTTAATCTGCACAGGAATTTAGAATTCGACTTTCCTTAAAAAAAAAAAACAAAAAAACAAAAAACCTAGGTCTTTTCTGTGACAGAGAATTTCAATATCTATTTCACAGTTGGCATTAGTATCCAAAAGTCACATAATATTTTGCAGATAATTATTTGGAAAGACCTCTATGGTGTATGTATTTCTATTTTGAGATTTAATTCTGAAATCTAGTGTATATAGTAACATTGTGATATATGCTGTTATTTCTGTGAAACAACAGACCTAGTTCATGATGAAGTGTATAACAATCATTTGTAGATAAAACAGTACAATGATTGTATTTTTTACTTTTAACCTCAATCTAAGATTCTTAGAGGATATATCATTAATGAAATTTATATATTTGAATTTGAGGCTATAATTCTTATGTCATTTTTATGTTATGAAAATGATTATTATCAAGAGTAAAAATTTGACATTGTGGTATGAACTGCGTGTAATGACAAAGATAATTTTATATCTTTAATTATTCTGGCAAGCATACATTAAGGATGTTTGGAAAGAACCTTGCTGATGTTAATAATATTGCATCATAAGGGCCATAATTTTATTTTCCAGCTGTATTGAGATATAATTTACAGACAAAATTTAAAATATTTAAGATGTTCAGTGTTATATTTAGATATACATATACATGTGAAAGGTTTCCTCCATTGAGTTCATTAAAATATTTGTCACATTTATTTGTTTTGTTTTATTCTTATTCCAAATCTCTATTCTCTTTCTAAATCTCAATCATACAAGTTAAGGGCCATAATTTTCTGAAACACTCTTTTAGATTTTTGAACTGGGTTTATATTTATGGAACATACCAACATTTGTATTTGTTTCTTACGTCTGATAATTTATGGGCTATGAACAGATGACTATTTCTTAAAAGATACAACAGTAAGAACTATCAGATAATGTCCCCTAGGATAGCAGTTTCTGAGTTGGGCTCTCCATCACGGCACAGTCCTTGGCAGGGGGACATGAGAGATGATTGTTAAATTATAAATTTTTGTACTCACAATGATGCTTTTTCTTTTTTAATATATTTTATTGATTATGCCATTAAAGTTGTCCCATATCCCCTCCTTCATTCCCCTCCACCCTGCACACCCCTCCCCATCATTCCCCCTCTTTAGTTTATGTCCATGTGTCACAAGTTCTTTAGATTCTGTATTTCCCATACTATTCTTGCCCTCTGCCCTCTCTATTTTCTACCCACCGTCTATGCTACTTATTCTCTGTACCTTCTCCTCACCTCTCCTCCTCCCACTCCCCTGTTGCTAACCCTCCATGTGATCTTCATTTCTATGGTTCTGCTCCTGATCTAGCTGTCCTCTTAGTTTGCGTTTGTTTTAGGTGTGGTTGTTAATAACTGTGAGTCTGCTGTCTTTTTACTGTCCATATTTTTAATCTTCTTTTTGTTAGAAAAGTCCCTTTAACCTTTCATATAAAAAGGGCTTGGTGATGATGAACTCCTTGAACTTGACCTTATCAGAGAAGCACTTTATCTGCCCTTCCATTCTAAACAAAAGCTTTGCTGGATAGAGTAATCTTGAGTGTAGGTCCTTGCCTTGCATGACTTGGAATACTTCTTTCCAGCTCTTTCGTGCCTTCAAGACCTCTTTCGAGAAATCAGCTGACAGTCTGATGGGCTCTCCATTGCAGGTGACTGACTGTTCCCTTATCTTTAGCTGCCTCTAGAATTTTCTCCTTTATTTTAATCTTTTGTAATGTAATTATGATGTGCCTTGGTGTGTTCCTCCTTGGGTCCAACTTCTTTGTGATTCTCTGAGCTTCCTGCACTTCCTGGAAGTCTATTTCCTTTGCCAGACTGGGGAAGTTCTCCTTTATTATTTGTTCAAAATAAATTTTCCCACTGTTGCTCTTCCTGTTCCCCTTCTGGTACCCCTATAATTTGGACGTTGGAACGTTTAAAGATGTCCTGGAGTTTCCTAAGCATCTCCTCATTTTTTTTGAATTCTGGCTTATTCATTCTTTTCTGTTTGATTGTTTCTTTCTTCCTTCTGGTCCACTCCATTGATTTGAGTCCCAGTTTCCCTCCCATCACTATTGGTTTCTGCGCATTTTCCTTAATTTCACTTAGTATAGCCTTCATTTTTTCATCTAATTTGCAATCAAAATCAACCAATTCTGTGAGCATCCTGGTCACCAGTGCTTTGAACCATGCATGTGATAGGTTGGGTATCTCTTGGTCACTTAGATATATTGGCTTTGGGGCTTTGATGTGTTCTTCCATTTGAGCCATATTTTGGGGGGGCTCTGGTCACACCTGCTATGTAATAAGGGGCAGAGCCTTAGATGTTCACCAGGGTGGGTCAACCCAGTCGCTGGGTTGTGACACTGTATGTGGGGGTGGGGTCAGAGAGAGAACAATGGCACTTGCTCCACTCTTTCTTGGATATCAGTCCCTTCTGCCACTTCCCACAAGCAAACTGGGCCTTTCTGGTGCTTGTTCCCAGGTGGCTGGGCTTGTGCACATTCTAAGACCCTGTGGGTCTCTCCAACGAACTCTTCTGTAAGGCTGGGAGTCTCTCCTGACACCTCAACCCCCACAAGCATTTTCAATTGGTGCTTTTAGGCTTTATTTCCCAGTGCTGGAGCCCTGGGTTGCATTGTTTGTCTCACTGCCATTTTCACCAAGTTTATCTGTGCAGGAATGTGTGACCACAGTCAGCCAACCACCTTGCATGCCTCACTGGGTCTGCTCATTGCCACCCTGTGCCTGGGGTCTGCAGGCTGCTGCCTGGGCACCTACTGCAAGCTACTGCTTTTTCCTGCCACAACCCTTCTCCACAGGCCACGGACTCTGCCCCTCTTACAAGTCTCTATGAATAGTTGTTGGACTTCCGTACAGTTCAATTTTCTGTCAGTTCTGGGTGCTTTTTGTTTCTAAGTTTTTGTCCTTAATTTTGGTTGTGCGAGGAGACACAGTGTGTCTACCTACCCCTCCATGTTGGTCAGAAGTCCTGATGCTTTTTCCTTTGGCATAAAAAAGTAATCACAAATATCTTTTATAAGTTAATATTCCAAGTGTTTTTGTTGTAACAAATCTATACACAGGATTTGAGAACAGCTTCTCTAGCATGTCTTGAATTATTCTGATTTAATATGTCAGCTACTAAGTGTGGCCATCAGCTAGAGAGATTTTTCTGAATTTCACACCAGAAGATATGTAACATGATGATAGAGAAGCATTCTTTCTTATTATTTGGCCCATGTTTAAAATTGGCAAATGCTTGGTTGGTTTTTATTTCAGTTTTTTTCATCAAAACATTCCATGGTTTATCTGCTTAATAAAAGACTAAAAGTTACTTTCATATTTGACTGCGTAGGGAGTCTATTTTTATGTCACATGCCGTTTATCTTTATTTCTCTTTTAGATATAACCACTATTCCACAAATGAATCCAAAGGGCTAAATTAAGTCATGATTTCAAATATTTTGAGCAATGATAAGCAGTCTCTGCCAGCTGACAACTTAATGCCCATGCAGCTTCATAATTTGTCCCATAACAATCCCTTTGTCTTCTAGAGGAGGAAGGTGGCCCAGAGGTGTGGGAACTTTCCCTGAGTCATGCATATGGATACAGAAGAGTAAGGCCTAGAGAGTGGGCATTGCTAGACCAGATTTGCATGGAATGGCGCTCTGAGAAGTGGGAAAATATGTGAGATGGTGGCCAAGTTGGTGCATGTGTCCTGCAAGCAAGGAAGGGCTGAGGCCTTTCTCAGTAACCCTGTAAAGGTCTATGGGAGCCGTTTGCAGCCTCCCATGTGGGTGCTGCTCCTCAGAGGAGGAGATCTAGGTGCAGTTGCAGATACTGCATTTCCCGATTTTAAAAATGTAAGGTTTACTTAAAAACAGTAAGATTTACTTAAACATATTTATTCTCAAAAATAAGTAGTTCCTGTGCAAAAATTTTCTTCCTCTGTATCCTGGAAGATGTTAGATCTGAGACCCATGACCCCACTCTGGCCTTCTGTGTTGCAGCTTGGTGTTATTCACATGAAAATTGTTTGGGATTCACATTACTTGCTGGGGACACACATTTACTTCTCCATTTAAAACAATACATACTGATTATTTTTATAAAAATCACTTATCTGTTGCCAATTCTTAAAATGATAATTTTATAGAGGGAAATATCGTGATGACTTACATACAATAAACTGATAAAATAATTCTAGAAATGATTGATCACATGAAAACAGTTTTCTTTACCTCAATCAGGGTGAAATTTATCTGGAAGCCTTGTTTCATATCCACTATCACCTATTTGAGATTGACCAAGAGATCTCAGGTTATGTCCACACAGGTATAAAGAAATGGAAAACTGAAACAATGTCATTTTTTTGTGATACTATAACACTCAAGGGAAGCATAGATTTAGGCATTACAACCTGTAATATTTCACCATATTGGGCGAACTCCTCAGATACATATTCAATCCCATCTGCTCTCATGTAAATTTGACCCACATTTCAAGGTCAAATATTTGATTAACCACTTATAATGACCTTTGCAATGTTATTCTATAAAATTCTAAGATGAGAAATTGTTTAATATTTGAACTCTCTAATTGCCTAAAACTAGACCACTTCATCTTTCAGTTTACAGACATCAGGGGAGGTCCACATCCCTGTGACAAGCCTCCCACAACAACAGCAAAAGCCTCTTGTTGAAGATCAGTAGCCATATACATTTTTCTTGCATGCATCCAGTTTACAACTCATTTTTAATATCATTTAAAAGCACATAAGCAAATTCTACATGACATTTTTACTACCATTGTAATATCTCAAGATTAGTTTTGGCAGTGAATATAGTCTGGTGCAAACTTTGAAGTAAAAAAATAGAAAGAAAATGAATATAAATATGTTTTTAAGTCATAGGATAGTTTGACTTTGGGGGGTGAATGAACTCCGTGCATGTAACAAATCTAAAATAGTTTGATTTTCAAATGACTTCTGGGTTATTTTTAAATTTTTTAATAGACACTACATTTTAGGAATTCTACCAAAATTTAAAAATTCATTTTTGAAACAGTTCACAGAGTTATTTGTACATCAATGGATTTAATTGGCCTAGTCTATTAATTTGTATTTTTTGAAAAGCCCCAAATTAATTGTAAAGTTTGAAGATTCAAAATGATTATTTTATCTTTGAAGACATGTTTAGACATTAATACTAATGCTTAGAATCCATTAGACAGAAGGGAAAAACAGGTTCGAGGTCAAGACTCCTACATCATGCAGACTTTGGATTTTAATTTCTATCATGCATCTTCAAAGGTGGCTAATCTGGGCAGAATAACTTTCTCTACATGTCAGTTTCCTTATTTGTAAAAGTTTGAAAATAGTCTCTATAGAGTTATTGTGAGAGTAAGTGTTGTAGTACAACTAAAGAGCACAGTAGAGTACTTAGTAATCACACGGTAAATGCTATTTTTTGTTAGCACTTTTTCCTGGACTAGGACTGAGTTGGTGAGGGTTGATGGAAGATGGATCAGTGCCCCCTTAAATGTGCATGGAAACCCAAATGTAAATGAGGGCTTCCCAGAACTCACACCCAAGGGCACTCTCTTATTACCTTGGCAACATATAGTAATAGCCCCTACATTTTGTAGGTAGACCATAGCAGCTGTGACTGCATAGGTTGCTTTTTCGTGACTTACAATTCTTACACCTCAGAAATTTTCTAGCATTAAACAGTGATATCAGTTTGAGTTTTTAACAATGAGTCAACTCCCAAAACATGGTAAAATATATGCTCATGTAAGGTTCACAAGGATAATGATTATAATTATTGATAAAGTAATAATCAAGTTACCAGAGCTGTCTAACTTGTTTGTAAGTGTAGGACAATGATGCTTTCTTTGGTCCCTTTTTATCTTTCCCTTTTGTGTTACAAATAAATATATGTAAGTGAAAACTCCTGAACGGCTTTGAACAAAACAATAAAATACAGTCATTCCAGCTTAGTGACAGAGTTATAGTCTTTGAAATGCATTGTTTGCAATTTCATCATTGTGTGAACGTCACAGAGTGCACTTAACGCAAACCTAGGTGATATAATCTATTACACAACTGGGCTATGTGGTATAGCCTATTGCTCTTAGGCTACAACCTGTACAGCACGTTACTGTACTCAACACTGGCAACTGTAACAAAATGGCATTTTGTATATAATATATCTACACCTAGAAAAGGTACGGTAAATATATGGTATAGCAGATAAAATGGTATACCTGTGTAGGTACCTACCGTGAATGGAGCTTGCAGGACTGGAAGTTGCTCTGGGTGAATCGGTGAGTGAGTGGAGAGTGCATGTGAAGGCCTAGGCCATTACGGTACACTACAGTAGACTTTTTAAACACTGTCACACAAACCCTGCCCCTGCTTCCTTCTAACAGGGTGAGATATAGAACATCAAAGCTGTTAATGCTGCTCCATGGACAGACATAGGCTGGATTGATTGGAAATATCAGGGAGAAGTTGGCTGGAAGGGGTGTAGGTCAGCATAATAGGGTCTGTCACCAAAGAGTGATCCTCAAAAATAGCTTGAGGATCAGTAGGAATGACAAATCGAAGTGAAGAGATAAAGGGATGTAGGGGATTGTCATGGCAATGTGGTTTTGGTGGTTGCCTGGTGAAGCAGCAGTCAGATTAGGAAACTTTGTGGTATTCATTGACCAAAAAAGGAGGTGCATACCACAGGGAGGGTGTAGAACCAAGAACTTAACACTTTGACTTTGGAAATTTGTTTTTGGTTCCACTGACCTTGTCTGGTACAAAGGGTTCTTGCTATCATTGTTTTGATGGAAAACAAAACTTAGCAATGCTTATCATTATAACCAGAAATTATATTTGAAATACAGTGACAGGTTGACTCTACACCACCACAGAAAGCTTTTACTTAAGGAGTGGTTGGCACTTAGTTCTTGCTCAGGTACCTCCTGTGGACCTGTGACCTGTATAGGACCTTAAGTCCCTAACAAAGAATTTACAGCAAAATACTCTTTAGACCATCACGTTAGATCTGGGGTGGTGCAGCACCCTTAGTACCAAGCACTGGGAGGACTAGCTCCCAGTCGAAATAGGCCAATGGCTGACTCACTGAGATTCAGAATTGAGGGGCTGTGAGTGAGAAGGAATCTGTTGCCATGCCCCAGAGATACAGCTCCTGTAAGAGAAAAAAATCCACTTGGACTGCATGTCCTTTCATTTCTTACAGGAAATTCAGCTGCATTCTGATCTCAAGGGACCGCTGTTGTGTATGTGGTCTGTCATTGACCAGATGTGGTTAAGCACCACATGACTATAATAAAAAATGGTATCATTGCTATTAACTGGCGTTATGAAAAAGACTCAAAACAAACAGATATAATAGGAATTGTGGTATTATATGTGTGAATTTGAAAGAAATGATTTCTCAAGGACCTACTAGCTAAAGAATTTTACTTTTCTTCGTTTTATATCCGAGAAAACGAAGAATTTACAAAATAGGTGCATTCGAAGTTCATTCAACCATTATGTGTTTTAGTAATCCAATCTGCAAAGCTTTTAATTTCTCACTGTGTTTGGAAGCTGCTTCTGCCAAGCGTCAGAGATCCCACAGGGTGGCGTCCACTTCTTGGCATCTAGTAAAGAATGTTTAAATGACCAAACTCTCACAGCACGCTCAGGCTGAATCATGAGCACTGTGTCAAAACCATATGATTTACTTAATGTACTTTCTATGCTGCATAGTTTGTTAGTTTTAAATGGTAGCATGTAATGGCTGCCTCAAATCATCTCACCTAAACACTGGGTAGTTTCTGTACCTTACTGAGTTAGGGTATTTTAAAAATACATTGTTAAACACATTTGCATTTTCAATGCAGTATTAAAACATTTTACTATGCAATAAAATTAGTTATGTGGAGTATTAACATTTCAGTTTAAGTGCATGATGATAGAGGGAAATGCACGAGATGTCTGCACCACTGCTTTCAATGAAACTTGATGTGGAAGGACTGCTATACAGTCGTATTGCTTAATATCATATAGAAGGGATCTAAAAAAACTATACTACTTCGTGAGACCAAATTTCATTCTGCTATTACCTGTGCTACATGCATTTTCCCCATTATCATCCTGGTGCCTGGTAGAGAGATGTATCTGAAATACGTGTATATCAGAAGCTCTTTTGCCTGAACTCACCCAAGGATGCTTTCACAGAATATTATGTGGAAAGTGATCATATCATCTCCTTTATTGAGCTCCCTCTCCAAAAAGCTTTGCAAATGAGTTTCAGGTGTTAATAATTAATATTATTTTTCCTCTGATTCACTTACATGTTTCATTAAAATGTCACCTGAAAATAAAATTGAAATCTATACATATGAAATTCATGATATTGAAGTTGAATAAAAACTCATTTATTTTTTGGTTTAAATTTTAGGCAATAAAAACTAATACCACTAATTTCAAGTTTGACTTTAAGAATACCCACCATATTTTATTGCTGTCTCCATTTATTTTATATTAAAATTATATATATGGGATTTATGGTTATAAGTATTGGCATGAAGAAAAAATCTCTGTTGACTGTAAAATACTCTAGTAATTATAGATAAAAGGAAAGTGGACCTTGGGAATGTTAGTTAAAATTTTTTATTTGTATTTTGACTTTGCTCATACGCAATATATATATGCATTATAATATATAATTTTAACATATAAATAACACCTACAATTACATTGGGATAAGACCAAAACCTAAGAATAATAACATAGGAAACATTTGGGAACAAGCTGTCCATAAAAAAACATTAAAATGACTCAAAGAATAAAGCTATGCTCATTTCTTCATATAATACAAAAAAATGAAAAATAAACTATAGTCAAATGCCATTTTAATATACATATATAAATTGGTTAATCTGACATGATAATATCTGATAATTGAATCTACCTAATACATATATATGTATATATATATATATATGATTAGAATTCTTAAGAATGAACAAAGCATCTATCTGTCTATTTCTCTATAGACCAGAAAATTACATAAATACATGAAAATAACTCACATTGTTACCCAGTCTATGGGAAAACAAATAAATTTGTATATTGATAGTTTCAATATAGGCACCATGGGAAATATAACCACTATGAAAACTAGTTTGTCAGTATCAAATATAATTATCAATATATCTATTCTTTGACCCTAAAATCATATACATATATAATTTTTATTCATATGCATATATATGTATATGTATTTTAGTTTTAGCCTGTGGAGACATTTTATATATGAGTGAAATGACATATACTTAGAAGATATTCATTTTAGCATTATTTAAAAAGTAACAGCTTAGAAACAACCTATATATGTATCAGTAGGGAACTATTTAAATAAATTAGAGTACAGTAATTAGAAACATAACTGTTCGGGCAGTAATGGGAAGATCTCTAAGCTTCCTTAGAGAGTGAAAAAGAATATACATGAGCACTTGCTATGCTTATAGAGTAACTGGGTGTAAACAAGGATGAATTGCAGTGATGGGGGGTGACAAGTGGGTGGCTGTGAGAACAAAACTCTTTGATGTGCGTCCTTTTGTACCTTTCGCACTCTTTGATGTGCGTCCTTTTGTACCTTTTGGTCTGGGAAACCTGTGACGGTACTCTCTGCGTGAACAGTTATGAAACCAAAATTTAAAAATATAAATGAGATCATTAAATTAGGCAAGGTACTTCTACTTTCAGGTAGTTGTTCTCTGTGGACATAAAATCAACATTGATGCCTACATAAAATAATTTCTTTATAAGGCATACATGGAACATGTATTAAGGCATCAAAACACTGATAAGTAGCAATAGATTTAGACTGATTGAAGTGTATAGTTGTGAGGATTGAAATGCTGAAATTTCATATCTCTTTGTCATTGTGTTTTGTTCATTGTACCTAAAATTTCCTTCTCCTGTATCTCTTGTTTTGTTTTGTTTTGGAGAGACACTATTCATTTTCAAAGGTCAGGTTTAAATATTGCTTTTAACAATTCAAACAAACACTGTGGACAATTAGCTTCTTACTTCCTACTTTCCTAAGGCCTCTGAATATACATATATTTATATAAAATTTTATATACATATATAATTGTATTTTTCTTCTACTTTCCTCTCAGATACTATAAACTGCTTGAGAGCAAGATTGTACCTTGCTCATTTTGTATTCCCAGTGTTAGGCAGGGTTTGGCACACAGTAGGAGACCAATAAATGCTTTTGAAATAATTGAACAATAAATAAAATACATAAGGCAATGTTGCATGGATATAAACTAATTTAAAGGAAAATATAAGAATATAAAAGAAAATGGCTCTTTGCACTGTAACTATTCTTTCTATTTATGACTGGTGCGAGGTGCCAAGGGGTGTAAAGAAGTGCTCTTAAAGGAGCATGGCAGCAACGATAATTCTGAACGGTGCGCTCAGACCTTTATGCTATTCCAGTTTTGCAGGTCAGTTACCTGAGGTGAGTAAAGGCCATGTCATCTTCGCCAGACAAGACGATTCAAAAATCGAGGAACTAGGGTTTGAATACAGTCCATATTTCCCCAGAGTTGTACAGTCTGCACTACGATTCACAGATACCCAAGCCACGATGATGCAAGTGACTAAACAAGAATCTGTTATCCAGAACCTACCTGCTGATCGGGAACCCTTGGGGCAATGAGGACAAAATACAGGTGACTGGTTAGTGCCACATGTTTCAGTGACCCTGAGCTGCGGGTATTCGCTCTACTCAGTATTCATGTTGGATGTAGGAGATAACAAGATGAAACCAAAACCCATAACTTTTTCAAAATATATTTCTTGAGAGAATGAAACACTACCAAGTTTTCTATAAGGGTTTGTGGACATTCCTAATATTAGTCTTTTTAGTACACTTAGTACACTTATCATAGTACACTTATCTGGTGACTAATATGCTTTGGATTTGCCTCTATCAAACACTAGGTTGGTGAGTCCTTAACATTTTACCTCCCAGTTTTTTAATTTAATCTGAGTGTCCTGAGTGTTAAATAAACAATTCGGTTTTAGCTATCAATCCCCCTATTACTTATTTTTTCTTTATTTCTAGCACATTTTTTTAGTAATAGACATTTATTTTGCCTGGGATATTTTGCTCTACATCCAGTTAAATTTTTCACTCCTCATTTAATTGGTTTATATATATGCAAGCTTTTGTTTGCATACTTATTACATATTAGTGGGAATTCCATTGCTTGTTGTTCAAAAGCAAAAACTAATATGAAAAAATAAAAACTCAAGAAATTAGGCTCAGGCTTGCTTAGAAAAAACAATTTGTTTATTCTGTTCAGTTAAGCCGATGTATGTGTTGTCTGTGATTATTCTATGTTATATAAAATTAGCAAAGTTATTATGTGCCTTAAATTATAGGAATGATGTGCAAGTTCTTGATATTTATTAAATTGTTATAATGGAAGATGATATCTATAGACTTACATTTATTTTTACATATGGCTGACATTTACAACTTTTTTGATGCTTGACATATGTTTACTTTACAAAGGTTGTGACTTTAAAAGTCATGATTCTACTTTGACCTTGAGATGCCAAGATATAAATTGTTCAGATAAAGATCATTTACACATATTAAAATAGATCACTCAAGGTTTTATATGATAGAGACAATATATTCTGTGTTCTTGGAACAGTCCATTCTTATTGAAAATTATCCTTTGGTCACATGAATCCTTCAGAAGTAAAGGGAAGAGAAGAAAAATAATTTATTTATTTCACAGTCTTAAGGTTGTTTCTTAAAAACCTAAGTCACAGATCATGAACTAGCGAAAGCTCAGTGTGTCACATCCAGTGACAAGTTGAGCAGAAAAGGACAAACCTACGAGGGACACAGAATAGGGATAATTTAGATTTTGTAGTGCAGTTCTTTGAAGGAGCTCAAGGCAAGTGATGAAAAAGATGATACTATATATGAAATAATTTTTTTTCTGAGAGGCCATATTTAAGAATAAAGAATACAAAATATTTTCTGGCACAATATGTTGTTTTCTGAGGAATCTTTATGGGTCATTTGTTCTTCTGTGATCTGATCCTGACCTGATGTAGTGATACACAAGGTTTGTACATTTCTCAATATACAATATTCAATATTTGATTCAATAGTTGATTCAATATTTACTCATTTATCGAGGCTTGTTTCAACTTGCTTCTTCTGTGAATTCCTCTTGAAATACTTCAACTGAAATTGCTGCTCTCTTAGAAGACCTGTTAGTCTTTTAGTTAGTTAAAACCTATGTGTTAGCCTGACCTGACAATCACTTTGACACCCTGGCATCAAATCAGACCTTTATTGAAGGAAGAGCACAGTTAAGCAGCTTTCGTAGTTGTTATTTTGTTTGAGAGCTCTCGAAAGATATAGCATTGCCTTTTCTTGCTGGAATGGCATATACTTGAAATGTGATCAAGATGATCATATATGTACCAACCTGACTGGGTCACATGGTGCCCAGATATATAAACATTCCTGGTTTATCTGTTTCTTGATGAGATTAACACTTGAATTGATAGGCTGAGTAAAGCAGATTGCCTTTCTCCAAGAGAAGTCTTCATCCAATTCAGCAAAGGGCTGAAGAGAACAAAAAGGTTGAGTGAAAGAGGTTTTTCTCTTTCTTTATGAAGGTCTGGAGCTGGGACATTGGTCTCCTGGTTCTCAGACTTTCACACTTAGACTGGGACTTACACCATTGGCCTTCCTGGTTATGGGCCTTCAGACTGCAAATCTTGGGAGTTCTCAGCCTCTATAATCATATGAGCCAGTTTCCTACAGTAAATCTCTTTACATGTAGTTTATTGGCTCTGTGTCTCTGAGAACACTGGCCAATAATCGTGATCCAAGGAGAATGACGTCTTAGAAGCACATGTTCTGAGAGAGTTGGAGGAAGGGAGGAAAGAAGGAAGGAACTAATGCTCACTGCCATTTTAGGATGTCTCATAAAAATTTCTGGTATAGACTTTATTTAATATATAAGTCAAATCTTTCAATGCATGTGTTGAACTCCAAGGAATTATGGGAAAAATCAGTGTGGTCCAGATGTTCAATGGCAACTCAATTGGGTGGCATTAATTCAAATGTATTATCTAAAAGGAAAGAAAAGACTTAATTTTTGCATCCTCTTTGCAACTGTAATTGGTTTCTTTCCTTTTTTTGCCTTATGTTTTCTATAAAAAGAATAAATAAGGGGAATACATGAATATTAATTCATAGCTCTCCATATCATAGGAAAAAAGCAGAGCATCAGGGGTCTTCTCTGGAAGGAGGGACATACACATTAAGTTTAACAAAAACCTAGATATTAGGTGTTTTCATCCATGATACATTTTGCAATCAAACTAGCCAAAAGAGAGATCATGTCTGCCAGTGTGCTCAGCAGGTCATTGAGACGTGACACCAGGCTGTGTAGCAAAGAAAGACTGGCTGTGTAACTGAAAGCGGTGCCACCCAGGAGAACGGGAGAGCCAGTGCTAATGCCCCAGTGGCATACAGACAAAAGCTTTTATAGAGCAAAAATCATGAGTAATCATGAGTAAGGGTTTTGTGGGTCTTGGGTCTCACTGATTGGTCCTTGACCACTTACACGGTTAATTTTCCTCTAGCGGAATGCTTCCCTACTGGTGCCACCTTGTCTGGTTTCAGTAAGATAGCAGTGGGGTGATCATTCATTCTGTGGGCTGAAAAACATCTTAACCATGCCTGCCAATAGGTCTCCTTGGTGTGCAGGAATGGGAGGTATACATCCTGTGACTTACTCATTGCGTGCTTACTCTGCTGTCTTGGTTACTTGTTCTTCCAGCAGTCTAAGTGGTCTGGCCCTGGGCTGGGTACTTCTCCAGTGGTTAGCAGGGAGCCACATGACTTCCTTCTAGTGTCTGTTAGTTTAAACAATTTACAAATTTTTGCATTAAGGATATTTCTCTGAGGGTATTAACTCTGCAGTTTCAGTTTTCTTATTCACAGTTAACAATGTTAACTTATAACTTACTTATTTTATATGTGCCAATTCTTATTCTAAACTTTTGTTACTAAGATCAATTGTATTAAAAGTGGATTTTCATACCCTTAGAGTCCTCAATGTCTTCGCCAATGTGTGGAGAGTTTTAAGAGAAGAGAGCGTCTTAAATCTTATTCTAATGCTGATGGATCTGTCTGAGAAGCTAGGAACTTGTAAGGGAAAGCTTAATGTTTTTCCTTCCTGCTTTTTCACAATCTCTCTTCTTCCTTGAAAAATAAAGACATGAATCTAACTTTCTTGAAAGTTATTACTGTGAATAGTCTCCTGAGAGTGCACTGAATGTAAGAGATACTTTTACCATCTCTTTAATCAAGTCACTCAAACTATCTTATCTACATCTTTAAGATGTGCATTTGCATTGATTTTTTTGCATAATTGTTTAAAGTAAAGTTTGTAATTTTGTCATTTTGATTAGATGTGTGTTACTTATTAGGCATGTGCCACTTAATGACAGAGGTGCCAGTAAGTTCTTTGAAATGTGCCATTACGTGAACATCACGGAGTGTACTTGCACAGACCTAGATGGTATAGCCTATAATGTAATCATATGCCTAAACTTTTAGACAACTGCAACACAATAGCTTTGTTTATATGAGCACAATCACATACACATAAGTAATACCTTGTGCTGAGGTGTCACTATGAAACTGGAAAAACCAGTGTTTGTGCCTCCTGTCACTATCAGAACCAATAAGCAGAGACAGAAATTGGATCTCCGTGGGTGCTGTATTCAGATGGCCAGTGACCTGGAAAGATGGCAGGTTATATCCTCTAACACACTGTCTTACATTTGCTTTCAAGCCAGATTTTTCATAAGGAGAGAAAAGTATAAGTAAGGGATTTGGAATTGAAAGGGAAAAAAAGCTTAGGTAAGGGATTTGGAACTCAGAAAAGGGGTTAATCAGATAAAGACTGCAGTCCAACAATTTCCCTAACATCCTTTCATCCACTGACCAGTGATTTTCTATCCGGATCCTGTGTCCTGTGTCCTGGGTGATTTCCTTCATCTGTGTCCTTGGTGGTGGACTGTCTCTCCCAGGAACACTTTGATTGCTCATGGTCTTTTCTGGAGCACAAAGGTTGAATTGCTTGTGGTCTCCTGGAATCAGTATGGGTCATACCTTCAGCTCCTAAAACAATAGTTTTTTACATGCATTAAATAATAGGTTTATTGACTATTACCTAAAACTAAACTCTTCCAATTCTTGAGTTCCCCCAACAACTAGGCAATGTAAATTTTTCAGCTCCACTAAAATGTGGCAGGGCCACTTCCATATATGCAGATCATTGTTGACCAGAATGCCATTATGTGGTATGTGAGTGTCATTGCATGCTAGTAATAATTGTAAGAATAGCACATGCTAAAACAGCATATTTTAACCTAAAGAAATTTGAATTTTTGTTCCCTGAGTTACAGTGATCAATAAAAAGTTTTTGAAGCAAACAAATATATTTTTAGGATAAAATTTCGTGAAATATTGGAATGTATGCATAAGCTAAGAATATATATAACAAAGTTTCAGACTCATAAAAAAACAACTTGTTTATATTTGTTATGGAATAGGTACTAGACTGTAGGTATCAAATCATGATGGTATTTATGATCAAATCTCTATTGGATATCTTTGAGAGGAATGTTCATCTTTCATTCAATTTTTGCTTACTAACAAGAACTGTTCCCTAACAGGAGCCAGGATTCCTTGGAATAATGGATGGCTTTAGGGCAGAGACATGAAATATACAAAATAATACTGGGGTTGCTTTTTTCACATGACAGAAAGCAAGTAAGCTATAAAAAAGCAAACAAACAAAAAAGAGGAGAAACTTAATGGGTCAGGTCAAAAATAAAAATGACTTCAAGTGGCTAAAGATGAGAGGATAAAAAAGAATAAGGAATACAATTAATTTAAGAATATTGAATAATATTAAATTGTCTAAAATGTTATGAAAGAGAAAGAGAAAGAAGAAAGAGGAGGGGGAGAGAAAGAAAGAGAGAATCAGTGAAGTCCCAAATACAACTCTTTAGCTTCTGTTAAAACTGGGATGCTGATAACTTA
Source organism: Sturnira hondurensis (assembly GCF_014824575.4). Classification (NCBI taxonomy): domain Eukaryota; kingdom Metazoa; phylum Chordata; class Mammalia; order Chiroptera; family Phyllostomidae; genus Sturnira; species Sturnira hondurensis. The sequence continues at coordinate 94,522 of NW_028082296.1, forward strand.
CTTACCTTGGCATATGGATATATAAAAGAAATTATTAAACATTAATTCTGCATTTTTATAAACATTTTATTTATTTATTTTTAGAAAGAGGGGAAGGGAAGGAGAAAGAGTGGGAGAGAAACATCAATGTGTGGTTGCCTCTCATGTGTCCCCTACTGGGGACCTTGTCTGCAACCCAGGCATGTGCCCTGACTGGGAATCAAACTGGCGAACCTTTGCTTCACAGGCCCGTGCTCAATCCACTGAGCTACACCAGCCAGAGCTAATTCTGCATTTCTTGCTCAAACCACATTTTAGCTTAATCTAATAGTCATAATTGTTAAGGAAAATTCCTTTTTACAGAAGAATTCAAGCAAAGAAATATGGATGAAATTCTATAATTTTACAAGTACTGTTTTACAGCTTCTAATTGATTTTTTAAGATAATCATCATCAGTGGGTAATTATTATTATCTTATAGGAATCAACTGTAAAAGGAATGAATGAGAACAAACTTTATAATGCAGGGGAACCTACTGACTGATCAGTTGAATCCACTCAAATTTTTGTGTACCTAAAAAGTGGTTTGATTATTTTTTCATCCCAATAATAATATGCAGTGTAAAGTCCCGACACACCCTTTGAGACATCACTGTCAAAATACTTTTACTATTACCTAAAACTAAACTTTTAGCCTAGAAAATGGTTAATTTTATGAAAAATATAGGCGATAAAAGAACAAGCTAAATAGTACTTCAAAGAAGCAAAGTGACAAATTCAGAATGTGGATCAGAATTCTGGTGGGTAACTGGTTCTGATTCTGTAAAGAATTAGAGGCACACACACACAAAAAACTAAAATGAAAGAGGGACATCTATAATTTAAAAATATTAAGTGCTATAATACCAAGTGGGTTATATATCAGATGAAATTGTTTTGAATAAAATAACTTTAAAGTAATTTTTTGAGAGAAATGAAAAAACTTTGACTATGAACTGCTTTAGATGATAGCAAGGACTTATCATTATGTTTTTAGGTAGGATGATGGTTATAACAGAATGTATTAAGAAATGTATATGAAATGCATATGTATTTAGTATTTATGTATTTATGTATTTATACTATGAATATGCATAGTATTTAGAAATGCATATGAAATGTGAGAGTAAATGACATGACTTGTTTACAATACCACCAAAAGGAGAAAGAATAAAAGAGGATGAAGGAAGCAAAATTCAAATAATTGTTAAATCTGGATAATGGACAGAATATTATTGTTCTATTCGCTTCAGTGTAGCAGAATTGTCTAACAAAATTTTAACTTTAAGGGCTTAATTTGTACAGTATTGCAGAAATATATAATTTGTAATTAATTAAATATATGATAAAATTTGAATTTCAACATAATGTGTAAAAATTATAGCATTTTTCAAAGTTATTTTAGAGAATATACAAAATTTTAAAGAATAAGGCCAAAGTATACCACCTCACCTATTGAACAATACAGATGGCCTGATCTTGAATTTAATTTGGCATCTATAACCTATTTAGATACGGTTAGATACTATAACCATAAATACAGTTATGACTGCAAAAATTGTAGGGTTGGGTATTTATTTATTTACTTACACATTACTTAATTGACTGATGATCTGACATGCAGAGTTTTGCTCCTGGGGCCTAAGTGAAAATTCCTTATCTGACATCTTTCTCAGAACAGATTTCCTCTATTGATTGTTCCCATATCTTTTTGCAGCAGAACCTGGGACATACTTTAACCCCGTGTCAGTTTCCTGTGCAAACTTGAACTTAAATTTGTAAATTTCTTGCTTTCTACTGTGTGATATGTAAATCATATTTAATCACTTTCAAATCGAAATCATGATTCTGGGTTGTCGATTTAGTTATAAAATATACCTTTTTCTACCAGAACAAAGACTATTTCTAAATATGGCATACATTTAAACAAACTTCATGATAAAATACTCTACTTGTAAGAGCAGGTTGTGAGGGACAAACACCATATCATCTCACCTTTAAGTGGAACCTAATCAACAAAACAAACAAGCAAGCAAAATATAATCAGAGACATTGAAATTAAGGGCAACCTGCCAGTAACCAGAGGGGAGGTGGGAGGGGACAGTGGGGAGAAGGGTTTTCAGGAACAACTATAAAGGACACATAGACAAAACCAAGGCAGAGGGGTGGAAGCAGAGAAGGGAGGTGGGAATGGCTGAGGTGAGGGGTGAAGAGTGGGGGGTAAATGCAGACAACTGTACTTGAACAGCAATAAAATAATTTGTTTAAAAAAAGAGCTTTCCCTTAGGTAGAATATTTTTTCAATTTATTTTTAAATTACAGTTTATATTCAATATAGTTTTGCATTAGTTTCTGGTGTACAGCGTAGTGTTTAGACAGCCATTTGACATGCATAGTGGTCCCTCCAATAGTTTAAGCACCCACCCTGGCACCATACATAGTCATTACAACACTATTGACTGTATTCCCTATGCTGTACTTCACGTCCTTGTGACTATTCTATAATGCTACTTTGTACTTCTTAATCTCTTTGCTTTTTTAGCCAAGTCCTCAGTCCCTTTCTTCTCTGGCAACAGTCTGTTCTCTGTTTCTGGATCTGTTTCACATTTGTTTATTTTTCTTTTCAAATTCCATGTATCAGTGGAATCATATGATATTTGCCTTTCTCTTGATGATTTATTTTCCTGAGCATGATACCCTATAAGTCCATCTCTGCTGTAAAAATGGTAAGGTTTCATTCTTTTTTCTGGCCAAGTAGTTTTCCATTGTGCATATGTACCACAGCTTTTTTATCTGCTTTTATATCTGCTTTTATTGGTGGACACTTGTTTTGCATCCATATCTTGGCAATTGTAAATAATGCTGCAATGAACATAGGGGTGCATATATTCTTTTGAAATAGTGCTTGGATTTCTTAATATATATACTCAGAAGTGGAATTGCTGGGTCATAAAGCAGTTCCATTTTCATTTTTTTTGAGAAACCTCCATAATGTGTTCCATAGTGGATGCACTAACCTGCATTTCTAGCACTAGTGCATTTGGGTGCCATTTTCTCCACATCTTTGTCAACACTTGATATTTGTCGATTTATTGATGACAGCCATTCTGACAGGACAGAGGTGATATATCATTATGGTTTTAATTTTCATTTTTCCAATGATTAGTGACATTGAACATCTTTCCATGTTTATTGGCCATCTGTATGTCCTCTTTGGAGAGATGTCTATTTAGGTTCTTTGCCTATTTTTTTAAGTAGATTGTAAAGAACTGTAAAACATAGTTAATTTTACTGGATTCATTTATGCATATACATGTACATATACACACAGAGTCACTACACACATATAGACACAAATATATTTAGTCGACTATCCAATTAGTTTAAGAAAAGTTTTTCTTTTATCTTATTTTACTGAATATTCAAATCAATGGCAATACATAAAGTTTTTCACCTATTAATTATAATATATATAAATTACTATTAACACCTTCTCACACCATCTACAAGAATAAAATCAAGATGAACCAGAGATTTAAATGTAAGACTTGAAACCGTAAAACTTCTAAAAGGATGCATAGGCAGTGTAATCTCTGATATTTCTCTTAGCAAAACTGTTTTGTGCCTTATCTCCCCAGGAAAGGAAAACAAAAAATAAAAACTAACAAATGGGACTATATCAAATTTAACATGTTTTGCACAGCAAAGGAAATCAACAAAATGAGAAGACACCTACTGAATGGGGGAAATATTCACCTATGATACACCTGATAAGGGGCTAATATCTAAAATTTGTAAAGAACTCACAAAACTCAACACCAAAACCCCCAAAATTCAAGTAAGTACCTGTTTTTAAGCAAGTGTTGCGTATGAGATTATGACAACTTTTTTATTGGCCAGCAGATGGCATGATTTAGTGCTAAATTACAGCATCAAAATATGAGTTTCAAGTTGTATTGCAATGAAATACCAAATGCTAATGAATTGGGGCATTATGGACCCAAATTCTATGGCAAAAATATTGAGAGTGAAGTGGATTTTGCATTTGCAGTTATAACACTCAGACATTTACCATAAATCTCTCACTTGAATAGGACACAGCTGCTTCTGTATTAAGTCATTTTAGTGGCATGAAAGGAAAATTCAATGAAAGATGTGTGTGCCATTATTTCACATTGAAATTGTTTTTCATTGTACACTTTTGAAAGGATTTGCTACTTGAGGAATATGTTATGGTAAACCTGGACTGTGGAGTGCTGGTGTGCTCTTTTTCTATTATATTGGAGAAAAAAAGCCATGGGATAAGGCAGTTAGGAGGGGAGGGTGGGCCCAGAAGCCCACTGATTTCACACTAGTGTTTGGACAGAATCAGCCCTCAGAACTTGCATTTCACGACATGCAATCTTCAGAGAGCAAAGTGTACACAAATCCTCAGAAACAGCGAGAGCGGGAGGTACAAGGGTGTGTTGCTGCTTCAATTGAGCCCTCTCTGCTTGTGTTCATGTCAGATCCATGCACCACTGGAGAGGGGAGAGTGAAAATTAAGGTGTTGGAGTGCCCCGAGGCCATCTAGGGACTGTTAGGCAGAGAGGGCCCTAGTGAGCTTCAGAGAAACTGCAGACAATGTCTCACAAGAGCCTTTCATCTCCAGAAACTGTGCAGCTGAGTCTAGGTTTAGATAAAGTCATTAAGTGGGGCTTACAAAAGACCCTGAGCAGAGAACAGCATAAAAATCAGGCTTATGCACAGGTGAAATATGGTGTTTCTTCACAATGTAAATCAAAGGGTTTCAATGGGCTCCCATCCCAAAATGTCCTTTCCCTCACAATCCTCCTTATCCTTTAAATTTTTATTTTTAAATAATCTACTCTGGGAATATTTTAAAGATCATCCTATTCTTTTTTTAATCTCTTACTTCAACCTTTAACTTTTCCCTTTCTTCACAAATAATGTTTTGGAGATTTTTATGTTTCCTCTTTCCCAATATTATACATAATTCCTCATCTTCCCACTTTTTCATCCAAAGGTAGATGTGTCCCAGTGTGAATCTTTAGATGGAGACTGATTTTACCTTTCAGTTGTTTCCAAAGGGATGTTATTCCATAAACTTTCCTTTTTCCCTCCTATTTCTTGAGATTCTACTCTCTACTGACATTTTTTCCTGGGATGTAAAATAAGCAAATCACTCTTGTCTTAAAACCATACTCTCTCTTGATTCCCATCACCCTGTAGCTTGTACCCTGTGCTCCTTTACCGTCAGAAATAAGATTGGTGATGACGAAGAAGTTCACCAGTTCTCCATTTTTACTCACTGAAATTGTGCCTGCCCTATTTTGTTACTGAAGTTCACTAAACTTTATACTGGAAGTAATAAAAGTGTGTAAGATCTCACATTTCCTGTATTTTGGACATACATTTATTCATGATAACCACAACCCACAGTCACAGCTGACAGAACAGAGACAGACAGGCACCTGACTCCTGCTTTCTTAATCGGAATTCCTCCTGGCAGAGGAGTGACCTAGAGAGAATCAGGGAACACATGTACCTGAGCCCATGACCTGTAAACTCAGGGCTTATTAAATGCCAGGCTTAGCTGTGCATACTGCAGAGAGAAGAGGTCCATCTGTATGGATATAACAGAAATCTAGAGGTGAGTAGAGAGCAGCAGAGGGGGCAGTGTATTATAGATTAGCTGAGGTCCCAGTGGCTATTCTGTTCTTAACTTAGAGTTCTTATCGCTGACTGGCTAAGTTTCTGACCCTGAATTTCACAAGGTATACCTATATCATTATTCTTTCTCCTTAATCTTTCAAGTTGGTTTCTAATACTTGTAACTAAAGAGACTTGCTAAGGAGATTATTATTCTGTTGCCCACTATGTGATGGTTTGACCTATATATTTTATGCTATATTTAATTTTAAATTATTTTTTAGAACTTGATATATTTGCTTTTTAGAAGCTAACAGTTCAAGTTCATTACATAAAATAGAGAAAAAAACAACTAGAAAAATTACATTGAGAAGAATTTGTTTTACTTTTTATTGTGAAAACAATTTTTATAATGAAGATTGATATGAAAACTAAGAAAATTATAATCTAATTTATTATGTTATGGAAAACTTTGTAAACTATATACTGGGATTCATAGCCACTGTTTTATTTCTTTATCAGTTGCAATGGAAACATTAGTATTTGGTTGAATTGGATCCTTACTATGACTCTAGCTCCAAACCTTGTCTGATGTATCTACTCAATCCTAGAATCAATAACACATACTGACTTACATGCACCTTTAACAAGATTAAAAACCAATAATAAAATTAAAATCTATATGTAAAGGAAAAATAAAAAAGCTACTTTGTTACCACTGAATTGCCAATCTGGTAGAAAATAGCAGCCAATATGACATAGACACACTGTCCAACAAATGAGAGGCAAACAGGCCAACCGAATAGCTAATCTGGTTATTAAAAAGTGTGATACTTAGGTACAATGGAAGTAATGTTTGAGAGGGGACATTTGGCTGCATACTTCCAGAACACTATGGAACTGAGCAGTGATAGCATTCTCACAGACATGATATCACATAATTGCTGTTGAGAGTCCTTTTGACTCGGAAGTGATAGATATTTGTGGTGAGTGTCCAAATACAGAGGGACAATATTCCCTAGTCACTATGATAGGGAAGACAGCTAGATGCCTTTTTCATTCCATATGAATGTTACAATATTTTTAAAATATTAAGGCATAACAAATCTTGTGTTGTGTTGTTTGGCTTTGATTTTATCTTTTTATCTTAACATTTCACTTTCTTTTTCAAAAATCATCTGCTGTCTTTTTTCTTTATTTCCTCTTGTCCTCCAGTGCTTTATCTCAACAAAATTTTCTATTTTATCAGTATAGCTATTTTTAGCCAGTTCTTACATATCCAATTAATTTAACTCATATCATGATGTAGATATACTACTAGTAACAGGGAGTTTCTAGCCCTGACTGGCTAGCTGGGTAGCTTAGAGTACCACCCTGATATGCCAAGGTTTTGGGTTTGATCCCTGGTCAGTACACATACAAGAAACACATAAATAAGTGGAACAACAAATTGGTGTTTCTTTTTTTACTCTCTCTCTCTCTCTCTCTCTAAATATCAATTTTAAAAAGTTTCTCCCTTCATTTGTACCTTCAGCTATCAATTACTAAGTTCCTGCCATGTTCCTCACTCTGGAAGTTACTAAGACAGTCTGGCTCTTTTAGGAGATCTCACAGGCAGACCTGAAAAACAAAAGCTGCTATGAACAGTTGGTTATCTTAGCAGATATATTCAGAGCTTATATATACAAATTGGAACATGGCTAATTCTAGCTGGTAGGGGAGGTCAGAATACTTTTATTGTTAAATTTTAAGGGGCGGATGTGTAGTAAGAAGAGGAATACATTCTAAGGAAAAGGACTATTTGAACATTTATGAAATTTTGGAGGTATTATTGACAAATAATTCACTTTGGCTGTATCATAGAGTGTGCAAGCAAGGATATGTCATAATGATGCTGGAGAGAAGGAAATGGTTTAATCATGAAAGACTTTGTATAATATGATAATGTATTTCATATACCTTAAGCAAAGGAAACTATTTTAACAGTGGAAAATTGTAACCCACTCCACCATTCTCTTGACATTGTTTCTGTAAGTGCTGACTCTGACTAGTATGTAGCTTGTAGATAAATAGCATGTTTGCGTAAGAAACTGACTCTGAAAGGTACAGACTCCAACCTTCAGGCTTCCCCACCCTGGGAGATTTGTTGACGTTCAGCCATGGAACCAGGATGACGTGGAGCCAGGATGACTAACTCGGGATGATGCGCACGGGGCCGTCACTGTCCTGATCAGAATGGACTGTGCTTGTCTTCATGCAGAAAACTTTTCAGCCCCCTTCCTTGATCTCTCTGCTCTTCTTCCCTTTTCCTTCCTTATAAAAACCCCTGCCTCCACTGAGGTACAGAGATGGGCTGTGTGACATGAGTCCTCCATCTTCCCAGGAGATAGGCTTTGAAACAAGAGTCCCCTGTCTTTTCAGGGAGCTGGGCTTTGAGACAGTCCCTTTGAGATAACCCACCTCCCAGATGGCTGGCTTCTGAATAAACCACTTTCCTTTACTTCAGTGCCTGCCTGTTGAGGACTGGCTTTCAAAATGGTGGGCAGCCAGACCTGCTTCCATTACAGTTTTCAGCCACCCATCTGTGACAACATGGATCTTGATAAGGCCCAGAAGGCCCAGGTTGGGAGTCCCAGCTGACCTTGCATTCAGTTACACTATGAAATATTTTTAAACCCTGGAGGGTTTATATTACAGAAGCTTCAGGCTTAGACTTAGAATTCATGGAAGGCATATTTTGGAAAATGACGTGTTAAAAGATAATTGTGAGCCCTGGCTGGTGTAGCTCAGTGGATTGAGCGCGGGCCTGCAAACCACACAAGATAATTGTCAAAAGAAGGTAAAAAAATCAGGTAAAATATTGAGTGTCATGCAACTATAAAACAAACAGATGTTGAAGATTGTGTTTTAGTCATGACAGAAACATACAGATGTTATCACTGGTTGAAAGACCAAATACACAAATGCTTAAATACAGTCCATAATTTAGGTCATGACTTACCTGGGAAAAGATAAACACTCTCTCCTGATAGACTAAAGACTATGTAAACATCCTAGGTTCTTATAAAGTTGAATTGAGAGTATCCCTAAACTTAACATATTGGTATCACAGGCAATATCAAATGGATGAAGGCTTTTCTGAGACTGTGACATCTCTTTACGGGTTGACAGTGTCCTCAGTCAGTGATCACCTCCCCTAGGAGTTCCAAAATCAACAGACTTTCTGAAACCTGAAGAAGACTTGTTCCTAGGAAGGACTAATGTCTGCTTGTGAGTGATCTGCACAAACCTTGGAATTTTAACTCCACTTCATGGGAACCATCAAACCCTTATTGTCACTGAAGAAAGGCAAGAAAAGGAAATTAAAGGAAGGCATAAAACTATCTTTGTTCACCCCAACATGATTATTTATGTAGAAAATCTGAGAGAATTGACTAAAAACCTTTTATAAACTAATAAACTATTATAAGTTATATTGCAGGATAAAAGATTACTATACAAAGGACAATACCAGCAATGAACGAGTAGAATTTGAAATAAAGAAGACAATATTATATATATTAGCATGCCCCAAAATTAAATTTTTAGACATAAATCTAAAAATCTGTGCAAAAATTACATGAGAAAAATATAAACGTATAGTGAATAAAATAAAAGAAGAACTGAATAACACAAGATGTTCCATATTCGTGTGTAAGACGAGTCAATATTATTAAGATATCAGTTCCTTTCCACTTGGTCTGTAGATCTAGTGCATTTATAACCAAGATTCCAAAAATTTATTTTATGGATATTGAGACACTCACCCTGAAGTTTATATCAAGAGGTAAAGAACACAGAATAACCAACACAATTTTGAAGTAAAAAAATCAAATATGGAGGAATGATGCTATTCAACTTCAAGACTTACTACTATAAAGTTATGGTAATCCAGACAAGGTGGTACTGGTGAAAGAACAAACAGATCAGTGGAACAGAATGAAGAGCTTGGAATAGTTATCTGAACTTTGACAAAAGAGCAAAAGCAATACAATGAAACAAAGAGCATTTCAATGAATGGCTGAACAACTAAACACACACATACAGAAAAAATAATGAATCTCAACACAAACCCTATATTCTTCACAAAAATTAACTCAAATGTAAAATGTATGTATTTTGACCCAAATGTAAAACACAAAACTATCTTTTAGAAGATAACCTAGATGACCTTGGGTATAGTGATGCCTTTTTGATACAACACTAAAGACATAATTTATGAAATAAATAATTGATAAGCTGAGCTTCATTAAAACTAAAACTTCTACACTGTGAAAGACACTGTCAAGAGAATAAAAAGACTACCCACCAACTGAGAGAAAATATTTGCAAAATACATACACAACAAAGGTAATATATATTACCCAATGTGTACAAAGGACCCTTCACACAACAATGAGGAAACAAACAACCTGATTTAAAAATGGGCAAAATACCGGAAGAGACATTGCATCAAAGAAGACACACAAATGTCAAATAAGCATGTTAAAATATGTTTCACATAATATGTCATTGGACAACTTCAAACTGAAAAAAAGACAATTAAAATGCATTACACACTTATTAGAATAGCCCAACAGGGAAGACTGACAACATCAAATGCTGGTCAGGATGCGGAACATCAGGGGCTCTCCTACATTGCTGATGAGAATACAAAATGGCATAGCCACTTCAACAGACAGTCTGACTGTTTGTTTGTTTTCTTTTACAAAACTAAATGTGCTCTTAGTTGTAGCTAGTAAAGCCCAAGAAGTTTCCAGAGAAATGGAAGTCATGTATTTAGTTGTAGCATAAGTTATATCTAGAAGGATGATAGAATAGTATGTTTCTAAAACAGAGGAAGGGAGATGGGGAAAAAACTTCATTGACCTACTGAGGAATTTTTGCTTTTTGAATTGAGGCAATCAGGTGTCATTGAAATATTTTAAGTGAGGAGTTAGTATAATATGATGTTATTTTAGAAAGGTTAATCTATTGGCGGTGGGTAGGGCGGACTGTAAGGGCGTACCACAAAAATAGAGCGATTTTAAGTTGGGGCAAGATGCGAAGTTTAAGAATATTATATTTGTCTTTTTTATCACATTTTATTATCTAATTAATACATATTCTCATGTATAATAGTTTTGAATCTGGTTATTAGAAAAAAAGATCAACAGGTTAATGGAAATCAGAAAAAATAGGCGTATCATATTTTGAAGAAAACAAGAATTCTTTGGGTGGACTTTATGTAAGATAGGATAAGAAGTGAAAGGTTGATTTGAATTGATCACATGTTTTTAATTTTAGATGTCAGAGACTGGTATGGCAAAAATAGACATGTCAGGTGAAAATATGGTTTGAAGGAAAATAATTAATTTGTGCTCTGCTGAAATTTAGTATTTTAGGACATCTCCAATGTGTGCATCTAGAAATGTAATTAGACTCTAGGTACTGGACAGTGTTATTAATAAAGATTTGTAAGTCTTTCATATATACATTAACATCAAATTTATGAGACCATATTAAACTACTTAGTGACATAAATTTACACATGCATTTTCTTCTAAGCTCCAAATCCAACTTATCACATTAAAATAATTCCTCATTCATTTCAACTACTCAGATAAGAATTTGTGATACTTTGAAAGCAGCTGTGTCGTCTGTGAAAAATAGAACTTGCCAAGTAAATCCAAGGGTAGTCAAATTTGTCATTTGAGGAAAGAAATAGTAAACTGTTCAGGAGAAAAAAAATGTTTTCAAATATCTAACTGTGTTTGAGGAAAGCAGCCATTAAAAAAAATCACGTACCTTATTCAATAGATTACAAACTGTCAGAGATCAAGAACAACATTTCATACGTAAACCTGGTATACTAACTGAAGTACCTTGGTCGTTGTAAAATACTTATTGACTGAAGAAATAATTGACTACACTATTTCAAAGACTCCTCCCAACAGAAGTAGTAGCACTGAGAACAAAAATTGTAGAGGCTGGCACATGAGAATGGGAACCCTGGCTATGGTACTTACCAGAGATGTGAGTTTGCAAAAACATAACTAACAGCATAACTATAATAATAGCTACCTAACAGGTATATAATGAAGAATAAGTAAAATAATGCATGTGAAGACAGTAATGAAAATATAACTTATACTCAATACATTTAAGATGAAAACAACTCTATTTGATAATGCATAGTAATAGAAGCTTGCTGTTTCTTCCAATCTAACCTCATTTTACTCCTAAAGAGAATTTATATGGATATATATTTAGTTGAGTAACAATATACTGACTGGGTCACAGTACCTTCAGTGGAGTTCCAACTCTTCTGAAAGAGGAGGATCAAGTTGGTGCCCACATGGGTCTAGACTGTGGCATGCTGTCTCTTTTCAATGAGACTGGAGAATAAAGTCAAGTTTAGAGGTGTCTGTGCTTTGAGATCTGTTTCTCCACATGGACACCTGGGGTAGGAGCCTGAGACAGTTCTATTTCAGGTATTGGAGGAAAAATAATATTTTGTTAGAATGTTGTTCTCGAGATACCTTCTTGATGGCTGGTATACTTCTCCTGGACTGGTCTTTTGTGCCACTGACACTGTGATAGTATCTTTGAATATTATTGTGGACTATGGGATAGAAGGTTTGAGAGAGGTTCCCCTGTCCAAATTAGTTCCAGGCCTTAGAACTGGCTGATCTGATTAAAAGCAGTCCTCCTAATTGTCCATTCAAGGCACACCAAAGATTGCATTAGCATTTGTGACCAGACATCATAATAATATAGAATTAAAATGGGGAGAATGAAGGGCTTACTGTTACTTCTCTGAACCAGGAATTTGAAACTTTTTTTTATCTTTTCCCATCTCTGAATTAAATATCTGTATATTTATTGTTTCCCTTTATCATATTGCATTTTTTACTTTGGTTTCTGTAATGATATATATATATATATATATATATATATATATATATATATATATAAGCAGACCTACTATTTACAGTAAGTATCCATAATTTATCCATAATATTGTGTGTTCCAAAAATATGTATGAGAATCTTCTCTTTGTAGGTCAGTATTCTAAGAGCTCGGAAGCATGCCAAAAGGAGTTACATACACATTGCCCTTGTGACACTCCCAGTATAATATGGGAGAAAAGTTGTATAGTTAATATAATAAGATGATGGTAAGTGTTTTAAAATCTGAAAATTGTGATGACATTAACATAAAATAGGTCTCCTTGAAATACAAGATGAAGAATTCAGTTACACATACAAAATGTGAGATAAAGGCAACATAAATAGGCTGCATATAAAAATGGTCAGCATTGAGTGGAGCAAGCTAGGGGGTATATGACAACAAAATAAACAAATCTATGAAAGCAAGGGTGTAAAGAAAGACTTTTTGTGGCTTGGACTGCAATACACTTTTGCAACAAACTCCCAGGTTGTTCTTTGGCTTTCATTTTTTTAAATAAAAATATTTATTGATCATCAACTGTACATGTCAGGCCCTGTGGTATTGGCCACTGAACAAAATAATCTAAAATCCCTGTTGGCATGACGTTTGCAATCTAATGAATCACACAAAGCGAGCAATTTAAAATCATGCAGAATATTCTATGTCAATATAAGAGCTTTGGAGACAGTTGAACAACATAAGAGTACAGGGAGTGCTAGCGTTGGGAAGGAGAATCTCTAGTTAATGCAGATCCTTGCTAAGCAAGTTACAAACCTTGAAGTGTGTTGGGTGGCTGGGGAAAGGACATTTGTGGCAGAGGGACTAGGCATATATATTCCCTGAAGTGGTGACATATTTGAAATATTCCGGTTGTCACCAGAAGGAGACTGGCCAAGGAGCAGGTCTGCCTTGGATCAGCCTGTAGTGTGTGGATTCTTGACTTGGTAAAGGCAGGTTTAACAACATGAGTCCAGATGACTTTGAGAGTGCATTTATTAAAACTGGGGACAGTGAAACAAGGAAAAAGAAGAGCAGGAGAGCCTAGTCGGTCACTGAGAAATAAAAGTCACAGTGAAAAAAGTAAACCAAAACTGGGCTACTGTCAACTCAATGGAAAGTCAGAGAAAAGAGGGCCTTAGAGACATATTCAGGGGTTTAAGCTGGGAGGAGCTGCTGCTGCCCATTGCTCCCTGGTTGCAAGCTTCCTGGGGTCCCTTAGAGTTTAAGAGATGCTTGCCTGTGGGGAAGGAAGAGGAGAAAAGGAAAGACGTGAGTGTGCTCCCATTGGGAGAGAGCAGGCTGTGCCCTTTGTCTTGAGTGTCTTAAAGGGTAGGGAGTTTTGAGGCAGTCTTAGGGGAGATTCATTCCCTTAACTTCATCTGCTCTTGGGTTCTATTGGCACAAATGGCACTCATTGGATTTCTGCTATCTATCTCCCCGAGTAGGGTTATTTAAGCTATTCTCCCTCTGGTTGGGGAGAAATGTAAACCATTTTACTCTTAAGTGTTCTTGGTTACGCAGGCAGGATTTTGCAATTTACTAGATGGCTGTAAACGGCTTGGCCTTTTAACTTTTTCAATTTCCCTACTCCATTTTTCCTGGCTGTCTCACAGTGAGTCTAATGTCACTGAATGAGAAAGGCGGAGAGGAATAGATACTTGTAGAAATTAATTTGCGTTATATGGGTTATTAATTGGGGTTATACTGGGTAGAGACATATTGTAAGAATGTTGACTTTTTCTGAGTGATGAGTAGGGTGTCCTTTTGAGCAGAGGAGGGAGTGGCATAATCTGAATTATCTTCTTGCTCTGTGTAGAATAGAATACAGGGAGACGAAAGACCAGAGCAGGGAGATGAGTTAGACGTTGATGGAAATAACTCAAACAAAAGATGGAGATGGCCTGATCCAGCATGTTAATGTGTGAATGATACAGAGAGATCTGGTCAGATCAGTGGGGAGGGTTGGGAGGAGGTTCCCTGAAGCAATGGTAAACAGTCTAGGACAGGGTTGACTGAGATGCTGAATGCCTCCAGAGCACCTGGAATTATGGGCCAGAAGATTTAAAATAAAAGGAGGGCAGAGGTTGGCTCTCTGGCTCTGTTCCTCAAGGATACATGGATGATCATGTTGTAGCCACCTGTGTTTCCCATAGGACGGTATTTTGGATGTGAGAAGAAACCGGGGTGCAGCCCAGGATCGGGCTGGCCTGGCAGAGGGTGGCAGGGTGATTCTCTGGGTGTTCTAGAGGGACAGGCTCTGAGGCAGAAGCCTGCCATTCTTCCAAAATTGTTTAGCTTTTGTATCTTATGTTTTAGTTTGTAAACTAATCCTATAGAAATAAGATAATTAAAAATGAACAAGGAGAATGATAGGAGAACTCAGGAATTAAATATTTTAGCCATGATTGATATACTTAAATAATTAAAGCCGTAACTAAAGAGTTAACAAGGTTAGCCTTGTTTGTTAGGCTTAAGCGACTAATGCACTTACAGCTATTATTCCAAAATTGTAGCTTTTGAATAAAGACTCCTTTCCTTTGTCACCAAACCTCTGCCTCTGGAAAGGGTAGTAGTGGGCAGCAGGACCCTGCTGCTGTTCAGTAACATAGATGCTTAAATATAATGATTTCAAGGTATATTTTGAAGGTTAAACAAATCAGATTTGCTGATATGTTGACCATGTGGTTTGAGTGACAATCAAGTTCTTTTACTTCAGGCAACTGGAATAAGTGGTGCTGCCTTTTACTAAGATGGAAAATAAAATGTATTTAGGGAAACAGCTGGAGTTTTGTTTTAGGGATTTTAAGTTTGAAATGCCTACTTTATATTCAAGCAAAGGCAGTTTAATATTTAACTTTTGTATTCAAAAAGATAGCTTAACATTTAATGCTGGATGAAAGTCAGGTGTAGAATTATGAATGCCAGGGCTCTCCGAGTGTGGAGAGTACTTAAAACCCGAGACTGGGTGAGTGCGAAGAGAGGAGGAGAAGAGAGTAAACAGAGTGTCCATGGACTGGATAAGAGAACTCAGGTCTCTCCAATGTTTGCAGAATTTGAGCTCAAAAATATAGAGTGTAACCAGTGAGTAAGGAAGAAAAACAGAAGAAAGCAGTGATACAGTATCTGAATAAAGTTTTTTTAAAATAGAGAAATAGCTTATAGTATTCAATGATGATCATAGTTCAATTAAGATATTGATTAAACATAGGATTTAGGAACAGGAAAGTCATTGAGGATTTGACCTTGAATAACCAATAAGAGTTCAGCCAAGAGAGAATGGAAAGAGTGTGACACAGGAGTAGAGTATCCCAAAATGACATTATGTTTCCTGTGTTTCATTCAGGGTTTCCTGCTGCAACAAAAGAGTAACTTTTTTTCTTCCTCCCAGCAAAAAGACTTCATCATCTTGTAGGCCCCAACTAGAATTCCATAAGCAACTCAAATTGCAATCTGATGGCATGAAAATTGTCTACATATCTTCCCACTAATAAAGTAAATTTCTTAAAATTGCTTTGTCAAAAAATAAAATAATGAAGGGCAATGTCCATGCAATGAAAGACAGATCCACCTTTTATGACAAGCAGATTGAGCAAGGTCCCAGCAGGACGCTGTGGGATGATGAGCGCATGATGGAGAGTTACCTTCCTTTCTTTTACTGAATTAGTCTTGTAAGTTTCCCTTTTCCCCGGTGAAAGCTAGTTCTCAACCCACACAGTGTGATGTGGAATCTTACTCTCTGTAGTGTGAAAGGAGATGGTATATTATTTTAAAAATGCTGTAGTATTCTCTTCCTACATCCATACTTCTTGGAAATGTGACTCTGCGTATCTTCCCATAATGATGTAGAATCTTTTCCCCACCTCTTTTTCTGGGCTTGCTTTGCCCAGTAGACTGTAAGAGAAGTGACATTGTGTCAGTTCTGAGAGTGTATCTCAAGAGATTTGACATACTTAGCTTTTTTATTCAAGTACTTTGTGCAGATGAGACCATTCTAGACAAGCTAACACATCTACCACCTTACTGAGAAGCAAGGATGAGACAAACCTAGGTCAACAGAAATGTCCAGCTGACTGAACACTTATGATTAACGTAAATATTGTATGTGTTACCGCATTCTGGTATGGTTGGTAATACTATAATAAATAGCTCTTATGGAAAGCATATGGAAAATGCCTTTGAGCTTTTCATAAAAGGGTATAAAGAAATAGAGTAGTAGCTAGAGAAAGATATGGGGACAAAAAATATTTTGAAACTTGTCATACATAAAACTCCGGTTATCTACTATTGGAAATGAAAGAATAGAGAAGGGGAAATAATTGAGAATATAAAACTATTAGAATGCAAATTCCATGAATAGAGGACTTATTGGCATTTTTTTACTGTTGTATCTCCAGTGTCTAGACTAGTACCTGTCAATTAGTAGTTGGTAAACAATATTTTGTTGAATAATCAATGAATATAAGATATAGAAACATAGACATATCTCTGTGTGAATTATCTAACAATATCTTAAATTTTACATATTAAATGCTGAACTCCTGAGGTTGCCTACGAAAGTCCTCTTCTCAGAACTATACTCATTAGTTTTATTACTATTCTCTATTATTCTTTTTTATTTTTATTTTAATTGTTGTTTAAGTACAGTTTTCTGCCTTTTACCCCCATCACAGCCCATCTCCCAGCCCTCACCACCTCTGCCCTATTCCCACCCACCCTTGTTATTGTTCATGTGTCCTTTATACTTTTTCCCACAGACTGTCACCCTTTTCTCCTGAAATTCCCTCCCCTCTGGTCACTGTCAGCCTGTTCTCAATTTCAGTATCTTTGGTTATATTTTGCTTATTTGTTTGTTTTCTTGATTAGGTTCCTGTTAAAGTGAGATCATATGGTATTTGTCTTTCACTGCCTGGCTTATTTCACTTAGCATAACGCTTTCCAGTTGCATCCATGCTGTCGCAAAAGGTAGGAGCTCTTTCTTTCTCCCTGTTGCATAATATTCTATTGTGTAAATGTACCATAGTTTTTTTTATCTATTAATTTGCTGATGGGCACTTAGGTTGCTTCCAGCACTTGGCTATTGTAAATTGTGCTGCTATGAACATTGGGGTGCATAGGTTCTTTTGGATTGGTGTTTCAGAGTTCTTAGGATATAATGCCAGCAGTGAAATTGCCAGGTCAAAAGGCAGTTCCAGTTTTAGTTTTCTGAGGAAATTCCATACTGTTTTCCACAGAAGCTGCACCAGTCTGCATTCCCACCAATAGTGCACTAGGGCTCCCTTTTCTCTATAACCTCTCCAGCACTTGTTGTTTGTTGGTTTGTTTATGATGGCCTTTCTGATCGGCATGAAGTGGTATCTCATTGTGGTTTTAATTTGCTGAGCATCCTTTGGCTAGTGATGCTGAGCATCCTTTCATATGTCTCTGGGCCCTCTGTATGGCTCCTCTTAGCTTATTTTTAATCCTCGATTATAAAATGTGTCTTGCTTTACTTTGCATTGTATTTTAAGATTTGTAAATAAATTCCAACCACTGTATTTTGTGTTACCCATTAGCAAAATCTACATTTTAATTACATTAGAAAATACTATCCCAATACACTGTATTTACTAGATGTAAAATACTGAGTTCCAATAGGTTGACTGGCAAAGGCTACAAACATTATATTTATTTAGCACTCAGTTGTCCTAACCCTGAAGTTTATAAGTATTTATAAATAATAAATCACTTAAAATATTAACTCATTCCCATTTTAGTATATTAATAAGGATAAAGGAACCAAGTGATACAGTTTGCAGATGGCAATCTCCTGACTACAGAGAAAAGATAGTTGATGCATCAGCTGGGAGGGAAATGAGGCCTGAGTGTGGCAAATGGAGAATACCAGTACCATTTTTAACAAAACTTCACAGCAATTCTAGCATTATTTCCAATTTTTTTATTTTGGGCATCATAATTGATCTCATTTAAATGTATGCCCACTTCCACAAATACAATTTTTTATGTTTTTCAAAATTTTAGCACTAATTTTATATTTACAGATAATAGCAGAGAAAACGAAAAACAGCCATTTTCTGCAGCAGCAGACGAGTAAAACAAAGTAATGCAAAAGAAAAAAGACACTTTAAATTACTCAGTGCTACTCACTCTCTGTTGTAGGCCTGGTTGTAATTTATAGTCTTTGACAACAGCTCACTTAATATGCAAAGTTTATCATTTTGTCTGATTAGTAATACTTTTACATCAAGGGCTGTTTCTGCACCTGCAGGGGACAGCTGAATGTGACTGGAAAGAACACTCCTCTTTAGTTTCTGATTTTATTTATTTGGGTCCTCTCTCTTTTCTTCTTGATGAATCTGATTAAAGGCTTGTCAATTTTATTTATCTTTTCAAAGAACCAATCCTGGATTTATTGACCCTTTGAATTGTTTTTTTGGTCTCTATGTCATTTAATTCCGCTCTGATCTAGATTATTTGATTCTTTCTACTCTGGGCTTTGTTGTTATTCTTGTAGTTCTTATGGACACAGAGTTAGGTTGTTTACTTGAAATGTTTCTGTCCTTTTTTTAGGTAGGCTTATACTGCTATGAACTTCCCTCTTGGGATTGCCTATGCTGTGTCCCATAGGTTTGGGGCTATTGTTTGTTTATTTTCATTTATTTCCAAAAACTTTTTGATTTCTTCCTTGATCTCATTGTTTACCCATCCATTATTTAATAACATGCTATTCAGTCTTCATGAATTGGAATTTTTTGAGCTTTTCCCTTGAGCTTTGTTATAACCAATACAACAGAAATACAAAGGATTGTAAGAAATTGCTATGAACAACTATATGCTAAGAAATTTGACAACATGGGAAAAATGGGCAGATTTATAGAAACATCTAATCTTCCAAAACTAAATCAGGAAGAAGCAGAAGGCCGGAATAGACCAATGATAGCTAAAGTGAAATTGAAGCAATAATAAAAAAAACTCTCAGCACACAAAAGCCCTGGACCTGACAGCTTCACAGGCAAATTTTACCAAACATTTAGGGAAGAGCTAACTACTGTACTTCTCCAACTATCAAAAAAACTAAATAAGAAGGAAGATTTCAAGCTCTTTTTATGAGTCCAGTATTATTCTAATTCCAAAAAACAGATAAAGACACAACAAAGAAAGAAAACTTCAGGCCAATATCACTGATGAACATAGATGCTAAAATCCTCAACAAAATATTGGCAAACCAGATCAAGCAATACATTAAAAAGAATATACACCATGGTTAAATGGGATTCATCCCATGGAAGTAAGGATGGTTCAGTACTTGTAAATCAATAAATGCAATACACCACATAAACATAATGAAAGACAAAAATCTTGTGATCATATCAACAGATGCTGAAAAAGCATTTGATAAAGTATAGTACCCATCTATGATAAAAAAAAAAAAAACACTTGACAAAGGAGGAGCATTCCTAAACATAATAAAGGCCAAATATGAGAAACCCACAGCCAACATCATACTCAATGGGAAAAAACTAAAAGCTTTCTCACTAAGATAAGGAATGAGAGACAAGGGTGTCCACTTTCACCCTTCTATTCAGCATAGCATTGGAAGTTCTAGCCACAGTGATCAGACAAGAAAAAGAAATAAAAGGAATCCAAATTAGAAAGGAGGAATTAAAACTATCATTCACAAATGACATGATAGTGTATATAGAAAACCCTATATGCTCCATCAAAAAACTACTCAACCTAGTAAGTGAGTTTGAGAAAATGTCAGGATACAAAGTCAATATTTAAGAATCAAAGACATTTTTGTATACTGACAACAAAATATCAGAGACAAAAACTGGGAAAAAATCCCATTTACTATAGCAACAAGAAAAACAAAGTACCTAGGAATAAACCTAACCAAAGAAGTAAAAGACTTGTACTGAGAAAACTACAGAACACGGAAAAAGAAAGGAAGGAAGAAACAAATAACTGGAAGCATATACCATGTTCCTTTCCATGGACCCCATCCATTCCTCTACTCATTAAGGCTCCAAGGTTCTGTTACAATAGCTGATGTTTATTGAGTCCCTGCTGTTTTGAATACTATAGATATTTCTCTTGTACATAATCGGTCATATTTTACTTTTTTGAAGACCTGCAGACTTTGCCTTATCTTTATGCCTCTCAAAATTTTCTACAGTAACATATATGTTTAGTTAAAACATGTTTGGCACTAAACCTTTATGAAAATGTGCTCAATTCTATATTTTCTCATCCTCCAGACTTCTGATTTTTGCAATGTCTTAATTTAGTTCTGGATTTTTTTTCTATCTCTCTCTTTGCTTCCTGAGTAATCTCATAGATGATGAAAGCTCATAAGTTTATATTTCTAGCACCAGCCTCTTCCACAAAATCTATCCAATTATATCCAAATTTCTAGTCACCATCTTTACTTGGCTATCCAATAACTGACTCAAACTTAAGATATGGAAAACCAAACTTCTGGTCTCTATATCTCTTAACTTCACCTAAATCTTGTCTTACCGGGAGTCTGTTTTCTTCTCAATAAATGACAGTTTCACTCTTCCAGCTGTGCAGGCCTTAAAAATGTAACTGCTTTTACATCCCAAATTTAATCCTATTAATTTTATTTCAAAATAGATCCGGAGTTCTCCACTTCTTACTATTTCCTCTGCTACCTTTCAATGGTTTGTCTCTCATTTGAACTATTGCAAGAGGATTCTAAACAGGTTCTGTGTTTTCACTGTTGCTCCCCTACTTTCTATTTTCCACGTATTAATTAGAATAACCCTACTAAAACCTCCTCCTATGCTCAAATCATTGCAATGAGGTCCTTCAGGTGTCCCACAATACTCACCCTATATTGACTTCTAGTGCTCCCTTTTTGATAATAAATATCCTGTCATTTTCTTTCTTGTTCCTTTTGTCAAAATAAGTGGAGGGAAAAGGGAAGTGGTTCTTAAACTGTGGTGGTGGAGATGATATTGGTCTCCTCCTTTCCAGGCAAGGACATTTAACAACATCTGGAGACATTAGGGGTTTTCACAACTGGAAGTATGTTGTATGTATGGAGAGAGAGTTTCTACTCACATCTGGTGGGGTAAGGCCAGGAATGCTATTAAATACCCTACAATGTACTGGACAACTTCCCGTAACAACTGGCCATAAATACCAATTGTAGAGAGGTTTAGAATTTTTGTTTTGCAAGTACCATTATGCCCTTAAGATTACAGTATTAAAATTTATTAAGAGCATAAGAATTCCATACCTTCTAACCTTTTCACTAAATGTTGCCTTTCTCTGGAACATTAATTTTTCTAATGTCTTTCTCTAGAACACTATTTTACCAATAGATATATATGCTTTTATTTTATTCAGATCTTTCTCAAACACCATCTAAGAAAGTCTTTTTATATAAACCACACTGTCTGTCCTCAAAGTAACTTCTATCAAAAAACTATTTTCTTTTCTTTATTGTACTGATATGTATGCAATATATTATATATTGCATGTATATTTAAGATGTGTCTGTTTCTATCCACTAAAATATGTGCTCCATTATGGTGTGGTTTTGACTATACCCCTTATCCTTAGAAACTAGATTGGCATCTGAAACATTTCAGGCACTAATATGATGAATGAATCAACAAAGGAATGAAAGAATCATTGTTTATCCAAATACAACTTATCCTATTCAATTAATTTCCTTTTATGTATACTTTAAATCCCCAAATTCTAAAACTTTTTTCCTTCAACAGAGTTGAATACTTGCACCTGGTCTTCAGAATTTGAAAATGATGCCTTTTCTGTTTTCACATAAAACTGGCAGTGTTTGCGTTTGCAGTTCTAATTACGTAGCATGAAATGCCCACCATACACCACATAAAGTCTATTAGTACAATTGTTCTGAATTATTAAATACAATTTCTGCATTTGGTACTATTATCCTGGTTGACTAATCATAATTTTTATGGCAGCATATACTTTTTAAATAAGACTATAACAATCTTTTCTAAAAAATCACAAGCTGTGACAACCTTGGCTATAAATACTCAATTCAAATTACCAAAAATATCTTCTTGATATTAAAAAATGGTTCAGACTCATCTCTTAAAAAGTTGAATTATAACGGACATGAAAAGATTTACTCTTTTTTCTTCAGACATATTTTTAATCTTATAAGAATTAGGAATCTAGAGTTCTATATTAATTTATTAATGAATGGTTGTTAAGTTTAAATTTAATAGAAATTAAATAGGCAGATTAATCATTAACTTGAGATGAAAAATAATTCTCTAATCTTGGAAAATGTCAGTCCTGGGTCTTATAGGGAAAAAAATTGAGTTTTATATCCTTAATGGGAACAAATTTTATTCTGTGATGTGTCGGGTAACAAATACATAGGTATACATATATTTACTTATATAAATGTTCTTTACTAGCTTGTTGCTTATATTTTCATGGTATATTTTGGGGAGCAGAACATTCTTATTTTGATAAAGTCCCACTTAACCTTTTTTGTTCTTTTACTCTTTGTGCTTTTTTGTGTCTTATTAAGATATCTTTGTCTAAACCATGCTCATAAAGATTTTTTTTCTTCTTCTATATTTTCTTCTAGAACTCTTGTCATTTTAGCCTATAATAGACTTGTGGTTAGTTCATGATAGTGTGATGAAATTGTAGATATTGATTTTCCCCTTCATTTTTGAATTTTCAGTTTTTTCTGATTGAAATATCTTGGAAATTGATTGAAAAATCCACTGACTATAATTGTGTGTCTAATTTTTTAAAAGATTTTATTTATTTGTTTTCAGAGAGAGGGGAAGGGAAGGAGAAAGAGAAGGAGAGAAACAGCAATGTGTGGTTGCTTCTCGCACAACCCTTACTGGGCACCTGGCCTGCAACCCAGGTATGTGCCCTGACTGGGAGCCAAATCAGAGACCCGTTGGTTCTCGGGCCGGCATTAAATCCACCACCCACAAGGGCTGTGATTCTAATTTTATATTCTCTATAATGTTTACTTGATTAATGTATCTAATCTCACACTACAGCACAGCACCACACATTTGATAACTTTGTAGTAAACCTCAAAATCAGTTAATGTAAGCCTATTAACTATGTTCTCTTATACAATTTCAGAATTAATTTCTACAAATAAACTTAAAATATTTACTGCAATTAATTTGCATCTGTATATCAATTTAGGGTGAATTGATGTTTTTAACAAGATTTTACCTCTCAATTCATAACCATGATAAATATCTTTGTTTTTTAGATCTTCATTAATTTCTCTTAGTGACATGTTTCAGTTTTAAATGAATATGTCTTACACATATTTTGTTATGTATTGCTCAATACTTTAATTTTATGTCACTAAATTATTATATAATTTTATTATAATTTTAATAGTTTATTATAATTATGTAGAAATAAAATTGATTACCATTGTTAAATTTTACTTTGCTTTTCTTTAAATTTTAGTTATGAAAAAATTAAGGTTATAGAAAAATTGCAAACATAGTACAGAAAATCTAAAATACCATTCAACAACTCTATTATTGATATTTTATATAACTTGAGGTTAATTACCAAAACAAGAAATTTATGTCATTATAATTGTATTAATTAAACTAAAGACCTTATTTGGATTATACCATTTTTTTACTACTATAATTACTACTGTAATTCAGTTCAGGATTCTGCATTGCTTTTAGTTGTGAAGCCTCATTACACTCTCCAGTTTGAGGTGGCTCCTCAGTCTTCCTTTGCTAATGATTCGTATTGTATTATTGAATAGTGCTGATCAAATATTTTGTATAATGTACTTATTTGGGGTTTGTCAAAATCTTTTTTCTTATGATTCTATTAATATTATTTATTAAAAGTTATTGATTGACTTTACAGGGAGACGAAGGAAGAGAGACAGACAGAAACATTGATTTGTTGTTTCATTTATTTATGCATTCATTGGTTGATTGTTGTATGTTCCCTGACTGGGAATCAAACCTTCAACCTTAGCATATGGGAAAAATGCTCTAAACAACTGAGTTAATCAGCCAGGTCCTGATGTTATTTATTTTTGACAAGAATACCACAGAAGTGATGTATTTTTCATAGTGCATCATATTAGTGTATATGTTATGATCTTATGTCTTAGTACTCATCATGTTAACCTTATTCCCTTGGTTAAATTGATGTCTACTACGCTTCTCCACTAGAAGTAACTATTTTTCCCTTTATAATTAATGAATATCTTCTGGGACATACTTTGCAAGTACCTGTTTCTCTACTGGCTTTAAATGACTAGTTTTACCTTGGTGGATGTTACCTCCAACAATTGTTACTATAGTGTTCTCATGGTCATTCTCATGGTCATTATTTTTACCCTCACCCAAGAACATTTTTCCATTGCTTTTAGAGAGAGAAAGGGAGAGAGATAGATAGAGAGAAAAACATTGATATGAGATAGAGACATCAATCAGTTGCCTTTTGTATGCGCCTTGACCAGAGATCAAACCCACAAACCTAGGTATATGCCCTGACTAGGGATTGAACCTGTGACCTTTTGGTTTATGGGACACAGCTCCAGTCAACTGAGCCACTCTGGCCAGGCAAAGCTATGTTTGAGGAAAGATTTCAGGTGTTCAATATCCAAATCTTGTGATTTCTGACTGGAGGTAATAAAACCACTCATGGTGATTTTTACCTTCATCCTCAGTGGACTGAATTTTGTTTTCCCTCAAATTCATATGCTGAAGCTCTATTCTGAAGCTCTATCTTTGTGATCCTGTGATGGTATTTGAGATGGGGCCTTTGGGAGAAGTAATTAGGTTCAGATGAGATGATGAGATCAGTTTGATATAGTCCCACTTGTTTATTTTTGTTTTTGTTGCCCTTGTCTGCAGAGACACATCCAAGTAGATATGGCTAACACCCACTACTGACTATGTTGTCTTCTGAGATTTTATGGTTTTAGGTGTTATACTTATACCTTTAATACATTATGAGTTTATTTTTGTTTATGGTTTTAAGAAAGTCACCTAGTTTCATTTTACTGTATACATATGTTCAATTTCCCTAATGTCACTTACTGATGAAACTGTCTTTATCACATAGTATATTTTTGAGTTCTTTGTTATAAATTAATCAGCAATATAAGCAAGGTTTTATTTCTGAGCTCTCTATTCCATTTAGATATGTTTAATTTGTACCAGTACTATACTGTTTTGACTATTGTAGCTTTGTAGTATAGTTTGAAATCAGAGAGCATGGTACCAACATCTCCCACTTCAGATATCTCAAGGTATTTTTGGCTACTGGGGTCTTTTGTGATGTCATATAAATTTTAGTATTAGCTCTATTTTTGAGAAGAATGCCATATTTTAATAGGAATTGCATTGAATTTGCATATTACTTTGGGTAGTAAGAACATTTTAACAATATTACTTTTTCCCATTGGTGAGCATGATATATCCTTTCATTTTTGAGGTCATCTTCAATTTCTTTTTTCAATGGCTTATAGTTTTCCAAGTACAGGTCTTTTACCTCCTTGGTTAAATTTATTCCTTGCTATTTTATGCTGTTGATATAAATAAGATTATTTTCTAAAATTCTTCTTTTGATCATTATTAGTGTATAAAAAGGCAGCAGATTTCTATTAGTTTTGTATTTTGCAAATTTACTGTTTTCATTTATTAATTTTAATATTTTCTGGGTGACGTCTATAGAATTTTCTGGACATAGTATCAATGAATCTGCAAACAGTGACAATTTTATTTCCTCCTTTTCAATTTGGATACCTTTTTCCCTTGTCTGATTGCTGTGGTTAGAGCTTCTAACACTATGTTGAATGAAAGTGCTGAGTCAGCATCCTTGTCTTGTTCCTGATTTATAGGAAAAGTTTTCAGCTTTTTATCCCTGAAATAATATTATCTCTGAGTTTGTTACATATGGTCTTAATTGTGTTCTCTCTGTCTTCAGTTTATTAAGAGTTTTAATTATAAAGTTATATTTAATTTTATCACTTTTCTGTATGTGTTGAGATAATAATATGATTTTCATCTTAATTTTGTTGATATGATATATCACATTGACAGTTTTGTGGATATTGAACCATCCTTGCAAACCTGGGATAAATGACACTTGGTGTATAATTCTTTTAACATATTGTTGAATATAATATATTACTTTATTGTTCAACCCAGTAAACACAAGTAGTTACAGAATTTTTAGCAATATAAATGTAAGAGAAAAAAATGCTAATTAGAATTCTTCTTGTTTCCATGGGATGCATTGACAGTCATCTATACATCCTTATGTATGCATGTATAAATGTATTTCATTTTTCTTGCCTAATCTTTTTATTTTTATTTTTGCATGTTTTATTGCACTATCTAGTATTTCTGTAGGGTACCTTGCCTTCTTATTTTTAGGGGGACTTTAGTTATTTTGTTTGTCTATTGTTTTTGTTTTCATAGATGCCCCTTTTAAGAATAAACATTTTTAAATTCCTAAATGATTGTCTCTTTTTATTATGAATAGATGTTTATTGCTGTCAAATATTTTTTTAATCCATGAACAGTATTGTATGGAGCTTCTGTGTTCCTTCTTTTGTCTGTAAATTTGTTTCTTGTAATGATTTTGTCTTGATTTAGATTTAGACTAATGTGAGGTCCCAATGAATGAGTTAGGAAGTGTTCCATCCTCTTTTTTATTTTATAAAAGATCTTGTATATTTGGTATTGTTGTTTTTAAAATGTTTGGTAGTCTTAGATAGTGGAACTATTTGTGAGTGGAATTTTCATTTTTGGAAGTTTTTAAAAATCTGTGTTCTATTTCTTTAATAAATAAGATTATCCATTTAATTTATTTGTGCTTTGTGAGTTTTTTAGTTTTTTCTCTCAAGGAATTGGTCCATTACATCTAAAATATTACATTTATGAACATAAACCTAAAACGAAAACCAGATTTGTAATACTACAAAAAGTAGTATTTCTAGTATTTGTAATACTAGAAACCACTCTAGAAATAGAGTGGTTGTTCCCTTTAGTGGTTGTGCTTTTCTTTTTTGTAGCATTGTTTATTATCTTTTTAATATCTGTGGAGTCAGTGGTGATGTTTTATCTTTCATTTTGGAAATTGACAATTTCTTTAATCTTTCTTTTGTGCTTGGTCAGCCAGGCTGGAAATTTATCAATTGTGTTTATCTTTACAAAGAACTAGCTTTTGGTTGCTTTGATTTTATCTATTGGTTTTCAAATTGTATTGACTTCTCTGATATTTATAACTTTCTTTCTTCTGCTTGCTTTGTATTCAGTTTTTTTTCCCTAGGTGCTTAAAGTGAAGCTAGGGTTACTGATTTTAGATATTCTTTTTCAATATAAGCATTATTTTATATATATTTTAAAATAAATATTGCTCTAGCTGCACATATAAATTTTGTATGTCGTGATTTTTAATTAATTAAAATAAACTTTTCCTTGAAGCTTCTTCTTTGAACTATGGGTAATATCTCACAAAACAGTTATCATAGGCCTGAATGCACTGTCTTTAGAAAGGCTTTCTTACAATATTTAAATTGGCTGTTGTCTGGGAATTTGAGTTTTAGGAAGGTTGTTACCTTTTCCTAACTGATAAGAATGACTCTCATGTCTAAACTGTTTATATAAGCAATACAGTTTATGCTGAATACCTGATTTCCTTTTGGGAGCCTGGAATTTGGGTACATGTTAGGCAGAGCAAGCTTATGTGACCAGCCTCCTAATAAAAATCCTTGGGCCTGGACTCTGATGAGCTTCCCTGGTAAATATTTCACACATGTTACTATTTGATGCTAGAAGAAATTAATACAACTTGTGTCTCTACTGAGAGATCGTTCTTGGAAGCTTGTGCCTAGTTTATCTAGACTGCCACATGCTCATTAACCCTTAGTTTATTTCTGTTTCTGTTGTTTTACTGTAATAATCTTAAACAAATTTATATGCTGGAAGATGTACAATATATATATTTTACATTTTTACTTTAAAAATGTACTTGAATTAATTTTTCTCAATTTAAATATTTTTATCAAAGACTCTCCCACCCCCAACTTGGTTGGCTGACATCTCAGTTCCCTTCCAAATAGTGACCTTGGGACTCACACAATTCTCTCAATCACTACCAGCTGCCCTGCAGTACTTTCCTGAATCTCATCAACAGTCTGAAATCTCCTCCCTTTCAAAGGTGATTTTACTTTTGTGGAAAGCCAGAAGTCACAGGGCACCAAAGCTGGGCTGTAGAGGGGCTGAGTCACCTGGGTGATTTGATACTTCACCAAAAAGCTCTG
The DNA here is from genome assembly GCF_014824575.4 of Sturnira hondurensis. Taxonomy (NCBI): domain Eukaryota; kingdom Metazoa; phylum Chordata; class Mammalia; order Chiroptera; family Phyllostomidae; genus Sturnira; species Sturnira hondurensis. The sequence goes on from NW_028082296.1 coordinate 123,485, forward strand.
CAGGAGACATGGTGCATGAGTGGGCATGTTGTCATGATGAAGCTACCAATAACCATTTGCCCATAGCTGCAGCCTTCTGAATCATCCGAATAGTTTCCTCAGAGGATTATTAAACCTTAATGCAAAATTTGATGCAGATCTGTTGCTCTGTGCATTGGCCTGGGGTACACACACTTAATCAGTGGTGCCTACTGCCACCACTGACTAGTACAGTGAAGTTGTCATTGTTCATGCATGTGCATTCCAGTCCAGTCACCTTGGCTGCCTAGTTACATCGATGCCTCACAAACCATTTTCATTATATTAATAATAGTTGGACTTTTTCTGGACAGACCTCATGAATGATGAATATTCCATGTGTACTTGTAAAAATATGTATTTTGCTGTTGAATTGTTGAACATTTTATAAATATTAAGTAAGTTAAGTTGGTAAATCAGATTGTAAAGATCATCTATATCATTGTAATATCATTAAAATGAGTGTTAGTGTGTCTTATTACAATTGCAAATTTGTCTATTTCTTATTTCAGATCTATCAGTTTTGTCTCATAAAAATATATTTGTTCTTGAAGACATTTATTTTTTGAAAACCAGATTTGTAATATTACAAAAAGTAGTATTTCTAATACTAGAAACCCTAGCTTTCTCCTGGATAGTTCTTGCATACCTTTTTTAATTAATTTTCTTTTCATGTGTTGTTACATTTATATAACATTGAGATTTGAAGTGTGCTGCTTATAAATAGCATATACTGGAATTTTACTTTTTCATCTAATCTATTTGTATCATTAAATTGGTACTTTTAGATTATTCAAATTTATTTTTATTTTTAAATATGTTTTATTGATTATGCTATTACAGTTGAACCTTGTTTTCCCTTTTATCCCCTTCCACACTGCACTCCCCACCTCCAGCATCCGACCCCCACTGTTAGTTCACATCCATGGGTTGTACATATATGTTCCTTGGCTTCTCTGTTTCCTATACTATTCTTAACCTCCCCCTGTCTATTTTATGCCCATAACTTATGCTTTTTTCCCCTGTACCTTCCCCCCACTCTCCTCCTCCCCCTCCCCACTGATAACCCTCCATGTGATGTCCATTTCTGTTATTCTGTTCCTGTTCTAGTTGTTTGCTTAGGTTTTTTAAAAACTTTTTGCTCATTGGTAGTTACGAGTTTGTTGTCTTCATAGTTTTTGATATTCTATTTCTTAGATAAGTTTCTTTAACATTTCCTACAATAAGGGCTTGGTGATAATGAACTCCTTTAACTTGACCTTATCTGGGAAGACTTTATCTGCCCTTCCCTTCTAAATGAAAGCTTTGCTGGGTAGAATAATCTTTGATGGAGGTCCTTGACTTTCATGACTTCAAATACATCTTTCCAGCCCCTTCTTGCCTATAAGGTTTCTTTTGAGAAATCAGCTGATAGTCTTATGGGAACTCCTTTGTAGGTAACTCTCTTCTTTCCTCTTGCTGATTTTAAGATTCTCTCATTAACTTAAAACTTGGGTGACCTAATTACGATGTGCTTTGGTATATTTCTCCTTGCTTTCAAATTCTTTGGGACTCTCTGGGCTTCTTGAATTTCCTGGAAGTCTATTTCCTTCACCAGATTGAAGAAGTTTTCTTGTATTATTTGTTCAGAGAAGTTTTTAATTTCTTGTTCTTCCTCTTCTTTTTCCGGCATCCCTATGGTTTGGATGTTGGAGCGCTTAAAGTGCTTAAAGTCCTGGAGGTTCCTAAGCCTCTCCACATTTTTTTGAATTCTTGTTTCTTCATTCTGTTTCGGTTGGATGTTTTTTTCTTCCTTTTGTTCCAAATCATCGATTTAAGTCCCAGTTTCCTTCCCTTTGCTGTTTTTTCCCTGTATGTTTTACTTTATTCCACGTTGTGTATCCTTCATTTCTTCCTTCATGTTGCAAGCAAGCTCAATCAATTTGGTGAGCATCCAGATTACCAGTGTTTTGAATTCTGCATCAGATAGGTTGTCTATCTCCTTGTCACTTAGCTATTCTTCTGGAATTTTGATCTTTCATTTGAGACATATTTCTTTGCCTTGGCACACTTGTTACATTGTAAAGGGATGTAGCCTTAGATATTCACCAGGGCAGTGCAAGCATTATTTGCTACATTGTGGTGCTATATGTGGGGGAGGGGTCAGAGAAGGAAAAATGGGGCTTGCACTGCTCTAGCCCCACATTCCAAGAAACTTTCTTGTGAGAGTTGGAGGTTCTCACACTTTCACAACACCCACAGTATTTTACAGCTAGAGGTTCGAGTCTTTAGTTTCTGGGTCAGCCAGCCCTGCCTTGCCCACATGATCCACCGCTTTGCTGCCGTGGTCCTCTCTGCCTGCCCACTGCCCATCTTCGCCCCTTCTGCTGGTCTGAATGAATGTTTCTTTAACTGCTTGATTGTGGGAGTTTCTTACAGTTTGATTTTCTGGCACTTCTGGTTATTTATTGTTTTAAAGTTGGTTGTTATCTTTCTTTTGGTTGTGCAAGGAAGCAAAGTGTTTCTACCTATGTCTCCATCTTGCGTGAGACTAGATTGTTGAAATTTAATGTGATTATTAATATGATTGTATTAAAGTATTTCAGCATGCCAGTTTTCCTATATTATACATCTGTTCTTTGTTTATTTTTTCTCTTTTCTCTCTCAACTTAGTTTAATAGAACACTTATTATGACTTTGTTTCATCTCTACTATTTACATTATTTTAACTTCTTTTTTAATGCTTAATGGTTGCCTTGGTGTTAAAATACACATCTTTATTATTATTTTTGATTGATGAGTGTTTATTTATTAGCACAGATTTCTAAAGGTCCAAGGCCATTTTCTCCTCATCCTCTTTCCTGAATCAGAATCAGGGGAATCACAATGTACCTTTAAGTAATATGATACTAGTGTGCTGTAAAGAAAAAATACAATTATATTTTTGTATTAAATAATCGATTGTTAGAACTAGTAAGAATTAAGAATAAAGAAAGTTCATGTTACCTTTCTTTAGTTCCATTCCTCTGGTCTACACACTTCAGAAAGAAAATTTTTGTGTGACTACTGAACGATCCTTTTTATTTCTTTGTCCCTGACCCAGAAGTTTCATGTTCTGTTCTAGAATATCCATAAAATCTTGGTAGATGAACATATAAATCTACAACTAGGATAAAACTCAAGCCTTTAATAATTTATGAAATATTTCTTTCTTTTCACCAGTAATGTACTTCCCAAATTCCAGCTATTTCATCCTCGCTGAACATTGGTTCCTATCTCCTTGCTTCAGTGAGCCCACCATTCTCTACTTGATTTTTCCCTGTCAGCATTGTGGTCCAGAAAGTGCCTGGAGGAAGGAAGCTGGAGTGATTGGAGAGCTAATTTCTTGCTTTCCATTTCTCAGGGCTCATAGTCCTGCACTGACTTCTTGTCTTAAGTTTGAAAATAATTGCTTTATTTTATTTAATACAATTTTCTATGTTTTTTTGTTTTGTTTTATTTTTAATGTCAAGAGGACATATTTGGTATCAATTAAATGGCTGGTTAGAGTTTTTATAGTTTTGGTTTTAAAATTTTAAATAAGTTAATTTTATTTAGTTTAAGTTAGTTTTTCTATGATCAAATATGATCAAATGGTTTTTTCTTATTGGCTTTCTGGATTACCCTAAGAAAATAAATGTGTTCTTTGATTACCTTACCTTAAAAAATTTATTACCATTACCATTCCATTGCATTGCTAGAATATTCCAAGTTTATCTCCACTTACCCACTATTAACTTTTGCATTATTTAATTTAGCATATATATATATATATTTAATTATTTTATTGTTGTTCAATTACAGTTGTCTGCATTTACCACCCCCACTCCCCCAATCCCAGCCATCTTATTTAACAAGTATTCTAAACTTTGAACACACTACAGTTACTTTTTTGTATAGTTACTATTTATTCATATTTATCTACCTGTTTACTTTTGTTGGTGGTCTTTATTATTTCCTGCATATCATATACAGAGTGGAAAATTGAAAAAAAAGAAATGGAGTGAGGAATATAATGAAATTACACCCCAATTTTACTCAAAAGAACACATTTTAAAGAAACATACACCTGAATCTGAAGAAAAAGAATAATGGTAGGATTTTTATGAAATATTTGTTTTTGGGGTTAAAGATACATTAAGGATTCTGAAGTTAACCATAACATCAGTGATTTGGGTTTACCATAAATGTTTACTATATGGAATCACTCCTATAATTGAGTTAGATATATAGAAGGGNAAAAAAAGAAATGTAGTGAGGAAAAGAATGAAATTACACCCCAATTTTACTCAAAAGAACACATTTTAAAGAAACATACACCTGAATCTGAAGAAAAAGAATAATGGTAGGATTTTTATGAAATATTTGTTTTTGGGGTTAAAGATACATTAAGGATTCTGAAGTTAACCATAACATCAGTGATTTGGGTTTACCATAAATGTTTACTATATGGAATCACTCCTATAATTGAGTTAGATATATAGAAGGGCTACCAAAAACATAGCTTAACTTTTCCAGAATTTGTTAGATATGAACTTGCTATAAGCAATAGATTAGGCTTGATCATCTCTCAAGGAGATTTTCAAGTCCAAGAATACAATTATTGTGTAAGGAAACTCTCCCTTAGGCTGTGGTACTTTGAGACTGCTCTGCTGGCAATTTGATTTAACATCAATAGATAAACAGTAGAAAAACTTGGCAAAACTCAACAACAGAGTTATATCAACACTGTAGTTAGAAGTACAAGTAGAAAAATAGTCATGTTCACTGCTCACCATCATGTCTAATTAAGATTCTTGGCTGCAAGTTAATTCCTGGCAACAGATATGGTATAATTGTGCCAATCCAAAACAGTTTTATAACCTGATACCTTAATATAATACCTGATGATTTTGTGCACATTACACATGTAATTACCAAAAATTATTTTGATTTTGATTATATCTTCTATTTAATTGAGTTCTTTAAAAGGGAATTTAAAACCCAGTTTGTATTGGAGAGGCTGTAAATGAGCAGATAATTTCATATTGCAAATGTTGGAGTTGCTGGATGACTTATTGTATGCATTCTTATCACAAGAAAAGAAGGAAGAGCATCTTCTGCATTTGAAAGATATTTCTAGCACAAAATTTTAAAAAGACACAAAACAAGACCAAAAAACTTTTTCACTGTTCTTTTATATTTTAGTAGTGATTATTGTCTTTAATAAAGTGATTTCAAGACAATAATGAAATAATTAGGGACATTTTAAATACTCCCGAGTGTATCCATTTTTCTTTTCAAAGTGAATAGACTCATTGGCTACAGATAAAAATGACCAATTTAATCATTAACAATATTTTCCTAGTGCATAAATTAATCTTCAGAAGTCAATCAGGTCTTTGGAAATAATATAAACTCTTTCAGGCCCACTGAGATCTCTTTTTACAAACTATTGTTGTGTTATTAAAGAGAGCCTAGTAGAGTCAAAGAATTCATTTATTTCTCAACGTGTCAGTGTTACTCCTGAGGATATACACATCAAGTAGTAGAGTAAAACTGACGGTGATTTCTTGTACTCTGATTTCCTCCCTGTATCCCAGCTTTAATGATTGTACTCTATATCCTTCCCAGAATTGTCTTCATATTCTTTTTTTTCTTATTTATGTATTTATTTTTATTTAATTCTTGTTCAAGTGCAGTTTTCTGTCATATTCTAATGTGATTTTCTTAGTTTTCTTAAAAGTTACATAAAAAATGTTTATTTTGTCAGATGCTTAAAATACTTGACAAGGAAAAATAGGGATAGTTGAGAAAATTAAGATTACTTCTGCTCTATTTAAAACTTGGTCTTCCTTGTCACATAACTCCAGTAATTAAGTAATTGATCTTCATGTGACAAGCCAAAAAAATACTCTACAATGCTTAACTTCTACTAACATTATAAACAAAACCCACTGTTATTTGAATATCCCAGGACAAGAAAAATATAGTCTTAAAATAATATTTTACTCCTGACTTGGCCAAATACTTCAATGACTATAAGCACTGGGTATAAAACAGATAATTCTCAGCAATGTACATGTATAGACCAAGAACTACTTTGTTGGATTTCTGTAGCTACAATAAGACAAATATGCTATATATTCTCTTTTGTATTATTATGCCTTCATTGTTTAAACAATGAAAATACATAAACAATATTAAGTAAGTCAAATAAAGAAATTGAGTGTCCAACCCTTATTTAATATTAGAATGATACATTATGTATTGATGCAGAAAGCCCAATTTTATTTCCTTGATCTACCACCCCCACTCCTAAAAGCAGAAGATCTTCCTATAAATAATTCCTCAAGTATTATCTTCCAATTGTTCAAGCAAACCATTAGTTGTGAATCTTAGCAGAAATCTAACTATATTTTCATAGTAATTACTTGGGTAAAATGCAGACTAATGGGACAAAATTTGTGGAAATGAGACTTCTCAGATTGTACAGAATTTGGACAGATTTTGCATGCACAGCTCAGTACATGTGCACATTTTTGTTTTAGCATGGATCTCTAGTTTTGACTTTGATTTCTTCATCTTCTTGTACCATTTCTTCGCAAGCACAACAAGTTGGCTCAGTGCTTGACTCCTATTACTATGATGGCCATCAGTTGTGTCTGATTTGCAAAAGTTTTTGATCATTTCCACATCTATAAAAAAATAGTGCTGAGAGTGCGTCATGCCAAAACTTTCACTCTGTTATTAATGTGCCCTGCCAGATGTCCACAGTAATGTGGTGACTACAAAATGCTTCATTTTCCAATTTTAGAGTGAAGGGATATTAACCCTTTGTGTATTAACCAGTGGAAATGATATTGATTTGGACAAAAAGTCCTATGTTTTTTTTCTGTAAAGTAGAAGACACATTTTTTATTTTCACCAATAACTTTATTGATTTGGATATTTTGAGCATGTCAGCTATCTCCCACATGGTATAACATTGACTGTTTTCAACTAATGTTTCAATTTGATCACTATCAACTTCAACAGGTCTACTTGAACATGGAGCATTGTCCAGCGAGAAATCTCCAGGCTGAAACTTTGCAAACCACTTTTGATATGTCTAGCAGTCACAGCATCTTCTTCATACATGGCACAAATCTTTGTGTGTGTGTGTGTGTGTGTGTGTGTGTGTGTGTGTTTTAGTTGCATTTTACCTTTCCTGGTGCAATAAAGCATAATATGGCAAAAATGTTGCTTATTTTCTTCCATCTTCAATATTAAAATGGCTCCACAAAAATTCACCCTTTGGTAAGTTTTTTTAAATGCATGCCAATAGGACAGCTGTCACAAGACAGTCTAGCAAAATTATTTGAAATGGAAGTAGAAACAACTAAGTGCTAACGAGAGCTATCTTATAGAAAAAGAAAACAAACTTCTTGGCCAATACAATACATAGGACAAACTAAAAAAAAGTTGTTTCTGTCATTGTATATTGTATTATCTTACAGTTAAATGAAATCTAGTATTTGAAAATTGAGGGGGGGAAATGTCCTGTTTAATAAAACAAAATGTTTAACACAATAATTCGCAACAAAATAAATTGTCAGTCTGTTTTTTCTGTTTTGTAAAAAATATCCTTTTGTGTTGTTTAACGTCTTCTGTTGTAGAGAGATGGTCTGCCATGTACTTGTTTCAGGAAGTCTACCATGTACTTGTTTTGAGATCAGTATAAATAGCTACCTATCTGACAAAGCAAAGGTTTTTCCTTTCTGAAACATGGGTGTAAAATCAATGTTTTCTGCAAGTCACACATAAAAATATAATTCCTTAATTTGTTTCACTATCTAAGAAGAAAACCAACTTACATTTGTTAATTTCCTTATTTAGCAATTATCCTTGTTTTAGAGGGGCAAAAGGGAATGCTTAGCATATTCAATGTGATTGGACATATTCATTGAAATAAATAGGATATGAAACTTTTTATTCTTGTGCATATTTTAATTTATTTTGAGTAATTTTAGTTAGGGTTTGTTCAATAGGTAATAAATATGAGAAATAAGGAGGAACATAAGGCAATTCAAGCAAATGACATAAGTAAGTTTAAAAGGAAATTAGACATTTTATTATAAAAGAATGTCTTACAAAAAGACTGAAGTAAGAATATCAGGATAAGAGAGGTAAGTGAAACTGATTTTTTAAAGGTGGGTGGGAAGATGGGACAAGTGGACACTTTCCACCCTATACTTTCTTATGTCTCATTGGAAGAACCTATACTTTAAGATAATTATGTACAGTCATGAAAATGGTACCAGCTGCATTTTGGCAACTTGGCATGAAAATTACTAGCTCCACTATGGTCATGTAAGCAAGAATTGATGAGAGACTTGAGAGAGGACTGTCAGTATCTTCTGGTTGAAAGACCTAATGAGCATTGTGAAAATCAGTGCCAGTATATTCACTTAGTGCAGTCTGCAAAGGTTCACATGTTCTGAATCCAAAAAATCTGAAATTTTACTTCATATTCCTAAAATAGCACAGTTTATATATTTACAGGGAACATGACTTTGTTAGATATCCCAACTTCTCAAATAGGTTATATTTTCTCTTAAGTTACACTTACCGAGTTTAGCATGATCCCAATTCGAAACAGCTGCAAATGGTGTCTAATTAGGTCAGAATGTTTTGTTGTCAAGATTCTCAGTTGCTTACATTGGCTTATGAAAAGGTCATTATGAGAAAAAGGATCTGAATAGCAAAGAAATTCCAGCTGGTTAACTATTATTTTACTTATGCAATGGCATCAACTATTTCTTTGCCAATATTCTGTTACTTCTAGAGAAGTTATTCAGAGATCTATAAAGATAGTCTTTTTTTGTATTTTCTTCATTTCATGTAAAATTTATATTTATTAACCTTTCTATATATTTGAAACTGTCAAATTATGTCCATCTGTGCATTCTCTCAACAGTATTTATTGTGAAGCTACAATATACTTGGAACTACATATTATCATTGTTCTCAAGGACTGTGTGATCTATTTTGAGAAATAAAATATACAGTAATTATAAAGCTCAATATGAACTCTTTTGAGCATGTAATTCTAATTCACATTTTTATACTTTTATAAGCTCAGTGTTTAGAATTATTAAAAAAATAGATTTTTCTGTTATTGTCTCTATTTTCCCTCACCTATAATAATCAAATTGCAATTTAATCTAATCATAAGGGAAAAGTAAGATAAAAAGCAAAATTCTGGATTTCCCTTATTCCAATTTATTAAGGCTTTGGGGTGCTGCTCTGTGAATATCAGTAAATTTACAAGTTAAAACTAAATGGTCATATGCACCAGTGATTGAGTTACAGGAGTTTTTAAAGCTTACATTAAGCAAGCCTGGAGAAATTGGTATATCTTATAAATCAACTCAGTAAATAGTTAATTGGCACAAAAGAGTTGACTCTGGACTTACAATGTAGATAACAATTGCTTTGGGACTGGCAGGCAGAGCAGAAGGTACCTTTTGTTTTTCTGAAAGGGAACTGAATCCAACACTCTTTCTTGTACCACAAAATTGCTTTGAGTCCTTGTAATGGTAGGACTTAGTAGGAGCACACTGAAATAATGAGATAAATATCATGGTAGGAAACATTTTGTTTACTGTTTCAGGATTCTGACTGCTAACACCACCAGCGTATAACCCAGAGATTAGGAGAGCAGTAAACTAAAGACCTGTCTTCAGATTTTTTTCTTCCAATTTTTCTCCCTCTAATCTAGTCAAAATAATTTTTTCACTGTCCACCTCACCCTTACTTGAGTTCTTCATGAATTCCATTTCTGGAATGCCATTCTCATTCTCTTTTGCCAACTCTTGTGAGGTTTGTGATTTGCCTCATTACATCTTTCTCAGGAAGCACCAACACTGGCCCTATTTTATTCTTGTTTGTTTTAACTTCTTGGTGATCTCCAGAAGTTTATGTTTGTAATTTCCTCAGTCTCTCCAGCAAATAACATAGGTATACAGATAACTTAAAAATTAACTTTTCTTGAAGCTCTGTGCTTATTTATAGAAATGTGGTTTAATCGTACAATTCCTATATAATTATAGATACAAGTATATGCAGTATAGATGGTAATTCTTGATAATTAAATGTTTCCTATAAAATAATATATATTTGCTTTAATGGTAACATATTTTACACACTTTAATGGTATCTATAAGCAAAAATTTGACTATTAGATTAATCCAAGGGACATAAAGGATAGCACAAGAAACATAGTCAATAATATTGTAGTAACTAAGTACAGTGCCAGGTTGGCATTTGAAATATCAGGGGGTCACTTGTAAAGTATATGGTTATCTAGGGACTATGTTGTACACCTGAAACTAATATATAATATTGAATGTAAATTGTAATTAAAAAATAAAATTTAAAAGAAAAAGAAATAGTTACACAATATGATACATGATCACTTGTTCAAAAGAGATATAAGTACTTGAGGGACACACCATGGGACATGTCCCTGGGGCAAGGAGCTCAATTTTGGCCTGACAAGAATATATACATAATAAAATATACAAGTGAACTCTTACTTATCCCTCAAGACCCAGTTAATTACTTGCTCATTTGAAAAAACATCTTTAGGTCTTGACTACAACTCTAGGGAATAATCATTAGATTCTTGTTTTGCCATTCTGTCTTATACATAGCCATATTATAGAACATAATGCATGTATTGAAATAATTTATTTCTTGTTAACTAAACAAAACTCTGAGATCAGAAGCCATGCCTTAGTTTATTTAGTATATATAAGTATTTAAATTCATTGAAAAATAAATTTTAATAAAATTATGTATTTTAGATGTGGGATATTTCCCTTGACTTTTTAAATGTATACACAGCAGAATATAAAAATATGATGTTAAAAAACTACAAATGGAATTAAAAGTATTCATATGATTTAAAAATTATTAGATAATGTTTCTATGCATTATCTAAATCTGTGAACAGATTTATTACAAAATAAAAATAGGAAAAAATTAGGTGTGGAGATTCTTTTTTTTTTCTGTGTTGTGGGTATAATTAATCCCCATGGGGGTGGATGCTAGTAAGTGCTTTAGATCACAGCCACTTCTTTGTAATTCCTGTTGATTTCATTTTCAGAGATGCTTCACAGGTTATTTTGAAATATATGGCTATATGGGGGAAGACAGAATGCCACAGCAATAACATTAAACACAGGCATATACATTCACAGAGCCCACAAAACACAAAGTGTGCAAAACACAAAAAGAACTCTAGAGAGTTCTTCTTTATGGTCGCAAGTTAGGAGACAGGAGGATGAGCAAAATTGGCAGTTGGATTACACTGACAAAGGCAGAGCGATTTGTGTAAAGAATGAGCTGTGAGTGGGTCTGAGAGTGACATGCGTAATTGCATTTTACCTCATTGGCATCGCAGCAGTTTTAAAATTAAAGTGATTAGATACACAAAAATGTTAAGTTGCATAGTGCCACAAAAAGGTGTTTCAGACTTAAAAACTGTGTTCTACTTTAACCAGTGCTGTTGGAGAAATGTGGGTAAATGGTGCTATTTCATTTGATATACTAGTTTGGCATAAATAGTATGGTTTTTACAAACTATTGGTAGCAAATAGTGTGGTTTTACAGATTATTCAATTTGTAAAGGTAATATATGTAATGTATGTGTATGTATACTTATACATATATGCATATGTGCACATATGAAGTCTTTCTGGAAAAAGTAAAGCCATTGTTAATATAATGAGAATGGTTTGCATGGCATCGATGTAACCAAGGAGAGTGGACTGGAATGCACATATGTGAATAATGATGACTTCACTGTACTAGTCAGTGGGGGGCAGTAGACGCCATTGAGTGAGCCTGTGTACTGTGTGTGGCCATCACGTTCAAAATGAACAAGTAGAACAACAAATCAGCACTGAATTTTGTGTTAGGCTTAAACATTACTCCATGGAAATTATTCAAATGCTTCAGAAGGCCAGAGCTCTGGGCCATTGGCGACTGGCAACTTCATGATGACAATGTACCCACCCACTCATTCATCATATTTTCCGCGGAGTTTTCTGGCAAAACATCAGATCACCCAGGTGAATTAACCCCCTTACAGCCTAGATTTGGCACCCTGAAACTTCTGGCAATTCCCAAAACTAAAATAACCTTCAAAAAGGAAGAGATTTCAGATTGTCAATGAGATTCAGCAAAATATGATGGGGCAGCTGATCATGGTGGGGAGAACTGGGTGAGTCCCAAGGTGTCTACTTTGAAGGGGACTGAGGTATCACTATCCTATGTACAATGTTTTTGTATTTGGTATCTTCTTCAATAAATGTCTTTATTTTTCATATTACGTGGATAGATACCTTCTGGACAGACTTCATTTTGAGTGAAATCAACTTCTAATTGAAGATTTTTGTCTGTGCTTAAACCATATATGTGTAGAAACAGATATAAATATAGACATATAGTTACAGCATACCTATATCCATGTATACATTTATGTCTGTGTGTATATATATGAATGTGTGTGAATGTGTTATGTTGATTGCAGTGTAATATGGTATTACCACTTTGTGAAATTATTAGGAAGTTTATTTTAAATATTTATTTGCATTGTAGCCCAGTATGCAGAGGAAATAAAACCATACGGCCATAAAAAATATGTGTTCAAGAATGTTTATAGCTGTCTTGTTTATAAGATTCAAACAATAGAAATAACCCTAATATCTGTCAGTAAGAGAACAATTAAATTAATTGTAGTGTATTTATAAAATAAAATATTCAGAATAAAAAAGAAGTGACTACGTAGAACAACATGGATGAATCTCAAGATAATATGTTGAGGAAATAAGCCAGGTATAAAACAGTAAATTATTTATGAGCCTTTTTATATAAGGTCCAACAACTGACAAGTCTATGACGATAAGAGTCAAAAGTGGTTGCCTCAAGAAGGTAGGAGTCAGGAAAAATTGGATAGTGGCAGAGAACCTATTGTGAGGATGGAAATATTCTCTTTTATTGGAGGGTAGTGTTTATATGGGCATAAAGAATTGTCAAAAATTCAGATGGGTATATATAATTGTTTCTAGTCTGGGGCTGTTATGAATAAGGCAGCTATAAATAATCTTTTTGAGATTTTTTTTACTGTGCAAATAGATATAAATTTCTACTATGTATATTCTTGGAATTGAATTGCTGGGCCATAAGGTATACAACGACATAGTTACTAAAGTTGTTGCCAAGTAATTTTATGGTTCATATGTTATTTATCTCTGATTTCACTTGTTAAAATAATTTAAAAGTTAATGTTATGTTCTTTCTATATATTGAAAGTATTTATTTATTGTTTTCTGCCTTATGTCTTTGGCATTCACATTTGGTTAATATAGTTTTCATCTTTATATCAATATAAAAGTTTCCCTTTCCTCTTGGTTTCCTACATACACTAATATTTGTTTAAGTGATAATTTATTTTATTTATTTGAAATTTCTGAGCTTTCTGAATATGTTTTTTACTAATTCTGAACATAATTTTTAATCAGTATATTTTCACCATTCTTTCTTGCCATTCTCTCAGTTGTGTTATTCTAGAGATCCAGTTAAATAATTAGTCATTCGCAGTCCATCCTCCATGATTTTCTCTTCTTAAGCTTCCCATCTTTTCATTTTATTGTAGCATACTAGTTAATTTCTCATATATAGATTCCCAGTTATCCATATTTTTTGGACCATAAGATTCACCTAGGTTTTAGAGAAAAATAGGAAAAAATTTTGAAGCAAAAATGTGATAAAATATTTAATAACATAAATAATATTTCACCAATGTAAATATAAACAGAACTCAACAGCAGTGTTAACAACCATTATTCCTCCCAAATTTGGGGGGTAGCTCACCTTATAGTCCAAAGAATACGGTACTGATTTTCTTTTTATCTATGTTGAATATGCTTTGAACTCTACAACGAACTTTAAATTTCAGTAATTTAGTGTTGTATTTCTAGATTTATTTTTTATAAATTTTATAGCTATTTTTACTAGATGATTGATCTTTATTATCTTTACATTAAATTATTTTTATTTTTATACATGGAATTTTCAGAATTCTGTAGTTTTTACAAATCTGGTTCTTTCTTTTTATCTCTCTTTCTTCCTTCTGCTTTCCTTCCCTCTTCCTCTCTTTCTCTCTTTCCCTGTCTTCTACTCTTTCTTTTTCTCCTTCCTCCCCCTCCTCTTCCCCTTTTTCTTATCTTCTCCTCCTCCTCCTTTTTCTCCTCCCTTTGTCTTTTGTTGTATTTTGTGAGTCATGTGATTTTAATTTGTTACACATTCTCTTAAATGCTTTATGTGTGAAAATATTTGAAGTTTAAAATGTATTTTTATGATAAAATTTAAATATAAAATATTTAATTAATTAATATTGTCACAGTTGTCACATAATTTCCAGATCCCATGCCGAGTGTAATGTTTAAGAATTTTCTGTTTTTTCTTTAATGCTCTTTTTATTATCAAAATTAAAACATGCACGTACCTACATTATGACTTCTTAAATTTATTTTCCCTATTAGTGTGGTCTCAGTGCTAGACAGAGATCACCAATCTGACTTTCTTTCTCATCACTCTGTAACATTTTCTTGTTCCCTCATTTATGTCCCCTTAAAATTTATGTTTTAGAATCTTGAATACAGAAGATGCTTCCAGGGTTTATACTGGCTCCACTGCAAAGAAAATGTCTAACTTTATTCAACCAAAGATAGGTAGCAGTGTTGTTTCCAGCACTGAAAAATTGTATGTCTTGGCCAATTCAATCGACCTCTTTACACTACAGATTTCTCATAAGCACAATGTCAATGANCTTGTTCCCTAATTTATATCCCCTTAAAATTTATGTTTTAGAATCTTGAATACAGAAGATGCTTCCAGGGTTTATACTGGCTCCACTGCAAAGAAAATGTCTAACTTTATTCAACCAAAGATAGGTAGCAGTGTTGTTTCCAGCACTGAAAAATTGTATGTCTTGGCCAATTCAATCGACCTCTTTACACTACAGATTTCTCATAAGCACAATGTCAATGATAACACTTAACTCTTACTATCGTTCTAATTGTTGAATGAGAAAAGTATTTACATAAAATACTAAGGTAACTTTTATATACTGGTACACAATGAACATTCATTCCTTTCATTTGCTTGTGCTGCTGGTCGGCATCCTTTTCCCAGAATTCCTATACTTTGCCTCTTATCCTCTAATAGTATCTTCCAGCAGTCTCTTTCATGTCATTACTACTCATTTGGTTCCCAAGCGTGAACTACACCCTGAGTTTTTGCCTTTCCTGATCTTTCCTTTGCTCCACAAGAATGTGCTAATTCCTTCCTGGAGCTAGTGTATGTGTGTCTACAAATTCATGTCTCTGCATATTATCTTTCTCTGGTTCCTTTACCGGTTCTCTGGTTCTCTCATCAGTTTCAGAGAACATATTATATCTTTGAATTTATAGCTGATTATGTATGGTCTGTATAGTAAAACTACTTAGTAAATTGAGTAGCAACAAATGTAAAGTTATTGAAATAATGGATTTGTAATTGGATGTATATGGAGTGAAACCATGAATCTCCCACTCAATGAGGTGGGACATTTACTGATATGATTTTTAAAACTTTCAAGTGGGCACAGTGATACTTGTTTAACAGTATTTTTAAAACCATATTGATGTGCTTTTACCAAGCTCTTGGCATGCTGCCAGAAATATTAATCTTAGTAAAATTATAGTTAATATTTGATGGTGAAGGAATGAACAATTATTTTAAACCAATTTCATTTTAAACAGCAACTAGAAACTTCCATTCACAATACATATATGGGTGTAATCTAACATGAAAATGTAGAATTTAACATCTTTTCTTCAAATCCCATCCTCATTATGATTTCTCTTTTTAATATTCAATACTTTGCCAAGTCATCAAAGCTTTGAAATAATCTCTGGCTTCCTCTCCTCCATGTTCTTGAGCAAAGAGTCATCAGTTCCACGTATTCACTCATTCAGTGGAATGGGCCTAGGGAGTGACTACCATTACAAGTGTTACTTTCACTGTTTGATAATAAAACTTTTATAATACTGTGGGCAAGCTAATAGGGTTTATTCTATATCAACAAGAATTTTTCAGGTATTTCCATATGTTTAACTCTGCTGAGCATTCTTAGTTTTAAGGCAGTTGACCATAACAAAAGGTAGTTTTATGAAATATATTTCAGGGCTAGATTTTGCAGAACCAAGGATTAACCTAGTAGTTTAGAGTACTAAGCAATTAATTAGGTTAAACTATTTGAAGAAAGCATAGCACAAACTGGAGGACTTAAGGTGAGATCAAGACTTGGATCAAAGAAACTAGTGTCTTAAACAAAAGAAAAAAACTGGTTTAATAATTTAGTTTAATAATTTTAGTATTAAAAACTGGTTTAATAATTATTAAACTGGTTTAATAATTTATCTTGTTATTGAATACCTAGCAAGCTAAAAGCCAAAGAATAATAGTGCTTCACTTGAAAGAATCTTTCTGAGTGTTTGAACTCATGATACTTTAGGAAGAAAAGAATAGGACAAAGTATTTCATTTAGTAATTCTTTTAAGTTAATCTTGGCAGACATCACTGAATTAGTGACTGAAATAATTCTTCACATATTACAATTTTGAAAATGAATTTTTTAACAGAAGAAAAAAACTATAACACTATTTGGTAATCAAAGTTTTTCGTTAATATCTTGAATCTATTCACTGGCTTCCCAACAATTGGTGGAAATGTCACATTTTGATCTATCAAAATTTGAAGAGTACAAATGAAGACTGGTATGACATGCCTTTTCTTTGTCTTACCTACCTGAGGACTTGAAGCATTTCTGCACAGATCCAGATTGTTCATCCCGATACTTTTGTTTCTTTAGAATCTCAAAATAATCCTGAGGAATTTAAAAAAACTATTGTTTTCTTTTAACTAGCTTAACTCTTTCATTGCTGCACAGAGCATTTCACAGTTGGTTTGTTTTACAGGACAAAATATTTTTGCATAGAAATGATATCTTTCTGAATAAATGTATCCCAGTTTTCCCTATGAAGCCTATTTCCAACTTATCTTGTACATTTAATTAGGCATATTTATGTAACTTAATGCAGACTTGCAAAACATTTTCAAATATAATTAGATCTCAACATCATATGAAATTATAGGACTTGCAGAGCTCCAAACTGAACCATTTAGTTTTCTCTGTATGTCCATCAATGTGTCTGTATATACATACATACACGTGTCATGCTTTTTTTAGTTTTTTAAATATATTTTATTGATTATACCATTACAGTTGTCCCATTCCTCCCCTTCACTCCCTTCCACCCTGCACACCCCTCCCCCACCATTCCCCCCTTTTGTTCATGTCCATGTGTCACAAGTTCTTTAGATTCTGTATTTCCCATAGTATTCCTGCCCTCCCCCTGTCTATTTTCTACCTACTGTGTATGCTATTTTCTGTACCTTCTCCTCCCTTCTCCTCCTCCCACTCTTCTGTTGCTAACCCTCCATGTGATCACCATTTCTATGGTTCTGCTCCCGATCTAGTTGTCCTCTTAGTTTGCTTTTGTTTTAGATGTGGTTGTTAATAACGGTGAGTTTGCTGTCCTTTCACTGTTCATATTTTTATCTTCTTTTTCTTAGATAAGTCCCTTCAACATTTCATATAATAAGGGTTTGGTGATGATGAACTCCTTGAATTTGACCTTATCTGAGAAGCACTTTATCTGCCCTTCCATTCTAAATGAAAGCTTTGCTGGATAGAGCAACCTTGGCTGTAGGTCTTTGGATTTCATGACTTGGAATACTTCTTTCCAGCCCCTTTTTGCCTGTAAAGTCTCTTTTGAGAAATCAGCTGACTGCCTGATGGGTACTCCTTTGTAGGTGATTGTCTCCTTATCTCTTGATGCTTCTAGGATTCTCTCCTTCATTTTAATCTTGGCTAATGTAATTATGATGTGCCTTGGTGTGTTCCTTCTTGGGTCCAACTTCTTTGGGACTCTCTGAGCTTCCTGGATTTCTTGGAAGTCTATTTCCTTTCCCAGACTGGGGAAGTTCTCCTTTATTGTTTATTCAAATAAGTTTTCCACTCGTGGATGTTCCTTTCCCCTTCTGGTACCCCTATAATCCGGATGTTGGAACATTTAAAGATGTCCTGGATGTTCCTAAGCCTCTCATTTTTTTTTTTGAATTCTTGTTTCTTCCTTCTTTTCTATTTGGTTGTTTCTTTCTTCCTTCCAGTCCACTCCCTTGATTTGAGTTCCAGTTTCCTTTCCATCACTATTGGTTTCCTGTGCATTTCTCTTCATTTCAATCAGTTTAGCCTTCATATGTTCCTCTAATTTGTGGCTTAAATCAACCAATTCTGTGAGCATTGAGATTAACAGTATTTTGAACTGTGCATCTGAAAGGCTGGCTATTTCTTGGTCACTTAGAATTATAGGCTCTGGGGCTTTGAGCTGTTCTTGAGTCATAATGTTTGTTCTGTTCGCACCTGTTATGTTTGAGGGACGAGCCTTAGGTGTTCACCAGGGTGGGGCAACCCAGTCACTGGGTTGTGAAACTGCATGTGAGGGTGGGGTCAGAGAGGGAAAAAAATGGTGCTTTGCTCTGCTCCGCTCTCTCTCAGATTTCTGTTCCCTCTGTGGGTTCCCACCAGCAAATTGGGCCCCTCTGGTGCTGGTTCCCGGGTATGTGGGACTGTGTACTCTACAGGACCCCGTGGGTCTCTCCAACAAACTCTGTGAGCCTGGGAGCCTCTTCCAGACCCTTGACCCCAAGAAAGTCTTTCCAGTTGGTGGTTTCAGGCTCTAATTCCCGTCACTGGGCCCTAGCCTGAGCAGTCTGTTTCACTGTTCTCTCCTTCGCTTGGTTTATTGGTCTGGCTGAGTGGTTCGTTGTTGTCAGACTTCCATACAGTTCAATTTTCACTGTTTTGGCTGTTTTTGTTTCTTAAACTTAGCTGTCTTTAAATTTAGTTGTGGGAGGGGGCACAGTGTTTCCACCCACGCCTCCATCTTGGCCAGAAGTCACACGTCATGCTTTCCTGATATTTTAGTCCATCTGAAAAGATGTCTTGTGGACCTCCAGCACACACTGGTGAACACTATGTGTCACTACCAGTTTCAGTCCAGTTATTTTAATCCTATACGTTTGACCAGATGCTGCTGGTATTAAATGTTTAGCAAATCAGCCAGGCCATCAAGGGCTATATATTCCTGGCTATTTTCCTGTTTCTAATCTAGAAGGATGCTTTCCACAATCATGTTCATTGCCAAGACTTAAACACATTCCATGTTATAACACCACCCACTTAGTGTCTGTGTCTTCTACTTCCTCTTATCTGTTCTTGCACCATTGCAAATCTTCAAAGAAAGGTGACAATTCAGACAGCTCCTGTTTTCTCTCAATGGCCCCTAACACATAGTTAGTACTCCTTTCCTTGAAATGACTTCAAGTTTCCTCAGGTTAATATTCCAACAAGGTGTGCAAGGTTTTTCATAATTTGCTCCTGTTTAACATATTTGGCTTTACATCTCACTTTGCAATTCTACAGCAGTATGATTACCTTCAGTTTCATAGACTTGTCATTCTCTTTTTCTACTTGGCCTTTGCTTATGATATTTTTTTGACTGAAGTATTCTTTATTAGCTCATCAGCTTTTTTAAATAGCTGTCATTTATGACATAATGCCCATTTTTTGAAAGTACTGTATATCACCTGCTTTTTAATAGTGAAGTTCATTAAAATTAATGTAATTTAGAGAATTTTTGGTATAGCCCTTGAGATAATTGGAAACAAATGAGATGGTTTCAATCTAGAATTCTACATACTAAAAAAATAAAAGAAGGCTAAGTCTACAGATTTCGTCCCCACAAAGAAAAATGAATTTGATATAAAGAACAAAATCATGTGTATAAATAGAAAAGTTTTCCTGAATATACCTTTTATTATATGTTAATTCCAGAAAGAAAGAAATACGTATTTATAAATAACTATGTTCTATTTTCAGCTCTATAATTTGCCATGTGGCATTGAATAAAATTTATATATTGTCTAAAGCAATTGCTATTGATAATTTAACATATTTAACAAAAAACAGCACAATTCTAGGCACATATAACTACTCAGTAAATCTTAGTTAAAGATAGTTTCTTGCCATATTCAGCCTCAAAATAAATGTCCTTACTAAGCTATCCAGTTTATTGTGTAAGTCTTTTTTTTTTAAATTCTCACTCAAGGATATGTTTTTTATTGGTTTTGTGCTTCAACTTGGGACTTAACCCACAGCCTAGTTATGTGCCGTGACCAAGAATTGAACCCATGACCTTTTGGTGTATGGGATAATGCTCCAACCAACTAAAGTACCCTGCCAGGGCTGTAAATGTCCTTTTTAGCAACCGTACTATAAGGTATTTAATAAGCTAAATCCCTGGTTTGTTAAACTATATCATTTGTCTTTCTTCATTTATTTATCTCAATCACTAGCCCAGTGCTTTACACTGAGTGAATGAACAATCAACATTACATTGCATGCATGTAAAATGAATGTCAAGCTCTGGCTGGTATGGCTTAGTGGGTTGAGTGCCTGCCTGCAAACCAAAGGGTCACTGGTTTGATTCCCAGTCAGGGCACATGCCTGTGATTCAGGCCAGGTCTCCCAGTATGGGGCACACAATAAACAAACACATATGGATGTTTCTCTTCCTCTCTTTCTCCCTCTCTTCCCCTCTCTCTAAAAGATAATAAAAAAATAAAAGTTTTAATAAAATAAAATGAATGTTTATCTGGTCATTTTATTAAAGATAAACCTAATGTTTTAATGTAACTTTAAATTTTTACAAGACACGTATATTTTATAAAAATATTAACAGGTACACATTTTACTGCTATTTTATTTCTAATAATTAGTACTATTTATAGATTAAAGTGATAAAAGTCAGATACAATTAAAGTAATATCTGACATGTGAATTAATTTGAAACATATTCGTTTAAACCTATATCCACAGACGAAAACATCTATTGTTATGTAGAGAAGCCTAAGCCATCTAGAAACTTTTGGGTAATTACAAAAATGTTTGCTATATCTTTTCTTTGATGATTTCTTTGCAAAGTACAATAGACCTCTGCATTGCACATTTGTATAACATGTGCATGGAGGATGCTTACTTACCTCTTTCAAAGAGCTCATTCAAGCCCTGGCTGGCATAGCTCAGTGGATTGAGCGCGGGCCTGCGAACCAGACGATCGCGGTTTGATTCCCAGTCAGGGCACATGGATGGGTTGCAGGCTGGTTCCTTGCAGGCTAACTACCAGCAGGGGATGCACAAAAGGCAACCATACATTGATGTTTCTCTCCCTCTCTCCTTCCCCTCTAAAGATAAATAAATAAATAAAATCTTTAAAAAAAAACTGGTAAAAGAGAGTCACTGAAATCATTTAAAAAAAAAAAGCTCATTCATGTAATACACACCAGGAAAGGATAGAGTCACAGGGAGGTCAAGGAAAGGAGACTAGTTATTAAAAGTAAGTTACATGAATTTAATACTTACCAAAAGAAGAAATTAGTTAGAGTTTAAAATGCATTTATAAAAATACTGTTACATTTTCAGCCCTGGCTGGCGTAGCTCAGTGGATTGAGCACGGGCCTGCGAACCACACAATCGCGGTTCAATTCCCAGTCAGGGCACATGCCTGGGTTGCGGGCCAGTTCCCGGCAGGGGACACACCAGAGGCAACCATACATTGATATTTCTCTCTCTCTCTCTCCTTCCTTTCCCCTCTAAAGATAAATAAATAAAATCTAGAAAATATTTTTTAAAAAAGTTAAAAAAAATACTGTTACATTTTCATAGCATTTCAGGTACTGAGAATAATACAAGTAATAATATGCAATAGTAATACAAATTATAATGGAATTTTCCCACAAGTCCTCTATAATTTCTACTTAAAATTAAGTGTGATACTACAAAATGTGTACAGTTGTATTGTATCAATTCTTCTTTTAATATGTACTTAAAAACCATTTGCATCTATTTTTCTGTTACCATTCAGAATGCTCCATAGAATTCAGTTATGATGTTAGACTTTATGGGAAACCATCAAAACTTATTTAGTTAATTCAGAGGATGTTCCAATACAGTAAAAATCCCAAAATGGAGCCACCAATTATTGAACCTATCTCATGCTGCTTGTAATGCATTTGGTACATGCCCTTCATATACTTCTTATGTATATGAAGTCAAGCTTCTTATGTATATATTTGCTCTCTCAAAATTTAAAATACATTTTAATTTCACTATTAGGTAGAAACTGCATTTTCATGGACAGTTATTACAATTTTTAGTTGTTGTCATTATAATTCAATGCTTTGAATCAAGGCATCCCTTCATTACATTTTAAAAATCAGCTCACTGATAGAGAATCAGTAGTAATTATGAACTTAGATTATTGATTTCTTACAGCATTTATATAAGAAATTATCCACGAGTGTATTCAAAGTATAATCGGACATATTTAATCACATAAAATTATATTTCCTTTAATTTCTGCCAAATGAAACATTAATTACTACTGGATCATGAGTAAGTAGACAGTAAACGTGTGAAGGTGGCAAAGGAATCCTACCAAAAGGAGAAGGACAAAGGGAAGCTGGACTAACTGCATTTAGTTGGGCCAATCTCTGACCAATATTTCACTTCAAAAGTCAACTGACGTTTGAAAGAGTAAGAAGGTTGACTTTATTACGAAAACAACAGGCAACTTATCAATTACAGTACCTATAAAAGAGGAAGATTCAAGATCAGAGGCACAGGAACATTTTAGAAAAAAATATTTCTCTTTCAACATTAGTGTGAAAACATTTTTATCTTGTAGCAGAAGGACTTAAGCACTATGCCAGTTCCTGATTTTGTCAAATACATGAATGAATGAGCGAGCTAAGAAAGAGACTCAATAATGTGATTAACATATAGAGAAGAAGAAGACACCAATATCTCAGGATTGGATTCACATTTCGTCTACTTTCATTAACATGAATGTATTATGCTTATGAAATTGGATTCATACTATAAAATTATTAGATCTATGCTATATACACTAAACTATACATCTAATCTAAAGGATATCCTAGAGTTTTTCTGGCTTTGCTTGGAATGAAACGTAAATATCATATTAAAGAAAAAATAAAAGTCAACTAGAGTCTGAATCTCTTGTGGACTGGCCTCTCCCTCTTAGGAAAACTCTCCTTTACTTAGTTAGTTATTAGATTTTTACATTGAATTTACTGGGGTGACATTGGTTAATAAAATTACATAGGTTTCAGGTATACAATTCTACACTATATCATCTGTATATCGTATTGTGTTTACTACATCTCCTCCCATCACCATTTATCCTCCTTTTACTCTTTTATGCTTCCTCCCATTCCCACCTTCCCTCTGGTAATCACCATACTATAGTTTGTGTCCATATGTCTTTTTTTTTCTTTGCTGGATCACTTTGCCCTTCTCACTAAGCCCCCAACTCCTTCCATTCTGACAGCTGTCAATTTCTTGTACCCATGAGTCTGTCTCAACTTTGTTGAGACAAAGACTTGAAAAAATATATTAATAAAAATATTTTGGGGGTCAGAATTTGTTTTTAAATTAATTCCTGACTAATGTGAAGAAAATAACAATATGACATTAGAAATACCTTAAACATAGCTTTGGTAAGAGAGAATACGTTATCTAAGATTTCTTAGTGGAATTCCTTTGCTTATTAATGTACTCAAGTAACAAGAGGGGTAGGCTTACTTCATGACTTTCTAATACTGAAATCATAGACTCTTGAATTTTCTGTATTGTCTTAAAAGACCAGTTGAAAGGCAATATGTGAAGAATGATATAGGGTCAAATTTGAGTTTAAACATGGGCATGTTGGTTCAAATATTCTAGTAGGAAGTTGAATGTTAAAGTCAAACCAGAGACCAAGTATGAGACTACATCTTTGCGTAACTGTTAATTGCATTCCTTGTGTGTCAATATATCTATGTATGCTTTCCCCATTTTCCTGACAATGGGTTCCAGTGAATATATTTGCTTAAGCTATTCAGGGTTTATTATTAATTACATTCTTAGGCCCCAGAGCTTTCTGAAATTTCCTAAAATCATAATGTGACATCTGAATTATGTGAAGATTCAATCTTTGCATGTGCCAGTGAGAATGAAATAGCGAAAAGTGTTCTTCTCTATTCTTAATACTAGTCAGTGACTAGAACCTTTTAAGTTCTTGGGTACCTTTCCCAGTGACACTCTTCACATCATGAATATTTTAAGATAAATATGAAATGACTAGAAAGAGTGCCTCTGAGAAAACAGAGGACTCAAAGACAAAATTATTACTCTGATTTATAAGGCCCTAAAAGAGCCGGCCCTCCATTATTTTTCTGTTTCTTTTATTCTTTCTGTTTGAGGCACAGTTGTCACTATGATTTTTGCCTGTGTTTATGTGTACATGTGAGCATTTTTCTGAGAAGGCAAGGCATGGTAACAAATCAGATTCTTTGTGATTGTCGTGCCTTCAGCTTCGGATGCCCGTTTCTCAGAGATCTTCAGAGTTCCCTCTCTCACGTCATTAGAAGTGCACAATAACACTACCTCAGCAGGAGGCTTTGTTGTCACCCTGCATAGAATTTCAGTGCCTTTTGCCCCAAATTTTATAGACTCTTCCCTGCTATATATTTTCTGGTTAGCACTTAATACCACCCAGAATGGGCAAAAGTAGATTCACAATTGTTTGTATGAAAAATAAGGCAATAATTAACAAATAATAGTAGAAGAATACACTCTGTATTTTGTGTACTCACAGCTGTAAAGCTAAATTTGTTCCACCCTACACACATATCACATAAAATCATTATGTGATTATTCGATAGTGTATGGAGTCTGTTTAAATCTTTTGTCTTTTTAAATAATTTTTATTGTTATGTTTTAAAATCATTCTTTATTGTTCCATGACAGTTGATATACAACGTTATATTAGTTTCAGGTGTACACCTCAGAGATTAAACATTATATAATTTACTAAGTGATCATCCCTATAAATCTCATGCCCATCTGACACCATACACAGTTACTAGAATATGATTGACTATATTCTCTATGCTCTACTTTATATTCCACAGGACTGTTTTGTAACTACCGATTTGTACTTCTTCATCCTTTCACCCATTTCACCCATCCCCCAAACTCCATCCCATCTGGCAGCTGTCAAATGTTCTCTGCATCTATCGTTCTATTTTTTTCTGCTTACTCATTATTTTGTTTGTTTTTATTTTAGATTCAATTGTTCATTTCTGTGCTGAATATGGAAAGAAACTATCTTTAACTAAGATTTACTGAGTAATTATGTGTATTTATTGCTATTTTGTTCATATTTTAATTTCTTCTTTTTCTGCCCCTTCTCTTTTTTTCTTTTTCTATTCCTTCTTCTTTTTCTCCTCCTTCTCTTTCTTGTCCTTCCTTCTCTTTCTTCTCCTCCTCCTCCTTGTTCTTGTCTTTCTCATTCTCCTCCTTCTTCTTCTTTCTTCTCCTTCAAGATGACCCTTTAACATGTCATATAATACTAGTTTGGTCATGGTGAATTCCTTTAGCTTTTTCTTTTCTGGGAAGCCCTTTGAATCTAAATGATAACCCCTCATCCTTCGAAACTAAATGATAACTTTGCTAGGTAGGGTAATTTGGTTGTAGGTCCTTGTTTTTTATTGCTCTGAATATTTTTTTGCCAGTCTCTTCTGGCCTGCAGTTTCCATTGAGAAATCAACTGGTAATCTTACGGGAATTCCCTTATAGTTAACTAACTTTTTTTAAATTGTGCTCCTCTTAAGAGTCTGTCTTTGTCTTTAACCTTCTGCATTTTAATTATGATGTGTCTTTGTGTGGGCATCTTTGAGTTCACTTTGTTCATCTTATGGGAACTCTCTGCATTTCCTGGATTTATATGTCTATTTCCTTTACCAGATTAGGAAAGTTTTCTGTCATTATTTTTTAAACAGGTTTTCAGTTTCTTAATCTCTCTCTTATCCTTCCAGAATTACAAGTTGTGAATCTTGATATACTTGCATTTATGTCTGTGGCTACTTACACTATTCTAATTTTTTGGACTACTCTTCTTTCTGCTGTTGTGATTGGGCATTTTTTGTTTCCAAATGCTTTTTGATTCTTGGCTTCATCTACTCTAGTGTTGATTTCCTTTTAATTATTATTAATTTCAGTTACTGTATCTTTTATTTTTGACTGGTTCTTTTTTATGGCTTCCACGTGCTAGTTTATGCTCTTGAAGCTCTCTCTAAGTTCATCCACTTTTTCTGTAAGTCCATTGAACATCCTTATAACCAGCGTTTTGCACTGCGTCACTGGTAGATTTCTTTGTCTCCATTTTGTTTAGTTCTTTTTCTGGAGTTTTCTTCTATTCTTTTATCTGGGGCATGTTTCTCTATCTCCTAATTTTGGCCACCTCCCTGTGCTCATTTCTGTGCACTAGGTTGAGTTGCTATGTTTGCCAGGCTTAGTTGAGTGGCCTAATGTAGTGTCCTGTAGGGTCACATTCATCTGAGCTGGGCATTCCAGGTGCACCCCACCCTATGTGGGCTGTGTGTAGCCTGTTTTAGTTGAGCCTTGATTGCTGTTGGCTTATCAGTTGAAAGGATTAACTCCCAGGCCAACCAGCTGCAACCTTGAAGGAGAATCAGATATGCAGAGGCACACACACAGAGCAGAACTTACTTCAGTGGGGCTTTGGTGCCTGCTGAGTCCTTCCAGTGAGTGTGTCACTTGTGGAGGTGGTTGAGTGGTGTTCCAATGTGGTCTGAAGCTGTCCACTGGGTGTGTTGACTCTGGGGCCTCCCAGAAGGTACAGGCCAAAGGTATATAGCAGCTATGTGCTGCCTGGGGCCACCCAACATGAACTACAAAGAAATCTGAAGATGCCTACTGCTTGTGTTGGGCCCAAGAGAGACCAAGCTGTGAACCAAGGCTGGCTGCCAATGGTGATGGGACTGAGGCCACTTAGTGAGAGGTATGGGGCATTCTGAGACCAGATGCTGCTTGTTTGAGAGATTTTAGGGAAATCTGAAATGTGATCCGAAACAGGGCATTTATATGGAGAAGCCACTAGAAATAGCTTGGGTGGGCCTGCAAGTTAGTGGGGTAAGGATCTAAGGGAATCGTCACAGTGGGATGAACAGTGATAGCCACATTGATGGAGACCAAATATGGTGCCATCCTGTCACCTCTGTGGGGGAAGGGCTCATTGAATGGACAATGGCCTCTGCCAGCATTTCTGTGTGAGAGAAACCTGCCCCTCCAGCTCTCACCCTGATGCCAGACGATTATTCAGTTCCTCCATACCTGTTCCTAGTGCCTTTAGAGCTGTTGCCCCAGGACTGGATCTTAGAAGGAGTGAGTCAAAGTAAGTACATGTGTGGGCCCTTTAAGAGTAAATTTCTTGGACTTCAGTAGCCTTCCATCTCATTCAGCCACAATCCCTGCTGATTTTTACATGCAGAAGTTATGGGGCTTTTTTTCCTAGCACTGGAAGCTTTGGCTAGGGGCCATGGATCCTCAGGGGGGCCTCTGCAGCCAAGGTAGCTCTCCTAGTTCTGATCTTTCACACATGGATGTAGAACCACCTTGTTCTGCATTCCTGCCCTTCCTAATATTCTTGATATTTTTTAAATCCATAGTAGTAGTATTTTGGTTCAGCTAGATTTCAGGTGGTTATGAATGATAGTTGTTCTATAGTTTTTGTATTTTTATGTGGTTATGGGAGGATGCATGCACCAAATGCATGACCTATACTGCAATCTTGACCCTTCTGTTACTATTATTATTACATTTTAATTACCTTATCTTAGTAACTCAAAAATATTCTAAATTGTAAGCTAAATTTATTTTGTGATACTTTGTAGAAATTCTGCCGACCAATGTCACATCACTGATGAAGTGTATATTCTGGTTTCAGAGATATTAACACGTACTATTTTTTTAGAAATTTAAAAAACATTTTTTATTTTTTTATTGTTGTTCAGGCACAGTTGTCTCTTTTTCCCCCACAACTCCCCCATACCCCACACATCCCCACCTCCCATCCTTGATCCTACCCCTGTTTAGCTTTATCCATGTGTCCTTTATACATGTTCCTTGGCAAATAGAATGAGGGTCCATGAAATGGAGTATTTATCATATCTTTTTTTCTCACTATAGTGAATGTTTTATAAGGTCAGAAAAATTTTAATACTTTTTTCACTGTTATCTACATTTATAGTACTTATTATCCCTGTGACATAACAGTAGGTATTCAATAAATATATTTTTAAAGATATTTTTTTTATTTATTTTTAGGAAGAGGGGAAGTGAGGGAGAAAGAGAAGGAGAGAAACATCAGTGTGTGGTTGCCTCTCACGTGCCCTCAACTGGAGACCTGGCCCACAACTCAGACATGTGCCCTGACTGAGAATTGAACCAATGACTCTTTGATTCTCAGGCCAGCACTCCATCCACTGAGCCACACCAGCCAGGGTTCAATAAATATTTCTGACTTAATAAATACTTGAATAGATTTTAGTAGTTTTTTAGTTAGTTATCCTATAACTAACTATAAATATTTGAAATGACTTAAAATTGTTGTAGCTCAATGTTTTATCTCTCTCTCTTGCAGTACTGGGAAAGCACGTAAGATATTTAAAAAGTATGTATTCATTGATTTGTATCAAATTGAGGACAAATCAATTTGATACATTGGAATTCATGGAGGTGGTGTGTGTGTATGTGTCTTTATGCATGCAACAATTTCAGAAGACATGGATTTTTGTGATTAATTAGGGTTAAATTTGTCTGCGAGTGACAAAATAGAGTAATTTAAAAGTAGAAGTAGGATGGGGAATTCTTGAGCTATTGTGGCACCTGATGGTGCCCGGGACACAAGTTTCATCTAACTTGTTGCCCTACCCTGCACAGCCTGCAGGTCAAAGATCAATTTATAGTCTAAGAGGACACTCCCAAGCTCCAGCGCTTTGTTCTCCAGCCAGCAGGAGGTAGAAGTACAAATGAGAAGGATGTATAGCCCTGCCACTTAAAGGAACTACCTGGAAATTGCTCCTAGCTTTTCTTCTTATGTCTTGTTAGCCAACGATGCCACGTGACCACGTATAGTTAAAAGAGAAAATGCAAAATTTCAAATCATTGGTCTGAATGGGCAATGTCCTATTACTTAGAAAGAAGTAATGAATCTTATGGAATAGTTATTCTTCACACTAAAATGTCTATGAAGATCTTTCTTACCACATTTAAAATATAGTATAGCTCCCCATGGAAGGCATCCCAGAGTCCTATTCAAGTTTTCTTCCAGCTCACAGGCCAAGGCTTTTCAGGGATATGCTGGATATAGGTCCTCATATTCTAATGGCCTATAAACTATGCCACAATTTAAAATCTTCTGAATATTCCCATTCCTATGACTCAAGTGTAGAGACAGAACAAATGCAATGAAACAAAAAATGAAAGGTGGAAAAAAATCACAGCAGTCACATCCTAAAGGGAAAGACTTGAAAAGATTTCCTTCTATGACAGAAGATCATTTCCTATAGGCTCCATCATCTGAGCTTTGCAGTGGTGAGTGCAACCCACATGATGGTGTCTGCTTCCCTTCTGGGTTTCCTGCTTGCCTGTGATTGGGCTTGCTGCTTCTTAATGGTGTAGGTAATTATAGGCATTTTCAGACAAGGCTTGTAGTTTTGACAGTATAATTTCCCTCAAAATTTAATAGTTTTTCCACTGATTTTTTTTGTGCTAGGACTCTGTGTGCAAAAATTGCAGCCAAATATATCATTAATATATATTAATTTAACTACTTTGAGAAAATTTGCAACATACATTTGGGTGGCAAAAGAAGCAACTGAGTTTTGTTTTTGCTAGAGAGAAAAAAATGAGTTTGAAATTGGCTTGGGGAGACAGTCTTACCATGTCAAAGTCTACGTTTGAGAGCCGCCATCAGTAACAGCTTTGGTTTGGTGTAACAACACATTTGTTTCTTCAGTCCTTGGAGTCCCCAAGTAATTGGATTTTCAGTCAATGAAAATTGCCCCCTGCGGGTCCAGAATGCTTTCATAAGAAAGATAGTAATCTTTTTCAACTCTAGTTTTTGGCTGGTAAATCTAGTCTCAGTTACACTCTCTATTAAGCATGTAGAAATAGCTAATGAATACCTACCTACATTTTGAAAAAGTTTTATTTAGTACTATGGCTTTCTTTAGCTTAGGTTCTGTTATTTTTAACATGATAATCCAGGTACCAAACTCTTCATTAGTTCAGTTTAGGTTTGGCTGGTGTAGAATACCCACACTAAAACTTATTGAAACAAAATTCTAATAGGAAGTCCTGGACTCCCCACTATGTTGTACCTATGGGTTCTTCTATCAGAAGGCAGTAGAATGTGACAGTTAAGAAGATGGTATCTGGGGTGATACTGCTTATGTTCAATTCTTACTTCACCACTTACTATCTGGATGACCCAGGACATGTAACTCCATCTCCATCCTTCATTTTTACAACTGTACAATCAAGATAATATTAAATGTCTCCGAGAGTTGTGAGAATTACGCATGTTAATACACATAGCTATTCAAAAGCTATCCCAAAACTAGTGTTTTAAAATATTAACTATTTCCATTGTTCATAATTCTTCAGATTAGCAGTTTGGACTACTTTGGGATGTGTGGCTAGTTTCTAGGTGGTGCTTCCCCATAAGTCTGTGGTCTGCTGGTAGGCCCACCAGACCCTGGGGCTGACTTGTTCATCACAAACTCATTGAGGAAGCCAGGAGTTGACTGGGCCTTCTATTGATGTATTTTGTCATCCTGCAGTGAGCCAGCTGGAGATTCTTCTGGTGGCAGTGGTGGCATGGATACTAAGAGTAACAAGAAAGGGTGAGTTCTAGTGTACAAACTTTTGTCTAAACCTAGGACTATATCCTGTTTGCTGTTGCCACACTGGCCAAAAGAAAGAGCTAGTTCATTCCATGTTCAAGGAGTGGAGACTCCATCTCTTGATGGGAGGAATTGTAAAGTCATACTACAAGGTGAGTATATTTATAGCATTATTTGCAATTGACTACCACTGTGATTATTCTCACTATTGTATTGAGCTTTGCCATAATGTCTTCATTCCCAAATTAACATCATAGTCTAGTTCTAAACATCAACATTTGCATTCTAAATATGAAGCAAAAATATCCACTTCCTTTAAAGGACATAATGGTGAAATGCGTCTCTTGTAGGCAGAGTAATAGACTACAAAGATGCCACTGGAAATTGAATTTGTTGTTTTATAACAAAGGAGAATTAAATTTACAATAGAATGTAGGTTGCTAATCCGCAAACCCTGATATGAAGAAGTCATCCTGATTGTCTATACAGGTCCAGTATAATCACAAGAGTCCCTAGAAGTGAAAAAAGGAAGCAGAAGGTTCAATGCCAGAGTCAGAAAGATGTTTGAAGATTTTACGGTGCTGGCTTTGAAGATGAAGAAAGAAGCCATGAACCAAGGAACGCAGGAGACCCCTATGAGTTAAGAAAGGCAAGGGATCAGATTTTTTTCTCAGAGCTTCTAGAAGGAATATGGCCCTATAGATACCTTGATTTTACCCCAGAGAGACCGGTTTTAGACTTCTGACCTCTAGAACTGCAAAATATTAAAGTCCTATAGTTTTAAGCCGCTAAAATTGTGGTAGTTCATTACAGCAGCAATAGTTCCACACTCTACTTTTGCTTAACTGCTAAAACTTGGTAGTATGGCCATGTATAACTGTAGAAAAAGTTAGGAAATATAGGACTTTTTCCCAGTGACTATGTGCTTAGATAATTTTATAAGTTTTATTTCTGTGGAAAAAAAGAGAGAACATACAGGCTCTTCACGGGTGTGGCCAGTAGGGTGATAATATGAGTGTCATAATGTATAGTTTTAATTTGAACATTTTGCCTAAAATATCACATGGTGTGCTTGAGTGTAATATCGTTGTGTTACAGAATAACATGCTTATGGTTTTATAATAAAAGATTTTGTAATAAAACAGGGGCATATTTGTGCCTGACCCTGTGTATGTGAGACAAACTATAATACCTGCCACAGTGGCCTTACTAATTTTATCAGTATAGAACTCATCCAATTTTAAGCATTTTAAAAGTATGTGTTCCAATAATTGAGAACCTGATTACTGGTATAAAATAAGAGACAAAGAACTGCCTGCAAACCTACAATGCTAATGGTACAAATGTGAGCAGAAATAAACATATATTTAGGGTTTTTAAATGAGTTAATATGTGTAAAAGCCACATAGCAGCGCCTGACATATAATGAATACTATATAATTTCTAGCTAGCATGATTTTTGTTTTTATTACTGTGGCTCTGCAAATAATACACACATAATCTGCTTCCTTCAGTTTAGTTGTTTTTATTTTGGGAGAAACTAGTTCCCATACATTTTGATTCGGGGTAAACAGTACTCCTGAAGCTAATATTTGAACCTAGACTATTATTCCTTTTTAGAAAGCAGAGAATCCAACTGCATATTATGTTCCACTTCGGTCTTGATTTAAGCAGTTTTATCTCTGCAGGTACTAATGATCATTACAGCAAA
Organism: Sturnira hondurensis; assembly: GCF_014824575.4. NCBI lineage: Eukaryota > Metazoa > Chordata > Mammalia > Chiroptera > Phyllostomidae > Sturnira > Sturnira hondurensis. Next base: position 156,264 of record NW_028082296.1, read on the forward strand.
TTAAGCACTGTGTCTGTGATTATAATTGGTGATAGGGATAAATAATGTATAGACCCAGGGTAAGTGGGGAAAAAAACGTGCAGTCAAAGACAAACTAAATTAAAGAATATTATAAAAATTAATAGCAAAGTATCTATAAAACTAATTTTAGGGAACTCAAAAATAGGTATTGTTTCATTTGCATATGTTTAGACTATATTAAACTCCAGTGAGAAAAACAAGCTGTGTTTTATGAACATCTAATCTGTTTCCAATATGTGCTAGTAAAAGCATTGCCTGTAAAAGGAAATAAAGAATATGTACTACATATGTAGTTCTTATAATAGAGACTTATCCAAAACAAAGTATCATATTTAGCAAGCACTTCAACTATAATTCTATTATGATAATTGTTCTTTGGATTTTACAGATGCAATAATTAAGGCTCAGAAGAGTTAATTAATTTACATACTCACATGCCTAGCAAGTCATACTAGATTTGCCCATCTTTTAAGTTCCTCTTGGCTATTTATACCTTTTTTTATTTGAGAAATGTAGATTTGAGTTCCTTCCTCATTTCCTAAATTGGAATGTTTGTCTTATTATTGCTGAGTAGTAGTCATTGTTTATTTTCTGGATACAAGTCCCTTATCAGATGTATGATTTGCTCCGATTGTATGGGCTGTCTTTTTTTAAAAAAATTAAGACTTTTTAAGTGTTATTAATTCATAGCAAAATGGATGGGAAGACACAGAAATCCTCTATGTACCTTGGGATTTAGACAAACATATCATAAAATGTATTCATTATTATGATATCCTACAGAGTATTTTCAGTTCCCCAAATATCCCCTCTGTTCTGTCTACTCATTCCGTCACCAACCCCAAACCATGGCAACCACTGATTGTTTTCTATCTCTGTTGTTTAACCTTGAGAATGGAATATGGTTGTAACCTCATGTAGCATTTTCTTTTCTTTTTCATTTTTGTCTTTTGGTTACTTTTAATCTTTATTATATTTTTACATTATGTTTACTACCATTATACACCCCTCCCCCCAGCAAATTCTTGTCCATGGCTATGAGTCCTTGCCGCTGCCCGCAGCAGCAAGGGTGGTCTCGAGGTGAGGCGAGGGACTTAAAAGAATGGAGAGGACCAAGTGCTCTGCTGGCAAATGGCAAATTTATTCAAGGAACTGCTGGCTTATATGCAGAACTGCAGTGGCCTGAGAACAATGTTGTTTTACAAAAGTTTGTACACTCCTGAAAGCTATCAAGAGGGCAAGATGTTCTCATATCCTGAGAACATTAGCCCAAAGATAACAGTGTCCTCATGACTATCACTTTCTTGGAACATGACGCATATGCCAAGATCTTGTTCTTTCCTTCAAGGCTGAGAAGGAGAAGGTCCGGAAGATGTCAAGATACCCGCCGGCTCCATGGACCAGAAACCAAGTCCCTCCACCATTTTCACAGTGGGGGCTCTGTCCTTGGTCCCCTGCCGCCTGGCGGGCTCCCACAAGTCCTTTTTCCTTTTTGCTCAATCTCTCCGCCACCCAACTTCCCCCACACTGCCCAAGCTGTCATCCTGCTCTATCTCTGTTCATTAGATTCCACGTGAGTGAAATGATATGGTATTTGCTTTTCTCCGACTGCCTTATTTCACTTAGCATAATGCTCTCCAGGTCCATCCATGCTGTCACAAAGGGTAAAACTTTCTTCATTTTTATGGCAGGGTAGTATCCCACTGTGTAAATGTTCCATAGTTGTTTTGTCCACTCATCTATTGATGGACACTTGGGCTGCTTCCACATCCTGGTGATTGTAGATAATACTGCAATGAATATAGGGGTGCTTATGTAATTTTGAATTAGTGTTTCGGATTCCTTTGGATATATTCCCAGAAGTGGGACTGCTGGGTCAAAAGGCAGATCCATTTTTAATTTTTTGAGGTATCCCCATACTGCTTTCCACAATGACAGCCGCAATCTTCATTTCCACAGACAATACAAAAAGGATCTCTTTTCTCCACATCCCGACCAGCACTTATTGTTTATTGATTTTTGACGAGAACCATCCTGACAAATGTGAGATGGTATCTTATTGTAGTTTTAATTTTCATCTTTCTGATGAGAAGTGACGTTGAACATCTTTTCACATGTCTACTGATCATGTGTAGGTCCTCTTTAGAGAAGTGTCTACTAGGGTCCTTTGCCTATTTTTGATGGGGTATTTTGTTGTTGTTTTTGAGGGGTGTTGAGTTTTGTAAGTACTTTTTAAGTTTTGGATATTAACCCTTTATCAAGTATTGCCTGGGCTCATGTGGCTCAGATGTATTGGTGGAGATGTTCTCCCCATTCTGTAGGTTGTCTTTTTATTTTGTTGATGATTTCCTTCGCTGTGAAAAACTTTTTAGTTTGATGTAGTCCCATTTGTTTATTTGTTCTTATGTTTCCCTTGCCTGGGGAGGTATATCTGGTAAGAAATTATACTAAGCAATGTCCAAGATTTTGCTACCTAAGTTTTCTTCTAGGACTTTTATTGTTTTGGGTCTAACATTTAAGTTTTCAATACATTTTGAATTTATTCTTGTGTGTGGAGTAAGGAGATGGTCTAGTTTCATTTTTCTGTATATATTTTTTCATTTTCCCCAACACCATTTATTGAATAAACTACCTCTCGCCCATTGTCTGTGCTTGCTTCCTTTGTCGGATATTAATCGACTGTAAATGTGTGGGCTTATTTCTGATTCTCTATTCTGTTCCATTGAATAATGTTCTTTTTTATGCCAGTACCATAATGTTTTGATTACCATGGCTTTATAGTACAATTTGATAATTGACTTCTTTCACCTAGTAGTATGTATTTAAGTTTCCTTCATGTCTTTTCATGACTTGATGGTGCATGTCTTTTTAGCACTGGATAAAATGTCTTTGTCTAAGAGGATGACTGTTTGTTTTCCTTCATCCACTGAAGGAAAACTTGGTTACTTCCAAATTTTGGAAATAATGAATAAAGCATCTATAAATATAAGTGTACAGGGTTTTGTATAGGTACATTTCCATCTCCTTTAGGGAATACCATTGCTAAATTGTATGGAAACAGCATCTTTAGTCTCTTAATAATTGTTAAACTGTCTTCAGAGTGGCTGTGCCATTTTACATCTGTAACAATATATGAGTGTTTCTATTGCCTCATGTGCTCACCAGCATTTGGTGTTGTCAGTTCAGGTCCAATGTAATAATACATGCATAGTGGTACCTCATTGTGGTTTTAGTTTGTACTTCCCTGATGACATATGATATAGAGCATTTTTTATACACTTATTTTCTGTCTGCATATCTTTTTCTTTTTTTTGGTGAGGTTCATTTCAAGGTGTTTGTCCCAGTTTTTATTCAGATTTTTTTTAATTTCTGAGTTTTTCATTCTTTCATTCTTACTATAGTCCTTTATAAAATCTATTTTTTGCAAATGCTTTCTCCCAGTCTGTGGCTTGTCTTTTCATTCTCTTGATAATGCCTTTCATAGAACAGAATTATTTAATTTTAATGAAGTCCAGCATAGTAATTATATTTTTATGGATCATATCTTTGGTGGTATATTTAATTTGTCATTTTCATGCCCAGGTCATCTAAGCTTTCTCCTATGTTGTCCTCTAAAAGTTTTAGTTTTGCATCCTATGTTGAGATCTATGATCCATTTTGAGTTATTTGTTGTGGAGGGTGTAAGGCCTATAATTTTTTTGCATGTGGATGTCCAGTTGTTCCAGTATCAGTGAAAGAGAATCTCTTCACTCCATTGTATTGTCTGGACTCCTTGGTCTAAGATCAGTTTACTACATGTATAGTAGCTACCATCCTCTACAGTTAGATTGCCAGAACTTACTCATCTGATAACTGGCAAATTGTGCCCTTTGACAATTTTCACTCACTTCCTTCATCTTTCCAACCCCCTCCATCCCTGACAATCAGCAGTTCATTCTCTGTTTCTGTTTGCTTGTTTGTTTGTATTTTTTAGGTTCTACATAAAAGCCAGATTATGCAGTATTTGTGTTTCTCTCTTACTTATTTCACTCAGCATAATGCCATCAAGGATCATCCATGTTGTTGCAAAAGGCAGGATTTATTTCTTTTATTACTAAATTATATTCCCATTATGCATATTTCATACCTTTTGTAGATCTTTCACAGTCCTTGAATATTGTTGTTGTTGTTGTTTTCTTTTTGTGGATTTTATTGCTATATTCTCTGCTTAGAGATTTCTCGGCTGTGTCTGGTCTACTAATAAGCCCATCAAAGGCACTCTTATTTTCTGTTACAGTTTTTTTTTATATCTCTAACATCCCCCACCCCTCTCAGGCTTTCCATCTCTCTGCTTACAGTGTCCATCTGTTCTTGCATTCAGCTCACTTTATTCACTAGCATATTAATCATAGTAGTTTTAAATTCCTGAGTTTATATAATTCCTCCATCCCTCTGTTGCTACTTCTGATGCTTTCTCTCTCTTCAAATTGTGGTTTTTCCTTTTTGTTATGCCATGTAACTTTTTTTTGGTAGTAAGACATGATGTGCCAGGTCAGTGATTTGTAAGTTGTGTGCTGCAGAACACCGGTGTGCTGCAAGAATTTTTAGAACATGCAATACCTGACTCTTTAGTCAGGGACACTGATGTCTTTTCCCTTAGATTGTCAAATTTAAAAAAATGACAAACTCCATCACAACAATAGCCTTTGGTATGAATGGATCAAAATTATACCTATTTTTTGTCAGATTGACAAAAATAATATAGTTTTATTGTGCCTCAGAATTTTAGTATTAGTTTATGTGTGCTATAAGATGAAAAAAGTTGAAAAACCACTATTCAAAGTAAAAAGAACTTCTGTAATAATGTAATGGTGAGTTGTGATGGGGGAGAAAGCATTCTATGGTCTTATAATTAGGTTTCAGACTTTTAATGAGTGTATACCTCTTCGCTGTGAACTTCACAAGAGTTTCCTAGTTTTTTCTCTTTCCCCTTAGGTGGAACAGTTTGGCTAGAGTGGATTTGAATTGTGGATTTCTCTTTCTCAAGTCAGTTAAGCTCTGACAATAAGCCAATAGATTCAGCTTTAGTTAACTAGTTTCCCCTGAGGAAAAAAATATGAGGATTGGTGGAAAGAAGGGGAAGGGATAGTTAAAGAACATGTATAAATGACCCATGGGCATGGACAAGGGTGTGGAAGCTTGGAGCAGGGTTGTGGGGGGTGGGCTGGATGAAGGAGGACAAAGGGAGAAAATTGGAACAACTATAATAGAATAAACAAGAATAAAAACGAAAATCCTAAAGAGAAAAAATAGAACAGTGTTCTGGGATATTTCAAAATGGCTTCTTTCCCTTCCTGTACATGAAGCAGGAGAGGATTTTTACCTGGAGGAAAATTTCAGTGTTGTGGGGACAATTTATGACTGACTGATTGGTTTCCTTGGAGCTTTTACAAAGCCTTCAGCAATTTGTCAATTACGTTGCAGGTTTTCTTACTCCTCTTCTATTGGTTCCCATTGGTATTTCTGCTCCTTGGTAATCTGTGACTCAATTCATTTTCCTGTCTCTCCCTCTCTGATATACAGGGGCAGCAGTTTGCCCTGTGTCCCTCCTGTCCTGTGGATCCAAGAACAGTTATCGATTTTTTTCGGCTTGCTCAGTTTTTTGCTTATTATTGGGATAAAGTGGTGACTTGTAAATTCATTAGGTGTAGAACTGGAAATCTTAATTGCTCTGATTGTCTTTTCATTTTTTTGTGTTGGAGTCCTTTGAAGCACAAAATTTTTTTAATTTTGATAAAGCTCAATTTATTCATGTTTTTATTCTTGTTGTTGCTTAAGTTTAGGTGTCATATCTAAGAAACTATGTCCAGACTCAAAATAATTGTGATTTATTGCTGTATTTCCTTCTAAGAGTTTCATGTTTTAGCCCCTACATTTAAGTCTATGATCCATTCTTTATCAATTTTTGCATGTGCTATGACATTGGTACACAACTTTATTCTTTTGTATGTAGTCATCTTGTCGCTCTAGGACCATTTTTTTAATGTATTGTTATTTTTATATACTTTTTCAGCTTATCCCATAAGGCAAACATACTTACTTAGAAATATCCCAACAAAATGTTTTAAGTGAGATGGAGAATACAAATTTATTGTAGGTATTATATTAAACACATATATAGCCTGCTTTTTATTGAAGTAAGTGCTATAAGAGCTGAAATTCAGTTAAGGTTTTATGGCCTGTTTTGTTTGTAAATCAATTAGGCTGTAGTTAGATATAGACAAAAGCTGTCCTTGTGAAATTTGGCATTAAGCCACAACTACCAATAAAGAATCATTTTCTTCCCTTTTTCTAGGCATACATTTTGATCAGCAACATTAAAGGAGTGGGTATGCATAGGTAGTCAAAGGTAGGGTTTAGACATTTTTGGATTCCAAAACCCATAAAAAAGACATTTTATGTTTTTTAGGTCAAATCCCCATTGTTCTGCTTGTAATGAAAACATACATTTTTTATGGATGTAAAGCATGTAGAAAGAGTATTACCAAAATCCCCCAAACAATTCCAGAAACAAAAAGTAGGATAGATTACAATTAGGGCACTATTGCATACACGATAGCTGGAGTTAGAAAAAGGAAAGATCAGTGTAAGCAAGTCATCACAAATGTATTTTTTAGAACACGCTGGTTGCTTCTCCATATTGAGCACAATATGAACTACCATGCAAATGTCGTGTGGAATTCGAGAAAGCACAGTCTTTCTTGATTGAAAAGCACAGATCTTTTCATGAGTCTTGGCTCCTCTCCTATTTTGAATGATTAGAAAGATATTAATGTCTGTACCTCAGTTTCATTGAAATATAATGCCTATATTTCAAACTTAAAATATAATACTTAGACTTTGAAATACACATATATTTTATCAATATTTTATAAATTTATTTTATAAGCACTGTGAGAGTTCAGTATAACTCTGTATTCATGTAACACTTATCAATCATCACCTAAATATATGTTATATATTTGAAATTTATGTTTTCACAGTCTTTCTCCCTCTTAGTTATAGGAACCATGTATGACATCAAGAGACTTGTCAGTTTTGTTCGTTTCCATGACTCAGCATTTAGAATCCTGTCTAGAGTATATGAGTAATGCAATAAATGTTTGTCGAGTATACAGACTAATAATCATTATTAGTACTAAGCACTATTACTTTTTAATTTAAGTACTTTGGAGTCTGGGATGACACTTGCATGTGACCCTCTATTTACTCACTGTGCTTTGTCAGCAAGAGTTAAATGCTTGCACCTAGGTGATTAAAAATAGCATTTATCTTATTTTAAAAATCAAGTCGTTAGAATGCAACAGTGCTAGAATTGCCCCTACATAAATTCAGCATTGTAAGCGTAGTAACGACTCAGTAAAAATGAATATAATTACTATTGTTAATAATGACCGTGATGTTATAGGTCGAATTGTGCCCCCTCATCACAATAAAAAAAGATACGTTGAAATTCTAAATCAAAATATGGGGACCTAGTAGAGACCGGAATCTTAGCCATGGGCCACCAATTTACCATGCAAACTGAGTTGTTCATCATGAACTGGGTGCTATGCAACCTTCCTGCCATAAAATCGGGCAGACAGGGCAGCACTCCATCATCAAACACAAGTGGTGTGTGTATGCAACCAGGCTTAAGCAGGCCCTGAAGCCACAAGTAAGTTACATAAAGAAGTGGCTCAAAAGCCCATGGTCACCACTCCCACTATATTATTTTATTTCTCTCAACCCTTATGTATAGACTCATGGAGAGTTCTCCACAGTAGAGCAGACAACTTTTTTTGACAAGAACTGTAAGGTGCTGGGATTTTGCCTTGCTTATAAGCTAAGCAGTTACCCTCTTACTCTTTCATGGAACTGGACAGAAGACACAGGAGTCCTGGTTGGAAGACAAAGGGCTTTATTACTCACAGCAAGAGTAGTAGTCAGAAATTCACATTGGTTTGTGTTGGTTCCCATGCTCTGTTCTAACCCACAGGGGTTCGAAACATGTCCGTTATAGATGTCTGTACTCCCGGTAGGCTGTATTACCTGTGGGAACTTTTGAACTGGAAGGATTTATTGCTTTTATAATGAGCAAAAACAAGGCTGTTCTTTGAGGGGAGAGAAGGAATATTTCCTCATCCCTTAAAGTTTGTTTGCTGAGAAATGACTTAGGTAAAAGGCAGTCAGGGCCTTGCATTCCTGGCAAACCTTGCAAAAACTTGTAGGGGCATTCAAGGCTCACAGCAGATCCCCTTTTCCATCACAGCTACCTCTCTGCCCTACACCTTCTTGGTAACTCAAATTTTCCACATGAGTGTGCCACTGTCAATCACTCTGATTAATTTAACTGACGAGAGTGGTCCAAAATCTGTTTTATTTGTCTCATAGGGTATTTTGGCTATTATCAAAAGACACCAAGCTTCAGGGCAAACTTCAGTGCTGATTAACAGTTATACTCCATAGGGCACTGAATCAGCAGCCTGTGAATAAGTTTCAGGGTGCAATAGTAGGTTTTAGACCTTGAGGATATTGTATGAGGACATACTACTCTTCTTTAGGACCTAGGCAAGGCAGTTTAGACTGACCCTTTAATCTTTGGTGTTATAGACAACACTTATGTGTCCCTAAAATTCACATATAATAATCTATCCTCATCGAACTGGTATTTGGAGATGGGGCCTTTCAGAAATTAGTAGAGCATACGGATGGAGTTCACATGATGGGATTAGCACCCTTAATGAAGAGAGACACCAGAGAATTCTCACGGCCCTTTTTCCATGTGAGGGCACAGAATGAAGAAGGCCTCTGTGAACCATGAAATGATCCCTCATGAGACACCTAATCTGGCAGCACCTTGATCTTGGACTTCCCATTTTTCAGAACTGTGAGAAATAAATATTTGTTGTTTGAGCTACCCAGGTTATGATTCTCTTCTTACAGTAAGCCTGAAAACTACAAAGGGTACTAGCTGAGCCAAGTAGCAACCTCTATCCTTAATGAAAGGGCATTTTATGGTCAAATTTTACACACATACAAACATATAAACTGCCCTGGCTGGCGTAGCTCAGTGGATTGAGTGCGGGCCTGCAAACCAGACAATCGTGGTTCGATTCCCAGTCAGGGTATGTGCCTGGGTTGCAGGCCGGTTCCTTGCAGGCTAACTACCAGCAGGGGATGCACAAAAGGCAACCATACATTGATGTTTCTCTCCCTCTCTCCTTCCCCTCTAAAAATAAATAAATAAATAAAATCTTTTAAAAAACATATAAACTGAAGATAAGTAGATCACTAGAATCAGAATTGTACTGTCACAGTTACATTGGTTTGATTAAGTCACATGGGCAGTGACATTGAACACCTTCAATGTCATATATGGCACAACCCAAGGCTACTCAGATACCAGAAATATGTGAATCTACATTATTTATATAAAAGCAAGGTTGTGGTGGTCTTAACCTGAACAGACCATCCTTGGCATTGATGGCAGCCCCCCAGCAGAAGAGGTCAGGTCCGGATGTGTCTGCACAAGTTTTTCTGTCTTTATGGCATGGGAACAGAGATGACAAACTCAGTGGTAGGATTGACTGCCATCCTCAGCTGCTACCTGATCCCGATGGTGGCTCTAGATCTAAGGGACAAAGGGAGACTTAATTGTCCTCCTCCAATTTCCAACATTTCTAAGTCTAAGATGTTCACTTCTCAGATGCTGGAGTTTTTTATGTCTCTTGTCAACATAAATGACTTTATCTCAGTTGAATAATTTTAAAGTTGAATAATTTTAAATGTACTCCCCCTCCTCCATAATCTGCTCCTGTTGTCACCAGACCTTACATCTGGAAAAATCAAAGTAGAATCTCTAATTTAAAAAATAAGCCTATATGACCTCATTCTGTCCTCATTATTAGCTAGTTATCATCAGTCAAGGGACATGATCCATTTCTGGAGACAGCCGTTTTAGTAACCTAACTGTGATGTGAGTGACGTCAAGAGAATAGAAAATGTTTTCAACAACATTTAGTGATGTGCAGGGCCCATGGTGAATTACCTTTCTAAGACTTTTCTCAAATACCCATTAAATATAAGCAAGGAAAATAGAAATTACATTTGACACAACTCATTTTTTCTAAGAACATTGAGTAGAACAAAAGGGAAAAATTGTATGAAAAAAGTGTAAATATTAGCAAGCAAAACAGCATAGTAACTTAACTTTTAAAAAGCCAGCTTATCAAGGTGTGAGGTAGAAACAAGGACATGCACTACATTATATGATGGACATGTAGGTCGCTTTCATGTGTTGGCATTGCAAAATGCTGTACAGACTTAATGTGTACAAATTAGATGGGTCTGGAGATAACTACGTGCCTGTGCATTCATCACAATTGTGTTATAAACATAGCCATCACCACCAAAAGTTTTCTCTTACCTTATTTATTGTTACTATTATTATTTTAATTATTTGTGATAAGAACAGTGAACATAAGATCTACCCTCTTAAAAATGTGTAAGTACACCATACAGTATTACTATATTATATAGTAGCTCTATGAAATACAATAGATTTCTAGGACTTATTTATCTTGCACACCTGAAACTTTCTATTTGACTGTTACCTTTCCATTAACCCCTCATCCGAGTCCCTGCCAACCACCATTCTGTTCTCTTCTTCTATGAGTTTCACTATTTTAGATTATTCATAAAAGTTGTATCATGTAGTTTTGTCCTTATCTCTGGCTTATTTCACTTAGCATAATGTCCTCTGGATTCATTTTTGTATGATGTCACAAATGATGGGATTTCTTTCTTTTTTTAAAGGTGAATCGTATTTCATTATATGCATATAGCAAGTTTTTATTTAGCCATTGGTGTATATGTAGGTTGCTTTCTGCCTTGGCTACTGTAAATAGTTTTGCAGTGAACATGGTGGTACAGCTACGTCTTCTAGATGCTGATTCAATTCTTTTGGATATATAACCAAAAGAAGGATTGCTAGAAAATATGGTTGTTCTACTTTTAATGGTTTAGGAAACCTCCATACTGTTTTTCCATAGTGGTTATACCAATTTACCTACCACAGTATAGGACTTCTTTATCTCCATATCCTTGCCAACTATTGTTATTATTTTAAAACAAAGAAATAAAAATAATAGCTATCCTAACAGGTATGAGGTAACAGCTTATTGTCATTTTTAATTTGCATTTTCTGATAATTAGTAATGTTAAGCACCTTTTCATATATCCATTTGCCATTTGTCTGTCTTTTGGGGGAAAATGTTTATTCTGTATCTTTGTCCATTTTGTAATAAGCTTATTTATATATTTTTTTATATTGAGAGTAGAAGTTTCTTACACATTTTTTAAAACTGACTCCTTCTTTATCAAATATATGGCTTACAAATCCTTCGTCCCATCCCATAGGTTATCTTTTTATCTTGTTGATTGTTTCCCTTGCTGTGTCAAAGCTTTTTAGTTTGATGCAGCTAAGCATCTATTTTTTGTTTTGTTGCTTGTGCTTTTGGTGTTATATCAAATATATCACTGTCAAAGCCAAGGTCATGTATGTTGGTTTTGTGTCCAGAATCTTTACTGAATTTGTTTATCAGTTCTAATAGTTTTAAATGCATGTGTGTGGAGTCATTTGGGTTTTCAATGTATTATCCTGTTTCTCTAATTTTTCCCACTGTAGCTAATTATCCATTAACTATGAGGCTTCTACTGGTAAATCTTTGACTTGAGAATTTTTTACCTAAATACTTCTTCTTAGGACTAATCTGCCTCTTCACCTTTATTCTTAGATCCTATATTAAACTTCTCAAATTCTCATTTTAATCTTGACTTTCAATAATTCTTACTCTATGAAAACTCTTTTTAGTTATAGTGTTTCTCCATGACAGATCTCACATCACACCCACCCCAAAATCTGAGTTGTCATTAACTTTAATTTTTCTCCTACTCAGTTCTTTTCCTCTGTTTTTTCTGTATCGTATAATGACAATGACAGCTATTCAATGTTCTAGACACAAAATCAAGAAGTTAGTCATAAGTTTTTATATCATTCACTATAATTGATTCAATATGGCCAATAGATCCAACAAGCCCAGTCAAGTCCAGTCTCAAAATGATTTCTTTGACCTTTTTGTTACAGTCTGTCCCCATTGTCTGCATCACAGTGCAAATCATCACTACCTCACTTCTGCACATTCATAACTTCAACAGCTACCTAAACACAATAACTGTCTTAAAACTATTTCATTGCATTACCATCCTACTTAAAAATATCCAATGACTCTCCATTATCTATTGAATCAGGTCCAAATTTTTAGTTGGTTTTATCCAAATGTATTTCTATTAACAAATGTGCCATTTATATTCAAGCTGGTCTATTTTTTTATTCTGTGGGTCAGGATTTTTGCTTTATAATTGAGAGAACTGAATTACAAAAAATGATCTGTTATGGTATCTTTTGTATTAGGCTTCTAATTTTAAGTACACACATGGATATACACATTTATTTTTATTGTCTTTGTTAGGTAATTGTAAAAGATATGGTGCATATGGGCTGGAACAAGGCTTATTTATGCACTTTGTCAGAAATATGCCTTTTACATATACTATGGATTGTCTAACAAAGATAATTCTGACTTCTGTCTTTGTATAATATTAATTTCATGTTTTCCAATGAGGCCACCAATGAGTTTGAAAACTACCTTTTTATATCAGAGATGACACATTATTTGTAGAGACTCTCATATGACATGTCTATTATTTGTTGAAGTTCAACTGATGTAGAAATATATTTATCAACAAACTATATAGTGCACCTACCATTGTTTTTAATTACTCAATATGTAGAGTTTAATAAGTCTAAAACTTGCATTAAAATTACATTTCAAATTTAACTTCATTAGCTTTTAGTCATGCAGAAATGGTTATCCTTCCTAGAGGATAACTTCCTATCCTCTAGGAAGGATAACCATTTCCTGGTTGTGATTCTAGAAAGGAAGAGAATTTTCAAGTTTCCTTCCCCAGACTGTAGTGCCACTGTCTTCAGCCAAGACCCCTACCCAGTGAAGCACATATTTATTAACTAGAGTCACAAGGATTCCAGCATCTTGTGTTTACTTCTGGTCATAAATTCTTATTCGTGTGACTCACTACTGAGGATTCTGCCTCCAGTTTTAAGCCTGCGCATGCCTCTCTGATTTTAATCTGACACAACCTTTCTGACTTTGATAATTGCCATCATACTTTACCTTTGTAATTCAGCCAAGCTTGACTCAACCATCTTTGGCTCCATGCTAAAATGAGGTATGGAATATGGATTGAATAGCTTATTAAAATGTATCTCACTACAAAGAAATCACTTAACTTTATACTTTTTCTTTTGTTCAGGTTTCATGTTTATATAGCTACTCTCATAATAGCAACCTTAAATTTTATTTTAACCATTGTTTCTTGATAAATGAAGACAAGTGATATTACTAAGTCTGTTAATTTAACTAAAGCAATTTCCCTTCTCTGTCCTTTTCATATCCATCAACTTCCCAAATAACTCCAGGCCATGTTGACTTCTCTGTCTTACCCTTACAAATCACTTGCTATTTTTGCCATAAATGTTGACACTTTATTATCTTCAATTTAACACTGTGCATAATCTTACCACTATTTCCTGAATTTGTAGCCTGAGGGAGGGAGGGGAAGAAACTGAGCTAATAAATTTCTTGGGAAGAAAAATAAGTAAACAAATAATGTTGATGCTGATTATAGACACTCACCTTAACCCAGTACACTGAACAATGACTGAGAAACCCAATACGTATTAGACATTGAATAAAAATGTGGACAGTGAGACACTGACGAATGAAGTACAGTTGTATAAATGATTAAATTCTCAAACTGTGTTTACCTTATCTTCCTAATGGCATGGGTTAAAATGCAATGTATAGTCTTACGAGAAGATGCTCAACCTCACTAGCTATTTGGAAGATATAAATCAAAACCATAGTGAGATACCACCTCACAGCTATTAGAATGGCTATTATCAATGAGACAGGTAAAAACAAGTGTTGCAGGTTGTGGAAAAAAAGGAACCCTCGTTCAATACTAGTGGAAATGTGCACTGGAACAGCCACTAAGGAAAACAGTATGGAAACGCCTCAAAAAATTAAGGATAGAGTTACTCTATGACCTAGCAACCCCGCTTCTGGGTATCTACCTTAAAAATTTGAAAACATTTATTTTAAAAAATGTGTGCATCCCTATGTTCATTGCAGTGTTATTCACAGTGGTCAAGACATGGAAAAAACTGGCATGTCCTTATCTAGATAATTGGATAAAGAAGACACGTATATACCTATGGTGGAATACTACTCAGCCATTAGTAAGGAGAAAATACTGCCATTCACAATATGGATGGATCTTGAGACTATTATGCTAAGCAAAATAAGTCAAAAAAAGTTAACAGCCATATGATTTCTTTCATATGTGTGATATAAAGCTGAAAGCAACAACTAAGAAAAACAGAAACTCATAGACACAGACAACAGTATGGTGGTGCCCGGAGGGGAGGGGAGTGGGGCAGCACTGCAATAAAGGGTGAAAGGGTCAAATATATGGTCACAGAAGATTTATGTGGTGGGCTCATAATGCAATATACAGATCATGTATCTTAGAAATGTACATGTGAAGCCTATGTAATATTGTTAGCCAATGCCGTCCCAATACATTTAATCAAAAACACCTGTATGTTCTTTTTCTCTTTGATTACTATGCAAAGAAGGTGAGGAATCTACCACATAGGTTTAATTATAGATTTTTATCTTGAAAAAAGCATTGGTGATTTTCTATTGAATTTCTGATTCTTAAAGTATTTACAAATGTATTATGTCATCTCTAATTAGATGCAGGAAAAGGTAAATATTGATTTAGGTTTTTCTTTTGAAATAACATGTGAATATTTGTGCTTTTCTGTATTTTAAACACAGAAATACTGTGTAACACCAATGCCCAGGTGTATGTAAGTCTCCTCATTATGTGATTACTGTTAGAATTGGGACAGCCATTCCCAAAAGTCCAGCGGCCTTGTCAGTACATCATGACCATAATCAGGTTTCATTTTGAAAACCCTGTTTCCATGGAAACATTGAATATCATATTATTTATTCCAGTGTGATTTCAGTAAAGAAAATTAACCACAAATATACTAAAAATCACTGTTGAGAATAAATTCTGATTGTCATTAACAGTTATAAGTAGACAAATCAAATCACTGGAGATGGTTCTGGTTTTGGATGAAGCTACGAGACTGAAGATAAAAGATCAATGGTATCTGGCATGTGTTAAGAAAATGAGAGAAGTGTATTCCCAGGTCTTAGGCAATTTTCTTTTCTGTAAAAAATGTTCTGTCCTAATCTTTACTCAAAGGGAGATCATTAGTTTCAGTATTTGTTTCTATAGAAAGGATGAGAGAGAAGTTCTCCAGGAGAAGAATCCTCCAGTTTCTCGAGAGGTGCTTTCTTTCAAGGGCTGTTTCACTGCTATCTGCACAAAGTTGCAGATGTTGAGGTGGGCTTAAATCCCACCGAGGGCCAAGAGAATGACCTTATCCAGACAACATGTGAGGCTTGTGGAGGCAGCCTGGGGTGCTGCACACGCCACATATAGCTTGGAAGTTTTTGTGAGGTGACACTAATTGAGACTATTAGATACAATCTCAGTATCCAGTCTCCTCTTCATGTTTAAAGACAACATACTGTATTCATGAGAAGTGATATACTGGCTGAAAAGGTATACTTACAAGCCTTCCTCTGAGACAGAGGTAGCCGTGTGACTAACGTTTTGGCTCAAGTTATGTGATCAGTAGTCATTCAATGATTTTCCAGCAAAGCTTCTTAATTTGGGTTGATTCAACCAGCAATTTTTTTTTTGCTTGTGTTCCTTTTATCTTCCTCTGCTTGAAATGAAAATATGATGGACTGGAGTTTGATCTAATGCAAACATGAGGCAGCTGTGCAAAGATGCACGTGCTTTATGTAGAGAGGCAGAGAGGTGGGAGAACTTGGGGACTCCTTTGAGATTATAGAACCACAGGAGCTGCTATGATCTGACCACATAATGTCATCATTTTACATAACAGAAAAACAAACACCAATATTTTAATCAATTGCTAATTTAGATCCCTGCCACCAGCAAATAAACAGAATTTGTACTGATTTTTATATTAGAAAACAGTTTACAAATCTCATTATGCTATTCTATATTTCTTTTGCCTTCTGAAGTTGGTTTATGACCTAGCATATAGCCTGTCATATTTTTATGTGCTCAATATTATTTGAATTGGATATCAAAATGAATATCTCTGCTCTTTTTCATGATACTTTCCAGAAATAAAATATATATCACGGGGTGTGGGGGAGGAGGAAGAGAGAGAGAGAGAGGTTTTGAGTAAGAGAGGCTATGAATCCTCTATTAAAAATTCAACATGGAGTAAAACAAATTGCTATTGGTTTCAGGAGAGCAGGATTTGTATAGTATTGTCTAGTGACTATACAAGTCACTTCCTCGTATTCCTGCTTTGTAAATAAACTTGGAATGGGCTATCCCAGAGACAAATGTAGATCAGGAAACATGGTGGTTTTAGAATTTATTATTCTAGATAATATACTGCTTATGATTTCACAGCTGGGTATTTATGTAAAGTTCTAACAAACTTTTTATTTCAGATAATATCAGTAATATGTCAAGTTCTGATAAAGAACTTGAAATATTAGAAAGATGAAGAAATAAAGAAAGATGAAGAAAATGTCTGGTAAGCAAACAGAGAGGAAAGGAACTTTACACAAAGAAGACAACAAAAAAATATAACAGGAACTCTGCAAGGTGTCAGACAAAGGAGGACATTTTGAAAGTATTGAGAAAACATATGCAATCCAAAGATCAGTATCCCCTGAAAACATGTTTCAAAAATGTCTGAAGTTGTCCCACTGATTTTTGGATTGTTTTTAATTTTCTATTTCATTTTTTCTGCTCTGATATTTGTCATTTCTGCTACTTTCTTTGAATTTTATTTGCATCATTACTATAGTTTTCAGGGTTTGTTTTTTTTTTTTTTTTACAGAAGACACTGAATAGCTGATTCAAGACATTTTTATCTTTTCTAGTATAAACAATGAGGGCTATAAATTATCCTCTGAGTACTGCTTTGGTGACACCTCAAAATTTTATTGTATTTTGGTTTCATTTTTATGTAGTAGAAACATTTTCTGACTACTCATTTAATTTATTTGACCTGTGTTTTATTTAGAAGTGTGTTATTTCATTTCCATATATTTGGGGATATTCCAGAGATTTTTCTCTTATCTTCTATTACTGAGTTCTATTTTAATACCATGTGTTAGAGAACGTACTTGGCATAACTTGAATATTTTCAACTTTATTTGAAATCTACTATCGCAAAAAGTATTTAATTTCAAAGTGCTGAGAGATTTTCCTGTTATCCTCTTTTACAGATTCCCAACTTGATTCAACTGTGGTCAAACACCACTTGTACTATGACTTCAATTCTTTTAAATTTGTTGGGGTTTATTGTATGACCAGAATATGGCTCATTTTGGTATGTTTTCTATGAGTGTTTGAAAATAATGTGTATTCTGCAACTGTTGGGGGAGGTATTCTGTAATTGAAGATCAGATACTAGTTGTTGATGGTGTTATTGAATTCTTTTATATCCTTGTTTATTTTCTGTCTACTTGTTTTAATAATTAATAACAAAGTTTGGAAGTCTCTAATTATAATTGTGTATATTTCTTTCATCTGTCAGTTATATCAGCTTTTGCTTAATATATTTTGAAGCTCTGTTTTTTAGTGTAACAACATAGAGGCTTGTTCTGTCTTCTGGTTGATTGACACATTTTATAATAGCCCTCTTTGTCTTTTTATACAGTTGATGCTTGAACAATGAGGTTTGAAATGTGTTGGTCCACTTCTATATGGATTTATTTTAGTACATGCCTATAATGCCTGTGATCTGTGGTTTGGCATCCATGAATGTGGAGGGCTGACTCTGTGCACTGATAGATGCCATTTTAAATATGGAACTTGCATTTCCACTGATTTTGGTAACCACAGGGGTCGTGGTACCAATACTCCACAGATACAAAGAGAAAACTCAGCTTTTGGAGTGTCAAAAGTTATACATGATTTTTGACTCTGCAGGGTCAGCACTCCTAAGCCCTATTATTGTCCAAGGGTCAACTGTAATTGCATTGCTCTTAAATCTACTTCATCTGATATTAATAAAGCTATGCTTGCTTTCCTTTAGTTGATATTTGCATGAAAATATCCTTTCCCATCCTCTCACTTTCAACTTGTTAGCATCATTATATTTGGATTGAATCTCTTTTATAACATATAGTTGGATTTTACCTTTATTTTGTCCACTTTGCTAATCTGTTTTGATTAATGTTTTTACATAATTTACATTGAATATGATACTATTGTATTTGGGCCTAACTGCCATTTAATTTTTCATTATCTACTTTTCTTTCATTTATGTCTTCCTAGTTTCTTTTTAGTTCTATTCTTTTTCAGGGTTACTTAAATAATTGGGGAGAATTTTATAATATTTAAATAAATAAGCAAAAATCTTACATAGCCACTTATAATAAGTACCAGCTCTGTTCTCATCATTACTTTGTATAGATCCATATTTCCATCTTATGTAATTTTTTTCTGCCTGAAGAACACTTCTTAAAAATTTTTGTAGTATGGATTCTATGGTGATACATTCTTATTTTACATGTTTAAAAATCTTTATCCCTTTTGACCTGGCTGGTGTAGCTCAGTGGATTGAGCGCGGGCCTGCGAACCACACGATCGCAGTTTGATTCCCAGTCAGGGCACATGCCTGGGTTGCAGGCCGGTTCTCAGCAGGGAACGCATGAGAAGCAACCATACATTGATATTTCTCTCCCTTTCTCCTTCCCTTCCCTTCTAAAAATAAATAAATAAAATATTTTAAAAAAATCTTCATCCCTTTTTTATTGAAAGAAAATTGTGGGTGAGTAAATAGTTGTTTTGACAAGGTTTTTAGAAAATAACTTTAAAACTTGGCTGCTGTGGCTCAGTGGACTGTGTGCCAGACTGCAAAGCAAAAGGTCGCCAGTTCCATTCCTAGTCAGGGCACGTGCCTGGGGTGTGTGGGCCCGGTTCCCAGTAAGGAGCATGAGAGAGGAAACCACACACTGATGTTTTTCCCCCTTTCTTTTTCCCTCTTTTTAAAAATAAATAAGTAGAATATTTTAAACAACAACTTTAAAGATGTTTTTCTACTCCCTTCTCACTTGCCATTATTTTCATTTTTGTCCTTTGGTTCATAGTGTACCTTTTTCTCTAACTACCCATGAGGTTTTCTCTTTTCTTTGGTTTTAAGCAATTGGATTATGATATGCCTTGGTGTGGTTTGTTTTTCATCTTTTTTTCTTTGTTTGGGGCAAACTGATATCACTTTATCTATGGATTTAATTTTGATACAATTTGAAAAAAATTCAGTCATTATGTCAAAAAATATTTCTCAGTCTCCTTCCTTGCTCTACTTTAGGAACTACAAATACATATAAATTGACACTTAAAATTTTCCCACTGTTAACTGATATTATTTCCCATAATTTTACTTTGGTTTTTCTCTTTTTATTTAGTAAGATTTCTATTACAAAGTCTTTAACTTCACTAACTCCTCTGTAATTTCTAATCTGCCATTAATCCCATTTTGTAGTAGTATTTTTATCCTAGGTATTTTAGTTTTTAATCTCTAGAAATGTGATTTAAAAACATCTTTCAAGCCTCTAGTTAAATTTTTGAACATATGAAATACAGTTATAACTATTTTAATTTCTAGTTAAAGCCAACAACTCTGCCCTATATGGGTCTGTTTCTATTGATTGCTTTTTCATGTGCATAGTGATTTTTTATTAGATTCTATTGATTACTACTTCACACCTATTAATTTTTATTGGATACCATGTATTTTATTTTTAAGGTGGTAGATATTGTATATTTCTATAAATATTTTAAGATTTTTACTTTTTATAGTGGTGAATATTTTATTTTTGGCATATGGAGGATATTCTTTATTCACATAAATAAAGTTATGTTCTGGGATGAAGTTGGGTTCCTGCAAATGATCCTTGCATTCCAGCTCTTAAGACTTGTTTGAAGGGACTGGAACAGTGCTCAAATTGCTGCTGCTGATCACCCTCTACTGAGAGATTACTCTTGTATGCACCTTATTCAATTTTCCCCAAATTGTGAAGCTTTCCAATATTCCTGGCAGGACTGAGCTCTATGTCCTTTAAGAGCATCAGAGAGAGTTACTTGTAATTGCTTTGCGTGTTTCATTCCCAAGCCTCAGGTAGTTTCTTCACATAGATAAATATGATCAATACCAGGTGGAACTGTTGAGGAGGAACCTTCTGTGGATCTCTGTAATTCTCTATGCAGCTTCTTTCTGGATTGTACTGCTTTCTGAACTTGAACCACCTTTGTTTCCCTGGATTCCCAGCTCCTTTGTCTCAAACTATTTTTCAGGCTCTGCCTTAGTTCCCCCTCTCTGGATTGTGGCCTGAAAACACTCTCAATGAAGTAAAGCTCAGACAACCACTGTCCTTCATCAATTGACATCTTAAAAACTATTGTTTTATTTTATTTTATTTTATTTTTCTGTTTCAAGGGTAAATCTCGCCTCTATTGTTTATTTTGTGGAAGCAAAAGTTAGTAAGTTTTTAAATCTGGACGAAGTATGTGCTTCATTGTTGTACTTTAACGATATTTTTTCTGTTATTTTTGTGAAATACATGTTATTTTAGAATGTCTTTCAAATAATAAATTGACTTTATTTAAAAGATAGATCTTTGATGCTCAAGTCCACATTAAAACACTTGGTAAAAGTAATAAAACAAGAATCATCAAAACAACAACTTTGATGTGTTGTTTTGTCATTGTGTTGTCACTGCTTAATAACTGATGGGATCATGACAGCATCTCAGACATGGAAAACATGAATATTCATTAAGATTACTTTGAATTACATTGTGACATCAGAATGAAGCTTCAAGGGTATGCTCTTTCCAGTCTTTTAATTTCAGGGCAGACACCAGTGTCAAAACATTACCATATTTTGATAGGAAGCTCACCTGCTTCTTTCTCCCTTTGAAATTATCATGAGGTTTGGGAGTGGCCTGTAGTCAACACACTTAAGCTTTGGATATTGAACATCTGAACAGAATATTAGAGAACAAAGTAAATCAATAAGCAGTCGACAAGTTCAGAAACTGTTATATTGCACTTCTTTAAGGTCAACTACTGTTTTATTAACATTTTTTTAATTAGAATATTTTAAAATGTTGAGGGAGTTCCCCTTTTCAGTGGATTGGCAGTTCACCTTCATGAGAGTATATGAGAAAACACAGATTTCTCTCTGTTTCTGTCTCTGTTTCTCTCCTACTCATACACTTTGTGCATGGTCCAGTTTAGTTATAAGAGCATTTTTTTGGTGGTGATTAATATACAAATAATTTCCCTACATTAGCTGTAAGAATAATAAATAAATTTTCATCAGCAAACTAAGTATATAATTAAAATTATATATGTTTTACTCTTTTTCCAGTTTGTATTGTATTTATTTATACTTGTTTACGTTTCTTGCCCATGATTTTTCTTATAATTAGCCATTTTATTTTACTATTTTTCTATTAATTTTGTTTTATATTTTCTTTTTTCCACATTTTTTATTGTTGTTCAAGTGCAGTTGTCTCCATTTTCTCCCCCCCACCATTCTCCCCTACACCAGCCATCCCCACCTCCCCCCACTGACCCTACTCCTCTTTGGTTTTGTCCATGTGTCCTTTAGGTGTTTTATTCTCAATGCTTACAAAATTTTCTCCCTCTTGGCATTAGGTAGAATAATGGTCCATCAAATAAATGGATATATTAATCCCCATAACCAATGAATATATTACCCCATATGGTAAAAGGGACTTGGCTAATGTGATTAAGTGAAGACACTTAAGATGGAGAGAGTTTCCTGGATTGTTTGTTGTAGCCTAATGTAATCAGAAGGGTCCATGTAAGGCAACTGATGGAGGCCAGAGAGCTTGTCGGAGAAGATGTGATGAATGAAGCAGGTCATAAGTCAAGTAAGAACTAGCTAGTCCTAGATATTAGCTTTCCAGCATTTTCTGAGCTTATCTTTCTAACTTTTGGCTTTGGATCGAACCTACTACTGTCTTAGCAAAACATTAAAATTTATTTTTTTAAATTAAATGTTGCATATTTGCTAGAATATTACTATTTAGATGGCTTTGTTGGAAAGATGTAAATATTAGAGTTTTTCCTCCATAATTTTGCAGCATTAGAGTCATAAATGAAAATAAATTTACAGAGGTTGGTAGATTTAGGCCTACCAGTTTTAAAGAAGAATTCTCTTAAAATTCTGGTTTGTGTTTAAGGGTCTTCAATTTCTACAGTAAAAGTGTATTATATGGGGATGTGGTATATAGATTTTCTTATATTTTTGCTAAAGTTGTAATAATGACGAGAACTCTAAGGGGAGAAGAAACCAGAGAGAGCTTCACTTCAGTAACTACAGTCTGCAAACTTATCTTAAAAGGAGAGAAATTAAGCTGCTTATTGCAAACTGAGGACTGCATGGGAACTAAAGTGCAAGCCATAATTACCCAGCCTCAGGCTGTACAACTGTGGTTCGTCTTTTCCCTGGGGACCTACACTGTGTGGACTAGCAGCTGTAATATTCAGGGACCCTAGTGAGGAAATAATGAGAAATCTTTATACCTATCTTTGAGAAAGAAGCAAAAATGAACAAGTTACATTGGAAATGGAATGGGATCGTGAGAGCCCTGTGATTGTATCTTGTAAAATATCCAATTAAAATGAAAAATTCATTGTTGGGAGAATTCTCCACAGACCTGTCATGTTTCTTCAAGTCTTGTAAGCTAAGACAATGAAAGCTTTTGTTCCAGACTAATTTTTCAAGGACATTTACAAAGGCAACAGCCTTGAAAGATGGGGACAGTGTCTCTCTCGAGACAAGAATAAAAGGCAGGTTTATTTGACATTGGGCAGGTTAACGAGGAAGCCCTTCTGTAAAAGGTTGGGGTTTCCCACGGGTGCAGCATCTACTCATGTGTTCCTTGTTCCCCCCATGAGATCTGGTATGGACAAGAAGAACAACGCGAACATGAAGCTAACGGCGCCTGCTGTGTAGTGATTAACAAAGTGCTTTGTTTGTCTCTGACCCAAGAGATCAGGACTTCTTCCAGCATCCACAAAACAATTGCAGACTAATTTGTTAGCTTACAAACAGGAAAAATCTCAGATCCTGCACACAGTTAACCGAGGTTCTAGCATTTGACTCAGTCGTTGTTTCATTGGTAAATAAAGGATTCTCATACTCATGAATTTCATTTAGAGATGTAACTTCGTGCCATTTACTATGACACAAATTGAATAAACATGTGGACTTAGTGACTCTCAAAATGCAAATCCCTAGATCATTTGAATGAGAATCTCTAGATGTATCTATTAGGTATATACTTCCCTAGGTCACAGAGCATGCTTATTGTAATAGAATCTTTGAGAGTGAGATATAGGAATCTACATTTAAAAATACCCTCTAGCAATCGTAAAGCACTCTAATATGTGCATGGTTTATTGTAAATCATTTCTTAGACAAATAGATTTGTTCAGAAAAAATGGATTAGTGAGAAGAAATTATCAGCTCTCTGTCTTTGCCAAAACAAACACTCAGCTTCAGAGTTAAGAGAATTCTTTCCAGTTTCTAAGCAATCTGTGGTAACATTTTCACTACTTTATAGTTTTAGATTTGCAAGTTTAGCTCTTAAAAGGCTGATATTAGGGTTTGGAAGTTTGAAAAACAAAATGAAATGGTGTCTATTCTATTTGCAGTGGGCATGGGTTTCTACCAGCTCAGTGTACTTTTGTCTACTTGACTTAGAGGCCCAAACAATAGTATTTAAGAAGTAGAGATATGTAAATAAGGAATATCAGTATTCTTTGTAAATCAAACTCTAAATTACCTTTTCTACTTGCTAACAATATTAAAAGTATAAAGTTATTGCAAAAGGATGGAAAGAGTATGGCGATAGATCATATCCTGGCTCTTTTCTCTTCTTTGTTCTGATATCCTAAACAAATAACAAAATCTTTAAGTCTGGAATTACATAAAATAATTACAATTAAATGATATGACATATATAGCTTACCTGATACAAAGACCTTAATAAATATCAATTTCTTATTTTAATAGACTATATACTATTAAACATGATGACATAAAAATTACTAAATCATCACAAAACTATCTCTCCAACAAGATATTAAAGACACATACACCTAAGCATATTTATATAATTAAAACCTTCATTATGAATATCAATTCATGTCACTATATCATAAATGGAATACACACCCTCACACATAGATGGACACACATTCCAGGACTGAGTATATTTTTTTTATCTAATTTCTTCCCAAGGCTAATTTCAAATTAAAAGTTATCCAGGAATGTGTACACGTATATAAAGCTTCAACCAATCCAGGAATACTCCTTCTCCTTGAGCATTTGACAATCAATTGCTTTTAAGTTTCAGAACAGGAATTACTTTTTACTGCATTCCTTTTTCTTATATTGACTTAGGCAAATGGCGCTTAGATTTTTTTGCAACTATTTGCAATGTCTCTATTTCTATAGATATCAAACAGAAAATCTTAAGGGAAAGAATACACCTAAATAATCTATTTCTAAGTGTTTTGAAGAGTTTAAAAGAGTAGATTGTGTATGATAATTCCACAGTGGATTTATAATCTTTCCTAACTGTAACCATCTTAATGTAACAAAACATGTGTATACTTATGTAAATGAACTTTGCAACAAATTTGCACAAAATGACTATAATTTTCTAAAAAGAGCATACTGTGTTACAAATTTTAAATCAATCCATGGGCTAGGGAATTAAGGTAATCAGACAAGGTCACTTTCACATGCAAAGCTCTGTCTCAGATATCCAGGAGATGTACTTTCTGTGCTCCACAGATATAATACAGGCACTACATCAATTATAATTAGGTGTGGGCTATAAATATAAAAAAAATTAAAAACCCTGGCAAATATTTAAACAAGAGACCAATTTATTTAATCTCTTACATTAAAGAGATCCAGAAATTTATAGCTCATGGTTGGTGTGGGTCTTCCATATGTTCTGGCTTAACATTTTTTATGCCTTTATTCTGCCCTCTTCAGCCTGTGTGTTCTACCACATATTAGTAGACTGCATCATTATATCATGTAACAGAAAGGAAAAGAGCTCTTCCTTTCTTTCAAGGAAATAAGAAACAATGGTGACGACAAAATTAACTTCCCTTAATGCCACATCACATTTCTGTTCACATTATATTGAAAGAACTTAGTCTCAAGGTCAAATTTAGTTGCAAAGCAGTGAGAGAGCAGAATAGTGACTTTTAGCTCAGATGATAATGTGACCAGTGGCCAGCTAATAATAGAGAATTCACTACTACCAAGAAAAGAAATAATTGGTAAATAGGGAGTCGATTAAAATCTGTCCTACAAATGTTAAATGAAATTATTGGGAGGAGCCAGAAAAGGAAGTAGTTGATTTATATGTGTTTTCTTGTTAAGGAACTATTATATTGTGAGAAATTTCTTCAACAAATATCTAACTACAAATTTTATTTACCTGCTGAAAGAGTACCTTACCTCAGTTAAAAATGAAACAAACAAATAACAACAAAAATCCTTGGGAATAGTCTCAAATCTGTCATTTCTTGGAAATGGAAATACAGGTTATATTTGTCTTTCACCACCTGGCTTATTTCACTCAGCATAATGCTTTCCAGTTCCATCCATGCTGTTGCAAAGGGTAGAAGCTCCTTCTTTCTTTCTATGGCATAGAATTCCATTGTGTAAATGTACCATAGTTTTTTAATCCAATCACTTACTGGTGGGCACCTAGGTTGCTTCCAGCACTTGGCTATTGTAAATTGGGCTGCTTTGAACATTGGAGTGCATAGGTTCTTTTGGACTGGTGATTCAGTGTTCTGAGGATATAATCCTAGCAGTGAAATTTCTGGGTCAAAAGGCAGGTCCATTTTTAGTTTTCTGAGAAAATCCCATACTGTTTTCCATAGTGTTTGTACCAGTCTGCAATCCCACCAACAGTGAACTAGGGTCTCCTTTTCCCCCGCAGCCTCTCCAACATTTGTTGTTTGTTGCTTTGTTTATGATGGCCATTCTGACAGGTGTGAAGTGGTATCTCTTTGTGGTTTTAATTTGCATCTCTCTGATAGCTAGTGATATTGAGCATCTTTTCATATGTCTATAGATCTTCTGTATGTCCTCCTTGGAGAAGTGTCTGTTCAAGTCCTTTGCCCATATTTAATTGGTTTGCTTATCTTCTTAGAGTGGAGTCCTGTAAGTTCTTTGTATATTTTGGAGATTAAACCCTTGTCTGAGGTATCATTGGCAAATGTGTTTTCCCATATGTTTGATTCACTTTTTATTTTAGTACTGTTTTCCTTAGCCATGCAGAAGCTTTTGAATTTGATGAGATCCCATTTGTTTATCCTTTCCTTTCTGTCCCTTGCTCTATGGGACATATTAGTAAAAATGTTGCTGCATGAAATATCTGAGATTAAGATTTTATAAAAGTATCAACTGATTTTATGTTACCCACATTTATGGCAATCACCTCTTTTTCCTATACATTAAAAATGATATATTTCTTCTTTCCATGGAGGGGATTTTAAAATACAGGGTTTCTAATTTTCCTTCTCTTAGGGGCTCAAGAATAAGTATTATTTTGTAGATTATTTTTTCTCATTTTTATATTAGGTATGACATTCTCATAACTTTCTACATCCTACGTAGAATCAGAACTCTTTTTTAATATTTATTTATGAATTTTACAAATTGTCAACAGTCTATGCATAGAAGCAGGATCTTTCCATATAGTATTGACCAGAAATTAGACCCTAATATTATACAAAACTAAGACACACATTAGACATCTGGTGAAAAAATAGAGTGAGGTGTTGTTTTGGAGGTAACACATTCTGAATGAAGATCATACTGTAGTGTATTTGTAGTAGAATTTGTAATCATCTTATGCTTCAATGTTTTCTGAGCATTGCTTAAGTGGAAATGATCCCTAAAACCAATTAAAGTCACATTAAATGGAATCAAAACTTGCTTCAGCCCTTTTTCTAATTACACACAACTCCAATTGGCAATAATTTTATAAGTAGTAGCTCTTGGCTGCCAAGCTTTTACCTTATGTAATGGACAATGGTAAAAATATTGTTCATTTATTTACAGAAAATAGCTCAACCTTGGAATTCTTAGGAGCCTTTATAAATAGATGTAACTAAGTAGCCTCAGTTGTTGTTTAGGTATCAATCTATTTTTATCATCCAGGAGTCAAAAAGCATTTTCCTACCAAGAAAGCACCTGTCTGAATACTCTTAGCAAGCCCATCTTAGTCTTACCACTACAGCAAAAAATAGTTTAACTATCTTTTCCAGCAATAGGTAGTTTGGTGCATTTAAAGTAATTCTGAGAGAATATCTTAAGGAAGGTACAGGTCAAGTTTATTATTAAAATCAAAATGTGTATATTATTTGTTATCATCTCTTTAGTTTGTTCAGTCTTTTAACTAATATTTATTCATTATCCATACTAGGTGCAAAAGTCATATTAGGTACAAGGGACAAACTGACATGGACAAGTAGATATGGTTGCTGTTTACTTTTGCATATAGTCCAGTGGAAGAAAAATGTGTATACAGAAAATTACACACTGTAATATGTTACCATATGGAACCTATGTGATTATACGACTATTAATTAGGCAGGGAAACAGAAAATATGTCTCTTTTGCTGGGTTATTCACTGTGGAAAAATGCACTAGACACTACAGTCATTGTGTGTCATGCTGCCAACATCCAAAGAGATTTGAGCTTCTTAAAATGGAAGGGAGGTTCTACTTGAAATTTAAAATGTAGCTGCCAGTTTCCTAGTAAAATACATGTGGCAAAGTTTGCTAATTCATGTGGAATAGGATACCTTCTTTTTCCTGAATGGGGAATATAGTTGATACACTGAAAGCAAATCTCAATCTCAAAAAGCAATCAATATACAAGTAAGGGTGGCAGATATGCATAACAAAATAACTTGATCTCAAATGCAATCACATATATCAGAGGGTTATTTACTTTTATTTCCAATAACTTAGAAGCTGTGTGATAAATAAGTCCACTTGAAGAAAGGCAAACTGAACAGGGGCTTTCTCTCCAGGCTGGAAACCACAAGTTTCCATGTCAGCTTCTCAAGTAAGTAATGTATGATGGGATTAATACCAGTGCATAAACAAAATTATGGTTTCCTAATTTATCAACTCATTATGATGAGTGAATTCACAGCAAATTACAAAGCATATCACCTTGCATCTTCAAATAATTAGCTTCTAAATACAAGGGAGGTTCTTTTTGGATAACACTGCTTACAGGATAAAGTGGATGTATCTCATGGTACTCACATTCTTATATGTAGAAGAAGGACAACAAATGATGAGAAGAATAAATTTTAGGTAGTGAGAAGTGTTATAAGGAAAATAAAACAAGATATTGAGAGAGAAATTTGTCCAAAAGTCCAGCCATTACTAATATAGCAAGAACAGTTTGTGCGGCCTCCATGTAACCTGGCAAACAAGGAGAGCGGACTGGAATGAGCATGCGTGAACAGTGACAATCGCACTGTGCTAATCAATGGGGGTGGGAGATGCCATTGAGTGAGCATGTGTACTGTGTGGCCATCATGTCAAAAATGACTGAGTAGAGCAGAAAATCTGCATCCGATTTTGCATTAAGCTTGAACATTCTTCTGTGGAAACTAGATGGAATCATTTTCAGATGATTCAGGAGGCCACAGCTATGGGCAACCGGTGATTGGTAGCTTCATCACAACAATGCATCCACTCATTCATCACATCTCCTGCACAGTTTTTTGGCAAAACATCAAATCACCCAAGTGACTCCTCCCCTGTAAAGCCCAGATTTGGTGCCCTGTGACTTCTAGCTTTTCCCAAAACTAAAATCCCCTTTGAAAGGGAAAAAGAGATTTCAGACCATCTGCGAGATTCAGGAAAATACGGTGGGGCAGCTGATGGTGACTGGGAGAATTGTGTGAGGTCCTAAAGTGGCTACTTTGAAGGGAACTGAGGTATCATTGTCCTATCTACAATGTTTCTTGTATCTCCTTCAATAAATATCTCTATTTTTATATTATATACCTGGATACCTTCTGGCCAGACTCTCTCTCTCTGTCCATATATAAAAGTATATAAGCATATAAATACATATAAGCATATATGTATAGTGCAGGAGCTGAGAATGTATTTTAAATAAATTGGCCAGAAAAGATGACTCTAAAGAGATAAAA
Source organism: Sturnira hondurensis (assembly GCF_014824575.4). NCBI lineage: Eukaryota > Metazoa > Chordata > Mammalia > Chiroptera > Phyllostomidae > Sturnira > Sturnira hondurensis. The sequence continues at coordinate 185,850 of NW_028082296.1, forward strand.
TTTGAATGGCATTTGAACTAGGCAATGAATGATAATTGAAACTAGCCTGCCTCCTGGAGGAGTATCATGGGTACAGGCAAATAAATATATACAATCTCTGAACAAAAATATATCTAACTCTTTTAATTCACATTAGAAAGCACAATTCAGTCCAAGTGAAGAGAATAAGAAAGAAAATGTTAAGATATTAAGGTGCAGAAATAATTAGAACTGATTTTGTATGGCCTTTGAGCATTCTAAGGAGTTTAACTCCTAATTACTAAAGGAAATCATTGGATACTTTTGTATAGAGAAGTCAGGTACTCTGAATTATAATTCAATCAGCTTTCTTTTAACCAACTTCTACTTGGGGTCATGTATTTTTTGTGAAGCGATATGACTTGGATCCTCTCATCAAGTAAGTAATTGACTCTATTGTTTTTTTACTTTCAAGTAGACCAGTGAAGCTAGGGCCCACACCTGTCACTACACCAATGTGTTTGGTTTCCCAGGCAGGGACTTAGAGTCATGGTATTGAAGACTAATGTGTTTTAGACTTCTTAACAACAGTAATTTCTCTCTATCACTGCCTCTGTTATCATACAACCTATAATTTGAATAGGTGTTATTATTGATTGTTGAGTAATATAAGTTCCAGTGTTTTCTGGTTTATTTATTCTAGTTTAAAAAGAGCTGAATTTTTAAAAAAAAACTAGAGTTATTTGCTAATGTTCTAAATAATTTTTAGTGTGTAGGTAATTTCTGATGCATCTACTTAAATGCTATGAAAATACCCTTCCCTTCTCTGTCTTTAGTTTAAAAAATATTTATAAATGACTAGCAATTTTTATAAAAGTCTCAGCAAGAAAAGACAAAGAAAGCAAATGCTGTATTAATATGCTTCCTTTTTTGGTTCTTAGGGCTTTTTTTAGACAAAAATTTGCTTCACTACAAGAATATAAAATATTCTGCAAAGTACCAATATAATTCAAATTATGTTACTGCTTGTGTTTGTATTTTAATAATCAAGGAAGAGAATGAAAAAGATTCAGAAAAACTTCTTGAAGATAATAACTGGATGTTTTCCCTGAAGGCACAGAATAACTAATATAGTGGAGTGAATAAGAGATATTCATCATTTTCTCCCATTTGTAATTTTACATCAAGGAGAATGTTTATGGAACTTCAAAAGTAGCAGGTATAAAGTTTAAGAAAATAATGTTAAATTTAGTTTTCCTTTCTTCCTCATCATCACATATTATCACAAGTCTGTTTAATAATTTAGCTCCCAGGGATAACTCTTTCAAAAATGTATATTTGTTTTCTAAGGGTTAAACAAAAAGCAAGGGAAGCACACTATACACTTCTAAAACTGTCATGCTAAAAGACACGAAGCTGTGTTTAATGCAACAGTACTGGTACGTCAAATACAACATGCTAACATTGATTATAATTTTAAATATAAACACTTGCATAGTACAGTGGTCATGCTAATGTGCTTTTAGACTTTCCACTGCACACAGACTAACTGACCGAGGCCCGCGGCTGCTGGGTTCTGAGGTCCGTTGCTGCATGCACACCGAGGACACTTCCCCTGGGCGTAGCCCAGCCTGGGCCTGAGCAGTGCAGTGATTCTAAGACAGACCGCCCTTTGGCATGCATAATACTCCTCGGAAGGCAAACTGAGTCAAGGATTTCTAGCAATTCCTCCAAAACTTTCTCAATCTTCACAGCCCTTGGAACCACCATCCACCTTCCTTCACGCAGGCTCTCACTTGAACTGCAGTCTGAGGGCTGCTCCAGCCTCCCCCAGTTTCCTCCTCATTTTTTTTCTCACCAGCATTTCTTCTCATAAAGTCCTTGCATGTTTCACCCTCTCTTTGTGTCTACAAAGAAAAGCATTCAGGCTAAAATAAGTAGTTACTTTTATTCAGAATAATTCCATGTATATGTCCAGTACGATCATAAGAGCTATGTGAGAAAGGTAAAAGAAGTATTATCGTCATTTGACAGAGACAAACAAGAGATGACTCAGTGGCATTCTGGAGTACTTGTGATTCAAACATGCCAGACCATAGCTAAAAAGCCAGTCTCAACAAAAACAGACATTCTTCAGGTATTGAGTCTATTCGGCATGAATCAAATACAAAATTTAGCATTTAAATAAAAGTGAATTAATAAATTCACTGGTCCCAATTTCCTTTATGTGAAAAATAATTTAAAAGAATAGTCGACAGGCATTAGATTTACAAAGTGGAGCAATGATAATAATACAAAGAGAAATACTAAAAGAGTGAGCAACAGTGTGACATTGCACTAAATTTTAAATCAGAATCAGTATTTTTCTGGTCAAGTCTATTCTATGTTTCAGTAATTTCAATCACCTTAACTTATCAGTTGAATGACCAGTTATATCAGTGAGTACAATGATCTTCTTTAGCAGAACTTGGTAGACCTGTCACTACTGGTGGTCAGACTGGGCAATCCTGGGGACCTGGCTTCACGGGATTAGTGACCTCAGACAGGGTTTAGAAGGATTAGCAGAATCCACGTGGTGGGCAAGGGGAAAATATCACACAAGCAAATATGTATGTGTACACATTTTATGTCTCAAAAATATATTTAGTTTCTGCACTCTGCTTTCTTTTTAAATGTAATATTTAAGTATTTTCCTATAACTTTAAATGTTCTTTGAAAATATGTTATTTTAATCCTGTGAGAGCACACACTCAGAGAAGTTGGGCAACTTGATCAGATCACACTGTTGACTTACTGGGGATATAAATGGTACCTTCCTCATAGTGCTCTTGTGATGATCAAGTTAATTCATGAACTGCATTTAGAATGAAGACAAATGTGTTGGAAGCATTCAACCAATAGCAGTAATTATCATTAGTATTATAATAGTTGAGCCCAGTCTCTGCTCCTATACTTTTCTACTACATAATATTCTTTTAGTTATGTAGTTTATTTATTCCAAATAAAATATGTGTAGGTATTTTGAAGAATAATATATGATTTTTCACAATGACTTCTTCAAAAGAAAATAGTAATGTGAAAGTAATGAATGTAATGTGAATATATAATATATAAATACATAAAATATATAATAATTATATATATAATTAGCTTTAGATGCCACTGCATTTATGCTGTTCCTCACAGTGTTCAAGACACCTCAGACAGAGCAAATGAAGGATGAACACAGTTAGTTGGGCTATTCAGCCTCTTGGGCAAGATTTGTGGATATGCCCCTGTTTGTTGTAATCGGTTTTGAGAAAAACATATTAGGATTAATCATAGTGCTTCTTTAGTTCTATTATGCCTCTTTTAGAAGATGCTACAATAGGTTCGCTAATAAGAAATTATTCTTCTTTTCTATTTAATTAGCAATTTTTAATATTATTTTATGACAAATATTACTTGAATCATAAGCATGGGGAGTAATAACTGTCTCAGTGAATTCATGAGGGACCAAATTAGAAATTTGAAGAAACTGAAAATTCTATATTTGTCTCCAATACTTCTTAAGGACTATATTTTTAAAAGATGAAGAAAAAGTATGATAGGGAAATGTATACAACTTTCTAAGTCTGCTTTAGTTACTATGTTTTGTCTGAGTTTTACCCACAGGGTGACTGTCATCCATCAATTTATAAACATGCTTCTATGACACAGAAACTCCATGAGTTTACCTAGTTTTTTCAATAGCTTATTTACTTATCAAGGTTCCCATTATACTTTCTGGCCTTCTGCACAGCAGATATGAGTTGTTGCACTGTGAAGGTTACTGAAATGATCAGTGAGAGGTCTTTCTCAGGATTAGGCAAGCGGCGGCTTGTGAGAAACAGGCAAGACCTGGTATTGTGGTAAGAAGGAAGGCAGACAAGGTACTGGAAATAGTAACGCACAGGGAGGTGGAGGAGGCAGTGGGAGAGAAAGGGGAGAGTAATTGTCCCACATCTCATATCCCATTGCTTACAGGGTCTGCTTCGATGAGTATCTGTCCTCAAAACACAGATCATAAAAAGAGTTGGGGAGTTTTCCCTCCTTTTGGATTTTGTGGAATAGTCTGTGAAGAATAGGGGTTAGCTCTTCCTTAAAAGCTTTGTAGAATTCTCCTGTGAAACCATCTGATCCAGGGCTTTTGTGTGACGGGAGTTTTTTGATTACTGCTTCAATTTCATCTGCTGTTATTGGTCTGTTTAGGCTTTCTGCTTCTTCTTCACTGAGTTTTGGAAGATTATATTTTTCTAGAAATTTGTCCATTTCACCTAGGTTTTCAAATTTCTTGGCATACAGTTCTGCATAGTAATTTCTTACAACCCTTTCTATTTCTGTGGTATCAGTTGTAATCGCTCCTCTTTCATTTCTGATTGTGTTTATTTGGGTCCTCTCTCTTCTTTTCTTGATGAGCCCACTTAAAGGTTTGTCTATTTTGTTTATCTTTGCAAAAAACCAACTCCTGGATCCATTGATCCTTAGAATTGTGCTTTTAGTCTCTATGTCATTTAATTCCACACAGCAATATTTTTACTGATACGTCCCCTAGAGCAAGGGACATAAAGGAAAGAATAAACAAATGGGATCTCATCAAAATTAAAAGCTTCTGCATGGCTAAGAAAAACAATATCAAGATAAAAAGAGAAGCAACTGTTTGGGAAAACATATTTGCCAATGATACCTCAGACAAAGGTTTCACCTCTAAAATATACAAAGAACTCACTCAACTCCACTCAAAGAAGAGGAGCAATCCAATTAAAAAATGGGCAAAGGACTTGAACAGACATTTCGCCAAGGAGGACATACAGAGGATCCAGAGACACATGAAAAGATGCTCAATATCACTAGCTATCAGAGAGATGCAAATTAAAACCACAATGAGATACCACTTTACACCAGTCAGAATGGCTATCATAAACAAAGAAATAAACAACAAATGTTGGAGAGGGTGTGGGGAAAAGGGGACTCTGGTCCACTGTTGGTGGGATTGCAGACTGGTACAACCATTATGGAAAACAGTATGGAATTTTCTCAGAAAACTAAAATTGGACTTGCCTTTTGACCCAGCAATTCCACTGCTGGGATTGTATCCTAAGAACCCTAAAACACCAATCCCAAAGAACCTATGCACCCCAATGTTCATAGCAGCACAATTTACAATAGCCAAGAGTTGGAAGCAACCTAGGTGCCCATCAGTAAATGAATGGATCAAAAAACTATGGTACATATACACAATGGAATTTTATGCTGCAGAAAGAAAGAAGGAGCTCCTACCTTTTGCAACAACATGGATGGAACTGGAAAGCATTATGCTGAGTGAAATAAGCCAGGTGTTGAAGGACAAATACCATATGATCTCACCTCTAACAGGAAGCTAAACAACAAAGCAAACAAGCAAGCAAAATATGACCAATGACACTCAATTACGGAACAGGCTGACAGGGTCCAGAGGGGAGAGGGGAGAGAATCATAGGGGGAAAGGGGAGGGACTCACATGAACAAGTAAAAAGGACATACGGATAATAACTAAGGGTGGGGGGCGGAAATGGGAGGGAAGTGGGAGCACTGGGTGGGGGGGGCAGGCAGGGCTGGGAATATAAGACAGAAAACTGTACTTGAACAAGAATTAAATTTTAAAAATGGTAAATAAATAAATAAAATTTTTAAAAAAGGAAACAGATCAAATTACTGTGCCAGTCTGTTCCCTTCCTTGTCAAATGTTTTACTGATTCTGAATTCTGTGAATGGTGTAAAGCTGGCCTACAGGAAGTTAGTTCAGGCTTGTCTTCTTCTGATTAATGAGGAGGAAATGGTTAGAATATTCTTTGAATGATAGTGTATGAACTCACTGTAATCACTCCTGCCTTGATATATTCTCTTTTCTCCAACCTCCTTTTTCAGGTTAGAATCTGTACAACAATTAACAATATTTGTATGCCCATATTTGTAATGTGACCACAGAGCTGAGATAGACATTTAGTTTTAGATGATGACAAAGTTTAGGATAACCTAATTTATAGCAACTCTTTTTTCTTATAAATTGAGACTTTTTTCATTAAGTTCGTTAATGAAATGTCTTAGTTGTTTCTCTAGTTTTCCTTTACATCATTTTCTGAATAATAATTCCTCTGACACAGTAGAAGGAGTCGGAAGCTAAGAAATGTGAGTCTGGTCACCAATAGTGGTGACCAGTAATATGCCTTCAGTTCAGTTCTTACTCTCTGAGCTATAACTCTTTGCAGTTAGACTAACTCATTTCTACAGTCCTTTTCAGGTGTTAAATTTGAATATTATAAAATGTCCTCTCTTGTTCTTGTTCTCTAAAAGCATAGGCTATTACTAGGTTGTAATACAAAAAGCAGACAGAAGCATAATATGTTAAACGGGATATGGAATAAGAATTAGAGTGATTTTAGGTTTGATGATATTACCAGTTGGCTGCAGGAGTGATTTAAAATTTTCATCCTGATCTATAAAATGTAGATAACATCAATTTCAGAGTATTGGTGCTAAGGAGTAAATAAGATATTTTAGAAAAAATAAACAAATCACTCTATGAAGCAAAACCTGTAGAATGGAAGATAATGATTAGTTATCCAGTGAAGGACTTTTCATGTGTCTTAAATCTCACACTTGAATCCTCATAAATCACATCTGCAAGTGCACATTTCTCTTGTGGAGTTACATTTTATGTTTATTTTAATGTAGGATGGCTTTTGCCTTTGTGTTTTTGGTTTCCAGAGATGAAATCTTTTTGTTCAACTTTTACATGTTCTGGCCTAATAATTTGTGTTAATGTCCCTAAGTATGTCCTCCTCTTACCAACCTCCAGATTGCCTTCAAGGTACTTTTTCTATCTCCAATGCCCTTTTTTATCCTCGGCTTATTCCATCAGTTTTCATATTACAGAATTATATTAAGTTTTGAATTAACCCCTAATTTTTCTATGTCATTAATCACTAGCCCAGTTAATTGCAATATGTCTGTTAGGACTCCAGTAACTATGAGGAATACAATATTTTGCAGCATATCAATCATATGTTTGTTGTATTTATTAGATTTTTTAAAAAATTGTATGTACAATCTTATACTGTCACACTTTTTGATTTATGAACCATGCTTTTTAATTTTTTTATTTCAGAGTTTCAGTAAAGTTTTTTAAATATTACAGATAATTCCAGATACCATTCACCCATTTTTTCTAATGTTCATATTATGCACAATCATAGCACAATTATCCAACTAAGATATTGAGCTTTGGGTTTTTTTAACTATTTATTATTTATTTTAGAGAGAGAGGAAGGGAGGTAGAAAAAAAGGGAGAGAAACATCAATGTGTGGTTGCCTTTCACGGCTCCCCTACTGGGGGCCTGGTCTGTAACCCAGGCAGGTGCCCTGACTGAGAATTGAACCAGTGACTCTTTGGTTCACAGACTGGCTCTCAATCCACTGAGCCATCCAACTCAGCAAGGCTGAGTTGGTTTTAAGCAAGCTAGAGTTTACTCCTATTGTGCATTTTTCTGTTATCAATGAAATATTTTTTCTTCTAGGATCCAGGATACTGCACTGCATTGAGTCATTGTGTCTCTCCATTTATTCAGTTATTTACCTACATGAATATATAATTATAAATATTTTATTCTATGAATTATTATGTAATACCATTTTTTCAAGCTTAGCCATTGGAAAATCTTTCCTGTTATTTCCTATGACCTTTGGATATGTCCCAATTCTTTTTTGAGTTTTTCCTTATTTCCTCAAAGATAAGGAAGTATCATCTTGTATTTTTACCTACCCCATCCCTGGAATCAATTTTTTTTCTCTAAGGAGCCCTAATTTTTATTATAGGATATTATAGGATATTGAGAAACCAAGATCTGAATGCTAGGGGCACTAATTGCCTCTGGAATATCAATGTTTCTTTGCCCTTTCAGTGAACAGAGTTAGGAAACACAGGGATGTTGCTAATATTTGTAAACACACACATATACACATTTAAATTTTTATTTTGAATCTTTCCCATTTATTGTATGGTAGAAAGACAGGCTTTTTAAACACTTTGTACAAAGATTTCAGGAATTGCTTCTCCTATATCAGAGAAATCCATAGTCAGCTTTCTTGGAGACAGCCTTTGAATCAGACAGTCGAATCACCACCCTGGAAATAACAACTGCTATAGCTAACCTTCTGGAAGGTGTCTCAGCAAAGGCGTGTTGAAGCCTCTTTAAAACCTGTAACATTTTAAAAGATTCACCTTTTTACCTAATGCCTATGAATGATTTAAAAAAAGGAGTCCAAGAGATGTGTCATTGACTTGATTTCATTTGAGGCTAAGGTTAATGATTTCAAACTCCAACCTGAAATCACTCTGCAGGGATTCAGAGAAATGGCTGCATTCTCCTCTCCACCTGGCATTCTCAGGTACAGAAGCACGGACCTGTTGTCTTTCTGGGACCTCGGTAGCAACTGCCCTAACAGTCATTTGTCTACATATATGCATGTATCTATTTGAATGTATATATTTAAAAGTCTCAAGTTCTTAATAACATCTGTGATTCCAGTTCAGTGCCACCGGAGAGCTCATTTTAGCCTGCCCCTTTTTTGTAACTTCTTTCTGCAGTGGGAGTGAGCTCACATTTCCCACAATGTACCTTCTTATTTGTTCAACCCTACCATATATATAAAATATTTAAAATTGTCGATCCATAGCTTCATAAAAACAAATTTTCTGACTAGAATACACTATTTGTGTAGTTATTTTAATCTTTGGCCTTATAGTGAAATACTGTTGATTCTTTTTTTATGGTGGTAACTGTTATTTTTATGTATGTATGTATTTATTTATTTATTTTATTATTGTTCAAGGACAGTTGTCTCAGTCTTCATCCCACCACACCCTCCCCTGCCCCACTCATCCCTGCTTCCCACCTATTGGGAACCGTCCTGCCTGGTTACTGAAGTTTTAACAACCCCCCCACCCCAATACCCCCACCATGGCTAAGGCTGAGTGAGTGACCTTCAGACCATAAGCCACTAAGGAGACAAAGCTTATCTCACTGGCAGGGGCACTGCCTCTGCCCCTTTTACTTCACCCTGCCTGGCCCCCAGTGCATGATCAGTTAGCCAATGACGGGTAAGATTCCTCAAGGGAGGGACAACCTAAGACAGGCAGAATCACAGGGACCCCCAGGGAAGGACTTGGGGGGCTATAGCAAAAGGGGGTGATGGACCCTCACCCCTCAGCTTTGACCTAGCCTGAGTCCTCATTCTGTCTGCAAGAAATCTCCTAATCTCTTGGCTGCCTTACCTCCCCTGCCTGACTTAAGCCTGAAACAACAGAGGGTGGTAGAGCCCTGTGCTGGAAAGGATGGGTTCCTCGGGTGATCAGGCCTAAGAAAGAATACATAAAATCTTGTGAAACCTGCTTTGCTAAGAATGTTCTCAATTAAATGATAAGTGTCCAAGCAGGAAATGAGTTTGTTTCCCAAAGTTTTGTAGTGGTTTAGCTAACAGACCCTGACTCAGAATACAAAGCCCTTGTAGTTCTTTATATGTTATCTATTGTTTGATCCTTACTGCCTGACAATGATGAATGAGCTTTACCTGTATTCCTGTGCAAGATGAACCCAATAAAGGCCCATTGAGAAAAAGGGTCTTGGCCCTTCTCCTTCCAGAGATCGGCCACTTTTCATCCCCAAGAAGATTATATCTTGGTAGACTTATTTTCATCTGCAGCAGCCAGGAGGAGCCCTGTGGGTGGAGCCCCCCATGCCCACCTTCAAACCTACCCCCTTTGGCTTTATCCATATGTCCATTACACATGTTTCTCGGTGGCCCTTCCCCTATAATCTCCTGTTATCCCTCTCCCCCTTCCGTCTGGTTACTGTCAGTGTGTTCTTTATTTCAGTGCCTGTGGTTGTATTCTGCTTGCTTGTTTGTTTTCTAAGTTATGTAGGTTAGCTCTTTTACTCCCTGTCCCCTTTGGTTTTGCTATTCTTGATTGGCAATACACTTAGGCTTCATTGTTATAGTTGGTAATCAGTTCCCCTCTTATCATAGTTGATTTTTAAATGCCACATTATACAATTCACTAATTGTGTAGTAGACAATTTGTGGGCTTTGCATAAGCATAGAGTTCTACATTCGTGACCACAGTCACAATAAAGAACAGTTTCAAATGTCAAAAATTCCCTTACGAGTCAATTATGAACATTAACAAGATGAAGCCTCAGGCACTACCTACTAAGTAAGTCCTAATAGCCTATTTCTCCTCTGTCCTGAACCTTCAACTCTGAATGCAAAAGTGAGTTAGGAAAATAAAACAAGACCCAATCAATCTTAACCCTTTACCCATGAGCAGACAGGGCACAAACAGCCTTCCCAGGATCTATAATAACTTTATATTAAGTGAGAAAAGATGGTTATGACATGGGACTGAAGGTTGAAGTGTCAAACCATCTCTGTGCTTTTTTCTTCTGTAAGTTGACATAGAAATGTTTGCAACTTTGCATTATTAGCAAATTAAAGAAACCATCCAAGGTTCAAGCAAGGAAAGGAGAGTAAATGAGTAGATTTTAGAGACAGTGGGAAGCAAAATGAAATGTTTTGTGAATATACATCATGATTCCTGTATGTGTAGCATATTAGTATAATTTCTGTAACAAGAACCACATTTCTCCTTATGTGTTTCTTTGTAAACATGTACCATAACTGATTTTAGTCCTTCTCTATGGACATGTAGATTATTTATTTATTTGTTGCAAATAAACAATCTTTATTTGTTACAAATACTTCTAAATTAATAACCTCTTATGTATGTCATTTTGAAATAGCCTCTATCTGTGAGAAGTATTCAGAGGCATGAAATTACAGAAGTAGGCCTTGCCAAAATGCCCTCTGAAGGGTTGTGGCAATTGGTACTTTCCTCACCAGTGTGCCCAGATCTTACAGTGAACTATTGAAATGTTAATTTTAGTCATTCTAATGGGTTTTTAAAAGATACTTTTGTAGGGAATTGAAATCTTTTTATATGATTTGGAGCAATTATACAAATTTTCTTATGAAGTGTCATTCTACATTTTCTCTTTGCATGTCCTCCTTGTGGTCTTGTTACTAATTTCAAGGAGTTCTTTTACATATTAGAAAGCAATACTTTGAAGAATTTCCCACTGTGATGCTTGTAATTTAATTTTGATTATGATAGGCTTTATTTTTATTAGTTTTTGCATAATTAAATTTGTTAGTATATTATATATACTAATTATTTTGAAAATATATATTGATATAAAGATATAAATTAATGTATTTATATTGATATATTTATAAGCATAAATATATAAATTTGATTTTATATATTACTCTTTGATTTTACATATTACTATTACTTTTCAGAATTTTGCATTCTTGCTTCATTTTTAAAAAAGATTTTATTTATTTATTTTTAGAGAGAGGGGAGGAAGGGAGAAAGAAAAGGAGAGTAACCTCAACTGGCTGCCTCTTGTGCTTCCCCAATCCCAGACCTGGTCTGCAGCCCAGATATGCGCTCTGACCAGAAATCGAACTAGCGAACTTTTGGTTCTCAGGCTGATGCTCAGTTCACCAAGCCACACCAGCCAGGGCTCTTCCTTTTTTGTTTCTTAACATTAGATTTTGAGCTATTGAAGTCAGACACTGAGACTTAAAATATTTATATTTAACACAATGCCTAACATGATGCCTAATGCCTACAGCACTGTAAGTAAATCATGGACTGTTTATCAAATTGAATTGTAATTACTTGTTTTAAAATCATAGCACCACGACACTGGTCCTTCATCTAGAAGACTAGATAGAAGATAACAATCTGAACTTTGGGGGCTAGGTACCTGCCAGACAAAAAAGCATTGAAGATTTGCGATAACAGAAGCTCACAGAACTTGTGTGATTTTGATGATAACAGAGGCACGTACATTTCTGGAGAAATATGTTAGTTGAATGAATGTAAAAATTTGAAACACACAGCTCCTTACTAGTAAACTAACAATAAACATTTGCATTTAATTACATTACTTGTCAAGGATATACTCTAAAATAATATCCATTGTTTTTGCTGAACTTGCATTCATTTCCCTTTTGCTGAAAAAGGGTTCTCATTTATCTTCAGGATCCCCTTTTCCATTATCAGTTTACATGGTTCTTTTTGATATGATTTGAACTTTTGCTCCAAAGTTATATATAAAATCCAGGCTTTGTTAACCAAGTCCCAATGCCTGTTTCCACCTAATAGTTGTTACTATAAGACACACCTAGGTTTTAGAGGAGGAAAATAGGTAAAATATTTTGAAGCAAAAAATGTGGTAGAATATTTAATAACATAGGCCATCCCCTCTAACCCCCAGTGAGCCAGGTAAGCTACATTTAGACTATAAGATGCACTCCCATTTTCCCCCAAAATTTGGGGAAATTTGAGGAAATTGCATCTTATATTCCCAAAAATATGATATATATTTGACTAGAGGAAGGACAGTTAGAAATATTCAATTCAAGTACTTCTATTGAAATTAAAGAATAGGGAAATATTTGCTTTCTTACACATATACTGTGAAAATGTAGGCTTGGACTGCTGAGGGCTCACCATTGGATGAGACTATATGAAAATGAAAACTAAGTACAAAGAAGACTAAATCAGCCCCGAGTTGGGGTATTGCTTCAGGTGGCATCACGGAAACCCCTGGATCCAGCTGTAAGTTAAGTTTTCATTTAGGTATGTCAATAATTACAAATATCAACTTTGTATGACTTGATTTTTTCTCACTTGATTCTGAACACTTTGACTAATATACACTATTCCTAGGAACATATTTGAAAAAGTTGTCAAGTTATTTTGTTCATGTAGGCTTGTGTGCTTGTGTGCATACTTTTGTGTATATTTTTCTCTGCAAAACAGATTGTATTTTTTCCTAACTACTCCATGGAGTTCTCTGAACAACCTGGCAATGTTACATAAGTTACTTGCCTGCATAATTTTTAAACAGTATGTGTAGATTTTCTTCTTCCTTTCTTTCTTTCAGGAATTTACATAAAACCTTTCTTGTCCTCTACAGGAATTTGAAGCAATATAAAACTGACAATTCACACCTTAAAATTCAGCCCTGTGAAGCATTCTTTTTTTAAGTTAATTTTTCATTTGAACACACAGAATAATCCTAAAATATCTAGATATTTTTTGAAGTCTCCAACAAATATATGTATAGCAACAGCATTTTGTAAAGTACGGTATATGGAGAATTAGATAATTTTTCAATCTTTCATATAGAAACTGTTCCTACTACTGTTAGTCACTTAATCTTTTATGTATGACAGCATGAGGAAGGTCTAGGGTAATAAAAAAGCTGAAATCAAAATGAAACTATGCCAGAGATGCTGATAAAAGAGCAGTGTTTAGAGTCTTGATAGCAGTTTAGAACAATATCATATGATTTATGATGGTGTAAGTTTTACATGTGCTCCTGGTCAGAAATTTACCAAATTGGTTTTACTTTATTTAACACTGAGTACCAGTTCAGCCAGACTATGTGACTGCAATGTTCAGGAAACTTTTTCTGTTCTGTTCTTTCTTTTCTTTCTTTCTTTCTTTCTTTCTTTCTTTCTTTCTTTCTTTCTTTCTTTCTTTCTTTCTTTCTTTCTTTCTTTCTTTCTTTCTTTCTTTGTTTCTTACATTCTTGCTTTCTTGTTTTCTTGCTTTCTTGTTTTCTTTCTTTCTTTCTTTCTTTCTTTCTTTTTGTAGGCTGCATAAAAGGAATGAAAAAAATATTTGAGCACTTATTTATTTCCAAAAATGCACACAAGATACCCAATTGGGGATGTATGTTAAAGCGCCATATTTGTTTTTATTTCTCCATCGTAAGATAACGGTTTCCCATAACTCTGCCATGGTGCTTGTGCCCGCAGGTCACCGCAGGTCAGCTCCTATGACTGAGGCACAGTCAACCTCTGCCACGTGCTTTGAGCCAGTAAAAAAAAATATTTAAAGAAAAAAGAGAATGAATAATGATGATTGTGGTCTCCATTATCTTTGGTTTTAAAATTTGTTTTCCTGTGATCTTAGGAAGGTTGTTTGCACTGTGAAGTTATCCCAATATTATGCCGTAAAATGATGAAGGAGCACCCGCCAGCCATCACAGGGAAGATCCACACCACATCAGTTGTTCTCTGACAAACACAGCACAGATGCATTCTTTTATCTCAGACCTACTCCACCAGAGAAGCAGTAATTGTGTGGTTTTCTTTGCGAAAAGTATGAGTTTGTGTGCTTTAGGATTTTTGTATATGCTGTTGTCCCCTGAAAGCTTACATAAGACCCATTCATATGTTGAAGGTCCCTAAAAGACTATTTTTACAGGGTGCTCTATAGGGTATATATTAATTTTTATTCTTTAATATATTGTATTGTACTTGTAGAGATTTAAAGAATAAAAATATCAGAAGTTAGGAGTTACGACGTTGAAAATAGGATACTTTTGCAATTATCAGTGTAGGTGTTTTACTGTTTCAGTTTCTTATGTGATCCAATATGGGAGTGCTATAATAAAGGCACATAACCCGGGCTGCTGTGGCTCAGTGGGTTGAGCTCCAGACTTTGAGGCAGAGGGTTGTCTTGTGGTTTTACTCCCAGTCAGGGCACTTGTGACAGGTTCCCAATAGGGGTTACATGAGAAGCAACCAAACATGACATTTTCCTTTCTCCCTCCCTTCCCCTCTCTGAAAATAAATAAATAAAATCTTTAAAAAAAGAATTCCACTCAAAAAATTTTAAAAAGTCATGTAGGCATAAATTATAATTATCTGGGAAAAACAAATAGAAGAAGAGCTCCCATCTGTCTCGAGCATTTAAGTATCTGTCTGATTTGTATTGATATGGCCCTAAGAATGTCCCCGGAAAAAGTGTCCCTGTCTGAACGAACAAGAAGTTCTCCTTGTTTACATATGTGCTCACACACTTCTTTGTCTCCCTTCCTCAGCTTACCTTATTTTCTTTCAAACTCATAAACAGGTTTATGAACACTTTCTAAATATTCTAGCTTTGGTGATAAATAATATGACTAAAGTATTTGGAGATTTACTTTTCATGAATAATTTCTGTTTTGAAAAATATTTATTTATTTTTAGAGGAAGAGGAAAGGAGGGAGAAAGAGAGGGAGAGAAACATCAATGTTTGGTTGCATCTCACATGCCCCCCACCAGGGACCTGGCCTACAACCCAGACATGTGCCCTGACTGGGAATCAAGCCAGTGACCCTTTGGTTCAGAGGCCAGCACTGAATCTACTGAGCCACACCCGCCAGGGCTGAATAACTTCTTTAATTAAGTCTTTTTATTCTGCTAGAAAAATGGCTACTATAATATCACAGATTCATCTGTTTGCTTAATCAGATGGGGACAGATACAAGGATATAATAGAAACAAACTTTTTCTCTCCTGAGGAGATTGTTTTTCTAGTCTGCTATTAGAAAGCAAAGGAGAGAATTAGATGAGTCACGATCATTTTGGAAGCTTCAAACAAAAGACAACAAGAATACAAAAACCAAAGCAACTATAAATATTTTTAGAGGTGCACAGAATAATTTACAGGTTATAGAAAAAGTTTCTTCTTAGCAAAAAATAAAATGAAAAACTATTAAAGGATTATGCTTATCTTATGTAATTATAGAAGAAAATGGGCACAAGTTATGCAGAGAGACATTTTTGGCTCAGAGAGCATTACCTAAAGATTTTTTGCATGATTGCTCAAGGTAAACAGTAAGTTTCCTGATAGCAGAATTTTTCAAATGCTAGCTGGATCAGCCTTCAAGGAGGAGGAATATGTTGTTTCTTTCTTTAGTAAGAATGCACATTTTAATATTTACTGAGTGTGTACCATGTGCAAAAACATTGGTTGATCATTTTTTATGTTATCTCATTTGATTCTCACAACTTCTGCCTGTTGAAATGAATGTACTGAAAGA
This sequence comes from Sturnira hondurensis, assembly GCF_014824575.4. Lineage (NCBI taxonomy): Eukaryota > Metazoa > Chordata > Mammalia > Chiroptera > Phyllostomidae > Sturnira > Sturnira hondurensis. The sequence continues at coordinate 201,815 of NW_028082296.1, forward strand.
GAAGAGATGGAATAAAGACTGGTCAAAGGAAAATGCGAGGATCTGAATAGTCCCTGCAAGGCCTGAGCTGACACTGTGGACTGAAGCCAAGATGGCCCTGGGGACATCCTGATTTGAAGCAGTGGTGCAGGTGTTTATACCCCGAAGTGAATCAGCCACTGGAAGAGGGCTGTCACAGCGATGAGCCATGGCTTTTGTGGAGGAAGCTTCCTGTAGTTCAGGCAACTCCCAAAGGAGTGGGACAACTGGCACCTGAGAGAATACATCCTTCAATTCTGAAAGGGGCATCTGAGGAGGGCCCACTGCATCCATGGCACCAAGACAGTAGCGGAATATTGTACTGAAATATTGCCAATTACATCCTTTCCACTGGCTAACACAAAGTAAATTTCTTCAGTGCCCCTCAGTTAAAAGGAATCTGTTCCAGTGAATACTGTATACTATTGATGACTCATTATGATGACATTTTAGACTGTCTGGATAAGTGTCATGGGCTAAGGAGATTTGGTTAAATTTTATCATTTAAACAACACCTCTGTCACTCTTTCACATAATAAAAATCTGTCAGCTTTAAGTGCTAGGTCTTATTCTAGGCACTGGAGATAGATAGAGTAAAAACTAAGTCACACCATGAATATTGATAGGTATTTATTTGTTAAGGGAATGAGTGACAGGACGGGGAAGTAAAAAATTAACACTTTTACTTTTTTCATACTTGCTCTGAATCAAGCAAAGTTCTAAATTTTTGGCATATGTAAATGTATTAAACTCTTGCAACATGGTTATGAGACAGGCACTACCGAAAGTTAGGGCACTCTGGCACAAGGAGGTTGTAGAACTAACTATAACTGCCTAGATACTATGGGTTGTGGGAAGCTGGCATTTCAGCTCTGTCCGCCTGCAGAGTCTGTGCTCCCATCCACCCACAGCCAAGTGTAAGCACTAGTAACCGCTTGCATCACAGTGTTCGTAAAGGTTTTCCAAAGATGGCTGGCACTACTTTCCCTAATCCAGTGGTGAAGAGTATGTGAGATATCAGAAATTATGCACTAGTTATTTAAAAGTGAGAATGAGAAGGTTTTCTTTTTTTCCTCACAGAATCTAAACATCTTTATGGAGTTTAATCCATTTATATTAATCATTCAGCCCTAAAAACATTTGGGTCTGATGTTTCTGAAGATTTTCTGATTACCTCACCTGACATGTATGATCTTTCTGTGTTGGGATCTAGAACGCAACGGTCACCCAATCCTTTTGCGATATGGTGTTGCATTAGGGTGACAAACTCTTCTTGGTTTGTCAGGAAATAGCTGGGACTTCCTCAGATTTAGCGTTGAAGATCCCCATCTTGACGACTTCCTCAGTCCTAAGCAAATTGCAGGGGTTTCTGACTCTGTATTTTACCTTTATTCTTGTTGCTTATATTACTGCACCCTATGTCATAGGGAAAATATTTGATTGAAAAAGTCCAGTTAATTGGCTTCCAGCACAAAAAAATGGAGGGGCAAAGGGATAAGTTGAGAATTGCGCCTTTGGACCTCTTTCAGGAGAGGACTTGAGGGTGAGGAGAGATTTAGGGATCTTAGAGCCTCACACTGCCCCCTGAGCTCCCTGCAGTGCACTGCGGCCTGGCTGAGTATAGCTTCCACAGCTAGGGATTCTCAGGACTGCCTCATAGTACTTTCCTGCTTCCTCTGGGTCCCCATTCCTCAGTCCTCTAGATTAAAAGACCCCCCCCAAAAAGAAACTTATATTATTTTTTTCTGGGTTTACCATTTGTGACTAATTTCTAAGCATCAGTAGTTAGGATTATTCTTGCCCAAAATTCTAAGCAGAGGCTTTCATAAAAATAGTTCAGGTAGGCCCTGGCTGGTGTGGCTCAGTGGATTGAGCACAGGCCTTCGAACCAGGGGATTGTGGTTGGATTCCCAGTCAGGGCACATGCCTGGTTGCAGGCCAGTTCCCAGCAGGGGACGCAGGACAGACAACAATACACTGATGTTTCTCTCCCTCTCTCCTTCCCTTCCCCTCTAAAGATAAATAAATTAAAAAATAAAAAAAGTTCAGGTAATGAGTTTTATAAGCCCTGTTTCATTTTAACATGCTATATTCAAAATAAAGCAAAAAACCCCTCAACATTATGTATTTATTTAAGCTGCATGATATCAGAAATGATTTAATGATTTTAATGCCCTATTATTAGAAAAAATAAAACAACTTATTAGGCAACACTTGTCAACAAAATAAGAATTCTGGTTAAAGAATGTTGATAGGAGTGTTTCAAGCCAAAAATCAATAAAACATAGAAAGACATGAAAGATGACTAATGAGAAAATCAATCCCATCATATTTTGATGAATGACATCAGAATGTGTCAAAACTCACCATGTATTACCAGATGAAAAAAATAAGAAACACGAAGAGAAACTAATGGGGGGGGGGAACAAATGACACCAAAGGAAACTTGAAAATGGCTGATGAGACAATTACACTGAATAATCAAAGGTCTGAAGTTATTGATACTTGTTTCATCAGTTACATTGGGGAATCAAATATCAGAATTTAGTACACCAGTTGAATATATGTTGGGATGACTTTAAGTTATGTTGAAAGAGTGATATAAGTTCTGCTGTATCGATAATTTCTCAATAAGCTTTTACCCAGGGTTATATGTATTAGCTCTTGACTTGAAAATTTTAGAGGATAAATGAATTCAGCTTTATGTAGTTAGCATTGTGTCTCCTTGAGTTTTCATTATGTTTATAGACCAATTACAATTTAATGCAAAATTGATGAAAGAGGATTTGTAGGAAGTATTGCTTTTCTTTTCTTATAGGTGGTTATTATTATTATTATTACTTTGGTCCCACATACCAACTGGAAATTGCATCATGTTATTTCCCTCTCTTATTGCTTCCAAAATGACATAGACTCGGGCATGTATATAGTATACCAGACTGTCAGGAAAGTCTGTGATACTATGTTTAAGCCTGGGCTACTAGGTGTCTCCTCTGTGTCTTAGTAGCCTATTTTTTTGTGTGTCTGGTCAGAGGTAGTGGTCAAGTTCCTTGTGCCAGTGATGTTTCAATCCCAATCTTTTCTAAGCAAACTATTGAGAGTGTGGTCTGATTTTTTATTGCTGCCTACAGTAAAATGTGAGAGGAAGGAGGTATATTGAAGGGCAAATTGTTCAGCAAGAAGGAACTAGGACATAGTAATTGCAGAATTCTCAGGCTATCTCAATTGCAAAGCATACTAAAATTAATTTATTACCATGATAAGATGCTTTGGGAAGAGAGTCAAGGGTGTGGCTAGATAATAATTTTTTAATGTCTCAGAAGGATTAAAAGGTCTGAGTATTCAGTCACACAGAGGCTTTGCAAGGTAATTAAATGTATGACATATAAATCGCCTTGGACAGCTCAGCAGAAGCTAGGAATAGCTATGAGATTATCTAGCAAAGATCCGTGGAAGAACCTTTGTCTAACTGAATGAATCCAAGTGGTACATATGGGAGATACACAAGGCACTTGAGAATTTTCTACCAGCAGAAACATTAACTTGTATTGAAAGGCACAGAGAGCCCTGGCCTGTGTATTGCCGTTGATTGCTGTGCCATCCTGTAACTGATGTGTTGGGTGTTTGACTGCCAGCCAGGGCACGTGAGGAGGTTTCGGGTTCAGTCGCTGGTCCAGGCACTTCCAATCCCTTGTCTGGGTGCATACCACAGGCAACCAGTTGATGTTTCTGTCTCCCACTGATGTTTCCATCTTTCCCTTCCTCTCTTCTTGCCTCTCTCGCTCTCTCTCGAGGCAATGAAAAAATGTCCCTGGGTGAGGACAATAAATAAATAAAAGGTACAGAGAGGAGAAGTGAAAGGGGATTGTCAAATTCTCAAAATTCTCTGGGCATGAAACAGAATGATAAAATCGCTGAGCTCCAAATACAGGCCACCCTTCATGAAAAGGATGGATAACCTCTATAACAGAGCTGTGAGCCCAGTGAGTGAAACTTTCAAACAGCGAGTATTATTCCCAAGGTTTGAAATGTAATATTGTTTCCACGCTGGGTTTTGAAATTGCTTGGGACAGGCAATACCTTTTTTCCCCCCCCTTTTGTTTTCTTCTTTTTTGACAGGGAATCTCTGTAACTGCTCATCTATTTTATACCACTATTTTATTTTTGCAGCAGATAACATGTTTATTAGTTTTACGGGTCCATAGATAAAGAAAAATTTTGCTTTGGGTTGGATTATACTCACAGTCTTAACTATACCTCACTTAGTTGAGTTAGATAAGATCTAGGACTTTCATATAAAATTTTGGATGAGTTGATGCTCTAAATGGTTGAAACTTTTGATGACCTTGGGACAGTAAATGTATTTGCATGTGAGATGAATGTGAATCTTTTGGTGTCAGAATCTGGACTGTGGTAGGCATAATAATAGCCCCAAACAACATTTATGCTTTAATCCCTTGCATCTGTCAATAAATTATACCAAATGGCAAGGGGAAGTTCAGTTTGCAAATGTTGTTAAGATGGCTAATATGTTTACATTAAGATAGGGAAGGTTATTGTGGATTTTTCTGGTGGGGAAATTACACCGTTGTAATTACAGCTCTGCTTAGATGTGAACAGGGGAGAGAGGCAGGAGAGTTGGTCAGAGTGACGCAATGTAAGAAAGACACCGCCATTTTTGGTGATGGAAAGAGACCGTGCAGGTAGCCACTAGAAGCTGGAAAAGGCAAGGAAGTGGATTCTTCCCAAGTCATCAGGACAAATGCACATTTGCTTATACCTCAATTTTAGGTGGGCTATGTCTGTTTTAGATTTGTGAAATTCAGAACTGTAAGATGATAAATTTATGTTGTTTTAAGTCATTAGGTTTGTGGTAATATTTTACAATGAGAGAAAACTATTGCATGCTCCTAGGACACTGGATAGTTTTTGTTTGTCTATAACAATTTTCATCAGTTAAATAGTCATTTTGACAGAATCCTTATAGTTCTTCTCTCTATTGTTTCAGAAAATCTTTCCAGAAATTGTCTCTCTTCTTCATGTGTAAAAGTCACTATTCGTTGGTACAGAATTCTGGGTAGACAGTTATTTCTCTCCAGTATTACAAAATGTTATTGCAGTATCTTCTACTTTGTGTATTTTTTCCTGTTGCACCTAGCAGTCTGTTGCAATTCTGATTTTCATTCTCTGGCAGTTTCCAAAGTATATTCTTTATTTTTCACTTTCATCAGTTTGTCAATAATGTACTTATATAGGTGTGCTTCTTTTTCATTTATACCTTCAGTGTTTGTTGAATATCTGGGATTTGTAGCTTGTAGTCTTGACCCTTCTCTCTTCAAATACTTTTTATGCTTTATTCTATTTTGTTTTTACTCCTGGGATTTTATTTTTGACATATTAGATATTATCCTAGAACTTTGGGATACTATTTTCTCACTTTTTTCCTCCTTGTCTTTTTGTTGGCATTCTATCTACTGACCTATTTTCATGTTCAATGATTTTTTTCTTTCCTGTGTTGAATTTATTAATGAGCTCATCAAAGGCAGAATTCACTTCTTTTACCAATCTTTTCTATTCGATTATTTCTTCCAGTTTCTATCTCTTTGCTCCATATGTTCATGCAGGTTATTAATCTTTTTCTCTATAGACTTTAACATATTAGTCAACTCACAGTGAAATTATATGTGTGTGTGTATATGTATATTTTTTATTTTAAATTTTCTGTCTGATAGTTCCAACATCTGAGTGATGTCTGAGTCTGTTCTGTTGGTTACTTTGTCACTGAGCAGTGTGCTGTTTTTCTTATTTGTGAGTCTTGTGACCATTAGTTGACAGCTAGAGCACAGAGACTGACTTGTATAATATTCATGCCCAGAAATGTGAGACTTCTTTTTCAAAGATTTTAGTTTGGCAAGTTGAGCTAGGCTAGTGAGAAGATAAGCTACAATTATTATTGTTATCATTATTATTATTGCTATTGTTATTGCTATCATTATAAGCCCCTTTATTGTGCCCCCAACTTTAAATTGTTCTAATTTTGCTGTTTGTTTATTGCAAGGGCTGATTTGCTAGAGAATCCTTGTCTGCTCCATTCTTTGCTTTAGATTTTATTTTTGCACTTTTATTTTTTTCAGAGATGTTTCTTCACCATTCTGCCCTTCCCCTCACAGTAGACTGTTGTTACTTATCAGGCAACAGTTGATAACCTGGAAGGTGTGAGTGGAGGGCAAGGACACCCTGTGGTTTCTGGTTAGCTCTTAGTTCTGATTCTCAAGGGTGTGCAGATCTCTCTGGTGACCCTGCCCCTTCCCCAGTGGATAATCTCGGTGATCTGAGTCCTGAATGTTTTTCTGCCCTTCCTCGTGAAGAAAGGTTTCTTTTTAAATTCCTTTCATCTAGGTGCAAAGTCTCTTTATCTGTACCCTGAGGGCAATGTGTTTTACTCCAATGTATTTATGCCCGTGGCTCAGGTTTTCAAAAGTTTCAAAGGGCCAGTGGGGGAGGTTTAGAGTGGAAGGAAGTTTCTGCCTTTCCTGCATGAAAGTCCTCTTCCCTGGGCCCCAACAGGGGCTGCTCTCCTGTCTCTGACTTTGACTGCAGTGCCTCTCATGATTACCTCTTGAGGCTTGTGGAAAAAATGTTGCAAACAAGCGTGAATTATCTTTGTGCTTTTCAGTTCCTAGGTATCCTGTACCTTTTCATCTGTTCATACTCATTATTTGGCAATTTGTTGAAATGTTGGCTGAATTCTTTCTTTTTTGCTTGTTGGCTTACTCATCAGCCCAGATCAGCTGTGGGCTATCTCTCTTTGACACACTTGTCTTTCGACTGATTTTTGGTTAGTTTGTTGCCTTGTGACCTCAGTTCTCTAATGAGTTTAAGAAAATGTTGATTTATGTACTATCTTGCTTTTCATGTTGCTATCGTGTGGGTGAGACACTGTGCTCTTGCCAGCATTATATACTTAAGTAGAAGCTTGAACTCTTTCCCCTTGTCTGGAAGGTTCTCAGTTTTGGTATAGAGACATATTGAAGACAACAGCAAATCAAAACAGGCTGGAAATATTAGAATTTTCTTCTAGTTAAAATGATTAACTTAGCCCTCCGTAGTAGTCATAACTGCACTGGAATGTAGTCATGTTCTGGAGCCAGTAGACCTGTCTGGACAGCAACTTTCAGAAGACACATTCTGCTTAAGATAATAGAAGAATGTAGCCTGTTAAGCAAGAAATATATAGTTCTGTTCTTTTCCTTCTAATCTTAAGATAATGTCACTGACTCACAACCCCAAGATGTCTTACAGACGTGTCCTTCTGTTTAAGCATACCTGGCCAAAGTCGCATAAACCCAGACAGAATGGGGCCAGGAGCTGATTAAAGCAGATTTTTGGAGCTTGCATAGGAACTGGCCAAGCAACACAGCCCAGGACCCTGAACCACTTACTTCTAATTACTCATGAGTTTTGCTCTGTAAACCCCCTTGTCTATAAACTGTAGGAGAGCTTGAGTTTTTCCAGCACAAGCTGCTTGTTCTCCATGGTGTAGTGCTGTACGATAAATGCCACTTTCTCTCACTGTAAACTGGTGTCAGCATAATTGGCTATTGCAGCACTAGGGGAACAAACTCTTTCTCTGCTTACAATATTTGATTCTTATAGAAAGCTTGTCATTATGAAACTAAGCTTAAAGCAAACTGTAAGGATCATTCTTGAAATTCACTGTCTTATTTCCAGATAAACTCAGAGCAATATAAGTAGTGGCTTAATGTCAAAGTGAGATGCCAAGCTCTGCAAAATAGACACTGAGTTCAAGGTGAGGGCAAAATAAGCTAGTTACTCCTGAAATCCTCTCTGTCTTCGCTTCCAGACTGACTTAGTAAAAATATGCTTCTTCCTTCCTTGAGAAAGCCTCACTCTATAAATTTGTTTGCCCACCTTAATGCTAATCTTTCTTAAGAGAGAAGGAAGGAAGGAAAGAAGGAAGGAAGGAAGGAAGGAAGGAAGGAAGGAAGGAAGGAAGGAAGGAAGGAAGGAAGGAAGGAAGGAAGAAAGGACGGGGAAGGAAAGAAAGAGAGAAAGTTAGGGAGTTAAAAAGGAATGAAGAAAAAAAAGAAATCTGGTATTTGGCAAGCATTTTTCCAGAGACAGAATTTTAGCCCCGGTTGAGGAGGAAGATTTTTGACCTTGGGGGACCTACAGGCTGAAGGTGTACTTTATAATATATTAGCTTAAAGTAGATAGAATGAGGTGGCCTATTAATGTACTCCCCTTAGCTTTGCAGGTCAACAAGGAAAGTTTTCCATAAAACTTATTTTATGTTTTCATCAGTAGTTTATTATAAGGATGTATTTTATTATAAGCTGCATAAGTGAAGTTACCAGCTTCATTCATTCTTTTCTAATCTCATGCCATACATATTCAGATTCATTAGACTGTGGGTATAAGCAGTATCCCTACACAGACATGGGTGTTGTTCATTACATATGATATTATTAGTCCATTCATAAGGTTAATTGCCAAAGTTGAAAGTTTATGAATAGATATTAGTTGTGGTGATGTTCTCTTCATTTCACTTTATATGTTAAATTACAGTCATTGAACAATGTGCACCTCATGAATTTCTAATGGGTAGCAGCTAAATTAATATGCTTGAAATCATTCATTTTCCAGTTCAATCAAGAATTTCAGTGCCTATCTTCAACTCACCCCGACAGCATTGTTCAAACAGGGAGGTAAACCCAAGGTTTGCATCTGCAGCGGTTCATTCGATGATGTAAAGCACCGATGACTACGTTGTTGTCCCCTGTGCTATGCCTGTTACTGATTTCAGGGGCGTGTTGCTACTGCTTTTAGCTTGTGGAGTTCTTTACATCATATCTAAAGTTTGATGAAATCTATTAAAGAATATGTCTCTGTTTCTACATGATCGACTTGATCACAAGTCAAAATTAAGTGTATCTGAGATGCCTCAGATTTTACTCTTCTAAGAGAAGAACTTCTTAATATAGTGATTTCATTATCTTACTAGAAGAAATCAGTGTAGATAACTCTATATTATTAATGTTTTAAGTGGAAACAAACAAATTGATGGCAGTAGACTTTTCTAGCCAGGATAAAATAGAAATGTTTAGCTTCAACTTCCTTCCTTCAGTGTCTTCCAGGGTCTCTCTCATTGTTGAAAATGGGTGGTGTCTATCAGTTTGCCTATCCTTCTCACTTCTCTAGGCCTATTGATTCTCACCTACCACAGGAAAGATGGGTCACTTTTTTCTATTTGCTTGTTTATTATAAATAGTAGTCTTTCCCAGCTCCTGGAGTTTTATAACAAAGACCCTGTTCTTGTCACAGAATATTAATAGGAACTTTAAAATATAAATTAAAAGAGTACTGACAATTTGCAGAAACAAAATGGTAATTAATGAAATTCCAATTAAAATACCAAAGCCTTCTTGAATGTATTTATTATTTTTAGTTTTTAAATTATATTTTAATCAGTAAGCAACTACAGTTGTCCCAATTTTTCCCACTTTCCCCCTTCCATACAACACCCCCTACTCCCCCAGGCAATCCCCACACCATTGTTCATGTCCATGGGTCATGTGTATTAAGTTCTTTGGCTGCTCCATTTTCTATACTGTACTTTACATCCCCATGGCTATTCTGTAACTACCTATTCATACTTCTTAATCCCTTCACCTCTTCCCCCATTCCTCTAAACACCCCTCCTATGTGTCAACTATCCAGACCCTCTCCTTATCTTGTCTCTGTTCTTCTTGTTTGCTTAGTTTGTTTTTAAGATTCATTTGTTGATAAATATATACTTATTGCTATTTTATTGTTCTTGGTTTTGATCTTCTTCTTTATCTTAAATAAGCCCCTTAACATTTCATATAATAATGGTTTTGGTGATGATGAACTCCTTTGTTTTTTCTTGTCTGGGAAGCTCTTTATTTGCCCCTCCATTCTAAATGACAGCTTTGCTGAGTAGAGCAATCTTGGCTGGAGGTCCCTGCTTTAAATGACTTTAAATATTTCTTGTCATTTCCTCCTAGCCTGCAAAGTCTCTTTTGAGAAATCAGCTGACAGTGTTGTGGGAACTCCCCTGTAAATAACTAACTGCTTTTTTCTTGCTGATTTTAATAATCTCTCTTTATCTTTAACCCTTGGCATTTTAGTTATGATGTGTCTTTGAGTGGGCCTTTTTGGGTCCATCCTGTTTGGGGACTCTCTGTGCTTCCTGGGATTGCATGTCTATTTCCTTCACCAAATTAGGAAACTTTTCTCTCATTATTTTTTCAAATAGATATCCAGTTTCTTGCTCTTTCTCTTCTCCTTAAGGCACCCCTATGATATGAATGTTTGTATGTTTGAAGTTGTCCTTTTAAAATTTTTTTTCCTCTTGCTATTTTGATTGGTTGTGTTTTGCTTCCTTACTTTCCAAATCACCAATCTGATTCTTAACTTCATCTATTCTACTGTTGATTACCTGTAAATTTTTCTTTTTTTCAATTGGTGTACCCTTTGTTTCTGACTGAATTTTTTTATGCTATTAAGGTCTTCACTAAGTTCTTTGAGCATCCTCATAACCAGTGTTTTAAGCTCTGCATCTGATAGATTGCTTATTTCCATTTTGTTTAGTTCTTTTTCTGGAGTTTTGTTCTGGTCTTCCATTTGGGCCACATTTCTTTGTCTCCTCATTTTGGCAGCTTCCCTGTGTTTGTTTCTATGCATAAGGTAGACCTGCTATGACTCTCTGTCTTGATAACATGGCCTAGTAATAAGTGTACTGTAGGGTGCAGTGACACAGCCTCCCTTACCACCCAAGCTGGGCACTCAAGGTGAGCCCTTAGTGTGGGCTGAGTACACCCTCCTCTTGTAGTTGAGCCTTGATTGCTGTTGGCAGGTCAATGGGAAGAATTTACCCAGGCCAGTGAGTTGTAAGAATTGGCTATGACCACTTATCACCAATTTTTACCCTCTGTAGAGGATCAGCAGGGGCAGGGTAATGGTGCTCTGGCCTTGGGGTTTCCTAGGTGTTGCAGGCCAAGATCACCCTTCACCTTCGTTTGCCGAGGGGCCACCCTACCTGAGCTATAATGCAATCTGAGGTAGCTACTACTAGTGCTGGGCTGCAGATTCCCAGGGGAAGCCAAACTGTGAATCTAGGCTGGCTGCTGCTAGTACCTATTCCTGGGGCCACCTAGCAAGAGGTGCATGGGTTGGGTGTTGGCTGTTGCTTATTTGAAAGGATTTAGGAAGTTGTAAAGCACGATCCACAACCATCCATTCATATGGAAAAGTTACAGTTAACAGCTTGGATGGACCTGTAAGTTTGGGTAGAATCCAGTGCCAGATAATTTCCAGGGTGCAGAGCAAACAGTGTTAGCCAAGTTGATAGAGTCTCAGACATGGCGCCCACCTGCTAGGTCTGTGGCTCCTTGTGGGGAGGGTTCAGAAAAGGGACCATAGCCTCTGCCCACCTTTCTGTCTAGGAGAAGGCTGTCCTTCAGCTCTTGACTTGGTGCTAAATATATCACTTTCTCCTTGTATGCCTTCCAAAGCTGCTACCCCAGTGCTGGAAGCTCAGAGGGAGCAAGCCTGAGTAAGTCTGTATGTGGGTTCTTTAAAGGAAACTGCTTGGGTGTCCAGAAATTTCTTCCACTGACTCAATCCCCACTGATTTTTGTAGCCAGAAGTCATAGGGACTCATCTTCCTGGCACTGGAACCGCAGACTTGGTGGGGGGCTGGTGCAAGATTGGGCCTCCTCACTCCCAAGATAGTCTTCCCAAATTTTTATTCACCACATGTGACCAGCCCGTTCCACATCTCTGCCCCTCCTACCAGTCTGGATGGATATGGTTTCTTTAATTTCATAGTTGTCAGATTTCCATTCAACTTCATTTCTGACTCTTTGGAGTGATGGTTGTTCTATATTTTCTTTTATTTATTTATTTTTAATTTTTACTTTTTTATAGTTTTTATTAAAATTTAAATACAGTTGTCTCCATTTCCCCACCACCACTTTCCCTTGCCCCAAAAGGGTTCCTATATTTTAGTTTTAATTTTGATATGGTCGTGTGAGGAGCAAACCATGTTTTCCTATGCCACCATCTTGACCAGAAGTCACACGCATGGTATTTTATAAGTACAGCTGCATGCCCAGTTACAGTCTCCCACCATACACAGGTGGGACATGTTCATTGCCTAGGCAGTTAGGAAAATAGATTTGGCCAATGCCAGCATGGGGTTGTCTCACTACCAACACTTGGAAACTGCTACACAAGGCATTCCACTGACCACATTTGTTGAAAAGCTATGGCTGTTTGCCTTGATACCAGAGCTGAAAAAAGGCCAATATCCACTACTGTTCAGAGCTGCTCTAGACATCAAACCAGGGGAGGGGACACTTGAATGGGGGTTGGCTGGCAAGTTGGACATGATACTTTTTGAAAGAGAGAGTGGACTGTCTGGTGAGCAAAAGTGGTCCCCATTGATCCTGTTGGAATCTGGGCCTGGATCCTCTGTGTATGACTACAGTGGACAAAAGCCAACACTAAAGGGCATTCTAATTGGCTGCTTAGCATGATCTTTTGCCACTGCGCTCCAATAGCAGATGATCCCAGCACCTTTGCCCCTTCTGCTACGTGCCTGGTATGCACCAGCTGTCCAGAATCCACAGGCTACATTCATTTGGACTAAAAAGGATGAAATTACTACTGTTGTCCTAATTACAGGGGAGGGCCACCCCAACCAAATGCCTGCTAGACATTTGTCTTATTGCCCCTGATTTGCTTTTCCTGAGAGAATGTCGGGCAACACCTTCCTCCCCAGGGCTGCCACTTAAGCAGAAATACACAACCAATGTGATGGCTGGGCCTGTGGACTGCTGCCCATATCCAGCAGAGAAGAAATGTCTTGGGCAGTGCTTCCTTCACCCTCTCTTGGAACAAGGAATGGGACAGTAATTCAGTACGAACCTGGGAAGTTTGACTCTGGGGACTAGGGCTAATGGTCCCTCCTTTAATTTTGAACTTACTACAGTCTAGTCACTCATCACACTAACGGTTTTCTGACCCTCACTGGCTATCACATTTGGGATGGCTTAGGATGGGTATGAGCTGAATATTAAGAACTAAGTCATACACAATGTGCTCATAACATACCCCCTCTCCTTCCTACCCCATTCTCTTCCTTTCCCACTCTCACTCGTGTTCTTTGGGCAGCCCCGCCAACTATTCAAGACCAGCAGATTGACCAAGGCAGCCCGATCCAAGAATCTCCAGACACTTGGTGCTAAGCCACTTGAATATCATTCACAAATGAAAAGGAGTGTTAAAATGTCAATTTATTTAATTTTCCTACCTGACAACTCATTCTCAGGCCAGTGATAAGGGTAACTCTTAGATTCAGAGCCAAGAGGAAATACCAAGTGTCATCCTGCAGCAGCTGTAAGCTGTGGCCTGGGGGTGGCCTAGCCCACATCGGTTTCACATCCCTGCCAGCTGAAAACAGCACTGCGATTTCTGAACTGTCAGCTCAGGGTGGTTCTCACTGATCAAGAGATAACCCCAAGTGACTGGTTTAGGAGTGGGCATGTGACCCAATTCGGGACTATGAAGAGTTTGCTCAAAGTTTCTCCTGGATGCATTCAGTCAAATCCAGATACCACCCATACTCTGCAAATGAAGAGATGCAAGTGGTCTCTTGAGAAGGGTTTTGAGGAAATAAATTGTCTTTTGTGCTTGAGATGTACAAGGGGATATTAGTTGCGCCTCATTCCAAAGGTTATTTTGATGATGAAATGAGAAAATATCTATAAATTTAGAACAATAAGCAAATAGTATTAGATAATATTATTATTTTTTGTAAATTTGAAATAATTATGTAGCATGGTAAACCTCCTCTAGGTGTTCCTTGGCACCTAGAAGAGTAAGAAAAATGGGGACCCAGGTTTAGACCCTCCCCATATAATCTACAAATAGAATAAAAGTCTCTATGAGAGCATCAAGTAGATGGTAATGGAAGAAGATTTCACTTTGGATGGTGAACATGCAATGCAATATACAATGTATCACAGAATTGTACACCTGAAAACTTTATAATTTTATTAACCAATGTCACCCCCAAACATGTAATTTAAAAAAAGTCTGCAGCTGTATTTTTGGTTATGGGCTTGGCACTTTCAAAATAATATCTCAGTTTTCAGCTATGAGGCATGCAAACAGGCATCCTATAGCTCTGCTTGTCAGGGCGGCTTCTTCGGGTCTGGCATTCTCTGTTCAGTATGCTTCTGCTGTTAGTTTAGTAGAAAGGTGGAGGGGACTGAGAAAAGAAAAGGGAAATGAGTCAAGATAACTCTCCAATTTCATTCTTCTTTCTGTTGTTTGTGGGAGAGCTGGAATCATTTGGATAACATTTATTTATGTTCATCTTTGATCAGCTTCCTTGTCCCTACAAAGTCTGTGAAAGAAGTCTCTGACACTGCCTTGCCTTTCAGTTGTCAAGCAGAATGTCTCCCAGGGCACATCATTTTGTACCTGTAAGAACACAACATAATTGCCACCTCATGTTATCTTCCAATACTTCTGTTGAAGAGTTAAAGGGAAGAGTTTGAGGAATTAAAGGAACCCAGTTGCTATAACTAAGAAGTATCTATAAGCCATTACAGGTTGCTAGCACAACCCTAGGTTTCTGAGCAATGCAGTTTGCTACTTGGTCAAACAGTTCTCCCCCACTCTATAAAGTAGCATTAGTGCTTAGCTGTCTTTAATTTCATTCAAAACAATTTCGTTGTATTACATTGTGACAACTGTCACATCAGCATGTATTTAAAAAAACATCAAATTTGTTGAATTTTTGTGTAGCCACTTTCATACTGAAGATGGAAGAAGATAGGCAACATTTCAGTGTATTTTGCATGATTATTTCAAGAAAGGTAAAAATGCAGCTAAACCACACGTACACAAAAAGATCTGTGCAGGTATAGAGAAGGCGCTGTGACCGAGCAAATGCATCAAAAGTGGTTTGTGAAGTTTCTTGGTACTATTGACATTTTGGCCAAATAATTCTGTGCTGTGGGGCTGTCTTATGCATTGGAAGATGTTTAGGGACACCCTTGACCTCTACCCACTAGAAGCCAATACCGGGAGATAGCTGACATACTCAAAATATCCAGGTTAATAAAGTTATTGTTGAAGATGAAAAATGTGTCTTCTATTTTATGGGGGGGAAAAAGCTAAATGGATTTTTTGGCCAACCCAATAAAATAACCTAGAAATGATCTGCTTGTGTAATAGACACCTCATAGTTCAAGATCTAAGAGGTGGATCAACAGGATATTTATTCTTTTTTGAAGATCAATAAGAATTTACTTTATTTCCTCTCCTGATGCCTCTTCTAACTCCCTCTTTACCTTCTTATGGATGGAATTAAGCATTGCCATAGAGATCAAATAAAATAGCCTGGCAAATTGCAGAGCCAGGAAAGCACATTTAATTTACCTTTCAGTTTGGCTGTTGTTTCTCTCTACTATGGGACTCAGTGTAGTTTCCACCTAGCACAAGGGGTCTTAGCTGTCAGTCATACAAATTAGAGTCTGAAAGGGCCAATTATGTCATCAACTTTATCTTTTCACCAGAGTCGAAGAGAGCTGATGTTACTTTTTTTTTCTATGTTCTCCTGGGCTAGAATCGAAAATGTTTCTTATTACTTGAGGGCAAAGAAGATAAGAGTCGCTAATAAAAGCAGATTTCTGTTAGGAGGACTTGTATTTCAAATGGGGAAGGGGATTTCACTTAGGCATTCTCTGTGCATTTTTCAGTCCATTGGATGAAAATGACCTCTCCTCCATTTTCCTTTTACTAGCAAAAATGAATAGGCATTTTATCACTACACAAAGTCAGACTTAGAATTCTATCATTGGCATGTGTATTTCCCCAGGGAAATGAATCGGCCACAGAATCCTCCTGATCTGATGACAGATCCTGTCAGGTTTCCCTTTTGCTTAATAAGAATAAGAGTATTGGATTATGGGCTTCTATTTTTAGCTAAGGAAAAGAGACATGCACACATATTGAAAAGTGTGTTTAAGTATGCGCATACATGTTTGTATGGAGTGTGTATGGTAATTGTGTTATAAAAATATCAGATTAAAATAACACATATGATGAATTTTTCTCCTCAAGAAACATTAGTGGTAGAAAGATGCTTAGGATACTTTTCCAAACTTTTAAAATGTAACAGAGAGGATGTTTTCTTTGCTAAGGGTTACCAAGATAGATTGAATAAGACTCAGGACTAGACAAGACCTCCTGTTTTCTAGTTAACTGTTCTTCTATACTCCTCTTACTCAGGATTAGTTTTTCATTTTTATCAAGAGTGAGATTTCTGAATTATAAATGTTCTAGCCCGAGGCCTAGGCCTGAAGGAGTGACACCAGAAGAGAGAATTTTTTTTTCTTTCTTTAGTTCATATCTGCTTTAAGAAAAAAGTCCGATCTTCTGCAGGGAATATTCTCCATGCCAGACATAGAAGAGACTGACTTCTGTTATTTAAATGGGGATGGTTGGGATGGTAGACATGCAGTCAGACATCAGGTTGGGTTTTCCAGTAAAGAAAAGTATAGAGAGAGTAGGAAGTGAGGTCATCATTTATCATTTCTTAACATGCTATTTATCTCCTCGGTATCCCACTGATTGAAATGTTACAATTCAGTTTTAATCCTAAATTAATTATAGTGGTAAATTATGTACAAATAAGTGAAAGTATATACAATTAAATAAAAATAATATATTGTAATAATAATATAGCCAAATGTATTTTGGACTCTGATTTATCCAAGCCTATCAGTAGTCAGTGCTGCTGAGTCTCTTCTCATATTCTGATTTTTATAATAACTAATAACTAAGCAAGTAAGAGAAGATTAAAAGGAAAAAAATATGTATCTTTAATGGCTGAGTTTTCTTAGGATGTATCAGAGTTATGATTCATCCTAGGCTTCATAATTATCCTCTCTTATATGTACTATGTTCCAGGAATGATCTTCTAACAAGGTGTTTCTATCTGATTTTGACTAGGAATACATTTTCAAGTACGAAGGATAAACCATGAACACTTACTAATATCACAGCTACTTATCCTCCTGAAAGCACTACACCAGCAACAGCGGTAAGTGCCACAAGAGCTCTTTCCAGTCATGGAGAATATTCATGGCGCCTATCTTTGTTTTCCAAATGAAGACAAAGAGGCTTAGAGAGGTTAAGTACACAGCGTGGCTGGAGCTGCATCCTTAGTAAGTGATGGAGCTGGCTATAAACCCAAGTAAGTCTGACACCAGAATCCACAGCATGAAAGCACACACTCCAGTGTGTGCATACACGTGCATACACGTGTGCCTGTTGTGTATGCGAGTATGGTGCACACCAGTTGGGGAGGATAGATAATGTGAGGGAGAGGGCTGTGAGGTGGTTGCCGAGGTAACTGCAGTAGCACATCTGTGATCAGAGGTTTACTTCTTAAAAATTATTGTTATTGAATAATAGGAGCTACAAACTGTCTTTAGATGATCAGATGGGAAGGCTGATTTATATTATTAATACTATACTATTATTGTCATTTAAATAATGGTAAATATCCTACTTACTAAATGGTTTGATTTTTTTTGCTTAATCTTTTCCAGTATGTGGTTGAGCTAAAAAAAAGCGGGGCTAGATGTCTGAAATACATTATTTAAAGTTGTAAGTATGTAACTATATTATGTAAAGTGTCATGTCTGCAGAACTGTAATTTTTTTTGTACTCAGGTACTGCATTTTTACCATCTTTGGCCAAAGGTATTTGACAAAATAAGAAAATACTAAAGTAACCTCACTTTGAACAAGTAAAATGGAAATAGAGCAGATGTCGCTTTATAAATGGAGAAAAAAAGATTTCTGTCAGCATATGAAAAGTTTAAAATAGTTCACTTTGTGAAGAGTTAGACTTAAAATGATTGTAAAACTAACAGTGGGTGGGAGAAACACAATGACAGTAAATATATTAAAGTTCTATGGGTGTCATTTATACATCCAGTGGATCATATATCATTTATTTGCTAAGATAAGGCATTCTGTGATTAGAACTGTTTTTCTGTCTTGCAGAATTTAAATTTTGTATTAATTTGTATTTAAATAAAAATACAAACAACTTAGTATGCATCTATTACAGCAGAGGGTGGCAGGTGTATGGGGTATAATGTAGGCAGCTTGATTCATTTTTACTTTCTTTCTTGATAAAAAGATTCAGAAGTAATCACCAATCCAGCCTGAAGAGACTCTTTAAAATTGCACGTGTCCAAACAAATTTAGTTCTTTAAAAATGCTTTTTGCCCTCAGCGCATCCTTGCCCCAGCCAGTCCATTCCCTGCTGTCATTGATGAGACTTTAATAGACAATGAAGACCTATTTGAGTTTCCTAATCTTAGCTGTAAAATTTTTTAAAAATATTTTATTTATTTCTTTTAAGAGAGAGGAGAAGGGAGGCAAAGAGGGAGAGAACTATCATTCTGTGGTTATGCCTCTCACACACTCCCTGCCGGGGACCTGGCCTGTAACCCAGGCAGGTGCCCCAACTGGGAATTGAACCACAGGCCTGTGGTTCACCTTTTGGTTCACAGGCCTGTGCTCAATCCACTAAGCCATACCAGCCAGGGCTATAAAATTTTTTTTAATTGTCAAAAAATAAGAATAAATCTGTAGCATAGAGTTGGATTTTGAAGGAGTTGGTTTCTTCAGCAATTATTCCTTTTTTCTAATCACATTAAAATTCCATCTTTCCATTCTGTACAGTACAGTGAGGTTCTTAATTGTGGGCTCTGTTCTGATCATCGCAGGATTGCAACTCTGCATCCAACCAAGGTCAACTAGAATTAGGAACGTTAGCATACCACAATAAAGATGTAAGTATGCTTGCTCCCATTTCATTCCAGAGGAGGATCTCACCTCCTATAAAGCCATCTCCTATAAAACCAATGCCACTTATCCATAATCTCCTATTCAGTTTCAAGTCTAGATCTCCCATCTCACCAGCAAGTTTGTCTTTTTCTAAAATCTTCTTTAAATGTTTTCCTTGATTCAGATAAGCAGTAACCAGTTTTTGAGATTTGCAGATAAAGATTGCAAGATCCCAGCACATTTCTATATTGTTTTAACTTAAAAGAACTTGTAACATTGGGAGGCAATGTATTATTCATGGTTTGTCAAAGTATGTCATTCAGTTGTCAAAATCTGCTTCCCACAAACATATCAAAATAGCTGACTCTGGGGAAACCTACCATATTTAGCCTAGCTTTGGTAGATTGCTTTGTGCCATATAATTCCTCATAAACAAAGTTTTATTTTTTGGCCAAAGTCTTCATCCTCCAGCATTGACCTAAATGAAAACAAAAATAGAATATAAAGATGAATTTAAATTCTCCTGACAAAATATGATAAGATGGAGAAGTTCAATGATTATAATAAGTTCCTTAAAATAGGTAAGTTGGTCACAAAATATGCTCCAATGAGAATGTAGGTTTTTGTAATAACTTTGTTGTGAATTATTCAAATGATACTCAATAGGGACAATGATGAAAAATCAATTATTCTCAGTTAATATTATTCCTTATTATTTTATATTAAGGAATATACGGAAAATTATAATTTACATTATAATTTTACCTTTTATAGATATAATGATGTATGTGCATTTACAAGTTAAGAGTATTTCTCTAGAAAAAATAAATATAAAAGCTTGTGAATAAAATTTCTAGAGTTTCTATGAATCTTTCCTTTTTATAGTGTGATCTTACTATTTTGGTTCATTTTGTTACTTCTAATTCATGCTCTTCCATTAACTTCAAACAACTATGTTTGAACATAGGTTTTTTTTTCAGAGAAAAAAATTGTGTTTCCAGAGAAATAGAGCAAATGTTTAGTACTAGGCTGAACAAGTATACTGTATTTGTGACCTTCCCAAGTTACAGGGTGGTGGCGAATGGAGATCATCAGCGTGAGAGTGGCTGGCAGGCCTGTATCCCAGCATCTTGTTCAGGTGAAGGTGCCTCTAATTAGCTGTTCAATCGTATGTATACAAATTGAGTCCTGTTTTGAAATAAGAATTTTGGGGGGGATGGTAACTGTAAGAATATAATACCACATGCAAAACAAATCAAAACAAAACTAAGGAAAAGCACTTTATTCTTGCATATTTAATCTTTCAGATGTATTCTTTCATATTTCTGTTAGCAGATTATTCAACTTTAAATGTTCTTCCTGTTATAAATGACACCTGAAAATGGTACCTATACAACCTGTGGTGGGATTTTAAAGGTTAATTTTAAAGGAAAATTGCTACATGGACTCAGAAATTGTTATTACTTTCTTGTTCCTTGCCTGAGGCTTTATCTTTGGCCCTGAGCTTTCATCCTATAATAATAATAATAATAACAGATATGAGCCCTAGTACAAGAAGTGATTTACCACTGGGTATACAGTATAGTTATGTTATTGTTGTTGGTTATTTAATTTTTGTTTTTCACTAAACATTATACCTGAGATGACTGCCACACCTGGCAGTTGTGTGACTGTGAATGAGTTATGCTATAATTAAAGGTTGTAACTTATCTAGTGCAAGAACTTATGAACAGCAATCCAGCAGTTAGCAGAGGCAAACACCTCTTCTTTTCCTCCAGGTCATTTCTTCTTTCTAATGGAAACAAATTTTACCTGTATAACTGGTCAAAATGTGTACTACAATTGAGATACTTCCACAGCCAAGGACAGACACAAAACATATCATCCATTAAACTTGCCAGACTCAGGAGCAGAATGGTGAGAAGAAAGAAAAACATTTACGACACCTGTGATTTTCCATCCTGCACTGCGGAAGTCTCGGTACATACTCTCCTGTGGTCATAAGCTCCCTGGAAGCAGACATTTGGTAAAATGCAGTTGCTAGCCTCCTGTCAAATGGCCACTATAGAGCAATAATGCAGATTTTTTAAAGAATAAGCAAATTAGAATCAGAACTTTAATAATGAGAACACTAAAACAATTAATGATGTAGATCTTACAGAAACTTACTGTGTGTCACACATTGATCTAATAGCTTTAGATTTACTTACTCATTTAATCTTCTCAAAAACCCTATAAAGTAAGGACTATTATTGTCCCTACTGTATATACTGACAGATATTGCCAGAGTAACTCATCTAGTGAATGGTGGATAAGAGATTTAAATGGAGCCATTTTGGCTCTATAGACTAAATTCTTAACCATTCTTTCCTTATTTTTGTATTTTTCTCTCCAATGGAAATTATGATTGTGGCTATATTTGATTATTGTATTGCTATAACAGATAGGCACAGTTTCCATGGCTAAAAGCAACCGAAACTCATTATCTTACTTTTTGGAAATTGGAAGTCTTCAAATCAAGGTGATAATCAGGGGGAGTTCTTTCCAAGGCTCTAGGGGAGAATCCATTTCCTTGCCTTTCTCAGTGTCCAGAGGCCGCTCAAAGTCCTTGGCTTGTGGCCCTCCAATGAGAAATCAAATCACTGCAACCTCTGCTTTTTTGTTTTTGGGGGGGCTATCACATTGTATAAGTTTAGGGTGTACAGTTTATTGGTTTGATGCACTTATATATTGCAATATGATTACCGCCATGGCATTAGCAGCAATCCCACTCCTGGGTAAGGAGGGTGGGGCAAAAGTAGGTTTCCAGTTGTGAATACATGAAACACTGTGTTTTTTATTTAATTATTCATTATCATATCATTTCCCATACAAACAACTGGAAACCTACTTTTGCCCAACTCTGTATATCTGAAGGAATTGAAATAATAATATATCGAAGTGGAATCTGCATACTTGTGTTTATTGCAGTATTATTCATAATATGCAAGATATGGAAACCCCCTAAGTGTCCATCAATGAATGAATGGGTAAGTAACTTGCTGCTTATGTATACAATGACATATTAGCTATGTGAAAGAAGGAAATCCTGCCATTTGTGATGGCATAGATGGACCTTGAGGGCATTATGCTAAGTGAGATGAGCCAGAATGACAAATAGCACATGCTATCACTTATGTGAGAAACCTGAAAAACACTGACTCATAAAAACAACCTCTGCTCTGTCCCCACATCGGTTCCTCTAACCCTGACTTTTTCCAACTACTTACAAGGACCCTGTGATTACTTTGGTCCTGCCTAGATAATCTAGCTGAATCCATCTAGCTCAAGATTTGAAATTAATAAAATACACAAAGACTGGTTTGGAAAGTAAGCTAATACATTTACCAGCTCTGAGAACAATGGCATGGGCATCGTGCTGTCCTGCAGGGTGGCCATTTTTCAGCTCACCGCCATCATCAGTTGGTATGCACCACCTTCAGTGATAGCAGTCATGGTCTCATTATGTTAGCCAACACAAAACAAGGATATGATTCTGTTACTAGGATCAGAATGTCAGGACCTTATGAAAAACTTTGAACTTGGTAGCTTTTAAATTTTGTTCTCTCCTTTCTACTCATAAATTAAATGATTTGAACTCAATCAAAAGACAAATCAGTCATTTTTTTCAGAGGTTTAACAATGGGATTAGACAAAGCCAATTTCAAATAACTGTGAGCACATACGCTTCACAGGCACAAAATATAACTTTAAAGTTCAATATCTAATCCTTTTTTAACTCTTTGGGTCCTATTTCACTTGTTCTGGCCACTATTATGGCTGCTTAAAAGACAGAATCTACAAAATAGGTGAATAAAACATTGGAAAGTCAAATTCTGAGTCTACTCAAGGACTTTCTCAAGAGCCCAAAGGAAGCTTTAAGGCTATAATTTTAATAGTTGACACTGATTATAGCATATATATGTATATATGTATGCACATACATGCACATATCTATATATGATATATACATGCATGTATATATGTATATATGACACTGGTTATAGCATATATATGTCTATATGTATATATATGCTTTAATTTTAAAAAATTATTTTATGCCCATTGCTTATTTCTAACTTCACAATAAGTTTGTCAGTTCAGTTAGGCAATTTGTATGTTCATGCCCATTTTATTACCAATAAAATTCTTTGCCAACATAGACTCTTGTAAGTAAGTAATTGATCTGAGACAACAAACTCTTCATATGATTCCTAGTCAATTCTTAACCAAAGATACTATGTGACCTTCTAAAAAGTAGCCTATTTAGTGTCAAAATTGTCCAGATTCACCTTAGTGTTTTGTAAACAATAATACATCATTGAATGGTGTTTGGGTGAATGCTTAATTTGTTTAAAAAATTAAAACATGCATATGTTTTAAAAAAACTATCACTGGACAACACAACCACTAAGTTAAATTTAATATAGAGTAGAATGATACAGTTATCAATAATGCAAATACACATATATCTATGTATGTATGCATATATGCACAAATTATGTGTATTTATTTAAAATAATGAGTTTCAGATGCAAACAACGGAACTAATTTGTAATGAAGTATTGACTTTTGACAGGATTAAAAAGGAATCTAAATGTACTCCTTCCTCTCTTCCATTTTTATCCTACCTTGGATTTTCTTGGTTTCTATTCTGAAGTATATCACTTTAGTATCCCAGTGGTTCAACATCCCCCAAACACTAATCCATGTTTTTTTAAAATTCTTTTGTAATGGTATTATTGTTCAGACAATGAATCACCATGTGTTGAGCATTATAGCAAGTCCTGGAGCCCTAGACATGGGAAGATGAAGATACTAGTCCTTGCCCTTCAAGAATTTATGACTCACTAAGTGAGATCACACATACATAGCTGATTACAATAAAGACAGAATGCAAATACAATATGGATAGCAATGTATAGTGTTTTCTATCTTACATCCAAACATTTATTCTCTTGATATCTTCCTCCCAGTTGCCTATTTGGAAAAATGCCTAACAAAAGATTTTATTAAAGAAGTTAAAATTATTTTATTACTATAATTGCTATTGACTTATCCTTAACAGAAGGCTTAATAGAAAATGATGTATAAAGATGACTTGCTTTAATCTGAAAAATAATTTTACAAAATGAAGTTTCAGCTGTTGTGGTAGAGTTACAATAGTCCTGTCTTACAAGGGCATCCTAATATCTTTCAAATCACAGGTTAAAGTTTTATGTTTGCAGATGTATGTAGTCCTGTCTGTACATGTTTTAGAACGTGGTTCTACAAAACAGCACATAAGTCAGTGATGGGAAGAGATGCGATGCTAACCCCACCCCGCGCATCTGGAATGCTCATCAATAGAAACAGAAATACCTGCTCAACTTTTTTTCAGAGAAGCTAAGGAATATGCCTTTGGTAGGCTCTCTAGTCATTCTGATGTGTGATTCAAAGAACTCTCTTTGTGGAAGACTTTTGAATATTCACAGACAAAAATAAACAAGTAAAAATTCTCAGCTGTTCTAGCATTGTAACCTTGTGTACATATATCTTCCAACAATCTCTAAAACATTCAGCAAACTGCTTATTCTGGTCAGTCACTCAAATGCCTTTAAGTATAAGCCAGGAATGAGGTCCTCAAGAACAACCTTATATTATTTGACCCTATTTGAAATCCTCTTGTTGAGACATAGGGATCCATCCAATGATGGATTCCTAATTTTCAGGTGTATAAGCTTGACAGTCACCTTGATATATCCAGCTCTACACAGAAATCAATACCAAAACAGGCTTACTTTTTTTATCTGAAAGTTCACCTCAGGCTAGTGTAAAGTCTGATTTCCAATTAATTATTGATGGGTAATCTTCTTTTTTCTTAATTGGCCACTTGGACAGAATTCTCCAGGCAGATGGCTTACAAATGAGTGACTTGTAACCACCTTCAGATGGTTCAGTGAGTGATAAGCCACCACTTTCAGACGGCAGATTGTATAATGTTGCCCAGTGTTAATCATTCATTTTTTGTCAAAGTTGGCAGTTATCTTTTGTATATATTTAATGCATACTAGTCTTTAATGATAGAAAACAATCTATTTTAACCTCAGAGATGAAAAACAAATTACTTACAAAAAGGCTAAAACATTTTCCATAATTATTTCCAGAATGCAGACCAAAAGGACCAGTATTCTGTAGCAGTAACAGGTAGTGCAAAGAGAGATGGTTGAACAGCCCATATTTCCCAGTTTCTGTTTTATTTTTCTTTTCATGCACATTTTAGGGAAATTAAATTTCCTCTAGTTTGTGCTAATTTTTACTTACAAAAGGAACTTTTAATGTTAAGATAACATTTGATGATAAAAATTATGCTCCTGGTGCTTTGCTAATGATACTAATATTTTGTGTTTGATTTTGAGAGGCAGACAAATACACATTATTCTAAGTGGCTTTTGAATAGGCAATCTTTTAAAATCAAATAAAAATGACATGGAGAAAAAAACAAATAGATATACAAAATTCAATTTAAAGAAAAACACTACCACTTTTGGAAACTGCTTAGTGCATCTGAGGCTATTGTGATTAGAAACAGAAGACCTCATTGCCAATATTGGGCAAGTTATAAACCTCGATGTGGTTCCCTTTATCTTCTCCAAATAGACCTCTTAAGGTTTGTACTGCTCAATTTATGAAGTTGAAGTGAGGATTGCATATAGTAAGCCACTGTCTTCTGAACTTTGGTAATGATGTGTCACCCATGGCAAGAGTAGAAGAAGCCTTAACTACCTAGATCCCTCCGTGCTTTGGAGAATCTGATTGGAAGGGGCAAGGATGTAACTCCCACATTTAACTATTAACATGAGGTCCTAGTGAATATTAGCCCTAAGACAGATTAGAAAATACTGAACGAAGTATTGGAATATTTTACTGGGAGGAAATAAGCAGCTAACAGTTAAAGGCAGGGCTAACATTTATTTAGCCAGAACTCCTAGGCATGCTGATAGCAACTACAATATGAGCGTCTGCTGGTCAGGTTTGCAAATAACCACTTCTGGCAGCCGCTGGCTGGTTCCTCCTCTGAGCACAGAGGCCCTGCTGTTTCCCATTCCCAGCAAAGGGGCCAGGGGGTTGGCAAGTGTGTGTCACAGTAACTGGTGGCAAGATTCTGTTTTCTGGATTGGCCATTGCCTGTGCTAAATGTTTTTACAACATCACCCCTGGGCCAAGGCATATGCTTAGTAAATCCATGGAGAGGTTGCCCAAAATCTTGGAAGTAAAAGTGTGTGTGTTTCCGTGAGAGTCTAAATAAAATTGAAAACAAATGAACGGCACCAAGACAGAGTGCCGGTATTATTTCAGAAGTTTTATTTGCTCTGGAGCTAGACTTATTACTCTGTTTTCAGAATATGTTCTGAAATTATTTCAGAACAGGGGAAAATCAGTAGTTATTTTCATTCTGAATAAATTTAGCCATGAAGAAAACCAATAGAAAAAGACTGAAGAACAGTAGGTAAGACGACGCGGAACCTCCAAAGATGGCTTTGATGCTGGCAGGTGACAGCGCAATGGAGGGCCGCGGTCAAGGGAAAGGGAGGAGAAAGGAGAGCGGGGCCTGCACAGAGCACTGAACGATGACGTGTATAAAGCTTGAAATGTACAGAATATAAGAATGTTCTGTCAAGACAAAAAGTATTTTTGGTAAGCTGCAGCAAGAGAAACAGAGCCTTCAAAGAATTGTTGAATAAATTAAAAGCTTTTGAAATAGCAATACAGTTTTATATCATAAATATGCAAGACATGCATGATCTCTTACTCTAGGATTTCTTAAGCTTAGAGGTTTCAGTATGTGTATATAAACTTATGCAATAAATGGGGGGGGGGAACTGTGAGTACAGTGAATCAGCAATAGGAAAGTCATCATGGAAGATTTTCACTAGAAATGCTGAGCGATCTTGAATTACGGAAAAATGAGAAAAGGAATGGGAATGGAAGCAGTGTGGTTCAAAGAAAGTACTGATGTCAGCAACTGTTTTTTGAGACAGTGATGGAAAAAATGGGGGGCGAGGAGGCAGAGTCTGGCCTCTGAGAACACCGCTAACAGGTTGGTAAGCGGGGAGCGTGCACAGAGCCTACATGGAGAATAATAGATACAGGAGCTGCGGTTTGCAGTAGGGGTTTATGGCATTCATAGGTTTCCTTCAGCTTGTTCTGTGAGTAGACTGGCTACTTAGAGTGCCAAAAACAAATGAAAAGGGGACATTAATGATCTCTTACTATCACCCTAATGAAGAGAAGGCAATTGTTAAAACTCACCTCATAACTGAATGTGCCAACAATTAGTAGAGAAATTTAATTTAACTGCTCGGTAAATTTGCCCTTAGGCTTACAAGTGATATGGTTAAATGTTTCCAAATTACCCCCCTTTGCTTTAATATGTAAATAAAGGATATAAATTAGGTGATATATGAAGCAGAGTGCCTCAATCCGGGAGGCATGCAGCTATCTAACTACTGGGCTAGTGCCCAAGGTAGGGCAACTTGACTTCCACCAACTTTACCTATAATCCTGTAAATAAACTAAAAGATAAATTATTGCCAACATATGAAGTTGTTAACAGCAAACATGTTTTTTGATCTTCCAGAGGTTACTTCAGGAAGAAGTAATTGCATTACTTCTGTTCAACTATCTTTCTTCTGCTCCGTGTGGTTCAGCTGATCACGCACTTACTCATCTGGATCTCAGTTCCCGGTGACTGATGAGATCTCTGCTTATTCACAAACATGTATTCGAGACTCAAGAAGGTAACATGCATCCTTCTGCTTAAATTCAACAGCAGAAACATAAGTTCTTGCTTCTAAGTTCACATCATGTCCATTAATCCATTTTTTATTTCTTTCATAAGTCATTAAATAATTTAGGGTGTGAGGTGTGCTTGTTGAAAACATTCCTTCTTCCACATCTCACCAGGAGAAACTTGCTTCAGTTTCTAATTTTCTGTACCATGGGCCTGATTCTGCAAAATCTCTTCCTCTTCCAAAGTTAAATATCTTCAAACTCACCCATTTCTGGAAGTGCTACTTTACTGTATGTAGGCTTGATTGTACAGCAACTTTTTCTCAAGAATTTTACTTCTGTCTTCTCTATTTTAATAAATATTTTCCTATGATTTTTGTCTTTCTGCTAACAAACATTCTAACATTTTCCCCCAAGTTTAAAATTTTATTTCTAGTCTGAGCATAGGGAGACAGTTCTCCATGGACTCCCAAGTGTCAGCAGGTCTTGCAAGCCCAGGTATCAATTAACTTTGTTCTGGACTGTCTTTTCCAGGATGTTTGTATAGCAAATAGCTTTGAAAGAGATTGTTTCCCTCTGTGGAGCAAAGAGATTTCTTTACTGTGCAATATAAACATGGTGATGTCTCCTTTCATGACAAAGGTCAAACAAACGTATTTCCCATTATGTATGGGTTTCCTAAGCCGTGTGTTCTCCACCTATAGTTAAACCCAACCCACTGTATGTGCAGGCATCTCAGCCCAAGAAATTCATGCAAAGGATGATACTCTGCTGGTGGAGCGATTAATGTGAGTGATAAAGTTTTTTGTCTCTGACCCAGGAGTCTCTGGGTTCTTCCAGCATCCATGAAACTATGGCAGGCTAACTGCAAACCTGTAAATAGAGTAAATCCTCAGTGTTTTGATATGAACAGGCCTTCAAGTATCATCTCTTATCATCTTTTCACCAGCCCAATCCTCAGAAAATAACCGACCTGCCCTGCCTCCACTTCATCACGAACCACTCACTCTTAAACCCCATGAAGTCTAACGCTCTCTCCTATACCATTACTGAAATTTCTCTCAGTGACACAAAACTCTCTCTTATTAGTGAATCCAGAATTCTCTAAACAACTACTAGTGTTTTGCTTATTTTTTGACGTTGCGAAAACATTTGTTAGCTTGGTCATCTTTTCCCCTTGAAACTCTTTCTCATGGTTCCCTTTTAGGCTTCCATCAGTCTTTCTCCGTCACTGTCAACGACCTCTCCTTCACTAAGGTCCCAATAGAAATCGTACCTCATGTTACAGGACCAGGTTTTAAAGCTGTTTTTGATCATTCATTGTCACCTTAAACATTTTCAGCCAAAACTATGTTTTCTGGCTTACCTGTCTCAAAGCCTCACTGTCACAGCTCTGCATCTGCTGGCCACACATCTCTGTCTGCAAGCCCTCAAATTCATACCCAGAGTCAAACACCTTTTAGCTTGAACCAAACTTAGGTATTTGTAGAAAGGAAGTCATTATTCACTCAGGTTTCTTAGTTTCAATGTTGAGAAACATCACTTATTCTTCTCCATATATAAACTTACTGTCTTACTGTTTTTATTATTCATTTTCCATATGCTTTTTTGTTATATTCTTTAATTTATTATACCAATTAATGGCACATTAATCTCATTCTTAGTATATTACATGTATTTCCTAATGGGATTCACTCTCATTTATTTGATGCATTATTAACCCGGTGATCATTTATTTTCTCAAAATGCAACAGAAATTTTTTCAAGTTCCAGACCGAAAAACATCCTTGTCTCTAGAATAACTTATGTTGAAAAAGTCCACAACTATGTACCAAGTTGCATCTCCATTGTTCTTTCTAACCACTGCTTTAAATACATATATTCATTTTCTCATTCAAAAAAATTTCTTATCATCAATGTTTCAGGCACATTACCTGAACTCAGAGAGCAAAGATGAACAAAAAGTGTTCATCTTTGAAAAAGTGTTCATGATTAAAAAGTGTATTGTCTGCACTCAAACAAAATATTAAAAATAAATATTAAACAAAAAATTCTACAGTGCAGCGTCATAAACACAAAGTGGCCAGTGACAAATGCCTTTTTCCATACTCTTGCTCAGGTTATTTTCCTTGTACAGAAGGCCATTTCCTTCTCCCTACCCATGTGGGGGGGGGCTCCACCCACAGGACCCTCCCTACCTCCCCCACTCCATGCTCAGGGACTTGGGGAGGAAAGGTAGCCAATCTCTCAAAGGAGAAGGGACTTGAGCCTGTTCCTCAACGGGTTTTAATTGGGTTTAATTTGCATGGGAACACAGGACACACAGATTAAGCTCAGTCATTGTCAGGCAGTAATGATCACACAATAGATGACATTCAAAGAACTATGAGGGCTTATTCTGAGCCAGGGTCAGATAAAGGGAAAGAAATTTTTTTGGCC
Source organism: Sturnira hondurensis (assembly GCF_014824575.4). Taxonomy (NCBI): domain Eukaryota; kingdom Metazoa; phylum Chordata; class Mammalia; order Chiroptera; family Phyllostomidae; genus Sturnira; species Sturnira hondurensis. The sequence continues at coordinate 232,009 of NW_028082296.1, forward strand.
CTTTCCCAAAGGGCCATAAAACTTTGGGAAACAAATTCATTTTATGCTTAGACCCTTATCATTTAAACTGAGGGTATTAGCAAAGCAAATTCACAGGATTTTATGCTTTCTTTCTTAGGCCTGATCTCCCAGGGAACCACCCATTCAAGAACAGGGCCATACCCTGCTCTGTCATTGTTTTATGCTTAAATAGGGCAGGGGAACTAAGGCAGCCAAGAGATTAGGAGACTTTTCACAGATAGAATGAAGACTCAGGTTATGACAAAGCCGAGAGGTGAGGGTCCATCACCCTTTTTTCTGTATTTCCCCAAATCCTTCCCTGAGGGCCCCTTTGTGACCGTGCCTGTCTTAGGTCATCCCTCCCTTGAGGAATCTTACCCCTCATTAACTAACCAGTCATCTTCCCGGTGCCAAGCAGGGTGAAATAAGAGGGCAGAGGCGGTGCCCCTGCCAAGAAGATAAGCTTTGTCTCCTTGGTGGCTTTTGATCCTAAAGTCTTTTTATTCAGCCTTAGCCATGGGGAGTTATAGCTTCTGAAACTAGGTGGGACAGTTCCCAACACCCACTTATGTGTTTTCTTTTCATTTAAGTCCAATGCTTAGCTCCAATTTTATTTTTGTACGAGTCTTTTTCTCCAAAACTAGAATGCTGTTCATCTCTGTAGCAATTAATACCAGTATCACTCAATTTAAACTCAGCATAAACTATTTCATTTTATTATTAGTCTTTTCCTGTGGCTTTGGTTCTCATGTGCTTATAAGATTATATGTACCTTTAGAAAAGTATATTAGTTAAGACTAGTGTTCAACTTTTAGCAATTAAAAAATATTTATTTTACTTACTAAACAGAAAAACCAGAAATGAAAATTTTGTATAATATACAGCTCATGGCTGAGATTACTGTAATTTTTTCAGCCCTTCAAATATGATCTCAAGATTGCCACTCCAGGAATAGCAAAGATATTTTCCCTTTAGTTAACCAAAGAAAGAAACACAGGTTAAACAGTGGTGCCAAAATTAGGAAAAGAAGCAGGGAGAGAGCAGAGGAGACTAGAAAATATAAAGTGAAAAAAGTCCAGAGATATAAGTAAATCTCATGGGCCCCAAATATATCAGGTAGCTAAATTTAACTGCAAAGGAGTCTAAAAAATATAAATTGTAACATGGATCTATTGCTTCTCATTACAAAATTGCAGTTCTATTAATAAGAAAAAGAGAAAAGTGCACATTTGTTAGGTCACTTGTAGGAACGGTCATAGTAAAACTGTTTCTATCCACCAGCTACTAATACTCATTCATTGACATTCAATGTAAGTTACTAGAAAATCATCCTGTATTTTTTACCCTTTGCTGGTAGATATGTCTGTTTCAATAGATATGCTTTTAGTTTGAAGAAATGACAGAGCCCTATAACAAATTATTCTTCAAAAATTGAGAGCAAAGAAAAAAAGAGAGAGAGAGCTCTAATTATAAATAGGCCACCCTTAAACTCTATCTTCGTTCACAAAGAGGAGTGATGTAATATTTACACACAGAGACAAAAAAACACACAAGCCTGCAACTTTCATTTTACAACTTCAGTCATAATTTTAAAATGTATGGAACACCGCTATTCATTTCTTTAAAAAATTCATTGATGTTTGCAGTAGTTCTGGAGATGTGGATGACCTCAAAGGCACACTTGTGTTGCTGATACCAGACACTTAAGTATCTCTATTAAAGAGATACTTAAAGAGATATTAAGTATCTCTTTTATCTAATATTATCTAATATCTGTAAGTATCTTTTTAAGATATCTCTTTTATCTAGTATTGAAGAGATACTCACTTAAAACTTGGTATCTCTATTAAAACTAAGCATTAGCAACGTTGTAGACATTGTATACCAGGAATCACAAAACTCCTCAAGAGAAAGACACAAACAATAAAGACAGTGGTATGTGTAAACACATGGGGAATTTTATTAAAGAAATGAAAAATAAAAAGAAATTCATATTTGATACATAATGTCAGAAATGAACAATGTATCCAATAGTTTGACAGAAGACTGAGCACAACAGAACAAAGAATGGGTAAAACTGATACATTCCAAAAGAAATTATCCAGCCAAATCAGATATGAGATAATGAAGCATTCAGAGTGAACAGAGCTTCTGAGATGCCTGGCCCGAGAGGATGTTCTAACAACAGTGCAGTGAAAATCCTAGAAAAGAGGTGAGAATGGGCTGAGGCGAGAGTTGCTGAAAGATATCGAATCACAGATTGAAGAAGTTTAGAAACCCTTAATTAAAATAAATACGAAGAAAACATCACTGACAAAAATCAAACTACTAAAACATATATAAAGATATGGAGGAAAAAATGCTGAAAGCAACCTGAAAAATATTATATTAATTTAGAAGAACAATAAGAATAATGGGTAACTACTCATGAAAAGCAGTATTAGACTGATGACAATAAAATTACTTTTTAAAGCACTTCATTTTTTAAAAAGAACTCTCATGGAAAACATTGAATAATAAAGGCATAAAAGACATATTTAGACAAAACTTTTTTAAAAAATTGTCTTTAGCAGACTAATAACACTAAAAATATTTTAAAACTTTTTCAAGATAGTCTTACATTATTGACAAGGTATTATAACATTTATTTAAAGATAGGATCTGACTCTGCCAAGTAAAAGATACATATCACAATCTCCAGAGAAATCTCTAAAATAAATCACAGGGCTACAGCTAAAAAATCAATACTGGGGATAAAGATGGAATACTAAGAAATACTTAATCCAAAAGAGTACAAAAATCTCAAAACATTATGTTAAATGAAAAATCTGATTTAAGTGAGTATATCCTGTGTGATCCCATATATGCGACTGTTCAAAAACAGTCGCACTTAATCTAAGCTGGTAGAGCACAGACAGTGTTTGACTGGTGGGCCAGGGTCAGGTGCACAGGTGTGTGACCAGAAGGAACCAGAAAGGACCCATCTTATTGGGATGATGTGAATTATATTGCCACCCCACCCCTGTAGTCTGGACAATCTCCTCATCTCAAACTCAGTTTAATCAAATCTGCAAAGTCCTTTTTTTGCCATGTGAAATAATACACTTTTTTTGCCTTGTAAAATCACACACAGATTTCAGTGAGTGAGTGACGGCCTTCTCCTCAAAAAAGGTTTAATGGCTGTGGCTGTCCTCGAGGAGAAAGTGGCATCAGGGGGAAAAGGGGTCATGTGTGGTATCACTCTGTCTGCCACAGCGACCAAGTGATCAGGCTAATTAAATACAGATTCTCAGATCTGCTGACATGAAACTGGGAAATGAAAACAGCTGTAACACGAATCAGACCCATAACCACACTGATGCAAGTATTAGAAACAGAAACTATTGGCAAAGTGAAATCTCAGTCTTTGTAAGAGATTCTCCTTATATTTTTTCTGAATTCTCCTGACGTGCAATTTTTGTGAAACCTGCCATAGTCACCCACACTGTTGAACTCACCTGTGGTCAAGTCAGTAGGGTGTGAAAAGCTGTGTAGTCATCACTAGATTTTTCCCTCTGTGCATCTCAGTGAAATTATAGCTATGCCCATTTTGGGAGCGTGCTCTGCATCTAGTTTGTGCTCAGTAAGAATTTGACATTGATCACCACAAAGAGAGTGATCTCATTACTGTTGATGACAGTAAAGTGGATTTGTAGAAATCAGCAGAAGACACAATGCTGTTACAAGCACCCACCTTGTGACTAGGGGCCATGTGGGCTGGGAAACACGGCAGATTAATACCATTTAGTCAAACACCCAGGTATTTTACAAAAACCAGTGTTAAGTTCCTGTGTCCCTGAATGTAATTCCTTATTTTAAAAATAGATTGTTTCTTAATGGGAAACCAACATTTTCTTTCTACTCATCTTGCCTCTAAATCCATTTGTGACTGTAGATACTGATTTCTGACAGGGTATAACCCAATTACGAACTTCCCATGAATTCACAAGCCCCCTCTTATAGTTTATACTCAGCCAATCCCATTGTTTTAATACTAGGAGTCTGTCAAAACAAGCAGAAAGCTTTCACCATTTCCATTAAACTAACCTGACCAATTTAGGACTTACAGACACTTTAGCTCCACAAATCAAGCTTTCTATTCCTATGGGTCTTGACTGAGCTTATTTACTCAGCTTAGGTTTGTGAGAAGAGCTATCAGCCGGCTCCTCTTTAAACCCATTTGTCTCTTGGGAGATTTTATCTCAGGAGCCTTCATGTACATAATTACTTATCTTCTTTTCTAAAACAAAACATAGTAGTACTTGATTTTCACTTTAATACAATATATCATTAGCCTAGGTTTTGCAGTGAGAGATCTTTAACTAGTAACTATGTTTATCTCTGTACTTCCTAGAATCGGTGACATAAACATTCCTAAACTAGTAAGGAACGGTTGTTTGAGAGATATATTTTTCTTCTCTGTTTCTCTGTCCTTGGTTAACAAAAGATAATGGGTACAGTAACTGGAACATATGTACTTAAACAGGTCACTGGTGAATTTAAACTGAGGACAATATTGGACCTAAGAGGGCGCTTCTCTAACAGTCAATGAAATAGTAGTTCCTTTTGTTGTTGTTTGGTCAGGCTCATTAGGATCGAGAAACCAATTACACTTTCCAGGAATTACGTGAACAATAATAGGAAACAGAGTTTCTCTCTCACTCTTCCAGAATACTTAGATCATTTTTCATTAAGAGGTAGTTTGTGGTTTGAAGTAACATTTTCTCCAAGCAATCATGAGAGCTGCTTACACATGAGCAAGAAAATGACTTTCTTATTATACACATACAATTTCACAAAAATTGGGTAATCTTTTAAAAAAATTATTGAGCTCTAATAGAGCAGATGATTTTAAAAGCTCACTTAGGTCACTGTCTCTCATCCCCTGAAATTTTATCACTTACTGTAAGTAAAACCAGGAAGGTGGAAGTTCTATCTCATATTCAGAGATCTCAGAGGACTCCACACTCTGCCTGGGTAGTTCGTCCCAATGCCTGACACCCCTCTCTGGTTTTGTCATAGCGGAATCAGAGTGGTATACTGTTGTATAACAATTACCAACATGACACCATCACGGATCTCTACAACTCAGTCAGTTAATGTAGACCTTCATCTTACGCAACCTAAAAAACAGTAACCTGGATTTTTTTACCTCTTTAAACTAAATCTTTCTAAAGAAATTCTTTTAATCAAAATAATGACTTTCTTTAAGTTTTCCACAGTCTTTGTGAGTTACCTCTTTTATAATTGCTTGTGCTACACCTTTTTGAACATATTTGCTATATTTTGGCATTTTTCCTACCTCTAAATTACAACTTCCTAAAGTATAAAGCCTGAAAATTGCTTTCCTTAGCCTCCTGTTCAGCTAGGGCATGGGCACGTGACCCAGAATCCACCAATCAAACTTGCTGAAATGTGCACTTGTAAGTAAGGAAAGTGAGGACTCAGACACCGTGCATGCTCCAGTTAAGAAGGTGGTAGAGATGCATGTGTTTGGAGGCACCAGTGACTACCAGGGACCTTTCCTGAAACAAACACGTGCCAGATGAGCAAGACAAACGGAATCGTTTCCTCACACGCCAGTTCTATAGCCTGATTCTGGCTTATTGCTAGAAGTCCAATGAGAAGTTTATCATTTAGCCCCTAAACAGTCTCTGAGCTGTGCAAATATTTTTATAATCACTTGTCCATGAAAATGAAGGGGGAATCTCTTGCAGTCTGTAAGTAAGAACTCAGACTAATATCACATGTAATTTTGTTTTAAATATTGTATATCTTTGTATTTCTAAATACAATTCAAACTGCTAGTCCTGGTAGGGTGGCTCAGTTGGAGTGTCATCCAGCACACCAAAAGGTTGTGGGTTCGCTTCCCGGTCAGAGCACGTATCTGGGTTGAAGGTTCCATCCCTGGCCCAGGTCCATCTGGGAGGCAACTGATCAGTGTTTCTCAAACACATTGATGGTTCTCTCTCTCTCTCTCTTTCTGTGTCTAAAATCAATAAACATATTCTCAGATGAGAACTAAAAAATCAAAGTGCTAATATTTCCCAAATTCTGGCCTCAAAATTCCATTTAAATAATTGATCTCTCTACTCTTCTATAGCAATTACACATGACAGCCAAATTGTTCTATTCACAATTCATATCACATATAATCTTGAGGTACAGACAATTATTTAATTTACTCCCACAGACTACTTCCTCCCGACTCATAACAGAACACAGTCAGATGCTCTGTAAATATTTCACACAAGATAAATTAGGTAGCCGCTCACCCTTAGTGAGGCCCAGCTGCAGGATTAGCTTGCAGAATATGCTTGCACAAGGCATATTTGTTCAGCTCTCTGCAAGGGAGTTGCACAAACAGTAGCTGGTTTATTACTTCAGTTACATGCCACTCATTTCTGCTAATTTGTAGCCAGAAAATAATTAGAATAACAGAATTTGGCCTACAATGAATGACTCTGAAGTCCTTACCAGTCAATATATATTTATTAGTTAACATTATCCATCTCAACCAATCTCTGTGGCTTAACACAGCAAATGTTTGTTTCTCAATCACATATTATCCATTTTAGGGGGCCAGAGTTTTCCTCCACTTGGTGAACAGAGATCAATAATGGGTCTATTTTGTGATGTTTTGTTTAAACTCTTGGTCCTTGAGGCAGGGGAATATAGGAATAGGAGACACATAGAACCTTTAAACTGCTTTGGGCCAGAACCAGCCCATGTCCCTTGTATTCACGGTCCATTGTCCGCAACTAGGCAGGTGGCTCAAAAGAAGAAGAAATGTACAGGAAAACGTGGAATATCTGATGAGCACTATTCACTTATGTCATATAATCTGAAAGTAATTTGCTGCATTTTAAGCCTATTTATTAAATGATAGTTTAGTTTTGTAGTGACAAACTAAATGCATTTTCCATTATTTTTCGGAAAGACTCTTTTATTTCCCTACTTTCGCCATAAACAAATCATGCTTCTTTACACTTTATTTCATGTTGCACTCTTACCTGCCATGAATTTCTTATCCAAACATACCTGCCTTCCACTCAGGGCGTGCTTAGTTCGGAAACGCACAGAAGCCCCAAGTCAACACCCTCCCACTTGCCAGGCGTCCCAAACCGTGTGGGAGTCCTTAGTCCCACGTGTTTCTCCACACGTCTTCTCCCACACGTCTTCTCCACGTCTCTGCAGCCCTTACGCCACAAGACTTAAAACTAAATTTTTGTACCTTTAGGTACAGGATATTTTGTTAGTCCCAAGAGACATGAGTACGATCAAAAGCAGTGCTATGTAGATGACAAAACGTGTGAGAAGGCCCAGTAAGTGACAGCAGTAGCCGTTACTTTGGGTAATAAGGAAATAGACTCTAAATGGTCAATAACTTGGCTACATTAGGTAATAAAATGGGCAAAGCAGGCAGACATAAGATCGATCTGTTATTTTTATTAATTGTAAACTGATGTTAGAAGGAGACTAGATCTGCTGACACAAGCATGCTGTCTGGCATTCCCTCCCCTTTTATTAAAACTGCTCAGGAACAGGCAGAGCCGAGCAAATGCCTTACTTCTTCCATTCAGGGACAGCCTGGTTATTGCAAAGAGAAGGAGGAGAAGTGTGAGATGAGAGGCAGCTGCTCCTAAAGAGGGAAAAACCGTAAAAGAATTGAGCCACACAGTTTCATTTTTTCTCTCTGTATACCAACCAATCAGGCAAATCAATTTCCCTCTCATGGTGAGGAAGCAGTAAAGGGCTATGGAAAGAAGAGATGAAAGGTACCTCCGAAACCTTTTATTCCGGGGGAGAAGAATTTTCTCCTTGCAGAGAAACAGGATGGTGAGAAATGAACATTTCCCCTTTCAACCCTTTCAACCCCCTTGAATCACAAAAGGTCTCACAAAAGGGAGTTTCTCTCCTTTGTAGAGTTTTGAAAGTGGAGCTTCTCTATGAAAAAAGGTGGAAAGAGCCCTGACAAAGTGGCTCAGTTGGTTGGAGAGTCATCCCTTACACCAGAAGTTTTCGGGTTTGGTCCCAGGTCAGGGCACAAACCTAGGCTGTGGGTTCAATTTCTGGTCTGCAACCAATTAATGTGTCAGCGTTTCTCCCTCTGTCTCTCTCTCGCTTCTCTCTCTCTCTCTCCCGTCCTCTCTCTAATCAATTAACATATCCTCAGATAAGGATTAAAAAATGTTGGAGGAAAATATGTTGCCTGATCATTTGTATAGATGACGGTGAGAATTAACTCTATGCTTGAACAGCAAAAGTGTTGAAATATTTTCCCCAGAATGGTAGGTTCTTTGTTAAAATATAAATACATCCCCCTAGGACCAGGAATGAAAAGCGCATCTACAGGGCATTCTGTAAACAGATTTTGAGTGGAAAGAGGTAGCAATCAATTTGTGGACGTTTTTAATTTGGGACTTAAGAATTAGAATTTTATTTCATAGTCATGAGTGCAGACTTTCAAGCAGGGGCTAACAGGGACGACATATCATTGCAGGGAGATTAATCAAACAATGCTTTATGCAATGGATTGCATTTCCAAGAGTCTTGAGGGAGGGAGTTCAATTAGCAGATAATTGCAATAGCCTTAGGATGATCTGATGGTGACTCTGATTAAAGCAGGAGAGGCGGGTCTGGAAGAGAGTGCAGCACGGTTATGTAAAATTCCATGGAGGAGAACTGGCAGGCCCTGATAAACGACCAGACTGGGGAGCTGTGGGGGGAATGATGATCAACTGACTCGTTATTAACTGAGCACTTATCCTGATGTAGGGCTCTTAGAGGAGTAAATTCTAATGTGCAGCATCATTATCATTTTTTTTTTTCAGTGGGAATATGCTGGTTGTAGGGAAAAGCTCATGGAAAACAAGTGAAGATGTCAGGCATGGATTCTGGGGGTTACTGTAGTGTCTGTGCAGAGCTAGTAGCTGGATATGTGGAAGCCAATGCAAGCTAAACCTATGTTGTATTAAGGGATGGAGAAATCAATCAAAATAAATTATTAAATATAATTTAGTAGTGAGATGGGCTCAGATTGTTGTGTTGTTTTTAGTCTTATGATCTGTTCTGAAAACATGTATCAACAAGAATTGTGTCAATTTTATCTTCAGATTTATTTCAATCACTGTAAAATTCTTTATTAATGTTAATACAAAGTAATAATATTAATAAATACATGACCCTTTCATAACATAACTACTATACATATGTTTTTAAGTCCAGGATAATGACAGTTAAGCAAGTATGAATATGAATACAGAATATGAAAATTACAAATTTTAAAGAAAAAATTCAATAAATGGCATTAAAACAAACACAAGCTGAGTTGAACATAAAGAAATGAGACATATTGACAGCAACAAGGAATTAGAGTTTTAAAAAACATTGAGCCTGGCCAATGTAGTTCAGTTGGCTGGAGCGTTGCCCTGTGCACTGGGGTTGGGGGAGAAAGGGGCACTGCAGGTTCGATCTTAGGGCACGTGCCTAGTGTGCAGGATTGGTTCTCATTTGAATTGTATGTGACAACCAACCAATCAATGTTTTCTCTCTCCCTTGAATACTATATATATATATAGTATAGTATATATATATATATATATAGTATTCTGGCACAAATAAGTACATATACTATATACTATATATAGTATAGTATTCTATAGTGTTATAGTGTGTGTGTGTGTATATATATATATATGTATATATTCTGGCACAAATAACGCCCTTTTTATTGTAAAATCTTTTATTACAAAATCATAAGCATGTACTTTTGTTAACATGATATGCTCAAGCACACCATATGGCATTTGAGGTGAAATATTCAAATTAAAACTATAAATTATTACACTCATTTTATTACCCTACCTACCAACCACTCAAGCCAGTGTTACTTCTGCCAGAAGTATATATATATATATATATATATATATATATATATATATATATATGCATATACATATCCAGAAGGTATCTAGCCATGTAATATGAAAAATAGAGACATCTATTGAAGAATATATGACATACAAGAAACATTGTACAGAGGACAGTGACGCTTCAGTCCCCTTCAAGGTAGGGACGTTGGGACCTCAGACAGTTCTCCCCATCAACATCAGCTGCCCATCGTATTTGCCGTTGGATTATCATCAACAGTCTGAAATCTTTCCTTTCAAAAACAATTTTAAGCCCTGGCTGGTGTAGCTCAGTGGATTGAGCACAGACCTGTGAACCAGGGGATTGCGTGGTCCAGTTCCCAGTCAGGGCACATGCCTGGGTTGCAGGCCGGTTCCCTTCAGGCCAGTTCCCAGCAGGGGACGCATGAAAGGCAACCATACATTGATGTTTCTCTCCCTCTCTCCTTCCCCTCTAAAAGATAAATAAAATCTTTTTAAAAAACACATTTCTTTAAAAAAAACAGTTTTAGTTTTGGGAAAAGTCAGAAGTCACAGGGGGCCAAATCTGGGCAATAGGGGGGCTGAGTCACCTGAGTGATCTGATGTTTTGTCAAAAAACTTTGCATGAGATTTTATACATGAGTGGCTGTGTTGTTGTGATGAATCTGTCAATCATCAGTTGCTCATAGCTGTGGACTTCTGAATCATCTGAATAGTTCCCACAGATAATGATCAAGGTTAACTCAAACTTTGCTTCAGATTCGTTGCTCTACTCATTCAGTCATTTTGGATGTGATGGCCACACAGTACACATGCTCACTGAATGGTGTCTACCGCTCCCACTGACTAGTACAGTGAAGTTGTCTTTATTCACACACATGCATTCGAGTCCACTCACCTTGGCTGCCAGGTTACATCAATATTGCAGAAACCATTATGGTTATATTAACAATGGCTGGATTTTTTTCCAGACTGATCTCATACATATTTGTATAAATATGTAAATATATTTTAAAGATGTAAAATTGAATGCTTGATCAAATTTACTTCTATGCTCAAAAATCATAAAGGCATATAAAAATAAAAGTAAACAAATATTTATTCTATTTAATTGTATATATAATGATACATACAGATTTGGTAATGCTATTTGATAGCACTTAGTGTGTGTAAAACTAGAAGCTCATAATAACAAGATCATATTTTGTTTTGGATTTAGAAACACAAAAAATTTTTAAAGGGTTTATTTATTTATTTTTAGAGAGAGAGGAAGGGAGAAAGGGAGAGAAACATCAATGTGTGCTTGCCTTTTGTGTGCCCCTTACTGGGGACGTGGCTGGCAATCCAGGCATGTGCCCTGACTAGTAATCAAACCAATGACCCTTTGGTTCGGAGGCCAGCACTCAGTCCACTGAGCCACATCAGCCAGGGCTAGAAACACAATGTTTTAAATACAACCAGAGTACTTTCATTTTCTTTTTTTTTTTTTAACTAAATGAGGAGGTTTTTGTAGTTCAATCTGTTACTTAACAATGTGTCAGCTTTGGCCCTTAGTTTCAGTTTAGGTTTTTACACAACAAATAATACCATTAAGTGTTATTGGTACAAAGCAACTTCATGAGATTCTTTTAAAATAATTACTTATTGCATGCAATGGAAAAGTGATCTATGCCTTCGATTTCCTCTTGCTTTATAATTATTTGTTGAACAAAATGTGATAAATAATGCTAAACAATAATTTCTTATTTATATAATCTAACCATTGTTTTATTAAACCAGCAGAATCTGAGAATCTTCAGAAAGAGTAACAGATTTTCTCTCTGTTTTCATTACTAAAAATTATCATCCACATTTAAATATAACAGTCTTAGGTATCAACAGACACTTAGCCATTTAATGGATAGAAATATACAAAAAATAATAATCAAGACACCCAAATAACAGTTTTTTAATTAAAAAGTTATGTAAGAAAACAGTTGCAATATTAATTAATACTTCATTTGAGTAGATCTTTAAAGTTTGTCTTTTAATTAGGTAGATAAATTTGCCTATGAGCCTACATTTCTTTGAAGTTTGTAGCAGAAGTCATTTTATGTGTTAAACAAGACGGTATTGAAAGTGATTATTTCATTCTTTAGAGTGAATTTTCTGTTTGGACCATCTCATCTTTCTTTGAGTGACAAGACAACAGCATGCCTTCCCTGGGTTGACTGCAATTATGAATATACTGTGATGTCTCACATGAGGCATGGCCAAGGCAGGAAAAAAGAAGCTCACCGTGTTCAGAGTCAGGCAGTTCTACATGTATATGTCCTTGGCTTCTTGCACACACCACACATAAGTGTATATAGGCCAAAGGCGTGTTGACAGCTGCTTGCTTCAGGCAACAGCCAGCAGATTCCAACTACATCTGGGTTGTAGTGTATTTTCAGCGCAGAATTGCGTTTAGGGACAATCAGTGAAGGATGCATCCATTCCTCCTCTTTGTGACCCAAAGCACACACATGCACACTATCTCCATGTCTGAAGGTAGGGAATAGGATATTTCTTTTAATTTTAAAATTAAACAATTAAATATAAATGTTTTAGTTTTACACAAGTATATGATCAGATTTCTAATTATTTAGCCTAGACAATAGTAGTGTCTTATCTCATTATTGTAACTTTAATTATTCTGTGGTTATGTATAAGAACAAATATGAAACATTGATTACAAAACCAACAATGCATATTGATCAAAAGCAAAACCTTGAAGAGGACTGAATTAATTATAATCAGTTCTTGCAATCAGTTCTACAGCTTTTGCATTGATTATTTCCAGGTACCCCTGGGCTGTTCCTAGAAAAACTGTAGAAGGTGTATCCTTTGAGGTGTTCTTCACCACTGTTCTGAGTACATGTGGGACTGTAAGTCTCTACTACTCAAAATTCTCCCCTTTTCCTTGTCTGTCTTTTAAAGACCATATTCTACTATATGTAATGACATAAAATAATTAGATTACTAATTTTACTTCCTAGTACTACTAAATTTTGAGAAAACTAGCTGAGAGAAAGATATCAAAGTCGTCTTTAACTTCTCCCATACGGTTCTCCCCAACACTCTGACCAGTTTTGCAATCTACCAATGAGGCAGCCCAGATAGCTATCAGATCACTTTTTATTGTTCTTTCCCCTCTCTGATGTCACTGCACTCATCCAGGCTACATTACTTTCACTCGAATGACTGTGTTTATTTCCTAACTAGTTACTCAGCCACAATTTCTCCTACGTTAGCAGCCAGAGCTCTTGCTCCAAAACCCTACTTTGGTGCTGGGTTATGTTATTGTCTGCTCAAAACCCTTTTTGATTGCCTAGCAAATTAAAAATACTTACAATTAAGGTAGATAAATATGTTCTTTCTTCTCATGGAACTATCATTTGTCTGATGAGAGAGTTTTATAAAAATGAGTCACAATAGACTTATTTGAAATGTACTGAATGCCCCCCCCCCCCCCATGGATGTTAAGAAATGCTATTTGATAGAAAAAGGTGATAACTGATCTTGGCCTTAAGGAATGAGTAGAAGTTCAGCAGATGAATTTGGAAAATCAGGAGAGCAGAAGGATATTACAGCCATGGAGGAATCATATGAAAAAAGGCAAAATTATTTCAAAACATAGTATCTGGGAAATAATATTTACACTAGTATACATAGAACAATGTTTTCCAAAATACATTTCAAGAAATATCAGTCTTGTAAGAGACCCTGTGAGGAGAAAAACATGCGAGGCTGGTGAAATTCATGACTAACTTCATCTGTGAAATTCAGCATCTTTGTTTGTTTGTTGAAACTAATAGTGAGTTAACATATTAAAGGCTCTGAGAGGTGTTTACTTTTTATTTAAAACTCATCTAGAATTTTGCAAATATTTTATTATAGAATCATGCCTCCCCTTTTTGAACAAGACAACTTTTAATATTGCTTTGAATTAATGTTATGTAAAAACTACTTTGGGAAATTTGATGGAACACAAATGATTTCTGAGGTTCTTGCACAAAAACAACTATGGAAGAGTCATGAAGTAACAACGATAACTTTTTCCCTACTTTTTAAATTGTTGTTCATGTACAGTTGTCTGCATTTTCTCCCCACCACTCACCCACTGCCAGCCATCCGCAAACTCACCTCCCACCCTTGATCTTACCTCCCTTTGGTTTTGTCCATGTGCTCTTTATACGTGTTCCTGAAAACCCTTTCCCCGCCATTACTCCCTCCCACCTCCCTTCTGGTTACTGGTATTCAGCCTAAAACAATTGATAAGTGTGCATACATAGGGGGGCCTGATATAGAATGTTCTACGTTGAGAACATAACATTTCCTATTCTTAATTTTTGTAGAGAAAATTTCACAACATGATTTACAAACTATGACATTTTTTCCAGCCCAGAAGGAGATGGGATTGGTGGAAGGGACTGTCGGAGGTGTAAGGCACTGGTCATCAGCACTAACATTAATTGACATTAATAAATAAACACTGTTGGTACATTTTAAATAAAATTTAAATTAAAAAGACAATTACTAGCATCTTTATTAAAGATAGCAGGGGGTAGTTCATTATGGCATTGTTTCAGTTACCCAGCTGGATACCACTGAAAACAGAGGGGTCAGAGTTCAGCAATGGTCCATCATCCTGCACTTCCACTGGTTAAGGACCTACTGAAAATGGATACTATTTCCCACTTAGTTACTATCAAATGATTGCCACCTTCCACGGACAGATACTGCTTAGGATAATTGGTGTTCTCATGAAACTTATCTAACATCTTTCATGGTTTCTTTGCTGGAAAGTGCTTGGCATGGCCTTAGGACTATAATCACTCAATACACACACATTGTGGTGCTGATCACAGTTATAGTGTTGATGCTGTTGCTAAAGTCCCGTCAAGTGAACAGGATTTTTAAATGTTTATATTCCTAATTATTGGACTTGTGGTAAAGTTTCCTCATAAAACATACGTTGCTTGGTTAAAGCTCTTAATTTTAACTTGTGCAATTATATTTATCAACTACGTGAGAAGGAGCTGTTAAATCTAATTCTCTTACTTATAAATGTTGCTTATTTAGTGGCATTACTTGGTGTCATTTAAGTTATCTGGGTTACAGGTCCTAAGGAGGTCTTGAGTTAAAATTTTTGCCTTGTGAATAAATTCCCTGGATTTGTGGGATGTATCTCAGAGGAGATATCTGAAAACTAAGACAAGATGAAGACATAGCAGGAGAGGAGAAAAAGACCATAGAAAAGCTGGAGCAACAAAGGTGGATTTTTAAAATCTTTTCTCTAACTCAGATTCAGTAGATCTCTGTGATTTATAAACATTTTAATCAGGGGTTGAAAAGAAAAAACCCTTAGCTCTGGGGTGCATTTCCTGATTTTGAATTTCCTTCTTACAATATTTTTCTATCACAACACAGCCAATTATTTGGCAAACCCTCCCATTATTCATTTATATTAAAAAAATTGACATTTTAAGTCATTCTTAGGGCATGGCAAAGCAAACCTATAGAAATAGTGATGGAGGCAGGCCTGCTGGCAAAGGAAAAATTTTGGATCAAAGCTTTGCACAGACTTGAATTACTATGAGCTATGAAAGCAATATTTTGAACAATGGGAACTGCTAAATTTTGAGAAGGTGAACATAAACTGTTTAGTTTTTGGTTAATTAGCAAATACACATATTGAGCTCAGGGCCATAGCCATCTATCACATTACAATTCTCCTGGCTGCCATGGACATTCCACCATTGAGTCCATCCCCCAGTCTTTTTGTCATGGCTGTTCCTGCAAGCATTCTTCCTCCCTCAGCAGGGGAATTGCATTGTCACTCTATTTTGAAAGTAAAGAGAGTAAAAACCTTGAGATGTGTATGATGCACCCTGCTTCGTCAAAGGGAGAAGTAGGAGGAAATAAAAATAATTCAAAAATATTAGTAAAAATTAATAAGAAAAACTGTAAATTGAAATATATATATATATATATTTAAATCAATGAAAGAGGCTATACAATATAACATGTAAAATAAAATATAAAATGTAAAAATGTAAAATAAAAAAACATAACATACAAATTTTAAATGAATGGTATTCTGGACTATGGTTCGATCATCGATGGAGCCACAGTTATTCCATTCCTCCTAAAAATTTGGTAACGTTGAATGTATCACTGTCTCCTTTGTTTTAGTTAGTTGAAATTTCCACATAAAAAACCTTGAGAATAGTGTGGGAATGAATAAAGGTTTCTTTGCACTTTCCAGCAAAGAAACCATGAAAGATGTTAGATAAGTTTACTCAAATAAAATTGGAGTCAGAACAAGAGCTCTCACACTCTATTATTCCTAGGTCAATTACCACAAGCAGGAAACCATCAATTACACCAAAAAGGAAGGTGGCACCAATTCAAAGTCAGTTAAATCAGATACAGACCTGAACAGGAAGAGCTATGTCTTGCACTCCCAAATAAGATTGAATCTTCATGTGCACTTTATTCAGATGTCCATGATCTGAGAAGGCAGGCTCTGGACCCTCGAACACCACCTTAACATCTCATTTCAAGCCAATCTTTTCATAAGGAGAAGAAAGTATAGGTAAGGGGTCTGAAAAAAAAAGGTTAATTGGATAAGAGTCCCAGTTCTGTTGATCAACAGTTCTTTATCTTCATCACAGATATTCCCTCCTGGGAACACGATGGCTCGGATATCATCTGGATTGCTTGCAGACCCCCTGGGGCAAAAAAGGGTAAATTGCAGGTAACCTCCTTGAGTCACGTGGTCATGCATTCAAGTTCCTGGAATAGCAGCTTTTCACATGCATTGATCACTTAAGTCTACCAACTAAGGCTAAATCTTTAACTCTGTAGTTCCCCTATCACATCTTATATAGATGAGATGCCGAGTAACTCAGGAATTTTGTAATAAAGCTCATTAGAACTTCAAATTTACCTCATTAAATTTTATCAACACAATTTTGGTTAAATGAATAGCAATTTTGTGGTAAATGATGACACTTCTGGAGCTGTTTTTGTCTTCTTTTCTCAGTTTGCAATTGTGCCTTAATATCTTTATTTACTATAATTTGAACATATTTAGGAAAATAATTTATGCTGCTTTTGAAAGCATGAGTTCTTTAGTTGCCATCTAATTTATCTATAGTGTTAAAATTTTAATCTCTTTTCATCTATCTTTTATTGTATCAGGGGTTTTATTGTTACTGTTAAATATATTGCTTAAATAACAACAAACTTTTATTGGAAAAGAGTTAAACAAAATGTACTGAATAGTTTTATAAAATTGTACTTATATAATATTTTCTCTTCTTGAATGTAGTATTACAGATATGATAATAAATACTGAACATAATATTTCCCAAGCCAGGAATATTTTAGCTCACACATAAAACACATGATTCTCCAGTTACCATGATAACTAGTTTTTATTTTAAAAGAGCACAGATGTACAAATGAAGAAAAATAGACAAGAAAATGGCAATATTTCCAGAACTGCACATTTTATTTAATCCAAACACTTAGTTTCTTTTCTTTTGCAATTTATAACTTTTCAATCTTTATTACCAATAAAGCACAGAAAGAACTTAAACTTTAAGTTTTGCTATATATTTTTAATAAAAATCTAGTGACTGTATTAAATGACTTTGGGCAATATCAGAAGGTGCCTTATTAGTCATTCATTCTGAACATTATCAGTTTTCCTGGTAGGCATTGGTGAGATTTACAAAATGCTTCTCAAGCCTATTATTTTTATAGAGAATGACCATCCTGAAATAAAACTGGAGGTATAGTTTGGCTTTATCTATATTGACTGAAATGTCGTCTTATTTAATTCTCTTTAATAAAGTGCCACCAATGTGCCCTACTCAGCAAAGAGGTTTGTACTTTGCTCTCACCCTTGTAGACTCTCCAGTTCCTCCAGAATTACAACATTAAATATAAAATACTAAAATACTGAGTCCAACACAAATAATGCACCTTTTTTATTACAAAATATTTTATTAGAAAGTCATAAGCATGTAATTCTGGAACATAACAATATCATACTCAAACATATCATATGAAATTTTAGGTGGAATGTTCAAATTAAAACTATAAAGTATTATACCCATATTATTAAGCAAGCTTTACTTCTGCCAGACCCTGTGTATTAAGTGTGGAGCCCTGGCTGGTGTGGCTCAGTGGATTGAGTGCCAGTCTGCAAACCAGTAAGTTGCTGGTTTGATTCCCTATCTAGAGCACACGTCTGGGTTACGGACCAGGTTCCCCAATGGGGACAGTTGAGAGGCAACAAACTGATATTTCTCTCCCTCTCTTTCTCCTTCCCCACCCCTCTCTCTGAAAGTAAATAAATAAAATCTTTAAAAAACTAAAATAACATTAAATGTAAAAAATTGTAATCAAATTTTGAGGTCATTTAACAAAGAAACATTGATTTTTGCTTGAAAAGCCAAGCCTAAGGTTTGACTTGACTTTTCTTCAGAATTATATGTTGTTTTTTCTGTTATAAAAGTTTTAAATTCAGGTTTAAAAAATTGCTGAAATATTCCTAACCTCTTAGTTGCAAAATGGTATGTGGAACATTCTCAATCAAATACAGTTTTGATATGTCCTCAACCATTGTTTGATATCTACTTCTTAACTACCTAGAAATTAAAAGTCCTCATCATGCTCAATAGTGAGACTCCTCACAGGGCTCAGTAACAAGGCTCTTCTACTTAAATTGGTTCTAGGTCAAAGGTACAGTAAATGAAAGACATTTTTCTAAAGATCTGTCCAATTGCTGGCAAGAACAGTTTTGTTCCCCTAAGCCCATTCCTCTGAGCATGTCTGTGAAGAAGCAGTAGAATCCATTATTATCCCATTTTTTCAGTTCTCACCTTTACATTTTCTCATCCTAAAATTTCACCTGTTGCCCCTCTTTCCAGAGAAGCCGGTTTCTAATCATCTCTTCTGAGAGCCCTTCAGTACTTGGTAACAGTACTTTGAAATGTTTACTTTGGAGAGTGTGATTCAAAAATAGGTAAAATAAGCGAGAATGTCTTCTTACACATATCTTGACATTAAATAGCCTGTAATTAAACCACAAAATTAGTATATGTGCTATCTATAGCTTTAAGAAGAAAAAGAAGAAAAATTATTGTGGAAAATAGAACCTAATCTATCATGAGTCATCGTCGCCTCTCAGCATGTTAATTCTGTGTCCTTTGCATTTGCTTTTTAAAAATATGCCTCTCCACCTGCTTGGGGCATGGATACAATTATCAGCGTTCTCAGAAGGTGGCTCATCGATCACAAGTATCAATTTTATCTGGGAGCTTTTTAAAAATACATAATCTTAGGCACGATTGCAGCTGTGCTCACTCTAATCTGCATTTTAGCAAAAACACTTGGGTGATTATTAAGCACATGAAATTATGAGAAGCACAGCCCTACAGTCTATGTAGATGTGTATCAGTTGTCACCCTCTTCTGCCTAGATCCTCAAGTGATCACAAGTAAGGTCGCTAACAGCTCAAATGCCCATTTCCATGTGTTTATGCACATGGACGAGTGTGGATTGAAATGAAAGGTGTGAGCAAACACACGCAGCTCCCCTGTGGCACACACCGTTCAACGCTGTCAGGTACATTTTCTCATCTAATTTCAGCGCAACCTTTGGCGGGTACTCTGACCCTATAGGAGCCGAAAAATTTTCTCTTCTTTCATTCTGGATCCTTAGACTGATCTAATAGTTCAACTAACATAAAACAGATCAACAGGAGAAAAGCAAATTTAATTTCATACATATAAGAGCCTCATAAAAAATTATAAGACTCAAAGACAATGGAAGTATACCTATCTTCCTGAGCTAAGGAGAAGTGGGTAGAGGTTTGGGGCTTCAAAGAGTAGGAGGACAACTCACAGGAAGATCAAAAGAGCAAAGGTTTGCAAAGCAGATGTTTGCTCTGCCATGCATATAGGTTTTTCAGATATAATAGCTCTCTTTCTGGTATAGGCCCCCTGTCTTGTTGGCTGTTCAGGGAGCAATTACATTTGCTGGGTCTTAATTGCCTTCAGCTCAAAACGATACACGTGACAAAGTTGCACATTTTATTAATTGCTTTATTATTTATTTTCTCCTCACCCAATGACAGGCTTATTGACCTTAGAGACAGGGGAAGGGATGGAGAGAGGAAGAGAAACATCAATCAGTTGCCCCTTGTGCACACCCACACTGAAGCCTGAACCCACAGTCCAGATATGTGCCCTGACTGGGAATCGAACCTGCTCCAACCAACTGAGCCACATCAGCCAGGGCCACAGTGGTGCAATTTAGAGTGGCATATTCTGCTTCCCCTCAGCTCACACTGTTATTACTGTTGTTGCTGTTAATATCTAAATTTATGTAATAACAAGAAAAAAGGCTTAAAAATTCAATTAAAATAAAATTACTTTCCTAATACTGTACAGTAGTACTTTATTATTTTATTAGGTTATTGAATATCTTCCTAATTGATCTCATTGATTTCAATCTTTCTATACTTCACACTGCTACCAGAATAATTTTTCTCCCAGGCACGTTTCATCTTACCAGTGAGCTGCTCAAAATCTCTGAGAAATTCGCATATAATTTAGGAGAAACCCTTACTGACATTTCCTGGCATATCTTTCTGTATGTGTCACTACTATAATTTTAAACTTTTACTAAACTAAGTTATTTTAGCTCTTTTAACTCATTTGTATGTTCTTTCTCCTGCCCAAACATCTTTACTTCTTTCATTCAAATGAACAACTTCACTTAAAAAAAAAACAAAAAACCTGTTTTATCACATTCCCTAAGAAGCCTTTTCAAATGTCTCAATCTGATGTAAACGTACCCTGCATCGGCCTTATCAACCCTTATCTCATGTTATTAGAATTATTTCTTTCCTATCATCTTTACCCTTGGAACTACTAGCTTTTGAAAGCAAGACACATTTTTTTTTTCTTCAGCACTAGCTTTTAGCACAGCCCTTGGCCTACAGCAGGCCTTAATGAATGTTTACTGTATGAACTAAGATAATGCAAAAAGTTCTTAGGACAGGGTAGACTTGAAAGATCAATATTTAGATCCAGTAACAATATTTCAGAAAAAAATAAATGTAGTCCTAATATTAAAACACTATATTTTTCTCCTGCTTTCCTGTCACTTTCCTGATATCCATGGACATGATACCATTGATAGAGGGAGAGTCAAAAGTAATCAGGTGGACGCTGTTCTTCATAATAGATGTACCAGCAGGTTCTAGTTGATGAAGCAGTATTTGGTTTGTGTATTATATAAAATGATAGTGATTAGGCTTTATTGAATTTTGTTATGTGATAAGCACATTCTCGGTACTTTATAGTTGTCTAGTCAGTTTTAAAAATATCTGAGATTTATATTGTCACTAACTTTATTGGTTAGTAAATTGGAATTTAGAGATGTTATTGTATTGCACAAGATCACGCAGGCTGAAAATGACAGAATCCGGGGTTAAAACCCAGGTTTTTCCAAGTCCAATGTGACTTTGGTAAAATTCAGAAATCTCTGAGAAAGAGTAGAGACTCTTCGGCATTATCTCTTTAACTCCGATCGTCCTGAAGCGGATGGACCAAGTGCCTCGGGGAATGGCGTTCATGGAGCCATTCTGTGTGGACAGCGGTGGGTTGTCCTCCTGCACGATTTCTGTGCTGATCATTCGTGCTGACAATGACTGGGGTGATTGGGGGTGGGGGTGGGGGATGGAGGAAATCACGCTTTACTTCACACATGGGAATAACACTCTTCCTATGATCTTTACTGATTCCTTCCACTGGGAAATTTTTAGTTTATACATTCAGGTTCTATTTAAGCATTTTGGTACCTAGGTCCAAAATTTTCACTGATTGCTTCCCACTTACCCTTGGGCTACTTCAGAGAATCTGGACCATGTCCTTGGCTTTTCAACTAAGGTCTTCAGAAGCCCCAGGAATTGTGCCTCTCATCCCCCGGGATTTCTACCTGTAGACATTTTTGCTATTTCCAGGAAACGAACTGCAGTGTTCACGGAGATTGTCACTGATAGGTGGAGACGGCTCATTGTCATAACTAAGTGAGCCACAACTCTAAGTCCGTGTGGCACATCATGTTTTTTAATAATTTAAATCTAACTAAGGCATTAAAGACATAAAATGTTGAAGCCATTTGATTATTTTGACATAATCTGTCACTTAATATTCCCTTAGATTTCACATGTTAAACTTCAGTCCAAAATGAATGTTAGAGCTAAGTTTAAAACTCTCGAAGTAGAATTTTAATGGAAATGCTGAGATATTCTCAAGTATAGCTGCATAAAAGCAGCAGCTTTTAAAAAACCATTTCCATCACGGGTAAAACATATGGCAGATTTTTTTTGGAAGTTTTCTGATGGTATGTAGATTTGTAGTTACAAATATTCCACCATTAAAATAAGCTCACTCAACTTCACCTTTCTGAATTAGCAGAACTTAACTATTCATTGTCAACTGATTCATGAATATAGAACCGAGCTCAATTTGGAACATATGGCCTAAAGATAATAAATTTAAATGCCTGATGTAAAGTAAATTAGAACTGGGATTGTAATGCTGATAGTTTTTCTACAAAACTCTTTTAACATCTGTCCAGAAACTTTAATTTTTTTCAGATGTTTTTACACATATGCTGCTTCAAATCTCTATACATGTATTGTAACTTTCCTTCAAGAGATTAATTAGAAAAGTTGGTTATTATTTAAGAATAAAGTGGCATATGTGTGAAAAATAAAATTGTACAAGCTTATCACTTTTAGAAGGGCCTTAAATTTTATTAAGATACCAAAACAACAATGTTAGGGAAAAAACTAAATTTTTGGTTGAAGTTTAAGGAGGTAAAATGTCTCTAACATGGATTTCTGTATCAAAAACTATCACTGTGTCAGATACACATTTCCCTCCTAAACTTTCCCATGCATGCATGACAGGAGCTAGAATTTGGAAACTGGATTTACCATAATCACCTGCCATTTAAAGAATACCTTTCATTAGATTTCACCAATAAGAAGCATTCTTAAAATACTTGGGAAATGGAAGGAAAGATGTAATTATTCTTTAGTCAACAGCTATGAGTAGGTGTATAACTCTGGCAGATGTCAGCCATCCGTTTTTGTAGGAAGTTCCATGTGTTTCCATGAGAGTTGTTGACTTCATGGCTGTAGTCCTCTGAGAAATTCAATGGCAGGTTTTGTTTTAGTTTGTCATTGTTTTTGTTTTCTGCAAAAAAACTTTATTGTTTCCATTTGGTTCAGCACATGGGAGAGGGCTCCAGGGTGGTTCAAAGGGTGTCTAATAGTTTCAGGGAGAGGATCAGGCAAAAAGCCAGATAGTAGGGAAATGCAGAGGGTCCCTCAAAACCCTCTGGGCTCCAAAGGCTCCTAGTTGTGCTCGAGAGTGAGCTTTTCAAAGAGATACTTGCCTATCCCGGCCTGGGATCCAACCAGCCTACAAATGTTAGTCAGGTGGTTTCCCATCTTCTTGATGAGTTTCACCTCCTCATCCAGGAAATGGTTCTCCTGGAAGTCACAGAGATGCTGGTCTACGTGAGCTGAGCCTGGGGAATGTAGATCCAAAAGGGCCTGGTTCAGATTTTTGTCCAAGGCCAAGGTGGCTTCCATGACATCTTGAGTTTTACCCTGCTCATCTTGGGAAGGCTCCACCACATCCTGGAATAGATCCGATCACCGTGTTAGTTTTGCAGCTTTAAGAGATGCTCAGAGCCCTCATACTTCTCCTGGGCACATCTTCAGAAGAAGTGTCTCATGCCCTGCAGAGCCACACCCTCACAGTTGCAATAGAAGCCCAGACAGAGGTGGGTATAGGAGGCATGCAGATAAAGATTGGCCAGGCGGCTGATGGCAGCTTCTACCTCAGGGGAATACTTCAGATGAATTTGGGAACCTATGGTTGCTCGGCAACAAAGAATTAAGATTTAAAAAAAAAAACAGTTTGGGCTGGTCTCAGAGGCTGAGGATGGCTGAGGTGGTTCCAAAAGTGGTGACTAGAAAAGAGATTGGATGGTAGTTGGAAAGAAGGCGCGTCCCTAGGTCTGCTGCATCCAAACCGTGTTGGAGCAAGAGACAGATGCCAGGACGGCAGAGGGATGCCACTCTCAATGGCAGGGTTTC
Source organism: Sturnira hondurensis (assembly GCF_014824575.4). Classification (NCBI taxonomy): domain Eukaryota; kingdom Metazoa; phylum Chordata; class Mammalia; order Chiroptera; family Phyllostomidae; genus Sturnira; species Sturnira hondurensis. The sequence continues at coordinate 256,162 of NW_028082296.1, forward strand.
ACAGTCCCTTCATTCTCTGGGTTGTGAAGTCCACTAGGAACTTCCCGATCTTCGCTGCCCTAGCTTTTCCAACACACAAACTCTCATTTCCAGTATTAATGTTCTTCTGTTTGGAACCCCTTAGTACACAGGTGGCAAACACATGGCCCTCCACCCTGTTTTATCTGGCCCAGCACCTTGTTTCTACTCAGCGGCAGTGCCGAGCTCTCACTTAACTGTTAAGGAATAGTTTTGCACAGTCCTAAAATTACTTTTGGCCCTTTGAAGGCCACCATGAGACTGATGTGGCCCCTGCTGAAAATGAGTTTGACACCCCTGCTCTAGTAGTTTCTGTATTCATGATTTAACTGAGGGACACATCTACTCCATCAACTTCTGATTTGCTTGAAGAAATTAGGCTGGGTTTCTGTCATTTGGAAGTATTAGTGTATGTATACAAATGTAAACACGTTTTTCCATTAACAGTGTTTTTTTCATTAACAGTATTTACTTTTATATGATTTCAGGAAAGAGAATGTGTTAAAATATCATTCACAATAATATCAGATATTACCATTGGTATGGATGGATCCTTAGTCACCAGCATTTATCATCAAAGCCCCTGTATTGTAGAACTTTAGAGTGAATCATTTATATCCCAGACTATATAAATAGCACTCTAAAGTTGTGTAGAGCAACCTGTCTAGCTATACACCTCATGGCCCTATTATATCATTTTCATTAAGGAAATGAATCATGCTTCCAAATGTTACAAATGTTTTTAATGGGATACAATTATACCAATCTAGTTTTCTTGATTAAATTTGAGCCATAAATATATGGCTGAATAGATACACAAACACAAAGTTTCATATTTGCTTAAAGCCATGGGCATAAAATAGGAGTTTTATATTCCTTTGTTTATTCAACAGATATGTATCGAGTGTGTGCTCAATGCCAAGCACTGTAGTAACAGTCACATAGATAATGAAGACCAAGTCAGATATTTTTTCTGTCCCAATAGTTCTTATGGTTTATTGCTGAGACAGACATTAATAATATATAAATGTATAGTTGGATAGCTTGGCAGATGGATAGCTGTGATCCAAAGAGTGACAAATACTGATGGTATGAGATATTTAGCAGAGTACTTGATCTAGTCTATGGGATACAAGTGGTGGGAGTCACTGAGTAAATATTTCCCCACAAAATTTCTCTCAGTGAGTAATATTTGAGCTGAATCTTAAAGCTAATGCATCATTCAGGGTTCAGCCAGGGAAGCAGAGCCATTCAGTCCTTATGTGGTTATGGAATCAGGTTGACAATAAAGGTATTAAAGCTCACAGTCATGAAAGGAGGTGAGGGAACTAAAGGGTGGAAGGGAAGAGTTCAAGGATCAGAAAACAAGTCACTAATTTCTGCCTGAAGTTGCTTTCTTGGGTAATCTAGTGCAAGCCTGCAGAGGAATTTGAGAAGCCAAGAAAACCCAGTCCCTAAGGTACAGGGAATTTGAGAGGAAGCCCTTGTTCCTATGTAACTTCTACCTCTGTTTAGGTCTGGGGGTTACTGTTCGTTATCAGGTTGTCAGCAATTGGGTGGAAGAGATGGACGCAAGTGGAGGAGACAAGGACAAGCTGGCACTCCCCCCCAGGTATGTCTGCATCTCTCTGCCACCTATGTGACCACAAAATTGTACTGAGTAGAGTGGCTCTTCACCTTCCGTTCTTAAAATGTCCCACAAGTAGCTCTTTGGACAAACTCTAACTAGGGACATGGCAGGAAAGAGATTTTAGTCAATATTAGCCCCTATTTAACAAAATGGCCAATAGAAAAATACAGTATCTGTGAGCAGGAGTGGATTTAAGCATCTTACATAAAATACTTTTAAAAAAAGAAACAAATTAATATCACAAGCAAAGACAATAAAAAGAAAATCATACTTGTCATTTCTAACTTTTTTTAAATGAATAGAGTACTAAGTAAAAGAACTCAAAAATTAAGAAATGGTAACTGAAAGAGCTGACAGTTCAAACCTGTACTGGGCATATTTCGTGGAGGTTAAAGTGATATTGAATTTATTCTCCTCAGAATCTCTAACAGACAGATTTGCCTTCCTCTAGGCAATTTCCTTTTTTTTAAGCCTATGGAATTATTCACCTTTTTTACAAAATTCACCTTTTTTACAAAATCATGTGCATAGTGTCGCATATTCTTATGTGACCTCTCCAGTTAGGATTTTTAAAAAGTTCACAGACTTCCTGATTTGACTCCTCCCCCCACCCTTCTTGATTACCATTTGGCTATTATTTTTAGAACCTATAATGACTCAGGCAATTTTTATTAAAATATTCATTTTTGCCCGGCTGGTGTAGCTCAGTGGATTGAGCGCGGGCCTGCCAACCAGAGGATCGCAGTTCGATTCCCAGTCAGGGCACACGCCTGGGTTGTAGTACAGTTCCCTGCCGGCCAACTCCCAGCAGGGGACACACAAAAGGCAACCATACATTGATGTTTCTCTCCCTCTCTCCTTCCCCTCTAAAGATAAATAAATAAATAAAATCTTTAAAAAAATAAAAAATAAATAAAATAAAATATTCATTTTTACTGTTTATTATATGAGGAGGCAAGACTGTAAAAACATCACTTTTAATTCCATTAATAAATATTAAGTAACAAGCAAAAGAATCCAGACCTTGAAAGAGAAATATACACAACTCCCCATGAAATCAGTACTTTTATTCAGCCTAGAAAATACTATACCATTTGGATTTTATTCAATTTTGATAAAAACATCAGTGAGAAGTAAGTCTCGATACCATATGTTTTGTCTCATTTAATCAATGAAGTTGAACCAAAAGAAAATCAAGAAAGCATCATAGAAAAGCAGTTAGTATGTGATTTTAAATTTAAATTAACACAGCAGTGACGGTGGCAGATCTCCTGTTTATTTTTTTCTTTTTAAGGAATATACAAATGATGTAATTGCAATTTAGAGACCTCATGAACATTTTCCAAATTAGATGTGGGTTCTTATGAAAAAGTAAAAAAAAAATATTTTCTCATATTTATTATTTTTTGTTAAAGTGAAATTGTTTCTTTTTATTTCTGTTTTTATTCACCGTATGGGCACACAACTATGAGTGTCTGTACCAATTTTTATTCAATAATTTGGTGAATGCCAAAAGGATCTAAATAAGGTCAGTGAACTATTTTCTATGTAATAATAGTGAAAAGAAAAGTCTCCTATGCAGCTCCTTAGACTCTTTTGTCTAAATTGATCTTTGTTCTCAGTGTATATCATACTTCTAAGGAAAAATTATATGATATAGTAAATATCTAATAGATACCAAGATATAGGGTGGGGCAAAAGTTGGGTTACAGTTGGATGAAAAAATAATAATAGAATAAGCTCTGTTACACATACTCATAACTATACATACATTGTGCTTTTGCCCCACCTGTATTTTCAAACTGGAAGGAACAGTTATATGCACAACAGACCACAATCTCCCAACAAAGTATGAAACAAACATTTTCTCTTTCATCTAAACCTATGAAGTATTTGTTTGTTTTGTTTGTTTTTGGCATGTACCAGTCTAGTTCTTTTAACAACAGTTATTGAAGAGACTGTCTTTACTCCATTGTATGCTAATGCCCCCTTTATCAAATATTAATTGACCATAAAGACATAGGTTTATTTCTGGAGGCCTTATTCTGTTCCATTGGTCTATGTGTCTGTGCTTATGCCAGTACCAGACAGTTTTGATAGAGTGGCCTGGTAGTATAGTTTGATATCAGGTATTGTGATCTTTCTAACTTTGTTCTTCTTTCTCAAGATGGACAAGGCTATTTGGGTCTTTTTTGCTTTCATGTAAATTTTTGGAATATTTGTTCTAGAACTGTGAAGTATGTCATTGGTATTTTAGTGGAAATTGCGTTAAATTGTGTAGATTGCTTTGAGTAGTATGGACATTCTAATTATGTTAATTCCTCCAATCTATGAACAGAATATATGCTTCAATTTATTTGCATAATTCTAAATTTTTTATTCAGTGTTCTATAGTTTTCCAGGTACAGGGCTTTTACCTCCTTGGTTCAATTTATTCCTGCTTGCTTTATTTTCATTGCTGTTGTTGTGGTAGTAAATGGAATTGTTTTCTTAGCTTCTCTTTCTTATAGTTAATTATTGCCATCAATTCCCAAGTATTGACTTTGTGTCCTGCTACTTTGCTGAATCATTTACTAGATCTAGTAGTTTTTTTGGTGGAACCTATACGGTTTTCTATGTACACTACCATGTCATCTGCAAACAATAACAGTTTTACTTCCTCTTTTCCAATTTGGTTGCCTTTTATTTCTTCTTCTCATCTGATTGCTGTGGCTAAGACTACCACAAAAAATTTTAAATAAACCAACAACTTATACTATACACTAGACTAAACTCAAAATGGATAAAAGCTGTAAGTCAGGATACCATAAAAATCCTAGTGGAAAATGTAGTCAGTAAAATTTCAGATATCTCATGTAGCAGTACTTGTGCTAATATATCTCATATGGCAAGGAAATAAAAGAGAAAATAAACAGTTGGGACTATATCAAATTAAAAATCTTCTGCACAGCTAAAGAACCAACATCAAAATGAACAGGGAACCAATTGTATGGGTATTGTGGACTGCTCTGCCTGGTTCCAGGAATTGTAACTCAACCCCCTGTGGCTAAGGGCGAGGGACAACCTTTGGAATGAAAGCCACAGGAGACAAAGCTTGTTTCTGGTAGCAAACACTGCCTCAGTTTCCTCTTCCTGCCCCGAAGCTTGGTCAGAAGTCAATGATGGGTAAGACCCCTCACAGTGCAGGGCAACCTAAGCCAGACTTAATCACTTGGGAGGCCTTCATGGAAGGACTTCACTTCGAGGGCTGCAACAAAGAGGGAGCAATAGACTCTCGCCCCCTGGCTTTGACAAAGCCTGAGTCCCCACATCCTCTGGGAGAAGTGCTTTCTGGCTCTAATCCCCTTAAGACTGGATACCTGTTGGGGAGGGGTGCAGCTCCTTGCCTTGCTAGAGCATGTCCTGGGGAAAAATCTGCATCACAAAGACTTCCTGATAAACCTGTGAAATCTGTTCTGCTAAGAGTGCTTTCATTCATAAGTTAAGGGTTCAAGCAGGAAACTCTAAAACTCTCTGCCTGATGGACTTTGACTCAAACTATCTACTGTTTGATTCTTGCCACACTGTATTCCTGTGTATTACAATCCAATAAAAGCCCCTGGAGGAAGGGGCTTGAGGCCTTTTTTTCCTTGGAGAAACTGGCCACTGCTGGCCTTTTTCCCCTGAGAAACTGGCCACTGCTCATGGCCTTTTTCCTCTGGGAAAATGGCTACCTCTCCTTCCCAAGCAGATCACATCATATCTCTGTCATGTTTACTCTCATCCATGGCACATGGGGGGACTTGTGAGGAAAGTCAGCCCCACATATGGGAGAACATATTTGCTAGTCATATATTAGACAAGGGTTTAAGCTCCAAAATAAAGAACTCACATGAGCTCTTTATATATTTCTTCAATACCAGGAAAACAAACAATCCAATTGAAAAATGGGCGCAGGACCTAAATAGACCCTTCTCCAAGGAGAACAAACAGAGGGCCCAGAGACACATGAAAAAATGTCATGAAAGAGATGCAAATTAAAACCACAATGAAATATTACCTCACACGAGGCAAAATGGGTATCATTAATAAATCAATAAATAATGAGTGCTGGCTAGAATGTGGAGACAAGAGAACCCTATTGCATGATTGTTGGAAATGTAGGCTGGCGCAGTCACTGTGGAAAACAGTATTTGAGGAATTTCCTCAGAAAACTAAAAATGGAACTGTATTTTGATCCAGTGATCCCACTGCTGGGATTATAGCTTAAGAATCATGAATGAGCAATTCAAAAGAATTTATGCTCCATTGTGTTCATAACAGTGCTATTTACAGTAGCAAAGCACTGAAAACAGACTAAGTGCCCATCAGTAAATGAATGGATCAAAACTGGTACATTTACACCATGGAATACTATGCAGCAGAAAAAAGGGAAGGAATTCCTGCCCTTTGTGAGAGCATGGATTGACCTAGAGACTATTATGCTAAGTGATATATCTCAGTCAGTGAAAAACAAGTATATGATCTCACTTATAAGAGGAATCTAATGAACAAAATAGAACTGGAGGCATGGGATCAGGGAACAGACTGACAGCTATAAGAGGTGAGGAGGGTGGTGAGGACTGATTGACAGAAAGTGAAGGGATTAGTCAAAGAACATACATATATGAAGGACCCATGAACATGGACAATGGTGTGGGGATTGACTATGGAAGTGAGGGAGTGGGCTGGGTGGAAGAATGTGAAGGGCAAAAAATGGGGCATCTCTAATAGCACAAACAATAAAAATATAAAAGTAAAATAAAATACAATAAACCTATGTTTTTTATTTTTAATATGAGTTGATGGTGAATTCAATCTTGGCTCAAATATTATTGAGAATATTTAGTGAGATAATCCAGGTAAAGTAATGATAAATTATAAGTCACATTTTCAATAAATGTTCAGTTTTAAAATAGTATTTTGTGTATACTTCTGAAGAACTCCTATATTGTTTTATAGCTTATGTAGATAATATACATAATTATTCATGGACATAATGTCTCATAAACTTTAGTCAAGTCACATTTGCCTAAATAATTCAATTTAATTTAAGAAACACATATTGAGTACCTATGAGGGGGGACCCCCCCTAAACAGGAATTATCTTCTAGAGGACAGGCCCCTTATAGTCCAGGCTTTCCCCAGTAAGTGAGTGTTTAAAAACCCATCTGTATCAATGCACCTGTTGGTGTTGTTGTGAGAGGCTGCATTTGGCCTCAGTGAAATTTTTTTGAAGACTCTTTCAACATGTTCGCTGATCTCACGATGGCTGATTTTCAAGTTCTCCTGCCCACACCACACTGAGTGTTTAGCAGTTTTGATCAAAAACAGCATGACCCATGGGCCCCACACTCCCTATTCACCTATCTTGCCCCAAATGACTTTTTTTTTTTTTTTGGCCATATGAAAACAGTCCGCAGAAGCAGGTCTATGTGGAAGAGGTGAAAGAAACAAACAAAAATGGCAAAAGCACTTAAAAAGTATCAAAATCAATTTGTATAAAGACTGTTCTGAGCAGTGGAGAAAACATCTCCATAAGTGTATTGCATCAAATGAAGAATACTTTGAATGAAGCTTACTGAAGTATAAACATGTTAAAAATAAACACTTAACTATAAATATTTTTTATAAATAAATTTTAGGGGGGCCTCCCCTTATACTTTGTGCCATGTACTTTTCTAAATGCTTAGAATAAATCAGTAATAAAACAAACAAAAGAACTCTGCCTAGTAATCTTTCATTCTGAATATACTTTGATATTTCATCCATATTTCCCCCTCAAATACAAATAATTAAAATCTAATTAGTTGTCCTCAATAAAAGTGTTATTATTTTTTCCCTGTTTTTGAAAACTTCACAAGCCTCTGAACTGAATTCCTAATATTTTCTATATCTTCTTTTGCAATTAATTTCCCATTCTGTCAATTTATTACTTGTAATTATTTTCACAAGCATCTCAGAAAATGGTGTTTCCTGTTCCACCTTATCCACTCCTTTACTATGTCTACCATTAATTTACTCAGTGAACACTTACTACACACACGTAGTCTGTGTTACATACTATACCTGAACTATTAAATTGGTTACCAAATGGTCATCTTTACCTCTGCAACCTTTTCTAATCAATTCTTTGTTCTTCTGACCATTTCTTTTTTAATGTTCTTAACTTTGAATTATGGTTTACGTTTACTATTATTATGTGTTAGTTTCAGGTGTACAGTATATGGTTAGAAAGCCATTCACTTTACAAAGTAGTCCCTCTGACATTTCCAGTACCCACACCTGGCACCATACATAGTTATTACAATTATTGACTGTATTTTCTATGCTGTACTCTACAACTCCATGACTGTTCTGTAACTGCCAACGTGTACTTCTCAATCCCTTTGCTTTTTCACCCAGTCCTCCACTCCCTCCCCTCTGGCAACCATAAGTCTGTCCTCTATATCTATGAATCTGTTTCTGTTTTATTTTATTTTATATTTTTTTTCTGTGGATTTTACGTTTAAGTAAAAGCATATGGTATTTGTCTTTCTCTGACTGACTTATTTTACTTATCATAATATCTTTTATGCAATCCATGACATTATTGCAAGATAAGTCTTTTCTTTTAAAACTAGTTTCATCAGCGTCAATGTTCTTTCCATCAACTATCAATTACACCCACGTGCCCGAAGAATAAAGTTTACAGTTTTTAATTAATAACAATATCTTAACATTTTCTTGTCCCAATGGCTGTTTTAACCGCATTACCTTTTTTACTTACAGGAACCTTTATTCCAGTGAGAGAGTTGCTTTTACCGATCCTCAAACACACTTTTCCAGTTTTCTCCTTGCCTTTTTTTAAATGCAAAAATATTTTCCCCATTTCTCTATCTGATCAATCACTCAAAACCAAGCTTAAATCTTACCTCCTTCATGAAATTTTTGCTAACCGCTTCAGTAATCTGAACTCACCTTTTATCACCATTTGATATCATTAAGTACCTTCATTTAACCCTGAACATATTCTGCTTGAATTTCTATCTGTAGTATTGCCTGTCAGTGTGATGCACACCTTATAGATGCCCAATGCTATTGTTAATTTGTACTTCACCTTTTTCTTAATGAGGCTGATTTACAAACATTGCAAGTCAAATGACAATCAAAATGAAAATTATTAGATGAAAATTTGACATCTTACACAAACAAATGTTGAAAAAAAAGAATTCAGGTAAAAAATGTGTACGAGAACAAGACTAGGTCAATCTCTTGCCATAATTTTAACTTTGAAATCCAAATAGCCAAGAGAAAGAATTTCAAGATTGGTTATGTGATTTATGGTATATCAATATAATAGCTGAAATTTCACTCAGAATCACAATTATTCAATGAAACCAGAGAAAGAACTGATTCTGGTACAATCCTCACAGAGTGCAGTATGTATGTAGTGACTAATATTCTCAGTCATGTAAAATATAGAAATTAGTTACTTAGAGGTTTTAAAAAATAATAGTTTTTCAAACTAGGATAATAAGACCTTGCCAAAACACAACCAGAAATAACACGACACTGGGAGGAAACTGAATCTGCTCCATGTGCACAGCTCTCATCTCCACTACACAGCCCTGGTAAGGACTTCAGAGCATCTGTGATGACAGCACATCGCTCAAATCCCTCATAATTCTGTAGTTTAAAGAATTTTCAATAGTAATTTGACTGAGGTCAAATTTCATCATGCAGGCTGCAGTAGGATTTAACCATATTTAGAATATGACTGTATTTTTTAAAAAATGGATTCTTAACTGAAGAGAAAATTGTGTAAATAAAGTGCTGTTCTGTGACAACTACATGTTAAAATTACAATAAATGAAAAGATAATTTGAATTAAATTTAAAACCATTAAAATTTATGTATTTTGACATAAAGTTTAAGTGATATATTACCAACAGTCCTTTAGACCTGAAAGTCTGTAAAAGCTCTCAGAGCACACTAGCAAACCAGAATTGAGAAAAAAAGAGAAGAGAAATTTAAGTACAATGTATACTGGGTTTGTTTGGTAAAGTTAATAAATATTGTGTCTATAAGCACTTTCAGAGTTCAGAGGACTACAAAATATTATGAAAAAAAATTAAAATCAATCATTCTTTTCTAGTTGCAGGGTTGGGTAGGAAGATGTGATTAAAGAAAGTTGTCTTTTAGAAATAGACAAAAAACAGAATTCAAATTAAAAAAAGAGAGAAACACAAAAACCTAAAATCAGGCAATATAAGACTTAATAAACAAGTATATCCATTATAAAGAAAACATTTGAAATATATTTTCAAAATACATGACATAATGAAACATTTACCAAAAACAAATTGTCTCAAGAAGATTGGATGTAAATACTGCTCAAAGTTGCAATAAATACAAAAAGTAAAGTCCTGAATAAAAATATTAATATCATACAAATTTAGAATTTATTATTAAAAATAACATCAGATCAGACCAAAAAATAACATTTTAATTGTCGAAGCAAAGACTATAATAGAAATATATAAGTGCAATGAACTTTATGCAACAAAGAAGCAATAAAATATATACAGAAAAGCTGATACAAATTAAAAACAAAGTTATAATGAAAGGTCATCAACAATTAACATTTTAGATATGAAAGAGAGCAAATTAGACAGTCTTATGAAACACACAAGCACGTTTTGCAAAGCAGTGTCAGGGATGGGGTGCTTCTTTCAGATAGAATAGGTGTTTGTCCTGCATATTAGGCAATGGTAAAAATTATTAACACTAAGCTAAATCCTTGCTAAGGTAAATCACAACGTTTCTCTATCAAAAGAGAAACATTGTGAAAAGAGCTATGTCAAAACATCCACATTGACATCATCTTATCTAACAGTGACGTTGCTAAAGATGTGTGAGGTGAGGATGGTGTTTTGTCTTAGTATCTGGAGGTAATGTGTTTTCATCCAAATTTGTGTCAGATATTATTCTTTATCCTTAAAATCCAATGTTTTCATCACAATAGATCAGGTTGGAGATTTTTAAATAAATAAGATTTTGTTAATAATGATTTATTTAAATTGTACTTCATTTAATGTATTTTTTCATATCTTTCAGATATGTTCTCTGATTTACTAGTTAGTTCATTTCTGCAGTCACGTCTGCTGCTGACCTGATGGATCGGCTTCATCACTCCTCCATGCAAATCATCTTACATTTCATTAAATTTATCTCTTTTTGCAGTGCATTCAATTACCATGTTTTCCACTTGCTTTTCTATATAGTTTATTGTGGGTTTTACTGCCAGCCGTCTTAATATACTTGTCTTTGAAGCAAATTCTTAAACTCTTCAATTCCCCTTTATCTCTCATTGTATAGATTTCATTATATTTTCCTTGAGTTATACAAATATGTTCTTCCCTATGATGTTCCCTTCAACAGTTTATTTCCTACAATGTGCATTTTACAAGTATTTGCATAGACTCAAAATTCTATTTTTATTACCCCTATTAACATTTGCGATTTTCACCAAAAATAATTACTGTTTAGATAGATTTTTCATGGTTCCCCTCTCTATCTACCTGAGCATGATTTGGTCTCCTTTGTAGCGGAAAGGCCTGCCTGAATGCCAATGGTTTCTTGAGACCTGTTCAGCCATGTGATTGCTTGAAGCCAGCATTAAAGGACTGAGTTTGAGGTATCAGCAGAAGGGAAATTTTTCACTCTATGCACTTTTTTTCTGCATTAAAATCTCTATATTATAGTGCACCTTCTCTAAATTGAATTTAAGTCTTGTCTATAATAAAGCATCTATCTTTCAGACTTATGTTTGTTTATTAGTTTAGGGCATGTCAGCCTCTTTAGTGGGAGGTTAAGTTTGGAAATGCTTCATAATACCTTGAATTTCCATTTTATTTCCCATGTTAAAATAAAAGTATAATGCATTAGAGACAGAGAGAGATATGCAAGGCTGCAATACGGCACCAACTTTGTTCATGAGAAGAAATTAAATTTGGAAAGCAAATCCATTAAAAACAATTAGCATTAATCACAAAAGCACAACATTGTAAAGCAATGGCAAAAGGCTAAATTTATAATAAGATGTATCCATAATAAAATAAAACAGTTAAAAAATATGGAGTCAGGGTTTGTTAATTACAGTGGGAGTCAGGCAAGAGTAAAGAAGAGCATTTTTAAGAGACCAGCTTTACCAGATCTTATGAAAATCTAGGTGCATCAGTTGTCCAGTGGAGAGTGCCTTGCTTTTATATCTTTGGTTTGAGCTGTGTTACAGGAATAAAAAAGTGTCTGTTATTTTGATCTGAAGTAGCTTAGTTGTTAATTTTATAATATGGTTGATAGTTATGTGGGGGATTGTTTATGTTTGAAGATACTCCTATTAGTAGTATTTTCAGGTAGTTAATTACCACAACAATTTTTATAATATGTGACAAATATTGTTTCCTGAATATAAGTTGAATACTGCATGGTGAGTATTGCATGGATCAATAAATAACAATGCAGCTGTCTTTTTCCACTTATGATGTGAGACTATGGGAGCCCGCCAGGCTGCAGGGGACCAAGGACAGAGTCCTCCACTGTGAAAATGGTAGAGGAACTTAGTTTCTGGTCCCTGGAGCCGGCGGGTATCTTGACATTTTCCGGACCTTCTCGTTCTCAGCCTTGAAGGAAAGAACAAGATCTTGGCATATACATCATGTTCCAAGGAAATGATAGTAATGAGGACACTATTATCTTCGGGCTAATGTTCTCAGGATATGAGAACATCTTGCCCTTTTGATAACTCTCGGGAGTGTACAAACTTTTGAAAAGCAACATTGTTCCCATTTCCTTGCGGTCTTGCTTCAGGCCACAGCAGTTTGTATATAAGACAGTTGTTTCTTGAATAAAGTTGCCATTTGCCAGCAGAGCATTTGGTCCTCTCCTTTCTTTTAAGTCCCTCGCCTCACCTCGCGACCACCCTTGCTGCTGCAGGCAGCGGCATGAGACCTTTCAGTTAAATGTCAAAAACCTAAATACATTTGAATTTATCCAAAAATTTGTATAAAAAAAACCCAAACAATCCTGTGTCCTGTCTTATGGGATCCGTCAGTCCTAAACTGTGTGCATGCTGGCTCTCAGCTTTCTCACTTGTGCACCTGTATGTGGATGTCGCTAGATATGGAGGCAGGAAGCTTGCAAAACAGGAGTTTTCTCCCAATGCAGGTAGAAAGGACAAATCTCAAGGATTTGAAGATTGGCAAACTCAGTAGTAATTTATGTTTTAAAGTCATGTCCGCCCAGTGAAACAGACATCCAATTACCAAATTTTACTCCAGAAGAGAAAACCTAAACAGATGAGTAACAACGGAAGAAATCTAAAAAGACTTAAAAAAAAAAGAAGGAAAAATATTCCCCAGGCCCAGACAGTTTTACAGTGGATTGACAAGCAGCCTGACCCCAAGGCGTTTGCTAATTCTTAAGGAGAACATGTAAGTGCTTTCATAATATAGCTACTTTAGAACTACCAAACTTAGAAATGTCTTTCTTCTCTGAGTCAGACCTAATATTAATTGTGAAACTTTAGTGGGGCCAACAGTTTCAGAATACCAGGGGATCATTTTTACTGTTCTTTTATTCATCATCCACGAGAAGAAACATTTTGGTGTCAATCCCACAGATGCTAGCCCTCTGGCAAAATCAGGTTTCTTCAACTGGCCAGAACATCCTGAGGTGATTTGGCTCAGTGGTCAGTGGATGGACACGGAGGAAGTAGACCTCTGCCATAGCCGAGCTGTATGGGTACCACTGGGTGACTGTTTAGATGAGGAGAAAGCTGCTCTGGCCCTTTGTACAGACTGCCTTAGGGCAGACTGATGGGGCTGCCGAGGTATCTGGTTCCACATTTTTTCCACAGAGGGCCAATTTTCAAAACACTTCTGCTTCTTAAGCAAAAGAATAAAAATATATAATGTCTTGGGGTCAAAGGGACTTGGGATTTCCCTGAATAGTTTCCATCTCTCTAGCCTGCTTCTCAGTCCCTAACGCCTGATTGTCCGTATCATGCTGCAGCAGGAAGCACTCTCACAGTCCTCACACAGGTACTATGGTTTTCTGTGTGTCTTGGTCTTTGGCTGACAATTGCTGCCTCCTTATCCACAGCCAACATGCTAAACCCACCTCAGAAGCCCTATCTTCTGAAAAGCCTGTTCTGCCACTCCCTCCAGACAGCTGGTTCTCTGGTGCCATTGTGTTTTGTACCTGTGTCTGTGATGGCACTTTGTACTGCATTATAATTATTTGCTTATCTTATCCTTTCTCATTGGTAGAATCTTTGTAGAACTTACCTCTGTTATCATTAATACCTAGCAGAATAAATTATTCGTATTCAATAATCTGATTAAATTTAGTGAAATAACTTAGCACCTGGATCTAGTATGCTAAATGAAATAAATCTGAGAATGAAAAATCCCACATGGTTTCATTTTTATGTAGAATCTAGAAAACAAACGAGGAAAGCAAAACAGAAATGACTCAGAGACAAACTGGTGGTTGTCAGAGGGGATCGAGGTGTGAGATGGCTGAGACATGTGACATGGGAAATGCCATGATCGAGGTGTCAGATGGCTGAGACATGGGAAATAGGAGGTGCACATGTCCAGTTATACAATAAATGTCATCAGAATCGAGTGCACAGCACAGGGAATACAGTCAATAACATTATAATAACTTTGTATGATGGCAGATGATGAATAGATATATCACACTGATTACTTTGTAAGGTATATAAATGTCAGCTAACTATGTTGTAAACCTGAAACATAAATAACATTGTAGGTTAACAACAGTTTGATTTTAAATAAATAAATAATAAAGAAATACATTCCCTAACATAGGATAAAGGTATTTTTTATTTTTTGATATTTTTGGTCATATCATGCATTAATCTGAACGAAGCTAACAGAAAAGACACAATTTTATTAAGCAGATACTGTGTAGAAAAAGAAATTAATGGGGAATGATTGTTGAGCATACTATGATTATAGTACTTACCATGTTCCGAGCACAGTATGAGGGAATTGACATGCTGATATCATTGTAAAGATTTTGCTATAATGTTGCTGGAGAGAAGATATGGAGCTTACTAAATGGAGACACTGAGGACAGAGAGTTATTTGGCGAAGATCACCTTGGAACTTTGTCTAATCCGTCACTGCTAGCCTTCAGCCTCCTGATTAGGGCTGTGTTGTATCCAAGCAATAATTTTGAAAACAAAAACTTGTATAGATTGCAATAAACTTAATTTGGACTCAGTATATTTTTGTTACATTTATTGGAGTGACATTGGTTAATAAAATGATATAGGTTTCCAGTACACAATTCTATGGATATCTGATATTGCACTATGTATTTACCATCCAAAGTCAAATCTCCCGTCACTGTATATTTGACCTTTTCTCCAGCCCCCTTTCTCTCTGGTGAAAGAAAATATATAATGATCATGAATTTTAAAATTTCAGAAAAACTAATCTAAGCTTTTATCTATGTATGTACATTATGGAAACAGGTTCATACCACCATATAGCGTGTGACCTGTATTTTTATTCAACAGTGTATGGTGAACCTATACCCTGTCATGAGGAAGTGCCCTACTGCTCCTTTTTCAATGTTAAGTGCATGCATCTTTATTTACTCAGTGTATTTCATGATGCCAAACAATTCATTTTATTCAGTTACAATTAAAAACGGTTATTCTTTGTATACATCTTGTGCAAATAATTATTTCTTTGAGATGCTTTCCTAAAAGAAATAGTTTTTCATTGTGGGAGCTCTCAAGCTTTCATATTTTTGTATGAGGCATCTGTGGCTGCTATAAACTACAAATTCGTCAAGGTGCGATGTTTTCTGATCCCTTTCTATATCTCAGGTACACATCGCACTTTGTCTTAACATTGATTACATTTCTCTCCAATATTTTTGTGTTGAATATTTAGCAGCTTATAGAAAAATGCATAAATAGTAAAAACATTCAAGAGCTTGGTTTTATTCCAGGTATTGTGTTAAGTATATGGATCTGTTCATCTGTCCTCGCTTTGTTGTCTTTTGTTTCCTCCTTTGAGATCTTTAAATGCGACGTTTTTCTTTTGAAGAATAAAATGTAGTTAAAAAAACCAAAAGGAAAAAAAAAACCACAGTGAACTCTTTCCTCCACCAAGAAAGTTACATATGTTCAGTAGATAGTTATGGAGTGAGTCAGTAAGTAAAGCAACGGATCAGTAGGTGGAAAAATGAAGCAGGAGAAGATCCGTCTGTATCCTTCCATCCAGCAGATGCTTTCCTGCTCTCTTTCTGTGTTAGGAGTTAAAGGCCAGGTGTCTGACGGAAGGTGGGGAGAATCCTTAGGGAGGAAAGGGTGGGATATCGCCTTGGGTTAGTGTCTCCACACTGGTTGTATCTTTACTGTCGGAAGCTGCCTGTTTCTGTGATTTACCAAGTCCTGATAAAGTGGAGATTCTCTGAAACTGTCTTTATCAGCAACATCTTTTGAAAAATAATTTTGAGTTTCAGCAGTTAAGTTTTAAAATGCTTGACTTCTTTCTCAGCTTGAACTTCTCGCCCCCTCCCTTGTCATATCTATTAAAACAAATTTCCTGTCAAGTTACAGTTTACTTTATATTCACTTTGAACAAGTACGTAGGCCTGTGACTAATTCAGAGATAATGATAGTGCCAATCCTGTTGACAAAGTTGAAACACCGAAATGGAAAATTGTACATCTCTGCTCTCCTTTCCCAATAATATTATCCTGTCACTTTAGTGCTGTATCAAATATTCCTTGGCTTCTTTCCTTAAATCAAATTTGTCCAAAGTCCCAAGAAATCACATTTCTATAGTAACTTAGGCCACATCCACAAGCCCCAAGAATGAGATTCTCACATTACTCCCATCAAAAACTTCTCCTATGTGATGTTAAGAACTTTGAAAACAACATTGCTTGTCTATTAAACTCCTCCTCAGGATTCAGGGGATGTTTTAATTAGCTTCTTAAGCTCTAGTCAATGTGCTAACTGGTTGAGTTTCTATTTCTGAGGCAACATGATGGAAATGTGCATGCTTCTCATTTAAGAACTACTGCACATATTTACACAGTAATTTAGTATGAAAACTCAGCATCATGAAAAATATGGCAACTATGAGAGCTAGAAATGCAATGAAGAATTTGCAAAAGAGGAAGAAAAATATTCATGAGATAATTTGCACCTCGTTATCTAATTTGAATTTTAATGGGCACGTTCCTACAATCATCACATGCTGAAAGGAAATATTGAGAGTAAAGAGCCAAAGACGATATTACCAGATAATTACTGTACAATTTAAAATGCACATTCCATTGTTTAGATATAGTGCTTTTTTAAAATCAGTACATCATAGAACATTCAGAGATTAGAGCAGCAATGCAATATCAAATGCAAAATGAAATGATAAATCGCTGTATAATGAAATTTTCCACTATAGAGCAGTAAGGCAAGAGAAACAGCCTTCCGTGATCAAGGCGGATGGATGCTGTACCAATAAATATTACATTGTCCTACCTTGTGGAGCAAAGGCAAGAACAAAGGCAGTACAGAAGAGGGAGAAGTGAGAGAGATGCACATTAAAAGCATTTTAGAGCTTGTAATTAACAAAGGCATCGATAAATATCCTAAAGTCAATGTAAGAGCATTTTAAAAGCTTTTAAATGCTCCTGGCAATTGGTAGGCCCATTACCAGCAAAAATCTTCTGAACACACAGGAAGAGCGCTGTTGTCCAAACAAACCAAAAAACAACTGAAAATGAATTTCTTGGTTTCTTTCAGTGAGTTTGGCCTAAAGTATAGAAAGAAATGTCTACCTACCTGCCATATCATTATGAAAAATACATGCAGGTAGCTGCACTGGCCCCTCATGTATCACTTTTAATCTGAATGAAATCCTTGGTGTCTAAATCTAGATCTCCAAAGAAACAGTAGACAATTTTGGTCTTCTACCAGAAAGGCTTCAGCAGAAAAATGATATGAGAACTTTTATTAAAAACACCTGTTAAAGGCAAACATTTATTTCTAACTGTTATTTTAGGATGCTAGCAATGGATAGCACAAAAGGAGAGTATTTTAGTCTTAACTTGATTGTGTTCTTCATACATATTTATATTAACCATGAGCATTGTGTACATGTATAAATTTATATGTGCAATGTAGTTATGTGTATATGTATAGTTATATATGCTTTATATTATTGGTAATGCTTTTTATGTCTGTACTTCCAGAGGCTCAATCTCAATTGACCCCATAAGCACAGAGAAGGGAAGAGGCAGGTTATGTAGTAGCTATGAAGCCCCGCTGCCCCTTGCCGTGGGGAGAGAGAGATGCACAGCGTTAGCCTGAAGCCACACAGTCGTTCTTTCAACCCTCCATCACCTCCTTTGATTCCTTGTGTCCCTTCATATCCCCCATCCCACTTTCATTTTGCAGAAACATTTTTTTAACTTGCTGAAACATAAGGAATTGTCCCTGTTGATGTAAACAATTAAAAAGCTTTCAATCATTTTCAAAACTATAGAGTAATATGTAAAGACCTTCTACCTGCTTCTTCCAGCTGCTAATTGAAAGGGGTGTATTGATACATAAAAACAGAAACAAACTAAGCAAACAACCAGAATGGGAACAGAACCACAGAAATAGAGATCACATGGAGGGTTATCAACAGGGGAGTGGGAGGAGGAGAGACGTGGGAAAAAGTACAGAGAATAAGTAGCATAGATGGTAGGTAGAAAATAGACAGGGGGAAGGCAAGAATAGTATGGGAAATGTAGAAGCTAAATAACTTATGACACATGGACATGAACTGAAGGGGGGGAATGTGGGTGGGAGAGGGTGTGCAAGGTGGAGGGGAGTGAAGGGGGAAAATGGGACAACTGTAATAGCATAATCAATAAAATATATTTTAAAAAAGTAATGGCTGAGGCAGTAAGATTTTATTTGTAAAGGAGAACTTCTAAGTAGTTGATCACATTTGAGTCAAACTTCCTTTCTCAAATGTCTTAGATCCCAAAGAATTTGGTTCTTGACCAAGTTGTTCACACACACACAAAAAGTCTTGGTTGTCCAACAAAACTTCATCTCTCAGCCTGACAGCCCTTTCATGCTATATTTCTAACTGGAAATATGATCTGGTTTTCAAAAAAAAATCACTTCTGAAACAGCCTTCCAGAGTGAGTTATTTTGCGGACTAAGATTCCACTGTATATCCAGTAAATTGGTGATTCTAGATTAAATTTACCACTACAAGATGAAAAATTTCTGAATTCAACTGGACTTACACAATGACTTCCTAAATTCTTTCAGAAAAAAATATATAAATCCAGTATTTGACACGATTTATATGGCATAGTTTCAGTACTATAATTAATGTTAAAATAAATATTATTTTATCCAGTAATAGAAGAAAAGCAAATAACAAAAATCAAACAAAAGATAGCCTTTCCTGTATTAATTCAACAAAATACTTATTTAAAGATTTTGTTTATTTATCTTTAGAGGGGAAGGAGAGAGGGAGAGAAACATCAATGTGTGGATGCCTCTCATGTGTCCCCTGCTGGGACCTGGTCTGCAACCCAGGCATGTGCCCTGACTGGGAATCAAACCGCGATCCTCTGGTTCACAGGCCTGAGCTCAATCCACTGAGCTACACCAGCCAGGGCTCAACAAAATATTTTTAATTGAACAACAACAACAACAAAGATTGCTCAAATTGCGTGCATATTTAGATTCTTCTGGGGAGAAAAAGAAAAAAAAATAAGAATATGAAAAGTAAGAATGTATCAAATAACATGAAAGAATTTGTAGATTATTTAGGGTTAATATTAGACAAATTTATTTTTATCTCTATTTCCTGGAGATTTCATGTGTTTTTTACTTTGGTTAACAGTAAAGGGATGGTGGCTTAAATATTGTAAATCATATTATCTTGTCAGCTATAAGGTGGAGAAAGAAAAAAGTGCACTTTAAAACCGTGCTTTGAATGAAAGGACAACTTTGGGCATACATAAGCCATACTGTGATTATTTTTACTGCTGTGTTTTGTGAAAGTTGTATTTGTATGAGATGTTACTTTTTTCACTTTTGCCGTGGGTTATCAAATATAAATATTTTAAGTATTATTACTCTTTTTTTTGGCAGTCTTTCTTTTGCTTCAGCCTGCCTCATAGAACGTATTTACACTGTCTCCAGTCACATGGAATCCGTGCTGCTTCAGAGTGACACACCGTGGGGAAGCAGCCCCTGCATGACCTGCGTCTTCGAGGAATGTGAACTGTTCGATGCTCCTTCTTCTGCGATCGTGTGTGCGGCTTGTGAATGATGTGCCTTCAAAGAGATGTTTTTCAAAAGCAGGGCGCATCCTTACTCTTCCAGGGGAAGTTCAAACAGAAACAGTAGTTTTGGCGTCTCTAGTGCCCTGTACACTATTGCAGATCAATTTCAGAATAGAGGTGGAAGCCGAATTAAAAGGATTTACGGCTATTCTATTTTATTTTTTTGCTATTTATTTATTTGCTGACTTTTTTTCAGGCAGTATCCTCTCTGCTGGAGGATAAAGTATCATCATACTGTGTACCTGCTTTTCCTCCATAAAGTAATATTGAGTTACAACTATAGTTTTATCTATAACACATGCATTTTTGATGGGTTATTATTATGTATGGGACAATCTGCTTTATACCAGAAAGTAAAAAAAAATAAAAATGGAAAAAATATTATCTCTTAATCTTTTACCAAAAAACTGAAGTAAAAACCAAGATGTTGCAGAGGGTTTTCATAAAGAAGCAGGTTTTGTTTAAATAATATATTAATTCTGCAGATGAAAGTTATGTGACAGGAGAAATAGATAGCATCTCTCAGTCATGGTTGGCAGACATCTTCCTGAAAGTGGTGGCTTTTGTTCTAGGCCTTTCTTTGGCAAAGTTTGGCAACAGCTAGCTGTAGGTAGACAGGATATATTTTTTCTTTATTCATGCCCAACCGTTTCCCTGAATCACTGGAAACAAACAGGTGGCTTAATGGGTAATATTATGTGTAAAAATGACTGAGCCACAGGTGCCCAGATATTTGATCAAACATTGTATTCACAGGCTTTTTCTGCGAGGATGTTTTTAGACGAGACTTAAATTGAGCTTGAGCAAAGCAGACTGCCCTCCTGAATGGGGGTTGGCCTCATCCGTGTAGTTGGAGGTCTGCATAGAACAAAGCAGCTGACGTCCCCCTGAGCAGGAGACAGCCTTTCTCCCACCTTTCTTTCTTCCTTCAAATTGAGACACGACTTTTTCTTGCTTTTGAACTTGAACTGAAATATTGGCTCCTTCTGGGTCATGAGCCTGCAGCCTTTGGACTGAAGCTGTGTTATTGGTTCTCATGGATCTTTGGAGCCTTTGGACTCTGAGTAGAGCTACACCATCAACTGTACTGTGTCTCCAGCTTCCTGTTCACCCTGCAAGTCTTGGCACATGTTGGTCTCACAGTCGTGTGAGCTAATTCTCTGTAATATCACTTTCTCCATACATGGATACATCTCACTGGTCCTATTTTCCCTGGAGAGCCCTGAAAAAAATAGATAGTACCCCCCAAATTTTTCTTTATCCTTATTGTCATTCACACCTGAAGATATTGCATAGGCCAGTTAACCCCCTATATGAAGTGAAGGAGGTCATTATAGGAAAATGTCAAATTTCATCAATTTTAATATCTGATTAGATTTTCAGTCATTTTCTTATAGGAACTATGTAAGGAAAGAAGAAATACTATTTATATTTTTGCCAGTCCATAGTGTACGTGTAAAAGATTCTTAACTCTAGAATGAATCTATTTAGTAAATGTATTCCTGAATTTAATCAACAGTGTTTTGAATACCTACTATGCTCTACACATCATTTCATGCCCTCAGAATACAGAGACAGAGCAGACAATGTGGTGTATATACAGTGGCGTGTATATCCATTATTGGCCAGTGACAATAATCCAAGACTAAATGTGAAGACCAGAAGGCTTTTTAGGATCAAGAACTGTAAGGAGTCTGAGGCTTCACTATACTTGTAAGATAATTGATTGGCCTGCCACCCTTTTATGGAGGCTGATGGGAGCCGTGAAACTCCTGGGTCGGAAACAATGTGTAGTTCTTTAGTCACACAATAAAAGTAGCCAGAATATAAGCATTTGCACTAGTTCTCTGAGTGCCAGTTCCCACAGGGTGATGCAAAGAATACTGGATCGTACAGCACATGCCTTTGGCTGTGTTACAAAATGGGAACCTATGACTAGTGAACCCAGATATTTCATAATGGGCATTAACTATGTTTTCCCTTTATTTGGGAGAAAGAAGCTATTTATCTCTCAGGGCTATTAGCTATAAAAACATTGTTAGTATAGAACAAAGGGTAGTCATTTCTTCACTTTCATGGCATGCAGAAGTGTGAGAGACCCACGAAGTACTGTCTGTCGGCATGTAAGGAAAAACCTATGGAGACTCTCTAAAGCCAAAGAGAAAAAATAGAATATCAAGTGCAGGAATTATTTATAAGAAAGATGTTGATTTCTCAATTTGAGTGAGCTTCTTTTGTCAAGGTCAAAGGTTAACAGTTCTGCTATAGCCTCACCCTGCTGTTCTAAAGATAGGACAATTCTATACATGCACCAGTAGGAGTCCACTGTGTTAAAGAACCAACGCAACTTAGGTGAATGGCATGAACTTAGAGGACACTTTATTATCACCTCATGTCTAATCAAACATTGCTTGCATTCTGAGCAACCTTAAGAGTAATGCGCCATTTAGTGTCTAACAGTGGAGTCAGACATTTCTGTTCTTCAAGGTATGTTTTGTGTACCCTCACTTTTATGCAGTTAACCTTACCAAGATTTGTCTATTCATGTTTCTGCAAAAGTTACCACTAATGAGGACCACGAATAAAAACAAATATATTCTTACATTTGTCTGCATCTCATACAAGGGAAATAACTCCCTGGTTGCTAAAATGTAACATCCATTTCAGCACTGGCTTCCCAGAAATGAGTTCATACTGGTATACAAAGTGACTTAAATCTTTAACTAAACTTTTTTTCATTTGTCTCTTGATTTCTTCCTTCAGCAATATACTGGTTGGCCAAAGAGTTCATTTAGGCTTTTTTTTTTCATAAAATAAAAGACACATTTTTCATTTTTTACCACTAATTTTATTGATTTGGATATTTTAAGTATGTCGGCTATCTTCCACATAGTGTAATGTTGATTGTTCTCGATTAATGTCTCCATTTGATTGCTATCAGCTTCAGTTGGTCTACTTGCCTGTGGAGCATCGTCCAGTGAGAAATCTCCTGCTTGAAACTTCACAAACCACTTCGACATGTTCGATCAGTCACAGCACCTTCTCCATACACTGCACAAATCTTTCTTTCTTTTTTTTTTGCATTTCAGTTGCATTTTTACCTTTCTTGAAGTAATACAGCCTGATATGCAGAAAATGTTGCTTATTATTTTCTTTCATCTTCAATATTAAAATGGCTACACAAAAATTCACCAATTTCAATGTTTTTTAAATGCAGGCTGATATGACAGCTGTCACAATGCAATTTAACAAATTTTTTTTCAAATGAACTTCAAGACCATTAAGTGCTACTAAAGCCATCTTATGGAAAAAAACAGATGAACTTTTTGAACAACCAAACATACAGTCTTTTTAGTAATTGTTGGCTGGGGGTATGGACCATTCGGATCAAAACATAGATCTGTAGGACTCCTATGTCTTCATGTCACTCCTCATTATAGACAGTGTCATCAGCTGAAACCCAACAGCCCTGGAGGCCACAGACTCTTTCCAGATATTTTCATTTTTACCAAAGATTGCAAAATTATTCAGAGTACAAAATTATTGCCTGGATTCTAATCTGTCTGAATGTCTTTGGACATTCATGAACTTATTTTCTTCACTGTGTTTCCACCTCCATGTCCTGGTCTTACCTTTCCTTCCATCACTGGTGTCCGCAGTTTGGCAACTTCAAGTCAGGGCTGGCCTCAGAGCTGGCCAGGTTCTTCTCTCCCACTGCCCACAGCTTCCTTTCTCCCACAGGAGGCATTAGCTAACATTGTGTCAGGAAGCTGCACTCATTTGAATCACCAACTCCACAAAACTGGATTACTGAAGATCTCATGAAATTCCACATTTGAGTATATACTCAAATAATACTTTACTACAAAATATCAATACTTTTAATCAAGAGAAATAAAGCACAAATCTTACAGAGATGGAAAACCTTCATGTGTAGTCTCCAGGGTTCTTTTGCTTTCTTTTTTCAAATTTTATTTTGAATAATTATAGATTCTTATGCAGTTGTATAAACAAAGGGATTCTTCGTGTTCTTAAATCTGTTTTCCCCAATGGTAACATCTTGAACAATTACAGTAAAACATCAAAACCATGAAACTGGCATCGTTACACTTCACCAAACTTATTTAGATGTCCCCAGTTTTATCTGCACTCATTTATTTCTATGTGTATTTCTTTTAAGCAATTTGATCACATAAATTTGCGGGTCAGCACCACAGTCACGCCACAGAATACTTTGAAAGCACAGGCTTCCTCATGTTGCCCCACTGTAACCAGGGGCACCCTCCCTCCTGCCAGATGACGCTCATCCCATGGCGACCGGTCATCTCTGCATGTCTATAACACGGTAATTTCAAATGTTTAATATATGTAACCCTACATTAGATCGCATTGTGGGTCTTTTTTTTTTTTTTTTACTCAGCTTATATCATTTGCCAGAAAATTTGCTATGTGAAGCAATGGCTTACTTTTACTGCTTTATAATAGCCTTACACATGTAGAAGAAATTTCACTTAGCATGATGTTTAATAAACTGTTGGATTTTATGGGAGTAAAAGACAGAAAACTCTACTTGAACAACAATTAAAATAAATAAATTTTAAAAACTGTTGGATTTTATTTGCAAATATTTTATTGAGGATTTTTGTATCAAAGTTTAGGAAAGATCATTGGTTTGGAAATTTGGTGGTTTTTGTTATGTTCTTTCTTATTGTTCTTTATTTGGGGCCTGGTTTTGGTATCACTGTAATGCTGGCCTCATAAAAACTGTTAGGTAGTATTCCTTCCTGTTTTAGTTGGACTGGTTGTGTAAAACTGGCATTAAGTCTTTAAAAATAGTTTATAGGATTCTCCAGTGAAATCATATGGGCTTGGAGATTTCTTATTTCAGAACTTGTAAGTAAGAGTTCAACAATTTTAGTCATGCTCTGGTTGGTGTAGCTCAGTGGATTGAGCGCGGGCCTGCGAACCAAAGAATGGCAGTTCAATTCCCAGTCAGGGCACATGCCTGGGTTGCAGGCCAGTTCCCAGCAGGGGACGCAGGAGAGGCAACCATACATTGATATTTCTCTCCCCCTCTCCTTCCCTTCCCTTCTAAAGATAAATAAATAAAATAAAAATAATTTTAGTGGCAATAGGACTATTAAATCATGAATATCACCTGGGTTGAGTCTGGTAGCATGAAGTTTTCCAGGTGTTGATTTATTACTTGTAAATTTATAAGCATAAAGTTTCCTGTACTGTTTTCTTAGTCTTTTAACAGATACAGTGTTTACAGTGTTTTTCTTTGTTTCATTCCTGATACTGGTGATTTGTGCCCTCCCTCTTTACATTTTTGTCTTACTAAAATTTTTGTCTTTTTATTGGTTTTGGGGGGGAATCAACTTTTTGTCTCATTGATTTCTTATATTCTTGTCATGTTTTAAATTATATTAATTTTTGCCTTTTCTTTATTAATACCTTCTACTTTCTTTGCCTTTATGTTTGCACTACTTTTTAAAGCTTCCTGACATAGAAATTTTTATTATTGATATGAAACATTCCATACTTTAAAAAATAAACTTAGAACAATTTCAGATGTTTAGAAAATTCGAGAAAATATTATAGAAAATTTCCACATATTTTTTAATCTAAGCACCTTTATAATTAGCATCTCACATTAGTTTGGTATGTTTCTTAGTCTGTGAACCAGTATTATTACTACAATATTATTACCTAAATTCATTTTATTAGATTTTCTTCATTTTTACTGAAAGTCATTTTTCTGTTCCAGGACTTCGTTTATTTGTTATGTCTCTTTATGCTTCTTTTGGTTTTGCAGTTTTTCAAATTTTCTATGTTTATCAAAACTTGAGAGTTTTGAGGAGTCCTGGTCGGTTCTCCAGAGTGTCTCTTTTACCAGGGTTTGTCCAGTGTTTCTATCATAGTTAAATTACATTTATGAATTTTAAGGAGAAACATCATACAGATATAGTGCCATTTTCATCATGTTATATGAAGGGTGCAGCCTATCAATATGACTGGCACAGCTGTTCCACTAGTAAAACCATCTAGGCCTGGTGCTTTTCAATTCAATTTCCTTCACAGATATAGGCCTATTTAGATTACATATTTCTTTTTTTTTTAATAACTTTTAAAAATATTTTATTTATTTATCTTTAGGAGGGGAAGGGAAGGAGAGAAATATCAATGTATGGTTGCCTCTCGTGAGTCCCCCGCTGGGGACTGGCCTGCAACCCAGGTATGTGCCCTGACTGGGAATCGAACCGCGATCATGTGATTCACAGGCCCGCGCTCAATCCACTGAGCTACACCAGCCAGGGCTAGATTACATATTTCTTAATGTGAGTTTTGATAATTTATGTCTGTTAAACATTGGTCCATTCCACCTACTTTATCAAATTTGTGGATATAAAATTGCTCATATAAATCCTGTACTATCCAAACTTAATGCAATCAGTAGTGACAACTTTTGTTTCATTTCTAATATTGGTGATTTGTGTCTTGCTAATGTTTTCTTAGTAGAGCTAAGGTTTATTCATTTTATTGTTCTTTTTAAAGAACTAGCTTTTGACTTCAGTGAGTTTATTTTTTCTTTCATATTTATTGATTTCCTATTCTCAATTTTATTTCTTTATGCTATAATTTTTATTATTTTTCTATTTTTTAAAGTTTAAGTTGTTCTTTTTTCCTAATTTCCTAAGGTAGAAGCTTAGATTACTGATTTTATATCTTTCTTTTTTTCTAATAAATGAACTTAATAGTCTAATTTTTACTCCACTGCTTACACTGCATGAGACAAATTTTGGTGTTTTATTATTTTCACAAATATTTTAAAATTACTTGATTTTTTTGATCCTTTTTTTTGAGAAATGTGTTTTTTAATCCCCAAATATTTGGGGTTTTCTAGCTAACTTTCTTTCGATTTCTCATTTAACTCAATGAGAAAATACTTTGCATAATTTGTATTCTTTGCAATTTGTTCAGGTGCATATTATGGCCCAGAATGAAGTCTATATTTAATGCCTCATGTAACCTTGAGAAAAATGTGCATTCTGCTGTTGTGTGGAGTATTCTATAAATTTCAATTAGAGCATATTCATTGATAATGTTCTTTAGGTGAGCTATATCCTTATGGATTTCAGCCTGCTTAAGATATTAATCACTAATGAATATGTTAAATTATATAAATGTAATAATAACTTTTTCTTAAATATTTTCCTGAGGCTCTTAAAATCCATAGATGCTTCCCCAAAGTTATTTCATTACTAAAGCCAGTTGAGGTAGAAAGGAATATTTTATAATTAAAATGATACCCGTTTCACCTTTATGATTCTGAAGCATTTTCAACAACTGTGGACAAGAGGTCAAATATTAAGACAAAAAGGGCTCTCGTTGATCTTATCACTCAAGAAATTCCAAGGATTTGGGAGCTATGACCTAGGAACTGTGAACAGGTACCAAATATATGTGAGAATATGGCAACCACACACACACACTCACACACACACACATACACACATCTTCTGTTGACTCAAAACTACGTGGTTTGATAGTGTTAGCTCTGACAATGTCTCATGCAAATGTAACTCCTCTACTCAGTGCTGGGAAGACTTGGCCTGAGCATGGCTTTGCTGACATTGTTTCAAATTCTTTTCACATGCTCCCTGGTGGATCAGTAGAACAACGATGTCACCGCCACATCTCTGAACATTTATTCCACAATCGTGGATTGTTATTTTCTTTCTAAGCATGTGCCCTATGAATCTAAGCTGACCTGGAAAAAGACATAATGGAACAAAATACAGTGAAACACAAGTAGCTGGGTATTTAACTTCTTAACACCTATCAAATTCAAATGCAGTCATGAATCTGTATTTCTAGTTTTACAAGTGTTTATTTTTCCTTCTCCTGATAAAGGTTTGTGTTTGTAGTCAAAATTGTCATGCACCCTTATATTATTGTTTTCTCCTCTATTGGTTCTGTGGACAGAGCTACATTCTGTTATGGCACCAAAGGAAAGACATCCATTTGTCTGAAAGAGAGTACCACTTCAGAGTGTAAGGTATTTGTCTGCTAGCAGGACAGGAGCTTCAGAACAAGCAAAACTGATGAAAACAGAAACATCTTTTACTTGAGTAATTCAGCAGTTTTTCTAGGAGTCTGAGAATGTGAAAGTGGCTACGCAAGTTCCATTTCTGTTAAAGAATATATTGTTGTAGAGTGAAAATGCAGGCATTTATTTGAGAAACAAAATAGTTAACGAATTTCTATCTACAAAATGTTAAATTGCACCACATAGTTATTATTCCCCTTTGTCCACTTTGACTTATTTTATATTCTCATGATGAGAACTATAAACAATTTAGGGGCACGCCAATCTAAGTGTGCATAGAACTGAAATATCAATTAATAAATAAATACATTTTAAATAAAAGCTACAAATAAAATTCCTACCAGTCCGGTGAATCTTTGTATATAGTTTCTACCTCCTCTGACAAGCAGGTCTCCCAAACTTCTCCATTCCCACTAGTATTTTGTGTTAACTCCAGTCACCAGTTGCAAGTGCTGCCAGACATTTCAGAAAAATTTTTACCAGGGAGTACTTCTAACATACTCTCTGACTTGAGAGACTCAAAGAGGTATATGAATTCACAGCTTAAACTCTGAAAAACCTTTGAAAGCATCTTTTTATAAGGGCTTGCTGATGAAATGCTTTAAAAACGATAAAGAGCTAAAGGATTTTATTAATAGAATAGGGAGATATATCACTGCATCGTTGCTGTTCTTCCCTATTTCAATTTTGTGGTTTTCTATGAGAGGTGATAAAAGCAGGTATTCCAATATACAAACATATGTATGGAGATTCAAAACGAGAAAATCTAGGGAGGATATTTGTAACCTCAACACCTTCATTTTATTTGGTTTCTTTTATGTTCTTATACCACATTTGTTAGACAGGGTAAGGAAAATTATTCTAGATTTCTATAAAATCTAGAATATTAGTAAAACCAAAGTTGTAGCAAAGCACAACAGTAAACTATATTAATGCCATGCTTTATATAAAAATGAAGTAATCTTTTTTATTTAAAAGTATATTGTGTGTAATTTTATATACAAATTTTATCAATGTAAATTCTTCTGGTTTCTGTGTAATATCACCAAATTCCTCTCACTTTAACATAAAATAGAGGATTATGACTTACATGAATCTGGTGATATTACACAGCAACCATAAGAATTTACATGTTTTCAGTCAAAGAAGAATATATTTGCAACTTCAACCCAACAAAGATTAAGAATTTCTTCTCAATTGTGGGGATCTATACAGACACAAAATAAGAAAAACTCAATGTTAAGTAGTTTTTTTTTTAAATTACTAAGCATGCCAGAGTGCATCAGAATCATGTTAAAATTCTATTAGATCAGAATTTTGCGAGTGCACCCAGGGATTCATACTATGACAATAGTTAAGAGAAACGCTGGAAAAGAGAAAGTCAGTGAGGCTGCAAAACAGGGTCATTTCTAGGCTGAAATGCAAATTACAAGCCATTGGTTTGCAGAGCTTATTGAAATAATCCACCCTCAATGTCAACTAATAAATGAAAATGCACATAGAATACATTTTAAGCAATTATAAGGGATTGAACATATTCTGTAACTAGTAATCAATACACAAAAGATGACATTTTGATACAGATCATTATCACAAATTATAACTAGGACACAAAAATGAGAATCATGTTTTTTAAGGAGGAGCACAGACTGGACTAGTGCAAATAATACCCCTGATGTGTATTAAGAAGATATTGAAATAATCAACTTTGCCTCCCCTGTTATTTTGCTTATCACCATTGAAGCTCCCTTTTATGCTCCAGAAATTCCTGATTTATGAGTAATGGTAGGTGGCAGAGTCCATTAACTATTTTAGGTGCTGAATGTACTAGACAGTTTTTCAATCTCTCCTGTAGCTATGGTCCAGGTAGCAGCTGGCTCCCCAGCAAGACCGACACCAGAGTGTGAGCTGAGAACTAACAAAAGGAGCAGCAGAAACCAAAGTAAATCTTTTTTTCTTGATTTTGTAGTTATAGAAAAATTAAGTTCCTGGAGCTGCAGGGACAACTGAGGTGGCCATTGGTGGCAGCTGTATAGGTTGAAGCACTACAGTGCTCTCTAGGGGTGTTCCCACTACACTGGTCCTGCAACCTGAGCTTGGCATTGGCTTCTGCAGCTGCT
Source organism: Sturnira hondurensis (assembly GCF_014824575.4). Classification (NCBI taxonomy): domain Eukaryota; kingdom Metazoa; phylum Chordata; class Mammalia; order Chiroptera; family Phyllostomidae; genus Sturnira; species Sturnira hondurensis. Next base: position 286,454 of record NW_028082296.1, read on the forward strand.
GATCGTGCTTAAAGAACCTCTCAGGGATTCTGAGAGACAACCAGCATCCACTTGATATATTCTTTCTCTGCATAAAGCAATCAGAGGCACTGTGAGCTGATAAATAAGATCCTTGACAGATTTAGTATAAGAAATCTTTATGTAGCCCTGGCTGGTGTGGCTCAGTGGATTGAGTGCTGGCCTGTGAATCGAAGGGTTGCTGTTTTGATTCCTAGTCAGGGCACATGCCTGGTTGTGGGCCAGGTCCCCAGTGTGGGGAGTGTGAGAGGAAACCACCCACTGATGTTTCTCTCCCTGTCTTTCTCCCTCCCTTCCCCATCCCTGAAAATAAATAAATAAATAAAAATTAAAAAAGAAAGAATCTTTATGTAAATATTTTTATTTAAATTACTTTTTAAAATATGAATCTTTTATAGATGTTAGTTACTGCTTAAATTAATTTTTGTTAGAAGCATTATCACTATAAAGTATTCTAATTTTTTAGCGCAATGTTCAATAATTTTTAGTGTGTAGAATACAGTCTATATAAGCTATAGTGCTCATTACAATTACCTTTACATTACTTTGTGAAAATATTACAAGTATTTTGATACTCCATTTAGAAAAAGGAAAAAAAAAACAGCAAATTGAAGTGGTTTATTCAAGGTCACATGGCCAGGAAATGCCAACAGAACTGATCTTTTCTGTCTAAAGTCCTGGGATTTTCAACCTATATTTTGTTACCTTTAAAGTAAGTTCCAAGGACAAGGGAAACTATCATCTATCTAAAAGGAGCTCTAATCTTTGATTAAGAGAAATAAGGTTAGGCCACCTGGAGTTTAAAATTATGTATCTACATTTTCATATCTATATCTTTACCCATATAGCTTCAAAATGAGACAGAACTTCAATATCCTACAATTTGTTTGGTGTCACCTTGAATATCTGTGCCCTTGTCTTAGAAGTAGAGGGAGAGAGGAGGAGAAAAAAAAATTTTATTTTGGATTTTGCTTTATTTTTCCCTAATATATATTTAGGGGTTGATATATGAAAAAAGAAACAAATGACATTTGTCACATGATTTTGAGATGTTCCTTCAGCGTGCTGCCTGAGGCTGTGAATGGGTGGTGAGGCCGTGACCCGGAAGCAGTGTTTTGTGTAGGCAAACGGCCTCCACATCCTGAACTCTCTGTCCATCCCTGAGTACACTTCCTTAGCCTCCCATTGTCGTTCACTCCACAACAGTTACTCTAGTACTGACTGTGGATTTTGCGTTAAAATCACATCAATAATTTGCTTCATTTGATTTGAGCCTCAAATTAACAGCATTTAATGCCCATAATGTTTTGCTAGCCTTTCAACAACCAAAGTCACAGAACACTCTCTCGCTGTGGTGCCACAAAGCCTCTCCTTTTATGTCACTCAGGCAGACTTACTGGGAGGCCATTCTGGTTTCTAACTCAAAATGGCCAGGTGTATGAGGTTGTTTCCAGATTCACTTGTTCAAATCTTCCAAGGTAGCAATCGATTTCTACTTTCTCATATTACAGCCGTCGTTTGTCCCCACCTCACTTCCAGTTGTTGGAACCGACGTACACACGCACAGACACATAAACACATGTCTACGTTATCCCAGCTTCCACATATTCTCTCAATTATATTAGCTCTTTGAAAATAGGAAAAAAAAACCCTCTTTGCCACATATAAATCATTTAAAAGGGACTGAGCTAGGGCTAGGATTGAACTTTTGAATTTCAAACTGCTTCTAGCTTGTAACAGTACCAAACATGGTGCTTTCAATTACAACCCGCGGCATTTTATTACACTGTAGGCACACAACCAAGAGGACCCTCCTGGGATGCAACAGCCATAAACCACTCCCTTCCTGACATACTGCAGCTCTCAGAGATTCTCCTGGCACTTACGACTCGGACACCTAATTCCACTTCTCTGAGAGTTTGTCAGGGGCACTGGAAGATCTTCGTGGGCAACTGTTAAAAAGGAGAAAAGAAATTAACTGAGAGGGGCCATAATTCAACCTATTTCACTTTTTGTTCTCTCAGCCTAAGGGAGAGAAAAGACGAAGCCATCTTTAACCTTTATAATTCACTTAGAGTATCTAGCTAGCTGACAAGGAAAGATGTAGTGTTCTGAGAAGTGGAAACGTACCTAGAGTTAAAAGTTTTAGCGACCGTGACATAATAGCATAAGCTTCTTAGAGGAGCTGGAATGTTCAGTGAAATTGTAGATTGCAGTAATTTATTAAAATGTCGGTTAGAAAGGCATTTTCTTTTAATTGCATAAGATGTAGTTAAGAAACTAAAGGGAGGGAAGTATTTGCCCTCTTTCGGCCCTATCCCATCAATATGCTTTAATTTTATAGATTAGAATTACAAGTCTTTATTGGCCAAATGCCAGGATAATTTAAGACACCATAATTTTGGGCTTTGAGTTCTCAAGGGAATTAAGAATCACAACCAAAGAGGGTGAATCAAACCTTAGAGAGACAGGGATATGGACCTGCTCCTTGTCTTTATAGACCTACAATACATTTCCCTTCCTTTACTCTTTCCCTTTTGGTTTCTTTTGAATCCCAAATGCTGGCATTGAGATGAACCTGAGGGCAGCATGGGGCACCCAAGCATGGGGACCTTGCTTTCAGTGATGAGAGCTTTGTAATTATTGCAGGGTAGGAGAGAGTGAGAACATGCTCTTCTCACTTCGTCACCTTCGTTTGGGTGTGTGATCTCAGCCTGTGTATCCAAGGGAGAAATCTTGGTTCATCTCTGCTCTCCAAGCACTGGGATTAGCTTTCCTTTTCTGTTTAGTCTTCTCATTCACAAACTTGCTTGTGATAGGTAATCCAAATTGGATTCAGGCTTGTTTTCTTTTGTTTGTTTAGGATTAGCAAAGAAGCCCTACTTGGCATCTAGGCACTCAGATATATGCTGTTTAGAGGGAAAGATCTCAATTCCTTTCTCTTAGTTTACTAATATTTTATACCAGAGAATGGAGTTTCACTTTGTAATCAAGTGTTAATTTGTTCTGATTTGCCCCCCAGGTATTGAAGGGAGAAATCATTAAATTAAGAATTTGGAAATTGCCATATTCCATATCTTTGAAAACATGAATTGCATTTTTCTGTAGGTACCAACTATATAAATGATATTTTACAGGGGTATCTCCTGGAAAAAACAATTTTATTCATTCCAACTCATTAACAAAAGGCTCCAACAGTGAGCTGCTTTGAAGTCTGTTCTAGCTGCAAAGAACCCCTCAACCCCAGTTTGTGCTCCTCCTTGGGTCATCCACACCCAGTCACTGAGCACGGCGGTGAAGAAATGTCTAGGCATTATACTCTGACTGGCGATGCTCCCTCAAGGGCTCCCCTTCAGTTAGTTGTGGCTTTCTTAGTCCTGCAATATAGTTCACCCTCACTCCTGTGCCCAATTCTGCTTCCTCTCCCTTCCTTTTAAAGGTTTTTAATTTCTAAAACACTTCTTGAACCCAAAGAAGTAGTCTATCAACTCTCTTTATCCTGAAGAACCGAGCCAATGAAATGTGTGTGTATATGTGTGTTTGGGGGAGGGGCCTATTACTTGAAAGCAGAAGAAACTGACTTTTTGTTCTAGGTCTTCTTGGTTGGGGTCCTACTTAAGGAGTTTTGGGACATAGGTAGTAAACCCAATCAATCATTTCTTTTTTCCTCAAATGTTTAATTCCTTTGTCTGGATTATTTCAAAGGAATTTTAGCTACTTAAAAATTTTCATCATATGATGCTTCATCTAGATTTGCCTTAGCCACAGCCACCCAAGGCAGTGGTAAGGGCAATAAAAGGTTTAAGAACTACAATATTTAATTTATATTTAATTCAGATTTAGCTGTTCTTGAAGCTATTCCTGTCTGAGCAGGTTTAATAGCCAGAAGCCACTTGGGGAAGGGAAAGATAATTAAAGGAGATTCTGTTATACTCATCTGATTAATAAGAATTGGGAGAGGAAAATAAGTAAGGTCAGTACCTGTCTGCTTATGAAAATATATCTATTCTAATGGATCTGGTTTAAGAGTTAGTAAATTGAAAAATACACTGGCAATAGCAAGACAGAGTGAGAGAGAAGGCAAGGATAGGGAGAGGAAAGAGGGAGATGGAGCTAGATACTGAGACTTTGAGATCTGCAAGGGTCACTGTAATAACAGATCACTATTACCCACAAACTTCTTTCTTTTTTTTAACCTTCAAACTTTTAAGATATAGGGTGTCATTTTACACATAAATTTAAACTATATACAAAACAAACATGTCATAAAAATTAAGCTGAAAGAAATCTTAGAAAAACCACAAGTGTAATGTCAACAAAAAAGAAGTTAATATAATAATAGATTAGCGGGAACTATATCTAAGCATATGTCTACTAATAATATATAACTATACATTCTAGATATAGTATATAACTATATTTAAGTATCTATTTTATATCTAGTAAGCATTTATAATATTATGTATTTTTATGAAATAATCTTTAAAATTAATTATAAGCAATGGTTCCCCTACCCTTTTCCTCCTCTATCCTGTTCCTCAGACATGAGCACTTTTATTTCTTTAGTCTTTCTTATAAAAATAATATTCTTTTTATCTGTATTGTATCTTTACATTACCTTTTAGTCCCCTCCAGCCCTGCTCTCCCCAGCAATAACCACAGTGCTGTCCATGTCCGAAAGGACCCACACATTTCTACAGTATCTCCATCAGTGCTCATTTACGAACACTAGAAACAACTACACACTCTGTGGTTATATCTCACCTACATCAACTATGTTATTACCACACAGCATGAGCTGAATATTTAAAAATTTGCTCCAGTTCTTTACCTGACACCTTACTACTTCTCTCCTAGAAGCGTGTAGTCTGCTCCGCCTTCCCTGTGGTGTCTCAACACACCCACAGTTAGGTGTGTAGTATGTGACCTTACCGCTCTAGCCATCGCTGAGTAAATCAGGCCCAATTCGCCGATCTCTGAGTAATTGTTCTTAGAGGTTCTTCTGATGATTAATTAAATCTGTTCAGTAAGGAACATGGTCCCTATTAGAACCTGTGTCATTGGTAGGTAGCTGTTGATATGCTGATAGTATTGATGCAATTATCCCATTTTTACTTTCTTCTCAACTCTCTGATTGTTTCTATTCTACCACTTACATTCTTTTACCTTTTAAAACCACATGGTTAGTTATGTGGGATTCCCAATGTTTCATCCTTTTCCTGATTTTCTGTTCTACCCAGCGCTGCCCCACTTTTCTCCCCTTCCTACTTCTTTCTCTTCTCTCCTCACCCCTCCTCTCCTAACTCTCTCTCTTTCATGTCACCAGATGTCACCACTTTTTCTAAGTATTTTTCAATCTCAGCTTCTAACTTGTTCTCCAGTTCTGCAGTCTCATTCCCATTAAATATAGCTAAAGGCTGGCATTTTGGAATTGATTTTCTGATATTCAGTGAAATAAAATAGGGAAATAACAAGTGCTAAGATGGGGAATGATCAGTTCTGCCCTCTCTCTCCTTTTTATTTAAAAATAAGAATTTTACTAGAAGGGGAAAAAAGGCAGAGGAGAAACTATAGTTCTTAAGGGAAATTAGTACATATAAATAAAGCATTGTCCTCTAAAAGTACCTAACAATAGAACAACGGTATGCAGTTGCAATAGACTTTTCCTATGCCTGATGGCTCTACTTAGCCATTTGCAAATGAAGAGGAAACAGGTGCTCAGAGACACCCAGCACCTTGTGTAAGAGATTCCCTATACTTAGGGAATAAGGAAGGAACTTAGGTCTTCAGATGGAGCATAAGAGAGCGTTATTCCATTTGATACCAAGGCACATTTGTGTGGAGAAATAAAACATGGCATCATTTAAAGCCACCACTATTTCTGCCAGCTGTAAATCAGGGCCTGGGGGTAGGATGTGAGGTAAAGAAAAGTCAGAAGTTAAATGGCTTTGCATGAAATGCTCTGCTGTATCATGATTCATTGCACAGGTTCAATGCGGCATTTCCACACTCAGGAGGCCTTGACCATGGAGTGAAAAGGAGCAGCAGACTGTTTCATCTTGTCAGTGGAAGCCTTGAAGTGGAATTCTCTTGGGCACTATCTTATATGGGGCAGATCAATTAAATCTGGCTCTGCCCCACCCAAAACCAGATTCCAGGTCTCCTCTTTTTTCTTTTTAAAAATTAATTTATGTTCCAATTACAGTTGATGTACAGTTTATTAGTTTCGTGTACAACATAGTGACTAGACATTTATATATCTTACAAAGCGATCCCCCAATAAGTCTAGTAACTGTCACCAAGATAATAGCTAAGGTTATTAGTGCCATTCATATCTTTACACTCCATTACACACATCTGTACTCATCAGATATGTCTGGTGTGCTTCTTGAAGGTTTGATAGAACTCATCTAAAAAACCTCTATCTTCATGGTTAGATTTTAATGACCAATTTCAGTTATTTAATATTTAGAAGTCAAGTTTAATTACAGTTTTTAAAAACAAGTTTTAAGGCCCTGGCTGGTGTAGCTCAGTGGATTGAGCACAGGCCCGCGAACCAGAGGATTATGGTTCGGTTCCCAGTCAGGGCACATGCCTGGGTTGCAGGCTGGTTCCCTGCAGGCCAACTCCCATCAGGGGACGCACCAAAGGCAACCATACATTGATGTTTCTCTCCCTCTCTTCTTTCCCCTCTAAAGATAATTAAATAAATAAAATCTTAAAAAAATAAAATAAAATAAAAACAAGTTTTAAGATACATTTTTCTAATTATATGTTTGTTTAAATTTTTAATATAATGGGCATAAAATAGTCTATATCATTTTTTCTCCACTGTATCTGTAGTTATGCTCTTCCTTTCAATGCCATTGTTACTTATTGATCCTTTTTTCTTCCTTATGTAGGGAAAATTATAGATGACTATATTATTTTTCTTAAATTTGTACAATATGGACTTGACAATATTGTATTTGGTATCTGTGCCTTTTATTTTATGTGTTCTAATTTTTTCCTTACACCATAATTTGATATTTTTAATTTGCTGTGTTTTTCTTTGTTCCTTTGTGAGCTACTGCATAAATCACTCTTTACGTCTTTTACTTCCTAATATTTAAATATGTTACTATGGTAAAGACTTACTTAGCTTAAAGTCAAGTTCTCTTTGGTTTCCTCTGTTATTGTATAATACTTTCACATATCTTCAATTCTAATCGTTTTCTTTACTTAAATTACAATTTCCTTTGCCAATTAGTTATTTAAAAACATGCTTTGACATTTCCAAATGAAAAGAATTTGTTTCTAAAATTTTTGCTGTTTTATTTGGATCACAGAATGTCATCTTTTTGACACTGAGTCATTGGCATTTTTTGAGCATTTTATTGTGGCTTAGTACATTGGCAATTTTTGTAAATATTCTGTGTGTGCCTGAAAGAATCTATTCTCTAAGTGTTAGGTGCCATGTTCTATTAGAGAAAGGTGCTCATTATTTCTATATTATGGCCATTCCTTTGGTCTGCTTGAGCTATTACAGATAAAGGTGTGTGTGTGTGTATTAATATATATATATATTAATATATATATCTGCTTTTACAAAGGTGAATTGTTCATTTCTCATTGTAATTCTGTTAAATTTTGCATTATATATTTTAGAGTATACTTTTCATGGCATATTACTTGATAAATAATAAATCCCCTGGTGTGTTTTTCTTTTATTACCTAATTGCTTCTTTGTCCTGAGTAATTATTATTGCTTTACAGTGTTTTGCAAGTCACTGTGGTTTTTAAATTAGTTTTTAACATCATATTTCTCTTTCCATTTATTTAATTTCTATCATTTTATCTTATTTTGCTTTAAGTGCATCTCTTTTAAAGTGCACCTGTTTTGTTTTCCTTAAAATCTTTGTCTTTTAAGTAGTGAATTAAATTCAGTTCATATGTTTGTGTGTGTTTGTGTGTGTGTGGGTTTGTGTCATTGCTGATGTTTTGGGATTCATTTATACAATCTTTTTAGTGTGGTTTCTAAACTTATTATCTGTTTTCTATAAGTGCAGTTTTTCTTTCTTGTGTTATATCTTTTTTAAAAAAATATTTCATTTACTTATCTTTAGAGAGAAAGGGAAGGAGAGAAGAAGAGAAACATCAATGTATGGTTGCCTCTTGTGAGTCCCCTGCCGGGAACTGGCATGCAACCCAGGCATATGCCCTGACTGGGAATCGAACCGCGATCGTGTGGTTCGCAGGCCCGAGCTCAATCCACTGAGCTACACCAGCCAGGGCTCTTGTGTTATATCTTATTAAATTTTTCTATTTATATTTTCTTACCTCTACTGATTTGAAAATATTAGATTATGATTTTTTTCTTTTTAGGGATTACCCTAAATACTTCAGATAAATTTATGTTGCATATTTGAATAGTTATGAATAAAATGCATAATGTGTTTGAATTCTAATAGTTCACTGAATGATGAATATATGATTATTAATAATACTTTCTATCACATTATATAGTGTTATATATAATAAAATATCGTATACAATTTATAGCTCATTATAAATAGCTCATTTATAGCTCATTTTAAGCTTTAACCTAAATGCTTAAAATTATGAACTTTAATTTTTACTTCCCTTCATGTTTTATTTAAATTTTAATTTTCAATTACAGTTTATATTCAATATTATTTTGTATTAGGTTATTATAAATCCCAATAAAATTGTTGTTTTTTCCTAATGAAAACATTATTGAAAACTATGAGTCGATCTTATCATTTTGCTCATAGAGGCATGAAAATAATATTGCATGCATAGCATAGCTGTTTTAGAATCATACCTAACAAAGTGGTCCACTTAATATTTCAAGTTATATTTGTTATTATTATTATATTTTAACTCCCCAAATACTTACTTACTTACACTTAATAACTTTAATCATTTTTACTTTACTCCATCTTTTTAATTTTTTTTTGAGCTATTAAAATATTACCTGCTGATACTTGCTTTTGAATTTTCTTGACTCTTAGATTATAAGCATGTTGAGGACTAAAAATGTGCCTTACTCATCTTTCAGTTCTCTATGATGTCTAGTAAAATACCTTGGATTGGAATGAAATTAAATGTAAAATTGAATTCAATTGTTCAAAATAATCAAAACCACCTGGTATGTAGATGACTTTGTCAATTACTGAGAAATTGTTTCTTATGGAATAAATTGGATTCTGATTAACAACACCATTTGACAAGCTATGTGTCTAGTTATTCATTCATGTGGAAAAATACTACTGCTTTTGTTTTTTTGTGTATTAATTGTCTCTCACAAATGCTTCTGATATTTTCACCATGTCACTGAATCTTCTATTAAGTTAAAAATAAATTGTTGTATTATGTGTGTTCTTCCACCAAAATTGCGTTTATCCTCTCAAAATTAAATAAATGTTGTTAGAAAAATGTAGCAATGGACTATAATAAACTAATCCAGTTGCATTGTTACAGGTTATTATAAATCCCAATAAAATTATTTTTCTAATGAAAACATTATTGAAAACCATGACCCAATCTTATTGTTTTGCCCATAAAGGCATGAAAACAATTTTAAAAATAATATTATTTTTAGGCTTTATTTGTATCTGTTATTCGCAAAATTCAATTATAAAAAAATTGAACTGGGATGAAGTAAAAAAAAAAACAACTAATTTATCAGTAAACAGCTTATCCAAATCTATAGTGAAAAATAAAGTTTTCCTAAAGTATACATTTCATGAAAAAGGAAACTTTCATTGTAAAAAGTTACAGAAATTTAATTTAATTTAATAAATATTTATCAAGTGCCTAGCACAACCTAAGTACTATGTTAGACACTGGGGATTGAGAGAGCAGTCAGACATTGTTCCCGTTCTCAAAAAGTTTAATAATGTAATAATTGTAGTGACAGAAGTATGTATAGGTTTTCAAAGCAATACAAAGGGTGAGCTTCAATTTTGTTTTAGGAATAAGAATTCTATACAGAAGCCTGAAAAGGAAATTGCTTCTAAGAACTAAGTTCTAAAGGTATTTCTGGGAGAAAAATATATAAAAATGCATGGCTATGTATAATAACAGCATGACATATGAGGTGAAATGTCATTGGCATTGCTTGATATATGGGTAAGTGGGAAGTTTTAAGAGCTGAGTATGGAAAGAGGCTATGTGGCCATAATTTGTAAATTATATTTGAGTGCATGAAAATCCTAAGAAAATCACTTTTAAAATTTAGCATTTGGCAGTAAGTATTGATATCTAATGACAACATTTTTTAAGTCAAGATTCTTAAAACATAAATGAAACTAATAAATTATTCTGAGAAGAAATGATGGCAACAATTTGCAGCACATTTAACCATAATATGCAAATGCACTATGATAGTTATGTAGATGCTTTCAGTGGCTGATAAAATGTTTTCTAGGACTGATCTAATAACATCTGATTAAAAGGCATTTTACAGAATGTTTGCTAAGAATTGATAAGGTTAATTGATAAGGATGTGGACATCTACATTTTTGTTCCTTTGATTAAAGATAAGGAATACTGATGTGAACTCATTTTGATGTACTTAACTATTAGAATAATGTGTCTGCTATTAGAAAATCACCTTTTTAATAATTTACTGTCTTCATTTATTCAATAATTTATTTTCTTCATTTATTCAATAATGTATTGAGTACTAACATTCGATGAATATGTGTACGTAAGAGTAAATATTAATGTGAATGAATTTCATCTTCATTAGTATATTTTCGTAATTTTTTTTTTTTTTAGTGTTTTAAAAAAACACTAAACATTCTGATTTTGTGATCAGAATTCCCAGAGCTTAAATTTTGGCTTTGCTATTAGCTAGGTATATGAACATGAACCAGCAATTTCACTTCTCTAAATTTCAATTTCTTCTTTTTACAATAGAAATGTGTGTAAAATCTCAGTACCTTGTCCACCACCAAACAAATGCATGTAAAAAGCAGATTGTTGTTGTTATGATTATTACTAGAATATTATTATTATTATCATTATTAAGGTTTTGTACAGAAAGCATATTTACAAGCCCTGATAAGGTTCTACCACCAAAAACTCTGTATCAGCAGAATTCAATATTTTGTTATAGCGTACACCATAGTTAAAAAAATAACTGTGACTATCCTGTCTCTTGCATTTTTGAAAAATTTTAAATATTTTATTTATTTTACTTTTATAGAGAGGTAAAGCAAAGAAGAAAGAGAGGGAAAGAAACATCAGTGTGTGGTTGCTTCTTGCAAGCCCCCCACTGGGGACCTGGCCTGTCACCCAGGCATGTATCCTAACTGGGAATTGAACTAGTGATCCTTTGGCTCGCAGGCCCACGCTCAATCCACTGAGCCATACCAGCCAGGGCCTGTCTCTTCTTATTTACACTTTTGGTATGGACTTCTACCATTAAAGCTCTAAAGACAGTATAGAACATAATATTCTGTTAACATACTAATTGTAAATTTTATTTCACTCAGTCACTATGATTTCTTCAAAGAGCTTTCATTTTATCAGATTTTATTAGGTTATTAATTATACCACCTCATAAAGCTAATAAGAACCTTACCTTTGAAGGACAATAAATCTTAAGTTTGTTATTTTCTTATTTGTTTATCTTTCCAATATTAGCCTTATCTTTAATCTTTAGTTGTTTTGCGGGTATCTTTCTAAGTAAGTCTCTTTGGTATGGGTGAATTTAGCTAAAATCAGATAGCATAATATGTAAATCTAATGAATTAGCACAAATGGAAACTGTAGTGCATAAAAATGTGCTGGAATTTAATGAATGAATTTGTGATTTTTCATTCCTCTCTGTGCATTCATTCAAAAATATTTCTTTCATCTCTACTAGAAGCTCAGAATGTATTTAGAAACATCATTGAAATAAATAACAGGAATTCTATTAAGCAGAATCATATAATTAAGAAATAAAAATAAAATATATAATATGTTAGAAGGACTTAAATACTATAGAGAAGAATAAACCCAAGGGAGAGTGGAAGCAAAGTTGTATGTGTTGCCCTTGGTGAGAACAAGAGATGGTGATTAGCACCATTGAACAGGGTGCTTAAGGAAGATATTCCCTGGAAAGTTACATTTAAGTAAGATCTTAGAAAGTTAGGGGAGTGAGACTTGTGAGTAGCTAAGAAAAAAAGAACAGAAAATGACTCAGCGAGAGGCATGCTCTGGGTGTTTGAAAACAAGGCCAGTGTGGTTGCATCAAAGTGAGCAAGGGCTCAAAGAATAGGAAGCAAGATCAGCAGGTGATGGGGGAGTCGGGATGGAGGGCCTGCCTCCCAGGGCCACTATACTGACTTTGACTCCACAATGTTGTTAGGAAACTTCCAGGAAATACCATCCTATACCATATGGGCTGCATGACTGTGTGATGTTTGGACCCATGGAGCAAGGTGGTGTTAAGTATAGTAATTAAACAGTAGAAAATGCAGGTTCCTATTGTGTAGATGAAAATTAGGAATAAATAAGAAGTTATATATTCTAGCTTTCTATGTAATTGCTCTACCCAGTGGAGTGAGCAGTGCTGTATATCATTGTGCAACATCTTCATTCCAATGGAAGGAATTATGACAAAGGTGCTTTGCTGTGATCCAGCCCAAATTCTTTGAATGCCCAGGATGAAGTGAAGAAGCAGTCAAAGGAAAAGAAATAGCACATATTTAGAGCATTAAAAAAGTAAGAATTAAATCGGATGACTACACCAATTCATACCTTCGCCCTTTTGTAAACATTTCTTTAACAAATAGCTGTTTTGTCTTATTCTACTTGTCTCAAAGAAATCATACATTCTCTACAAAAAGTTAAAGATTTATGAAAGACAGTGCAAGATAAGAAGGACTTGGAAGGCAAACTAGTGTATTTGACGGGGGGGGGAGAGAAGAGAAAATATTGCAATAATGAAAGCACGTTAAAGCAACAAACATTTTTTAAAAGGAGTGTTAAGATACAGCAAATGGCATATGGAGAGTATTGAATAAACCATGAAGAACAAAATGGGAAATCACAGTGATTATAAAATGATTATAAAAAGATTATTTGTATGGTAGACTGACAGAAGTGATCTAATTTACGCATAGCAATCCTGATTATAGAAACAATGAGAATAGCAAAAAAAAAAATCCAAACTGCAATAGAAGTAAACTTTTCTGAAAGAAAAAAAAGTGAATTTGTGTACAAAAAGGGCAGAAGAAATGAAGAACGATCAATGTAAACACAATCTGGAGAAATGAACTACATGTTTAGGATGAATAAAAAGCTATATGACGTACGGCAGGAAAAGTGCATTGTGTAGAAGGGAAACCCAACATGACCTCAGCCTTCTTCCCATCAGTTTGGAACAGGAGAGAATGCTATCTTTCAAGGCCTGAGGAAAGGTGTGTTTCAAGAATGTATTCGAAGTAAAATAAAATCTTTTTTTATTTATGCAAAAAATCTAGGAAATAGAGTACTCATGATTCCTTCCCCAAAAAACTGCTTGAAAATACAACAGAGCAAATGACAAATCAAAATAAGCAATTCAGTTGTAGAGATGTGATAAAATGACTGGTGATAATTATGAATATATTTAAGTGTGAAATGAAAACTGATAAATAATGCCTGTCATGGCAGATATTGAAGTGAGTATAATATTTTAGATGCAAGAAACAATTTCTGCCATCCTGAAAATTCACCTTCTATTAGGTAGCCTGACTTTCCCCACACATATAATTACAACAGTCTACAGCAACATTACTTTTAGTGTTAAAAATGTGTAGAAGCCACCTAATGTCTGGCATCAGAGAAAATACTATCAGTGAGAGGTAAAGTCATTAAACAAGGAGGCTTTCAGGCTTAGATGCCTCTAGTGCCTTGGTAGCCTACATAAGCAAACCAAAACCTAAGCCAGAGTCAACTCTTGTGAGTGCACTTGTACTCCAGAAAAATCAAATTTAAGAACAAACAATACAAACACCCAATTAGTCTTTCCCAAATAAAGCTGCCATCTAAGCTATAGCTACTCAGATAACTTCCTTGCTTTGCTTCTGCATCTGCTCCATGGAAGCCATTCCCCTAGCTCCTGTCAGTGGAGTGCTTCTGACCAGTTCCAGTTTGGTGCTGCCCATTTTGAATCAATGTAAGCTTGAATACACTCCTATAAATTTTACTGTACTTTAGTTAATTTTTAGCAAAGGTAATGACACGTTGTCCCAGACAGAAGCAGGAAATTCAGTAGGTACAGTTCTTTTGGGGGTCTCTAGAATTACAAGAAAATAATTTTATTCAAGCTCATTCTTTGACTTTACTAGGTGGTTTGGCTAACTGGTATGACCACTGTCATCTTAATGATTGATAACTTCTTGGACAATTGAATTGTAAATTACATTGTCTGACATAACTAAATAAATTTAAAATCATTGTTTTCATATAAATGATCACCAGTAGCTGACAAGAATTTAGACTGGAAAATGAATGCAAGTTCACTGATCTGGGAGGCATTCTGGAGTAGGTAACTAAAGGTAACAACAGAGTGGCTAAAAATGACATCATGCTATATTTGCATGGCATAGGCTTTCCATTGGCTAAATGCATATTACTTTGATCATTTATGATGTATGATTGCACCACACACTGACTCTTATAGTGTACTATTATATCTAGAGCTACTGGCTCTATTTGTTACTGGAAGGGAGATTACATTTTGAACTGCTCCCTGTTTACTGTGGCAAAAGGTACTCCCTTACGAAAGTGATTCTCATTTACTTTACAGGTTGTTTTCTGGGTCAGCGGAGGCACTGAATGATCTATCTTTAGAAATTTTAGTTGGTATTCTAGTTATCATAAAGCACATTTAAAATCTAGTTCAGTCCAAAAGAGGACACTTTTTTAAAGGTAAGATGTTGTATTTTTGCTTATTTCTTATTTTGTAATAAATTTTATTGTTATTCTATTATAGTTGTTTCAATTTTCCCCCATTGCCCTCCTCCACCCATCCCAACCTCTGCTTTCACAATCAATTTCCATACTGCTGTTCATGTCTGTGGGTCATTCATACATGCTCCTTATCTAGTCCCTTCCCTTCTTTCCACCATTGTCCCTCTTTTTTCTCCCCTCTTGTCACTTTCAGTCAGCTCCATGTTTCCACTCGCATGGTTCTATTTTGTTTGTTAGTTTATTTTGTTCTTTAGGTTCCACTTGTAGGTGAGATTGTATGGTATTTGTCTTTCACGAACTGGCTTATTTCACTTAGCATAATATTCCCCAGTTCCATCCATGTTATTGCAAATGATAGGAGTTCCTTCTTTCTTTCAGCTGCGTGTAGTATTCCATTGGATGTATACTACAGTTTTTGATCCACTCATTTACTTGAGCACTTGGGCTGTTTCTAGCACTTGGCTATTGTTGGTAGTGCCACTATGAACATAGGGGTGCATAAGTTCTTTTAAATTGGTGATTTGGGATTGTTAGGGTGTATTCCCAGCAGTGGAACTGTTGGGTCAAAAGGCAGTTCCATTTTTAATTTTTTAAGGAATTCCACACTGTTGTCCATGGTGGCTGCACCAGTCTGCATTCCCACCAACAGCACACTAGGGTTCTCTTTTCTCTGTCTCTTCGCCAGCACTTGCTTGTTTATTTATTAATGATGGCCATTTTGACAATTGTGATGTAGTATCTCAATGTGGTTTTAATTTGAATCTCTGATGGCTAGTGATGTTGGGTATCCTTCCATATTCTCTGTATGTCGTCCTTGGAGAAGTGTCTACTCAGATCCTTTGCCATCTTTTAATTGGATAGTTTGTCTTCCTGGGGTTGAGTCATATGAGTTCTTTATATTTTAGAAATCAAAACTTTGTCCAATGTATCATTGGCAAATATATTTTCTCCTACAGTTGGTTCCCTTTTCATTCTGAGGATGGTATTTTTAGCCATGTAGAAGCTTTTTAGTTTGATGTAGTTTTATTTGTTTATTTTTTTTCTTTATTTTTCCCTTGCCCTAGCAGATATATCAAAAAATATTACTACATGGGATAACTGAAATCTTAATGCTTAGGTTTTCCTCCAGAACTTTTATGGTGTTTCAACTTATATTTAAGTCTTTTTCCATTTTGAGTTTTTTTCTGGTGTATGGTAAAAGTTGGTGGTCTAATTTCGTGTTTTTTTTTTTTTTTGCATGTATCATTCCAGTTCTCCCAACATGTTATATTGAAGAAGCTATATTTATTCCATTGTGTGCTCATGCTCCCTTTGTCAAATATCAATTGACCATAGAGACTTGAGTTTATTTCTGGGCTCCCTATTCTGTTCCCTTGATCTATGCCTTTGTTCTTATGCCAGTACCGGACTGTTTTGATTACCATGGTCTGTAGTATAGCTTGATATCAGGTATTGCAATCCTTCCTACTTTGTTTTTCTTTCTTAAGATTGCTGAAGCTATTTGGAGTTATTTTGGGTCCCATATAAATTTTTGAATTTTTTGTTCTAGATCTGTAAAATATACCATTGGTATTTTAATATGTATTGTGTTGAATCTATAAACTGCTTTGGGTAGTATGAACATTTTGATGATGTTAAGTTTTCCAATCCATGAACACAGTATATGCTTCCATTTATTTGTATCGGCCTTATTTTTTTCCTTCAGTGTTTTACAGTTTTCTTAGTATAGCTCTTCTATCTCCTTGGTTAAATTTATACCTAGGTACTTTGATTTTCTGGTTGCTATAATAAATGAAATTTTTCCTCTAGTTTCTCTTTCTGACATTTCTTACTGGTGTAAAAATGCCATCAATTTCTGAATATTGACTATAAATATAGCCTATTACTTTGCCCATTAGCCCCATTAAAAACAAAGGCTATGGACTCCTTAAGTCTAGGCAAAAAGTCTTACTAACTCTTAAATTATAATAATGTGCTTCAAGTACCAGAATGACCTTGTAACAGATTCATAAACCATCAAAAACCTCAGCAATGTCGGCTGTTGTCCTTTAAACTGAGTATTGGTATTAAGGAAGCAGGTCTTAGAGTCCCTTATTTTGTTTAATATTGGACATTCCAGGGTTTTAGGACCGTCAGCATTATTACTTCATAAAGCCAATAAGTTGATTATTGGAGTAATACAATATCTTGGTTGTATTTCAGTGAAAAGAACAAAGGGGTCTATAACACTTAAGAGTTACAATAATACAATGGATAGGGAAACAAAATCTTTCAAAACTAAATATAAATAAATTCAAATCCTGCTCTTTACCCTTATTATTAAAGTTATTAAACTCCATTTACATATCTTTGTGAAGATGTACAAAGAAAAGCAAAAATGGAAAATATAATAAAACCAAAGTATAGAAATCACAAACTAGAAAAAATAACATTAATCTACAACATGGTCTGAAGTTCTACAGTAAAATTGGATTGGAACAGCCACATAAACCAATTTGGTTCATTGACTTTTTGATGGTGTACATTTTGTCCTTTCAGATCTTATACTGAACATAATATATCACTATATATGGAATGGATATAGTTTTTATTAGAGAGAGAGAAAGGCTGGGTTTCATTAGATCTTATCAAGCTGAAAAACTGTCAGCTTCAGAAAGAAATTGAGTCTTCATTGCCAACAAAAAGGAATTTTCTATTGCAATGTTGACTTGCAGAGTTTTAGCAGAATAGGTATTTAATAAGTGTCCCTGTATGAAATTTCTTTTAAAATCTAAGTTTTATGAGCTTTAGATCAATCAATGCTTAATTTTGACTTTTACTCAAAAAACATTTACATGTTGTATATCAAGTGTTTAAATGTTCCCACTTTAGTAAATTTATTTTAGTAATTGAATTTTTATTTTCAGAAAAATCTTTTGGAAAGTCCAAACTCAGTCTTAAGTATGTTTGTCGAACAAGATTTACCTTAAACCTCACATTTGCACAATTAATCACTTAAAATCATAAAGAGTATGCAAATTTTATAAGATTTGTACACACCATAATAAGCCCACTCTTACTCAAATCCTTAAAGCAAATCATGGATTTTGCCATCATTTCTCCTAACTGAAGCCAAATAGCTAATGCTCTTAACAAGAAAGAATAACACCTCACAATCTTAGACAACTAAATCACTAGATAGAGGGATGAGTTTTATATCTCACATCAGCCACTCAGCTGGAAGATATGGAAACAGCAATTATCCAGCATGGAATGTTTACATGCTGTAAGAAAGAGGACAATTGTATCAGTTTGAAGTTCACTTAAATTTTATTAACTTACAGAAATATAAATAGCTGTCCTGTTTTTTAACCACTGCTATTTATTTTCTGTCAAAAATATATTTAAATTGCACTTTAAATAGATACATGGCTGTTATTACTGTCCAATTGTAAGCATGGTCATGACATTAAGTACATATGTGTGAAATGAATATAATAACATAATTTTTCTTTGCTTTTGGTACATATGATACTTCTGTCTCTGGAGAGAATGTTTGGTTTTCCTGGACCTATAAATATCCCAGACTAAGTATTTAGTCTACCTCGAAACAAAATTGCTGATTTAGAACAAATCCATGAGAAGGAAACTAATGAAACAGAAATAGGACAGAACAGTATTAAAGTTACAAAAGGAAGACCTAAAGGAAAGGTCTTGTTCTTCCAGTTAATATTTTTATATTTTTAAATCATGGTAACCAGCCCTGGCCAGCTAGCTCAGGTGGTCAGAGCATTTTCCTGATACACTCAGGTTGTAGGTTCAATCTCCTCTCAGAGCACAGACAAGAAACAACCAATGAGTAAATAAATAAGTGGAACAACAAAATGATGTCTCTGTCTCTCTAAAATCAATGTATAAAAATAATTAGAAAGCACAGTAACTAAAACAATAGCTTAATAGTAACGCTAGACTAGATAACACAAATAAAGAAGAGTCAGTCCAAAAACCATCCAGTTATAGGCGTCAGTGAACATATTGGAGAAAGGAAAACCACACACTGCTATGTCAAAGAGAATATCAAATGCAAAAGAAATGTGTGGAAAGCCTGATATATAAATGAGTAAAGAACTCATACAGTATATTCACTACAGAGGAAATACCAATACGTAGTATTTTATTTTGCTAGAGCTGACATAACAAAGTACCACTAAATGAGCAGCTTAGAGCAATAGAAAATTATTGTCTCATAGTTCTGGAGGTCTTCAGTCCTTCTGAGAACTGTATAGGATAAATCTGTTCCATGCTTCTCTCCTGGCTTTCAGTGGTTGGATGGCAATCTACGATGTACTTTGCTTTTTGCCTTCATATTCACACAAAATTTTCTCTGTGTGCATGTCTGTATCCAAGTCCCCTCCTTTTATAAGAGCCCCATTTTATGACAACATGACCTCATCCTAACCTAAGTATGTAAGCAATGACCCTATTTCTGAGTAGGGTCATATTATGAGGTACTGGGGGTTAGGAGTTCATCATATGAATTTTGGGAAACACAATTCAACCCATAAGAGGTTGAAAACACATAGTATGTTCTCCAATATGCATGTAATAAAAGAATTTCAAGTTAAAATTAACAGTGTGATACCATTTAAAAATCAACATTTATATTACTCAATAATGATAATCACTTTCATAAACTACTGGTGACTCTTTACATCCGTGTTCTTTTTCTGGGGAGAAAATCTAACATATATATCAATGTCTTTAAGTTCTATATTTGGCCAAATAATTTAATGTGTGAATATCCACAAATAAATTTTTTTAAAGTAGCTATAAGACTTCTGGTCAAGATAGAGTCATAGGTAGATATGTGTTGCCTCCTCACACAACCATAGAAAGAATTACAACTAGATCTCAAAACAAATAATACCCAGCACCATCAGAAAATCAATCTGTATAGAAGTCCGATGACCAAAGATTTAAAGGAGCCACATTCATCCAGTTGAGTAGGAAGGGCGGAGATATGGTGCTGCACAGATAGAGGCGGCAGTGGTGGAATGAATGATCTCACACTCACGTATGGTGGGTAAAAATCAGGAGGGGTACCTTAGGTATGAGTGATCCCAGACCCAGGCCAGACAGCACAGCCCAGGTTTCCAGTGCCGAGAAAATAAATTCCCATAACTTCTGGCTATGAACACCAGTGGTAGTTGGGGCATCAGAAGAAAATGATGGATTTTCAGGAGACTCAGCTTAAAGGGCCTTCATGGACTTAGAACATATGCAAACCACCCACATGGGATTCATCACCAGGGCAACAGCTAGAAGTGTGCCAGTCACATACAGGAAATGGGTGAAGTGACTGGAAATGGAGCAAACATCCAGAAGCCAGACAGTGGCATTGTCTCCTCTTGGAGCCCTCTCCCTACACAGAGCCACAAAGCAGTGAAGTCAGATTTCCCCACCTTGATGAATACCCAAGGCTTCATCTGACACAATTTACAGGTGCCTTTTCTACAATAGGCCATGTTAGTAAGACAGGGATTCAAAGCAACTCTATGTAATACACAGAAACAGACAGAGGGAGGCTACCAAATTGAAGTGATATAGAAATATGGCCCAAATGAAAGGACAGAACAAAACCTCAGAAAAAGAACGAAATGAAATGGAGATAGTCAACTTTTCAGATGCAAATTTCAAAATACTAGTGACCAGGATGCTCAAAGAACCCATTGAGGATGGCAACAACATAAAGGCAGAAATGAAGTTTACACTAAGTGATATAAAGAAAAATCTACAGGGAACCATCAGTTTAGAGAAGAAAGCTGGGAATCAAATCAGTGATTTGGGACATAAGGAAGAAACAAGCATTCAACCAGAACAGCAAGAAGACAAAAAAATTTAAATGAAGATAGTATAAGGACCCTCTTGGACATCTCCAAACATACCAACATCTGAATCATAGTAATTCTGAAAGATGAAGAGGAGGTGTAAAAAATTGAAAACTTATTTGAAAAAAAATAATGAAAGAAAAGTTCCCTAATTTGGTGAAGGAAATAGACATACAAGTCCAGGAAGCACAGAGAGTCCAAACAGTTGGGCCCAAATAGGACCACACCAAGACACATTGCAATTAAAATGCCAAAGACTAAAGATAAAGAGAGAACCTTAAAAGTAGCAAGAGAAAATCAGAGTTACTTACAAATGAGTGCCCATAAGACTATCAGCAGATTTCTTAAAAGAAACTTGGCAGGCAAGAAGGAACTGGGAAGAAGTATTCAAAGTGATGAAAAGCAAGGACCTACAACCTAGATTACTCTATCCAACAAAGCTATCATTTAGAATGGAAGGGCAGATAAAGTGCTTCCCAGATGAGGTAAAGCTAAAGGAGTTTCTCATCACCAAGCCATTATTACATGAAATGTTAAAAGGACTTATTTAAGAGAAAGAAGATCTAAACCGTAAACATTAAAGTGACAATAAATTCACAACTATCAACAATTGACTCTAAAAATACAAACTAAGCAAACATCCAGAATAGGAACAGAATCATAGATATGGAGATCATTTGGAAAGTTTTCAGCTGGAAGGAGGAAGAGGGAACTGAGGACAAGTTGTAGGGATTAAGAAGCGTAATTGGTAAGAACAAAATAGACAGGAGGATGTTAAAAATAATATAAGAAATGGAGAAACCCAAGAATTTATATGCATGACCCATGGGCATGAACTAAGATGGGCATTGTTAGAGGGAAGAGGTTATGGGTTGGAGAGGGGCAAAGGGGAAAAATTGGAGCAATTGTAAAAGTATAATCAATAAAATATATTAAAAAAAGAAAAGTAGATGTAGGTTTTGTAGAATTTATCCATTAAAACACTTTATAAGATACTGGAAAAATAACTTCTGTTCAAGGGCTAATAAAACAAATGATTGACATGCATTAATAATACTGTAATAATATCCAGACATTAAATAATTGTACATAAATTCAATAGCATATAATATTTACTAATGTGTCAGGTATTAATCTAAGCATTTTAATCCTCAGAGAATCCCCACAAGAACCCTAGGAGGCATGTGTTACAATAATTGCTGACTTATTTTTTGCAAACTTTAGGTGTAAAAAATTTAAATAACTTGTCTAAAGTCACCTAGTTTGTAAGTAGCGGAGCAGAGTTAAAACCCAGACAGTCTGGTCTCAAATTCCACTTTCTTGACCACTTTGTCATATTGTCCTCCCAAACTGATAATGAAATGTGTATGATGTTGGGTTGTTTGAATTAAAAATGTACAAAATTTTAGATGTCATTTTTAATTACTTGCATTGAAAAATACTCAGAAAAATAATATGCTGAGATACGAACAAAGTTGCCTTGGATTTGTGTGATTATCGATGATTGTTACTGTTACTTACACTTTTTGTATTCTTTCCTAAAATATTAAAATTTTTAAGATGAAACAATAAAAACATAGGTGTTCATATGCATTTTTACACACATTTAGTGGATTGAATATAACAGTAACATATTTGATAATTTGAATTTTTGTTTCTCTTTAGGTAAACTGTTATTCAGACTTCAGGAAGCTAGATACACTGACAAAATATAAATAGATTATGTGTTTTATGTAGTTAACCTGTTAGTGTTTTGTTTGTATATCTGTCTCTATTGGGAAACTATTGAATATTCTAGGCACTTCATGTGACCTAATTTGCATATGAGGCCCTGTGTCCTTATCAGGAATCCAGGTTCTCTGGATTCCTGATTTTGGTTACTACTACACAGAATTCACTAAAACCTTCAGAGAGGGTTAGATTGGAAAACTGTAAGAAACTTGAAAATATAATAATGTACCTTAGACCAATAAGCAGTAAAAGAAAGCACAACTTACCAACTGATAATAAAAAATACTGGTAATCCAAGGAAAATTAGAATAACATGAAATGGAGGAGAATACAGAAACATGACCCCCTCCCCAATTTCACATTGTATTCCCATGGAATAAGTATATATTGTTCTTATTTCCGCAATATTAAACGTGGTGGAAAGAGGATGCAACTTAAATATTAATTAGTTGCATTAGTAAGGCATTTAAATAGATTATTAAAGAAAATTATCTTTGTTTTTGGCCTTATCATAACTACAAAGACAAAATATGACACCACCTGGTTATGTAGTAAGTATTGCTATGTATCCACTTATGTCCCTTAAACACACAAAAATTATTACTTTATTCAATATTTCTTGCTAGCTATGTGATAGACTGCATAATAAAGAGGCATACACCTCTAAAGTAATTTAGGAGGGCATTATAAAACTTCCTTAAACTTTGAAAAAAAATCCGAGCAAAGTCCAGTCAGCCATACCTCACAGAACAAGAAGGAAATTCAGATGTTAACGCTTAGACATAAAGTCAGATCATTCACAAGGACCTGAGTGCCACTAGCTTGTCCAGATAAACATTTCTGGGTCTTTATGGAAAAAGCCTACATTTTTCTTCCAAACCAGAACAACACTCCAAGAGCTTTGTTTGTGGGGGAGAGTATATGAAGACACCGCCACAGTCTGTACTAGAGAAGACAAAATGTAAGAGAACAGCATTGTTATAGCATCTAAAGATTAGATATTCAAAATATTCTTCTTGAATTATGTTCAGGACTAGCTCTACTTGAAATTGTCAGTTGGTCAATTTATTTTTATCCCACTGAGTTTTTAGTGATGGATTTTTTATCCTTTCATTATATTCAGTTTAATCATAGCCCTTTTGCACCTTACAATCTGAAAAAAATTATAATAATAACCATTCTCATTGCTATGCAGATTTAAATCAGTCTGGTGTTTTATTTTATTCTATGGGGTATTTATGTTTTATTGAAGAGGAGATTTTTTTCTTTTAAAGAAATTTCAGACACAGGTGAGAAGAGAAAGTAGGATTATAAATTTTGGCATGGATCCCTTCATGGTGCTAAGAGCATCTTGCACAAGTGCCGTGCCTACTACCTGTACACAAAACTAGCCTTGAGTTGGAAGATTCAAGCTAGGTCACCACGTATCAGTGTCATCTATGCTCACATTATTGAAATAATGGATTAATCAGGTCACCTCTCATTTTCATATAAAAAGTAACTGATATTCTAATGGGAGATGTATGATTTTAATTTAGTGTGCCAGAGATGTAAGTAAGTAAGGTTCTAAGGAATCTTGGAGGAAATACTTTGTTGGTCTTTGGTTAAGGTTAGATTGGTCAATTCCAACCCAAAAGACCCCCCACAGGGCACACAAGGGGAGGTCCCTGGAAGGCAAAGAACACTGCTGTCTATAAGGGCTGTGGGGAAAGTCATAACAAGTCACATTTGCCTGTGACTCTGCAGGCTGTTATCTAGGACTTTTGTTTACATGAGGGGGCTAGTATCAGTCATCCCTGCAGTCCCCTTAGCCAAACAAAATGGATGCTGGGGCAGCAATACCATGGAGTAGCTTAGCTAGATTCTTTGACACCTACACTCAATTGGAGAAGCTACAGCTCTATACTTTGTTCAAAACAGCAATTAACTTACCCTAAAATTGAGGGACTCCTCTCATGAGTGTGGTAGATTAGAGGAGCAGTGAACTAGGTATTGTGTACCAAGGTCTTTTAGTTCAAATTCCAGTCTTCCCTTTGATAAACTTTGTGGCCAAGGGCAAAGTCATTCACACCTTGATGTCTAAGTTTTCATATAGGTAATGCCCAGGGATCTGGGTGTCCTCTGCAATCTCGTATTTCATGAGCTAACTCTCAAAAGTCTTACAGAAAGGATGATAACGCTTTTCTTAGTAGCATCAGGAGTGAAATATTATGAATAAGTGTGAATTTTGGTGCCAAATAAGTTACTTTCCCTGTAGCTTAATAAGAAGATAAATAAAATATCAACTGGAAAGCCTTTTCATTGTTCTTGACTGATAAAACACAAACTGACTTGGGTTTCTTTTTTCTTTTTTTTTACTGTCAACAGAACTTTACAAGGGAATATGCCAGGAGAATTTAAAAGAAAAAAAATAAAATGTATTTATGTGAAAAAAGAGAACCACATAGTTATTTTAGACTATCTGTCATTCATTTTCAGAAACTTATTCCACATAGACCTTACAATACTATTTTAACACAAGTACAGATAATATAATAGATATAAGTTAACTTGAGCTACTCTTAACCAAAAGCCAAGAGCAGAAATGGAACCATAGAATCTATGGATTTGGAATTGAAAATTGAAATTTCATCAATGTGATCATAGAAAGAGCCTCAGCTCTATTAGTAAAATGTCAGAGGTATTTTTAACATCCAGTGTGAGGAGCTTAGAAAACAGACATAGCAAGCAGACTTCAGACATGATGCTTTTACATATTTGGAAGCTAAAGTCAACTGTAAAGTTGTTAATTTTGCATGAAAGAAGTTTCAGTGTTACTGTTACATTCTAGGTCGTGATATGTGTCCAAAATTAGTCAACTTAGCAGGATCCGACACCTGATGTTCTTATTTTAGGTAATGTCTATTTGCTTATCTAATTTTATACTACAAGCAGTGGTCAGATGTGGGGAGATTCAGAGAGATTAGTCATGGAGTGGTTTGTTGTTGTGAAATTAATTTTTGTAAGTTTCACTTCTATTGTTCAATCAGTGAACTGAATCACATTATGAATTGATTATCAAAAACAAAGATTGAATAATTGAAAAAGTGTTTCCAGAACTAGTGACTATAAAAATCAACTATCAACAACCTAGAATCTTCAAAGATTTGAAAATCTGGTCTAATTATTGACATAAAAAATGTAAGTTAAGGGTCTGCCGTGTTGTTAAGAACTGCAAGGACCTAAGGTGTTACTCTTTTGAACACTAAGAATTTAGTCTGCCATGGTTTTGTGGATGATTGCAGATGACTTGAGAATCCTGGGTCAGAAAACGGGACTTCATTGCCATGTCACAGCACGAGCTTAACATGCACATCAGTTTTCCTTATTCCCCAGGTTCCTCAGGGCAACACAGAGTGTCCCAGGTAAATGTCATTCCCAAAGTGGGTTTGCGTCACAGTTGAGGAATCCTGAGTTTAGTGAACTCCACTATTTAACACTGGGACGCAAGCAGTCCTGTCTCATCTCCCTTGCTCTCTCAAGGAAGACACTATATCTTCCAAGACCATTTGCAATATAAGCATCCTTGAAAAAAATAGTCCATAACAAAAGCTTTCTGTGCCTCTTCTCATAGCATTTCAGAAAGGCAGGTGACCCATGGAAAATTGTCTTCCAAAGTGCTATGCCTGAAAACTTTTAGTGCAGCAGGTATGCAGTTGGTTAGTTTGTTTATCAAGATGTGGACATATTTCAAAATGTTGAACACTTATTCTCGGTTTTTCTAAGTATCCTTTCTCCCATCATCTTGGTGGTTTGGCATTTCATACAATTACCTTGCACAGGTGGCCATTATTCTGCTAACACACCTTTTGTGATTATATTCTTGACGGGGTAACATTTTGGGTGATTTGATTGTGCACTCAGTAACACCTATAACTGTTAAATTGCTATTCTGGATATCTTAATATTACCATGAATGTCTTAATAGTTCTAATTTTCAAGTAGGGAGTTGCTAATACTTTTATAAAGTGAAGATGTGTGTTTAGCTTTATTTATTAATTTAAGAAAATAATGCAAATTAAAAGGAAACCTGTTTTCTAGAGAAAACATTTTGTCATGTTTCTTTTCCTTTTCTTAGTGAGAGAGTATTAATGTGGCAAGAGCACTAAACATCATTATTAAAGAAATCCACTCTATGTCATCCACAACATACATTGGATAGGAAAGGACCTGAGCCCCAAAAGATTTTCTCTCTGAAAAGTATGCATCTCGCAAACAACATTGCAGAATCCGAGTTACATGGAGCACTTCTGCTTCAGATGAAGAACTTGTGACAAAAATGTTCCTTCTGTAACACCCTCACAAGCACAAATGATACAAACCTCCTCGCTCAGCAGACAATACCTCAGTTTGTACGTAACAGGAGCTCAATCACTATTTTGTATACTTACTCAATGATTTCATTTATCCTTGTGGTGCTAGTTATTTATTTCTCATTCTGGGTAGGTTAAGGATGAATCAGAACCAGTCTGCATTTAATCTGAGAACAATGACAAAGCCTACAGTCACATTTGAATATCCTGTGTGGGTCCTCTGCTAGCAACACCCACCTCATCCTCACTCTAGTGAGGTGAGAGCTTAATTCAAATGATCCAACTACTGCTTTCATGCAAAATGTTTAATAGAGAGCATTATTTTTTTAGGGATTATTAATTAGGATACCTACAGGACTTAAAGAGTTATAATAAACCAATGAAGGGGATCAACTGAAAAGAAAGTTCACACTGGAATTCAGGATCAGTGGAGACGTGGAGGGTACACGCCCTGCCTAAAGAAGGGCATGTTCCTCAAACTCAATCATTTAACGTGGCATGTTAACAGAATTTTCAATATTTTCAAGAGAAAATTCAAAATGTTATGCAAACTCCCATTTGGGGGGACTACACCTAACTTAGCTTGTAAGCTATCAGTTTTTACCCCTGTGTTTGATAGGAAGTGGTACGTAGAAACAGGTGCTATAAAATCCTTTCATTTACTAATGAGCTACTGAATGAACTGTCTCAGTTTGAAGAGAGTTCAGGCTATTTCTGAGAAAGTAGAACGCATCACACTTCTGTGGCTTGTCATGCACAACTATGATCTTGTGAAAAAGACTTAAATTACATTTGTATGCATATTTTCTGAATGAAAGTTCTTCAACTGACCACAGAGAGAATAGAGACGATATTTAAAAGCAAAAATTAATGAGTTTGTTGAACTAATATCCTTCATGTTGCTGAGCAATGTTAGGTCCTAAAAATGTATACCAAGTGCCCTTGTGCATAGATACTTGCAAATTTGCCCTTGGGAAGGTGATGCAAAGAAAATTTGGCCCATTTGTTACATACAGCTTTAAAAAATTCAGATCATTTACTGACCTCTTAAATGGTTATTTCAAATGTCAACAATTCAGAACCCAGCCAATGATATTCTAAACATTATATGGCTCATTCCCCCAAAAGAATAACTAAATGTAGGTGTTATCGTTAGACTTCACCTTGAACTCATGTTTATTTTCTTTTGGCATTAGCAGGAAACTACCTATCACTTATTTTCTGAACTATTTTATAATGTTTTGCAAGTACTTGTAATTATTTCCACAATCAACACTGATTCTTAATAGTGGGGAGATTAATCCTTCTACATATTAATTATGTAAATGCACTCTGGGGTGAGAGGAGGTATTTGCTATAGTATTGAATTAATGATTAAATAATAATTATAAGCTATGGTGAGTAAGATGAATATTGCAATCAAAGGTATTTGCAGAATATTTTAATGTGAAAGATCTGACAGACTCCTGTGGTTGGCTCTAAGCCAATAGAAACTCATAGCAAAAAGGGAGGAAACAAGCATATGAAGAATTTTAGAAAAATCAATTGTATCTGTGTTTGGGTCTTGACATAATTTTAAATCTAGAATCAGTCATATGCTTGGAAGCATAAAGTAGAATGCACAAAGGTAAGACTGTAGGATGTCACCTAAATGGCTTCTACCATTATACATTCTTCACTTGAGTGTCATTGATCTGAGTACTAGGGGTGTGCTGAGTTGAATGTGTAACTATATTGCTCCAACAGACGGACATTTGGGGGGACATTAGTTATCTGACATTCAGAAGGCAACAAATATCCTAAAGATAAAGATATGATATGATTAAATGGAGATTGATCTAGAACACTTAATCACCTCCCAGGGAGTCTAAGTTCTCCACTATACTTTGAAAAACCAAAAAAAAGAACTGTACTCCTCTTAAATGTTACCCTTCTGCTCTCAGTCATTCTTGTTTTAATCTCTATATTCACATTCAACTTCTCGCTCAAGATTTACATTTAGTATGATAAAGTCCTCTTTATCTTATAAACAAACTAATAAACAGGCAAACAAAATACCTCCTTGGACCTCTGCCTAACCCACCATTTCTGGTATCTCTCTTTTCTTCCTCACAGTCAAATTCCTTAAAAGAATTGTTTAATACTTTTGGCTTTTCCCGGCCTTGTGTTCTCTATGTAAACTATCCCAATATGGTTTAAATTGCCATCAATCCACATACTCTAGGTTCCAAATAGCTTTCTTGTTTATACTTCTTAATCATAGCTTGTATTTAAAAGGTTATTATAAAATCTGTACTCGAGGTTTCTGGGAATAAATCTACATATTTTTTCAAAATGTTCACAGTAGTTTTTTTGTAATAGTCAATAACTGAAAATAACCCAAATGTCAATCAACAGATAAATGGAAAAATTATGGTACATTCATATAATGAAACAGTACTATTCAACAATAGAAACGAATGAATTATTGATTCATGCAACAATGTGCATGAATCTAAACACCGTTAGGCTGAGGTCAGAGATTGAGCTCATGAGGCACATTCACTATGCCGTTGTTGGCTTGAAGATGGAGGCAACCCCGTGGAAAGCACTTGAGAGTGGCCTCTAGTTACCTGACAGCAAATCCTGGGTGGCAGCCAGGAAACCTAGAGGA
Source organism: Sturnira hondurensis (assembly GCF_014824575.4). Classification (NCBI taxonomy): domain Eukaryota; kingdom Metazoa; phylum Chordata; class Mammalia; order Chiroptera; family Phyllostomidae; genus Sturnira; species Sturnira hondurensis. Next base: position 316,030 of record NW_028082296.1, read on the forward strand.
ACCTCAGTTTTAAAAATGCAAGGAAAAGGAGAATATTTTCAAAGAGCTTTCTTCCTGTCTAAGGGGAAACTAATAAATACTGTCCTATGTGCCTGCTTGGCTTACAGGTCATCATACCTGACCTCCCTGCTGTATAATTTACCACCTCCTTTTTGTATACTTTTTGAAATTCAGATTGTATTTTACACTTACCATATATCTCAATTTGGACTAATATTTCAAGTGCTCAGTAGATATATGCAGCTAGTAGCTCTCGTATTGAACAGCACAGCCCTATATTCTGACCTAGTTTATTAGAGTGAACAAATACAGGTTAAATTAGCGTGTGGGGCAAAGTCTGGCAGAAATTAGGTACAAGTTTTCAGATGTTTCTTCCTTGTGGGCTTGCACAAACATGCTTAATTCTCATAAGAATGTAACAACATGCATTTAGTATTGCCAATGAGAAAAGCTCACCTGAGGCTTTGGATCCAGATTTTTACTGGGAGTCAGACCCTTAGGCCAACTCAACCCATAGGCCTACGTATCTTCACAGCAGAAACTGGGGTTTATCATAAGTCACATTGTTAGCATAAACTATCTGGCCATTCTTGTCCAGGATGGCCCAAAGTCTCAGGCTTACAAAAAAACTCTCATCAGGAAGAACCCCCCAAGGACTCAGATCTCAGCAAATGGAAGCTGGCCAAGGGCCAGTCCTGAAAACAGACCTTCATGAAAATGTACAAGGTTTGACTGACACAGACCTGCTTCATGAGCCATTACCTGAATGATAGCTAAATACAATATCTGGATAAAAAAAAAGTAGTTTGCCTCTAGTGTCTTTCACAAGAGCCTGGAACCTATTCTCAAAACCTTTCTCAGATTTCAAACATCCAGAACAATTCCATTTCATTATTGGCTTAATTTTGAATTAATATCATCTTACCTGAGGGGAATACAAAGCAAAATTGGAGTTGTGTTAGGAAGAGGTAAGGAGAGAAATGAACATTGATTTAAGCAGTCAAACATGTTTCCTACAGCACATGTTTTAATATTATTGATTCTGATAGAACAAAGCATAAAGGAATAAGCCAGGAAACAGTGCTTGAACTGATTTACACAGATACACACACCTATACACACACATGCATATCTACATACATATACATCTTTCTATATACAGTATATAAATATATAATAAATTGTATATACAATGTACTATATATTACTATGTAGTAATATACTATATATAACAATATACAATATGTAAATGATATATAACAATATACTATATACTATATAAATATATATGCCATATATACACATCTATTCATATATATATGTATATTTATATACATGCATATATAGATATATCCATATCTATTCATCTATCATCTATCTCTATATTTCATAAATGTTCTATGTTAAAAGAGATTAGGAATAAACTGAAATCCTGAAATAGGTGGCTTTCATTTACATATTTTTACTATCAAACTGTGAAATTCTTTGCAATATCATATTTTCTTTCTGAATAAACTAACTTCTCATTTTTCTATCTTTGCCTTTAAACTTCTTTTCAATTATCCAGAAAATGATTATTAATAACTCATGAAATATTAATATCCCTCTGGATACAGTTTTATTCATTCCTAGTAGGTTATATTCCCTTATCCAAGTTTTAGAGGAAATTGATGGTATATGAAAATTGTCTCTTGTCTTGAATAACTTTTATTTATCTTTTAATGCTTCTTACTACCTTTAGTCTTGGTGACTACTGTTCTAATCACCTAACCCAAAGAAATTAATTCATTTTATATATTTATAATCTAACTTCATAATACTTGAAATTTTTACTTTGACTTCAGAAAATGATCAATGTTTCACCCAAAACATTGACAATGAATTTACCCCAAACATTGTTTCACCCAATGTTTCATCTAAAACATTGACAATGAATTCTTTTTTAACTCTAGACAGTCCTTTTCTCAGTCCTTTATTTCTTTTCAATTTTCTTTTCCTCTGACCAGCCCATCCCTATATATATCATATCATCTGCTTGGGCACCTCCTATTCTTCTTTATTTTGTTAGCTAAAACATAACATTTTGCTGGGACCTTTCTGATTTCCTTGGATACAACTCAAATTACAAATTTCTATTAGCTTGTATTATATTACATGCAGATTTGTACCTCTTCAATACTTAGCACAATATCTAGCTCATAGTAGATGGTCAGTAAATCTATGAACTAGGAGAATTTTAAAGACACACACAGAGGTATTACAAAGAGCTGTTACAAATTAGATGAAAGAGTGATTCATATGCGAGTGGGTAGGGAGGGAGTAGTTTTGGGAGTTAGATAAATCTTTATAAGAAGTGATGTGTAATAGTAGTCCTTACAAGATAAATAGAATTTCAATAATTCTTGAAATTAAAGGGAGAGCATTACAAACAGAAGAAAGTAACAGAACAATAATTTATTTCATTAATTAGTCTTTTTCCTGCCAGCAACCAACACTTATGATACAGCTTCAATTAAAAAATATTTTAAGAAGATATAAAGATATATAGGTATCCAAGAGCAGTTTTATCAGTAAACGAAAGTCCATCATCTCCATGCTTGTTCTGTTTTCATTCCTCATCACCCCACCTTTTGAAATATACGTACTTTCTCTCTAATCTTAGTCTTCAATATGGCCACCTTTCATAAAATTATTGTGTTTCTTAAAACCCTTTAAACCCCTCTCAACCTATTCTTAATAATTTAGTATATTTAGGACGCTTCTGAGAGCCTGTCAACTAAACTTTAATAGATGGATGTTAAACCTGGCAAATACTATATGTTGGTCAAGAAAGAAAGTCAGAATTCTCTGTTTTTCATCCTCTGGCTATTGATGTTAATTACATCTCTCTGTACTCTGTATTATCTATGACATATTTTGGCTAGGAATTCCTGTTTTTCCTAGAGATATCTTAGAATTCCATTGTCTGTTATGGCAATCACTAGTTACATGTGTTTTTATTTAAAAGATAATTGAAACTGATAAAATTAACATTTTAGTCCTTAATTACATTAGCCATATTTCAAATGCGCAAGAGCCAGAAACTCTATGGTTTTGTTTTTCTTAAGAATAGTTAGTGGCCCACCCCACCTTCAGCCTCCCAAAGAATCTCATATAGATTGACTCCTACTACCTAATTTTTAGTGAATTTCTATACCCTTCATAGAGATATTACTGGTACTAAATAAATTGGTTTTGTGAAAATAATTTGACACAATTATTATATCACTATAATATATCAATATAAGATGGTATTAGCAAGTGCTTTTGCTTCACTCCTGGAGTGTTCTTCTATATGAATACAACTATATCTGTATAAAAATCTTGGCTGTATTCACCTTCATTAATTTTTTTTTTCAGGAAGGAGTTACCTCATTTATAGGTTTGTTGGGATGAGGACCAGAACACACTTTGCTATGTCTCTTTCCCTGGGAAACCACCTGACTTCATAGAGCATTCACTTTCAACTGTTCTTAGTCAGGTGATGTCCTCTGTGGTGGGGTTCCCACATGAGTCAGTTGCCACTGTAATTGAATAAGTCCGTCAGCATAGGTAAGCCCACTAGACCAGATTTCTAACATCTACCTCACTAGTATGACAGTGATCGTTTTTGTCTGTCCTATTCCTTACCTTTTAATTTCTTGAGAACTCAAGTAAGTAAAGGAATAGGAATTTGTCTCAGAATAGAAATTTGTCTCTGAAAGAACTTTAACATCAAGGTGCTATTATTTAAGTAATACTGCCTTTGCATCTTGTCATCACCTACTTGAAGAATATTTTTCTTTTGTGCAACCTGCAAAGTGAAGTATATTTATTTTTAAAGAGAACCTCCTTGTATAGAATTTTAAATATGTATTTATAAACTCAAATTCAACTCTTTAAGAAATATGAAATTACATTTCATATTTTTCTAGGCTTATACAATATATAAACCTTCCATAAACGAAAAGCAGGTTTCCACAGCAACATAGTTTATTAGATGTATTCTATAATGTCTTCAAAAGTTTTATTAATGGATGACTCTTGGCAAATAAAACCATTCAGTGGCATAATATGTAGAAGTCATTCTAATTGTTTATCATTTTTTAAAGAAAGCATTGAATAAATTATGAATAATTTATTAAAATTTTATTTTATGAACTGATTAATCATTTTATCTGGAGAGGGGGATAAAGGGTGAAGGATTAGGAGGGTGCACTGAAAACAGTCGGGTTTCCTTTTATAATCCTTAAACAACCATTTCCTTTATTCATTCCCATTATAAGGTGCTTTGGTTGTACAAAATTGGCACCAATGTTGGTAGTGTATTAAAACTTTTCTGTAGTGCTTTGTAGGCACATTACTATCATAGCTCTCATGATACATATTACACTTTTTTAGAACTAGTGAGAAAGAAACAGAATTTGTAAAAGTGACATGGTTTTTGTAGAGAACAGTGTATTTATAGGAAGATACCTATGACCTTCCTGTTTATATTAAACACAAGGCAACCTAACAAATGCATACACTTGGTTTCTTGATGTTTTGTGTGAAGGTGTGAAGCTTTCTAAGTGTATATAAATATTCTAAAATTATTCAAATGATTTCTGGGTATATTTCCCCCCACTTTATCTCCTTGACAGAATCACAGGAAACACGTCCTTAAAATCAGAGCCCAGGGGACTTTTTAGGGCTTCTATAGTTAGAGTGCTTTGGTGGAAGCCCTAGAATGTTCTCTAGGCAGTTAAAGACTCAGAGAGGTATGTCTACTGAAACAATTAGAGTCTGTCTGCTTCCTCTAATAAATCTTTCTTCCAAGAATTACTTGTTACTGATTATCAAGACAGGTGTTTATAGCTTTGTAGTCTCTACCCCATTCTGTTTGGCCAGACAAGTAGATCTGATGTGCTGCTTAGACAAAACAAATTTGTGGAAACTTTTTTTTATTAAGAGAACACTTAGATAATGTGCCTACTGTCATTTTACATGACATTTTTTGGCTCTTTTATTTTACACTGCATTTAAAACTTAAGTTGGTGACTTATCAGTAAGAAATAAATTAACCAAATATTTGTCAAAACAGTTTTATTTCATATGCTATAAACAAAATGTATCACTGAAACTTTTATGTTTCTAGTGCCTGAGGACAATTTAGCTGATAAAAAAGTGCGTTGGAATAAAATGCGTGCTACTAAATTTTCAATAACAATTGGCACAAACACAATGAGGCAGAAAAGCATATAGTGAAATAATCGTTATGAGCTTCTAAAAACAAAAAAAGTATTTCAATACATAGGTCAGTGGGGTTAGTGGCTAAACTACACAGGTTACAATTACAGCCAGAGTAATATGATACCCTCAAGGCTCACAAAGCTGCCCGAGGGATGTCTAAATCAACGGAAAGATGGCCAAGCAAACCTGATTGGTTTATATTTAGCTCCTCATTACAACCACAGAATTTCTTGAAATACATCAAATTTTTGTTTTTAAAAGTATAGTATCTCACTTTGAAAAAGCAACTAAGATGCCTGAAAGCTGGAAAAGTATTCAAGATTTTAAAATGTATTATTTTACTTTTCAGTGGAGCCAGGAAAGAAAATACTTTAGAAGAACCACATCAAAACATCTGGGGAACAGAATGCTTCCCACAGAAAATGAGGTACACTGATTTTTATAAAAGTAGTGGCTTTTTTCTTATTCAGCTTTTTCTTATCCTCTGAAGAATGTGGTGGCTTATGCCTCTGTAAACTGAACCAGATCTAGAATAAACATTAAAGATTATGTGGAATGGCTGAAGTGAATTAGTTGCTAAATTTAAATGCATACCTGGATAGTATAGAAAGAGTAGTTGTGATTTACTATTATGCATGAATTTCAAATTATGCCATATTTGAATGTAGGAGAATTTTTCACTTTGAGGGCTTCTTAGCATACGGGAAACCTATTTTTTAAGAGAAATTTCTACCTTAGGTACCCTGGTTGGAGGCAAAACTGTGCCATGACTGAAGCCAAAAATGCCAGATACTATCTCGTCTTTCCTGCAGCTAGACTGTGGCCGAAGAATGTGGGCTAACCTTCGTATGTAGAAGTCAATTCTTCAGAGAATTAGAAAAAATGGTAGCATCATGTTTCCAGGAACAGCTGTGACCCGAGTGGAAGTTGCAAGAGGAAAACATAGTACAAAGCAAACCAAGGAATAAAGCAGATTTAAGAACTATGCTAAAGAAATACTGTAACTTAGAATGTGTTTATGGCAGTCTTGTCTGTAAAGAATTAAACCAGGAACCTAACATGACTCTGAAAGAATAACAGTGCCCCTAAATTGGGTACCTGTCCCATCAAGTACTTGAGTGACTGAGCCTTAAAAGGGTACTCAGGCTTACTGACTTCAAAGAGCAGGAAGCAAAAGCTATACACTCCCTACACATCCACTTTAGATATAGTCGTGGAAGACAAGAGACAAACCAGGGTCTGGAGCAGGAGTGTCAAACTCATTTTCACGGGGGTGAAAATCATTTCCACATCAGCCTTGTGGTTGTCTTCAAAGGGCCGAATGTGATTTTAGGACTGTATACACGTAATTACTTCTTAACAGTTAATTGAGAGCTCGGCACTGCCACCAGGTAGAGACACGGTGCCACCCGGATGAAACAAGATGAGGGGCCAGATTTGGCCCTCAGGCTTTGTGTTTGCCGCCTGTGGTCTAGAGAATAAAGGACTGGGGAATTCATCTTGGAGAACAGGCTCAGGGATTTTCCTCCTAGGATTGCCTATAGAATTACACTATCACTGTGAGTCAGTGACGGCTGTTTCCCACCCATCTATTTTTATGATAAAAGACTGTGTCATGCTTTTTTGGCCCCTCTTACATCGTTATAGGAAAAGGTTACTAAAAACTTGTTTTTTCTTTTGTTTTTGTAGATTGAGAATGGAAACAATCTATTCTGAAACTGATGGAGAAAAACTCACATAGAAAATACAAATATTGAACTGAAGACGGTAAGTAGGTAGAACTTTGTGTTTCCCTCTCCGGTGCGTATCGGATTATTTTCTAGGAGAACTGTCCCGTGGGTATGTGAGTATTTGGTAGCCATTGTCGATGGCTACCTGTAAGCGGAGATTTTTGTCTCCTTTCATGAACTACAGTTTCTTCTGGGAACACGCTATTGTTAAGAAATATATTTCCAGCATCTCCCCTCCCCAAACCTTATCTATGGAAGTGTATGGAATCATAGTTGCTGTAAGTGACTGCGGGAGTAGAAGTGTTGAGGCCATGTTGAGGCCAATATGGTTAGGAAGCTTGTATACTTTCTCTGTCTTCTTCTCTGTTCTTTAATATTTAAGTTTATGGCAATGTTGAGGGCAAACCAGAAGTTCTATAGGGAAGGTGTAAAGCCATGGGTCAACCTGCAGTCTTGAGTGACTGCCAAAAATATAGGTTATCCCCAGTCCTGCCACAGTCTGAGGCACAGATACTGCTGTTTATCCGAATGCAAAAACAAATGTCTACTGTCATAATTCACAAATATTGAGCTAACATCGACCTAATTAAAATGCCCTGTAACATCTTAAAATAGAGACATGTAAGATGACTAATTATTCATATTAACAGCTGATGCTTATATTAACATAGCCGTTGGCTAATAATATTGATAGCATAGGATATATTATTTTTTCATGAATCATGGAGTAGTACATTATTAATATTATGCCCTCTTCCCCCAACTTTAAGTATCAGAAATTCATAGAGTGTCTACAAGTATTGAAGGAAAAATGATTTCATGTGGGAATTTGAACTCACTTGATTGTGGGCGAAGATAGGGTAACAGATGTCCAGAAGTGGGGATCATTGAATCAGAAACATGGTCACTGAGAAAGCCGTTGAAAGCAGTGGGGTGAGTGAACAAAATAGAGCTCGAAGGAAATTCTAAAAAACACTAATATCTACACCCCCAAATGGTACACCACATGGGGAACACACAGAAGGGTAGAAACTACTACCTATGTAGAATCTATTCCTAGAAATGACTGCCTCTTAGGCAATGACTATTTCTGTGGGGATGACTACCTTTGTCAGCCCTTGGCCAAGCATCTAGTGGTGAATTTGGATATGCTGTTGGTCAGCAAGGGCAGGAGCCAGAAATGTAAGTGGGGCTGGAGGCAGGAAGGAAACAAGAACACTTCATTGTGCATTGACACTCAGGACCTTCACAGAGAAACCTTGTGAGACAAATGGCCTCTGTTTCCCTCACACCAAAATGTGCTTAAATTCCTGTAATTAGCTAAATCTAATCTGGAAGCCTTTAACATAGAGGTTTCTGGTAAAAATAGATTTCTAGCTGTAGGCACAGAGTTAATCAAATATCTCCTTATTTCTGTATTTATTTTATTTTGTTAATTTAGATTTATTTAATGATTGTCCAAGTACAGCTTTCTGTTTTATATTCCCACCCTGCCCACCCCACCCAGTGCTCCCCACCTCCCTCCTATTTCCGCCCCACCTTAGTTATTGTCCATGTGTCCTTTATATTTGTTCCTGCGAATCCTTCCCTTTATTTATTTAAAAATATATATCTGTTACATCTTTTCCTCTTCAATCTTGGTATTGGTGATTTGTGTTTTCTATCTCTGGTTACATTTGATCATTTTCCTAGGGTTTATCAATTGTTATCAATTTGTTCATTTGTCAAAGAACAAACTTTTAACTTATTATTTGTCTTGTTAATCAGTAGTTATTTTGTAATATGTTATTAATTATTGCTCTGGTTATTTCATATTCACGTTTTTAAAAATTTACTTGAGTCTTTATTCTAATGTCTTAGTTTTGAGGTTTGGGCCCTTATTTTTTAACTATTATCTTTTCCTAATATAAGCTGTAAATCTAGGAATTACCCTTTTAGTACAACATTAGCTATATCCTACAAAGTTGACTTGTCTTTTTAATATCACTCACTTTAAATATTTTACCATTTTGTGGTATCTTTTGTTACCCATGAGTTATGTTGCAGTGGTATGCTGCCTAATTTTCAAATATTTGGTCATTTGGTAAATATTGATTTGTCATTCATTTTCAATTTTAAACATTTGCATGTGCTTTAAATGTTTTCAAATATTTTACAAATCATATAACCTAGCATGTGATCTGTATGATGAATACTATGTGTGAACTTGAAAATAATGTGCTTTCTACAGTTGATGAAGTTCTGATTTATAAATGACAGGTCAAGTTAGTTCATAGTCTTGTTTAAATCTCTATTTCTATTACATTTTTGTCAATTTCTTCTTTTTTGAAGGAATTAACAAACTATCTTCCAGCTTATTATAGAAAGCAAAGGATTTAGGGTGGTGGAATCAATTTTGAAAAAGAACAAGAAAAGAACCAGAGGACTTATTCTAGATGATTTCAGTGACTAAAACCATGCGCATTCAGACAGTGTGATAGTTGCATAATGATTGAGATGCAAATCAATGAAACAGAATAGAGTGCCCATAAATAGACCTACACTTATATGATTAATTAACTTTTCAAAAATGTGCCAAAGCAATTAATTAGAGAAAATATAATCTTTTCAAAAACATTGCTAGAACAAACGGATATCTAATAGAAAAAAACCAAACTGAACTTTTATTTTTACATACACAGAAATTAACTTAAAATGAATATAAGTTTGCAATATATAAACTATAGCTACTCAATTTCTAGAGGAAAAGGAATTTTCATTACACTAAACAGTTTTCTCAAAAATGGTATCAAAAGTACAAATTATACCTGAAATTAATAGATAAAACAGACATCACTAAGATCAAACCTTTTTATCTTTATAAGACACTTAATACAAGAAAATGATAAGTCATAGACTATCAGAATAATTTTATATACAAATATTTATCATCCAGAATCTATAAGGAATTCTATAATAAAAATATATATAACCCAATCAAAATATTGCCAACATCTTTAAACAGACATCTCATAAAAGTAGGTAAATGTATAAACCAAGAAGAAATTCTCATCCTCATGGATCATCACAGATACACAAACTGAAACTATGGTGAGACCCCCACATACACACACAGACACACAAACAATGAAAGTAAAAAAGAGTGACACATTGCAATTTTCTCAAGGCGGTGGAGACCCTGCTAATGGGGATTTGAAATCATGTAGCCAGTTAGGAAAACAATATGACGTACATTTACCATACAACATGACCATTACAGTTCTACTTAATTCTCTAAGAAAAATAAAATATATGTCCACACAAAAATGTGTATGCTAATATTCATATTAGAATATTGTGAAAGCAACTCAATGAAAGCAACCCAAATTCTCCATCAAATGCTGGGTAAATAACTACATTGATACATATTCATACCATAAAATTCTATTGAGCAATAAAGGGGAACAGAATATTAATACAATTAACAATCTAGATGAGTTTTGAAAATATCTGGAAAATGAAAGAAGACACAAAAGACAATGTACAGTGAATGACATTCTAAGAAAGTCAAAATTATACTGACAGAGAGAAGATCAGTGGGCTGGGTCTTCAGAAAGGAGGTCCATTAAGGAAAGGGAAGAGAAAGCCTTCTATGGTGTGGGGCAATATTTGGCAATGTTGGTGATTGCTCAACTGTTTATAATGACCAAATTCAACACTTTACGTATAAAATGGGTAAATGTTATTGTATGTAAATCATATTTTAACAAACAAAAGGAGAACAAAAGCCCAAAACATCAACATATTTCTTCACATTAACACAGAATGGGTATAAAAAATAGCAATACTGGATAGAAAGATATGCTTGTTAATGGGAGAGACTTACAGCTACCACAAAATAAGAGTGAAAACATAAAATATGTTTTATGGTTTGTATATTTGTTATATATATTGTTTTATATATTTTCTACATTTTAATATTGTTTTATACATTTATATACATATTATCACATAGTTTCAGATTGGAAACAATCAAGGATTATCATTATTACCATCTTTAATCTCTTTCACTCCACTGCAGATCAAAAGGTTAGGCAAGAGAAATAAAAGGATATGAATTAGAAGGAAAGCATAAAATTGTTTGTAGATTTAATAGCTAAATCCATAGGAAATACAAAACAATGTATAAAGTATAAGATAAATAAGTGAGTTCACCAAGGTCATTGTATAAAAGGTCAATATGCAAAATGCAATTGAAAATTTTTGTTTTTTAAATATTTTGGAATTTTTATTTTTAATTTTTAAAAATTATGTTTTATTGATTATGTTATTAGAGCTGCCCCAATTTTCCCCCCCTGTGACCCCTCCAGCCAGAATCCTCCACTCCTTCAGGCAGTTCCCACACCACTGTTCACATCCATGGGACTTGTGCAGGTTCTTTGGCTACTCTATTTCCTATACTGTATTTTACACCTCAGGGCTATTCTGTTACTAACTACTTATACCTCTTAATCCCCTGACTTCTTTGATCATTTCCACATACCTCCCTCCCATCTGGCAACCATCAAACTGTCCCTGTATCATGATTCTCTCTCTTTTACTCTTTTTGTCTAGTTTGTTTTTATATTCAATTGTTGATAGATATTTGTTGCCATTGTATTGTTCATAGTTTTGATCTTTTTCTTATGTAAGTCTCTTTAACATTTCATATAATAATGGTTTGGTGATGATGAACTCTTTTAGTTTTTTTTCTTGTCTGGGAAGCTCTTTATTTGCCCTTCTAGTCTAAATATCTTTGCTGAGTAGAATGTTCTGGGCAGTAGGACCTGGCTTGTCATAATTTTGAGCATTTCTTGCCAATCTATTCTGGCCTACAAAATTTCTTTTGAGAAATCAGATGACAAGTCTTATGGGAATTACCCTGTAGGTAACTAACTGCTTTTCTTTTGCTGCTTTAAAAATTAACTCTTTAACTTTTGGCATTTTAATTATGTTGTGTCTTGGTGTGGGCCTGTTTGAATACATCCTGTTTGCTTCCTGGACTTGCATATCTATATCCTTCACCAAATTAGGGAAGTACCTCTCATTTATTTTTTCAAATAGGTTTCTACTTTCTTGTTTTCTCTTGTCCTTCTGGCATCCCTTTAATATGAATGTTGGACCTCTTGAAGTTGTCCCAGAGTCTGCTTACACTATCCTTGTTTCTTTGAATTCTTTTTTCTTCTTGTTCTCATTGATTGTGTTTTGCTTCTTTATATTCCAAATTCCTGATATGATTCTCATCTTCATTCACCCTACTGTTGATTTTCTACAAATTGTTCTTTATTTAAATTAGTGTACGCTTATTTCTGAATGGATCTTTTAAATGTTGTATAGGTCCTCAGTAAGTTCCGTAAGCATCCTTATAAACAGTGTTGTGAATCCTGCATCTGACAGATTGCATATCTCCATTTTGTTTAGTTCTTCTTCTGAAATTTGATCTGTTCTTTAATTTGGGTCATGTTTCCTTGTCTTCTCTTTTTGGCAGCCTCCCTGTATGTTTTGCTGTGTATTAGACAGAGATACTATGACCCTATTCTATAGGCCTAATACAGTAGGTCTCCTATAGAATCCAGTGGCCTCGCCTCCCTTATCTCCCAAGCTGGATTTTCTGGTGCTTTGATTACTTTATCTTTTCTATATCTACTATAGATTTTTTCATCATGGTTACTATGAAGATTGTTACAGAACAGACCTGGGTGGGGTGAGTGATATAATATTACTGAATGGACCCACCCTTGTGCTCTGGGCCCACCCCTCACCCCATACTAGGTTTGCCTTGCCTGCCACCAGAGGAAAGACATCTCTTAATGCCAGAGATTGGTGAAAAGGAAAGGAATTATTTATTTAAAAGTGTATACAAACTTAGAGTAATGACTTACCGTATTTTTCAGACTGTAAGTCGCACCTAGGTTTTAGAGGAGGAAAACAGGAAAAAATTTTGAAACAAAATATGTGGTAAAATATTTATAATATAAATAACATAATATTTCACAAATGTAAATGTAAACAGAACTCAACAGCAGCATTAACAACCATTATTCTTCCCAAATTTGGGGGGAGTGCATCTTATAGTTCAAAAAATATGGTAATGTCTTCATTAAAAATACTCAAGTCCTTTAAAATACCCACAAACTCACAGTTCTTCCTTCTCCCCTTTGCCCAGTCTGGGGTACCATATCTCAGGAAAAGGAGTAGAAGTCCATGGTTCAGGCAGCCCCCTGTTCTAGCACCATCTGATGTGTCGCTGCCATGATCTCCAATGAATCCAAAACCATGTGGCACCTTCTCATGGCCCACCACCAAGAATCTTTTCACACCTTTTCTTCCAGGCAAAGTCTCTCCTGCTTCCTAAGCCACGTGAAAAAAAGGAGCACCTTAAAGCTGCATGGTTCCAACTTTTGCAAAGCCATGTGGTCCTAACCATCCCACATGGCTGCATGCCTGGGTTTAAATCCCATTGCCAGTCTTCCTCCACAGCCCTATTTTTGACTCCTCCCACAACCAGTTACACCTGCCACCATTCCCCTATTCTTCCACCTTTCCTGGGCTGCCATAGTAAGTCTGGACAGGTGTGGCCCCATGGCATGGAGCCAATCACCTTCAAGCTCTCAGGCAGGCACTGTAACCAGAGGGAGCTGCCTCCCAGTTATATCATGGGTTGAAGTCACTCCCATCTCCCTGGCTCAAAGCATGGCCACAGCTATTTAGCATATCTGTGAAACCACTTAAAAGAGATATGTTAAATGACCATGCCAGAGGTTAGCTGAAAGCTGTTGCTCTGCAAAACAGCTCTCCATGACCTTGCTCCATGTGTCCCATCCCCCAGCTCAGACTTGTGAGGGTGAGGACATCCTATATACATTTTTTCTAATATTTACTGGACATTCTGAGTTCTGGACCCCATTAAAAATTCCTATATGGGGCCCTCCTTGGCTATACCCTGTTACAAGATCACATAAAACAACTTATAACAGTTTATTATAAGGTTATAACAAACAGATTCAATCACATTAAAGAACTACACTTTTACTGCTCCCTCCCATACTTTATTATTGATGTCACAAATTACATCTTTTTATATTATGTATTAACTAGCAAATTATTATAGTAATGATTTATTTTTATACTTTAGTGTCATTACTTTTCAACTAGAATTAAAAGTGATTTATATACCACCAATACAGTATTCTGAATGTAACTATTTATTGGTGATTTTGTACTTTTGTATGTTTTTGTGTTACTAATTAGCATCTTTCCATTTCTATTTTAAGAAATAACTTTTGCATCTCATCTGTCATACTATGTTTTTATTGCTTCAGTTTGACCTTACTTAAAATTCCTTGAAATAAAATTATTATACCTATTACTGATTTTTACAGAAATATAACTTATGTTTACCAAATTATTAATCAATTTCCTCATTTTCCCATTCAATTTCAATTTAATATTTTTTCTGTGCTATATTGTAGTAGTTTTTTGTCGGGTGATTTTGAGTGTTTAAATCTCTCAGTTTTATTTTGAGTATATTTTATTGATGGTGCTATTACAGTTGTTCCTTTTTTTTCTCCTCCTATCCCCCTGCATCCTGCACTCCATCTCCCTCCAGCATCCCTACCCACTTAGTTCATGTCCATGGGTTGTACATATAAGTTCTTTGGCTTCTCTGTTTCCTGTACTGTTCTTAACCTCCCCCTATTTTGTACCTACCAATGATACTTCTTATTCCCTGTACCTTTCCCCCCATTCTCCCCTTTCCCTCTTCCCAGTGATAACCCTACACATGATCTCTATTTCTGTCATTCTGTTCCCGTTTTAGTTGTTTGCTTAGCTTTTGTTTTTGTTTTTTAGGTTCAGTTGTTGATAGTTGTGAGTATGTTGTCATGAGTGTTCATAGTTTTGATCTTCTTTTTCTTAGAAAAGTCTCTTAAACCTCTCAGTTTTTTGATGGAAGTACTTTTATTTCACCCTAATTTCAGAATAATATTTTAAATGAATATTTATATGTTGAAATTATTTTCTCTTACCTGTTGAAAATACCTCCTGTAGTTCCTGTTGAAACATGCTTTATCCTGCCTTATTTTTAAAATTTGTAGCGTTTTTTTTCTCATTCATTGATAAAAATTATCTTTTTGTATTTGAAGTTATGGAATCAAAGAATACATTCTTTGGATGTTTACTTAATGTTTTTAATTTTATTTTAAGCTTCATTTTGCTTATTTACCTCATATGCATTTTCTAGTAAATTAATTATTTTTAGGTTGAGTTTAACCTATAAATTTCTTAATAGGTTTTTAGATTCCTTTCATTTTTGGAATATTACTTTTTTACTTTCTATTCATACTTTTTATAGTGTCCTGCTACATTTTTTTTATCTTGCTCTGTTGAGGCTAATCATTTAAAATAATTACATTACAATATCTTTTAGATTGTCCTATTATTTTATTTTCTTACGGTTTGTTATTCTCTAGTTTATTATTTCTACTACATAGGTCAGCTTTATACATTCTTATAATCAGCTTATTGGAAATGGAAATATTTATACAAAAATCATTTTCCCGTGGGAATTCCGTGGTTCCTAATTAAGGGAACAAAGTATGTAATAGGCTGAGACTAAACACTTTTACATTAATTCAATGACTTGTGTTTCTTACCACATATGTATAATATTAAAGCAGGTTTCTAAAATCTGTGGGTGATGTCCCTGTGTGTGTTTTCTTATTAGGGAAGCTTTATTCCCACGTAGTGCATAAGGCAAAATAAGCAAACGAACAAAAACAGTGTTCTTTCTGTCTTCAAAAGCCAGTGCGTATTTTCCGTCTATTTCTCTGAGTGTACATCTCCTACAAGGGGTGGGTGTTATATAATGTTTAAGTTTTCTTTTGTAATGAGGCAATGGCTTAACATCCTGTCTTATTATGTGCATAAAATACAAAATCTTTAATCTAGGACATATTTTTGGATAGATGTGCTTATACTGACATATCAACCAAACCATAATTACTGTATCTCATAAATGTTTAGTGTGCTCTGCTTTTCTGAGATGTTTGGATTGAAATTTTATTCTCGTGATCATACTTGGTATTTTAGTGGTCTTATCAATTATGCATAATTTTAATGTACTCTTAGTACGAGAGTTCCTTATTAACTCAGCTGGTATTGTTCTGAAATTGAACGTCTCAATATGACCTTGAAATTTAAATTTTAACCACAACATAGAATCCATTTGTATCTCCTGGGTTTTTCTTCCTCCTGTTTGTGACTAAAAGGCAGTTTTCCAATCTGTTAGAACATAAGCCCTTCGTGTTTTCCTAATGCCATGTCTTTCTCATTCTCTATTGATTGCTTCTTTTCTGGCTTAAAGTTAATGTAGTTCTCCTATACCTAAAATAAAATAAACCTTTTAATTGATCCATTTGTCTCTTTTATTTTCTTCTTCAATTTATGCATAATTCTTTCTCCTTCAAATCCTTGTTATCCCCTACTGAAATCTCCAAGAATATCCGTCAGTGCCTTGTTTGTTGCGAGTAGTGCTAATTATACAGATTTACTTCTTACATGTATACACAAATACCACAGATTTGTTTTGGTGTGTATTCATGTGATTTCTTGTTTGCTATTTGTTTTTTTCATGTTTGTCTCTCTCAGTTACAAGTTCCATTTTCTTATAGAAAAGGCATGTGCTTCTCTTTATTTCCCATGAATTCTAGATTAAGCAGGAAAGTGCTAGATAATTGAAAATATTTTAACATATAAATCAATCTGTTTAATGACTTACGGTTTGTTGGGAAGAGGTAAATTCTTAAACGACACTTTGCTAGCAAAGGTTTAATCTCCAAAATATACAAAGAACTCACACAACTCCACTCAAAGAAGACAAGCAACCCAATTAAAAAATGGGCAAAGGACTTGAACAGATACTTCTCCAAGGAGGACATACAGAGGATCCAGAGACACATGAAGAGATGCTCAATATTGCTAGCTATCAGAGAGATGCAAATTAAAACCACAATGAGATACCACTTAACACCAGTCAGAATGGCTATCATAAACAAAGAAACAAACAAGAGGTGGAGAGGTTTTAGGGAAAAGGGGCCTCTAGTCCACTGTTGGTGGGATTGCAGACTGGTACAACCACTATGGAAAACAGTATGGAATTTTCTAAGAAAACTAAAAATGAACATGCCTTTTGACCCAGCAATTCCACTATTGGAAGTATATCCTAAGAACCCTGAAGCACCAATCCAAAAGAACCTATGCACCCCGATGTTCATAGCAGCACAATTTACCATAGGCAAGAGTTGGAAGCCCATCAGTAAATGACTAGATCAAAAAATTATGGTACATCTACACAATGGAGTTCTATGCAGCAGAAAGGAAGAAGGAGCTCCTACCTTTTGCAACATCATGGATAGAACTGGAAAGCATTATGCTGAGCGAAATAAGCCAGGTGGTGAAAGATAAATACCATATGATATCACCGTTAACAGGAATCTAAACAACAAAACAAACAAGCAAGCAAAATGTGACCAAAGACACTGAAATACAGAAGGTGCTGACAGGGTCCAGAGGGGAGAGGGGAGAGAATCACAAGGGAAAAGGGGAAGGACTCACATGAACAAGTATAAAGGACACATGGACAATAACTAAGGTGGGGGGTGGAAATGGGAGGGAGGTGGGGAGCACTGGGGGTGGGCAGGGCTGGCAATATAAGACAGAAAACTGTACTTGAACAAGAATTAAATTTAAAAAAAATAAAAATAAAAAATAAAAAGACAAAAAAAGACTTTAGAGCTTAACACAATGAATTTGCTATAATTTAAAGGTTGGTTTGAAGACTGGGAGACTTAAAGGTAATATATCTACATTGTCTATTAGCATCGTTAATGGATAGTCCCAAACCACCATTACTTTGACTGGTTGCAATGAGGTTCATTTAAATAAATATATTTGAGTTTTATTTTAGGATATAAATATGCATGTATATAAATTATAATTTATATTTGAAAATGTATTCAAATATACATATAAATATATATTTCAAGCTTCACAACACACTACATCACCAAATTAGTTTTCTATACAATATATTTCTCTCCTAAGAATGAAGAAATTAAAATTCCTCCAGCCTACACTTATGGCATAACTCATCCAATTTATGATGAAAACTAGATTAAACAAAAAATAGAAGTATATTACAAAAGAGTGAGAGCCATTTACTATATATGATCAGTTCATTTTCCCCTAGCTTATGTGTTTATAAGTATGTATTTTATCTATTCAATATCAAAACCATGGTCTCTTTTAGAACTACTTAGTAGATCAAACCCACATATTCAGTCTTATCAAAAGAACTTTATTATGAATAATCATATTAAAATATCTAGGACATTTCCAAAGGAAGCAAATTTTATTAATACTTTTTGAATTTTTAATTTTTCTTGCTATTTTAAGATCCCTGTATGCCTTTACCATTCTACGCTTACTGTCAGCAACACAGTCAAAGTAACTGAACAGATGCTTGCCACTTGAAACAACAGGAATCAGAGAAAGAGTAATTAGGATGTACAGAGGTATAAAGTGTTCCACCTAGTTAATTGGTTTCCCTGTGTGTGTATTTGTAAGATACATAGATGAATTTACTTCTATGTGTCTTCCCAATAGAAAATGAGAATGAGGAAAATACAATAAAAAAAGAAAACGATTTCAATTTTATTCATGAGCCCCAGTCTTATTGTTTCTGGAATGTCAAACAAACTGGAAAGACATAAATACAATATGAATACTACATACTCCTATATTTTAACACCTGTCTGCCATGAATAGGCTATGGCATTTTCATGCTTATGTGTTAGTGCAATATGTTGCACTTTGAGCTACTATCTGGAAGGGAACTATGTACATTATGAACTTGGCTTTAGCATGCCTGTTTTGAGGCTTCATGTGCATTTTTTCCCAATTAGACTCATTTCACTGTGCATGCTTTCTGAATTACGAGTGTCACTGCACTATTGTTTAAATGTGGCTATGGTACTAAAGGAAAGGATCCAGGTTAACATAGACATAATAAAGAAGATATGGCTTTTTAGTGTATCCTCTTTGGGGGAATATCAATAAGATAATTGGCATTGTTTATTGTTTGGAGGTTGCTGATAAAGGTAGTGAAAGGTGATGACAATAAAACACAGTACTGTTAATTAATAAAACAGAGGGTATCACACCTCAAATGATTTGAGAATATAATCTAAAATATGGGGAATTTTATAAGTTCTTTATAAATTTTTCATATTAACACTTCATTGGATGTATCAGTGAATGTTCTCTCATTCTGTGGGTTGTCTTTTTATTTTGTTGTTTTCCTTTGTTGTGCAAAAACATTTTAGTTTGATGTAGTCCATTTGTTTATTTTTTCTTTAGTTTCTCTTGCCTGGGGAGATATATCAGATAAAATATTGCTAGGAGCAATGTCCAAGATTTTGCTGCCTATGTTTTCTTCTACAATTTTTATCGTATTGGGTCTAACATTCAACTCTTTGATCCATTTTTAATTTATTTCTGTGTGTGGTGTAAGAAGGTGGTCAGGTTTCCTTTTTCTTCACATATCTGTCCAATTTTTCCAACACCATTCATTGAGTAAACTATCTATCCCATTGCATGTGCTTGCTTCCTCTGTCAAATATTAATTGACTATAAAGATGTGAATTTTTTTCTGGGTTCTCTATTCTGTTCCATTGATCTATGTGTCTGTTTTTATGAAAGTATCATGCTGTTTTCATTAATATGTCCCTATTACATTTTGTTATTAGGTAGCATGATTTTTCCAACTTTGTTCTTTCTCAGGATAGCTATACTTATGTGGGGCCTTTTGTGGTTCTATATAAATTTGGGGGATATTGTTCTAGTTCTCTGAAATGCATCATTGGACTATTGATAGGAATTGCATTGAATCTATAGATTGCTTTGGGTAGCATGGAGATTTTAATGATGTTAATTCTTCCTATTTATGAACGTGGTATGTGCTTCCACTTATTTGTATCTTCTTCAACTTCTAACTTCAATGTCTTATAATTTTTTGAGTGCAAGTCTTACACAACCATGATTAGGTTTATTTCTAGATATTTTAATTTTTTTCAAAGCAATTTTGAATGGGACTGTTTTCTTAATTTCCCTTTCTGCTAGTTTGTAATTAGCATGTAAAAATGCAGCTGATTCCTGGATATTTATCTTGTATCCTGCATCTTTGCTAAATTCATTTATCAGTTCTAGTAGTTTCTTGGTGGAATCTTTAGGGTTTTCTATGTACAGAGTCATGTCATATGCAAATAATGACAGTTTTACTTCTTCCTTTCCAATTTGGATGCCTTTTATTTATTTTTTTCTTCTCTGATTGCTGTGGCTAGGACTTCCAGTAGTATGTTGAATAAGAGAGGTGAAAGCAGACATTCCTGTCTTGTTCCTGATCTTAAGGGGAACGCTTATGTTTTTGCCCATTGAGTATGATACTTGCAGTGGGTTTGTCATATATGGCCTCTATTATGTTTAGGTATGTTCCCTCTATTCCTATTTTGTTCAGAGTTTTTTGTCATAAATGGGTGCTAGATTTTATAAAATGCTTTTTTTCTGCATCTATTGATATGATCCTGTGATTTTATTCTTCATTTACCAAAAAAGCAAACAACCTAATTTAAAAATGGGCAAAGGGCCGGAATAGACACTTCTCCAAAGAGGACAACAGAGGGCCAATAGACATATGAAAAGATGTTCAGCATCTCTAATCATTAGAGAGATGCAAATTAAAACCACACTGAGATACCACATCACACCTGTCAGAATGTTTGTTGAATTAATCAACAAACAACAAATGCTATCAAGGATGTGGAGAAAGGGGAACCCTTTTGCACTGTTGGTGGGAATGCAGACTGGTGCAGCCACTGTGGAAAGCAGTATGAAGATACCTCAAAAATTAAAAATGGATCTGCCTTTTGACTCAGCAATCCCACTTCTGAGAATATATCTGTTAGAATCCAAAACATTAATTCCAAAGAATATATGCTGCTTTATGTCCAGTGCAGTGTTATTTACAATCAACAAGGTATGGAAGCTCCCTATCCACTGTCCATCAGTGGATAAAACAATTATGGGATGTTTACACAGTGGAATACTATTTGGACATATAAGAGAAGAAACTTTACCCTTTGAGACAGCATGGATGACCTGGAGGGCATTAAACAAATACCATGTGATTTCACTGATATGGGGAATCCAATGAAACACTGAACTACAAACAAAATAGTGACAGACTCATAACAGAGCAGAATGACAGTTGTGGGGGTGAGGTTAGGGGTGGAGGGATTGAGCAAAAAGGAAAAAGAACTCATGGACATGGACAACAGTGTGGTGATTGTTGGGAGGAGGAGTATATTAGGGGGCTAAATCACCATAGAAAAAGATAAAAGACTGAAAAAATAAATGAAATGTAAACAGTTGTAAAATGTCAACTATTTTGCTTCTCCTCTTCCATAATTTCTTTAGGCTTGTGCTGCTCAAGATACAAAAGTATATATTTGTATTTAAGTGACAGATTTTAGAGATAGACTGGGTACAGTCTTTCAGGATTACACAAAATTATTTTGATCCTTTATATATTCTATGATCTTTAGAAAGTTAGAGGAAGTTGTTAAGCTTCAGTTTCACCTACATGAAGAAAATAACAAACACAACTTTCAGGTTACTATGAAGTTATACTTGTATAGTGTTTAGTGAACTGGATTTCAACATAGTTGTCGCCTATATTTATGTAGTGCTTACAAAATCCCTCATACTAATTGCACGACATCATTTATCCTCATACCAACACCATGTGGAAAGTACTATTAGCATCTCCATGTCGCAGAAAAAGATAGAGACACACAAAGAAATGCAAAGATTTGGCCAAGGTCACACTGGTAATGGGGCAGCCAGGATTTGGCCCAGGCAGTCTGGTTTACCTTCATGTTGCTATACTTCCTCTCAAATGCATGCAGCCGTGCCAGGATAATTAGTTCACCAGCTCCCGACACGATCCCCTCAGTGTTTCCTTGAGGCCCTTGAGAAATGACCTCTAGATTCTCTATGTCAACTTCTATTGCTTCTTATTTTGCTGAGGCTTTTTCTGAAAGTTAGAGGTAAATTTTGACTGTGTTTAAGGTGAATCTTGAGTGTGAAGTATTTGAGAATTAAGTAAGCCCTGTGACTGGACTGGGACAGACACTTAATAGTGCTGCCCTTTCGATGGAGGAATCTTTTAAAAACAAGACCCTAGGTTAGCATGCAAGCACCTAGTGTGCAGTCCCTGTGCTGGCCAGCTTGTTGTCCTACACCAGTCACTCAAGGAGAAGCGGGTTCCTACTCCTTGCCTTGCTCCCTTCTCCCTTTTCCTTCATGAAGTGCTATGCTCTTGCTTCTCCAACATGCTCCATGTTCACTTCTGGATGGCTGTGGATGAGGGAAAGGGAGTAGACTAATAGAAATACTACCGGCTACAGTGAGCAGAAGGATCTCTCTAAGTTTTAATAAGTAGTTACACTTTACACTGGGATTCCTGGAGTTCAACTTCACTGTCGTTTGTCATTGTGGTTTTTCTATCTATTTATTACCTAAAGTTTTTAGGCAACTCAGTTTCTTCTTCCATGCCCTTACTCCATTCTGGAAGAAATTTTCCTAAAATAAAGACCACTCATCTCTATCCCTGGAATACACTTTTTATTTCACCATGGATATGCCTGATACTTCCCTTCATGTGCTTCCAGCTTTTTTCAATAACAAATGTGTCTCATGCCTGTGGACCAAATATCATGTCACCCGTTTTCCAGATTTTTGCTTAGGTTTCCCAACTGATTTGTTTGATTATGTCAATTGGCAAACAATTTCTTCCATTGCAGAATTCTTTTTATTATTATTGTCATGCCATAATTTAAAATGTAATCTCTCCCTAATGACTTGTTCTATGTATTAGTGATACAGGGTGCAGCCAAAGGGGGGTGCCCGGTAAAGATTTCGAATAGTGTCCAGAACTCAAAGTGTACAGGAATATTGGAGGAAATATTAAGATATCCTCACCCCACCCCCAAGGTGTGAGTTGGGGGAAGGGACATGTAGACCAGGAACATGCAGGGCTGTTTTGTAAAGCCACAGCCCTGCAGCTAATCCATGGCCTGGTCATTTAACATATCTATAGCCTTTGGCAGGTCACTTGGATATGTTAAATGGCTGTGGCCATGCTTGGAGCTAGGGGAATGAAGTCACTTCCCCCCAAGATGTGAATGGGGGGCAGATCCCCTGAGTTACAGCGCCTGCGTAGGGGCTTGGAGGAGATTGGCTCTAGGACATAGGACCATATCTGCCCAGACTAACAATGGCAGCTCAGTAAACTTATAATAATACAGAAATACTGGCAGGTGTAACTGATCATGGGAGGAGTCAGAAATATGGGTACAGAGGAAGATGGGCACCGGGGGATTTAAACCCAGACACGGCAGCCATTAGAGAGAGAGACACGAGGTTTCAGCAGAGTGAGGACCCTCTGTAGCCATTAGGGGAGAGAGAGCCACACGGGTCTCAGCAGGGTGCAGACCCCCTCTTGGCCAGGTGAAAGGGAAGACCACACAGCTTTGCCAGGATGGAGATCCCTGCGGCCAGGTGAAGAAGAAAGACGCGCACTTTTGGTGGAGTGCGGCTTTGGTATAAGAGGCCCACGCAGCTTTGGCGTGCTCCCTTTGGCTGAGTGGCCTGGAAAGCGGGAGAGACTTTGACTGGAACTTGGTACAAAGAACTCTTGCCAGTGAAAGGTGCCACATGACTTTGGATTAATTGGAGATCCTGCCTGGACAGGCAGGCGACACAGCTCACGTGCCAGCGACCTGAAAAACGGATGTGTGCTCTTTTCCTGATTTATGGTACCCAGAGTTGGGACAGTGGGAGAAGGGAGCGCTGTGTGTGTGTGTGTGTGTAGGTGTATACCCTTAAAGACTTTAATATTTTAAGGAAGGCATTAGGCCTGAATAGCATTAAATAAACATTTTGTTTCCTTTTCACAAATCTCTGGCATTGAGAGATGTCTTTCCAATTGGTGGCGGACAGAGGAGCCCTATAGATATTAGTGTATCATCCTTGGGAGGGGCCCCTGTTTTCTGAAGTAGTTTTTGGCATCCCTCGGTGAGCCAAGTATTGTCCCCCCCTCGGGCCCTTGTTCGGTAACATTAGCATTATTCTCTTTAAGTCCCTTGTACACCTTTCATAATAATCAATATAGTATGGATTTTCAATGAATAAGCTGTTGTTGAAACACTGTCTATAACTTAAGAGATAAACTTGCTTCTCATTAAATCCAGAGAGATAGAAATAAGATTTAGTGAAATGATGAAAAAGAAAGGAAAGGAACAAAAGACCAATGTTACCAAATGAGTTAATGAAAGCTGTTTTAAGACTGTAAAAGACAGGACAAAAAGTCAAAACCTACCACTGGCAATCTTTTTTAATAGTTGTAAAATAAAACTTCATTTTCTTCTCTTCCTTGTAACAGTTTGGAGTGACTCTTGGACACATTTCCTCTCTGCATGTAGTGATACTGCATTCGGATATCAACATTTGTTTTCTTTTAATTTTACAACAGAGAGAATAAATTTAAATATAAATTTTGATGTCCCATACATAATAGTTACATATTTTATTTTACACATTCCAAAGATATTAAACAAGTTAGTTCCATGAAAATGCATTTATATTAGTGCAGAAAATAACCTATCAGTAAGTGAAACAGAGATGTAAAATTATTCATCTCTTTATGAAAAATATCTTTATTTCAGTTTTTTTATTAATTTTTAGACTAACTTAATCTCAAATTTGAAATCTTAGCTTCATGGTGTGTTCTCCCAGCCTCTGACATCTACAAATATCAGAATCAGTCTCCCTCAACTGCCACGGCTTCTCTGCTTCATGGGAGAGTTCCCTTGAACTTGGGTACACCTGCTTTAAACATTCTAGTGTTGCACTCTATAAATATTACAGTTAATGCTAAGCTGCAATAACTAAATCTTGGTTTTACTTATTGTATGGCAAATAAAAATTTTATTTTTTTCTTGAATAGTGTTTTAATTTATTTTTAGAGCAGAATTGAGGGAGACAGAGAGAGAGATAAACATCAATGTGTGGTTGCCTCTCGTGGAACCCCCCTGCTGGGGACCTGGCCTGCAACCCAGGCATGTGCCCCGACTGAGAATTGAACCAGTGACCCTTTGGTTCACAGGCTGGCAGTCAATCCACTGAGCCACATCAGCCAGGGCTGTTTGTTCCTCTGTTTAGTTCCACACACACATTGCATACATTCTACTTGAAACTTGTGCTGAGTTTTCATTTTCTGCCTGACTCAGTACCAGGTTTCACCCCCTTGACAATCATTTGCTATCCATAAATACTGGACTTGATTTACCCTAAGGCAAGGCCAATCCAGATCCTAATGGATTTGATTACTATGTGCATGCCCTAATATTGAACAAAACTTTACTTATCAACACCTTTGTTAACTTAGTAAAATGTACAAAAATCAAATTATTCTAAAGGTAAATCTTATATAATGTGTACTTGCTATCATTGCACCCAGGATTGTTTAGAAAATTTTGGTGGTCTCCTAGAACATGTTCAGGTGATTGTGAAGACAGCATTATAGGTAGATTCCCATGTGTAGCCAGAAAAGTGCTGATTCCTGATGCTTTCTGGGATTATTGTTTACATTCCATCCAATACATCTTCTGTCTTCTATATTACTCCTGTATTCTCAACAAAGTTAATCTAAGTGTGAAGTTCGATTATTGATGATTTTCATAAAATCTTCCATGAAGTGTAAACATGCAATAAAATTTCAGATTTAGAAAACTTAACATTAGAGATTTATCTACTTTTAGGTGATCTTAAAGATTCATGATAGGCAGTGATTTGTAATTCAGCTTGAGCATCGTTGAAATTGCTACACTTGAAAATACTAGTGAATAACCCCAATTGCACACACTGCTGGCATCCTCCTTATACAATTCCTTCTGTCATTTTCCTTGTTATGTGTGCTTTGAGAAAAACAATTAATAGCTGAGGTGTCAGCCATGCTATAATATCCATTTAGACACATTTCAGATTCTGCAGAATTTTAGTCACATTTTGAAATTTCTATGAGTTTAGGTAAGTTGCTAATTTATACATGTTATAGATGTGCAAAGGTTTTCTTAATATGTTTTAGAATACTAACTCCATTTATGAAAAAATTCTCACGTTAGATTCACTAAAAGTATACGCCTAAATGTTAATTTATTTGGATTTTCAGCTAATTATAACATTCTTGAATTTAATGCAGTTCTTAGTACATGGATGCTTTGGTTTTACAATAGTTATTTGCAATTACTATTTAATTGGAGACAATTTGTGTTCCTTAAGATAATTAAACACTGAATTTAATTGACCTGCTTTGTCTTAAAAAGAATATACTACAATATAAAAATAATTTCTAAAATAACAGAAGCAGGTAATGATTACAAGGAATATAAAGTATAGAGCAATCACCAGGGAAGCTGGGTGCACATTTCAATAAAAATTAAGGCACAATGCATTCCCTGGCAGCAAAGGGAATTCTTATTATTACTTACAAGTACCCAGTAGAATAGCATTCCACAAAATTAATTATGCTTTGTGGACAATCCAACCTGCTTGCTTATTAAATCCTATTCCCTGATGCAATCTAAGAGGCATAACCAACAAAATTAGAAATGTTATGTACAATTACATGTTTCATATTTCTTTAATGTTGATGATATAAGCATGTTTTTGCAATTTAAGTTTACATTGGAATCAGCAAATAGATCACCCTAAGTGATATTTTTTGCCTGCAATGGTGTCTTTGAAAACAAAATTAAAATGTTTCTATTTGACAGACAGGTGTCTCATATTTAGTAGGTATTTTATTTGCTACCAAATGGTATTTTTGCCAAGCCAGTCTATATTTTTCATGTTAATAGTCTTGATATCAATGTAAGGTCTTGTAATCTGCATCCATTTAGATATTAGATATGGTCATGGAGGTGAAGAACAGTCTAGATGGAAGATAATTTTTCACAGAAGTAAGTGACAAGTCAACTAGTTTGCTACTAGTCTCTGACTAAATAACATTTAATATTCTTTTTGTCACAAAAGGCTTAGTTCTGATTATTAATGTTGGTTGTGTAGTTTATCATTTTTATTATTATTAGTGTTAACCCATCTGATAGGTTTATAAGTACTTGGCTAATTCTGAAAATCTGTAAAACCCAAGAATATGAGCTTTTACCTATGCTCAGATATATGGCACATAATGGAACAGAAGAAACAATGTAAAGTTTCAGGTTTGATAACGCTTGAAATATATATCTATTGTAATAAGACAAGAATGGATAGATAGCCCTGAGCAGTGTGGCTCAGTGGGTTGGGTGTTTTTCTGCCGAGCAAAAGGTTGCTGGTTCTATTCCCTGCCAGTGCACATGCCTGGGTAGCAGGTTAGGTCCCTTGTTGGGGTGCTTTTGAGAGTCAATCAACCAATATTTCTTTAACATATTAATCTTTCTCTCCCTTTCTTTCTCCTTTACTTGCCCTCAATCTAAAAATAAATAATAATAATAATAATAATAATAAATCTTTTAAAAAGAGAAACATGGATAAAAACAGAAATAAAAATTTTAAGAAACTATAATTTCAAGGTAAATTGTGTTGCATCATTATTTCAATGAAATTTTAATGAATTCTCATTAACTCTAAGCATGGTTGATAGATAGCAGGATTCTGTCATAAGTGCTTTCTTGTCTCTTAATTAAGAAAATGAGACAAAAAGATAAATACAATTTGATAGGAGAGATATCAATAATCATAATGGTATAACGGGAACAAATAGGTAGGGATCCCAGTTCACATGTGGTTTTAAATTTCAAAACTTTGAAGTCTGTGGTAGCCTTGACCATTGGGAGAACATTCTTGTAGGTAATGATAGAACAAATCTGTCCCATTTGGAACAGATGTATTCTATCTCTTCTGATTATACTCTTATAAATAATTGCATTGTATCTTCTAGGGTGTGTGAACCCAGAGAGCTTTAATCCAAATGCATCTACCACTTAGTTCAGTTTAACTGTGTGTGGAAGGAGGTACAGAAGAGATAGTTATCCAGATCCATACCTACCATTGACCAACTTTGTGATACTTAATGGCCACAAATGGAATGTTTTCAGAATGGTGCATTCTATGTTGATGAACTATACAATATGCCTTATAAAATACTGTTCAACAAAACAGACTTCAGTGAATCTAGCTACCTCCCCTTTGGCCCCTTTCCTCCTTCTTCCCTTCTCTTTCTCCCCTCCCTCCTATTATTATTATTTTTATTTTATTAAAGTATATATCATTTGTTATGCTATTACAGTTGTCCCAACTTTTCCCCTTTGCTCCTCTTCACCCCAAACCCCCCACTCCCTCAGAAAATCTCAACGTCTTATTCATGTTCGTAGGTCATGTGTATAAATTCTTTGGCTATCCTATTTCCTATGCTGTACTTTACATCTTCATGACTTTTCTGTAGTTACCAATTTGTAGTTCAAAATCACCTCACCTTTTCTTCCCATCTGGCAACCATCAAAATGCTCTCCATATTCATGATTTTGTCTCTATTCTTTTTGTTTGTCTAGTTTGTTTTTTTATTAAATTGTTGATAAATTTGCATTTATTTCCATTTTATTGTTCATAGTTTTGATCTTCTCTCTCTTTCTTAAATAAGTTCCTTTAATATTTCATATAATAATGGTTTGGTAATAATAACTACCTTAGTATTTTCTACTCTGAGAAGCTGTTTATTAGCCTTTCATTTCTAAATGATAGTTTTTGGGATAGAGCAATCTTGGCTGTAAGTTCCTGCTTTTTATAGTTTTGAATATTTCTTACCAATGCCTTTGAGCCTGCAAAGTTTCTTTTGACAAGTCAGCTGACAGTCTTATGGGAACTCCCCTGAAGTTAACCAACTGCTTTTCTCTTGATGCTTTTGATATATTCTGTCTTTATTTTTAACTTTTGGCATTTGAATTATGTGTCCTGTAGTGTGCTTCTTTGGGTCCATCTTGTTTGGGACTCTATGTGCTTCCTGGACTTGCATGTCTATTTCATTCACCAAATTAGGAAAGTTTTCTTTCATTATTTTTTAAAATATACTTCCCATTTCTTATTCTATCTCTTCTCCTTCTAGCCCTCCTATGATGAAAATATTGGAACTGTAACATTAGAAGTTGCCCCAGAGGCTGCTTACACTGTGATCCATATTTTTTATTCCTTTTTTTGTTTTTCTGATTGATTGTGTTTTGCATCCTTATATTCTACATCCTTAATTTGACTCTTGTCTTCATCTACCCTACTGTTGATTCGCTGTAAATTGTTCTTTATTTTAATTAGTGTATCCTTCATTTCTCACTGGATCATTTAAATATTGTGGAGGTCCTCACTAAGTTCCTTAAGCATCCTTATAACCTGCATCTTTTAGATAGGTTATTGCCATTTTGTTTAGTTCTTTTTCTGGAGTTTTATTCTTTTGTTTGGGCCATATTTCTTTGTCTCTTTATTTTGGTGGCCTCCTTTTGTTTGTTTCTGTTTATTAGGTAAAGCTACTATGACTTCCTGTTTGGTAGAGTGGCCTAATATAGTAGGTATCCTATAGGGGCCAGTGACATAGTCTCCCCAATCACCCAAGCTACGTATTTGAGGTGTACCCTCCATGGGAACTGAGATCACCCTCCTCTTATAGTTTATCCTTGATTGCTGCTGGCAGGTGAATGGAAGGATTTACCCAGGCCAACCAGCTGCAAGATTTATCTGTGACCTCTGAACACTAACTCTTGCCTTCTGTGGAAGATCATTTGCGCAGGGGTAGTGTGGTGGTACTCCAACATGGTCTGTAGCTGTCCACTGGGTTTTCAGGCTCTGGGGTTTCCTGGGTGATGCACACCAAGGTCAGCTTCTACCTGTGTTCTGTCCGAGGTCACATTGCATGAGCCATAAAGCAATATGCAGATGCCTACTACTTGTACTGGGCTTGGAGATTCTCAAGCAAAGCCAAGCTGTGAACCTAGGCAGGCTGCTGCTAGTGCCAGACCTGGGGCCACTTCACAAGAAGTACGGGGCCTGGAAGCTCACTGAGGCCTCCTGTTGATTGTTTGAGAGGATTTAAGATGTTAGGAAAAATAAGCCAAGACCAACCATTCATACGGAAAAGCCACTGTTACCAGTGTGGGTAGGCCCGTAAGTTGGGTTGGACAGAGTTTTGAGGGGATCTCCAGCATGGGGAAAATAGCATGGGCCACGTTGATGGAGTCTCAGATGTGGCACCCTCCTATGGGCTCTGTGGCTCAGTGCACGAAAGTTCAGAAAATGGACAATGTCCTCTACCGACCCCTCTGTCTGAGGGAAAACTATCCCCCAGCTCTCACCTTGATGCCAGCCACTTTAGTTCCTCCGTCTATGCCACTGGTGTGTTTCTTGCTACTACTCCAATGGCAGAGCTCAGAGAGTCTCAGTAAGTTCATGTGTGGGTTCTTTCCAAGAAACTGGAATTCTTGAAATTTCTTCCACTGACTCAATCCCTGCTGTTTTTTGCTCAGAAGTTATGGGAACTTATCTTTCTGGCACTTGAATCCTGGGCTGGGGTTCTAGTGTTGGGCTGGAACTCCTCCCTCCTAAGACAGTTCTTCCAAGTTCTTATCCACCACATGTGGATGTGGGACTAGCTTATTCCATGCCTCCATGTCTTCTACCAATCTGGGTGGTAATGGTTTCTTTAGTTCTACATTTATCAGACTTCCATTCAACTTGACATATGATGTTTCTGAGTGATGGTTGTTCTATTGTTTAGTTATAATTTTGATGTGCTTATATAAGGAAGTGAGCTGTATTTATGTATGCTTCCATCTTGACTGGAAGTCCCCCTTCTATTTCTCTTGTATACATTTGGCATTTGCTTAGTATCTACTATGTATCAGAAATTTTACTCATTATTGGAGATTCTCATAATGACTAGAGCGTAGTATTTGTTCTTGAAGAAAATCTCTCAGTATAAATTATATTACAATACAACTTTCATTTGCTTTATGTCTTTCATTTTTAAGTTTCTTTTATAGAAATTCTGAAGAACATAAGGTTTCTCTGTGAACTGGGAGGTTATCTTTTGCTTAAAGTGAGAGAAAATATTCTGTATCTAAAATAAATTAGTTGTTAAAAATATGGTTTTATCAGATTACCACAAGGGCACACGATAAACAGGTGTGGAATAATCTATTGTGCCACTCTCAGTCCCATAAATTCTTTTCACTTTTCCCTAAACAATGGGATTTAGACCCAAATGACTTGTATTCTCTTAAATACCAAGGTGAGTGAGTTCTTATAATCAAGTAGAAACTCCCGTTTTGCACTCCTATACTTCTCCTAGTGTACCGCTTATTTACTCATCTATGTGGATGCTTTTGATTAGTTGTCTCCCTCTCTATGCCTGGGCAAATTACCTCCCCTGTTCACAAGTCTATCTAGCCACCTATTAATTTATTCTAACACGAACCACATTTTATTGTTAATCTTTTTTTCCTTCTAGAGGGAAGAGTTATTAACTCATAAAAATTATCAGCTGTGGACAGTGTTAATTGTTCAGTATCCACCTAGGTATCCTACTCAGACAACAGCTATGGAGGTCTTTGCATGAAGGCACATCATCTGTTTCAGTCCCACTGACCTCTTCTTGTGCTGTGTTGTTTTTATTATTGTTGTTGTTATTCGTATAGAATATAACTCTGAAGAAATTGATTTGGAAAGTTCTGTGAAAATGGTGAAAAATACCTCTTATGGGTAGAAAATTGTCCTTATCTAGAACAGAGATTTTCTTAGACAACATGCCTCTCTCTAAAAGCCATCAGTGTGCCTGTAAGGAAGGTGTCTTAGTCCAAGTCAGTCTTTTCCAGTTTCCTCACACCCACCTACACACTGCAAGACTCTAACACAGTGAAGTTTTCACCTAATTTCTCGAGGGGATGTTTGCGAAGTAAAAAGCACATGGCTTCTAAATCTAAGAGTTAGGAATTACAATCCTGGCTCAATCAAATCTAAGAAATCCATTCATCTCGCCTGGAAAATGGAAGACAACAATACTACCCCCACAATAGCTGAGAAGGTAAAAATAATACAAACAACACATGCAAAGCCCTTGATGTAAAGTCAACACAAAGTTATTTCTTTCCACCATTTTAGGTTACCTAAGTTAGAATTTGGCTTCTTGGTAAAAGTTGCTGTTTTTAGTCATGTATCCATATCCCTTAGCACAGAATAGGCGATGTGAAAGTATTACTGGATTCTCATAATTTCCATGGTTACTGTTGAAACTACCTGCTGTACATACACATACATTCTCATTTGTAAGGTACGAGAAAATCATATTGACATTGTTAATATGATTATATAGTATATATGTTATGAAAGAGATTTTTGTCCCTGGAGAAGACAGAGAATTTTTAAAAATATATATGACCAAAATATTTTATGTGTGGCTGAAGATCTACAAATTTCATAACCTTAACAAAGATATATTTGAGGTAGATAGGCACAAGTTTGTTGAACACATGTTAATTGCATGTGTTTTCTAGAATAAGTGAGTGTCACAGGAGAAAAAAAAGGAAAAGAGATGTTGGGGACCGCTCTGCCTGGTTTCAGGAATTGTAACTACCTCCCATGGCTAAGGATGAGCAAGTGACCTCTGGAATGCTGAGCCATAGGAGAGAAAGGCTTGTCTCTGGTACTGAATGCTGCCTCGGTTTCCTCTCCCTGCCCCCAAAGCATGGTCGGAAGTCAGAGAATGGTAAGTCTCCTCACAGTGAGCGGCAACCTAAGCCAGACTTGATCACTTGGGAGGCCATCATGGAAGGACTTGGGGGGCTGCAATGGACTCTTACCCCACAGCTATGTGACATAGCTTGAGTCCCCATGTCCCCTGGGAGAAGCACTTCCTGGCTCTAATCCACTTAAGCCTGAAAACCTGATGGGAAGGGATGCAGCTCCTTGCCTTGCCAGAACATGTCCTGGGGAAAAATCTGGCATCACAAAGACTTCCTGATAAACCTGTGAAATCTGCTCTGCTAAGAGTGCTTTCATTCATATATTAAGGGTTGGAGCAGGAAACTCTAAAACTGTCTTCCTGACAGACTGACTCAGACTAAGCCCTCAGATTTCTTTGAAATGTTATCTACTGTTTGATCCTTGCCATCCAGTATTCCTGTGTATTACAACCCAATAAAAGCCCTTGGAGGAAGGGGCTCGAGGCCTTTTTCCCCTGAGAAACTGGCCACTGCCCATGGCCTTTTACCTCTGGGAAACTGGCCACCTCTCCTCCCCAAGCAGATCATGTCATGTCTTGTTTACTTTCATCCGTGGCAGACTGGGGAACTTGAGGGCAAAGTTGCCCCCACAAGAAGAAAAGAAATTAAGTACCTCTGTGAGTTCATGGAGAGACAAAGAAAACCATGTTTAAACACCACTTGCCTTTTCGTGTGTCAAGATCATTTTATTTATATAACATTCCCACGATCAAGGTTCTGGAGGCATCAAATCCACAATTAAAATGAGATAATAATAATAATAAACAAGAGTTAAAACAACATACAAATGCACCTTGAAGATAACAAACACAAAAATAAGGAAACTCTGGGGTAGGGGTAGTGGCGGAATTCAAATCTAATACTCTACTAATCAGCATCCCCAGCAAGAGGGACGAAGGATCCCTTTTCCCGGAGTATAGCCGAGCATTTATTTCCCTTAGTCCTCTCTCATCAAGATTAGGAAACAGAGATCAAAACAGTCCCATATGTGAAGATTCACACTGAGCTTAAGCTATTCAGTCAGCTCTGATTTATCATTGTAACTCATTACAGCTTAGCACTGTTATTGGCTGCTATTGTTATCATGCTGTTGTATTTCAAAAGAGCTTTAATTAGCGATGCTGCTATTCCTATAAAAGCTAAAAAGCATCTCTGGTAACTTGAGATATTAATGAAGCTGGCAGCAAATTGCTGCCATGTTGTTAAGCAAGATCAATTGTTCAAAGATGTTACCTTCAGTGACTGTTCAGAAACTGAGCTAGAAAATGAATGTCTTCAGTCATGAAATCTTCATATACATCTTGGGTTGCAAGGGTAAAGAATAGACTCTGAAGAGAAAGGATTCGAATGGAACAAATATGGTTATCTAAAATGTAAATCACATGAAATAGTGGTTTAGAAATGATGAGCACCTTTGAGATCTGTGAGGTCAAAATTTAAAGGGTACATAATTTTGGCACAAAAATTTACATCTTTCTGAAAGGTTTTCTTAGGCTCTGCCGAGAAAGAATGCCAATCAGCCATAAAGTAGGCAATAAAGAGCTTTATTCGGGTTTGTGCACCCAGGCGAGGTTCCCCGGTCTTCAGAGTGAGGCCGTGGAAGTTGCACCCAAGCAGAGAATGTCCTGGGGTTTTATTTTCGTTGGCTCCCTGTGGGAGCTGGGGATTGGTGCCCTCTGAACAAAGCAGCAATACAGCATTGGTGGTCTCTTCCTCGGACTCAGGTTACTGTGAGGATGTCGGTCTTGGCAAAGTCCAGCTGGAGCTTCCTCCTATCCCTGCCCACCCTAACACTTTCTTTCTAGCAATCTCTCAGTAAAAGCTTTAGTTTCTTTTTATTATTAATATGACAATATATCACAATATTTAACAACGATGTAACTTGTCACCACTAGAAATTATAGATATTGATATCCCATTCATTTTGTTGCACACAACTAAATAAATTGTGTGCATTTATTACTACTTAGAAAAGTATGATAATTATTATACCGGAAATGTAAGATATTAATAAATACATATAACACTATAGCACAAATTTCTTTTTATAATATGTTGTTATTTGCAGTTAAACATATTTTCCCTTTGTGATCATATGTAATTTATGATTTTTAGGTGCTTAAAGATAGTATTTTGAGAAAGTTCCTTAGCTTTCAGTGGACTTCCAAAAAGTCAGTGGCACACAATAAGTTAGAACTCCTGATTCATTGTTGAAAGAGATATATTCTTCAGACACTAAGAAAGCCAAAAAGTGTTAGGATTTATGAAATATCGACATCTTTCAGAAATTAAAAAAAATCTGAAATAATGAACAACCCCCACTTTTACAACTCAGGGAACCTAAGGATAGAAGACACAATGCCAAATAGCAACACTTTACACACAAAAATTTTTCTGTATCACAGCAAAATATGCCGTAGCAGCGGCTGTTTTGCAGGCTTCTCAAACTAAATGTAGGGCATCCTGGTGTGGTGGAAAGATCACCTGGCATAATAGTAATCTAACATCTATCATAAGGTTGCTATTTGACTTTGCTGCTATCTAAACTTTCAGCATTTATTTCTTCTAACTTGTAATGAAGGAATCAGACATTTTAGCTTTTTTTTATATCTAAAACTCTTCTCCAGGTGTCAATATTCCAGTGATTAAGATGATTTTTCTGACTCTGAGTATTAGCAGATACGTTACTAAAGAGGCTTTTATTGTATAAATTTTCCATAGTCTTAAAATGTTAAGGCCATCCATTTTTTCACTATTAATTAGAATTAATTTGATATTAACCATAGTCACATGAAGCAGGTAGATATGTTTCAAGAAATTCTAGCTCTACCTTGGGTGCTCTTGCAGGGTTCCTGCCAAGATCAGCACTTGGTATAAGAATTTTAATTTTTTATCCAGCACAAATTTGCAGAGTAATGTGGACACCAGACAGCAGTGTCCGCTTCATTATGGATGAAATGAGACATTCACACAGACTACCGAGTACCGTGGAGGAAAAGGGAGAGCATGGCTTTTCTCTCAAGGGGAGCAAAAGTCGAAGCCTTTGCCTGGACGGCCTCTATTGGGTTTCTGGGTGCATTACCTGATTGTCCTCATTTACTGTTCACGGGTTTGCTTTAGGTGGTTGGTTACCTTTTACAGAAAACAAAGGAGCCAATGCTGCTAATCACATCACAGAAGAGGGATATTTGCAAATGAAAAGGGCAAAAGTGCTTGAACCGGTTACACTGGTCCTAGGAAGGTTTAGCATGGATTTTAAGAAGTTACTTTGCCATAAATGTTTGCACAAATCTGGGTGAGGGAGTTTTTAGCAAAAAGCAAGACTCCAAGCGGCCTAGGTACATAGCAGGCCTGATCCCCGACGGGAGAACCTATCCATGGGCCTGGGTCCTGTGCATCTCCCAGTGGGAGCTGGGCCCACACCACTCAGAACTGTCTCCTACAGCAGAGCAGTTACTTCGATCACTTGAAAATTTCATATGCTGTTTGAAAAAATATATATCTTAAAATCTTTCTGTGTTTATTAATTAGATGTTTTTCTCTTGGAGGGATTTTCAGAGAGTAAATTAAACATATACCTATTTAATCTGGGCCTTCCTCCACCCCCACCATTTGGTCTTGGTTGGACAATGGTGTATACATTTAATATTGGGAACTTGATAAACTAAGAGTCAAGTGTGGAGCTGTATCTTTAAATCTTTCAAGAAGACATTTCAGTTCTTGAAAAGTTTTGCATATGAATATGTAGTTTTTTAATAAAACTTACTACTAATCTACTTATTTGTACCTGTTTTCTTAGGTTTGAGGGTTTTTCTAAACATATTAATAGAATGGGTAGCCTACCTATAGAATCTAAGCTTATTGTGTTTTTTCCCCATAAAATTGTAAGAATAAAATGGGATGAGATTAAAAGCATTTTTGGACTCTCTATTTTCTTCAGCTAAACTTCCTCCAACTGCTCTTATCAAGTGAATTAAGTTGTGTCTGAAGGTGGTGTTAGGGTGGATGAAACATTTTTGTTCCTGTGGCCTTGGTGTCTGGGATAATGCTATTAAAATTAAAAAGCTACCCACAAGCCTGGTAATGAAATAATCAACATATAAACAAGGACAAGTATTTCTTGCCAATGACAGGCAGTTGTTTATAAGTATGCCTTAATTCACAAATTGCCTTCACTTAATTAGGTTAATGTTTGCAAAGCACTTTGAGGATGAAAGGGATTATATAAATGTTAGAAATTTTTAATAGACTCAGTTGCCTCAAAGGCTGAGAGCTCACCAGCTGCCCATCTTCTCAGGTGAAGACAGGAGAAATTGCCCTCTAGAATATTTTCGGGGCAGTGGAAAGGACTCTGATATTCTGGCACCTGGGCTTGTTGAGAGTTTGAGAAACGGCTTCTCTTTTCTTTGCATTTTTGCTAATTACAATGGAAGCTCTTTGAAAGAAGAAAGGGATATGTGTAAATATCAAAGAAGATAATTAGAGAGGAGAGCACTTATTAGCACTCTTTTTCCCTTTGAGGGTAAGACCTAGGAAGCTGGAGAGTGCCCTCTCTCCCCTCTTTCTGTCTCATAGGACTGCCGGACCAGAAACAAGTGACTGTGTAGGAGGAGCCAAGACAATCCCCTTCGGTGTGTCTAACAGCGAGTCTTTGTGTCTGAGACAGCTAATAGCAAGTGAGTTCATTTGTATTTTGAACACTATCACCTGAGCTGCTCTCCCTTTCAGGCATTCTTTCAAAACCAAAACCAATCATCACCAGGATATAGAACTCCAGCTACTTTTGCAAGTGAGTAGATTCATGTTAGGATCATGGGTTGATTTTCAATATAATCAAAACCTAGAAGAGCTATCTAAGACAACTCAAGATGTCACTATGATTCTAAAAATGATATTAATGCCCGTGTCTTAAAACGGCCTGAATTCTAACTCTACTGCAAGAGATCCATGTACAATATTGAAAATTAATATGTTTTCAATAAAAAAGTTGCAACTGGAGAATAGCAAATTTGAATGTATCTTTTTAATTTATAATTCCCATATAAAATGTATATATTTTGAAGTAACCAAATACTGGGTCTTATTGCTAAAGCACTCAAACAGAAAATTTAAATATGTGTATTTCTTGATCTCTATTCATAAAAATGATACAGGGATGCAAATATCTTAAATGATTCTCTATTACATATTTGCACCCTTTTAATAAAATATTGAAAGTCATATATGTCAAAAAAGAATGATTATTACTCAAATAAAATATGCTCCAAAGGTGATACAAGCACTATAATTTACTTTCCCAAGTTTGGAAGGGGAAGGACTTACAGAGTTCTATTTTACTAAAGGAACAATTGGAGAAAAAAAACCCTAAAGCCTTAGTTTATGTCCCAAAATTCAGAGATCTATCTGGCAAGTCCATTAGAGATGAACATTGTTGTTTTGGAAATAAAATAATGCCTGAGAATTTAAAGAAATTTCACCAAAATAATTTATTATTTAATTTTGGCCCATCAGTAGAAAAAACATTATCTTCAGAAAAGCTGTGCAGGTACATGGTAAAAATTACTTGGGCATTAAGCACATTTAAATAATAGAGTTGGAATAGAACTCAAAGTTTAATTTAAATTTGCTCGCCATGCCATATATAATAACATACATAGAGACGCAACCTTTGCTTATGCATAAAAATGCTTTTCGATTCTTAAATAAGTTATTTTTTTCTGCCTATAGAGCTGGGCTATTTGTATTTGTTGTTGTTGTTAAATAAAGGTTGTCGAGTGCCAAGAATGTCACCTACTGAGAAGGTGGGATTGGGAATGAGAACGGAGAGTAATGGGTTTCGTGCACAACTGATTAGTTAAAAACAGCTGTGACAATTATCTACTGTGAACCACAAAGTCCCCACCTGTAAGACAAGAATACTTACAATACCGCTCTGTGAGGTCGGTGTTAAGTTTTAAAGAAATAATATCTGTTAGGCACTTAGTTCAATACCTAGTGGAGTGTCGCGTTAACAAATGTCAGTCACTACTATTTCTAGGAGAGCCGACAGAGTGTGGGTGTCGGGAACAAGAACATGGGTGTTGCATTCAAACTGCCCAGGTTTGAATTTCAGCTCTAACACTTATTAGCTCTGTTACTTTGGACAAGTTGTGAAAACTCCATGTGTGTCCACCTCTCTATCTGTGAAATGAATAATAGTACTCGCTTTTTTATTGCTATAAGGATTAAATATGTTAATATACGTAACTCACTTTTAAAAGTGTCTGGCATTTCTTAAGTACTCTGGAAGTGCTAGTAAAACTTTAAATACATGCGGTTATGTGAGGTCTCAAATGTGTCTAGGCTTCAATTTTTATAACTGCTTGGATTCATTCACTGAATTATGAAAAACTAAAAGATGCCAAGTTTGAGGAGATATTAATGAGTTTGATTACGTATGTGTCGATCTCAGTTCTCTTTGAGTCATCCAAGCGATGAGAAATCCAAGCAAGCATTTGGATACACAGGTTGAAAGCTTAGACAAGTGTCTGAACTAAATTTGGTGGTGGTGGTGGTGGTGAGGAGAAGGTAGTCTCTGGAATACAGATAAAAACTTATACCATGGTCAGGATGACAGTCCATAAGAGAAAGCCAATATATGGAGAAAAAATGAGACTTTTAATTAAAATTCAAAATGCAGTTTCTTTTTGGAAATATTTTTGAATTTCCTGGGCAGGCAGCTATACCAGGAATCATTGTATGCTATAGATCCTAATGGCCATAGTAATCACTGGTTTTGTGAGAAGTGGGATGGGTTACAAAACTGGATACAATCATTGGGCATAAATTTGCTTCATTTCTCTTTCATTAGCCTGGCATTGGGTAAATATATGTGAGGTCTGTCTGGAAAACGTCCGACTGTTGTGAATATAACATTTTCATGAAATCAATGTAACCTGGCAGCCAAGGAGAGTGGATTGGAATATGCCTGGATTAACAACAACCACTTCACTGTACCAGTCAGTGCTGGAGGTAGATGCCCTTGAGTGAGCATGTGCGCTGTGTGGCCATTGCATTCCAAATGACTGAGCAAGTAAACAACAAATCTGCATCACATTTTGCATTGACCTTGAACATTCCAACATGGAAACTACTCGGATGATTCAGAAGGCCACAGCTGTGCTTAACTGGTGATTGGCAGCTTCAATAGGAAAACGTACCCACTTCTGCATCACGTCTCACGCAGAGTTTTTTGGTGAAACATCGAATCACCCAGGTGACTCAGACCCCCTACAGCCCAGATTTGACTCCCTGTGACTTCTGGCTTTTCCCCAAACTAAAATCACCTTTGAAAAGGAAGAGATTTCAGACTATTGATGAGATTCAGGACAATACAATGAGGCAGCTGATGGTGACTGAGACAACTGTGTGAGGTCCCATGGTGCCTACTTTGAAGGGAATTGAGGTGTCATTGTCCTGTGTACAATGTTTCTTGTATCTTGTAACTTCTTCAATAAATGTCTCTGTTTTTCATAGTACATGGCTGGATGCTTTCTGGAGAGACATTGCATGTGACCTTTGGTTACGAGCCACAGCAGGTAGCTTTTGAAACTTTGGTCACAGGGTGTAATAGATTCAGACTTAGGAAAATCAAGGACTAGTTGGATTCATATACTGGAGTAGACTTATAACATTGAATTAGAAAGGGAAAGATTAAGAATCAGGGGTGGGGATTTCCACACATCAGAAATTACTTGTTTTGGGTTCATGAAGACATATCTTTTGTGAATCCTCTGTAACTTCTTTGTGAATTCTTAGGGACTTTGGGTATTTGAAATTTACACTGGGTTTGGCCTGTATCACTGCTTCCATTAGTTTATATCAAGACAATTTTTTCTTCCATTTTCCTGCCCATCAAATTTTCATCATCTTATTCTCCCATTTCTAAGGCAATAAAAGTTCTTTTGAGAATTTACTTTTGGTTAATAAATGTTAATGACAATAGAAATTAGAAAATAAGTGATGAAACTGTACATGCCCTTAACTCCACTTCTCTAGTGTGAAAGGGAGAAGTGAGGTTGGGGGATACACAGTTTAATCTTGTGTGTCTGAGGTGCACAGAAAAGACACATGGATGAAATTTAGAAATTAGGTAGATAGATGATAGAGCTAAAGAAATTTCCTCACATGTTATTCAATGTGAAGCTAAACAGTGTGCGTAAAATGAACTGGGGAAAAGGTATTGGGGACTGTGAAGGTGAATAGTAAGGAGAAGCAGTAATGGTCATGAAAAATGATGGAGACAGAGGAGAAGAAAGAAACTTTCTTTGCCCTTTTCTTTCCCTTATCTACTTACCATCGCAGCAGCCCACCGGCATGCCTCTAAGTCAGTGTGGATTCACACACCTCCCTGTACACATAGATCTACAAACATAACATAAATCTAGCATTTGCCACTGTAAATGCTGATGATTATTAGCATTAACTGTGATCCTAATAAGCTGTGTTTTTTTGTCAGGGAAATGGGTTTTTAACTCAAGAAAAAAAGATTTCTCAATTCTCATTTATTCTTTAAAATATATTTGTAGTGGTAATTCCCCATTTTTGTTCAACATCCCCTTGCAAGATGCCAACTAAACTTGCAATGATAGCAGCTCATCTTGAACATTTTGTGGCTGACTACCTGTGCTTGTGTTGACAGCTGGCTCCCCAAAGCCTGAATGCCCTGAAAGTATGATGAACAAAGACCTCGTGTATTGTTGCTGGTCAGTTAGCAATGGCTGAAGCCTTTTTGAGTGTCTGCCTTCGGTCACTCCAGAACTGTTAAAATGGAATTGAGAATATTAACCACTCAGTACTCTTTCCTGATAGCCTATCAGAGAGAAGATACCAAGTTCTCAATGACATGGAAGCATTGTAATTAAAGGTGAATTACTTTAGAAACATTTGTAATACACAAAGGCTAATAAAATTTGAAAATTTACTTTGCTTGATACATATATTTCTTTGAAACAAATTCTTTTGAGTTGAATGCAGTAAGTGTCCTCTTATTTAAATGACAACTGTGACTCTCACACTTGAATAAGGGATAATATAAAGGAGAAAACAGACCCACATAATTTGAAGATAATGGAAAAGAATATTTATAAATAAATGGATACTGAATGAATGCATTATCAAGAAGATTCTAGGAGATAGAATATGTAAGGCATCACAGTGGATGTATAGACTTTATATTGATGACTGTTAGTATGAACAAATTAATACATGTGTGTTGATCCTGAGGCAAGGACACTAGTCAGTTCTGACGCATGATTCTTATTCATTTACACCTTTGATTCATTCTTTTCTTTCCCCTCAAAAACCTTTCCTTCCCCATACTCTCATACAATATGTGCATTTCTACCTCTCAGTTGTTCTTCACTTGTGTTGACCAGTGCTTCATCCCTGTGGCGGAACCAGAGGCCTTCAGAACGAGCCTTTTTCCTTCTTTTCACAATCTGCAACTTGAGGCATTCCACTTGTATCCTGTATCCATCAGTGTATTTTTGTTTTGTTTTGTTTTGTTTTGTTATTTTATAATTTCTCTGTCTGAGAACCAATGCCCTCACATCCTTATATTAACATCATAAGCAGGATAAGGAGGAGGTGGGAGAGGCAAGACAAGGAGGAATGAGACACAAGACTGAATTTTTTCATGAGCTACATGGAAGAATTTTTTTGCATACTGTCATTTATGTAAGACAGATGTACCAGGGAGTTATGATAAGATGGTGGGTAGCCCATACTTCTGAATAAAATTACTTAAATGCATTCTAATAATTACATATTTTCTCAGTGGGAATTGTTTTCTGCACTTACCCCCTCCTTTTTTGGCCTTATTTCTCTTTAATGCAGCTACCATTAATCACTTTCATAGATTTCCTGTGGTTCCTCTGCAATTACCAGGCTATACCATATATCATAGCCTTTTTCTCTCCTGTTAAACTCACCATTTGACCTTCGGTCGTAATTACTCTACTTGCCCATTTCTTACTAGAGGCTGGTTATTAATTCTACTTTCCCTTTTACATGCAGGTCAAAGTCATGACTTTACATGAAATCTTCCACTCTGTTGCCAAATATGCACCTCAGGTAGTATGGGCATGTAATCCTAGTCAATGAACATTTCTAACTCATCCTTATTCTGAACTGAGTTGTCTTCCTGGGAAGTCATGAATATGTAGGTTTCAACTGCAAGGAATGTCAGTATAGCCAGTTGCACAATCTCTGGGCTCACATATTACAATAATTTGTGTTCAAGTCTATTTCATTTAAAAAGTTATAAAGTTCTTGAGATAAGGGATTATGTTGTATTGGCATTTTTCTTTCCAATATTATACACTGTGCCAAGCTCTTATTAAACAATGAAGGAGATACCTGAATTAAGCAATGAATGGGAGTTTTCCAGTGGTGTGAGTGGAGGGATAGGAATGGAATATTGCATTCTTCTATATACAAATAAAGGTTCATTAAATGCTCAGGCACAGAGCCAGAACAAACAACTATTATGAATCTTTTTTTTAAGATTTTATTTATTTATCCTTAGAGGGGAAGGGAAGAAGAGAAGGAGAGAAATATCAATGTATGGTTGCCTCTCTGAGTCCCCCGCTGGGAACTGGCCTGCAACCCAGGCATGTGCCCTGACTGGGAATTGAACCAGTGAGTGACTCTTTGGTTCACAGCCCAGTGCTCAATCCACGGAGCCACACCAGCCAGGGCTAGAAAAACTGTATTTGTCTATTATAACAAGATGCTATAAATGAAAAAAAAAATCTCTTCTGACTCCATCAACACTGAAAATAAGTCTGTCTTGTATTTATAAATAAGTAAATACATTTTTGTCAATACTTATCTTTATAACTAATAACAGGCTCTTTTCGCCTATACACAAAGATGACAATAGTAAAGGAAGCAATCACAGAAAAATGTAGTCTGTACATAATACTACCATCTTTATTATGCATTAAAGGTAATTGCAGTAAATTGGTATTGCCCTTAAAATCAAGGCTTCGTCCCAGTGCTCCAGAAGAAAGAGCAGATTTATCACATACTTTCTGCTTTGCAATGAAAGGGAATCATTAACAATTTAGTTAGACCACTTAAACTTATTTAATAATTTGAAATGTTGAAGTCCTGTGTAGATTTCCTAGTTAATAGAATTAACCTATAATATAATTAGACATGTCTGAATTAAAGGCCTTTTTCAATGATATTACCTGCAATGGAAGTAGTCTTCAGGGATAAAGAGATTAGTATTCACATTAATGGTAAATGTGTCATCAGAACCACATTTATTCTTTCGGTGTTTTATCCCTGAAGGAGCTTATAGCTGAGTAGATTTGGAGGTTTTCCCTTTCTCATCAACAATTTTTGTTTTTTAA
Organism: Sturnira hondurensis; assembly: GCF_014824575.4. Lineage (NCBI taxonomy): Eukaryota > Metazoa > Chordata > Mammalia > Chiroptera > Phyllostomidae > Sturnira > Sturnira hondurensis. Next base: position 360,367 of record NW_028082296.1, read on the forward strand.
AAAATATTTCAGGAAATGTTGGCTTTCATCCTAATTTTCCAATTAGAGTTTTAGTGACAAAATTCTGTCTCGTCTTTTTCCTGCTGCTATTAGAAAACACAGGGATGGCACAAACAAACAGTACAATATCTCCAACTAGCTTGAAAATTGACAAGGACATTTCAGAGAAATCAATCAGATCATCGTAGCCAATTCACACTGGGTTTTCTGAGGATGACCTAGATATGACCAGGGTTTCTCTCTTTTAGGCTTTCTTCCTAAGAGTACAGAAGACTTCAGATAACCAGTTATATTTTGACTAAAGTGTACTTAATTATCTGTTTCTAATATTTACACAAATGCATATATATGTGCACATAGTTTTCATGTCTTTTTTAAGTTCTGTATTAATTTATAGGTTTCCCTACAAGTTCCTTACATCCTCACTTTCTCAAAATTCTTTTTTGCATTGTAGGTGCTCTCTGTGCAGGGGGAACACCATCTCAGTGGGTGATCCTGAATCTCCCTTATTTGCTATTGGAGGCAGACGGTTTGTTTTTTGGAAATCTTTCAAATTCATGTTCCTGAAACTTAAAAAAAAAATGTTTTATTTATTTATTTTTAGATAGAGGAAAAGAGAGGAAGAAGGAGAGGGAGAAAAACATCAATGTGTGGTTGCCTCTCTTGAGCCCCCCTACTAGGGACCTGGCCTACAACCCAGGCATGTGCTCTGGCTGGGAATTGAACTGGTGACCTTTGGGTTCACAGGCCGGCATTCAATCTACTGAGACACACCAGTCAGGATTGTTTCTGAAAATTCTTGCCCTATGAGAGCTCTATACAACTTAAACTCATGATTTAATTTAGTACAGTCACACAAACTGTACATTTGAGTTTAAAATTAGAGGTTAATATGGTGTTATAAAATAGTCATGCTGTTATTAGCTAATCTATGAACTCCTTTGAATGCTCCTGGCCACCCAGAACTAAGTGTACATGACTTCTAGACACTGTAAGCAAACAAACAAACAAACAAAAACTATGTATTACCTAAAACCCCCTGGGATGGAGAATGCTAGTGTTATTTACTCTTCTTAAGGTTCTTTGTGGCCCATCAGATTTAACATAATCTTCTGTGTTTCTGGGTCTCTTTGTTTGTACAATTTCACTTGTTCTGCTTTGTATAACATTTATATTATTTTTAGATATATGTTATAGTCTATAGCACATTTATAATTCCACATAGAAATTTGTTATCAATATTTTTACCTTATATAATGATTAATTTCATAATTGAGCTTCACAATTTTTGTTGTGAAGATCAAGGAAAATAAATCACATAAAGATGATTTATTTTCTTAATAAAGCATAACTGGTCATCCAATTGCAATATATCCTAACATCTATTGAATACATGTTGACTATGTAAAGGGAATTTGTGGTTTTTTTAAATTTAAAAGTAGATGCATAAACAGAAAGATAATTGATATGTATTCAATTTGAATCCTCATAAGCTGATCAAGTATCTCCATTTGCTAAGGTAGAAAATGAAGTTTCAGGAGACCAGGAAAATGCTGAAGTCAACAGTACAGATCCCTGTCCTTCATCCTCTTCTGGAGCTACTGAAGTTAATAGTCATGTTCTTTCTTGAAGTCATTTTTAATTTCATAACAGTGCCTTTCACCTGCACTTTAGTTTATGTTAATGAGGAGGTTTTCAGAAGATCCATAGATAGGGATGGGGCGGGTTGCCCAGGGAACCACCCCATGATTAGAGGTCTGTAGCTTTCTGCTCGCCCCATTCTGGACCTCTGCACTAAGGGACTCTGGAGAGAAACTGAAGGCTGAATGAATCACCAAGGGACAATGATTTAATTAATCCCGTCTAACTGATGAAGCCTCTAAAAAATCCTTATCAAGAGGATTTGGAGAGCTTCCAGGTCAGTGAAGACTTGGAATCACTGGGGGGGTGACATGCCTGGAAAGGGCACAGAGCTCTGCATCCCTCCCCAGGGCCTTCCTCTGTGCATCTCTTTTATCTGGCATTTCTGAATTGTATCCTTTTACAATAAATCAGTAACCAAATCGGTAAACTGTTTTTTCCTGAGTTGAGTGAGCTGCTGCAACAAAGTGTCCAACCAGAGAAGACAGTGCTGGGAAACTCCAATGTTTAGCCAATTGGTCAGCACAGGTGACAACCTGGGCCTTAGGATTGGCATCTGTAGTGGGGACAGGTTTATGAAACTGAGTCCTAAGTCTGTGGGATCTGTGCTAACCCCGGTCAGTAGTGTCTGAATTGAATTTATTGCCTGTGGAAGCGGGGCTCCTTCACAAAATCACAAGAAAATCATTTCACAGACCCACACGAGGGAAATTGTGGTGTGGCAAGATTTATTCAGGTGCAGCTAGAAGGCTGCCTTTGAATTTCCAGGGTTCCATTTCCATTGGTCCCACTGTGGAAAATCAGGGCCGGAATCAGGCCAATGTCCAGAGATTCTGTACCATATTAAAGCTTAGTCCTTTCTTTCACCATCTGGCTAGCTTAGCTTGTGTTCTTGGCTGCTATCATTTACTGTGCTGTTACACCCAGGCTCCCACCTGGAGCCTGCGTTTGGAGTGTGTGCAGCCTTCAACCATGTGCCTGCTAGGGGCACATGCTTACTTTGGAGAGAAAACTCCCAGTGACCCAATGACTTGGGCAAGTTCATGTTTCTGATTGGGGTAGGATGTGGAGAGAGAGAGAGAGAGAGAGAGACAGAGTGAGCTTTGTTCCCTGGGATTTTGTTATCTCAGCTTGGGAAGGACAAGGAGCTTTTTCAAAATAAACAATGAATTTCCCAAGCTTTTGGGCTTCTGGTATGTCCATCTTTCAACTAATCCCTTCTTTCCTCAGGCTATATTGACAGGTGCCTATGGTTGTCATTTGGCTTCCATTGTACCTGTACTCACCTCCCTCTTTATCGTCCTATCTGTTTCCCCAGTGATCTGCAGGGAATAGACGGGCGGTTCCCTGGGCAGTGTGTGAAGTTGTAACTCCCTGATGAAACAATAATGTCTGATTCCATTTGCTCTTCTCTTATATTAATATTCAGCTACCTACACTAACAAGTTGAATTGTAAGACACCCGGATAGGGTCCACAGAGAACTGGAGACCCTCTCGGTGTGGAAAACACCCCGATATCTGGTGCCAGAAGTGAAGGACTCTGTCACTAGACAGAATAGTTTTTTTCTTTCACAGACCAAAAACATTCTGATTGTACCTTTTTCCCCCTTAAAATAAATGGTGATTTCTAAGCTGTCCATGTGGGTACAAGAAAAAGAGCAAGCAAGCAAAAGATGATGATACCGATGAGGAAAATTATGATCATGATAATTATAAATAAAATAAAACTGACAAATCTGATGAAAGGCTAAAAATCCAAACAAAGTTTTCTTCTCAAATTAATCTCTTAAACTATTCTGAAATTTATTCTTAAAGTTTCTTAATCTTAGTTTATCTTAGAGCATTTGCTCATATTCTATCGGTCTACCAGAAGAAACTGATATTCTCTGTATAGTTTGTTATATGATATCTCAGCATTTGGTATAAAATTAACCAATATTCCAGGTAATATGATTAAATAAATAAAATCCAAAGATAAAAAAATTATAGAAACTTACAGTCAAGATGGTAGAGTAGGCAGAGATGGCTTGACTCTTCACAAGCCATATCAACATTACAACTAATTACTGAACAACCATCACTCAGAGCAGTTAGAGATCAAGTTGAATGGAGATCTGACAGCTATGGAATTAAAGAAACCACATCCATCCAGATCTCTCTGGCAAGTTGGTTTTATATTTGAGACTCCATCAACCTGGTTAACACTATTTGACCCATATCGGAGATCCCCAGAGACTCCTGCTCACCCAAATTATGGTGCACCCAAGCTGCTTTTCCATGTGAATGGCTGGTCTTGCCTCATGCTTCACAACTTCCTAAATCCTATCAAACAAGCAACAGTTAGCATCATTGAGTCACGGGCTTAGCACTAGCAGATTCCAGCCTAGATTCACAGCAAGGCTGTGCCTGGGAATCTCCAAGCCCAGCATAAGTAGCAGCCATTTCAGTTTGCTTTATAGTTCAGACAGGGTGGCCCTGGGCAAAACACAGGTGAAGGCTGATCTTGGCCTACACTGTCTGGGAAACCCCAGGGCCAGTGCACCCAGTGCATAGCTACAGACCACATCAGAGCACCACCACCTGGCCCCTGAACAACTGAACCTCCACAGAGAGCAGAGGTTGATGGTAAGTGGTCGTAGCAAATCCTTGCAGCTGACTGACCTGGGTAAATCCTTCCCATTGATCTACCAAAACCAACCAAGGCTCATCTACAAGTGGACAATATACTCAGCCCACCTGAGTGCACACCTAGAATACCCAGCTTGGGTGATAGGGCAGGCTGTGCCACTGGACTCTACAGGACACCTACTACATTAGGCCACACTACCAAGACACAGAGTCAAAGCAGCTCTACCTAATACATAGAAACAAATACAGGGAGGCTGCCAAAATAAGGAGATAAAGAAACATGGCCTAAATGAAAGAACAGATCAAAAGTCCAGAAAAAAGAGCTAAATGAAATGGAGATAAACAATCTAGCAGATGCAGAGTTCAAAATACTGATTATAACAATGCTCAAGGAACTTAGGGAGGACCTCAGCAGCATGAAAAAATCATCTAGTCAGAAATGTAGGATTCACTAACTGAAATAAACAAGAATTTAAGGGAAACAACAGTAGAGTGGTGAAGCCAAGAATCAAATCAATGATTTGAAACATAAGGGAAGAAAGACACAACCAATCATGACAACAAGAAGAAAAAAAGAATCCAAAAAATGAGGACAGTTTAAGCAGCCCCTGGTACAGCTTTAAGAGGTTCAATATTCACATCACAGGGGTGCCAGAAGGAGAAGAGAAAGAGCAAGAAATTGGACATTTACCTAAAAATAATGAAAGAAAACTTCCTTAATTTGGTGAAGGAAATAGACATGCAAGTTCGAGAAGAGAAGAGAGTCCCAAAAAAGATGGATGCAAAGAGGCCATCCTGATGGTGTAACTCCAAGACACATCATAATTAAAGTGCCAAAAATTAAAGATAAAGAGAGAATCTTGAAAGCAGCAAGAGAAAAAAATTGAGTTACATACAGGGTAGTTCTCATAAGACTGTGAGAACTGATTTCTCAGAAAAAAACTTTGCAGGCTCAAAGGCATTGGCAAGAAATATTCAAAGTCACGAAAAGCAGGGACCTACATCAGGATTGCTCTGCCCAGCAAAGCTATCATTTAGAATTAGAGGGCAGATACAGAACTTCTCAGATAAGAAAAAAACGAAAGGAGTTCATTACCACCAAACCATTATTATGTGAAATGTTAAAGAGATTTACTTAAGAAAAAAAGAACAAAACTATGGACAATAAAATAGCAAAAAATACAAACCTATCAATAATTGAATCTAAATAAAAACAAACAAAGCAAACAAGAATAACAAAGACAGTATTATGGATGCAGAGAGCATTTAATGATTGCCAGATGGGTGGGAGGGTGTGGGTAAAGGGGTGAGGGGGTCAAAGAGTACAAATAGGTAATTACAGAATAGCCCCAGAGATATAAAGTATAGTATAAGAAATGGAGTAGCCAAGGAATTTATACGCCAGACCCATGGACATTAATAATGATGGGGGATTGCCTGAAAGAGTCGGGGTGCTGGGGGGAGGGGGGGACAAAGGAGGAAAAGTTAGGACAACTGTTATAGCAGAACCAATAAAATACAATTAAAATCAATAGAAGTAAGCTTACATATGATCTACTTATTGGTGTTATCAGACACAGAACTTAACTGTGATGACTATTATTTTATTTTGTTATTGAATTATAACATATAGTTACAAATCTTAATGTAATTATCAATGTAATTTTAATTAGCACTAATTTTACCTCAGGTAAACCTCATTGGCTATGATACTGCCACTGTGCAAAAGATTGATGTAACTTTTAAAGTATATACTGTACATAGAAAATTACCTGCTCATCAGAAATGTCCATTATGTCTTATTCACGTTAGTCTTCATGAGAGTTCACCATAGTAATAATGGCTATTATCCATAACTAAGTTTGTTTTTTGAGGACAAAAATGTAAACAAACAAAAATATCTTTGAAACATGTTTATAAATATTTTAAAAGATATTAAAAACCATTTGTAGCTTTCATTTTAATTGTATTTGTTAAGTTCCAGGATCATATTGGCATCTCACAGTGAATTTATTTGGCATATCTTTTTTAATTATTTTATTCTAGACTTTGTATTTATGACATTAACACTTTTTAAGAGTACTGTTAGTAGGATTTAACGCAAGTTAGGTTCTAATTTTTCTCACAACTATATTCAGATTATTCATTTTGACAGGAACATAAAAAGAAACAATATTTTGTTTTCAACATATCTTATCAGGAGGCACAGGTTGTTGGTTTCTCCCGTTATTTCTGATGTTCAATTGATCACTTTTCTGCCAGGTTTCTTCACAAAGATAGTACTACTTTCTTCTTCTAATATATTGGTCATGTATAGAGACATATTTTGAAACTTGTAAAGATTGTATTCCTTGGCATCTTTTCCCACTAGCTTCAATACCCATCAGTGATAATTCATTGAATCAATAACCAGAATAATGAATACAAAATAGACTATCACAATAAACTTATCTAAATGAAATTATAATTTTTATCTTAAGCTTACTTTTTATATAAAAGATAAAATCATTTAATTTTTTTCTAAACTGATTATCAAATTATTCTAATATATGCAAATAGTTTGAATTGAAATAGTCTGAAACTGTGAGGTAAATACAATGACACTAAATTGTGTGGTTTGGGCAGAGGGAATAATAAAGAGAGCATCCAAATATATGCATGAAAGGAACAGATTCATCAGATGTTGAGAGGTACATGTACATTACCAGTTCTGTTTGTATTTGTTTGATTTCTATGGGTCAGTTGCACCACAAGGTAGAAATAACAAGGAAAGCCTCTATAAGAGTTTGGTTTTTTATTATCTATAGTACTCTGGGAGCTTACATAGATTTGGAAATTATTCAAATAAGGTTAATATTTGGCATTCAGGGGTATGAATCAGATTTTTCTGAGAGACAGCATTTCACATGGAAACAGAAGTAAACTCAGCACAAATGCATGGGAAACATTACATTTTAAAAGGGCACAAAAATAGAAGGCATTCAGAAATGGTTCTCGAAGAGGTAGCAGAATAATGAGACGGCGGAGTCTGCAACGATGAAAGTGAAAAACACTGTCCCCGCTTTCACCGTAGGAATGGGGAGGGCGGGCACTCATCTAACCTGGAGCAAGGAGGGGGGTCAGATGAGATTCGCAGAGAAAGGTGCCATCGAGAGGGAGATCGCAAGGAGGAAAGGAAGGGGAAGCATAATGTTCCAATAGAGGGAACACCGTGTAAGAAGACACAGGGTGAGCATGTCCACGTCAATCCGCTGGGAGTGATCACAGCCCCATTGCACTGAGTCCACATCTCACCGAGTGTAAACCGCATAGAGGAGGTAGGGAAGGAATAGGCAGGGACAAGAATAGGGAAGAAATCCACTGGGAAGAAGCTGAGGCTTTCCTTCCTGGAAAAACAGAAACACCTCAACTATACCTACAGGAACCTTCCGCCTTTCCCTTACTCCTGCCTTAATTATGGCAAGAGTTTTGAAACAAAGTTAGAAATAACTTGAATTGTTGATGACATCTTTGGGTAGCTGAACTAGCACACATAACTGCCTGTATCCAGACTCCATATTTATGGGGAAAAATCTTTTAAGTTTAAACTGTTTATTTATTAGCTAATAGTTTAATAAACAAAGTTACTTGTTTACTTGAAGCTAAAGCCATCCCTGACCAATGTAGGGAGGGAAACGAAAGGATGGTGGTAACATTTTTCTCACAGAAAAAGTCCATGACTGAAATTTTCTTTTGAATATCAGTGACTTTGGAGTATTTAACTGGATGCTCGCAGTCCTAAGGGTGTAGTTTATGGACCCCCTCAGGATTAAAGGGGGTACAAAATGAACTGAAAAGTCTGTACAATGCCCACATTCCCCCCAATTTAAAGAGCAGCCTGACAGCTTTTTTTAAAAAAATATTGATTTAAGAGAGAGAAAGAGAAAGAGGAATATCAGTTTGTTACTCCATTTATCTGTGCATTCATTCATTGGTTCCTGTATGTCGGGCTCTGACCAGGGATCAAACCTGCAACCTTGCCATATCAGGACAATGCTCCAGCCAACTGAACTACCTGGCCAGGGCCCAACCTTACCGCTTTTAAGTGTTAAACGTTCTGATAAGAACAATGTTCTGTTTCTATGATATTTGAAAATGACTAATATAAATAATAGCCTTCACAGTTAAATAAGTAGCTATTTAAAATATGAACTATATAGTCCTGGATGGTGTGGCCCAGTGGATTGAGTGCAGGCCTACAAACCAGAGGATCGCAGTTCAATTCCCCATCAGGGCACATGCGTGGGTTGCAGGCCAGTTCCCAGCAGGGGATGCACGAGAGGCAACCATACATTGGTATTTCTCTCCCTCTCTCCTTCCCTTCCCTTCTAAAGATATATAAATAAAAATATTTTTAAAATATGAATCATATTGACTTTTCTTAAAGTTTACTTTATATTTTCCTGTCAGAAACTTCTACTTATTCTTAGATTAAAAGGCTAGATGACAGCAGTAATTTGACTTAATTAGATAATATTATTTGGGTGTTTATGAAATTCAGCAACAGTAAGCTAAGGAAGTTTTGCTAACTGCCCAGAGAAGCATTATTGAGATTTTTAAACAGGTCGATATTTTAAAAAATATAAAACTTTCTTTGTTCTTTATAGCTTAGTTAGAGTTTTGCAAATTACTTTCTTCATAGACAATGACTTATAAATTAAAATTAGCACCTGATAAATAAAATAGTGATAAGCATGAAAGAGATTTAGAACAAATGGTACATCTTTTAAAATCTTTTGCTAGTATTAAAAATAAATTATTTCCATGAGCAGCAATTTTTGTGAACATATGCAAATTTCAGATTCAGTGTTAAATATTACCACCGTTTTGGAGACAAAGCTGACTCTCAATGCCTTATTTGAAAAATAATATAAGCTTAGAGATGGTCCAAGTTTATTCTTTCTACATCTGGGTTCATTTCAAGTATTCAGATAAGATTAAATATAAAATACAATGCAGAAATTATTTTAGTTCTGGGTTCAAACAAAATTGAGCAGAGAATACAATTTCCATGTACACCCCTGCCTCACACATGTATCTTCAAAATCTCTCATGACAGTGGTACATTTGTTACAATTTATGAACCAACATTTACACAGCATCATCACCCCAAGTCCATAGTTTCATCATTTGTACACTTTTATGGGTTTTGACCAAGGAGCTCAAGGAAGGGCCAAAACAAGTTTTTTGTCTGTAAGAATTTCCTTTTGTGGTCACTTCATATAAATGGGATTATATAATTGATGGCCTTTTGTGTCTATCTTTTTCCGCTTAGCATAATGTTGTCAATGTATATAAATGTTGTAGAATTTATCTATAACTTTATTCCTTTTGTGGATAATATTCCATTGTATATCATATGTCACTTGCTCATTTATTAACTGATGGGCATTTGTGTTGTTTTTTTTCACCTTTTAGCTGTAATGAATATTGATGCTGTGAGTTTTCAGTTCTTTTGTCTATATAACTGGGAGGGTAATTGCTGAGTTACATATATTCAATGTTTAACTGTTGCAGGAGCTGACAGTCTGCCAAGCAGTTGCAAAATTTTACATGTGCGTAACTTCTCTACATTCTCACCAACACTTGGTGATGTCCATCTTTTTAAAGTCATTATATGGTCATCATAAGTGTGAAGTATTATCTCATTATGATCTTTATTTCATTTCCTTAATGACAAATTATGCTAAGCATCTTTTCATGTGATTATTGGACATTTGAACATTTTCTTGGGAGGATTACCTATTCAAATATTTTTCCCATTTTTGAATTGTGCTATATATCTTCTAACCTTGAGCTGCAGGAGTTCTTTATATATTTTGGATGGAAGTTCCTTAATATGATTCAAAAATAATTTATCTTCTGTAAGTTGTCATTAAACTTTCTGAATGTTTTTTAAATCACAAAAGATTTTTTCGAACTTTTTAAAGAGTTTATTTATTTATTTTTAGAGAGGGGAAGGGAGGAAAAAAGAGAGGGAGAGAAACATCAATGTGTGGCTGCCTGTCAGACTCCCCATACCGGAGACCTGGTCGGCAATCAGGGCATGTGCCCTGACTGGGAATCAAATCAGCAGCCCTTTGGTTCGCAGTCCAGTGCTCTACACCAACCAGAGCTAAATCACAAAAGCTTTTAATTCTTATAAAGTCAATTATCTAATTATCTACTTATTTTATTATTTTTTTACTTTTACTTTTTTCAGAATGTTACATAGTTGGAATCATATAGTATGTAGGCCATTCAGATTGACTTCTTCTTTTTTTTAAGATTTTATTTATTTATCTTTAGAGGGGAAAGGAGAGAGGGAGAGAAACATCAGTGTATGGTTGCCTTTCATGCATCCTCTGCTGGGAGTTGGCCTACAGGGAACTGGCCTGCAACCCAGGCATGTGCCCTGACTGGGAACCCAACTGCAACAGATTGACTTCTTTCATTGAGTAATAAGCACAGAAGTTTCCTCCATGTCTTTCATAAGTCTTAATAATTAATCTCCTTTTAACTCTGAAATATATTGCACTGTCTGAATGTACCACAGTTTAGTTACCCATTCACTTACTGAAAGATATCTTGGTTGTTTCCTAGTTTTGGCAATTATGAACAAAGCTTCTGGAAACATCACATACAGGTTTTTGTGTGAGCCTGTATGTTTACCTCCTTTGAATGAATACCAGAAGTGCAATTTCTGAACTTCATGGTAGAAGTATGGTTAGTTTTGTAAGAAACAGAAAAAAAATGTCTTACAAAGTGTGCCATTTTGCATTCCCACCAGAAATAAATGTTGCTCCGCATTTTTGCAAGCATTTGGTTTTCTCAGCATTCTAGATTTCAGCCATTCTAATAGGCATGTAGTGGTATCAAACTGTTGCTTTAATTAACCTTTCTTTAAACACATATGATATAGAACATCTTTTCATATGTATATTTATCATTTGTATATTTTCTTTTCTAAAATATCTTTTTAAATTTTTGCTCCATTTTTATTTATTAAATTTATTGGGGTGGTATTGGTTAATAGAATTATGCAGGTTTCAAGCATACAATACTCCTATGATACATCATCTGTGTATTGCATTGAGTGTTAACCATCCAAAGTCAAATCTGTCACATGTATTTGATCCCCTTTATCCTTTACTACTACCCCACCTGCCAATAACACCATGCTGTTACGTCTATGAGTTTTTGTTTGTTTTTCTTGTTTGTTGATTTGTTGCTTTCAGTGTTATATCCCATATGTAACTGAAACTGTATGTTTCTTGGCTTTTTCTAACCTGGCTTATTTCTCTTAGTATGATATTCTCAAGATCCATCATGTTGTCGCAAGTGGAAATATTTTATCTTTTCTTATGGCTGAATAGTGTTCCATTGCATAAATGTACCACATCTTCTTTATACAATCATCTATCAAATAATACTGTTCAATTCCCAGTCAGGGCATATGCCTGGGTTGCAGGCCACTTCCTAGCAGGGGACACAAGAGAGGCAACCCTACATTGATATTTCTCTCCCTCTCTCCTTCCTTTCCCCTCTAAAGATAAATAAATAAAATCTTAAAAAAAAAGAATACCTTGATTGTTTCATCTCTTGGCCACCATGAATAATGCTGCAATGGGTTGTTTACCTACTTATTGTTGGTAAAGATTCTTTGTATATTTGGGTTAATAGTACTTTATCAGTTGTATCTTTTGTAAATATTTTCTCCTAGTCATTGGTTTGTTTTTTAATTCTTTTCATGTTGTATTTCACAAAGAAGAAACTTTTTTAAAAAATATTTTATTTATTTATTTTTAGAAAGGGGAGAAGGGAAGGAGAGAAAGAGAGAGAAACATCAACGTGCGGTTTCATCTTGTGTGCCCGCTACTGGGGACCTGGCCAGCAACCCAGGCATGTGCCCTGACTAGGAATAGAAATAGTGACCCTATAGTTCAAAGGCCAGCACTCAATCTACTTAGCCACACCAGCCAGGACAAGAAGTTTTTTTAAAAATTATTATGTTAATAAAGTTCACCTTCAAATAATATTAATTATGAGAGCCTATGATCTGTGTTTTTTTCATTTTGTTTTGTTTTTTCTCATCAGGTGGCTTCTTATAATGTCTGATTTCAGTACGTGGTAATGGGGGGTCTCATAGAATTAGTTAAGAACTAATTAGTTAAGTCTCTGTTCTATGACAGAGACTGTGAAAAACTGGGCTAATTTCTTCCTTAATGTTCAGTAGACTCCAGTAGTGAAACCATCTAGACCTAATGCTTTCTGTTTTAGAAGGTTATTAATTATTGTTTCAATTTCTATATAAGTATATGTCTATTCAGATTGTTTATTTCTTCTTGTGTGAGTTTTGCTAGGTTGTGTTATTCAAGAATTGTTCTGTTTTATCTAGGTTATCAAGTTTGTAGGCATAGAGCTGTTCATAGCATTCTTTTATTAATCCTTTAATTTCTATGGGATCTGTAGTAATGTCTCCTTTTTTATTTGTGTCTTTTTTCTGCTTTTCTGAATTAGTCTATAGGCTTATTGATTTTATTGATCTTTTTAAAGAGCCAACTTTTGGTTTCATTGATTTTCTGTTAATATCCTATTCTCAATGTCATTGATTTCTGCTCCAATTCTTCTTTTCTAATGCTTTGGATTTAATTTGTTCTTTTTTCCTTGTTTCCTAAGGTGAAAATCTAGATAATTAATTTTAGTTCAATTTTTATTTTATTTTTGATTTGTATTTTATTTTTTGCTTGTCAAATGATTTTTTGTTTTTGTTAAATATATTTTATTGATAATGCTATTACAGTTGTCCCATTTTTTCTCCCTTTTATTCCCCTCTTACCTGTGCCCCACCACCCACCAGCATTCCCCCACCCTTATTAGTTCATTTCCATGGCTCATACATATATGTTCTTTAGCTTCTTCATTTCCTTTACTGTTCTTAATCTCCCTGTGTCTGTTTTGTAAAAAGGTACAGGGAACAAGAAGCATAAATGGTAGGTACAAAACGATTCTTTTTTTTTTTAAATATTTTATTTATTTATCTTTAGAGGGGAAGGGAAGGAGAGAGGAAGAGAAACATCAGTGTATGGTTGCTTCTTGTGCATCCCCTGCTGGGAACTGGCCGCTGCCAGGAACTGGCCTGCAACCCAGGCATGTGCCCTGACTGGGAATCGAACTGCGATCATCTGGTTCGCAGGCCCAAGCTCAGTCCACTGAGCTACACCAGCCAGGGCCAAAATGATTCTTAATTGAAATATTTTCCTTTGTAGTTCTTAACTAACTGGGCATTCAACTGCACCACTGCTGACATCATCTATGATGTCATGAGGTTGGCTGCCGTCAACATTGTAACCCAGGGTCATTTTAATGATTCCAGAGTGTTCTCCAGGTAAAGATCAGAGCTGTACCTGTTGGGCAATGTTGATAATCTCATCAAAAGTGAAATTTCTACTGTGCTGAATATTTTTTTGCTCTTTATGTCTCGTGGTGGTTCTTTGAGGGCTTTGTTGAACAGGGCAGAGGCAGAAGGTACTACATCAATCAGGCCTGTTGGCTTTGAATGGTCAGTTTCATTGTGATTCTCAGACCCTTCCACACCAGTTGCTTTGGTGATGTCATCACTCACCTTTTATGGAGACAGACCCAGGCATCTGATTGTGGGTGTCAGGGCAGCCATGGAACCAACTTTCCTGCTGGTGAACCTCAGGTATACATCCTTGATCTTGTTGAGGTCGAAGTTCCAGGGCATGGCAGAGGTGGCTGGTGTCAAATGAACCCAGATTCGGAGAGACCCTAGAAAGTTGCATCTTCATCCTCTGTGAGCCAAAACTGAAAAAAGTTTATTCTTTTTTAAACATATGCATTCAATATCATAAATTTCCCTCCAAGTATTCCTTTAGCTGCATCCCAAAGATGCAGCCAATTTTGATAAATTGTGTTTCATTTTCATTTAGTTCAAAATAGTTTTAATTTTTCTTGAGATCTTTGTTTTTGTGATTCACGTGTTATTTATAAGTGTGCTGTTCAATACCCATATATTTTGGGAATTTTCAGTTAGATTGCTGTGTTGATTTTTAGTTTAATTCCATTGTGGTCTGAGGGAAGATGGCACATGATTTCTGCTCTTTTAAATTTGTTAGCATGAGTTTAATTGGCCAGACAGTGGTGTATATTGTTGAATGGCCCATGTGAGTTTGAAAAAAAAGTATGTTCCTGTACTGTTAGATAGTCTACAGGTATCCGTGACATCCAGTTGACTGAAGGTGTTGTTGAGTCTAACTATGGTCTGACTGATGTGATGCCTGCTACCTATGTCCATTTCTGATAATGTTGAAGGTTCCAGCTATGATAGTGGATTCATCTGTTTCACCTCACAGTTCCATCAGTTTTTGACTCACATAGTTTGACACTGTTGTTAGGTGCATACACATAAACATTGTTACATCTTCTTGGAAAATTTACCTCTTTATTATTATGTAATGCACTTTACCCTGGTAAGTTTCCATACTTTGAAGTCTGCTCTGCCTGAAATTAATATAGTTACTCCTGCTTTCTTTTAATTAGTGTTAGCATAGAATATTTTCTACATCTATTTATTTTAAATCTATATGCATCATTATATTTAAAGTAATGTTCTTGTAGACATGTTGGATCATGTTTCTTTTATCGCTTCTGGTAATTTGTGTTTTTATTGCTACATATAAATCATTGATATTCAATGGATTGTTAATATAGTTGGAATAATAGCCACCACATGAATTACTATGTTCTATTATTATCCCTTGTTCTGTGTTCCTATTTTTGTTTTTCACTCTTTACTTTTTTGTGGTTTTACTTTTTTATCCTCACCCAATGACATTTTTAATTGCTTTTAGAGAAAGAGGAAGGGAAAGAGAGACAGACAGACAGACAGACAGACATTGATGTGAGAAAGAAACATTAATTGGTTGCCTTCTCCTATATGCCCAACTGGGATTCAAACCCACAACCTGGGTATGTGCCCTGACTGTGAATCAAACTCTCAACAGTTAGGTCTATGGGAGGATGTTCCAACCAACTGAGCCATACCAGCCAAGGTTCACTGTAACAATAAAGTAATCCTAATTCCTCTTCCATTTCTTGTATTATTGTTGTAATTCATTTCATTTATATGTAAGCATACACAAACATGGGTATGAGTTATATACATAGCATGCATAATCAAACACATTATTATTATTTTGAACAAACTATCACTTTTACATAAAACATATAAATATTCTCATTTTGCATTAATTATTTCCTTCTTCAATGCTCTTCCTTTACATAGGAGTATCCAAGCATCTGATCTATATTTATCTCTAAAAAACTGCTTTTAATATTGCTTGTAAGGCAGGCCTACTGACAACAAATTCAATTTTTGTTTGAGAAATCATTTATCGCCTTTGAAGATTCATTTTATAGCCTACAGATTTCCAGGTTGGTGGGCTTTTTCCCCCCTCAACACCTTTAAATATTTTATTCTTCTAATTCTTGCTTGAATAGTTTCTGAGAAGTTGGATGCAGTTTTTATATATATTTGTTACTTTATATGTTAGGTATTTTTTCTTTATCTTTGATTTTTTTTACTTTGAAAATCATAGGAGTAGGTGTTTGCTGTTGTTTTTGTTTATTGCACTGTGTCCTGCTGGGTGTTCTCTGAGGCTTCTTTTTTGGTGAGTTTTAAAAATGTGCTTTAACCTAAATTAACTAGCAATCCTGGGAAGGAATATATCAAACCTATTTAAATATGAAAATCTTGAGACTTACACAGAATAAGTGATTTGTAACTTACCTAAGTTTGCATAACTGGCAGAAGGAACCATGCTGAGGTGATACCCGAGATTGTTTGGTCCGGACATTGTAGGGAAGATGCTGAATTTGGACATGGGCACAATGATCAGGTTGTCTGTTTCCCTCTACATTGTTCAAATGGACTCCCCTTTACGCTGATGTCCCCAAACTGTTTTCTTGTCCCAAACCCCATAATGGTACCTGGGGACAAATTTATTAAAACCTTGTGCTCAATTCCTGGTCAACAGTTGGCATTTGAAATATGATTAGTGGATGAAGAAGTACATGAATAAAAACAGGGACTTCTACTCTTATTCTTTTACATTTTTATGTATTGACCTCACTCCAAATCTATTCCCATTATTCCCTACATGCCCCTGATTTAAAGTGCTACAACTAACCTAAATTATTTTGTTTTGCTCATACAGAATATTCTAAATGCTCTATCACACATTTCTTATTCTCAGCTCACACCAAGTGATATTTTTATGTCAGTCTATAAGCACTAGAGAGTGAGCACCTTAAAAACAAACATTATTATCATCAATATTATATCAAAGGATTTGGAATATAAATCTGCTCAATAATTATTTTCAGTTGTTGAAAATTAAGAATACTTGTTTAAAGTACAGTTTTATTTCATAGAATTAATATTTACTGTATGTGTTTCATATAAAATACGTGAATATATAAAATTCATCTTAGTTGGCCTGCTATAACAAAATACCATAGACTGAATGGCTTAATAACAACACCAATTTATTTCCCACAGTTCTGGATGCAGAAGTCCAAGAACAGGGTGCCAATAGATAGAGTTCCAGTGAGAGCCCTCTTTCTAGATGCAGTCTATTGACTTCTTATTGTATCTTCACCTGGCAGAGAGTAAAGAAACAAGCTTTCTTGTGACTCTTATAAGGTCATGAATTCTATGATAACAGCTCCACCATTATGACCTCATCTAAACCTACATCTCAAAGGCCTCACCTCTTGGTACAACTTCATTCATGGCTAAAGTTTCAACATATGAATTTGAGGGGGATGCAAATGTTCAGCCCACAACAAAACTCGATATATACTATATTATATTATGTAATATTTTATGTTACATGTGTATATGATAGTAGAATATGTCATAATTATGATTTCATTTATATTTGCAACAATTTCAATCTTCATCTATACATAGTATTGCAATTAATGGTGAGCCAGAATAGAGGCATAAAAATATCAAAATACTTTATACAAATATACTCTGAAAAGTACCAATATATTGTTTTTTACTAAAAGTTTTCAATTTAATTAGACATTTTAAACTTTTATTTAGCTGTGTATATTTGAAAGCACTTCATCATTAACCACTTCAAAAGCTTAAAGTGTGATAATTAGCTATTCTGCACAAAATGCCTCAGTAAATGAGCCTTGCTCTTTCTCTTCATGAATTAAGAAATGCATCTCTAAGTGGGTTGAGTTCACATGACACCTGAGCAGCTGTTATTTTTTAAATGGCAGGAGTGGATTTTAAAGTAGTTTTCTAATAATTCCTTTATTACATACAAAGGGAAAATGTTAATGACCACAGATATAGGAGAAAGAGGTATCATATTAAACTTACCAATTATGTATTAAAGGCCTGGTTCTCTACCATTTCATTCTGTTCATATATAGCCCTGCTCATGTAATTTTACCCCTTTTTACAGTTCTCTCCATGCACAATTAACTCTTTTTATGAAATTAGATACGTAAACTTGAGAACTTTGCCTTCCCCTATGTTTTTTCAGCATTTCTATATTGCTTCACAATTACCACGTCTGGGGATGGACAGTGTACCAGTAGCCGGAATGATAATGAACAGCTAACTTGTATAATACAGGTCCTCTGGCTAAAGGTTTTAGCGGCAAAGTGCAGTTATGTATGTTAGCTAAAAATTCATGGCTGACTTGTACCCATTCATGTGTTTCTGCTTTTGTCAGAGTGACTACATAAACTGCCCTCTCCTCATATCCAACTCCTCTTCTCTTTGAACAAACAGATATAATTACTATGTCTTTTAACAACAACAACAAAAAGTTTCAGGTGCCATAATATGAACTTTCTACTCTTTAACTGGGAGTTTCTATCATTTGTCCTTCTAATTCAGGCACAGCCATATTCTAACCTGTTGGGTTCATTTTTGCCTCTTCTCCAGATAGAAGAAAAAATAAGGTTTGCTTGCATTGTCAGTACAAGCCACAAAATGACCTCTGATAAGAAATAATGATTCTAATCCACCAGTCAAGAATATGGAATGGGCTCTGGGGCATGTAGCTCAGTTAGTTGGACCTTTGTTCTGTAAACAGAAAGGTCACAGGTTCAATTCCTATTCAGGGCACATGCTTAGGTTGTGGGTTCCATCCATGGTCGAGGCACACGAGAGAGGCGAGCAACTGATGTTTCTCTTTCACATCAATATTTCTTTCACTCTCCCTCTCC
Organism: Sturnira hondurensis; assembly: GCF_014824575.4. Taxonomy (NCBI): domain Eukaryota; kingdom Metazoa; phylum Chordata; class Mammalia; order Chiroptera; family Phyllostomidae; genus Sturnira; species Sturnira hondurensis. Next base: position 378,935 of record NW_028082296.1, read on the forward strand.
CTCCCTTTTCCTCTCTCTAAAAGCAATAAGCATATCCTCAGATGAGGTTTTTAAAAAATGTGGACTGGAACAGAAAAAAGGATTTTTTCCTATAGATATTTAGTGCGTCAGTGAAGACAAAGTTTTAATAATTTCTTGGCTCACAATAACATACAATGATATTATAGCTCGGCTGGTCCCTTTGCTCATGATTTTGCCCAGGTAGGACACACTCATGGCCGAGGTCCGAACTATCAATTACAGTCTGCCATGGTTAATCTGATAAGTGGTCCACAGAGTTGGCAGAATCTCTTGTGTGCATATCATGTGCTTGTAAAGAGAAGCAATATTCTTCACCACATATGTATTTGTACTGTCAAAATCATGACTATATTCAAAGGCCCAGTTGAGAATACTTCTAAAACGTAATAATGTGTAAAAATTACTTTAAAATCTTATATTTAGAAAGTATAGTTTAGATAACTTATCCTTTTCATAGGATGCATACTGTTGGAAACAAATGCTAATTGACCAGCAAAAATCTGGGCATGACCAGACTCAAAAATGAAGCAAACTAATAGGTTCGCTTGCTAGCAGTGTTGCGGTTCTGACTAACAGATGATCATTTGGCACCTCAGAACATGGGAATGATTGACTCTACATGACCGACATTTCACAGAGCCTGGGCCGGTGCAGGTGGAGGTGGATAATTACTTCAGCTACCCTAAGGAAAAAGAGGGAGCAGGTGTTAGGCTGCCAGCAAAGCTCTAGTTTGAACTCATTTTAAATAAAAATGTAGCTAGTGGTAGGAGCCAGGAAATTTGGGTCAGTTGAGATTTTTGCCATCTCAATTTGGGGGATTATAATTGAGTTGTTGCTTCTCTGACCTGATTCTTCCTAAAGCCTTTCCCATACTGGTAACTTTAAAATTTAACTTTTCCCTAAGTTCTTTGTGTTTTTGTGCAGTCACTGAGTATAGAACTCTCACACTGTTTCAGTAACAACTGACAGATTCATCTTTTGAGAGATTTATTGCATCAGCTTGCCTGACAGAAAAGCTGATCAAAAGGATAGATTTGTCTGCTTGTTTCATGGAGTCTTTTATTCCCTGTTATAGCTATAGACCTGGAGAAGGGAAGGCAGAGCGAGTCAGCGACTACAAAGGGAACTAATTATTTAAGAAAAGATCAAATTAAAATACTAGAAAAAGAATCTAAACAGCAAAACATGATCTCTTTTTCTTCTCTAGAAAGAAAAAATTAGTAGGAAAAATGAATAGTCAAATATTAAATGTGCCCGATCCTGATTTGTTACTCAAAATGACCTACTCATTAGCCTTCGTGTTGTGCACATACTTACTGACATGCTTGCACGTTGAATGTTCTTGTAGAAATGTCTCATTTTTCAAGGACATTTCTTGCTGAGGTGTGTCTTCTTAAGGTCAAATTCTGGTGTGGAAGGTGTTTGTTTATTTCTTAAATTTCCTTCTTAGCTGTTCTTGATGGGGAAAATGCTGCTGTGCTTAAAAGTTATCTTTTTCTGCTTTTGTAACTAGAGACTTTTGCCAACTTAAGAGAAGATTTATATAATAAGAAAAAAATAAAACTGAAGAGGTGCCAGGGAGTTCAAATATATGAACTTTCCAATATTATACATCGTTAATACAGTGACACGTGCATTTTTCGGGGAATATATTTAAGAATTTAACAGAGACTGTTTTCGGAAATTTTGTTGTTTCATAATAGCGTATCTATAAGTATTTCAGTGACATAGACGTTAATTTTAACTCTTGCCTCCATTACTTATAAACCGTGTAATTTTGAGAACTTTAATTGATTCCCTGAGACTCCATTTCTTCCTCTTGAAATGGTTTGAACATTGACAGCCATACCTACCGTGCTTTGCTTTATTGCACTTGGCACACATCCTGCTTTCTAGCAACTAAAAGCGTGGCAGTGCTTCATCAAACAAGATCATGGCCACTACTTTCCACCAGCACCTGCTCACTTATGTCTCTGTGTCACATTTTGCTAATTCCTTTTACAAACTTATATATGTATTTTTAAAATTTTAATTATTAATCTGTAAAATTGCATGTATTTATTTATTTTTGAGAGAGAGAGAGGACAAGGAAGAGAGAGAAACATCTATTTGGTTTTGCACTTATTTATGAATCCATTGCTTGACTCTTGTATGTGCCCTGACTGGGGATTGAACCCACAAACTTGGTGTACAGGGACAACACTTAAACTAACTAAGTTCCCAGCCAGAGAACATTTTGGTAATTCCTGAAATGTTTTTAATTGTTCATTATTAGTATATTTGTTATGGTGATCTGTGATCAGTGATTTCTGATGTTACTGTTATAATTGTTTTCAGGTGCCATGAACCATGCCTGTATGACAGTGAACTTAATTGATAAATGTGTGTTCTGACGGGTCCATTGACTGGCTGTTTCCCTGTCTCTCTTCCTCACTTTGAGCCTCCCTGTTCCCCGAAATACAGAGATACTAAAATTATGCCTTTTAATAACCCTACAATGGCCACTAAATGTCCAAGTGAAAGGAAGTGTTGCATATCTGTCACTTTAAATCTAAAGCTAAAAATGATTAATTCTTGTGAGGAAGGCATGTCAAAAGCCAAGATAGGCCAAAAGCCAGGCCTCTTGTGCCAAACAGACATTGTGAACCCAAAGAAATGTTCTTGAAGAAAGTTAAAAGTGCTACTGCAGAGAACACATAAATGACCAGAAAGCAAAACAGCTGCATTGCAGATATGGAGATAGGTTTAGTAGTCTGGATTGGAGACTCAAGTAGCCACAACATTCCCTCAAGCCAAATTCTAATCTAAAGCAAAGCCCCAGGTCTCTTTAATTTTATGAATGCTCAGAGAGGTGAGCATGCTATAGAATACAAATTTGAAGCTAGCAGATGGACGTTCATGAAACTTATGGAAAGAAGTCATCTTCATGACACGAAAGTACAAGGTGAAGCAGCAAGTGATGATATAGAAATTGCAACATATTATTCAGATGTATCTAAGATAATTAAATATGACTAAACAACAAATTGTTAATGTTGATGAGACAGCCCTGTATTTGAAGAAGATGCCATTCAGGAGTTTCATAGCTAGAGAGCAGCAGTCAATGTCTAGCTTCAAAGGACAAGCTGATGTATCTGTTGACTTTAACTAGAAGCCCCTAAAAATTATATTAAGTCTACTCTGCCTGTGCTCTATAAATGAAACAGCAAAGGCTGGATAACAGCAGATCTCTTTAAATGCATCTATTATTTAAAAAATAGATTCACTTCAGAATATTAATGCTCATTAACAATTCACCTGGTCACCCAAGAGCTCTGACGGATATGTACAATGAATGAATGTAATGTTCTCATGCCTGCTCACACAACATCCATTCTGCAGCCCATGGTCAAAGAGTGATTTTGACTTTAAAGTTTTATAGTTGTGGAACAGCAAGTGGGGTCCTGCCTTACCTGCTGCCACCCTCTAGGCAAAATTCCAGAGGCAAAGTTTTGATAATAAACAAAAGGAGTCATTATTCAAAAGCTACACAATTTGGGAATAACAGCTTTCCATGAGCAGTAGTCACCTAGGACTATTAAGTGTATATAATCTTTAACTCTTTAGTTTCAGCTTTGATCATTTAAACCTATCAATTAAGGCTAAAATCTTTAACATCTGAGTTTTCTTCTCACCCCCCCACCCCCACTGTTAGTCTTTCACTGTCTCGTTTCTATAGGATTAGTTTACAAACTAAAACAATAAAAGATGCAAAGCTACACAATTTTGGAAGAATGGCAGACTTCTTCTACCTCATAGCTAATCCCCTCTAGAACACTCAAAGAATAACCCTGCCACCCTCTGCCAGGCCAGCCTCATCCTAGGCTCTGCCCTGAGTTCCTCTCCATCGAATATATTGTCCATTGGAAAATGCATGTAGCTGCAGCATGATCGTCCAGGTGTCCCCCAGGTAGAGAACAAGAGAGCAAGAAAGCCCAAGAGGCCTTTTATTTTAAATCTTGTAGCCCATAATTCCATACACTCTGGAGGCATTCAGCGTCTCAGCCATTCCCATCCTATACTGTTTACCATTGCCTTGAGCAAACTCCTCCTATGGGCACTCCCTTCTCTCCCCAGTGATCTGATCAGATCTCTCTGTATCATTATTATTTAAAAAATATATTTTGTAAGGCTATAGCTGCCACAGACAGTGAGTCCTCTGATGGACCTGGGTAAACTGAAAACTTTCTGGAAATAATTCATCATTCCAGATGCCATTAAGGATATTTGTGATTTATGGGAAGAAATAAAAAAAATATTAACAGGAGTTAGGAAGAAGTTTATTTCAACCCATATGAATGAGTTGAGGGTTAAAGACTTCAGTGGAGAAAGTACCTGCAGAATTACAAGTGGAGCCTAAAGATGTAGCTGAATTGCTTCAATTTCATGATAAAATTTCGATGGATGAGTGGTTGCTTCTTCTGAATGAGGAAATAAAGAGTTTCTTTAGATGAACTCTATTTCTGGTGAAGATTCTGTGAAGATTGTTGGAATGACAACAAAGGATTTAGAATATTACCTAAACTTGAAAAAGCAACAGCAAAGTTTGAGAGGATTAACTCCAATTTTGAAAGAATTTTTTTAGGTTAAATGCTTTCAAACAGCATTACATGCTACAGAAAAATTGGTTGTAAAAGGAAGAGTCAGTGGATGTAGCAAACTTTATTGCTGTTTTGTTTTCAGAAATTGCTGCAGCGACACCAGCCTCAGTAGCTATACCCTGATGAGTCAGCAGCTGAACGCTGAAGAAACCAGCTAAAATATTTTGACTCCTTTGAAGGCTCAGATGATGGTGAGCATGTTTTAGCAATCAAATATTTATAAATTAAAGTATGCACATTGTGTTATTTTACATAATGCTATTGCACAATCAGTAGACTGCAGTATAGTATAAACATAACTTTATATGCTTTAAGAAACCAAACTATTTACATGACTCACTTTATTAAGGTGGTCTGGAACCAAATAGCAATATCACAGAGGCATGCTGGCATTGTAGAGAAAGAGATGTGTGCAAATACTTAGCAACATACTGAGTAAATGGTAGATAATTGATTAATTATATTTTTATTATTAGTCTGCTTTAGGTTTTCTCTACAATTATTTAAACCCTGTTTATATATTTTATTCTTAATATATTTTAAAAACAGCTTAATATTTCACACAATAATCCTTTAATGTCTATTGATCAAACCTGAGATCCTGGTGACTCCTCTTCAGCCATGATTATCCTTCACTTTTAATTTTTTATCATCAGTCTTTTTTTGGTATAGCCCTTAGGACATCACCAGCAAGATCAGGAGTACTTGTGGAATTTGGAGCCACAGGGTACTTCTTAAGTAGGTAATTTTGGGCTAAGAAGAAGGACTGATGAGCTTCTGTGATCTCACATGTGAATGATAATAACAAATACCTACCTTTAAAGGTGAAGATTAAATAATGTACATGAAAGTTCATAACACAAGCCTTGCAAATGGGATGCAGTCGCGAACAATGCCTTTCTTCTTGACATTCTGCAACTTGGAGCTCTGAGGTAGGCACCACACGAAACAGCCACTAAGAATTCCCTCTTCTAATGAATCTCTAACTTCTCTGATTTGTTCCAAGACTTCTGACACACGATTTTGCAAGTTCCCCCAGCCCCGTCTCTGCAGTATTTTAACCTAATGCTTTAAACTTGCTCAAGTCAGTGGCCTCCCTCCACACTTGTGATTTCTACTCCCTTCCGGATTAAGCTATTTTAGGTTAAACTATTTTTCTTGTTCAGTCCAGGATTACCTATGCTCAGTACAGACTAACCGCTCACAACATTTTTCAAGTGTGGTCAGCCCCGCAGTGATGAGCATTTAGAACTCATCTTTTCTTTCTCAAATTCACTATCTACATTCCTGGGGACAGTACTCAGCTAGCCTCTTTCAAATGGGCTAACCAGAGTTCATTCACATAAAAATAATGACCAGTTTAGAAGTTGCCACATAAGAAATGGTGATAAGAACTGAAAATAGCTTTTTTTATCCAAAGAAACATTTGAAAGAGGACATATATGCTCTTTGCAGGTATCTGGTAGGCTGCCAAGGTTTTCTCTTACTCTGATACCAGAATATGGGATTAAGTTACCTGAAGGAAAATGGAAGGATTATAGGCTTTAAAAAAAAGCACAGCATGAATAAAATAATAAAAACATAGGAAGGGACTCCTTGTTACTAAAAATATGAAGCAGAAAATGAACAAACACACTTTTTTCTATGTTCCCGTCTCTATGACATGGGGGTAATATTTGGAGAATGTATAGAAACAATTAATGCTAAGAACAGATTGTTAGGATAATTGGCAATTAAGTTGCGTTCAGTGCCAACATTTTTTAATTGTGGTTGACTTTGTTGAGATAGGGCACAAAGAAAGACTTTTTCTAAGAAAATATCATATGGGCCCCATTTCTGTTGTGGAGATATTTAAAAAACAACAGTCCTATGTAAACGTAATGCTGGGCTATAAGAAGGTATGTATGAAACCCCTGAACAAAAATAGGCAGTGATCACAACCATTGTTTTTAGACCATGCTAACAAAAATTTCAGAAGATCTGTCTGAGCAATTAAAAGAGTTTATTCAGATATAATTCCCAAATCAGGGGACATAGATCTTGGCATGAATGGAAAACACATTCCCAAGTGGGGAAACAGGGCGGGGCTTTCAAAGGAGAACTTTACAAGGAACTGATCAGCGAACAGGTGGGTTGCTAGGGGAAACATGATCACAAACACACACCATTCAGTTTTTGATTGGTGGGAGCAACTGGACCTTCAGTGTTTAACTGACTCAGTGGTCAGCCAGTGGTGTTAGGAGATATGAATAATGAACAATATACGATTAATCCGAATTTTTGTCCAGGCTTGCAACACAAAGACACTGTGGTCAAGCAGCTACAGTACAAGGAGTGTTATTTACCAGTAGCACACGGACGGTGGCTTATCAAACAGCACGCGCAGCACAGGGGGCTGCCAGTGCCGGGGGCTGTGTGGGATCCCAAAGGCGCAGCCATGCTTTGCAAACAGCTTTAGAGCCCAAACTGCCAGATATCCAAATGGCGGACCACACATTATGACATTAAAGTTCTTGTAAGTCCTCATTTGGAATGATAAAGGCTCACCCTTAGAAGCAGATTTTGTATTTATTATGATTAAGTCTGTGTATATTCTACCAAATGAATTTTGATATTTAACTATGACCTCCTACTGTGATTAATGGAGGAAATCAAGATATAACACTCAACGAGCTCCATCCTTAGACAGAATTCCAGAAAAATACTCCTTGTAGAAAAACTTACATATTTTATAAACTATTTGCCATTAATATTACTAGTATGGAATAGTCACAATCCACATCTATACAATTATATGTAAATCACTTAAGGATATATATTTCTGTGAAATATTTTTTGAAGTTTAAATAGTTCCTTAAGCCTTATATATGAAATCATAGGCATTATTATTTTATAAGCTAGAAACCTGATATTTCTTGGAGATCGAACTAGCACAGCTTTATGATGTAAAGCATTGAACTCTGGAAGACGCCAGAATTTGGCAGTAGACCTGCAAAGGTTTCTAATGATACGGCTTCTGAGAAGGCTTTGGATGAAAGGAAGAGCCCGGAGGAGACAGGGTGGGGAGGGGTATTTTGAGTTAGTCTGACCAGCATAAGGTCTGGTGATTTCACTTATACAGCGCTGTTTAAGAAAATGTCAACCACTATGTCTTTTTTTAAAAAGGCTTAATGGTATCACGAGTTATGGACTCACATGAACAAGTATAAAGGGCACATGGACAATAACTAAGGTGGGGGTGGAAATGGGAGTTGGGGAGCACGGGGAGGGGGCAGGACTGGGAATATAAGACAGAAAACTGTACTTGAACAAGAATTAAATTTTAAAAAAATGAAAAAAAATAGATTCTGGATTATTTGTTGTAACTGAGTATGGCCGGGATACCAATAAGATGGACTGATTCTTGTGAGAAGAGAGACAGTTTCTGATGACAGACTTTGAGTGTGTAGGTTGCATCTGAATATTCATAGATCTGAACAGTAGTCTAAGAAGCTTTTATCCTTCCTTCTCTTTTTTACATGAGTTAGGCCTGTGTTGCAGAGCGAATGGCTCCTGGCTCCAAGCCCATTTTATTCTTACATGCTTTTCACCTAATATGTTTTTTGGTGCTTGCTCCCATTTGGGGGGTATGTTTCTTAGAGAACTGCACTAACACATGCAATGGGTAATTTTATATGTGTGTATACCCACACCCACACATATATTCTTTTTTACAGCAAACATAGTGTTTGTTTCTAGAAATATGAATAGAGAGATTATTAACAGAAAGTTTTACATGAAATGCAATGCAACCTTCCAAAGATTTGTTACATTTTAAATATCAGAGATTGAGCATAGATTTTTTTAAAGCTAATTAATAATCATTGTACAAATTGTCCAAGAGTGGAGAAAGATTGTTAAGGAAACACTGTTAACTTCAGATAGGCCATTATCATCGTTAGCACTGTGAACAGTGGGAGTATGCTTTCATTTACTACAGCTTTTTTTCCCTCCACGAATGATTTTTCTTATAAAGCCTTGATTTTTATGCACATGCAATGTGCATATGCTATGCTAAAGTGGGGCAGGAAAAAACAGTCAATCATCAAACGTGTAGATTTTGAGGTTAATTGCTTTTTAAATATTTGCGATAACTATTCTTCAGTTCCAGATGTCTAGTTTACCCTCTACATACCCTGGACATTTTTGCAACATTTATGGTAAATTACAAACTCCTTGAATTAATTTAGAGTTTAAAGAGTTTGTGAATTCAGTTTTTGAAAGATGTTATTTATTTATTTTTAGAGAGCAGAGAAAGGGAAGAAGAAAGAGAGGGAGACAATGTGTGGTTGCCCTTTGCACACTCCCTCCTGGGGGTCTGGCCCCAAACCCAGGCACATGCCCTAACTGGCAATTCAACAGGCAACTCTGGTTCATAGGCCTGCACTCAATCCACTGAGCTACATCGGCCAGGGCTGAATTCATTTTATTATGAGTATTTTTCTAATACATTTTAGTTTTTGAATCATCTGTTAAGAATTTACTGGCAAGATTATAAAATTTTGGATTGACTTGTGAAAATGAAAGCATTATTTGGTTATAAATACATAGAGACAGCAATCTGAATTTTTATCTTGAAAAATTAATGTCTGTTTCTTAGCATACTTTTCATGAGAAGTATAGTAATCTGTTAATTGCTGAACTTATATTTAGCATAAAGAAGCTCATTTAAAAAACAGCATATATGCTTGTTACATAGAGTATGACATTATGATAACTGTCAAAGGAATAAACTCACAAGCTCTAATTTATCTCTACCTAAGGTATTCATTTCCTCCAATTTGTGCATATTTCTAATTCTACTGTATTTTCCCCATTTACCTAAAGGCAAAGATAGACATATCAAAAGCATTTTGACATTTCTAAAAGGAAAAATCAAAATTCTTAAATGCTTCCCCAATACTTGCTCTATTTTATACTTAGAGTTTCTGGTGCTTATTAGAATCACTGGTGGCTTTAGCCTTGGTGGAAGTACTGTACCAAGCTCTGTCATTCAACTTCAAGAATTATGCAAGATGCAGTAGAGCAAAGAGCAATAAGAAAATATGAGGAACATGCCCTCCAGTTTGAATCTCAAGTGAGATTATGATAAGAGCATAGAAAAGGATCTCATCAAAAAGTGAAGTAGCCTGGAGCAGAGTGAACAAAAGGGTAGAGTAACGTAACAGGAGTATGTGTCAGAGAAGTACCATAATTAGCAACCAGGTATGTAGGGCCTTTGAGGTCATAACATGGATTTTGGTTTTTCCTCCATGATATGAAAAGTCATTGGGATAGTTAGACTGGAAATAATATCAGATTTAAATATGAAGAAGAATATTCAGGTTGCTATATTGAAGGTAACCCTCAAGAAACCAGTTAGAAGGTGAAGAATACTGGTGGTTTTGACCAAGCTTGTGGTGACAGTGGTCTATTAGAAATAATGACATTCTGAATATATTAAAAGTGAAGTAGTTGTAACTTCTGACCAACAAGATTGAGGTTCAGATTTAGAGAGGACTTGAACTTGATACCAGTGCTTTGGCCTGAGCAACAAGAATAACTATGAACTGAGATGGGGTAGATATGTAAAAGGTCCGTGGGTATGGTAAGTCTGGTATTTGTGTTGGACATCCAGAAAGGAAATATTGAGTGAGCAGCTGGATACTTGGTTCTGGAATTAAGGACAGGATAATCAGTGTAAAGACATGAGACTGGATGAATTCACACCAAGAGAAGAGGTTCAAGGGCTGAGATCCAGGAGGATAAAGCTTTTAAAGATCTGGAGAAATTAACAAAAGAGACTAAGAAAAGTTATCGAAATGTAGGAGGAAATTCAGTGATCTTTTTTTTTTTGAAAGACAAAAGAAGAAAGTGTATTACAGAGGGAATGACTACCAAAGCCAAATGTTGGTACAAGGTCAGATAAGGACTGAGAGATAACTGTTCGACTTGAATCATGAATGTTATTGGCAGACATATAATGTCCTATACTTCTTATCTTAGAAAGGGAACAGTCACGTTATTAAAATATCAATGTGCCTTGAATTGAGATTTCACAGGAAAATATGAGCTTACCCAATAGAAACATAAAAGGCAAAATCAAAACTTTTGACCTTTTGCATAATACTCACACACAATTACAATATAATATACAACAATACAAAGTAGTAAAATAAGAAAGGTGAATATGTACACTTAATAATTTTTCCTATCTGGATATATAAATATTTTTAAAAAGTATACCTGAGTAGAAAAAAATCTCAGAATTTATCTAATTTGTTAGAAACTACGTAGAAGTACTGTTTTGTTTCCTTTCTTTCTTTCGGTTATTGTATTGTGATGTGGAGAACATTTTACTTATTACATTGGGTAGTTCAAAGGCTTCCTGGAATCCTATCTATTACTGAGTGACTGTAAGGCCATGATGAATGTCACTTGCTGATAATAAGCACAGCAATATGCACCATTGAAGAGGATAATCTCATATTTAATTAGAGTAGGAGCTTTTCTGGAACTGTCAGCCAGCACTTCGGTGATATTAAAAAGAATCTCAATTAAAAGAATCATTTAATAATGCTAGAAATATTTAAGAAGCATTAGGTAATCTAAAATTGGGAGATAGTCAGTAGATTTTCAGGACTGTCACACACACATTCCAAATCAAATGCTAGTCTTATGTTGGTCTCTTAGAAACAGAAAGAGCTCATTGTCCTTATTGTTTTCACCAGAGTGAAAGAAGTACTTAGCTTTATAATGCCATTCATTCTCTAACCTCCAAAGTCAAAGGCGCAGTCGTATATAGCTGATCTTTTTCTCCCCCTAAATTACCTGGCTAATTGCATTACATTATGCTTCACTTGGGCAAGAGAAAATGGGCTGGAGAGAAAAAGAGAATTACAAAAATTTCCCTAGCTTTTAGATGTTAATATGAAAAGACCTCAAAAGACTTTTTAAAGCATTTTGTTTGTCCTTGTTTGTGTACAGTCATGATCTTGATTTGTAAATGATGACAAAGTTCATATATTGCATTTCACTGAATGTTTTAACAGAAAAAAGGATAGAACTGAGGAAAAAGCAAACATTCATGGGCGTGATTTTATTAACCAGATTGAAATTATTTCTGAAGATAATGTGCTACATTTCAAGATTTACTTTAGGACCTAGAAAGTATTTAAAGCAGACATCTTTAAGTTTCAGTTTTGGAGTTTTTTAGTTGTAAACACATTCCATTTCAGATCTTTTAAAATAATTAATTGCCATATAGCCTATTAATGTGGTAGGTGAAAGTGGCAATGGCATGCTACTTCGTTTCATTTTTTCCAACTCTAGAAAGAAAATGTTGGCAAAAAATTAACAAAAACGTAACACACACCCACATGTACATACACATACAATATTTAAGATGAAATGATGAATGGATCAATGTGTAGATATCATTTAGTTGTGATGGATAAAATTTGTCCCCCAAATTTTCCCTCCATTTATATTATTTGGGTCTGAAAGTTGTATCTTTAGTGAGGTATTCAGTTCGTCACAGTGGTCATTATTACTCACATACAAATGAAATTTTTAGTCCACCTGCCTAGTCACTTCACTTCATGGGCTGTGGTGTGCTGACATGGGAATCAGGTAGGGTTTATTTCAGAGACAAAGCGGTCAGCCTTGCTAATCCCTTGGTTGGTCATTCTACGGAATCAAGGCCCTCAGTTGAAACTAGAAAAACCTCTCTAATGGGGTACCTACTAGAGACATACATGTCTCTTATTGGCAAATACACTGACTAGAATGCATTAATATGTAAGCGGGGGACCTCCCCCAAACCAGAAACATCTGCTGCAGGGAGAGCCCCTTGCAACACAGACTTCCCCGACTAGGTGAGTTGGGTTCTAGGAACCCATCTGTACCAGTGTACCATCTGGCATTGCTGTGAGAGTCCATCTTGGCTTCAGTGAGATTTTTTGAAGACTTTCAATTTTTTGTCCTATTTAATGATGGGGATTTATGAGTGCACCTTTCCAGAGCATGAGGAATATTCAGCAGTTTTTGACCAAAAAACAGAATGACCCCAGCCTCACCCTCCCTACTCACCTGATGTCACCTAGGGCAACTTTGTTTTGTTTCCCTGGATGAAAAAAGTCTTCAAAAGAAAACCTTTTGCTGATGTGGAAGAGGTGAAACAAAAATGACAGAAGCACTAAAAGGCATCAAAATCGAGGAGTTCAAAAACTGTTTTGAGCAGTGAAAAAAAATGTTTTGATAGATGTATCACATCAGATAGAGTGCTTGGAAGGGATTGAAGTTTAAGCATGCAAATAAATACACACATTTTTATAAATTATTTTTTGGCTCCCCCTCAAATGTATTGTTAAAAAGTAAAAAGACAGCAATAATAGCAACAACCACAGCAGGCATATACACTCATATTGTTCCTATAGGACTATAGTAATTCACATAATCTTTTTTTGTTTTGATAAACATTCTCTTGAGATATAATTCACATATCATATACTTTACCATTTAAAATTATACAATTTAGTAGCTTTGATTATATATGCAAAGTTGTACAACCATTATTAGATTCAATTTTAGAACCCCAAATGAAATCCCATACTTCATGACTTCGCATTTACCCTCCATTTCTCCAGCCCTTGTCAACCACCAACGTACTTTCTGCCTCTGTGGATTCATTACTGGGGCTCCTCTCCTTGGTTCTTGCCTTGCTTGTAAGAGCATTCAAGCAAGAGACAAAACATATAGTGGAACTTAGGTAGCAAGTTTATTTTTGAAATACACTTGAGCAAAGTCTAATCTGAGTGCCTCATTTATACTGGAAAATGAAGCTGCAAGCTTGTCTACACGTTTGAGCAAAAAGCTGCTCAAGTGTGCTCTTGAGTGCTCTGACTACTGGGAATCCAGTAGTTACATACTTCAGCCAGCTTCTAGTTACCCCTCCTCCTTCTCCCCCTTCCAGACCTTGGGATCGGTATACAGTTACAAAGATTCTCTTTCTCAACTAGTAAAGGCTCTCTTTCTTAGCCGGTGCAATTGCTACAGAGGCTTCCTCCTCCAGCACAAAGAACTTCTATGGCTCCCCTCCTTCTGTGCTCTCATGGTTTTGCTGGTGATGCTTGAAATGCCTTGCAATCTTATCGGACCAGGCTCCAGACTGTTGAATCAACCGTTGAAACATGTCTTCCTCCCACTTCCTGACTTGATTTACTGTCTATACTAACTAATAGATTTGCCTCTTTTGGACATTTAATGTATAGGGAATCATACAACATGTGATTCTTTGTGATTGCATTCTTTCATGTTGCATAGTGTCTTCAAACTTCATCCATATTGTGGCATGTGTTAGTATTTTCTTTTTTCCTTCCTGAATAATATTTCATTGCATGGTATGCCACACTTTATTTATTCATGAGTGAGTTAATAGACATTTGGGTTGTTTCCACTATTTGTTTATTGTGAGTAACAGTGTGAAAATTGCAAAAGGATTACAATGTCCCCTCATCCTCACCAACATTTGTGGTTTTCTGTTTTTTTTTTTTTTTTTTTTTTTTTAGGAACCATTCCAGTGGTATGCAATACTGTTCCATTGTGGTTTTGATTTGAATTTCCTCAATAATTATGAATACAGAGCACCTTTTCATGCTTGTTGGTCCACCACTCTTTTGACTATGTAGTCTGAAGGAAACTTGATTGCTTGGATACTCTGCAGGTCATCACATCGTCTTATTATATTGAAGCTGTTATGCTGATTGGACCTCTGGAGTGGAAGTGGTAAGTTCTTTGTCTACCTCAGCAATTGCACTTGAACACCAGATGGTAGAAGATAAACTTTCCAAAAATTCTGGGCTTATAAAATTATTTAAGTTTTTAAAAATCTTCATCATGCTGAGACATCTGCTCCAAAGTTAATAAAAAATGTTGTTATACCTTGTACCTCTGAAACACTAACAAAGAACAATTACTGTCAGGCCTCCTCAAGTTTTGGAGATGGCATATACTAGAATTAGAAATACTGCAAAAATTTATTTATTGGGTTTCTTGGAAGAACCATAGTATTGACTAGGGGCCAGAGTATAGGAGGAGGCTTCGTAAGAGATTTGGGCTGCAATATTAAGTAGGCCCTGCTTTTTGGGATATATGACCCATCAAATCCCATGGTGTTATAGGTATTTGTGGTACATGAAGAATTTATGTGAATATCTGGAGCCCTGTGAAGGGAGTTGGAGCACACACCCCTAAAGGCTCTGAAATAAATTCATACCATATTCATCAGGTAAAGTTTTACCATCTGAAAAGCAGCTTCTGTGATGGCCCTAGTGTCTAAGTAGATGCTCAGCACCTGACATGGGACATCAAATGATTATGCAGCCAGAAATGGTGTAACAAATGATAAAGGCAGCTAAGCATGTAAGTAAACCATGGTATCATAGAAGTGGTTATTCAAGACTGGGCCTGAGCTGACCCAGAGGACACAGGTAAGTTGTCAATGATCCTCATATATCCCTAAGCCACCTTATCACTGCTTGAGCCTTTCTCTCAACACACAGTTATTGCCTTTTGGAATATTATCTGCAACCAAATAATGGAGTATAAAAATTAGCGCCTGGTTCACGGTTAGGATGATTTGATGTATTGGTGAGGGCTGCAAATGGACTGGCACTAGACTATAGCCTCACACAGGAATGGTTCTGAAAGACACTGTTGAAAGGACTCCTCCTACGTAGCAGGGCTTTGAGCAGTTTGTGGGGTGATAAGCTGATGTGAAAGGAGAAACTTCCTGAAATAAGAATACACTTGAACTTTTTGTAAGTTGAAACGGATCTGATGGTGAGTCATGACCTTGGAATGAGCAAGTATGAAATATTGAAAGCAAAGAAGTTTGGGAATGTCTGGTGGTAGTGAACAAATGTACGCCACTCATTACTTCTCATGTCAGTGATCACCTACAGGTTCCTCTATGAAAGAGCACCTGTATCTAAATTTTAGAACTCCTGAGTATAAATTGATGTTGGATTTATGGAAACCTGTGCACCTGTAGACCGGGTTCTCTCCTTTCTGAGTTTTATTCTAAGTAATGGCTTCAGCTCCCTTTTGATGAGTCAAAAATACCATAAACATTTTTTACATTGTTTGCAAATGATTGACTCAGCTTCCTCATACATTTCTCCTTGGATACCTGCCTTCCCCTTTCCAAATCAATTTTTGGAGTACATGCACAGCTTGGTGCTTTGTAGACTATGGTGCTACATTGGTTAAGTCTGTTCCTACCTGAATGAGAGATGACCTGTAAGATGTTTATGTCAATCAATGATAACTTTTTTTTGATATAATCTGTATACTATACTCTGAACTCAGTTGAGCACTACTGAGGTAGCTCACTGCACTGAATTGCTGACATGTGTGCTATGCCAGTCATGCTTCTCAAATTTCAGAGGAACAATCGAAGGAAATAATACTGATATGGGGATGGCCAGGGAATGAGAAGACAGATTCTCATTGCCAGTCATAGTTTGTCTAATATCTCTTTCCCTTACTGAGAGACTGAAGGATGCTTTAGAATAATGGGCATAAGAATGAGACAGATTTAGATCTGGACACTTTTTTATTAATCTTCCGATTTTGATTTAATCAAAAGTTCTGTCAGTAAAAGCAGAAACATAATACCCTTCCCACAGAACATCTTGCATTTTGCTGCGTGAATAGCATTCTTTTAGGAATTGCTTCTTATTCATCTTCACAAATCTGTCCTCTGAGACCTGTTTTTTAATATTATAGTCTTGACAATTTGCATTAAAGCTCAGGTTAAAATACATCTTTGGTTTATGAGTCAGTCTCTGCTGTGAATGTTATATAGGTTACTCTTTTTTTAGGTTTCCAGGCCATGAGTTACCCCACCTTTACTATAAGCCAAACCAACCTTTTATTTTTTCAGACAAGTTCAGCACCTCAGAGACTTTTCTTGTTAAGAGAGCAATTCTAACAGAGAGAAGATCTTTGTCATCTATACTTATTTATGTTTATTGCTTAAAATTTGCTTGCAGAAAACAGTGCACAGTAAATATTTGTATGTGATTAAATAAATAAATGGAGGAATTATTTAGTTTGAAGGCTAATGTTATTATTCTTGAATAATGCTACTAATTTTGGTGACATATTCTTTAGTCTATAAGTGATTCTTTAACCATCGTGCATGGCAGCAGGGGTGTGAGCGTTTCAATAGCATTACCGTTAAAATAAAAAGTTAGTTTAAAAACCTAGCAAAATATGAAGGAAATTGGAGAATTCTATGATTTTGTGTGGAACTCAAATTTTGCCTCCATTCAACTTAGCCCTGACTCGAGCCCCTTTCCTCAGCTCACCCACAGAGTAAGAATGTTTGTGGACACTAAAATCTAAGGACGTTCATGGGACTCTACTTCCATTGATTGGATCTATCACAGTGATGAGGGGTAGAATGAACATTTTAGCATGTGTATGGGTAGGCATCCTCAAAAGAGTGGTTCCTTTCATAACACTAAAACAGATTCAAAATATACGTAGTCTCTTCACAATTGTGTCTGCCTTAAAAGTCCCAGGCAATACTGGGACTACCTGTTCTGAACCTTAAAGATCAGCTGTTCTCTTTCCAACTGCTTCTTCTGTGGCTTTACCTCTCTCCCATGTCTGAATTCTCCTTTAAATCCTATCAGAATGGTAGTATGGGATTCAGATGAGGACTAGAAGGAGAGGGTTGTAGGGGGCCATTTGGCGTACTTTTCATATTGTAATGTCTTTGTGTCATTAATGATGCATATCAAATGAGTTCTCCATGTGGTTTAGTATAGCGTGCTATGGGATACAGCTTGGAGAGGTTCTCTCAGGGTAATAAATAACATTAGTGATTGCTTATAAATCCTATAAATATGTGCTTTACATATAATGAACTTATTTTAATATTACAACATGCCTATGGACATAGTCCTATTATTATCATCATCCTAATTTCATTTTGAGTATTTTGAGACAGAAAATGAAGTATTTTTTTAACTTCATACAGCTTTTAAAAGATGTATTTGGAATACAGGTGAAGTGATTGGGTTTTACAGTTCACATTTTAATTTATTTTCTATAACCTTTCTTCATAAACTGAGCATATATTTGATAGACCTTGATTTCTGGATAAACTTTTCTCAGGAACCTTAAATGTGGTAACATGTCTATGGAAATACTGGATAAAATTAGGCCAGTCATTTTACCAATATACATTTAATGCTTACTTTGTGCCAGGTTTTAAAGTTCATCATTGGCCTATATCTCTTGCCAATAACCTATGCAAATAAATATAACCTATAAAATAATAATCAGAATGATAATACAATTAAAGTAAGGATACCTTTGTCTTTTTTAACATTTAAGTAAAAATAAATAAAATAATGATAAAAATAACTTTAGTAAAATAAAATTTTGGAGATAGTAAAATACTGAAGAGGTAAATTAGAATAAAAGAAAGAAAATTGACTTTATGTAAAATTATTTTTCCAAGCCAGAGAAGAAACAGGCTTGGAATTGAACTATATGAAAGCAGAACAAAATAACATTGCCACGTATCTAGGCTTTAGTGGTATTAGTCTCTGATTTGTGTCAGGGAAAAAACTATCTAGTCAGGAAGTTTATAGTAAAATAAATAAATAAAATGAAGCATCTGATAGAAGTTTTTAATTATAAGACACTATACAGTGAAATATTTTTAAAAGTGGTTCAGGGATAGGAAGAGAAATTCAGTTAGAAGATCTAACATTGCCTTTACAATCCTATATCTACCCACTTCTACTTAGGTTGATCAGATTTAAAAACATCTAAGGGAAACTTAACTGTAACAATAAGTCATTTATTCTTAAAGACCTGTAACTATTTTTTCCAGTAAAACATTAAAAATGACTTCGTTCTTCCTGAACTCCCTGAGGCCACTACATGAAACTTGACTTACCTTTTCCACTCAAGACTCATAAAACTGAAGTTTTCTTGTATTTCTACATATGAAATCTGTCCAGAACAAGTCCAGGCATTGTTAAAATAACTAGAATGGTTTGTTCCCCATTGATGTAACCTGGCAGCCAAGGAGAGTGGACTGGGATGTGTATGCGTGAATAATGATGACTTCACTGTAATAGTCAATGGGGGCAATAGATGGGTTGAGTGAGCATGTGTACTGTGTGGACATTGCATTCAAAATGACTGAGTGAATAGAGCAATGAATCTGCATCAAATTTTGCATTAAGTTTGAACATTCCTTCATAGAAGCTATTTGCATGATTCAGAAGCCTGCAGCTATGGGCAACTGGTGATTGGCAGTTGCATCATGGCAACACTCCCACTCATGCATCACATCTCACACAGGTTTTGGCAAAACATCAAATCATGCAGGTGACTCAGCCCCCCTATAGGCCAGATTTGGCGCCTTATGATTCCTGGCTTTTCCCAAAATTAAAATCACCTCTGAAAGGGGAGATATTTCAGACTACTGATGAGATTCAGGAAAATACAATGGAGCAGTTGATGATGATTGGAAGAACTGCGTGAGGGCCAAAGATGCCTACTTAGAAGGGGACTGAGGTATAATTGTCCTATGTACAATGTTTCTGGTATCTTGTATCTTGTTCAATGAATGTTTCTATTTTTCGTATTATGTGGCTGGATACCTTCTGCACAGATCTTGTATATGGAAAGCAACATTCCTCTTCCAACCAAAGTGTTTACACTGTAAAATTAAGCCTGAGATGAACTATTTTGAACAAATGTTTAATTACCACACTATTCCATCTTAGAATATCTTTGACAGTTNGAGTGAGCATGTGTACTGTGTGGACATTGCATTCAAAATGACTGAGTGAATAGAGCAATGAATCTGCATCAAATTTTGCATTAAGTTTGAACATTCCTTCATAGAAGCTATTTGCATGATTCAGAAGCCTGCAGCTATGGGCAACTGGTGATTGGCAGTTGCATCATGGCAACACTCCCACTCATGCATCACATCTCACACAGGTTTTGGCAAAACATCAAATCACGCAGGTGACTCAGCCCCCCTATAGGCCAGATTTGGCACCTTGTGACTCCTGGCTTTTCCCAAAATTAAAATCACCTCTGAAAGGGGAGATATTTCAGACTACTGATGAGATTCAGGAAAATACAATGGAGCAGTTGATGGTGATTGGAAGAACTGTGTGAGGGGCAAAGATGCCTACTTAGAAGGGGACTGAGGTATAATTGTCCTGTGTACAATGTTTCTTGTATCTTGTATCTTGTTCAATGAATGTCTCCATTTTTCGTATTATGTGGCTGGATACCTTCTCCACAGATCTTGTATATGGAAAGCAACATTCCTCTTTCAACCAAAGTGTTTACACTGTAAAATTAAGCCTGAGATGAACTATTTTGAACAAAATGTTTAATTACCACACTATTCCATCTTAGAATATCTTTGACAGTTATGCACTGAGTTCTAAGTTCTCCAGTGAATTCTTACTGAGTTTTAAGAAACATCCAAGAATTACTCTCTCCTGACATCCCTTCCAAAATCCTTAGCCCAGTCATTCTCAAAATATCGTCTCTAAGCCAGTACCTTTGCAATACATGGTAACTCGATAAAAATGGAATTTTTGCTATGTCTTTATCTACTGAATCAGAAACTTTGTTAATGCCCAGTGTTTAAAAAAGGCCTCTAAGTAATCCTGATGCAGTTTGGGAACCACTGGCCTAGATTACATTTTCTTTCTTTATGGTCTAATATGTTCATGCATATACTTCACTCACCATATTTGACACATATGAGAAGTCTCTTTTCTTTTCTGTATTTAGTAATCAATCTTATTTCACCTTTTCTTAGGGAAGTGACTGTGGAATCCCTGATTTTTGCATTCCTTGGTGACTGATAGAATTCGTAAAATCCTGGGGCAGATGTTTGTCTAACCTGCATTTGTAAAGGGTTGTTCTTGCCACTATTTTCCACATAAATGATTCTAATATTTTCTTTTCATGGGAGAAACTTTATTTCTGAAAGGGTTTAAAAACCTAGTGACTTAATAAAATGTCTGCCCTAGATTTACTAGGAAAGTAATGCATAGAATTAATATAAGTTAGATAATTAAAAAATACATGTTGATTTCAACCTCTAAACCAAATGGAGTAGACACACCTCTCTTTACTCCTGTCAGTAAAAACCTTGTACATCATGTAGAAAACAAAAGTAAGAAGACTTACTTTCTAACAAAAGTAAGAGGGAGAGAAGAAGACATGTTGTCTCAGAAGCTCAGGACCTGAGGAACATCATGGCAAGGAGCTTCCTGGATCCTGGGCGCTGTTGTTTTCCCCCTCAATTATTTTACAGAGTGTTGGAGAAGTAGGCAAACTGAAAATAGCCATAAATGTAAAGCAAAAAAATCATAATAATCACTCAGTCTCAATAGCCAAAATATAAGGAAAATGGATCATACAACTTTAATAAATTTACACAATTCTAATAAATCACCATGGAAAAACCTTTGGCCCATCCTTGCCCCCATCAGCAAAGGGAAAAGGAAGACCTAGGTTTCCAAACTTGCTGGCTGTCACGTGTCACCCCTCCTGTTCGTCAGAGTAGCATCAGCAAAGTTCAGGCAGGAAACTGGTAGTTTCATACTTACCCTGCCAAGTCAATATTTGAAGATCAATCAGTACAGTCCTTTATTTTCATAAGCTGAAAGTCACATAATAATATCACTTGACACTGAAAAACCACTTAAAATTTACCGTTCATAATAAAAACTCTCAGACATTCTAGGAGTAGAGAACTTCCTCAACTTGATAATAAACTTCTAAAAGAATGACTGCCCACATCATGCTGAATGGTCTAATAATGAATACTTTGCCCCACGACTGGGAACAAGAAAGGATGCCCTAGCCTACCAATTGTATTCGATACTGTACTGAAGTTCTAAACAGTGACTAAAACAAGAAAAGGAAGTAAAATGTACATGCCCAAAGAAAGCAATATTACCTTCTATATTTGCAGGTGAAATAGGAGTATATATAGAAAATCTAAGGAATCTACAAAAAAAGAAAAACCAACAATTGGGTTCAACAAGATCAGAGATATAAGATCAGTATTTAAAAAAGTTAATCGTAGCCCTGACTGGTTTGGCTCAGTTGGTTGGGCTGCCTTCTGCAAAGCGAAAGGTCACCCGTGTGATTCTGGTCAGGGCAAATGCCCGGGATGCGAGGTTAGTCCCACTTGGGGCAAGTACAACAGGCAACTGATCAATATTTCTCTTTTGTGCTGATGTTTCTCTCTCTCTTTCTCCCTCCCTTCCCCTCTCTCTAAAAATAAATACATAAATGAAATATTTAAAAAAAGAAATTATTATTTAAACCATTAATAGTATATAATCAACAAAAGAAAGAAAGAAAACAAAATATAACCAGAGACATTGAATTAAGAACAATCTAACAATAGCCAGAGGGGACGGGGGAGGGGACAACAGGGGAGAACGGTTTTCAGGAACTACTATAAAGGACACATGGACAAAACCAAGAGTGGGTGGAAGCAAGAGAGGGAGGTGGGTTTGGCTGGGGTGGAGGGTACTGAGGGGAGAAATGCAGATAACTGTAATTGAACAACAATAAAATAATTTAAAAAATAATTGTATATATCAATGTATACTTGTAATAAATATATAGAAATCAAAATTAAAATATAATACTATATTTTTATAGCTCCTCATAAAAATGAAAGTTCATCTAAAAGAAATCTAATAAACATAATTTAGTAAACCTGAAAATGTAAAATAATTTTTATCTTCAGAACTACAGCGTGCTTATGAAATAAATCAAAAGAAAATAAATGGAGAGCTATGTGTTCATAGACTGAAACACTTATTTTAATAGAAATTTAATGTAATTTCTATCAGAATCCAAGCCAAAACCTTTTCATGAATATAGACAAACTTATTCTAAAATTTATATAAATGCGAAGAAGTTAGACAGACAAAAATAATTTTTAGAAGGATAATAAAATAGGGGGAATGATTCTATCCAATATTAAGGTGATATCCAATGCAGCCATTAAAATTCTGTGATTTGGGCAGAGAAATAAACACGTAATGAAACCAGTTGTAGACCCTCACAACTATAGAACATGTAAAAGGTGCAAAAAACATAAAATAAAATATGGATAATTTGGACATACAGAACCATGTGAAGAGTATGAAAATTCAAACTACAGACTGTGAGCAAACCACATATATGACAAAGTTCTTACATCTAGAATATATGTTACTCTTAGAAATCAACTTTAACCCCCCCCAAATCCTCAAAATGCAAAAAATTCAATTAGCAATTGAGCAAAAGAAATGGAAATTCTCTAAAGAGGTTATAAGGAATGCAAGTAATCACATGAAAAGGTTTCATCACTGGACATTAGAGAAATGCAAATTGAAACATGGTGAGCTACCATATCTACACACAGGAAGTAACCTATAATAACAATACTAAGTGCTGGCGTGAGTGCAGAGAAACCATATTACTCATTAAGGGCTGATGGGGTTGTTAACTTGCTTTTACAACCTTGAAAGTGATTTGTAATTTTCTTAAAGTAACTATACATTCTTCTTAAAAATTAAAAAATATTTTCTCATTGTGTTTACTGGGATGATATGGGTTAATCAAATTATATAAGTTTCAGGTGAACAATTCTATACTATATTGTCTGTATATTGTATTGTGTGTTAACAACCTCAAATCAAGTCTCCTTCCATCATGAGTAAATACACTCGTAACACAATCCAGCATTAGCATTCCCAAATAGTTATCCCGGAGAAAAGGAAACTTACACACACACACAAAGCCTGTGCATGAATGTTCAAAGCAGCTTTTTAAATTTTTTTCAATGGCCAATAACTGTAAACAACTAAAATAACATTCAGTACATGAATGGTTGAGAAAAGTATGGTACACCTATACCACGGAATACTACCAGTAATAAAAAAATGAACTATCAATGCACACCAGCTGGATGGATTTTAGAGACATAGTGTTAAATGAAATAAAGCCCATTACAAAAGGTCATTTCCTGTAAGGTTCCATTTATATAGTATTTTAATGACAAAATTATAGAAAGGGAGAATAAATTAGGGATTGCCAGGCTTTAAAGATTATGGGAGATTGGTGGTTGGTATAATTATCATAGGGTATTAAAAGGAGATCTTTCTGGTGACTACATAAATTTGTACCTGTAATAAAATGGTGCAGAACTAAGCAAACATACTGCACCAAAACCAATTTTCTGGTCTGCCTTCAATTACTTAGGAAATAACCATATGGGGAAACAGGGTAAAGAGTACACAGGACCTCTCTATAATTCTTACAACTTCCTGTGAATGCATAATTATTGCTTCAGAATAAATAGTAAATAAGTAAATAGATAAATAAATAAATGAAACCCTTTGGAAAGGCGAGAGAGGAAGGGAACTGCTGTTCGGGGGCACAGTGCCCTGGGAGAGTCTGTGTGATATTAGGGTAACAGCCTTGAGAAAAGATGCCATCACACTCGCTGGCCGCTGTTTGTTTGGTTCTGCTGTTGGTGAAGACTGGTTTATCCATCCAGATCAAGCAAATGGCTTGGTAATTAGATAACTCTAGGTAGGGAATGTGAAAATTTTTAGGAACAGATTAAAATAAGAGGATGGACTTAAGAAACGCATCCAAGAATCAAGGGCAGAGATGACAGTCTTTGATTCAAAAAGGACTTCAGGAAAATGCTATCTAGTCTTAGGATAACCGCTGAGAAAGAAAGTTGAGAAGGTTCTCTCGCCAGGCTTGTTCAGCTACTACAAGTATGTTTTTAAGACACTTTGATGATAAAAACACAGACCTTAGGGAGTCAAGAAATAGTCCCCATATTTCAGATCCTTCACTAAATGTATTTTTTTTAAAAAGACATTGTTATGACTCATTCGAGTCTTTCTGAGGGTGTGATACCTTCTGTGGGGTTGTCAGATGGGATCTTGGTGGGATCTTGAACCCCTCCTACACAACAATTTAGTTTCTGAGGATCCCATATCCTTTGAACAAAAAAGACCATGTAAATTAAAGAGGTTTTTAATGAAAACCAAGCAAAGTGTTAACTTCAAGTATTTTACTTCCTTTAACCTTGTTTGCTCAGCGGGCTGTCAGCAGCAGATGGCTGAATGACTGATACCTTCTCACAGTGTTCGTAGTCATTATCACTGTGTCATTTGAAGTGTTGCTTCCATCCTGTTTATTTCTATCTCCTTCTCCTTTGATGCACATTTTTTCTTTGATGTGTCACAAATGCCTGAAATTCTTTTATGCCTATTTTCACCTGCTATGGAAATCCTTCTTGATATGGAAAGGAATAATGAGCTTGTGAGGTATGAGGTGACTAATGCAGTGTTAAACTCAACAACTGCTTTTCTTAAAGTTCTGGAGGCATGAAATGTGTATTTCTCTCATTAGCACGCATATCAGTGAGATCACTGCTTTTAAAAATTAAGATATTCAGGGCAACCTTCCATTTTATGTCACTTAAAGAAACAGTCATTGAGATGTGTATTCTGTGACTTGTATTGAACATAAAATGTAGGTGATTTATTTAAGTGAATGGTACTCAGTCAATGCTAATTCATAAATAGAATCGCTAACTTACGGATGCTTCTTGGTCTTCCTTTAACCGGTTAAATCCACTCTTGAAAGTGCAGTATTTGGTTCTAAACCTTATATTCTTATATATATTTTCCTTCAGTTCCTCTGTTAGAAAATGTGACAAATAATGAATGTACAAGTTCCACTGCTGGCAAAATTTACACATTCTTTTGTGGTTGAATATTCTAAAAAATGGAATATGCAAAATACAATGCCATTTTAACAGGAAAATGCACTCAAATTGGGAAGAAATGCTTAATGTACTGGACTGGAGTGTGTGCTGTGGAGAGCGTGAAGAAGAGTGGACAATAGAAATCATGCAGAATAATAAGACCATATTATGAATATAGGAACTATTTCTTCTCCTGAACAAATCTCAATTCATAAATCCTGTAATTTAACTTTCTTCCTGATGTTTAACATAGGTGTGATATGCTGAAATAGTTTTAAATACACATTCTTATAAATATTAATGATATTCACTAGTATTTTTCATAGTTCATTATGCTATTTTTATCCTTTATCTAGGATCCTAACACAATTTCGCTATCCTTTTAAATACACGAGACTTTATTGTGAAAATTATTATCTGTAAATCTTCATACTTAATTTGTAAACTCTGTGGTTTTCTTTTAAATAATCATAAAATAAATTACATTTTTTCAAAGCATCGTAATAAAATTTTTAGTCTATAAATCACAGTAAATGGTACAACTTGGCAAAGCAGTTTATGTCTTCTGTGTGATTAGCGTCCACAGCAGTTATAAAAGCTGGTTATGCAGCATGTCTGATGCAATGAGATACACAATGGTTTTTTAAAAAATACATACAAAATATTAAAGATGCCAAACTTGAATTACAGTGTGAAGAACATTTCATTTACACAGGTAGCATGACTACTTAATAAAGTAAATTTAAATGTGAATAACTTATTTCTTAAAAGTGGTTGAGAGCATACTTGTAACTCTGTTTCATAGCATCATTGATTTCTGTCTTTAAAAGAGTCTCTAACAGACAATTAACTTTGTCATGAACTGCATTTTAATGGATATACTAGAGATGAATAATACCTAAAAATTACATGTCAATTTTACTCTCTTCTAAATTAAGCACATTAAGACAAATTAGGGATTGTTTACTTGCTGAAATGGCATAAAATATTTAACTTGGAAAATCAACTTATCTCCAGAAACACAAATGATATTTTATTTATTGAATTTAATATGAAATACTTTGATAAACCAGTTTGGTTTAGACAATTCATATAGCTTTCCCTATTTTCTAATTTAATGAATACATATACAGGGGTTGGTAAAAGTAGGTTTATAGTTGTGAGGACACAAAATACAGAATTTGCTCTTGTGCCATTATTTACTAAGTACTGTATAATTTTCATGGAAAGATACATCAGGCTATTTTTGTCTTTTGGGTTGCTTTTGATTTCAATTTCTCACATATACTATACTAACACTTCTTTTTTTTAAGATTTTATTTATTTATCTTTAGAGGGGAAGGGAAGGAGAGAGGGAGAGAAACATCAGTGTGTGGTTGCCTCTCATGCGCCCTCCACTGGGGAACTGGCCTGCAACCCAGGCATGTGCCCTGACTGGGAATCGAACCATAATGGTGTGGTTCGCAGGTCCATGCTCAATCCACTGAGCTACACCAGCCAGGGCCCTATACTAACACTTCTTTTAACAAAATAATATACTGAATTTTTTTACAGCCTTCTTATTTCTTCTTTGCCCGCAAGCAAAAACCTTCAATGTGGTATTACTGACAATTTTACCACATGTTTCTTGTCAACAATGTGTGATACGAAGTCAACACACTGATGTGTAACGTGAAGATATTGTAGTGCATTGGGGGGTTGTATGTGAGCTAAATTGGGAAAAGAAATAAAGCAAAGGGAAAATTATGCATTGCAGTATGTACCAACATAAACAGAAAAACTGTGACGGTGAAAAAGGTGAACGTTTATATATAGGAAACTTTATATAGGCACCCAGAGGTATACAAAATAAAAAAGAGAGAGAGGGAGGACTAAGAGACCCACAGAGGGCAGGTCATGATTCTTGGACAGCTATTCTGGGCCTGAGAGAGGCCTCAGGTCCTCTTTGAACTGCTTCTTGAATCTGAACTAACTCAGTGTCAGTATGTGCAACCCCGAGTGACAGGGAACGGTGCTGCTCCATTTGAAATGCTTTCTCCCCTCATTCCCTGCCCCAGAAAGGGGCTCAGCCTCGCCCTCCTGGGGTGGCCCGTGTTCCTCCTGCCTGCCCTGCCCCACTGCCCTTCCAGGGCAGCTCATGCCCCCCACTGTTGCTTGCCATCCCCCCCTTTCACCTTGACCTGCTTCAGTTCCTCTCTTGACGCCCCTGCCTCCAAAGCCTGCCTTGTTTCCCCTTCCTTAGCTGCCTTTTAGTTATTTATTCTGTACTTGTGGTTTGGGGCTCTGAGGAGAATCCTGATCTTTTACCTCTTCCCCTTTGCTCGGAGGAGGGTGGGAAGAGAGGACAGTCTCTGTGCTCTGGGTCATCAGTGGAGGGGGAGGGGCATCATGCCTAAGCATTGTCCCTCTGTGGGCCATCAGGCCAGTGTGCCCACCTGCCTGGCCTACATCCCAAAGAAATGTACCATCCCATCTGCATGTGGGCACCGTTGCTCCCAGAAGCTGAGCTGGAGGAGTGCAGCCCGGGCTGGAGGCAGAGCTGACTGACATGGCTGGAGCTGACCCTAAGCCCTCCTCTGGCACTTGCTGGATGTGCCCCCTGCCCTCCTCTCAGGAGGGTGACCCCACATTGGGTAGCGAGTACCCAGGACCGGTTTGACTGACTTGGGTTAAGGATCCTATAGGGGTAAGGGAACAAGAGATAGGGTTGTAGTGCCCAATCTCCCTCTGGGGTAGTTCTGCGTGTGGCTGAAGTATGGTTACAAACTGGTTTTTAACCCAAGAATTGTGACTATTTAAAAAAAACAAACAAACAGATTTTGGCAGGAATTAGAATAAATCCTGGGGCCTGGGCTCCTCTGTCCCTGAACCTCCATCATCTCCTCCCTCTAAGGGGAAGCCAGAGGGAAAGGAGGATCTCAGCCAGCCTCCAGCCTGCTTCCAAACCACCTCTTGGAAGTAGGTCGAAGGTGAAGGGAGGAAGGCCAGAGGCCATTCTTCCTTCTGAGACGCAGCTGAAGTTCATGCCCTAATGCATCCTTTCCCATCTGGCCTCTCCCTTTCCCCTTTCTAGTTGGAAGGAGAAGTGGGAAGTAGTTCCTGAACTGGTTTGTCTACAGCGCTTCCCCATTGTTCCTAGGCCTGCCCTCAGGGCAAAGCCCCCTGCCCAGGCTTGATAAGAGGTGGGCTTGGTTCTGCAAGGACCCTGAGGGAACAAATCGCTTTCCTTCCTGGGAGTGTAGGCCCACCTACCCTGTAGTTTAACAGGGACTAGGAGCTTCCCCCATGCCCCTCCCTCTAATAGCAGACTGTGTGAATTAAGATTCTTATCCTTCCCACCCAGGATGTCACACACCCGGTATGCTATCATTTGTCTGAATGTGTGCGGAGGGGGTTCTGTACTAATTGCCATGGCTGGTGGATTTTCCTTCCATGCCTCACTCCCCTCTGCACGCCCAGGGAGTGCACACCGGTCTGACATTACCACATGCACACCTCTGCACACCCGTCTGACATTACCACATGCTGGGGTGATTGGGGGAGGAGAGGTGGGGCTCACTCTATCTTGTAGTCTTCAGATTTTTATTCTTACTTTTTAATTAATTAATTAATTTTTAAAGAGAGGGTAAGAGAGAGTGAAAGAGAGGGAGAGAAACATCAATATGCGGTTGCCTCTTATGTGCCCCACAGAAAGGACCTGGTCCACAAACCAGGCATGTGCCCTGACTGGGAATGGAATTAGCAACCCTTTGCTTTGCAGACTTGTGCTCAATTCACTGAGCTACATCAGCCAGGGTGAGATTTTTATTTTTGCATATGTAATCCATTTTGTACAGGTAGCTAATTTTGTAAGTAATATGTATTTCCCCTGCCCCCATGGCTACTGATGTAAATAAATTCCATCTCCCATTGGTAAATAATAATAATAATAATAGTAGTAATAATAATTTTTATCTTTGAATTTTTATTTCAATTTTTTATACCTTTTCACTTTCTGTTCCTTGTTGGACAAGTTTCAATCAAATATCCCAAAGTAAAATAAGTAACTTGCTGTAACTTCCAGTGCTCTTAAAGAGATTCATTGATATTTAGCAGTAAGTATTCTCTACACAAGAGACTAACCCTGGTACTTTTGTTGAACTATGGCTTTCCATAAATTCTGATTAATCTATTGAAAATGGATCATTAGTCTGCATGAGATTACATCTCATGAACATGAGAGAGTAGACAGAATATTCTCCTTACATCTCTTTCAATACAGTATTTTAAAAAATAACTTCTTATCATCCTCTATATATAGGAATACTTTTTCAGATTTTATTATTAGGTTTGAACTATTATAGAGAATTATTTTTTATATCATCATCATCAACAACAATAAATAAGTTAGTGCAATTGTTTCCAACAAATTTTTTTCTTGATTATCACTCAATTTTTAAACCTCTATAATTTACTTGGACTTGAACTTAAATATTATCAATATGGTTTTCAAGATCATCTTTTCACAAACTTTTATTGATTTGGTCTTTAACTTTCCATAAGCTGGTATAATATCATGTAAAAAGTCAGTAAAATCCAAATCAGCTTTTAATATTAGGACCAAAAGAGTTGTACTTAATTTAATCAAAGTTGATCATTTTGAATTTTCCTCACAACTCTTCTCAAACAGAATATCACAGCATCATAAAATATTATATTAATGTGATAGAAATGAATAATATCATCAATATACTAAAAAATAATATAACGAGGGATAGAATAAGGAATCTAATAGTCAAAATTTGGGAATGCTCATGAGAATTACTCATCTGAATATGTTCCCCCCATAGCAACGGGGGGAAATGTCAAGAATTGCTAATGTAAGTTAATCAGAGAAATATCTAAAAGAATATTTTACATGTGTTTTGTATGTTCTTGTCAGCAACTTTTCCTGGAAAGTAGATTATTAGTCTTCTATTGCTGCTTTAACAAATTATCACAAACTTAGTGGATTACAGCAATAAAAATGCACTATCTGTTCTGTCGGGCAGATTTTTGATGCAGGCTTCACTGGGCTGGAAATCAACACGGTTGCAGCATCACATTGCTTTTGGAGGCCCTAGGGTGCAGTCACTTTCATTGCCTTTCCAATTATTAGAGGCTGCCCACCTCTAATAATTAGAATGTATATTACACACATTCCTTGGCCCTGGGCCACCTTCCTCTACCATCAAAAACAGCTGCATCGCCATCTTTACTGCTATTGTCATACCTCTGTCCCTGACTATAAGTGGGAGAGGCTTTCAGAGACTCGTATGATTAGATTGAGCCTACCTCGATGACTTAGGATAATAAACTTGTCTCAAAGTTCTTCACAACATCTACAAATTCCTTTTGTCACGTAAGGTAATGTATTCACAGTTTCTGGGAGATAACAACATGGACGACTTTGGGTAGTCATTATTCTTTCTACCCGGTAGAATATATTAGTGCCAGTATGTATTATTTGAAGGTGATTTAACACAAAACTTTAAATATTCCAAGAAGTATTTGAAGGTGATGTAACACAAAATTTTACTTTTGTGTTACAACAAGGTTTATTGAAGATGATATTTCTTTCACTTTTAAAAAGTAAATGTTGTATCGACTCTATATTGCACAGATCACCTTAGTCTTGGAAAAGCTGTGGACTGTGTGGTTTTATTGTACAATGTTATAGTGCCATCATATTTAAAAATAATTAAAATATACAAAATGTCAATTAAAATTGTATTGACAACAGTATAAAGATCATTTTTTTGTTTTTTTTATTATAAAATATTTTATTTATTTATCTTTAGAGGGGACAGGAAGAAGAGAGGAAGGAAACATCAATGTATGGTTGCTTCTCATGCATCCCCTGCAGGGAACTGGTCCCTGCTGGAAACTGGCCTGCAACCCAGGCATGTGCCCTGACTGGGAATAGAACCACAATCGTCTGGTTCACAGGCCCGCGCTCAATCCACTGAGCTACACCAGCCAGGGCCTAAAGATCAGTTGTTGCCTGATGTTACATCGTAGAAAGGAATGGATAGGTGGAAAATAGAGAATTTTTAGTGCAGTGAAACTATTCTGATATGGTACTATCATGGTGGGTACATGCCATTCTACATCTTTAGAACCCATGGAATGTACAACACCGAAGGTGAACACTAATGTAAATTGTGTAGGCTCACTAGGTAATAACAGGTGTATTCCAGTGTAGGATGTTGATG
Organism: Sturnira hondurensis; assembly: GCF_014824575.4. Taxonomy (NCBI): domain Eukaryota; kingdom Metazoa; phylum Chordata; class Mammalia; order Chiroptera; family Phyllostomidae; genus Sturnira; species Sturnira hondurensis. The sequence continues at coordinate 410,710 of NW_028082296.1, forward strand.
GTAGGAAGGCTGTGCGTGAGCCGTAGAAGGATGTACATGGGAACGCGATACCTGCTACTCAAGTTTTCTGTGCATCTGAAACTGCTCTAACAAATAAAATCCGTTCAAAGAAAAAGAACTCATTTCTTACTTTCATTTTTATTATTGATTAAAGACAGTGCAATTCTATATTTTTTGCCTCCCTGGTAGTCTTTTTTTATTCTTTCTATTTCCTTTAGCTTAAATGCATTCCGTACTCTATAAACTCTGTTATTCACCAACTCACCCACTGAAACAACACAAAACTCCTCCTGAGCCTAGCCTTTCAGATTTTACCCTTTCCTTCAGATCTTTACAAGGTAAGTTGACTATTTTTTCTTATAAAATCATTGTTTTCTTCAGACCCTCTGCTTTTTTGTCTGCTGTATGTCACCATGAGTTTAGACACTTCTCGCAAGAGGATGAAGATGGGAATAGAAATGATTGAGTTGGTCAAATGGATTGGTAATTGTAGGGTTCTCTTTTGACCAGCAGGGGGATTGGTGGAGAGGAGATATTTTTGGCTATTTTTATGTTAATATGTTGTATATTTTTTATTTCATTATACACTGAACTTGTTCCAATTGTTAGCCAAGGAAATCATGACAGCCTTTTCCTGAGATGGCAAAAACAATGATTCCAGTTAACCAATTCTCTTTTCTCTGGGTCCCTTATTGAAAGTTATCCCATCTTCCTGTATATCAAAGAATGGATTTTTAAGAATATGTAACTGTACTAATTAAAAAGATTCTCAGTCTTTTCTCCAACATGTTATCCTTTTTCTCATTTTCTTTCTTTGTACAGTAACTCTGTGATGCTCTATCTCTTATAAGCTGAGCATTCATAATCTGGTTCTGTTCTTTTTGATAACTACTTTCTTTCTGCTAGAATTACAGCCTCTTTTAGCCATTTTCTACACTATACCATGAAAGAAAATTATTTAAAAGCATTTATTTTAACCCTTACTGCTCAGAATCTAATGAAGCAAAATGGCCCTTCTAATGTAAAGAAATAGACACCATATTTTTCAAAATAAAACACCATTCAATATTGCCCAGGCAGCTGTACTTGGAGGGAAGTCCAAATTTCTTTCTCTTCGATATACTATTCAATGTAGTAAAAGAGGGGACTATGAGTGGATTGAGCACGGGCCTGTGAACCAGACAATCATGGTTCGATTCCCAGTCAGGGCACATTCTTGGGTTGCAGGTCAGTTCCCGGCAGGGGCCAGTTCCCAGCCGGGGATGCACAAGAAGCAACCATACATTGATGTTTCTCTTCCTCTCTCCTTCCCTTCCCCTCTAAAGATAAATGAATAAAATATTTTTAAAAAAGAAAAAAAAAGAGGGGACTATGAGACTGTAGCAAGTATTGGAAGAATAATGCAAAAAGAGTACTGATGATCTTTAAGTGAAGGAAGAACAGGATGAGTGTTAGCAACAGGAAAGAAGTAGAATATAGGAAAATACCTTAGAACTACAGGCTTGGTAAAAAGTTTTTATAATAAATCACTAGATGATATATTGGTAGATGGTTAGACAGATAGATAGATAGACAGATAATAGCTAATCTCACTCTAAAGTTTCTTGGCATACTCTGATTGGCTAAATAACTGATTGAATTATGTATTTGTTTAGGAGAAATTCAATGACTAGCTATTGAGCACCTCAATACATGAAACAGACATTCTGTCAGCATTTCTTTGTAAAACTAAAATGATTTGGATACAGAGCCTTGTTTAAGGTGTATATATATATGAATATACATAAACTGCTATGTATATTCATTCTCTTCATATATATATATATATGAATATACATAATAGTTTTGATGCTGAAATTATTATAATAGTCTAGAGAAGGAAGGGATTCTGCATAGGAAGATCTAGAAAAGCAGCCTATAGCTTTGAATCAGTAGGAGTGAGACATCTAGAAGTTGAGACAGAACAACTTAGGAGGCAGGAAATGAGGAAAAAAGGCAGAAATAATAATTACAGTAGAAGTTGACCTGAAAATGTGTGTTAGGGTATCTATGAAGATATCTGAAACTGCAGTAGTAGAAAACTGTATTCAGGGTGACGAAATCACAAGGGAATTTCCTCTTTCACAAATAAGGTGTCCCAAGGTAAGCAGCCTCTAGCCAAAGGAATTTAGTGTTTCAGTCATATTTTATATGAGTCTCTCAGTTTTGCCCTTTTCGAGATGCTGACTTTCCTTAAGTGGGCCTCCTTCATGGCTACAGAGTGGTGGCTAACAGGCACTGGGATGTCATTCCTGTTTGTTATTTGTCTCTGGAAGACTCGGGGTAGGAAAATCCGTACTGAAGGTAGAAATAGAATCTCGTTCCTCTTGCCCTCTTGGCTTATTCCTTGACTTCCCAAGGCTACTAACCCTTGCTGAAGTTTACCCACACTGATTTGCTTAGGGACTAAGATGAACCAGGGTCTGGAGACAAGAAAAAATTAAGCACTAAATCAGAGTAAAGTTTTGCCAGAAAAGAGATTTCCATATGTTAACACAAAAATAGTGTCCTTAACCAACATAGTTTAAAACTATGCTATAGTTAATGCAAAACATCAAGAATTGGAATTTGTATGCATTCTTAAATGCATATTTCTAATAACGAAATCATACAAATACTTTGAAAATATTAACACAGCCACAGCTACAGGGTATGAGGTAAATTAGAATTAGTAAAGGAAAGAGGTGGGAACAGATAAAGTGAAACACTAGGGCAGTAATGAAGGAAACAAAATTAGTCAAACAGCCAGAAAAATGGAGATGATGAGGCAGAAGCAAGACATTTGATTGAAAAACACTGTGAGGATTGTAAAACTGATTTGATTTAAGGGCAAGGAAAAACAAAAGGTAATATGTTTGACTGACCGGATGGAGATGCCATTATCTAAGATAAGTACCATAGAAAGGCTCTTTGGGCTGCGGGAAGATGAGGAGTTCAGCTTCCTCTCACTGAATGGAAAGAATCAAAATATATTTCTTTTGGTATTAATTTAGAGAGCGTACACAGACTGTTGTCAAATGGGGAATGTAAAATCATAAACAACAAAGGCCATGAGAGCATGTGCTTTTGAAAGAAAATTTGAAATATGAAGAGGAGAAATAAGCTCAAAACAAATTTATTAAATTTGTTATTTAGTTCTCTTCTTAATGGTGACATATTGAGGTCTGTCTGGAAAAAGTCAAGCCACTGTTAATATAGTGAGGCATCTTGTATGACATTGATGTAACCTGGCAGTCAAGGAGAGTGGACTGGAATGCACCTGCATGAACGATGATGGTTTCACTGTACTAGTCAGTGGGGGCGGTAGTTGCTGTTGAGTGAGCATGTGTACTGTGTGGCCATCACATTCAAAATGACTGAGCAAGTAGAGCAATGAATCTGCATCCAATTTTGTTAAGCTTGAACATTCCTCTGTGGAAACTATTTGGACGATTCAGAAGGCTGCAGCTACAGGCAACTGGTGATTGACAACTTCATCATGATGATGTGCCCACCCATGCATCGTGTTTCATGCAGAATTTTTTGGCAAAACATCAAATCACCCAGGTGACTCAGCCTCCTACAGCCCAGATTTGGTGCCCTGCAGCTTCTGGCTTTCCCCAAAACTAAAACCACTTTTGAAAGGGAAGAGATTTCAGATCATTGATGAAATTCAGGAAAATAAGATAGGGCAGCTGATAGTTAATAGGAGAACTGTGTGAGGTCCCAAGGTGCCTATTTTGAAGGGGACTGAGGTGTCATTGTCCTATGTACAATGTTATTTGCATCTTGTATCTTCTTCAATGAATGTCTCTATTTTTCATATTACATGGCTGGATACCTTCTGGAGAGACATTGTACATATATGTATTTTATACAGATAAATACAGAATAGCATGTGTTCAATTTAGAGAGAAAATTATAAGTTTACACTCTTTTTAAATGGAAATTAAAATTGTGGATTTTTATTTAGCTTAATTTCATATTTGGATCTCTTTGCTTTCATTAAATATCTTGATTCTAATTAAAATAATTATCTATGCTTTTTAAAGTCAACATGAATATAATAATTCCAAATAGTAGTACCAATTTTACCACCAAAAAATAGTGATACTAATAAATGTGTTTTGGTCAATCCTTATCATTAGCATTTATTCAAAAATGTTTGTACAGGCAACACACATGCACTCTTTCTTCTATTTGTGATTTTGTCACCAATTTTATGTACAACTAGGGTGAACTATTTTTTTAATATATTTATTGTTTGTGCTATTATAGTTCTTGCTTTTTATCCCTGTTCCAACCTTCACCTTCCCATCGTCTCCCCTCCCTCAGTCAGTACTGATATTATTTTTCATGTCCAGGGGTCATGCATAAATGTTCTGGTTAAATCCCTTCAACATCTTTCATCCAATCCGCCCTTCCCTTCTGGCAGATAGCCAAGATCTAGAACCAGCCTTAGTGCCTGTCAGTAGATGAGTAGATTAAAAAAAGCTGTGGTACATTTACCAATGGAATACTATGCAGCAGTAAAAAAGAAGAGACTCTTGCCTTTTGCTACAGCATGGGTTGAACTGAAGAATATTATGAAAAGTGAAAGAAGGCAGTCAGTGAAAAATAAATCCCACCTGATCTGACTTATGTGTGGAATCTAATGAACACAATAAGCAAATAAACAAAATACTGGGTTGGCCAAAAAGTTCATTTGCTTTTTTTCCCATAAGATGGCTCTAGTGGCACTTAGTTGTCTTTAACTACATTTGAAACAATATTTTTAGATTGTATTGTGACAGTTTCATATTGGCATGCATTAAAATAAAACACATCAAAATTTGTGAATTTTTGTGCAGCCATTTTAACATTGAAGATAGAAGAAAATACACAACATTTTTGGTATATTATGCTTTATTATTTCAAGAAAAGTAAAAATGTAACTGAGGTCCAAAAAAAAAGATTTGTGAAGTGTATGAAGAAGGTTCTGTGACTTACTGAATGTATAAAAGTGGTTTGTGAAGCTTCGTGCTGGAGATTTCTCACTGGATGGTGCTCCACGATTTGATAGACCAGTTGAAGTTAGTATCAATCAAATAGAAACATTAACTGAGAAAAATCAACATTACACCATGAGGGAAACAGCAGACATACTCAAAATATCCAAGTCAATAACAGTATTGGTGAAAATAAAAAATGTGTCTTATTTTACAGAAAAATCATTACAAACTTTTTGGCTAACCCTATAGAAACAGACGTATAAATACATGGAACAGACTGACAGGGTCAACAGGATCATCTATATTTATTTGAACTTTTCTAATTTAGAGAAAATTTTTTCTTTATTAATTTCAGTTATATAAAACACGTGTAACATTTAGATAAATATTCAAGTGATTTCAAAACCCAGATTATAAATCAAGTTATATTCAGACACATCTAGTTTCTGTACATATCTACTTAATGCTGTGTCCTCATCTTTCAAACACTTTTACTCATTTTTGGTTTCTTTAAATCTCTTCCTTTTAAAAATGAAAACACTTATACACATATATGTTTTATTCCCCTGTACACACACTTAGCATGCTCATAAAATAGTTTGCATATTGATATTTTACTCAATAGTATATCCATATACATTCATAATATTATATTAGTAACTATACTATGAGGTCTTTCCTACTAATTTTTAACAACTTTGGGAATATATACTATAGTTTATTAAGCTAGTCCTTTTAAAAGGGTTTGGAATTACTTCTAGTCTTCTGCTATTATAAGTCTTGCTACTATGTAAAAATTTTGCATATCTTATTGAATTCTGGATTATTCCCCAAATGGTAATTCTAGGTCTGTGGGAAATTCAGATAAACTATTGCTAGATATCACCAAATGTACAGTCTCTATTTCATTTTAACCAAATAGGATAGATTGTTAAACTTTTGGAGTTTTGCTAAACAGATACATCAGAAGCAACTCAGTTTAGTTTAAATTTAAATTTTTCCGACTATGGTGAAGGTGACCATTTCTTCATGTAGTTAAAGATAAGTTTCTCCTTTCTCTTCTCTCTAATTCATTCTTTACTCATTTTCATTTTGGTTTGATGAACCTTTTCTTCTCAATTTGTTATATACCCTGTATAATGACACTTTCTCTGCAATGTATTTTGCTTTGTTTTGTTTTGTTTCTTTGGTTTGGGAGCATTAACCACACTCACCACAGTGCTCTTTCCCTCTCTGACTCCCTTGTTTTCCTCACACCCTCATCCTGGGAATAAGTGCCCATATTCCAAAGTATTAGCACAGACTGGAACAAACACACACAAAAACAACAAACCAACAAACGTATGGTTCTCTTTTAGTAGGACAGCCTGATCTTTACAAATTAACTTAGGGATAGGAGATTGAGTATGAGAACAGAGTATCCTTTAGGACTGGTCCTGTTTACTTTTGTTTCTAAAAAGCACTTTAAAATCTTCTTATCTGTATTTAAATTAATTTGTTTGTTAAACATACACTTTCTCCATTATATTTTAACAAGTTTTTTTTTAACACAGAAACTCATGATTTTACTAATTTGATACACTGCTACCTACATTTTTATGTTTTTAATTGTAGGTTTTTTAAAAAATTATCCTGTCTGGGTTTTCAAAATATTTATAATGTCCTTAATACAGAAAATGTTACCCTTTCTGTTCCAATGTTTTGCATTTAATGCGTTGGCTACCACTTCCAAATCAATTTTATTAGTAAAGAGATAGAAAGATGTCCTTGATGTTTTCCTGAGAAGATTCTCAGGACGTCTTACAGGATTATCATTTGAACAATTTAATTTTATAATGTCACAACTTTAATAAACTCACCTTGCACTGGTGTCAGTTCGAGGTACGTTTAAATCGAACCAGGCAGACGAGTTTTGGTGACTGTGATTAGTGTAAATGTAGCAGAGGGAAAGAGCTCGGCTACATTCTCCCCTCATCACTTGCCCTCCGCCCACATTTCCTTCTCCTAGCCCTTACGCTTACTACGTCTAGATGAGCATTCAGGACCGAAGTCCTGGAGATATATATTGCTTTCTCTCACTACCTATGTTTCAAATATTGGAGATATAAAGAACTCTTTCTTATACCACTGATGAGAGTGTAAACTGGGGATAAGAAATGTTCCCTAGGGACCAGGTAGACCTGTGGAAGTGCTATCAGAATACAAGCCCAGCTGGTAGAAATGCTTAATTTTCCATTTGTTAGTGTACTTGCCTCAGAATCCTTAACAGGAGACCAAATGATTGAACCAACGAAGGAACTGAGCATTGCTCCAAGATTTCTTGCTCAAAACATGTTAAAATTCATAATTCTTCCCCAAAAGAGATAGTTATATAAAAATACATTTAAAATCCACCATGAATAGAATGTAATAGCTGTCAAATCACAAATCTTATGTAGAAGCCAAAATTTCTCAAGCTATTGAAAATGTCATTCTGTGGATGCACTTCTCCTCATCCATTGGACTGAGGGACCTTCATTCCAAGTTCTTGGTTATGGCACCATCTCCATTTTTCACAAAATATACAGATGCTCAGAATAATATATTGTCGTTTGCAAGGTCTCCGTTTGTGCTTTGCTTGGAGAGTTGCTGTAAACTGGCTCAAACCTTATGGCTTCTCTGTCCACTCCCTCTTTGGTGATAAAACCAACGAACTGATTCTCATTTGCTGGCACACGTTTCTTAAGTTAAAACTGTGTTCCTAATTCCTTAGAAGCCTGACAATTCTCCTTCTCCAAGAAAATATAGTGCGTAAAAGACCTGTTACAGTTTTTAAAAGTTGCACACTTGAAATATTTTAAGGCAAGATATTAAAATTCTAGCAAAATTTTTTTCAGGAGCCATCATTTTCCAACAAATTTGTCACTGTTTGCAGGAACATATTAGTGCAATGAGTGTGACTGTTTGAAAGTACCAAGACATAGGAAGGACATAAGCAGAGAAAACAACATTGCTTTAATTACTGGAAAAGAAAAATATAGTTATGTTAACATCTGCAGAGTTCATTAGCACATATAAAATAATATCAATAATGTATAAACATGTATATTTATGTGTATACATATTATAAAACATGTGTTATCTCTATGATATGTTTATATATCAATTATATAGCTATAAACTATATAAAGTTATAAATAAAAATCATGTATATGTGCAAACAATGTTTCATTTATAATTGTGCATAGTTTACAATTAGACCACTAACAGATGGTATAGAGAAGTTTTGCATATACAAACTCTCATATATACAAGCAGCAGGGCTGGTAGTCCTGAGGCTAACACACACACAGAGAACACTTCCTGTTGTACTTAACAATGTTTCTAATTCCACTAACCTTAAATCTGTTATTTTCATAACTACCAAGCCTATGCCTTGATATTTTAAATTTTTATTTGGAATTTTTTCAAATATGTTAGATCATTTCATGTGGAGATGAAATTCTAAAGTCCTTCTAAGAAAAATGGTTAAGGTGTTTACATTTTCAAAAAAAAAATAGTGGGGAACTATAAAGTATTATAATGCTAAAGATCAAGATGAACAAAGACAACACAGGTTTCTTCTCAATGCTTCTGTAACCAGAGTAGAAATTGTGAAAGTATTAGATAGTATAAAAATGTCCTTTTAAAATGAAAGAAATAATTATAAAACAAAATGTCAATGTAAAAATACCTGCCATTTTCTATGTATTTGAAGGAAAATAGAACATTTTAGGTGTGAGATTGAGACACTAAGGGTTTGCTATCATGCTTAGCTATTAACTTCTCATTATAATTCATTCTCCTTTCCAGAAATTAAACCTGAATGTGGGAAACAGAAACAGTCTTCTCTTTTCCGCTGCTATCATTGTCAATCTAACTCTCTCTGCTTCAGTGAACCTAAATTACTAAAGTAATATAATGGGAAGTGTAATTCGATATTGTGAACAAATGCATCGTAATGCAAATGGCCTCACATTTGAGAGGGCCTTTCTGGCCACTGAAAGTGTCCTCTGATGAATACTTGGCTGGCACCTCAGAGCCCCCATCACAATCTTCTACTTGTTACAATCTGAAGTTATCTTTCTAACTCGAAAATATGCGAACTTTAATTCCTTACTATTATGCTATTTTTTAAAAAATTGTATTTTATTTTATTTATTTATCTTAGAGGGGAAGGGAAGGAGAGAGGAAAAGAAACATCAATGTATGGTTGCTTCTTGTGCATCCCCTGCTGGGAATTGGCCTGCAACCCAGGCATGTGCCCTGACTGGGGATCAAACCGAGATCGTGAGGTTCGCAGGCCCGCACTCAACCCAATGAGCTACACCAGCCAGGGCCTATTATGCTATTTAATGGATTTACTTGAACCGTTTGACTCACTAGAATTATTTGGTTGATCATAATGCAAGAAAAGTTGGATGTTTTCTTGTGTTATGGAAAATGTACCTTTGGAGTTATGTTAAGGCTCCATTCTTGATCTACTGCATGAAGCTCAGAAATTCTTTCTTATCCTGATAATTTTGTTGACAGTGAATACATAGAGCGTGTTGAAAAGTAACTGCCTTTTATCAACTGGAGACTTTCTGTCTCTCTGTCTCCTACAATCTCTGCCTTTTTCTTCATTTTTTCAAAACTTCCTCTCTCATCTACAATTTTCTTTTTCTTCTCCTTTCTCCTCTCTTTATTTTTCTCTTCTTCATATTCTCTTGATTTCCATTTTGTTCCTTTTGTTCCTTTGTTCAACATATCTTCATATTTCGTTAGCAATTCACCTGGAAATAAAGTGGTGATGGATGAGACTTAAGGTTCATTACAATAAGAAATAAAGATCAGCAGTGACAAAGAAGAATGGTGAGAGAGAAAGGAAAACAATGCAAGGGCAGGCTTGGTATAAGCAAGAAGAGCAGCCACACAGGCAGAGGTGAAATTAAATGATGGAGAGAGTACAAGGGGTTTGCCAGAAACTGTAACACAAGTATTGGTTTGAACTAATGAGAGGTAAGGGATTTTGAATTGACTAGACATTTGAATGCTACAACAAAATTACACTTTTTTTTGTTGAAAAAAGGACAGCACTTAATGCATGGATGTGGTAGTGTTTCTATTGCTACTCTATTGATTCTAAAATTAAGCTGGTCTTATAGTTTGATTTCTGTTGGATTTTGTTGGCTATAATAGAAAGTATGTTGGCTATAATATAGAGACAAAAACGGGAATTATTTAAAAAGTGTTCAATAGTATTAAGATAAATGAATGAATAAAAATGAGTCTGAAAGTTCTTTTTCACCTCTAAAAATCTTTATAACTGTGAAAGGCACAAAGTAAAATTGGAGCTGTTGGAGATGACTCTGGGCTGAATGGTTAGGAGAAATAGCTTATACAATTTGAAATGTAGATATTAGGGATTACCTATTAAAATCTTTGACTATTCACTACAATGACTATCTCAACTGGATTATGTAAATGCTTTATACTTTTTCTTTTAATTCTATAATTTCTTATTGATTAAACTAGCTTTATGTGAGGTTAGTTACTTAACCCACGTATGATATGAATTAAAGGTTTGGAGAGTTTATAAAAGATGAAATCAATATTTGTAGGGCTTTAAGGCTTAAATAACTTAGTGAAATTTCTTTATGGTTTTGTAAATATTAAGGATTTTCACATGAACCTAATAAAGAGCAATAAATAAAATAAATGAGTCAGAGGCAGTGGGAAAGGAATAGTGGATATTGAAATTTAAATATTATGAGAGAAATTACAGAAAAAATAAAGATTGCTTTGGATAGCCCTTCAATCATCACATTTTGTTTTGACTTTTCAAGAGGCTATTTCAAAACTTGACATAAAATTCTGCATTTTATTTATTGATTCATCAGCCATAATGTGAAAATAATGTTTTTTTAATTTACTGTGCAATGTGAAAATAATGGTTTTACTCTTACCATATCAGCTCTCTTTTACCCAAAATATGATTATATATATTCCTTTGGTTTTTCTGTTATCTGTGTACTATTGATTGCCATTATTATTTTCATCAATTTTGAAATTGATGAAATTTCTTTCTTCCTTCTAGCAAGGAGTTTATTTAGCATGTAAAGTGAGAGTACACTTGAAGAGTCCTTTTGAGCAGTCTGCTCAGAGATCTGTCTTGGCCGCTTTAGAAAGAAAATCACAGAGGCAGAGGAAATGAAGGAGCTAGACTGCATGGATTCAGAAATAAGTTACAGAGGCAGAAGAAACCCCCCAGGGACAGGTCCAGGGGTTAGCCCAGGATGAGCTGCCACTGCACACTGCTCCTCTGGTTGCAACTCTCATGGGGACCCTGGCAGTTTAGGAGAAATCAAGCAAAATACAGCCTATAGAAGAGAGGTGTGGGTATGCTCTAGAGAGAAAGCACGCGCTGGGTTCTTTGTCTCAAAAGTTTTTATCTGGTTTCTAAAAGCAAGAATTTTAGGGGCAGTATTAGAGGAGGACCTCACTAGAATATTAATCAGCTTTCCATAAATGCCATTTATTATGCTGATTCATCAAAATGAGCATACAATATCAGGGTTGTGGTCTCTACCAGTTGGCAGGGCTTCATTCGTCATTGCATCTGGTCCTGATGTCACTATGGTGTTTAGTCTTGCTGCTTTTCTGGGCCCGGAGCTGAAACACACCGAGTGAGGCCTAAATGTTATCTGTAGTTTGACCAGAACTCTTTCTCTGTGGTCAAAACACCTGAAGATTTTCCTATTTGATACTGATCAGAACCTCACTGTCCTAAGGGCTTATTGCTTAAGGAAGTGATCATGAAAGGGAGGAGGCAGGGATGTCAGGGTGCTGAAGGAGTCCAGTTAGAATCAACTATCTAGCTCAGTTTCCCCATTACAGTTGCCAAGAAATTTTCTTGGCTTCTGACTCCTCTTACTATTGTATCTCAGGTTTACAGTTGTGAGCATGTAAAACACATACTTTATTCTTACCTTGTTATTTATTAATTATTGTATTACTTTCCTATCAACAACTGTAAACCTCCTTTTGCCCCACTCTATATGCTATTTGACCATGTTCTACCCAACTCTTTGACCACAAAATAACTTAAGTAGTGCTGTCCAAAGTTTTGGTGTCTCTACCCCACAGTGGAAGAAGAATTGTCTTGGGCCACACATTAAATACATTGCAACACATAATCACAAAAAAATCTCATAATGTTCTAAGTAAATATAAGATTTTGTGTTGGACCTCATTCCCAGCTATCCTGGGCTGCGTGTGGCCTGCAGGCTGTAGGTGGACACCCCTGATAAAGTCCTAAAATTCTTTATTTGCATTCATATGTGAAGATTATAATTTGTTTGCAAAAAGTCTTTTGTTCACCCCCAAATACATATGTTGAAACCCTAACCCCCATACCTCAGAATGTGATGCTAATAACTTTGAAAACAGACTTTTAAAGAGGTAATCATTTTTAAATAAAACCATGAGAATGAGCCTTTATCCAATCTGAGTAGTATCTTTAGAAGAGGAAATTTAGACACACGAAGAGGCATTAGGGATGTGCACGCACAGAGGAAAGAACACGTGAGGACACAGTGAGAAGGTGCTCATTTGCAAGCCAAGAAGAAAGGCATCCGAGGAAACCAAACCTGCCAACATCTTGATTTTGGACATCCAATATACAAAACCAAGAAGGTAAATTTCCTTTGTGACATTTTCTTAATGACAACCATAGCAAAATAATGCATGGTTTAAATGGATTTAAATTGCTACTGAATAGATTATTTTAATAAGATCAAGAGAAATAATGATCATTCTTCAAGTATATTATATATTTTGTCTGAAGTATTTACTCATATATTTATTTTGCATTACTTGCTATTGGCACATCCTCAAAATTTTAAAACTCTTAATTACACACACTAGAAATTCTATTTACTCCTTATCTCCCAAGATACTTCTCTTCACAGATCATGCCTTCCTGCTGTGTGTATGTTTCTCTAGACCTGTTGGAGAGCTCTCATCTTGGACACAACATTCTGGCCATCTGCACTGTGTGCAACATTTTCTCAATCCCAAGTCCTCCTCTTTCTTTATTTCTAAATTTGTTTCATTGAAGTACATCTTCAAAGAATTTTCAAGTAAAGATTGATGTCAAGTGAACTTTTATTATTTACATATTATTACCATGTTATTGGCATAATTCTATCCTTAAACTAGATTAAATATCAATTTAATACTCTTTTCTATGGTACACTGTTACTGGATTTCATGGAATTTTAGAACCAAAAAGAGTCCATGGGATACAGAATCTTGAGTCTGAAAGCATAGCTTATCAAAAGTCTCACATGATAGACACATGATATCTAGTATAGATGATACTTGATGTCTATAATTATATACTTGAGTGTGTGTATATATATACATATATATACTCAAATAAATAAAAAATATATGTAGTCTATCTGGAAGAAGGCCAGCCATTGTTAACATAATGAGAACAGTTTGCACAACACTGATATAACCTCACAGCCAAGGTGAGTGGACTGCATTGCACGTGCATGAACAATGAGACTTTACAGTCCTAGTCAAGGGGACGATAGATGCCATTGAGTGAGCATGTGTACTGTGTGGTCATCGCATTCAAAATGACTAAGCAATTAGGGCGATAAATCTGCATCAAGTTTTCTGTTAATCTTGAACATCCCTCCATGGAAACCATTTGGCTAATTCAGAAGGCTTTCAGGGATGATGCAATGAGTGCAGTGCAAATAAATGTGAGATAAACACTTCAGAAATGGTCCAGAATCTGTTGAAAGTGATCCCCATTCTGGAAGGCACGTAACAAGCAACGCTAGAGAATGTTTCAATCAATCTGTTAATTGAAACCCAAACATGTATGGGTTTCAATCAATAATGTTCGGCAACAAACAGTGCAAAAACTAGAAGTTGATCTAGGGATTCCAAAAACTACTATTTCCAAAATTTTGACACAGGATCTTGGCATGAAACGTGTCATGCCAACATTCATTTCCTATACCAGCTCCTGCTACCAGAGCAGAAGGAACATTGTGCTGCAGTTGCTAATGACTTGACTAAAACTGACACCAATGAACTGGATTTCCTCAAGAAGGACATAACCAGAGATAAATCTACCTGGTCCACAGCTATGATTTGGAAACAAATGCCCATTCATCCCAATGGAAGTCACATGGTTCTTCATGCCCGACAAAGGTGCAGCAAAATTGCAGCAAGATCAAGACGATTTTAATTATGTTTTTTGATTAGGAATGAGTTGTCCATCATCAGTACACTCCTCCAGGCCAAACATTTAAGAGTAGTGCTACCTCAATGTTCTTCAATGTTCGAGAGATGTAATACAATGAAAACGGCTACAGCTATGGGAGCCTGGTGATTGGCAGCTCCATCATAACAATGTGTCTGCTCACGTATCACGTCTCTTGCAGAGTTTTTTTGGTGAAATGGCAAATCACCCAGGTGCCTCAGCCCACCTACAGCCCAGATTTGGCACCCTACAACTTCTGGCTTTTCCCCAAACTAAATCACCTTTGAAAAGGAATAAATTGCAGGCCATCAATGAGATTTAGGAAAATATGACGGAGCAGCTGATGGTGAATCCAACAAAGGATTTTGCAGAGTGTTTTGAAGAGTGGAAGAGACGCTGGGAGGAGTGTGTGAGGTTCCAAGGTACCTACTTTGAAGGGGACAGAGGCAGCATTGTTCTATGTACAATGTTTCTTGTGTCTTCTATCTTCTTCAATAAATGTCTTTATTTTTTATACTGCAAAGCTGAAAACTTTCTGGACAGACATTTTGCACATGCGCAAAATGAGTTATATTGGTTATATACTTGAGTTATATTGGTTATATACTTGAGTAGTAAAAATGTTAGAGGTGAGGAATCATAAGAGGAAGCAAAATATGATGAGTAAAGAAATTATAGAGCAATGACATGTTTTTGTCTTCTGTTAATGTTGTTTTCAATTTTATTTATGGCAACACAAAGATAATCCTTCTTAATAACCAAAATTTCTATAGCTGCCTTTAAACTGGTAAGTACTTGTTTCTATTGTAAATGAAACCTCTACAGGTTAAAATTGAATACAACTGAAAATAGAAGAAAGGCTACATTCCGAAATAAAACTTTGGTCACATTGACTTTCTTAAAAACCTAATGATTAAAATAGCAAATACTGTTCTGGCTGGTGTAGCTCAGTGGATTGAGCATGGGCCTGTGAACCAAAGGATCGCAGTTTGATTCCCAGTCAGGGCACATGCCTGGGTTGCAAGCCAGGTCCCAGCAGGGGACACAAGAGATGCAACCCGACACTAATGTTTCTTTTCCTCTCCCCTTCCCTTCCCTTCCCTTCCCTTCCCTTCCCTTCCCTTCTCTTCCCTTCCCTTCCCTTCCCTTCCCTTCCCCTCTAAAGATAAATAAATAAAGAATAGGTTAAATAAATAAATAAATAAACAAACAAACAAATAAATAAAATAGCAAATACCCAAACTAAATTATTCCTCCCATTGTCAAATTTTTATAATAAAACCTTGGCCATGGTGGAATTTTTAGAAAATCATGCCAGTCTTACACATCCAGAATTAATTATTGATTTGTATTCATCTATTTTTGTACCTTAAAAATCTCAATATATCTATAGTAAATCAATTGGTATATTTTTGTTGGTATTGTTTTTGGCTAAGAGCATTGAAATATCTTATAGCGAGAAGTACTTTGAATCATTAAAAATATTACTGTTCTGGTAGACGTTCTGGCTCTCTAACACTATAGCAGTGTAGTGAAGTAGAGATACCAGATCAAGCCCCAGCTACACATGGTGCCAGTCAACATCAATTAGTTCTGGTGACCATGGGCAAAGCTTCTAAAGTCTTTGGGGCTCACTCAGTTTTTTCACCTGAATGTTTAGGAGTCTATCATGCTAAATCCGTGCACATTTCAGGTAGTTTTCACAATCACTACTATTACTATACCTTTTGTCGGATTAGATCATTTTTACTCTTCTCTCTAAGTCTGTAACATTTTATAATTTTCTTAAAGATAGTGCCATTATTTCTTACTTTTAACAAGTCTGACACAAATAATATGTAACTTATTAAAATGGGCTCTGGGCATATACTCTTACACTTCAATGTAGAATATGCAATGTTGCTTAATGACCAGGGTGTTTGTGCTTCTTTTAGACTGTAAAACAGAATGGTCCTTTGTTACAATAAAATATTCCAGTATTGCACCATCTGTGTTTTATCAATTACACTACACACACTTTGTGTCAATTAGGCCATAGAACAAAAGGTAGCACTTCAGCCTTCAGGCTGAATCATTTATTTGGAGCTCACTGATATGATCTTAACTCAATTTCAAGTCTCTCCCCACCCACAGCTTGTGGAGGAAGACTTGCAAACATTTTTTCTTGGAGTGTCTGGAGGATGTAGCAACATGACAAGTAGTTTCAAGGGGTAGAAAAAGATATACTTTGTGAATAACAAACTCTCTCAAAGAAAAAAAATGGATACACATAGCAGTATTTATAACATTTTTGTTTTAATTTCAAAGAGCCACCAAGCACTTCAGAAATGTTAATGATGACCTGGTTCTGTGGGATTCACATCTCCTGTCCTGGAGATAGATTCATGTTTAACAGCGCAAGGGGCTGACAGACCTGCAGAAAGCTCTGCTGGATTTATGATCATACGGCTGAAAGGGGAGTACTGCTTATTCCAAGCTGTCCATGCTACAATATGTATCTATCACAGAATCAAAGGCGTGGGCTTCATGCATATGCAAAATGTGATGGATAACATAGCATTCGCCTCCTCTCAGATAGAAGTATTGATGAGGCATTATAGGATGCTCTGCCCACATCATTGCTAGTGGAGACAACATTATGCTTATAAGAGGAGTATTAACAATCATTTAAAAACATTTAATGTGTTTATGGGAGATACCATTGTCTTGCTTCTTCTGTTTAAAATATGTTGGGTGTGCTTTGGTTGGTATAGCTCAGTGGATTGAGCATAGACTGTGAAGCAAGGGTCACTGGTTTGATTCCCAGTCAGGACACACGCCTGGGCTGTGGGCCAGGTCCCCAGTGGGGGCCATGTGAGAGGCAACCGCACATTGATGTTTCTCTCCCTTTCTGTCTCCCTCCCTTCCCCTCTTTCTAAAAATAAATAAAACCTTTAAAAAATGTTGGATGTTTATACCCTGGTTGGTGTGGCTCAGTGGGTTGAGTGCCAGCCTGTAGACCAAAGGGTCACCAGTTCAATTACTAGTCAGAGCACATCCCTGGGTTGCAGGCCAGGTCCCCACTAGGGGGTGCAGGAGAGGCAACCACACATTGATGTTTTTCTCCCTGTCTTCCTCCCTCCTTTACCCTCTGTCTAGAAATAAAATAAATAAAATATTTTTTTAAATGTTGGATGTTCAGAATCCTATGTTAATGTAACTATAGACTAGTACAAGTGTAACTATTATTTTCAATATTGATATATTTACATTGCTGAATTCCTCATATACAGTAAATGGCTGACTTGAACAATTATGACATGTAAATTCTACAATGATGAATCACATTGCTTGCACAATTACAAACAGGTGTTGAGATTCTGTAAATATACACACATACAGGTGCAGGTATAGTCATGCACATGTGTGTATTAAATATATATTAGATAACCTTACTATGCTTTGTTTTATAACATGTGCTATTAGTCACCTTCTAATTACTAATAGGTAAAATTTTTAAAAAGTCTATGTAGACATGTATTTCAGTTTTTTCACTCCATCATTATATGCTAATATAATAAAATTCATGGCCAAATTTTATTTATTCATGTCTTTATTCATTCAGCAAATTTTTAAAAATTGCTAGACCCTAATCCAGGCCTTAGGTATATAAAGAGAAATATCATGCATTTCTTGTTTTCAGAAAAATCATTTTCTCCTGGGAGAGAAAAATTGAGTATCAGTAAATAGAACACTATTAGAACACTGAACAGGCAGCCCATAACTCTGACAGAGATGAATGTGGCAGAGTTGATTATACAGAGGAGGTAGTATTTTGTTACGGTCTTAAACACTGAGCAGGAGATGCCAGCCAAAGCCAGCATTCCTGTCAGGGTTCTAATTGTAAAAATTAAAACACATTTTTTGCACTGACTTCCATAACAATATAGCCCCAGCAGTATCAAGTTCAAGTGAAACAAATTTGTTTCAACTCGAAAATCCAAGCGACCTACTGATATACACTGCCTGTCTCCCATACCCACACATACCTGGTTCGAATTAGACTTAAAATTGGCTTTTTAACACAGGATGCTGTACTTCCAGATGTACCACACTCCCCCTTGTCACATACCCTGGAGGTACTACTTACAATCACATCTGTAATCCATTTTAACTGTTATATGTTACTTTCTTTTTCTTTTTTTCCTGCCTCTTGTCCTAATCTGCTAATGCAAAATTCCACTCAGGGGCATCCCTATTGGAGGGTCTTCCACACCTTCTGTAAACCATACCCTAGGTGTAATAGGTTACCATGAGACAGCCTTCTTTTCTCTTATCTGTTCTTCTTTCTTCTGGGTAGTGATATATGCCATTTTTTTTAGGCAAGAGTGTACTTTGCCCGAACCCCAAAACTCTGTGTGCCTGAAATAGCAACAACTATCAGATCTTCCAGGTTTCCATAGGCAACTTTATTCCACGTGACTGCCAACACATGTGAACCCTCCTGGTTCTAAAACTGCTTGATTATTTATTGAAGTCAGAGAGAAAAATTAAGCTCATTATGAACAGTTTGTTTTCCTACATGTTCAGCTCACTTCCAGAAATTTCCTTCATCCCTCAAGTCAATAGATTACTGTCAGGCCATAAACTGACCAGGTATAACCACGAAGGCCTGAAATACCCGAGTGCAACAGTAACAAAATATAGAGTGATGTTAGGTTGAATTGTGCTCTCCACACCCTCCCCCAAAAAAGGCTATGTTGAAATCTGAACCTCTAGTTTTTCAAAGTGTGAACTTACTTGGAAATATAATGTTCACAGAGGCAATCTATCTAAAATGGGGTCATTAGGCTGAGTCATAATTTAACATGTCTTCTGTCTCTATAAAAAGAAGAATTTGGTACAAAGAGAAAGACATGCACAGCCTGAGGATGATACGAAGATATACAGGGAGACCACCGTGCAAAGATAAAGACAGAGGTTGTAGCAGGCGTCTAATGCCAGAGACTGCCAGCAAGCCACCAGAAGGTAGGAGGGAGGCACGGAACTGGGAGGCACGGCTCCCTCCCAGTCCTTAGAAGGGACCCACCCTGTGGACTTCTTGGTTTTGGAATTCTAGCTTCCAGAACCCTGAGACAATAAATGTCTTTTTTTTTTTTATAAAGCCACCCGGTTTATGGCAATTTGTTGCAGCAGCCTAATTACTAGCAAACTAATTCCATAGATGACGACCAATCCCACTTCCCTTCTTCAACATGGTTTACTGCCTCACATTATGAAAATAAATGCCTGCCCTCCTCCCCACTAGATCTAAGATTTAGAGGTGGTGGGTACTGTGCCTTATACATTTGTGCTTCTTTGCAGCTCTAGCCTATTGCTTTCCATACGGCAGGACAAAAATTAGTTTTTGCTAAATATATTTTAAAATAGAAGAAAACGGATAAATTGATGTAAACTGTCATGGAAAAACAAAATTATTTGCTTCATTTTGTTTAATATATACCTATATATGTACACATTTTCTTAAAACCATTAGTATTTATGACTATGAACTTCCTATAAAAGCAGATATATTTTTTAGAAATACCCTAATGGCTGTGTATTTGTAATTTTATGAGAGCTTGTTTACTTCATGAATATTAATTATGATTTTAATCTCACTCTATGTTTATGCAACTGAAAATACAATGTTGATTATTACATTATTTTGTATTACATCATAATACTTTTTTAGCAACAGTGAACTAGACTGATTTAGAATACCTTAATATAAGCAGGACCACAAATTAATTTGAAGGTTAGTAGTTAAATATATCAAAACCACAATGCTACAGACTAATAGGCCCTTCTATACTATGGATTATCTCTATTATTATCACTGAGACTTCTATTAGCTCTATTGTAAGCCTGTTCATTTGACTGAAAAATTGTCTTAATACTAATACATCACCTATTCTGTTTAGGGGATGACATGTCATACTGATACAGGACCACTGTGAATAAGAGAGATGGCTATAAATGATTTTTTATAGGAAATCTAAGGTTTCTTAGAAAACTATTTTTTCTCACATAAGAAGTAAAAACAGTACTGATGGTATCTATATAAGCACATACTTTGACCATATTCATACTGAAAAAATAAAAAACAAAATTATTGGAAATATATAATTATGTATCTTGAAAAAGATTTTATAGAACATCAGTTTAAAAATTAATCTTAAAGAGTTAATTAATTTATCAGGATTATTTGACTAAATTTTTTCTTTTAACTATCTATTTGATGTTTTATGGACACAGACAAAGAAATGGAAATGTAATAATATGTGGTAGTGGGATGAAATAGAGGAGAAATACACTGCAGAGTGAATTTTTTTTATGATCCTGGTTTCATTTGTTAGTGTTAGGTCAAGTATTCAGTTATATTTCTTGCATTTGAAGTTGAAAATGAGCAATAGCTGAAATAATGACCTAAATTCATATTAGAAAATTTTCAGACCACAAATCAAATCAATTTTTTAAAGATTTTATTTATTTATCTTTAGAGGGGAAGGGAAGGTAAGAAGGAGAGAAATATCAATGTAAAGTTGCCTCTTGTGAGTCCCCTGCTGGAAACTGGCCTGCAACCCAGGCATGTGCCCTGACTAGGAACTGAACTGCGATCGTATGGTTCGCAGGCCCGCGCTCAATCCACTGAGCTACACCAGCCAGGGCATTTATTTATTTTTAGAGATGGGTGAAGGGAGGGAGAAAGAGAGGAAGAAACATCAACGTGTGGTTGTTTCTCGTTTGCCTCCTACTGGGGACCTGTCCCACAACCCAGACATGTGCCCTGACTAGGAATCAAACTGGCAACTCTTTGGTTTACCGGCTGGCACTCAATTCAATGAGCCACACCAGCCAGGGCTCAATTCTTATATATAAGTACAAGTTATGCAGTTTAAGTTAATTAGTAATAAATTTGGCTGCATGACATTTTAAACATAAAAATTATTAAAACTTCTTTTCACAGAAAATAAATTTTGAAAGAAAACAATTTGATTTATGATTGGAAATGATAAAAGCAAGATATCAAAGCGACTAAGGATAATTGCTATTTAGTTACAGAAATGATTAACACAATTTTCCAAAAAATCATCATTTTGATTAAAAACCTACTCTGCAAGCTGTTGATGATTGGTAAGTACAAAATAGACGATGGAGACAAGTTCTACCCACAAGCCATTATTTTTTAAAAAAACAGGACAAATCAATGTATAATTGAGGGCTGACTTAGGTAGTTCGAACTAGAAATGTTTTGGGAGGGTCTTTTCACCCACTAAATTCTCATAGGACTTTCATATCTGTTGGGAAGAACCGAGTTCAGTTCAATACAGTGCATGAAAATTAACCACAAGCACTGGTTTCAAGGATCCTACAGCGTAAGAAGGCAAAACGTAATATGTACATGTAATTACACCAGGAAATGGTATGTTGTACATTTCACAAAAAATGTTGGAGGCACAGAATAAAAAGGGAATTCAAATGTGTGAGAAGCTACTACTGGCTGGGATGATAATATAAAGTACCATAAGTATGAAATTTGCCAGGTTGGCGAGGTGGGGTGAGTAATATCATGAACATCCTCCCTTCGGAAACTCTTTTAATTCAGATCTGAAATTATTTTTTGAAGTGGCATTTTATTCTATCTTAATTCATCTTTCTTTTTATAATAATGCAGAGACCATTAATCATTATACATTATAATAACATTTTACTCCTTTTCACTAAATTCATTTTAACTTTAGAATTACTGAACTATATCTCTAAAAACATGTTAGCATAATTGAACAGGTAAAGAAGTCAGTGAAGCTAAGTGTCCTAGGTGGACCTCATGGAAGACAGTAACTACAAGTGAAACTATGTTCACCCTTAAATTTCCTATTCTTACTTAATAATGCATAATATTTATTGAATAATTATTTAGTGTCTAGTTTTTTGCATACATTACTTACTTAATATACCTAGAATTTTATTTATTTGACTACCTTAAAATCTCCATCTTATAAATGGGAATTAAGTAATCAGGTTGCACACTTAGTGATAAATGGAGTGGAATTTAAACCAGGTAGTTTGACACCAAAGCCTCTGTGCTTAAATCATGACTTTTTTTGTGGAAACCATGAGCTCCTTAATTATGCCTCTTCATGGTGCATTTATTGCCTTCAATTTCAGAGTAGAACATTCATAATCTAAATTACAAATTCATATAATCATATTTTTATGGTATCCTCACAGTCTGAGAACTTCAGCATATAGTAATACCCTGAGCTGGTATGGAGCAATATACAAAACTATCATATGATATTATCTTTCATTTTGTTTTAACAAAAATGTCATTTCACTACTCACAAGCAGTAATTTCCTGTAAGAGAAGATGCAAGCCTTGACATCATTCAAAAGAGAAAAAAGCTTCCATAATTTTTTCCTCATTACTTTTTTCCCTCAGCATTCTTAGTAGTTTATATTACTTCACTATTTATTAGTTTTTATTTGAATTGTAGTATGAACTATATGTTTGATTGCTCTGTCTGAAATATTTGCTTCTTGATGTTTACATAATATATGTACTATATACTTTCATATCTCTTTTAAATTTATTTTTATGGTGACATTCGTTAATAAGATCATTAGATTTCAGGTATATAGTTCTATGATACTAGATTTGTGTATTCCAGTTTTATATTTCTTAAGTCTACCTTGTGCGGCTTGGAGGAAGTCTTTTCAACCCTGTGACTTACAGTTTTCACAGGTGATTGAGCTGGTATAAGTGATTTCTACAATTTCTCTTATCTCTAAATGGTATATCCTAAATAACCTCCATTGCACAGAGGTGAGATCTAGATGGCTCTGACCATCAGGGTGATGAAGAACACACTGTCACACTGGGAGCTACCACCTAGGCTGGAGAGTAAAGGAGCCCAGACTGTGCTGGACTCTAGGGACAGGCCAGTGCAGCGAGTTATCATGGGAACAGTCGAAGGAACACCCTTCCACGTAAAGGTGAGCATGTAGAGTTATGGTGACTTAATTTCTAATGCCCAAGTCTGTTCTTTGCTCACCTTACCTCAGGAACTTTTATTAGACATGTAGTGTTTAATAAATGGATGGTCAAATAATCACCTGCTATAAATAATCTTTTACAAAGTATTATAATTTGAGGTTACTATATTTGTGCCATTTATTTTCCATATTGCATCTTATGTTAATTTTGTGAAGTTTGCATCCATTATATCTGTGAGCATTTTATCCATTTTGTACACAGTTTACAATGAAATGTTTTACCTGTATGGATCCCAAAGCTATATGTTAAATGTTAAATGAAGAAAACAAGAAAGATAGGGTGGATAAACTAAATTTTGGTAAAGTTTTCATTAATTCTACTCTTTAGAAGTTAGGATTTAAAGTATCATTTAACACTGAATGGATCATAGTGGTAGTTATAAAAAAATCAGAACATTATATAAGTTGTCTTCAAATTTAAATTAGTAAATTATTAGTATAATAGGAAATAATAACATAAATGAAACAAAACCAAGCAGAAGTAGCTCAAATTATATTCCAATTTTCAAACCTTGCTCTGTGTAGTATTTGCTGTGTGTAGTTACAAGAAGTTCTCCTTCAAATGACATTGCTTTCTAACAGCAATCTGTGAAATTTCTCACATAAGGAAACCCTTGTTATCTGACATCCCCATCTACCTCTGCAAACAAAAAAGGAACAGGAAATATTTCACCAGACTGCTGCTATGAAGCTTTGCTGTTGGAATAGAACAAAAAAAAAAAAAGGAGGAACCCTAAATAATTTCTATGTCACCAGAGCGATTGTTTCCTCAAGCCAATCTTCCTTAAAAGTTCTGTTTAGAAACCACATGTTGAATATTATCTAAATTAAATGGAATACCTCTTTTCCTCATGACTAACATGACAAATACACAAACCTTTGCTGGATATATTGTCACTAACTGTGAGAGAAGGAACATATATTTGAATATGAATTCTCAAGCTTTAATTATTTGCTATCCAAACAGCCCTGTTAACCTTAGTCTGTGTATGAGATTCTCCCTCTGCCTTAGTTACTATAAAAAGTTTCTATGTGTGAGCCTATAAAAATGGGTAACACATACAAACCCATCTATGTTCATCAACCTAAGCCATAATTATAACCATATTTTTGCATTATCAATATCAATATTAGTGTGTATAATATCACATCTTGTATCTATTTTGGAATATAAGAGGTTTGCTTTCTTTCAACAGTTATATATCACATTATTCAATATTTTCTTTTAGTTTATGTCTGATTTGATTTATAAACATTTTAATTTTTATGAATCATACTGAAAAATCATCAGATTAAGAATCTGAGGTCCAAGTGAGTTAACTGGGATTCTCTGAGGCAGGAAAAGTTGTATTTCATATCAAATTACAAGAAGCCTATCAATGACTTAGATTTATAACTTTTAAAAGAAAGGCACAAAAGGAGAAGAAACAAAGCAGAGACAAAAAAATGAATTGGAAGGGGAAGAGAAATGTAAATGACAACGAAGCGGTGAGGGTCAGTTAATTTCTTGCTTGCTCTTCACCACTCTTCACCAGTATTTCTCCACCTTCAACCTGATTCTCCATCACTGCTTATAGCAAAACAGCTCTTCCGCCACCTTTATTACTATCATCTACTTAATCTGTGATGGTCTTTCCTCATTCATTACAGAGTTTGATATTTTTCACCATCTTTATAGAACCCAAAGTTCCATAAGCCTCTTAGATTATTTGACATCTGAGTGGGTGCAGCATCGCATACGGCCTTATGTCCTGCTTCTTCCAACCCGGCATTTCTGTATCTTTACAGCTTCCTACTTTACATTTTCTTGACAAGAAAATGACTGTGGGAATCTATTTTACACTAATTCTATCTTGTTGTCTAACTTTGTTTTTCTACATTCTGTTAAGTGGTACCCTAAATTGCACTTATCTCTTTACAGATAGGTTGCAATTTTGTGTTTAAACTTTCTAAATGTGGGTACAATAAAATCTTTTTTTTCTTTTTAAGCTGGACTTCTAAAACACTAAAAAGAAATCCATTTCTTGATTTTAAAAATAGAAATTTTATGCTGTAACTACATTTCAATTAGGTTTAATTGCTATGTCTGTTTCTTTCTATGCCAGAATCATATTGTTATAATTAGTGAGAAGAAAAATACTGTGCCCTAAATTCTTTTCTAATTGTTTTTTTCTTAACTTCATAGTTATTTTTACACATTTATTCATGTTGATTAATTTTAGAATTTTTGCCACTTTGAAAAATCATCATAATGGGATTTCAAACAAAATTGCATTTAATGTGTAGGTAATTTGGGGAAAACTAGCATTTTTTGACAATCAGGCTTCCAATTTAATAATAAATGTGTTTCTCTATGTCCTCAATGTTTTATTATGACTTATATTTTATAACTTTAGTGTAAGTTCTGTACTTTCTTCTTCAACTAATTTCTAAACATCATTTTGCTGTTTATAATGGCACCTTTTACCTATTATATTCTCAAAGACATAATTTTTCATAGATAGGGTAAAAATATTTTTGTGTACTTATGTCTAACTACCTACTATATTTTCATAACACATCTAGTAGTAACAGGTGAATCATCTACAAGGAACAATGATTTCTTTAAAGTAATTCCTATAGTTCTATTTAATATGACATTACTAGAGTTGTTGAAAAATATGAATGTCAATAGTCATTGTGTAAAATTTCTTTTTTTCTGATAATAACTGAAATGTTTCTAGATATTTATTATTAAGAAAAATGGTAGCTCAAAGCAGATTTTATTTTGTTATAATTTTTACATTATTTTCTTTATTTTTTAGTAGTAGGATAGTTATTTTACTAGCTTTAGTTCTTAGTTTTAAGATAAATAAATTCTAAATTTTATTAAACACTCATTAGGAAGTATTGAAATGGTTTACTTGTTTTCCTTGACATTTTACTGCACATGGGAAATATTAACATATTTCTCAATCTGGAACAATGTTTGAATCTCTTAAATATATTTCTGTAGCTTTTGAATATGTTGTTAACTTCTATTTGCTAATGTTTATGTAATGTTCATATCACTATCAATAAATTACATTTTCTGTAGTAGCTTATTTGATTTGCGTTATCTTAGACTTTCACTTTATTCTACTTTCTATAACAAGTACTTGAATTACATTCTTGTTGTATGTGATGTATATTGATACTATATCATTTCATTTTCAGAATAGTTAAAACATGGCATTAAATCTCTTATTTAACATAAAAATGTTATTTAGAGAAGTATGTTGCTTTTGCATTTCCATATAGGTTTTATTTGTGCTAATGTTAGAAAATATGGTTAATATATTATCTATACATTATTTCTCCAGGTTTTAAGTTATAAAAGTATAATTATAAAAAATTGTAAAAAATCTAATAAATATAAATGAGCACTTTTTAAAAATCTTAATTAACTCATTAATTAGATATAAAACCAGGAATATGTTAAACTGATATAAAGAGTTTTTTAAAGCTAGGAATATATAAGCAATATGATCAAATAATGTCAGAAAAAGTAAACTGGCTTAGATACAAAATGGACCCACAGAACAAAATCACTGTGGTAATTTGCATCTCTAACAGGCAAATCTACACATTAAACTCTGGTCCTGCATAAATGTATGTAGGTTTTTTAAAAAAAACACATCAAGGTCAAAAAGCAATTTTTTTGTTTATTTCTTAGGTCTGTATAATTAACCTATTAATGGGGGGGGGGGTGGCTAACAAATAGTNTTAATGGGGGGGGGGTGGCTAACAAATAGTTGCCCATAGACCCACTACAAGACCAAGACAATTATAAGGTTACAGAATGATTCTCCTGGCTCACACTTCGTCACCACATTAAAAGGGATCCAGTGCAAGAGTGGAGGAGGGCTGAAAGGGCTGCACGATGTTGACTCTCTCTAAAGGGTGTTCTAGTGAAACCCGGAGACAGCAGGAGAAACAAGAAAAAGGACACAGCGTAATTTCCAGCCTCTAGCGTCTATAGCAACATAAAATATTTATCACTGACCAGTTTCAAACTAGATTAACAAAATACCTCACATTAAATGCAAAAAGGTAAGAAAAAATAAAGTCTGAAAAGACAAGCTTCAGCACAAGACTCAGCTATGATACAGATATTGGAATTACCAGAGAAGGAATTTAAAATAATTATGAATAATATGTTAATGACTATGATGATAATGTAAACCACATGCAGGGACAGATGACGATGACAGTAGAGATACCGAGACTCTAAGAAGGATTCAAAAGGAGGTGCTAAGAATCAAAAGCATTGTAACAGAAATGAAGAACTCATGTACAGCTGCAGACGGGACGTGGTCAAGGGTTGAATCAATGAGCCTGAAGATAAATCACTAGGCACCTTCACTTTGAACTCCAAACTGAAGTTCAAAGTAAAGAGAAGAGAATGGAGCATCCAAGAACTGCAGCACCATTTAAATAGTGCAGCAGGCACATAATTTGAATACTTGAAGGAAGAGAAGAATGGCCCAGAAGTAGTTTCTGAAGCAATAATGGTAATGTCAAAAATTAATGAAAAACATGAAAACATAGACACAGGAAGCACAGAAACCACCAAGCAGGATAAATTTGAGAAAGACATATGTAGGCCTGTTATAGTCTAACTTTAGAGAGAAAGACAGTAGAAAGACAATAAGAAATCTTGGAAGTCAGAGGAGAAAAACAGCTAAAGGATGGAGGAATAAGTATAAAAATTACAGTGGACTATTGGTCAGAAAGCATGCATAAAGAGAATGGATTAAAACATTTACGTGTTGGAAGAGAAATGCCAGCAATTAAAAATTGCTATGTCCAGCAAAATATCCTTCAAAACAGAAGACAAAGACTTTTCCAGACTAACAAAAAGTGAAGGAATTTTTCAGCAGAAGTCTGACCTGTAAGGAATGTTAAAAGTTTCTTTAGGCAGAAGAAAACTGAAATAGAAAATGTGGAACTGGAGAATATTATGCTAAATGAAATAAGTCAGTCAGTGAAAGACAAACACCATATGATCTCTCTTGTAAGAGGAATCCAATGAATAAAATTAACTAAAGAACAAAATAGAACTGCAGGCATGGAAACATGGAACAGATTAAAAGTTACCACAGGGAAGAAGGGAAGGGGATAATGGTGGAAAGAAGGGGAGGGGACCAGATAAAGAACATGTATGAATGACCCACGGTCATAGACAAGAGTGTGAGAATTGACCGTAGGAGTGAGGGATGGGATGTACAGAATAGGGGGCAACGGGGGAGAAAATGGGAAACTGTAATGGGATAACAATAAAAACTGATAAAAAATGAGAAAATTTGGATCTACATAAGAAAATAAAAAATAAGGAATAAAATAAATTATTTTATATATTAAAAATTCTTAATGATTCCAAAATGTATCTGTTTAAAATAGTAATAACAAATTCCATGATTATAGCATATGGATAATTTAAGTGACTGACAATAATGTCACAAAATATGAGAGTGAGAAACTGGTAGTACACATAAAGTAGTGTAGTGTTCTTTGGAAGTAGAATTATATTAGCTGAAAACACATATTGTAAAAACTTCTACCAATGTAAACCTGTCAGAATTGCTAAAATACAAAAAAAAAAAATCTTGACAATCCAATGTCTGGTGACAATGTGGAACAACGGAGTCATGGAATCTGTGGTGGTGTACCACTCACCTAAAAACAGTGTCAGCCCACTATCCATTAACTGTGCATCTAGGCTTTACAAACCAATTTGAAGAATCCTGTCTCCTAAAACCTACACATGAATGTTGATAGCAAATTTATTTATAATTGCTCCAAACTAGAGGTAATCAAGGTATCTTTCCAAATATAAATGGATGAACAAAATGTAGCATAATCATGGAGTGGAACACCATTCAGTAATTAAAAATAAGTAAGGTATCAAGTCACACAAAATATGGATATATTTAAAATGTTTTGGCAAGTGAAAGTGGCTAGTCAAAAAAGGTTACCTACTATTTTATTTATCTGACAATCTGAAAAGGCAACATTTTGGAGATATTACACAGATGAGTCACTACCAGTTATTTGGAGAGAAGGTCAACTGCCTGGATGAAGCACAGATTTTTTTTTTTTAGCTCAGTGAGATTACCCTGTGTGATACTGCAGTGTTAGATACACAACACTCAACATTTGTCAAAACTCGTAGAAACTTACACAGGAATGAGTATAATGTAATATATGCAAGATTCACAAAAGTTTTTAGTCAGAATGCAGGCCCTGACAGAAGAATCTAACTGTATTTCCAATGTATAAAATAACTTTACTTAAATGTGTTGGAAGAAGAAGAAGAAGAAGAAGAAGAAGAAGAAGAAGAAGAAGAAGAAGAAGAGGAGGAGGAGGAGGAGGAGGAGGAGGAGGAGGAGGAGGAAACAAGTGTCAGCCTAAGTAACTTTGGAAATAAATTGAATCTGTAAGATTAAAGGGAACTGTAACTGCACATAAATTCTGTAGCTGGAAATTGTTTTGGAATAGAGGTTACCAACTTAAAAACTATTACTATTTATACAAGAATAAAAGAATTAGATGGATGGCAGACAGAGGAAGCTAAGTTTCTCACTATTCAAGTGGGAGTTAACGGATAAACAAGGGAAGGAGACTGGAATGATCTATTTGGATTAGAGTTTAGAACATGCATTTGAAATCATTTTTAACACACATATGGATAGAGATTATATAAACATAGATGATACAAATGTGTATGTAGCTGGTAAGTATACACACATTTAGTTCCACATTTTCTTAGCTGAGAGAGCATAGAAACAAAAACAACCCTGTAGCAGTGAGCACACAATGCTTGGTTCTTGGTTTCTAATGCCATATTCTCTTAAAATGAACAAGTCCTCCTTGGAGACATGGCTGATTCTAGGACTCAGGCAGGGAAAATACAGAAAGAGCCTGGAGAATCTTGTTGTGTCACAAAAGAGAGAAATACTGAAAAACAAAGCAATCAACTAAGCACAATAATGAGGGCCCTGTCAAAGGGACACAGGAGCCAACTGAGACAGTTCCCAATGATTGGCTGATAATATAAGCATATTCATTATAATCTAAAGTATAGACTTCTGGCCAAGATGGAGGTATAGGTGGAAACACTGTGCCTCCTTGCACAACCAAGTTTAAAGACAACAAAGTCTCAGTAACAAAAACACAACCAAAACACAGAAAATGGAACCATATGGAAGTCCAACGACAATGAACCATCCAGCCAGACCAATAAACCAGGCAAAGGAGCAAGGAGTGAGACAGACCACGCAGGCCTCAGCAGTGGGAAGCAGCAGAGGGGACCTCCATTGCCCCTCTCTGACCCCACCCCCACATACAGCGTCACAACCCAGAGACAGAGTTGCCCCGCCCTGGTGAACACCTAGGGCTCTGCCCCTCATACATAATAGGCACAAACAGACCAAAATATGGCTCAAGAAGAACAGCTCAAAGCCCCAGAGCCAATACTTCTAAGCCGACCTATCAGATGCATAGTACAAAATACTAGTGATCAGGATGCTCACAGAACTGGTTGATTTTAGTCATAAATTAGAGGAACAAATGAAGGCTAAACTAATTGAAATGAAGGGAAATGCACAGGAAACCAATAGTGATGGAAAGGAAACTGGGACTCAAATCAATGGAATGGACCAGAAGGAAGAAAAAAATGACAGAAAAGTATGAAGAAACGAGAATTCAAAAAAATGAGGAGAGGATTAGGAACCTTCAGGACAACTTTAAACATTCCAACATCCAAATTATAGGGGTACCAGAAGGGGAAGAGGAAGAGCAACAAGTGGAAAACTTACTTGAACAAATAATGAAGGAGAACTTCCCCAATCTGGCAAAGGAAATAGACTTCCAGGAAATTCAGGAAGCTCAGAGAGTCCCAAAGAAGTTGGACCCAAGAAGGAACACACCAAGGCACATCATAATTACATTAGCCAAGATCAAAATGAAGGAGAGAATCCTAGAAGCAGCAAGAGAAAAGAGGACAGTCACCTACAAAGTAGTTCCCATCAGACTGTCAGCTGATTTCTCAAAAGAGACCTTACACGCAACAGGGGGCTGGAAAGAAGTATTCCAAGTCATGAAATCCAAAGACCTACATCCAAGACTACTCTTTCCAGCAAAGCTTTCATTTAGAATGGAAGGGCAGATAAAGTGCTTCTCAGATAAGATCAAATTCCAGGAGTTCATAATCACCAAGCCCTTATTATATGAAATGTTAAGGGACTTATCTAAGAAAAAGAAGATAAAAAATATGAACAGTGAAAGGACAGCAAACCCACAGTTACTAACAACCACATCTAAAACAAAAGCAAACCTAGAGGACAGCTAGATCAGAAGCAGAACCATAGAAATGGAGATCACATGGAGGGTTAGCAACAGGGGAGTGGGAGGAGAAGGTACAGAGAATAAGTAGCATAGATGGTTGGTAGAAAATAGATAAGGGGGAGAGCAAGAATAGTAGGGGAAATATAGAATCTAAAGAACTTGAGACACATGGACATAAACCAAAGGGGGAAATGGTGGGGGAGGGGGTGTGCAGGGTGGAGGGGAATGAAAGGGGAAAAAATAGGACAACTGTAATGGCATAATCAAAATATATTAAAAAATAATCTAAAGTATAAAATAAATACCCATTATTTTATATTACTACAGATATATGACTGAATTAATAAGTAAATTGTGTGGAATAGACAAATCTTCCATGCAGCAAAAATTCTAAGTAACAAACATATATACTGTCCCTCCATGGGGGTTGGAACAAAATTCCCCACCCCTTACATGCAGGCTATTCATGATGACTTTCCTCTAAAGAGTAGGGTACGGAGGAGGGAGGGAAGAAAGAGTATGTGGTTGTTTTGGGTGTGAAAAAAAAACCAACAAATTCTATAAAAGCCTGTGATCAAGATTAACATAAAAGTGATGTCATATTGACACCATATATATATATATGTATATATATGTATGTATATATATATATATATATATGTATGTATATATACTCTTGATATGATGTGATAAAAATTTCATTTTTCCTCCATGAACTTCCTCCTAAGACTTTTAACCTCAGTCTAATCATGAGAAAAATTTCAGACAATTCCAAATTGAGGGACATTCTACAAAAACAATAGGTGAGTACTCCTTCAATCTGCTAAGCTTATTAAAAACATGAGAAACCTTTGAAATTGCCACAGCCAAGAGGAGCCTGAGGAGACATGATGACTAAATGTTATGTGCTATCTTGGATGGGATCCTAGAAAAGAAAAGGGCCTTAGGGAAAACTAAAGACATCTGAATAAAATGTTTATTTAATTATAATGTTTTAACATCCATTCACTCATTCTAACAAATGTGCCACACTAATGTGAGATGTTAATAACACAGCACAGACTTCATGTGGGGTGTATGCAAACTCCTGTAATATCTTTATAACTTCTATTGATTTAGATTTATTCTAAAATTAGTGAGCTTATCAAGTTTTAAAAAATATTATGAACTATTTTGACAAAATGCACTAATCCTAGAGAAAATTATTCATTAAATTTGTCTGGATTGCTTAAAAGTTTTTACTTATGGCTGAAATTAAGTACAATAGCTCGTACAAACACAGGAATACTATTTTCTTTATGGTCTGTGCTAGTTTTGTTTTTTGATTCCAAATTGAGCATCAGAATGATCCTTTTTCTTTTATGAAGCAATGATTATTTTACTGCTCTTTTTAACCAAATATGTGCCAAGTGTTATTACTTCTACTTTTTATTTATATCTTTTTATTTAATTCATGGAGTTGGTGATTATGGGTGAGATCTGTTGGCATATTGTTCAGTATTAAATAGAACAGTTTTAGAGCCTGGAATAGCTGCCCAAATTCTCACATGATTTGCTCATGTCCTGAAATACTGCTTTTGAAGATAAGCACCATCATGCATCCAACCCTTAGAAAAATGATGATGCGGTGAGTGCAGGGCACGGCAGATCCATACTGTCCTGGTCCTGAATGACAACACGGGACTAAATTCAGGTCATGACATTTTTTATTTTAGTGCACATTTTAGTCCCCAAATAGGTTCCTAATAGTTATGGAAAATAGTTTTATAAGTTATTTTGAGTAAAAATGAAATTGAGATGCGGGGAGGGGTGAGTATTGTGAAAATTTCCCATTACTAGGTGTTTTAGCACAATTTGAAATATATCCAGGAAATGTCTGCAAGCAAATTCAAAGACAAAATGATAGAAGCAATTGTTCAAATAAAATCTCAATCCCAGTTTTAATTTTTATGAGCATAATATAGATTTTTTTCTCTTATCTCTTTCACCTGCGATCATTTTACCTGTCATGTCCATCTTTTAGTAGCTGCACTTTGGGAAGCTAAAAATAACTGAATGTTGTCACTATTCTAGATGAGCATGTTTATAAGTCGGGGACAGGCCTTACAGTGGTGGACAGGCTGTCATTTTAGCATGTTTTATAGTGACCGAGCAATACTACAGTCAGAATTTGTATCCTCATTCATAGTTTTGTGTGATGCATTATAGGAAATCTCCAGTAATCAAACTAATTCATGTCATTGTTTCCTTCCTACATCTAAAAGACTATCACTTTATTTCTTTATTATTTTCATTGAATTTTGTATTTACTTAGATATTCTGTCCTGCAGAATATCATTCAGTTTCTTTTCTTTTCTCATGCTTCTGAAAGTCAAAAGTTTGTAATACCGTCGACATATACCCCTAGGTCTGGTCACCAGATCAAACATGTGAAAAGTTTCTTTTCTCACACTGTGAGTAGGAGTTGTGGCTCTATGTAAAGTATGTGAATAAAATGAAAGCACATGCAGAGATTGAAAATTGATCCTGAAAAAATGACTCATTGACTATATTATTTTAATGTGATGCTACATGTATATAATTTATATTAATAACTATTTGGTATGTCATATGCTATACTTCATATAATGTAGTATAGTTCTTATAATTATGGGTATATAGATTTCTATTTTTCAAATTTATTGAGGTAAGATTGACAAATGAAATTGTACAAATTTAAGCTGTACAACATGATTGACATATGTATGGATTGTGAAGTATTACAACACATTCGTTACTTCACATAGTCACCTATTTTGTGTGTGAAAATATTTAAGATCTACCCTTTTAGTAAATTTCAAGTATATGATGCAGTATCATTGATTGTAATCACCATGCTGTTCATTAAATTCCCAGAAATTATTCCTATTGCAATTTAAAGTTAGTTTATGTATTCGTTTATTTTGTGATTTTATTTTTTGNGATTGTGCAGTGAGTATTACAACACATTCGTTACTTCACATAGTCACCTATTTTGTGTGTGAAAATATTTAAGATCTACCCTTTTAGTAAATTTCAAGTATATGATGCAGTATCATTGATTGTAATCACCATGCTGTTCATTAAATTCCCAGAAATTATTCCTATTGCAATTTAAAGTTAGTTTATGTATTCGTTTATTTTGTGATTTTATTTTTTGATCCAGTATTTGTCAGTTGGAAATCTGACACAGTGCCTCCCCTAGGAAACTCAGGCTGGTGGGAAACAGAGATATTATGCACGTTATGTCATGGCAAATACATAGTATTATATGATGAAAGTGGTGGGCCAAGCTCAAGGAAGAAAGTAATGGGATGAAGAGATGTGCTTCAATATTTTATATAAAAATTGTAGGTATAATTATTTTAATTAGTTATGATTACATACATTTCTCATTTTAAAGGTTCTTTTAAAAGTGTGGAACTATCTCCTTCATGGAGATGTTGATTGAGTTTAGTCTGGTTGTTTACTTTAACTGGTAAATTTGTATCTCATAAACAATGTTAAATGATTTATAGACAGTATTGAAAATCTAATGTTAAGCACATACTTTGAGTTTTGAGGTATCTTTGTCATCTGTAATGCTATGAACATAGAATTTATATTCAGTTATCTTCTTACTTTGTG
This sequence comes from Sturnira hondurensis, assembly GCF_014824575.4. NCBI lineage: Eukaryota > Metazoa > Chordata > Mammalia > Chiroptera > Phyllostomidae > Sturnira > Sturnira hondurensis. The sequence goes on from NW_028082296.1 coordinate 446,095, forward strand.
CCTAGCATGCTCAGAAAGTTATGAGTAAAAATTAATGATATTCATAATAGAGTCTGAATGTTTTAATACTCAATGTTCAAACTGGCATAAACGAGTTGAAAAATTATGTCTGTACCAATATTATATTTACTTACTCTTTTTGTGCTCTTATGTATGTGGACACACACATTTCATTTGACCTATTTTACTTTATCTCAATGGTAAGGTTTCAATTAAGTAGACTGAGATTAACTTTCCTTTTCTCAGTCTTCTGTAATTACTTTCCTTCTTCCCAGTGTCTTGTATGCTGACCATCCAGACCTGTGTAAAGAGGAAAAACTATCTGTGCCTTCTGCCAAGAAACAGAATATAATATGCAGCAGTAGGCTGAATGCAAGTTTCTGAGCAAATAATTTGGGATTGGAGCTACCTCTGCTTTAGGGACTCTCCCATTGGTTTGAGTGCTCTGTTCAATTTGAGTTTATAAAAGCCTGAAAGTGATCACAAGGTGCATGTCAATAAATTGAATTTATGATGAGTGTGCAGGCTAATTTCTGACAGTTTCAAATTGTAAGCACTTCTTTCAACTGTTAATGTGTTCAAACAGCTTTGTTTTTCTCCTAAGAGAGTCAGCACCTTGAAACGAAGGTTTGCCCTAAAACAAGCTCTCCAACAAACACCTGCTCCCTGGCTGTAAAGCCCTGAGACAGGTGAAATACAACTCTGGGTATATCAACTAGGCCTTCAAGATTTGATGATGGCAAGAAATGCGTTCCTTACGTTTCTATCAGTGAATGGACGAACATTCTTCTTTAAAAAGTAAAAACATCAGATGTGTTTTAAATATATTTATCTAGTCTGGAGTATATTTTCTGGCCTAGTATAAATATAAAGCTATAAATCTGAATAAAATACAGTGGTACCTCAGTAATTGTTAATTCATTCCAGAACTCGGGTGGAAACCCAAGGACCGAACAATGAGGCATTTTCTCTTGTGAGTGACCTCGTGACTCACACAAGTTCTAGCAAGTGTGATGGGTCCTGAGCAAGTGCCAAGTGCTGAAACATTTTTTTTCTCATGAAAACGCAATGAATACAGGGCTTGACGAGTTCCGAAGCCAACGAGTACCAAGGTATGACTGTTTGCTGCTACTTTTATGCTGCTTGAATATTTGTATATTTAATGTTTTCGGAGACTTACTAAGTATTTATATGAAATTATGACTGTGTATTATAAAAATTAAAGATGTACAGAAGTAGGCAAAAGTGGTTTACAGTTGTAATACAAATAATACAGTAATTGATAATACAAGAGTGGACTCTGTTTTGCATACTCACAACTGTAAAATTTCTTTTTCCACCCCTGTATAGAGAACTTTTCCTACAGTTGACTCCATGGTCTATAAAAACTCATTTGTCAATGTTTGTAGAAATGTAGAATGTTAATAAAAGATACTATGCAAAAATAGTACATAAACTAAAAAACACAAAAATGTACACAGCTACTACTACTGACTTCACAAATGCATTGAAATAACATTATACATTCACTCACTGGATTAATGAACATTAAAAAGTATAAAATAGAAACTGTGAGAAAAGGTGTGGAGCAATGCTGATGAGAGGGTAAAAAATTTTGGAAAGTCCTTTGACATTTTCTTGTACAGATGAAGATGCACCTATACCCATGACTTAGAGATTCCTCCCCTAATCATTTGCCTTAGACCTGCTAAGTAGGAATATAATATGTAAACTTAAATTTTCTAGTAGCCACATTAAAAATAGGTTATACAAATGTTAATAATGTATTTTATTTAATTCAATATATCTAAAATATCATTTTGACATGTATGCAATATAAAAACATTTAAGAAATATTTTACATTTCTTTGTATAGTCTCCAAAATCAGGTGTCGATTTTATACTCTATAAATATACTCCATAGAGTATACATAGAGTGTATTCTATACTGAGAGTATATCTAAGTATACCTAGAGTATATCAGATCAACTACATTCCACGCGCTTAAATAGCTACATGTAACCACCGTCTACTGTACTGAACATGCCACCTTAGAAAATTCTTTCAAATGTGCATTAGAAAGCATGTGCAAGAATGTTCAGAATGACACTATTATTAATAAATTATACTGGTGGAGGCTACGTCAGCAAAATAAAACCATAGCAGGGATCCAAAAGAGGGAATTTAAAGTAGAAAGTTACATACATTAGGGTCAGAAGTGCTAAAAACTCCTCAAACGAACAGGCAAACCAACCCAGAGCCAAGCAACACCAGGAAGCAGCTGCATCTCTCAGGCTCGGAGAATGAAAGGAGGATATGGTGCTCGTTAGGATGACATCCAAACTCCTTAGAGTCACTTATAAAACTTTAATCGTCTTGTCCATTTATGTTTCTCCATTTTCAACTCCAAAAGCTCCCTACACTCTCCGTACGTGCCAATCATTTTGGGAACGTAAGTGTTCCCAAAATAAGCTCCTCTATTTCACACCTTTGTACCATGGCACATGCAGTGCAAGGTGCATGAATCACTCTAACAATATTTCTCCTGATCACCTCTTGGTTTCTGTAACCTGAGGCAGAGATCACTTCCTCACTAAGAAGGTAGCACCCATCTTCTTGTCTCCCTCCACTTGTCTCACTGAGTTAGCCACACTTCCGTAGAATCATAGAACCCCTAGGCATACTCCTATTTAAACACTTGTCAATATTTTTGTAATCTTGGTCTTACTTTCACACTGTATCTATCATGTTGTATTTGAAAGTGAATATTTCAGTAATTTCTGTAGCAACAGTTGCAGACACATAGTAGGTATGAAAGCAATATTTAAGAATGGACTGAACAATTGAGATGTTCAAATAAAAACAACACAAACTTGCTTAAGATTTTAAAAGACTTTGTTAATAATGTGCTTTCCATAACTACATTAGTTTCCATGATTTAGACTATCAAGAATGTCAGCCACATCATGATTAGCGGCAACAAGATAAGCAAAATGAAACTACCCATAATCAATGCAATCTGCACACTCATTTAGAAAACATTAAATTACTTATTTCATGTATTTATAGCTTTATAATTCATCATAGTTCATGTATTACAAATAATGTAGGACAGGAGAAAATAATTTTATGCAACAGTGAAATAAATACTGTGAAAATTAAAATTTCCTTGCAGCTATGGCAACAATCCAAAAATATATAAATTCTATTTTTAATAAATAGTAAAAGGCTGAATTTGCTTTTGCAATTCTTTAAAGTTTGTTTGTTGCGTGTTATATAAAAATAACCTCTGGGAACTTAATCTTTTTTCTATTGAACACCAGAGGGCCAGGATAGAAAACTTTCAAATAACTCGGCAAGGTAATACAACTAATGTGGGGCTTTGGAATCAAATCTGAAAGCTGGTTGTTTTCTCTTCTGGAACTAAGTGTATGAGAGATGCCAGATATCTATAAGGTGGCTGAAAGACTGAAAAAATGTGAAAAAAATAAGTTTTATCTACTTCAGTATAGCAGTGTGCTTGGGGATCTTTAAAGATATTTCTTTTGCTTCCATATTTACAATAAAGAGAAAATACATGTTAATTCTTATCAGAAATGCATGACAACAGAAAGACAAATAAGCGTATTTGCTTTGTTTAGGCTAATACAATTTTTAATTTGGGGGGAATTAAAATCAGGGACATTTTTCTATCGGGTGTGTATTCTGAAGAAGTTGTAAAGAGGAGCCACCTAGAAACAATGCTTTCATAGTGTGTGTTTGTGTATGTATGTGAAGGAGGGGTCTGTTTGTCTTCTGCATGTGTAAGTGTGCATGGTGGGGGTGTTGTACAGGTGGGAAAGATGCCTCATGAGTATTCCATAATTCTAATTTGGAGACAAAAGATGAACATATTTATTTACATAGCAAAGACAGACATAGAGCTTCGATCACTGCTGCATCATTTCCATGAACAGGGGTGGTTGGTTTGACTTCATAATTCTCTTTTTCTTTTTCTTTTTTAAAGATTTTATTTATTTATTTTTGGAGAGAGGAAGGGAGAGAGAAAGAGAGGGAGAGAAACATCAATGTGTGGTTGCCTCTTGTGCTCTCCCTACTGGGACCTGGACCACAACCCAGGCATGTGCCCTGACTGGTATCGAACCAGCAGCACTTTGGTTCACAGGCCAGCACTCAATCCACTGAGCCACATCAGCCAAGTCAGTAATTCTCTTTTTAAGGTAAGGAGATTTAAAATCTTTTATCTTCTCTATTAGGTTGCTTATTTGCATCCAAAATACTAGATGAGTTTTAACACTTAATTCTTTGATTTACATACTTATTTTCTTTAGGAAAATAATGTTTTACACATAAATATCAAACTAAAATGTGGGCTTCTAAACATAGTATGTGACCTTAAAGAGACACAAGTCTGGCCAAAGTTAAGTATTTAGAATTAATCTATCTAGATAAAATGCTCCAAAGTCCTTTTATGTCCTTTATTCTCCATCTTTTCCTTGCAGACTGTCCTATTGCTAATTGTTGAGTCCTTGTTTTCTTCTTTGAAGTTATTCAGAGGAAATAAAAGGTTTCCCATTTTGGGCTTGAGAGACTCGCCACTCTGTAGGACAAGGATCCCTGTGAGACACTTCTCTTAACCTCGCATATGACCCAGGACGGAGCTGGGGATCGAGTCAGTGAGGACCCCTGTTTTCTCCATGGTGTTTATTGTGTAACATTTGATTTCCTGCACTTTAAGTTTTGTGAGTTTGATTTTTGTGGCTGCAATTCCTATATCCCAATTAATTTTGGTTCTTTTAAATATTATTGGTATTTTAAATCATTAAAATAAATGGTTTAGATTATTTATGGGTTAAATCTGCTTTTTTTCTAGGTAAATATATTTGAGAAACTATAACTAAATAAATGTGCTTAAAAATATTTGCAAAATATCTTGTTTCCAAATTTTATGTGGATGTATGCAGAAGTGTATGGACGTGCATTGTCAAATCCAACTCTAACTTTCTCAAATTCTTCTAATTTAGCTATCAATTTCACCAATCATGTAAGAAGTGGAGACTATGTAATCTGATGGGAATTTTTGCATGAGATAATTCTTGAGAAAAAAATAAGAATTTAAATATATGACAATATTATGTGTCTGGAAGAAAAACAAAATAGAAAATACAAAGTTTTAATAGTAGGGCATATATTTAAATATATTTAAAATAATTTATAAATTAATCCAACACTAGATTTAATAAAATACACTGCTCTATGCTGCCATTTTGGCCAAAATGTTTTCATTAATTTTGATGCACATAAAAAATATGAGATAACTTGGCAAAAATATGTAATTTTTTTGTGGATTGCCACTGTTTCTGAGAAAAAAAATCTGTGCAAATAAATTTGGTTAAAATAAATCAGTTATCACTACCAACTATCAATATGTCAGATGAAATTGACATTTATTTGATAATAGCCTGCAACTAGGAACACCATGGAGAGAATAAAATTAATGATAATGATGTAATGTATAATTATGTAAGGAGTATTCAAATAATTGTAATATAAGTTTTAGAAATATTTTATTGTATTAATATAAAGCTTTTCAATAAGTTTAACTAAAGTGCATTTTATACTTTTGATACTTAGCTTATCACTAAAATACTTGTATTTGTTATATCTATTATATTTTACTTTCTGTAGAGCTGGGAAACATCCAAGATTATTGGGAGATTCTGTTATTGTTTGCTACATCAGATTTCTTCTTGAGTTTATCGGTTTAGATGGGCCAGTAGCAAAATGGCAAATTTTATTTACCTGGGAAAGAGAGCATGTTCAGAACAAGGAAACTTTTTAAACTTCAAGGGAATTCTCTTTAATGCAACTAGAAGGATTTTTCTTTATTCATTTCCACTTCAGAAAACTAACTGAACCATCTTCATGTAGTTTTAGATTTTTTTGTTTTTGAAGTGCCGGGTTATTTTTTAACTCCCATAAGGAAAAAATCAATATCATGTTGGCTTGGCTACCAAAGGGATTGCAAATGAAGTCCACAGTTATTTTCACCATTTTTACTTTAGGAACAAAGTTATTTCCTTTGGCTTCCAGATCACCAAGAAATTAGCTCACTGGAAATGTTTTCAAAATCAGTGAGATAAAATGTAATTTATTTCTCTAATGACATTTATATCAGGTTAGAATTTGTGAAAATGTGTAGAATTTAAAAGTCTTTGATTCTTTGTAGTCTTCAGGTTGTTCTCTGACTCTTGTATAAGTGGAAATGATAATGGAAACATTGGTAGATAATCAGCCCATATGGTTATTTACCATGTGTTGGGTGCTGTGCATTAACCTATTCTAGTTTCACGAGAATGGATGCTTGGAGTAAAATCATATTTCAAATAGGGTCCATATGAATACATTTCTAATCATTATTTTTATATTGTTCAACATTTACAAGGTACTTATATTATTTTGACTATTATTTTCAGAGAAAAAGAAGAGAAAGAAGGACTATACTATTTTCTGAATGCCTCCTAATAAAAATTTAGTTATCTTCTATTATATTTTACTATATTTTTATAGTAAAAATCCAATTTTAACATCCAAAATTCTAAAACAGTTTAGAAAACTTAAAAACACAGAGTTCCAGTGATCTAGGAAAATAGCTTAGAAAATTATGTCCACGATTTTTACAAATACAGGGTGGGGCAAAGGTAGGTTTATAGTTGTTTGTATGAAAAATAATACAATAGTTATTAAATAATAATACAAGAATCAACTCTGTGTTTTGTGTACTCATAGCTGTAAACCTTCTTTGCCCAATCCTGTATAAAGTAGCAAAAATAAAGACTTCCAATATGTCTATAGGTTAAAGAGCCAATCAATTTTAGCTGAAGATTAGTTTTGTTAATATTTTATTCTTACCTTTAAAAAATCCATTTTGATATTAATTTAAATACCTTTTTATATAAAAACACTTATACAGTTACAGTTGCTTTTCAAAGCAGAAAAATAAGTGCATGAGATTAAATTCAAAATATACCTAAATACAAATGCAACTCTATGCTTCATGAAAACAATCTAATTCATTATGTAACCCAGGGCAAATAGATTTGTTGGCAAGCTCGAAAAAATAGCTGAAGGAATATATAAATATCAGATAAACTGTAGCATTATATATTGCATCATATAAAATTTCTGGGCTGAGTCTATGGGCAAAACATATCTTTTACTGTGAGTTCTGCAGGCAGCAAGCTACAACTTGGGAGAGTTATTCCCAAATTTAAAATTGAGGGCACAATTAAATAACAGAAAGGAAACATGTTGCTCCCCCCAAATAAGCTAATTTAAAAAGTGCACTTACCTATTATTATATTTAAATGAGGTTTTCGATCACTTGATCTGAGCCTGCATGGTGCATAACAACTCCGCTTGCACAGTATATTTGAATGAAGATTATTACAATTTACCAAGAGGTGCTGCAGGGGATTAGTAAACTTGGAAGGCCAACACTGTACTTCCGTAACAGACATCACTGCCAGATAATTAACCTTGCTGTTTGTTTAGCATCCACCAAATGCTTCATTACTGATTCAGTCAATTATCTCCTGGTAATGACCGCCACAGAAGGTAGAATTGCTTAATTAAAATTATTTAGACCAAGGAGGAACTTTGATTGGGTCATGCATATTAGAAAAGCTTGATTAATCTCAGTGAGATACACAACACAAGTAAAGCTCTTTATTTCATTATATCAAAATGCCAAATTCATTTTTGCTCTAATAAAAATATTTGTATTTTGTCAGCTACACTTACAAATAGAAACATTTCTTATTTTTAAGTAAGATTTGACTGTGTCTTTTGTTTTCTTCATATTTTTAGTGGTGGGGTTTGTTGATTTTTCATATAATGTCTCATTTCAAAGCTCTCCAATACTCCAAAAAGATGTTGATAGTAACTGCATTAACTTTCCAATACAAACATATTCTTTAATGAGCCAACAGTTACTCTTACAGCATATATCATGTCAGAACACATTACTATCTGAGTTGCTTAAATACAAAAATAATTTTTAAAAATATTTTATTTATTTTCAGAGAGAGGGGAAAGGAGGGAGAAAGACAGGAAAAGAAACATTAACATGTAGGTGCCTATTGTGCACCCCTATTCAGGACCTGGCCCACAACTCAGACATGTGCTCTGACTGGGACTTGAACCAATGACCCTTTGGTTCACAGGCCAGCATTCAATGCACTGAGCCACAACCAGCCAGGGCCACAAACATAACTTTAAAAATTACTGCTACAAGGCAATAAAAAGACATCACAGATGTCCATAAATGTGATGCAGATTCCTTCAGTAACACTGCCCTCCCTGTTAGGAACAAAGCTTCCACTGACAATTCAGTTTGTACTGTAGAAATACAGACACAACAAGAAAAGTTATACTACTTCAGAGTGAAATAAAAACAGGGAGCAAGACAATCCACTGACATGGAATCTGCATTGTGATTGTCACAGATTCTAAGTATATTATTCTCTCCTGGAGAAGGCCCAACTGAGATTCAAGAAAAACATAATGGCAGGGGAATATTATAGAAGTGTTTTAGTTGAAAAAGCAATCAGAGGTAGACTTTTCTTGTCTTCCACAACTAAGAAAGCAATTGCATTTCTACATGCTGTAACAATAAAAAAACCACACATATTATTAAAGTTATAGGAGAGTGCATTGCATTCTTCAACATCTTGCAGAATCATATAATAGCCTTTATAAAAAAAACTGGGTGTGATGACCATGTTCCCCAATAATGCAACATATATTGAATTAAGAAGATGCTAAAATAGCCCTGATGATTGTGGCTTAGTTGGTTGGGCATTGTCCTGCAAAAACAAAACAAAACAAAACAAAAAAAAAAAACCATTACTGGTTCAATTCCTGATCAGGAAACATGCCTGGTTTGTGTGTTCATTTCCCAGTTGGGGTGATTACAGTCACATCAATGTTTCTTTTCTTCTTCTCCCTCCTTCCTCTCTGTCTCTAAAAATAAATAAATCATATTCAGCTGACTTCACAATGATCTCCACAGTTGCTAAGTGATCCTCTTAATAAACTCAAGGGGGGATCCAAGAGGGTGGAAGAGTAAGTGGAAGCTACACTAACATCCTCCAGGACCAATCTGGAATTACAACTAAATTGTAAAGAAATCATCCAGAATAACCAACTGAACACTAGATGGAGAGAAGCCTTATAACCACAGACAGAAGAAACCACTTTACCAAAATGTGACTGGTAGGGAGTACAGAGGAGAAACTAGAGGGCTGGCTGGGCTCCCATGGGCAGCACCAGAAGGGCTGGAAGGATATTTTGGTGACTGGGAGGTTCCCCCTGAGAAGAGTGAGGTCTAAACCCCAATATGAGCTCCTTAGCTTAAGGCACCAATTAGTTTAAGAAGTGTGCACAAATATTGTTATCCAGCATGCTGTCTAGAATCAATCCCCATGGATAATACCGAGGGATGACTTAAGTTTTGGGAGAGTCAAAAGTTATCGGCAGATTTTCAACTGTGTGTGTGTTGGCATCCCTAACCTCTGCGTTGTTCTAGATTCAACATCATTATAAGATAAAAATATTCTGTACAATAAAAATACAACATAAAATGTCATAAAAACAGGCATATACTGGAGAAAGTGCTTAGAGCTTTTTCCTTGACAAAACTATGAGCATCTAGAGTATATGAAGATCATCTAGAAACTCAAATATCAAAATATTAATGGTCCAATGGAAAAATAAAATAAACTCATGGTCAAAGGTCATGAACAAATGAGCAATAAGCATTCAAACAATGTTGGCTGTTCCAGAGCAATGAAAATCAAGGCACCAATTCAATACCGTTTCAAAGTCATCTGTTGACAAACATTTATGTCTGATAACCAAGCAACTTTATACTAAGTACATGATTTGATGAGGAAGGAAACTTTTAGAAACTTTCATGTACTGATGTCCAACCACTTTGAGAATCCTTCAATAGAATCAATTAGCTCTGAAGACTTATTAATTCCATGTTGGGGATTTTCATTGCTACAGGTTTGCTCTGTGGACTTGCATGCACATATGCTCATGCATAGATGCATGACTGAGTTTAGTATTGGTTATGAAAGAAATAAATAAATTGAAAAATCTTAAATGATCATGATCAACTAGAATTCTCTAGAGTATTTAAAATAAATGTTCTATCAAAATGGATTTATCTCACAAACACAATTTGATATTTAAAGGAAGTTATATAACAATACATTTGACATGATCATATTTAAATACAGTATTAAAATTGCAACATGTTATGTATTAATTACTGATGCAAACTTTAGCCATATACATGGATATTACGACTATTGTATTTAAGAGAAAATTTATATCTTGCATAAATCAAGTAATACTAGATTAAGGATAAATATATATTCAAATTTTATTTAAATTTATGTGCTATTTTCAAAAGAATCTGAATTAAACATGGTAAGTGGTGAAACTTGATTTCACCGAGTATTCTTTATATAGATGGTCATTGATGCTGATTTTTACTCTTAAAGTATTTTGTCAATAAAATGTTTTAAGTAACATTTGACACTTTTTATAAGTCTAATTATTTTGATTTTTAACATAATTTTTTTCTCATAACTCCTCCAGTCACTGAATCATCTTGAATCAAAGTACTAACACAAGCAGTTGGCCACTATGCAAAGAGAAAGGGATAAACACATTCACAAACACAACTAAAATGGTGTCTGTTGGAATTACTTGGATGGACAACCAAGGAAACGACAAATGATACTGATGAATGCAACTGTATGTGAATGAATGAAAACCATCATCATGAATCAAAAAGGACAAAAGTCTCCTGTCAGCACCATCATTCAGTATTAAGAAAATTATAATAAAATATATTTAATGAATGACCAGGTAATTAGCAGTAATCCTTATTTAGGTCTGTTTTTAGAGCTTTAACATTATAACTTTCATTTTTCCCTAAGCACTGGTTTTTTGAAAGTATATGATATGAAGATAACAGTATTATTTATTCACGTGCTATCAATCTTGGCCTAAAGCTTCCACAGTCTGGTCCAACTCACATCTGTAGATTTGTCTCACATGAGAGTCCATTGACAAGTGCACTAGAGATGAACAGGTGAGCCCCACTTTTCCCTCTTTGGCCCCTTCCCCACAGGCAGTACCACAGCACAGCAAAGAGGGTTACCCTGATTGGATGAATACCTAAGGCTCTGCCCCCTTACAACCTATCAGCTGCACCAAGACAAAGGAATATGGCCCAAATGAAAGAGTACAGAAAAACCTCTGAAAGAGAGCTAAGTGAGGAGGATATTGCCAACCTATCTAATGGAGAAATTAAAGCCCTGGTAATCAAAATGCCCACAAATCTGATTGAGCTTGGTCAAAAAATGAAAAAAACAAAGGATACCCAAAGTGAAATAAAACAGAACGTTCAGGGAACCACCAGTGACAGAAAGGAAACCAGAGCTCAAAGCAACAGTTTGGAACAAAATAAATAAATAAATATATGTCCAGAAGAATAGGAAGAAACAAGAATCGAAAAAAAAATGAAAAGAGACTTAGGTACCTCTGAGACAACCTTGAATGTTCCAATATCCAAAGTATAGGGGTGCCAGAAGGAGAAGAACAACAGCAAGAAATTGAAAACTTATTTGAACAAATAATGAAGGAAAATTTTCGCAATCTGCTGAAGGAAATAGACTTCCAGGAAGTCCGGGAAGCCCAGAGAGTCCCAAAGAAGTTGGACCCAAAGAGGAACACACCAAGGCACATCATCATTAAGTTAGCCAATATTAAATATAAACAGAGAATCCTAAAATAAGCCAGAGAAAAGGAGACAGTTACCTACAAAAGAGTTCCCATTAGACTACTAGCTGATTTCTTTAAAGAAACCTTGCAGGAAAGAAGGGGCTGGAAAGAAGTATTCAAAGTCATAAAAGGCAAGGACCTACATCCAAGACGACTCTATCCAGCAAAGCTTTCATTTACAATGGAAGGGCAGATAAAGGGATTCCCAGATAAGGTCAAGTTCAAGGAGTTCATCATCATCAAGTCATTATTATATGTAATATTAAAGGGCTTATCTAAGAAAAAGAAGATAAAAAATATGAACAGTGAAATGACAACAAAACTCACAACTATCAACAAATGAACCTAAAAGAAAAGAAAAACAATGAAAACAAAAACTAAGCAAACAACCAGAATAGGAACAGAATCACAGAAATGGACATCGCATGGAGGTATTTCAGTGGGGACGGGGAAAGGATCACATGGTGGCGGAAAGGTACAGGGAAGAAAAAGCATTGTTAGTAGGTATAAGGTAGACAGAGAGAGATAAAAAATGGTATGGGAAAGAGAGAACTCAAAGAACTTGTACATACAACCCATAGACATGAACTAAAACGGGGATGCTGGAGGGTTGGGGGCAGGGCAGAGAGGGGATAGAAATGGAAAAATTTGCAAAGCTGTAATAGCAAAATAAATAAAAATATTTAAAATTTTGATATGTTTAGGGCTATGATCCATTTTCATTTCATTTTTGTATTTTTTGTATATGCAGACAAACAGTAGTCTAGTTTTATTGTTTTGCATGTTGCTTCCAATTTTCCCAGCACCATTTATTGAAGAAGCTTTCTTTTCTACATTGTATGTTTCTGGCTCTGTTGTTAAAAATTACTTGCCAATTAATGTGGATTTTTTTTCTGGGTTCTCAACTCTGTTACATCGATCTGTGTGTTTGTTTTTCTGCCAGTAACTTGCTGCTTGGACTATCATCACTTTGTTGTATGCTTTGAAGTCAGGTGCTTTGTATCACCTTTAGCTTTGTTCTTTTTTCTCAGGATGGCTTTGGCTATTCAAGGTCCTTTGTTGTTCCATACAAATCTGATGATTTTTTTGGTTCTATTTTTTAAACAATGACATTTGGATTTTGGTAGGAATTGTGTTAAATCTGCATATTGACTTGGGTATTATGGACAAATTAACTATTGATTCTTCAAACTCATGGACTCAAGATGGATCAAACACCTAAATATAAGACCTGAAGCAATAAACTAAATTATACAAGAGAAAAAATACACACTAAACTTATAGACTTTGGTCTTAGAAATGATTTTGTGAATTTGACCCCAAAGTCCAGGGAAGTAAAGGCAAAAATAAATGAATGAGACTATATCAAGCTAAAAATCTTCTGCACAGCAAAAGAAACCACTAACAAACCTAAATGTAACAAATCAAATGAGAGAAGACACTTCCAAACAATGTCTCTGACGAGGGGTCATATCTAAAATATATGAAGAACTCAACTCAACACCAAACAAACAATCCAATTTTTAAAAATACGGGCAAAGGACCCAAACAGCACTTCTCCCAAGAAGACAAATGGTGAACAGATGTGTGAAAAGATGTTCAACTTCTCTAGCTATTAAAGAAATGCAGATGAAAACTACAATGAGATACCACCTCACACTTATTAAAATGACTATTATCAGCAAGACAAGAAATAACAAGTATTGGAGAGGTTATGGAGAAAAAGGAATCCTCATGTACTGCTGGTGGGAATGGAAGCTGGTACAGTCACTCTGCAAAGCAGTATGGAGGCTCCTCGGCAAATTAAGAATAGAGTAACCAAATGAACCAGCAAGGCCCTCTTCTGGGCCTCTATTCCTCAAATTTGAAAACATTTATTCACAAAGATATATGTACCCCTATATTTACTACAGCATTATTCATGGTGGCCAAGTCATAGAAATAACCGAAGTGTCCTTTGATAGATGATGGACTACAGAAGATGTGGTACACACACATTGATGTTTTTCTTCCTCTCTTTCTCCTTCCTTTCCCCTATCTAAAAATTTTTTAAAAAGTGTTACATATACACAATGGAGTACTACTCAGTCATAAGAAAAGATGAAATACTGCCCCTTGCAACAATGTGGATGGGCCTTGAGAATATCATGCTAAGTTAAATACATCAGAAAGAAAAAGATAAGAACAATATGATTTCACTCGTATGTGGGATATAAAGCTGAAAGCAACAAATGAACACACAAGACAAACAAACTCATAGACAGACATCAGTGTGATAGTTACAGGCGGCAAGGGGGTGGGAGTAAAGGGTAAAGGGGGTCCAACATGTGGTAACAGAAGATTGACTTTGGGTGGTAGGCACACACGTGACACACAAATGATGAACTGTATAATTGTATGCTTGAAAGCTGCACTATTTTATTAACAAATGTCACCCAGTAAATTTAATTAAAGAATAAAAAGATATGATCACAAATACTATTAAAATCTACCCAGTGTTATGAATTTGGGTTTAACATTAAGAATCAAAAGCTAACCAACAAACTGAGACAAATAAAAAAATAATTACTACTTCCTTTAAATTGTGAACTCCTTGCAAATAAACAAGAAGACAAACACCATAATAGAAAACATGAGGCCCTGGCTGGCGTAGCTCAGTGGATTGAGCACGGGCCTGCGAACCAGAGGATCGTGGTTCGATTCCCAGTCAGGGCACATGCCTGGGTTGCAGGCCGGTTCCCTGCAGGCCAACTCCCAGCAGGGGACGCACAAAAGGCAACCATACATTGATGTTTCTCTCCCTCTCTCCTTCCCCTCGAAAGATAAATAAATAAATAAATAAAATATTTAAAAAAAAAAGAAAACATGAACAAAAAACTCAATGAGAAATTTGCAGAAAATGACATAAAATGTCCATATATATAAACAGAAGTTCAACAATCTTAATATCAAATATATGACTAGTCAAAGTGACAGTCTCATAAACACATGTTTCTATTACCTTCCTACATGGAGAGATAAATAGAAAATAATGTACATATAAAGTATTTTATTTAAATAACTTCAATTAATGTAGATCATACAAAAAAGTAAAATCCCCTGTAATATTTTCATCCAGTTAGCAAACAGGTATATTGATTTCCACATATGGTATAGAGATGCAGATGTGATAAGTGTATATAGTTATATATCCATGGATAAAGACAGAGATTATCTTTTCTCCATTTATGTGAGAAATTTTACTAATATTCAATATGCTCTAAGAACATAATATGTAATGACTGTGTGATATTCCATTGTATACCTGCATTGAAAATTGTGTGTCCACTTCTATGTTGTTAGACTTTCAAGCTTCTTCCAAGTGTTGAGTAGTTTAAATAATATTTTGGTAAAATAATTGTATAATATGTTTAATGTGACATTAAAATGGTTTTCTTCAGACAAAATTAAGAAATAATAATATTAATGATGAGGCTGAAATAATTGCATTCTTATATATATACTGAGCTAATAACATATTTTGCATGCATATTTGTTAATATACTGACAGAATCTAAAAATAATCTAACACTTTGGTATGGCTAGTTATTTCTAACAATTTATCTTGTAAAATTGTCATATAAAGGTTCAAATTCCAATAAACAATTTTATTTATTGCAGTATCATTTATAATATGAAATGGTAAGAAATATGTGATGTTTATTAGAATGTAATTAGAAAAATAAGTTATACTCTAAAGTATATGCTTATATAAAATGATGAAATAATTTTATTTTAAAATTATTAAAATATTTTATTTAAAGTATTTAAAATATTTTAATTAGAAAAGCAAACAAGGCATGTATGAAGCATAGATGGTATATGGCTAAAACGTGTGCATGTGAATGTGAACTTGAATTTATGTCTTTGTATATACATGTGTGTTTTTATGATCTTAGACACACTGTTGAACTGGGTAATATTCCTGTGTCTCCTTTTGTCCTCTACTAAACAAAATTATTTGTTTATAATTTGTACTTATATATGGCCTACTTGATGCATAAAGTCATATAATTGTTTAAATGTATCTGGTGAGAACTGAATAATCATACTATAGTCTAAGAACTAAAATGTCAAGTAAATCTCAAATTACTGAATGATTATGGATAACTATAAAAATGTAACTATATAAAAAATTATAACCATAAAAATCACTAAGTGACACAAAATTAAAATAAAACTAAGAAGTTTACCTATAGACTTGAGGTAGAGATTTTTATTCCTCCATTGCTAGTTCATGTCTTATCTTCCTACTATTCAAAGATCTTTGAAGGTGGCTAAAATGGTGAGAATATAAATAAAAGAAACTTTCTGAAATCTATGTGTATCTTCAAGAAAAATACACACCCTTAATACAGGCTTTATTTTCCTCCACATTAGTCTTTTCTACATTGTTACCAAAATATTGTGAATGGTTAGCCACGGGGATTAAGCTTAATAGTAACTTTTCTTTCCTCTGTATATCTTTGTTATTTGATGATTTTAAATTTGTATTAGTTAGAAAAACAATATTGAGTTCATTATCAACAGAAGGATGTTAAATTTATTTTTTTTGTGAAAATATCGTATACAGTATCTGGTTTTTGTTTTCCCCTCTTTTAAATCCTGTCTGCTCTTTCTTTCATGAATTGTTTTCATGACTTTATTATGTGCTGTTTGTTCTTCCTAGAATGCCTTCCACTTTCTGATGCACAACAGGGTCTGCCTATCAGCTTTTCAGATTATTCCCCAAACACTTCAGTGCTTAGTGGTGTTTATGATATTTAATTCTCAATGCCAATAAGACTTATCATCGCATATTGCATAAAATATCTGTTTTTGTATACACACACATCCACATATAATTTCTGGTTGTGTATAAAGTAATCAAATGAGTAAGAATGAGTCAGATGTCAAGTGCAAGCACAAAAGCCCAAATACTGCACATACAAGAATATTTTATCGATTCCCAGTCAGGGCACATGCTTGGGTTGCAGACCGGTTCCCTACAGGCCAACTCCCAGCAGGGGATGCACAAAAGGCAACCGTACATTGATGTTTCTCTCCCTCTCCTTCCCCTCTAAAGATAAATAAATAAATAAAATCTTAAAAAAAAAGAATATTTTACATATGTGTAGTACATGGAAGTGTAGACTGGGAGAATTTAGTCTAAGAAATAGAATATTTTTATTTTTATGCCCCTTCTAATGTCTAATAATGTCCAATGTCTACAAAACAATAAATACTTTACCCTTGATGATCAGTATTAAGTGACAAAAAGAAATCTCAGTAAGATAGTTATGAAGTGCAGATGTGTGTGTTACATACAGTGTTCTCATGATTGACATGATGTGTTAAAAGTAAAGCTTTCAAAGTAGGTAAACCAATCATGACACTTTAAATAAGCTATTATCATTCAGGGGCTAATTTGCAACTGAATGTCCTTTGTTGTTTTATTTTTTCTCCCAAATACAATCAACTTAAAATAGAAACTGAAGAGAAGGAAAATACAATGGATTCAAGTACATTTTAAATCTACAATTTCTGCATAAAAAAAATAATGAACACAGTGTAAGCCACTTCAAATCTTATTTCCATCAGAAATGGAATATAATCAGAATGTAATGAGCACTGAAATTAATATTTTTTTAAAAAGCCCATACAGGAAAAATGTGTCTCAATCAGGCTGTAATTATGTTTTCAACATTGTGAATTATTTTCCCGAATGAATATCATTTAGAGTTCCCAGTTTATTATCAATTCTCATATTTTTATCTAAAGTTCAGTGTTTCTAAGTTGACTAAACCATCACATTATTAAAAAGTAAAACAAGATGTGTTCATTAATGTGCCTTCTGATATTCCATCATGTCGGTTCTTTTGCTGATTTTGAATGTTGAAATCTAGCTCAAGTGCTGATTTTTTCCCCAGTGGTTACACAGACACAAATGGGGCCACCTGTAATGTTAGATGGATTATTGGTAAGAACATTTGTATCAACTCAATGAAAAACAAATAAGAATGACAAGTCAGGCAAATACTTTTTAAGTCGTTAAATAAAGCAATTTTTCTTAGAGAAGGCAATTTAGATCATAGTGAATCGGTTGAGCCTGAAGTCAGATTCTCTGTCTTCGTTTTGATTTGTAGATTTATCTCATAGCGTGATCATGTGCAATTTGCTTCCTTCTTTTTGTTCGCTTTCCTTATCCAAAAAACATGAGAAACAATTTTATATCATAGTGTTATTATAAGAAATAAATTAGTACATTTTAAAGGTTTTCGCTTATTTTCTGCCACATAATAAAGTACCACAAACATGAACTTTTTAGTATTAAACTTAGTAAATAGGCTCTTTCTGCCGTCTCTTTTCTTCTTTCCTTTTAACCTGTGGCTGGATGCCATGTAAACAATCATGTTGTGTTCAGTGGTAACACACGTTTGAATAGTGTTTGAAATAATGACAGCAACTGAATGATTCTAAAACAGTGAAGGAAAGGCCTAGCAGGGGTGTCCAACCTGTGGCCCGCGGGCCACATGTGGCTCAGGCTGGCTCAGAATGCAGTCCAACAAAAAATTGGAAATTTACTTAAAAGATTATGAAATTTTTTGTGTGATTACACGTCACAATGTATACACATTGTGTAGCCCAACACAACTCTTCCTCTTCTAGTGTGGTCCAGAGATGCCAAAAGGTTGGACACCCCTTGTAAGGAGTCCAGATTCTGGAAACGATGATGGGATGAATGCTAGGTAGGAAAATGCACCAATGACAGTAAATAAGTTTAACATGATTTATTGGAAGTGAGAGAAGACAATAGAAGGTTAGAATGCAGGGTTTGGGGTCAGAAATTAATCTCACATGCAGGATTACAGATTGGTCTTTAATTTTATGAGGCACACTGACAAAGACTTAGGACAACTGGTAACCTTATATCTTGGGAATTTGTATATATGTGTGTATATGTAGTCATTCGAGGAAGCAAGAACAGTCTATGACTGTCTCTGGCTATTTGTTTTCTTTTGGAAAGAATATTGGAAAAACACTAAGGTATCTGACTTCTAATTTTATCTCTGTTGGGAAGTGTATGCCCTTCAAAAGTCAACTCCATGGAACTCAGAACCCCACCCCACTTGTTTGAGGTAGGATTTTCACCCTACATTAAAAAATACACTATTCTGACAGATTACATACACAATCAGATAAGAGAATCCAGCTATCTTCCACAAAGCTGGACATCATAGAAGTTGGCAAAAATATAAAACAAAGCCATGATTTTCACAATTAAAAATATTATTTTGGAGAAAAATAGTTATTTTCACAAAAAATGTTATGTATGTGATTACGTGATGGCTTTACATTTATTTTAAAATAAAATAAACACTTTATTTTAAAATTTTTATAAAATGAATATTAATAGATATAATCCACATAAACAGAGTAGTTTTTTAAATTTGTAAGGAATTTTTAGCTGTATTTGTCCCTTTGTACAGAGAGACCTGATCAGACTCCTGGGGGTGAGTAGGGAGGGACTGTGGAAGGAGGTTGCCCACAGCAATGGTGGGCGACTAGGATGGGCTTTGTTGAGAGACAGAATGCCTCCAGAGCCCGCGGAAGAAAAAGAGGGCAGAGACGCTCTCTTTTTCTTCCTCTCCCCCTCTCTCTCTCTTCTTCCTTGAGGACACCTGGATGATCACGCTGCGGCCTGCCAGTGGATGGTACTTTGGATGATGGGAAGGGGCTCCGGTGCAGCCTAGGTCAGGCAGGCCTGGTAGAGGTGGCAGGTTATTCTTTGGGTGTCCCAGAGGGGACCGGCGAGGCAGAAGCCTGCCATTCTTCCAAAATTGTGTAGCTTTTGCATTCCACTTTTGGAAATTTATCTGGAGAAACCTTTAACACTATTTTGAAAGAATATAAGCACCCCTATGTTCATTGCAGCATTATTTACAATAGGCAAGCAAGTTTTGGAAGCAGCCTAAATATCAGTAGATGAGTAGATAAACAAATATTAATTTATTTTCAATGGTCTTTTGAGTACAGCTTAAATTTTTTTTTCAGAAAACTTGCATAATCTGGGCTGTCATGAAAAAATGCATTCTAAGATTATACCAGGAAGGAGTTAAATAGAATAACTTCTACTTGATTCTCAGAAAGAGGCTGGGCTTAACAGTGTTAGGCATTGGTCGATGAGAGTTTTATTTCCTCTCCTTAAAATCTATTTAGATCAGCCTATTTGCTATCGTTCTTTTATATTTTTATCAATTATTTGCAATAGAAATGGTATTGAAAATAATAGAATTTTCTTTCTATGTAAATTTAAGGATCCAGATAGCAAAATTGATATTGTTTCAACATACTATTATTTTTAAAACTAAAAGTCACGAAGAACTCCGGAGGGTCTGATATTATACTTGGCTTGTACCACAGTCTCATAGATGCTGACAGAAAACACGAGGCTCCTGGGCACAGGAGGCATCATAAACTTTGTGGTGCCCCCAAGTCTCACAGACTCGTACCAAACAGCCCATTCGCTACTACAGACAGAGCAGATTTGCATCACAGCTGAAGAAAATTTAATTTAGAGAACCACAATAATACAAGGGAACTGCTACCAAACCTTCCCAACATTTGTTCCATAGGAAAATGATATCTTTATTCTCCTTGATAACAAACAAATTTGTCTTCTGCTCCCTCTTCCTGGGAGACAGTCAGTGGTCTCTATCACCTAAGGTAGCCAGATACAATACTCCAGAACAATTCTTGAACAATACTCCAGAACAAAAGCTGTCAATACCTCTGCTCAGTAGAGTTGCAGAAATAGCAGAAAATCATAAAAAAATAGAAGAAATAGGAGAAAACCATTTTCTTCCACAATATGATTAGCCCCAAGTCATGCCTTCTCCACGCAAAATAATTCTAGAAAAATTTTTTGCCTTACTTCTTCTGCATCATTCCATTACTCACATAATTGCTACCCAACTAGGAGCAGAGATAAACAGAACAATTTGAATCACTGCCCAAGCAGTCCCTTCAAATTCAAGTGTTACACTCCATTACTGAATTTGCAAAACTAAGGCCTGCCAGCCAGCCGGAGACCACACTGGAGGAAGCACTATTAACCTCTGTCCTCAGCCTAATGTAAGCACTACCTGAAAAGACCTAACAATTTCAAATAACATTCTGCTTCCAGGTCTAGAAATATTAATAAAGATAACATTTCTTATGTGATAGCCAGGCATTATTCTTCCTCCCTTTTAAAATCATGACGACTTGCACCTAAAGTGTGGTCATAGAAATGTCAAGTGTTGAAGAAACATTACCTCAGACCTGGAAATCATTCAGATCAGCTTTAACTCACTAGCCAGTGTTCTTCTGGATGATAGATTTGCTCTAGAGCTCTTTCTTTCAGGCTAAAGCAGAGTTTGTACATTTCCTAATACATTCTGTTGTAGCTAGATTAATGTCCCAGGCTAAATGGAAAGGTCAATACAGAAACATAAGGAGAAACCACATTTTTTTTAAGGTAGACTGATGGTTTGGAGGATTTTCTTAGCTGGAACACTGGAGTGGCGAGGCTGAGTTCAAAACAGCAGCTTAGTTCTATGCTGTATGTGGGGTCCTATTAACAGTAACCAAAATTAAATGAGGGGTGGAAAATGAACAACTTTGATCTCAGTCCATCAATTAGACTTATCCAAGTAGGTGAGGGTGACTGGTGTGCTTAAGTGAAAATTTGCAGAAGCTAAGGTTGTGTAGAAATGAGGGATGGATACTTTTGTGAGATGATTTGCCTTGGTCCTCTCATGCTTCTGCAGTTCTTTTGAGCAGGAATATTGACAGCTTTTATTCTGAACTATTTGTTCATAGACACTTAAAAACCTGGAGTGGAAGACATGATGTTTTTTTCCAGGGGCAGAGGATAAATTTGTTAGTTGCCCAGGATAATAAGAATAAAAGAAGAAGAGATTACCAAAAGGACATATATGCATAACCCACAGAGACAGCCTACAGTGTGGTGGTGGCCAGAGGGACAGGGGGGCGAGGACAGGTAGGAGTTGGGCAAAGGTGGGGGAATGGGGGCTCTCTGCAGTAAACAATAAAAACAAATTTAAAGAAAGATATTATTTCCCCATAGATAAAAGTTGGGCAGGTTTGTTAGCAGTGTTAAATTTAATATTGGAGATTACTAAATTTGGGGGTTCTCAGATATAATAAAATACAGACCTGTTATTTGAGCAATAGCTCCCTGAGTCACAACATAAGTCCCTATGGGACTTGGGAGCAATGGTACCAATGAGATTATGAATGTCATGTTGTTTGTTGCTCTGTGAATGAAGTCCTTTGTCTTTGAATCTCATGCTTCCTCCCAGCATCCATGTAACTGTGGCAGATAAACTTACTAGCTTTTTCTGTGTAGTAAAACCTCAGATACATCAAATTATTGACAATTATATCAATTTTGTTCACAATAGAAATAGTGCCATAAGAAAATTATGATTCTGTTAGTTTCAATAAGTTAAATATTCTTGGTAAGTGAAAGTTATTTATTATTGATCTCACATAATATTTTGATGGAATATAAGCTGTGAAATAAGTAAACAATCATTCTTTTCCTCTGGAGAGGCAACAGAGGGGAATGCATCATTTTTTTTAGTGCTGAGCATAAGATTAAATTAATTTGTTTTTAATTTTAGTCCCAAATCTGGGGAACTTTCATGTTCCTTTGAGATAGCAACCTTTTTAACATGCAAAGATTTGTTCAGACTGCTCTAATACCCACTGTCTTAGTAGACAATTGTCTCATCTGTTCCCTTTATTAGGTTCAATTTAACCTTGAGGACTTGTAGAGATAGTTGGTTTCCCAGAAGTAAACCCAACTCTCTACAGTCAATTAATATTCAACAAAGGGGGCAGTAACATAACATAGAGTAAAGATAGCCTCTTCAACAAATGGTGTTGGGAGAACTGGACAGCTACATGCAAAAAGGGAAACTTGAGCATCGACTTACACCATACACCAAAATAAATTCAACGTGGATAAAAGACTTAAATATAAGCCGTGACACCATTAAAGTCCTAGAGGAGAACATAGGCAGGAATATCTCAGATATTTAACACAGCAACATTTTTACTGATATGTCCCCTAGGGCAAGGAAAGAATAAACAAATGGGATCACATCAAAATAAAAAGCTTCTGTGTGGCTAAAGAAAACAGTATTGGAATAAAAAGACAACCAACTGCATGGGAAAACATATTTGCCAATGATACCTCAGACAAAGGTTTAATCTCCAAAATATACAAAGAACTTACATGACTCCACTCAAAGAACTTACAATTAAAAAATGGGCAAAGAGCAACCCAATTAAAAAATGGGCAAAGGACTTGAATAGACACTTCTCCAAGGAGGACATACAGAGGATCCAGAGACACATGAAAAGATGCTCAATATTGCTAGCTATCAGAGAGATGCAAATTAAAACCACAATGAGATACCACCTTACCCTAGTCAGAATGACTCTCATAAAGCAACAAACAACAAATGTTGGAGACGTTTTGGGGAAAAGGGGACTCTAGTCCACTATTGGTGGGATTGCAGACTGCTACAGCCATTATGGAAAACAGTTTGGAATTTTCTAAGAAAACTAAAAATGGACCTGCCTTTTGACCCAGCAATTCCACTATTGGAAGTATATCCTAAGAACCCTAAAACACCAATCTAAAAGAACCTATGCACCCCAATGTTCATAGCAGCACAATTTACAATAGCCAAGAGTTGGAAGCAACCTAGGTGCCCATCAGTAAATGAATGGATCAAAAAATTATGGTACATATACACAATGGAATTCTATGCTGCAGAAAGAAAGAAGGAGCTCCTACCCATTGCAACAGCATGGATGGAACTGGAAAGCATTATGCTGAGTGAAATAAGCCAGGTGTTGAAAGACAAATACTATATGATCTCACCTTTAACAGGAAGCTAAACTGCAAAACAAACAAGCAAGCAAAATAAAAACAAAGACACTGAAATAGAGAACAGGGGGACAGTGATCAGAGGGGAGAGGGGAGGGATTTCAGGGGAAAAGGGGGAAGGATTTAAAGGAACTAGTATAAAGGACACATAGGCAAAGACTAAGGGGGGTGGAAATGGGAGGGAGGTGGGGAGCATGGTGGGTGGGCAGGGATGGGAGTAATAGACAGAAAACTGTACTTGAAAAATAATTAAATAAGAATAAATAAAATCAAAAATTTTTCAAAAAAATACTTGTTTCACTACAACATGTTTATATTCCTCAGTGAAGATATTTTTAACACCTATTGGTTCAAAACTTAATAATTTAATAACAGCAAGTGCTTAATTTTTCAAATTTATATACTGTTTTTTTCTAACATGATTATTCACTGGAGAATAACCAAGTATGTGAATAAGTATTGTCATATGTTTTTTGTTTTGTTTTTTTGCTTTTACTTCCAGTGTGATAGAACATTCCTTACATCTCCCTCCTCTGAAGAAGGCTTTTTTTTCTAGCCAAGAAGCCTCTTCACATATACATTTTTTGTTCCTGGTCTATGGCACAAAGAGTTTCCTCCTGGTGAAAGGAGATACTTACTTAGGTAAAGCATACACAGTTTTTTTAGCATTCTTTTCATTGCTGCCATTATAAAGGTGTTTTTTTTTTAAATAAACAGAGACCAGTACATCAGAAGATACAGAATGACACTCCCACTTCATCCTGAGCTCTGATAGATAATTAAAAAGTCTCACAGGCTTGTAGTTTTCATAAAATCTCTGTACAGTTATGCATAAAGTAGAAAGTACATTGCTATATCCCAGCTACAATTTCAAAAGCACCATGATCTAAGGTGCTTTAGATCATGACAGCTTGATACTTCAAAATTTGTCCACCAACATTTAGGCCCCAGACTAATCACTTTGTTCAAATTCTTGTTGCCATTCAACATGATTAAATATGAAATTTTTTAGAAGACAATACTATTTCACAAATGAAATTGCTTATGTCAGTCATCATGATTAAGATAAAAAGGAAATTAAAAATGTAGCAACTGTAGATGAGGGGAATATCTGTACCTCAATATCCATGACATGTGTTTATTAACAAGGGAGCTAATTTGTTGAGCAACTGTTATACAAAGGGAGATTTCAGGAGTTGTAAATTTTGATTAATAATTTAATCAACTGCTTCCTATAAATGTTGAAGTTCAAGGGAGAAACAGCATGACTCATTCTACTCTCCTGATTTCTACTAACTGCTCTAGATATGGAGTTCTGAGATAAGAAGAATGTCAGAGAACACAAAGTATAAAAGAGAAGATGAAGGAGTTCAGTAGAGAGTAAATAAGTGGTAATTTTTAGGAAACCTATGAAGCACCATAAAACTATAACATAGAATAATCTCATGAATGTGAACTTAGAAAGGTACAACACAAACCTGTAATAGTAGAGGAAGTTCTCACATTGTCCTCTCAATTCTGAACTTTCCTAATGCATTCCATATTTAGTTTCTGGTCAAGATGATGACATAGGCAGACATGGCTCACCTCTTTGCACAACCACATCAAAATTACAACTAAAATATAGAACAGCCATCACTCAGGAACATCAGAAATTGAGTTGAATGGGAGTCTGAGAACTATGGAATTGAAGAAACCACATCCATCCAAACTGGTAGGAAGGGTGCATATATGGAACAGACTGGACCCTTACCTAAATGGATAAAAATTTGAGAGAGGTAAGTAACTTGGGAGTGAGCGGTTCCAGACCCACACCAGGCCCCCCAGTCCAGGATCCCTGTGCCAGAAAGATAAGTCCCCACAACTTCTGGCTGTGAAAATAAGAAGGGATTGAGTCAGTGGAGGAAGCTGCTGGACCTCTAAGCAGTTCCTCTTAGGGAACCCACACACAGACTCACCTACTCAGACTCACTCCTCTGAGCTCCAGCACCTGAATGGCGCCACTTGAAGAGCACCAGTGGTATACAGGGAGAAACTAAAGTGTCTGGAATCAGGGTGAGCAGAAGCCATTGTCCCTTTGCTGAGTCCTCCGCTCCACAGAGCCAGTAGGCTGGTGCCATATCTGAGACTCCAGCAACCTGGTAACTCAGTGTGATCCAGCTTAGAGATCCACAAAGGCCCTACCCCATCCAACTTACAGGTTCACCCAAACTGCTTTTCCATAAGAATGGCTGGTCGTGGCTCCCAAATCCTATGAAACAAGCAACAGCTGGCTTCATTCAGTTAACCATAGCAGCAAGCAGGTTAGAGTCATAGCTTAGTTTAGCCTGGGAATCTCCAAACCCAGTACAAGTAGCAGCCATCTCAGATCACTTTATATCTTAGGTGTGGTGCCCTAGGCAAAACACAGGTGGGGGCTGACCTTAGTCTGTATCACCTTGGAAACCGCAGGGTCAGCACACACAGTGGATAGCTACAGACCACGTTAGAGCACCACCACCCAGCTCCTACACAGCTGATCCTCCACAGAAGGCAGAGGTTAATGGTCAGTGGTCACAGTCAGTCTTCACAGCTGACTGCCCTGGGTAAATAAATCCACCCCATTGATCCACCAATAGCAACCAAGGCTCAACGACAACAGGGAGGTGTACTCAGCCCACACAAAGGGCACACCTCAAGTATCCAGCTTGGGTGGTAGAGGAGGCTGTGCCAGTGGACTCTACAGGACACCTACTACATTAGGCCACACTACCAAGACATGGAGTCAAAACAGCGCTACCTAACACAAAGAAACAAACACAGGGAGGAGGAGAAAAAATTAAAAGACAAAGAAACACGGCCTAAATGAAAGAACAGATCAAAACCCCAGAAAAAAGGCTAAATGCAATGGAGATAAACAATCTATCAGATGCAGAGTTCAAAACACTGTCTATAAGGATGCTCAAGGAACTTAGTGAGGGACTCAGCAGTAAAAAAAAGACCCAGTTGGAGTAGGGTCTTTTTTATTTTAATACACCAATTGAAATAAAGAACAATTTACAGGGAAACAACAGTACAGTGGATAAAGCTGAAAATCAAATCGATGATTCGGAACATAGGAACAACAACAACAACAACAAAAAAAAAACCATTCCGAACAACAGGAAGAAAAAAAGAATCCCCCAAAATGAGGATAGTATAAACAGCATCTGACACAACTTTAAGAGGTCCAGTATTTGCCTCATAATGGTGCCAGAAGAGAAAGAGCAAGAAATTGGAAATCTGTCTGAAAAAAATAGTGAAAGAAAACTTTTCTCATCTGGTGAAGGAAATAGACCTGTAATTCCAGGAAGCATAGAGAGTCTCAATATTGATGGAAACAAAGAGGCCCACTCCAAGACACATCATTATTCAAAGGTCAAAGGTTAAAGATAAAGAGAGACCCTTGAAAGCAAGAGAAAAGTAGTTACCAGAAGGTTACCAAATGGGAGGGGGAGGTGGAGAATGGGTGAAGAGGTGAGGGGATTAAGAAGTACAAATAGGTAGTTACAGAATAGCCATGGATGAAAGTACAGTATAGGAAATGGAACAGCCAAAGAACTTACACATATGTGCCATGGACATGAACAATTTGTGGGGAATTGCCTGAGGAAGAAGGGGACGCAGGATAGAGGGGAGCAAAGGGGGAAATCAGGACAATTGTAAAAGCATAATTAATACAAATACATAAAATAAAAAGACATTCCATATTCTATGACCATGATAAATTGTATTATTGTTACTCCTATATCCCTTTTGCCATGTGACTTTATTGTTCCCCTCACTCTATCAGGTGTTTATATCCCCACTTCTTGGATTTGAACCAAGTCTTGTGGCTGTTTTATGAGAACGTGTTACTATGGCCAATGTGTGAACTTGCTCGTGATATGTGCTTGTGTTTTGAGATTTATTTCTTTAAATTATGCCTTAAGATGACCATCAACCACCTAGTTTGAAGGTCTTATCCAAGGAGAATGAGAGACACATGAAATGACATATCTGGGTACAGTTTGTACCTCAGAATTTACATTAGTCTTTATTCTGTTCAACTTTACCTATGTTCCTAGAAAATAGAAGCAGTTAAGGGAAAAGTTCTATGCTTTTGCATTTTAGGAAATGACTTATGGCAAATAACCATTTTTTCCAGGATGGTTTATATAACGTTCAGGGACACTCCTGTTCATTTATGTATGACAACGCCAGACACAGACCCTCCAAATTACCTTTTTCTCCCTTTATAAATAATTAATTCAAATATTTGAACTCATTGACAAAAATTTGCAACTTGACCAAAATTTTCTGAGCTTTCTTTCCCTTCTCTGGGTCCTTGAAGTTGGATGCACTTTCAGCCCAAAGCAGCATACATCTTTCTGATGTCTCATTCTGCATATGTAGGCTGACCACAAGGACTTCTTTGATCCACAGTTGGAACAAACCACCATGTCCTATTGTCCTCATACCACATGTCCTCCACGTCCTGTTCTTTCTAACCTGTTTAATTCTCCCTGTGAGAGAAAATCCCTTTGCTGCCTGACTGCCGAGGCACGTGCAGGTCTCACAGTCAGAGTGTCTTCCTGTTTTCAATAGTCCCTTTACCTCTGTGGCAAAAGCATCTCTCTTCCTATTGCAATAACCTTTTAGAATAATGTATCTCCTCACCTAAATCCAGGGTTTTTTTTATTTAGCAGTTGCCTGCTGCTGTGACTCAGATGGCACATCAACCCACCCTCAGACCCTGCTATGTTCACCACGTAGTAGCACTAACTCTTTGCTTCCTTCGTGTCCTTCTTTCGCTGGCGGAATCCAGATCCTGGAGGTTAGTCGCAAGTCCTAATCTCGTGCTCCAAACATGTGTCTGTTGTAGCACAAGAGGGGCTATTTTTATTCTTTCTGGCATGGAATTTTTTTCTTGTTTTTTTTTTTTTTAGCGGGGGGGGGGGGCTTCTCTGAAGCCTTTTCTGGTTTTTGTTGTGTTGTGTTTTTCAGGTCCTTGAACCTAGAGGTTATGGAAGGTTATCTAATTTCTTCCTCACCACCAGGTACGGAACTGTGCATTTCCTCAGCTTCTCAAGCTGGGAAGGAATAATTTGAGGGAATTATTTGAGGAGGGCTTCTTCCTGTCTTTGTTAATGTTTTATCTCTGATTTAATGATCCAATCCCAGGGGTAACTCTAATTCCCTTCTCTTCTTTCGCTGAACATGCTCCACCACTATGGCAATCCTTCAATTTAATATCTTTAACAGAGGCAAAACGTTACTGAAGACAGTTTAGAATTAGGGAAGCTAGGATACTTCCCAGGCTCTCTCATCGAAGACTTCTCCTTCCCATGACTCCCACTCCTTCCTCCTCCTTTACCCCAAATTCCAGCCTTCTTTTCAGCCTCCCTGGTTCCTTCGGTCAGTTCCCCTTTAATATCTCTACTTCTTCCACCCTCCTGTCTACCTCTGACAGAGCTTTCCCTCCCCACAATAGCCTTGAACTCCCCTGAACTATTACCTCAGCTCCACTTTTCTTTCTCCCCCTGAGAGGTTCTCAAGGGGCTCAGAAACACCCAGAGCAACCACTCATGCTGAAAAAGATAGCTGGAAATAGAGTGGATATTTATCTCCCCAGATGAGCCCTGGAGACCTACAGATGGGCTCTGATCACTTGGTCTGCCATCAGATCCTTGCTCAAAATGTATCCTGCTGCCTCCATAAGGTATACATCAGGGTAAAGGGAATCTGAAAGGTCTCCTGCACAGATATCAGTGGGGGTGTTATTCATCGGGTAAACTCAGCTTGCTCAAGTTTCCAGAAACACATTTTTGGGAAAATACAAAGGTGAGGCAAGAACAAAAGAAATCTTTTTTTTTTTAATATGAGCCAGTTCATTGAAATTATGGGATTGAAGCATGTATGTTTTGGGTTAAAGATATGTAATATTTACCGAGCTCCTGCTGATATTACCAAATTAGATAATAAGAGCATTTTAAGGAGCTCTATCTGATTTACTTAGAGCTAAACACTTAATAAATTCAATATTCTTAAAGTTGCCATAAATTAAATATATTTAACTGTCAATACTCTCAAAAGTGTTTTATATAAATTAATCCAAATGATTTAATAACTCGAGTTCATATAATTTAAGTTAATCTCAATTGGAGATTCATTTAATATTATTGATTTGATAAAAACAGCTGGGTCTACTAGGTTTCCAGTGTTAGGTACAATACAAGCATATATTTTTATTCTGTACTTTAATTTTACTCAGGTCTTAAACATGAGAAATGTTACAGATCCCCCTCATTATTAATGACTTGTTTGTCCTCATTCTTTAGTTCTTGGTTCAGTTCCTCAGTGAGCACTTGCCTAGTAAGTTAGGCAAGCCCGGCATATATTCATTTCTGACACAGCTTTATATCAGAGTAGTTACATAAAATTCAACTTGTAAATTGGTTGCTGCCTCCCATCTCCAAATGAAAGCTCTGTGAGGGTAAAGACCATGTCAATTTTTTTTAATCCACGTGAATCAGAGTAGCTGAACATTTAATGCATAACTGTGTGAAAATACTTTATGGTGAAGAATAACATAACTTTTATTTGAAGGAATACTTTTATTTTAAAATTATAATTTGGTAAAAAATTAAGTTCTTTTTCAATAAATCACATGAAGCTTGATGATTTGGAATCAAAATTACAGCCAAGAAACAACCTAAAGCCAATTTATTTTTTTTATTTTTATTTTTTTAAAAGATTTTATTTATTTATCTTTAGAGGGGAAGGAAAGGAGAGAAGGGGAGAAACATCAATGTATGGTTGCCTCTCATGTGTCCCCTGCTGGTAACTGGCCTGCAACCCAGGCATGTGCCCTGGCTGGGAATGAAACCGAGATTGTGTGGTTCGCAAGTCCGCACTCAAGCCACTGAGCTACACCAGCCAGGGCTAAAGACAGTTTAACATTAATGCAAGACAGTTTAACATTAATTTTTTTTTCTTAAAAGAAAAAAAAAAGTTGATTCCTTTCTGTGAAAACTTTGACCAGCAAAGTGGCAAGAAATAGCACAGTCGCAGTTTAGACAATGCATTCAAGTTAGTCGTGCGTGTAGATGCAGGCATAATCTCTTCCCTGGATTATCTTTTTAAATGATAGTTTTTGAAAGCTTCGAATCTCCTACCACTACCCTGTAGCATTTAGAGGATCAATTATTGAGAAATAAAACCCAAAAACAATTTCCTAAAATAAATCTTGAAGAAATAGATTGCATTCGGTCTATTCTACCATTAGTAATTCAGAAGTTTAATGAAGACTTTTCTCAATCTGATGAGTTTCTAATGGAATTGTCAGTTTTCTTCTGAAAATTGTATGCTTTTTGTTTCTGTAATATTAACAGAATAGCCATTGGACTGTTAAGCTGAGATTGCAAAGAAATACTCTGACCTTGAGTTCAGTCTATGCATTTATTGACAAATGAGTATAACCCTTATAACCATTCTTGTTATTACTGATGAGAAAAAAACTAAAATATATAATAATGGGTGTACTCTAGTAATATGCATCATTATGACATATAATATTTTATAATTGTTATGATTTGTATATTATTTCTAAATCTCTGATAAGAAGAGTAATAAACAACCCATACTTGTGTCAAAAGGGTATTGAGAATAACAATAAAATAATAAATCCAAGGGTTTAAGGTCCCTAGAAGACCAGCTGAAAAAAAATGTGCTGATATATTTACTACCAGAAATCAATCAGATAAATAAATTTAGACACCAGGCTCATATAATATATAAAACCAAAATTATTTTTAGATTTAAAACAATTCTCCACAGTTTTCAGTAATGAGAAAATATTGACTCAAAAAGCTGGATGTTGTAAATGTCTTTTATCTCTTTCTTGTCCCACAATGGTTTTGACTGACTTTCTAATTCTGTTTATTAATTTCCTTATGTACTAATTAGAAGATAAAATAATAAGTAGATTTAAACTTTTATGACTTTGAAGTTCTAAAAATTCAATATAAATATTTTAGATTTTTTCAATAGAATATGAAACATATTTACTTATATTCTAATTTTAATTTGTGCATTTAGTAAATAATTATTTTCACAGTTACACAGAAAAAATTGAAATCAAATATTTTTACTAAACAAACTTCCCATTGAAATGTAAAGAGGAAAAAAGTTGGCATCATAAAATGTTTACACAATTTAATACTGGCACTTAATAAACTTAATATATTCGATACTCTGTTATGTGTTTTATTTGCTCAACTCATTTAATTATTATAATATGTAACTTATTTAAGAATCTGCAAAATACAGAAACTATTTCACAAATGAGAAAACTGGAGCACAGAGAGGTTAAGTAACAGTGTGAAGTCACACAGCTAGGTAAGTATAAGCAATGAGATATGAATCCAAACAGTGTGGCTCAAGAATGTGTGTTTTTGTGATTACTTTATAATGTCTTTCACTAATTCATAAAATTAACATAACTTGAAATTTGCTGTTAAAATTTTGAAAAACTCGTTTTTGAAAGAAATTAAATATTTTTTAAATGGAAATATAGAGTACAACTGGTTAAGAAATCATAGTCATGCTTCATCCTCACTTTTTAAATTTTTGAAACTTTAGCAATAAAGGAATTGTGAGATTATCACAGTCAGAATGCAAGAATAGTGGTAACTAATCCAGTGACTTACCTCTTCTGACTCTGCCACAGATTCTTTAGGTGACTTTATGACTAGCACTTAATTATTGACATCTGTAGATTTCAAGTAGGAAATTATACCACTTAAATCTCATGTATCAAAGGATTCTAATATTCTCTTCTCCAATGATGTTAGATTATCATGATTACTACCATTAAGGCAATCTTACTCCTTCAGAAATGAAAACAGTGAATTTCAGAGAACTAATACTGGTATTTTTACTACTTCCAATGTGTCCCAAATTGTATACCCCATATTTGCTCATTGAATTTTTAAGAATTTCAAAGTCATCAATTTTGGGCCTTTTGGAATGGAGCTTTATGTGACTCAGAATGACAGACACCATTTCCGTCACTGTCCTTTTTATCAAATCGTACAAAGTGGGACACAAAAAACTGGAATTATCTTCTGTAGGGCAGGCCTTGTAGTACAGCCTTCACCTGCTGAGTAGTGTTCTAGGAGCCCATCTATATCAGTGCACCAGCTGGCGGCATCATGAGAGGTTGTGTTTGGCTTCAGTGAACTTTTTTTGAAGACTCGATGTATTTGCCTATTTCATGATGGGTGATTTATGAGCCGCTGCCCACATCTGCCCACACTGTGCTGAGCGTTCAGCAATTTTTGACCAAAAAAGGCATGACCCCTGTGCCTCACCCTCCCTATTCACCAATTTCCCCAGTGAAGGAATTGTTTGTTTGTCTCCCCAGATGAAGAAAGTCATCAGAGGGAGACATTTTGCTGATGTGGAAGAGGTGAAACAAAAGATGGCAGGAGCATGAAGAGGCATCCAAATTGATGGGTTCAAAAACTGTTTGAGCAGTGGAAAAATGTCTCAGTATGTGTACTGTATCAAATGGAGAGTAGTTGGAAGGTGACTGAAGTTTAAACATGTAAAAATGATGCACAATTTTTTATAAATAAATTTCTGTTTTGGAGGGTTCCACTTCGTATATATCACTTTAGAAATCAAGACCTTCAGAATTATCTGGTTAAAATTTTAAGCTGTAACCCACAATTTCACAGAATTTTCTATTAATAAAATAAAGAGCTCTGACTGGGTAGCTCAGTTTATTGGAGTGTTGTCCCATAGACCAAAATTTCCTGTGTCTGATTTTCTGTCAGGACACTGGGTTATGGGTTCAAACCCTAGTCACGGCATTTGCAGGAGGCAACTGATCAATGTTTCTCTCTCTCCCCCTCCCTCCTTCTTGCTCTCTAAAATCAATAAACATATTCTTGGCTGAGGATTAAAAAAATAAACTGAATGAATGAACAAATAGGTGAATGAGAGAGAGAGAAAGAAAGGAAGGAAAGAAGGAAGGAAGGAAGGAAGAGAGAGAGAGAGAGAGTATTATAGATTTGAAAGAACTTTTCTCAATCGTACTACATGTCCTGAAATGAGTCTTTAAATGTCCTCCATAACTTTGACCAAATGCAACAAAGACTGTATTTCTGACTAAATAGATTAATATCTACTAGACAGGTGGACTAATGACAAAAATACATACTTTATAAAAACATTTATGTAAATGAAAGAGACACTTAAGAATTTTAAGATGGTGTTGGACTGAAACATCCTTGGGAGCTTTCTGGTTATAATTTGAAACTGTCCCTACCCCTCCTCATTCAGTGAGGACAGGGAGAAACTGAGGAAAAAGCCAGGACACTCCAGATTGGTAGGAGGCAGGTTTAATAAGCAAGGGGAACTACTTACAGGCTGTATTAAGTGGCTGCAAGCACAGCAGATTTCTGCATCCACTTACCAGAATATTAAAAGTTTATGTCGAGGCCTTAATTGGATTCAGTTATTACACAGGGGTTGAGTCACTCACCCAGTCCAGATAGTCTTATCGCCATGTTACTATCTGGAGTCCTTGGGTGGCTCTCAGTGTGAAGGGGTGGGTATTGGCAAATGCAGCATGCATGCCAGGCAGAGGGGAGAGGAGGGGGAGCCTCTGGTTCCCCAGGTCCAGCTCTTGGCTCAAACCTGTGGTCATGTCCTCTCCAAGCGCCTTACAAAGTCTTACAAAAATAAGACTTTGTAAAAAGTCTAATGATTGTAATGGTGGCTATCAAAGTTCCAAGATAACGAAAACTACTACTTACAACTGATGCAGTATCTGTTTTAAACCTAACAGTAGTTCCTTCCAAACCCTTCTCCTCCACGCAGCAACGAACACTTTTCTTCTAGTAGGTAGCGTAAAACCAAAGCCTAAAGTTGAGCTCTCGGTACTAGGCCCCCCCAGCATGTTTCCATCACTACCTCACAGCGGAAGGAGGCTTGGTTCGTTACTAAAGCGGAAAACCAAACTTGGACCTATTGCCTAGTTTTGCAGTTCTAGGATGGATCCTCAGACTTCCTGTTGAGTTTATTCTGGACTTGATACCAGCTGGATCCTTTAAGGTACCTGTGTTAGAACAGTCTTAAATTTTTAAGAAAAATAATGAGATAACTGGAAAATTTATCTTAAGATTTTCATCGCCTCCTATATCTCAAGAATATCATCACTAAGTTTTGTTTGTTTGTTTTATTTTCCTTGAGGCTAACTGAATCTTGTCACGGCAAGCAGAAGAAAAGGCATTTTAAAAAGACTCTTGTAATGAAAGGTGTGATTTTGAAACTATCAATGGTATTTGGATAAGAGAAAAATATGGTTCAGAAAACAACCGTAACTCGATAATTACAAATCTGCAGCAGTGATGAGAGTTTATCAGTCACACTCAATAAGTTTTAAATATTGTTTTCCTGTATTATTTCTACATGAAAGGATGTGGTATGCTTCCAACGAGCTTGCGTGATTTATTGAGAAAAATAATATGTATTTTGAAAAATGAGCTCTGTGAGCAGCGATGAAAAAGACTGAGTGAGAACAGAAGGAGTGGTCACAGTCTGCTGCGTAAATAATGCATTAGAAATCTGTTCCCATTTCGGAAACACAAGTAAAATTTTTCTCATAGCACCCAAAATGTTAATTTTTAAACCCTTCTTCAATTAGGAATGCCACCATCATTTTCTCTTTTGAAGATAATTAAATTAATTATTTTGAACTTAAAAGAAACCTGATTCTTAACTAACAGTATTTTAAAGGTGGATTTTGGTGTTAAGAAAATTATTTCCCCATAACCGTATGTTAAAAGTGAACTTTCAGCTTATATATTCTGTTACAGAGTTCAGAAGCTTAGAGATTTGACTTTAAAAATAAAAATAAGAAAGTGGGTTTTCAAAATATCCCATAAAAAACCCACTGAACCATTCAAATAAGGGTTAACAAGAAGTAAATATTAATTACTAAAATAACTTTATGATAGAAAAATTATAATTTTTATTAAAATGTATAAAATATAATTATATAAAACAAAATTATATAAACTTAAACAAATTATATAAAAATATAATTTGTTTAATTTAGATGGAAATTTAACCAAAGATAAATTTAACTTTCCTCTGTAATTTTGAAAATCTGTCTGAATTAATAGATAAAAATAATTTACAAATGCATAAAAATTTCATAAATAGTCAATTTTTAGGGGCTTGTATACATTTTTATACTAAGATTTATAATTCTCATAACTTGCTTGGTGTATCTATTTTTCTAATCTTTCCTTCAATCTGTAAGAGCTGGACTCATTCCAATCATATAAAAATGTATAATAATAAACATTTACTCAGAAAACTCCAATTACAATGAATGATTCATGCTATAAGTTTCTAAAGTACTATAAATTATCATTAGTTATTCTCTATTACTTCACTCTGCATGTATTATACACTTATAAAAAATAAGTATATATATATATATTCCATTTCATGAGTCCATTTCTCCTATTAATGCAAGTTATCTTGACCTTTTGAGGGTTTGAAAATCTGTCAGAATTTGATTTAGTTGTATGTTTCCACTTCTTAAATAATACAAACTTTCAATTTCAATTTAGAAAAAATAATTCACATGATTCCTTTTAATGTTTTAATGATGCTTTTCTGAAAAGTCCTGACTTACAAAATTCCAGTCCCAGTTTAGGTTGCTAAACACTGAGCTATAATACCCTGATAATGGGTGGTTTGCAATGACACTGTAAACCTCTATCTTGAAAGAAAAGGGATTTTTGTTTCATTTCATTAGAGAGAATAGAGACAGGAAACTACAAGATTTCTGTAATACATACACACACACACACACACACACACACACATATATATATACATATATATAATCAGAAATTACATCCCCTGATTGTGAATGTAATGTATTTATATGATGCAATATATTCACAGGAATTTTGATGTCCGAATGGCTGAAGAATGGCTGACTTTGTGCTAAGCACCTTTATATCACTCAGTTCTCCCCCAAAAAACATCTGAGGCAAGTGCATTCATTATCAACATTTCCCAGAGGAAGAAATAGATTTAAAATATCATTTGCACAAGCTGGTATGTGTAAGAGCAGAATTTAAACTCAGACCTGTTTGATAATGCAGCCCGTGTTCTTAAGCATTCCTGCGGTCTTTCTACCAACTGTAAAAGGAGTCCATTAGGTGAACTCCTGGCGCGTGCACCAGCTTACAGCGCCCTCGGCGTCATGGATGAAATATGAGACAAATTCACATGGATTACCGAGTCCTGTGGGGGAAAAGGGACAACGTGAGTACTTCCTCAAGGGGGGAGCACCTCAGAATGGGCTGGCCACCCTCTCAAGGGGAGAGCACGCTGACCCCTGCCTAGACAGGCTTTTATTGGGTTTAATTTGCACAGGAAGACCGGTACAGCTCATTAATCATTGTCAGGCAGTAAGGATCAAACAGTAGATAGCATACAAAGAACTATTAGGGCTTCTTCTGAGTCAGGGTCTATCAGCTAAAAGGCTACAGAACTTTGGGAAACAAAGTCATTTCCCACTCAGGCCTTTATCATCTAACTAAGAGCATCCTTAGCAAAGCAGATTTCACAGGATTTTACAGGTTCCTTTCTCAGGTCTGATCACCCAGGGAGCCTGCCCTTTCCAGCACTGGGCTGTACTGTA
The DNA here is from genome assembly GCF_014824575.4 of Sturnira hondurensis. Lineage (NCBI taxonomy): Eukaryota > Metazoa > Chordata > Mammalia > Chiroptera > Phyllostomidae > Sturnira > Sturnira hondurensis. Next base: position 483,678 of record NW_028082296.1, read on the forward strand.
CTCTGTCGTTGTTTTAGGCTTAAGTCAAGCAGAGGGAGCAGATAACCAAGGAAGGAGGAGAAATTAGGACTCAGGCTTTGTCAAAGCCAAGGGGCAAGGGTCCATCACCCCCTCTCTCCATAGCCCCCCAAGTCCTTCCCTGGGGCCTCCACGTGATCATGCCTATCCTAGGTCATTCCCCCCTTGGGGAATCTTACCCATGATTGACTAACTAATCAAGCACTGGGGGCCAGTTATGAAAAAAAAAAAGGAACAGAAGCAGATTCCTGCAGGGAGATAAGCTTTGTCTCCTTGGTGGCTTATGGTCCAAAGGTCGCTCGCTCAGCCTTAGCCATGGGCAGGGGAGTTACAGCTCCTGAAAACCAGGGAGGGCAGTTCCCAACAAACTCCAGACCTCACTCCACTTCGAGAAGCCTCCGACATGCCTCTGGTGTTGATCCATATGATATTCGACAGACTGGAGGGTCCAAATAAATGTATGAGTCAGTAGACATTCCCCAATAAAAGGAAATGATGAGAAAATGTCATAAACTCTCAGAAAATTCAAATCTTATTTAGTTGTAAGTATGAAAGGAGGAAGCACTCACACAACTGAATTCTGCTTCATGTAGCATGACCTCATGTGCCTACATTTCTATCGGCAGCCATGGTCCTCTATCTTTGTTAAGGTCCACGGAACAAGTAGCACCTTATGTCTCTTCATCTTTGTCCTATTACTAAACTTGGTGAAAGAATAATCCACCAAGTCCACAAGTCTACCAAGTAGTGCAGAAACAGGTCACTATGCAGCAATTTATTGGAGAGATGTTTGTGTGCAAGCAAGCACATACAACCTCTACATTTCATTAAATAATGCTTAGAGGTTTAGATTTAAATGTAAAACCACAGAATTTTTGTGTTTTTTCAAGTACCATGGAGGCTGCTTTCTTCCCTGCTCAAAAACCTGGAATTTGGGTATGGAGACATGGGTTAGGGGAAATGCTTATTGCTGAGGAAGACTGCCTAATCCAACACCCCCAGCAGAGAAAGTTCTGCTACAGCCCACAAGGTTGCATAAAAGGTGAGCCACTTTTACAATGTATCCTGGAGATGTTATTGTTACATTATATATACCCTTTTATGATACTTTGTCCAACAAAGTTTTAGATTTCCATCTAAACAGAAGTGTGTAGTCTGTTCTCGTTGTTCCTTCTGTGACATAAAGTAAAATAAAATTCTCAAGTAAAAAGTTTTCCTTAAAATTCTATCTTTGCAGTATTTTGTATGAACAGTAGAGAATACTCTCCATTTCTGGTATTTCTAGACTTGAGACTAGAAAACATATACTTTAATTTTTGTACTTTCAGGGTATAGCACAATGACACACACAAAATAGGTTGTATAAAAGTATGAGGCGACCCTGGCTGGGATAGCTCAGTGGATTGAACGAGCAGGCCTGCAAACCAAAGGACCACAGTTCGATTCCCAGTCAGGACACATGCCTGGGTTGTGGGCCAGTTCCCAGCAGGGGACGAATATGAGGCAATCATACATTGAGATTTCTCTCCCTCTTTCCTTCCCTTCCCCTCTAAAGATAAATAAACAAAAAAAATTTTAAAAAGTATGAGACAGATTAATGAATAAATAAGCCAGGTGAATATGTGGATTTTTACAGACATTTGATAAATTTCCTTTTTTCTTTTTTGATCCTAAAGCGTCATCCAAGTGTAATTGTGAAAAGGCACGAATGGTGTCTAACAACTTGACAGAGATGATATGGAACCGTGAGTAAGAACATGCACCCTTTGAAGAAGACTTCAAACTTTGGCTTTGACACATTATTTACTTGATCTCAGGCAAGTTTACTTGTGAGCATTGTGTCTCTTTCTTCATCTGAAAGTGGAAATAAAAATTAATATCTGATATCCTAGTTTTGTTGTCAGGGCAAAAATAACATGTGTAAGGGCTTAGAACTTAAGATATGAATGCTTAAATAGTGACTTTATTGGGACTTTTGCCAACTTACATCTATCAAGAAGTGTTGACTATGTTTAATCTTTAGGATTGGGTTCAATGTTTCGTTTTCAGAAAAAGCTATTAAGCCACTAGGAAGGTTTTTTCTTTATTTTACTCCTTTTCACTCATGTACCTCCACCAGCGAGTAACAAGCTCTGCTTGCTCTGGTCATTCACCCAGCACAGTTCTGTTGACGGTTCCTTGGTTTAAGGCCCAGTGTGAATGTGGTTAGAATATCATTGCAATTTGTGGACAAAGACAAGAAGGGAAAATTAATGTTTGGGCATGAAGTTAGTACAAGTCTATCAAGACATTCCTCATATGTAAGTTATACCAGATACCACAGGATATTGAATGAGAAGAAAAACAAGCAAATTTAAATTTATATGGAAGCCAAATGTAGCAGCTAAACACAATATGTAACTCAATTTACCAAAAATACAAATATTGTCCAAAAAGTGCAATGCTTTATCTGGTAGGATACTTTTAAGCCTTCCCCACTATCTGCTTCCGGCTTCTCAATTTGTCTCTGTGAAACCCTCAGTGCTTGATGTCCTGCCTCCAATCATTGTCCACTTTTACATGCATTAATGATCACTCTGGTATCATTGCTTGGTAACCTTCCCTTTTCAGCTCACCTACTAACCTTTATCACTCCTCTAGACGACTGTGTTCTGAAACTATGCGACGCTTAGTAAACCGCATATTACATATAAAGTGGACAAGTTGCATTTCTGGATGATTCAGATCAAATAAACCAATTTTCTTTTCTATAGAAAAATTAATATTAAGCTATATTTAAATCTATGATAACTCCAACATAATTGATTCTCAAAAATAATGGAAATTGTTAATATAGGAATCAAATTGTTCATCTTACTGAATTTTGAATTAAGTGATTATTATGCATTTATATCTTATAGTCAGTAAGTCTTCCAAATGTGCACATTATTATACTGGTTTGCTGTACCAGGAGGAGCAGAATAGACATTGACCCAGCTTTCAGAGCCTGCAATCACATAGAGACAGTAGTAATTATCATGAACAAGGAATAAGAACCTGGAGAATAAAAGCTATTACCTGTAAGTATTGTAAGTCAATTTATTTTTTCTTTTTCTTTTAAGTATATTTTATTGATAATGCTATTACAGTTTTCCCAATTTTTCCCCCTTAATGGCTCTTTCTGCCTGGATCCCCCAACACTCTAGCTTCCCCATGCCTCTTAGTTCATGTCCATGGGTTGTGCACATAAGTTATTTGACTTCTCTGTTTCCTATACCATTCTTAACCTCTTCCTGTCTATTTTATGCCTAGCAGTTATGCTTCTTATTCCCTGTACCTTTCCTCCCTATTCTTCCCCTCCCACCCCAATGAAAAACCTCCATGTGATGTCCATTCCTCTGATTCTGTTCCTGTTCTAGTTGTTTTCTTTTTTTTTTTTAGGTTCAGTTGTTGGTAGCTGTGTTTGTTGTAATTTTACTGTTCATAGTTTTTTATCTTCTATTTCTTAAATAAGTCTCTTTAACATTTTATATAATAAGGACTTGGTAATGATGAGCTCCTTTAACTTGACCTTATCTAGGAAGCACTTTATCTGCCCTCCCATTCTAAATGAAAGCTTTGCTGGATAGAGTAATCTTGGATGTAGGTCCTTGCCTTTCATGACTTTGAATACTTCTTTCCAGCCCCTTCTTGCCTGCAAGGTTTCTTTTAAGAAATCAGCTGATAGTCTTATGGGAACTCCTTTGCAGATAATTCTCTCCTTTCCTCCTGCTGCTTTTAAGGTTCTCTCTTTATGTTTAATCTTGGCTAACTTAATGATGATGTGCCTTGGTGAGTGCTTCCTTATATCCAATTTCTTTGGGACTCTCTGATTTTCCTAGAACTCTATTTCCTTCACCAGATTGGGGAAGTTTTTCTTCATTATTTGTTCAAATAAGTTTTCAACTCCTTGCTCTCATTCTTGCCTTTCTGGTACCCCTGTGATTCATATATTGGAATATTTACAACTGTCCCAAAGGTTCCTAAGCCTCTCCTTATTTTTTGAATTATTGTTTCTTCATTATGTTCTGGTTAGATGCTTATTTCTTCCTTTTGTTCCAATTGTTGATTTGAGTCCCAGTTTCCTTTCCTTCACTTTTGGTACCCTGTATATTTTGTTTTATTTCACTTTGGGTAGCCTTCGTTTGTTCCTTTATTTTGCCATTGTACTCAATTATTTCTGTGAACATCCTGATGACCAGTATTTTAAACCCTGCATCAGATAAGTTGGCTATCTCCTAGTGGCTTAGCTCTTTTTCTGGAGTTTTGATCTGTTGTTCCATTTGGGCCATATTTCTTTGTCTCGGCACACCTGTTATGTTAAAGGGTGGCGGGGCCTTAGGTATTCACTGAGTGGGGCAACCCTCTTTGCTGCGTTGTGGTGATGTCTGTGGGGGAGGAGTTAGAGAGGGAACAGTATGGCTCACTTGCTCCCTGTAGCTGCACTTTCCAATGACCTCTGTTGTGTGAGACTAGGAGTTTCTCCCACTGCGGCAACCCTGGAGGTAGTTTACACCCAGCTTGAGTTTTTAGTTTCCTGTTCAGCTAACCCTGCCTCACTGATGCTGTCTGCCCCCGTGTCTGCCCCTGCATCTGGTCCTCTAAGCCAGCCCTGCCTTGCTCATGTGGTCCGCCACCTTGCCCCCTCAGTCCTCTGCCTTGCCACAGGGTCTTCTCTGAGTTCCTGGTTGCTCATCTCCATCTCTTCTACCTGTCTGGTCAATGTTTGTTTAACCCCTTATTTGTCAGAGTTCATGTAGTTTGGTTTTCTGGCACTTCTGGTTGTTTATTGTTTTTAGATTTGTTGTTATCTTCCTTTTGGTTGTGCAAGGAAGCAAAGGGTTTCTACCTACACCTTCATCTTGGCCAGAACTCTCAATTTCTGATTTATGTAGCTCATAGGTATAATGTGATTCAAGCTCAAAGTATTATGTAGCTACGCTGGAAGGGTGTGCAGTACAGATGAGCAACCTGAGAAGCAGAATCCATTAGTGAATTATACTGATTCTTATAAGGAATCTTCATAGGAGGTAAAGTGGTTAGTTAGATTGATGCAGCCAAGGATTTTTACATCCGTCATTTTTCTAGGAAAATGGACTTCTGTAGGAGGTAAGAAGATAAAGAGATTTGAGCTTGCACAAGGAGATGAGTGAAGACAGGGGTGATGAACATGCTGATAAAGAGTTTTCTATCAGTAGGAAATTCATAGAGTACTTAACTCAGACTAATCATTTGGAATTGGATTCAGCTATATTTAGCCATTGAGTCTAGAGGAACTATTGCTCTGTTTCAATCCCATTAGAAAGAGTAGGTGATTAGTCTGATGTTTTATTTAGGCAAGAAGATTTATAGAATCTGGCTGCTTAAGACAATATACTTTTTCAACAAGCCAATCTGCTTTTATCTCTGTGAAGCAAACTTTGACCACAGATTACCCTCAGTATCCATTTCCATGCATTTTATTTATTTTTGCATTTTCAATTATATATCTAATAATACAGAATTAATAATTAGATTATATGATTTTGCTGATGAGAATTTCAGACTCCTTAATATGCAATGTTTTCTTATTGAGTTATTTTGCTAATTTCTGAATCTATCTCTAAAAATACACCTTAGAAGTGGCTTTTAAAATTTGATTTTAGTGAAGTCCTTCTAGTTAATATTAAAGAATTGGAAGCTACAATCTTTTATCTCAGTACTTGTGGGTATGTATCCATAATACTAATAAATATAATATTCTACATGGAATAATAGTTCTAATAACTTCAAAATTTGTCTGGTGAATGAGACAGACCTCTGAGGTATACTGAGCATTTTGGATAGACTTAAATGTGGCTGAAACAGGAATATTCATTATTGCCATTTTCATGTGTGTTTCACTACAGCTCAAATTCAGGGCCAATTGCTCATTCCAGCAACATGACCCAGGGTGGCTCAGTGGGAATAACCATTAGGATGCATCTTACTTTTAATGGGTACTGAAATGACCAAAATCAATAGCAAACCATAAGAGCATTTTTCAATTTTTATATGCTCCTGATAATAGCTGAAATATTTAAGAATCAGAAGAAACAATGTAGCTGCTTTTTTCCCCTAAAAATATGCTTCTTGAAATTATAATTCTCCGCTGTTCACTTTGGAACTTGCAAGAAAGTGCTTTTCCATTTTTTTCTTTTCATTTATTTTTTCTTCTCCTTGGTTAGAAATAAGTATGGGAGGTATTTTTTCTCCTTGGGTATGAATATATTTTTCTGGTTCAACATCGATGAATTAATGTAACCTCTTTTTATGGAAATTAAAAAAATAAGATATATATATATCATAATTTCAAATGTCAACACATTTGCTGATAATGTAGGCATTTTCATATTTAATGTCATTCTAATAACTTGTTTCTGATAAAGACAAATTATTAATTTGATATGCAATTATTTAGCAGTTATCAACAAAACATTCACTGTTTCTATAATATCATCTAATGGTTCTATAGCGCATAATGGTTTTATAAAACATTTTAAAATGCATTATTTCACATATATCCATGCAGTAATATGTTCTTGTCCCTCGTCTACTCGCTGGAGACAACTGAGCTTAGTCTCAGTAGAGTGTCACAGTCATAGCAAAGATGCCTTAGTTATAACACAGTCCAAACCACCCCATGTCATGTCATCCCATTAAACTTTTCCTTTATTCTAGTCATTCCCTATATTATCTTTTTATTTCTATGTACTAATAGATATATGACAGCTAGAATTTCTAATAAAAGTTTGTTTTGTATTTCTAGAAAAAAATAGAATTGTTACCAATTAGAAATATTCAGAAAAATGTGTTTAAGTTTTATTTTAGTGGTTTACTTTAAAGTTAACCATTAGGTTTAAACATTTTGAAACAAGGTCTGTCAAATACTCAAACCATAAAATCATTAATATGTTATATATAGATTATGTTTTATGATAGAAAAATAGCTTATTTTACATTGGATACTGATGGCAACATTAAGTTATCACTTGTTCCTTATAATGAGATAAGGCTGGCAGTAAAGTTTAATAACTAGAACAAAAGTTTGGACATTATTACTACTCTATAATTAGAAAAGGTAGAAAATGAATATCTCCATTTTACAGAGGTGTCTGGCCTGAAGCCTTATAGCTAACCACAATTACTCCAGTTTACTTTTCCAAACTTAGTCCCATCTACATCTAGGTAACTTTGCAGTACTCATCTCAGTCGCTAATAACTCAGTGTGCTGGTCCCAACAACAACGTGTGAGAAGAATTCCGTGTAGCAGACAAGTAGGAAAGAAGGTAGTCTATGGATCTTTTTGTATAAGTTATCTAAAATTTTAATATCACAATAGACTTAATAATAAATTATGATCACAAACCCAAAAGAAGTTTACATTAAATAATATGCTAATATAATTAATCACAATAAAGTCCAAATACATGTTGTATATCCTTTTCCATAAACAAAAATAGATCTACATATTTATTTTATTGTTATTTTTGTTAGACATGTAGATTACAGTAGTTTTATAAAATAAATTGAGCATATTATTTTTCTAGTCCTATTTAGGAAACAAGCAAAAATATAAATATATCACACATACTCATACATATACTTATGTATATGTATACGTATATGTATATGTATTTCTTCCTCCAAATTATTATCAGTCCATTCAGGTTTTCTAACTTTTCTTTTGTTCACATGAGCAAACTCTTTGTTTACATAATTGTTTGGCAAAAATTGTTTGAAGCAAATAATGAGATTAGTTACTGTCTTATTTGCTTATCTTTCTGGGCAAAAAAATTTCCTGCAAGAAATAACTCAGATTGACATAGGTGGTCTTTGTTGTCAATCCAAAGGATTAAGTGATGCCTATTCAAGTGTTCTCAATTCTTAGGTCACAAACAAATCTTCCAGAGTCTAGGAGGATAAAAACAAATTAACTCAATGAAAATAGTTATATATAAATACAGAGCAGAAAAATTCTGGAAACCTGAGGAATGTATCCATAGCCAAAGGTAATAAAACAGTAAAAACAAAATGTAGGCCAAATGAAAGTTATTTGCTGTCCAAATTTGTGCGCAGACACCCATTTGCTCTATCTCACTTACAGTATCTATCATTCCTCATCACACTGTAGTCTGTTTGTGTCTCACTGACAAAAAGGAAAAGGAAAACAACAAGAAACCACAAAATTATCGCACTCTTATTTGACTTAGCATTTGGCACAGTATTATTTTTAAATACTGGCTTCAAAATAGTAATTTAAAAAAAATTTTTCTTGTTTTTGCCTATTTAATTTTGGGTGTTAAATGGCTATTATCCATACATTTTTAAAACACTACCTCTTACATATTTTTCCAGTTTATATATAATAATTTCTTACTCATGCATATATAACACACTTATTTTCCATTAATGATACTTTTTTCATGAGACAAGAACAGTTATTATTCATTCATTTACTAAGAATTTACCTAATAACTTTCAATTTCTAGATTGGCTGTTTTCAAAGCACATGTTGAGCTTTAAAAAAATGCCTGAACTAGGCCCTGGCTGGTGTAGCTCAGTGGATTGAGTGCAGGCCTGCGAACTAGAGGATGTTGGTTCGATTCCCAGTCAGGGCACATGCCTGGGTTGTAGTCCAGTTCCCTGCAGGCCAACTCCCAGCAGGGTATACACAAAAGGCAACCATACATTGATGTTTCTCTCCCTCTCTCCTTCCCCTCTAAAGATAAATAAATAAATAAAATCTTTAAAAAAAAAGCCTGAACTAATCCCACACAAACACTAATTTAACTGATGTAATATGTATCTTTTTATCACTATTTTAAAATATTTTCAAGGTGGTTATATCTAGACTGAGAGCTCCTGCAAGCTTTGGGGTGCAAATGAGACAGACTTCTTCCTTGTTGGGGAAGAAGTTTGAGAAAGTACTTTGATTCTTCATTTATCTCATTCCTCTTAAGAAATGCATAATGAACTGCGTCCATGTAATTTTCTTAATGGATCCCTGGTGGAATGTAATCCCTGAGTTCATTTTGTATTTTATTTCAGCTCAAATAATATCCATTGATTATTAAGGCAAGCGCCCATTATGATGAATAGCCTTGCAAAACAAAGTCCCTATTGACATAACAGTCTGTGTGTCCCGGCAGATCCACCATATGTCACTGATTTGTTGATCTTGTTACAATATAAATCTACCACATACAAATGAGTGCTGGTATTTAGCAGAACAATGGCTTTGGTTTTGTATGTTTTATTCATTTTTCCCCAACATGTAAAGAATGAGTTGTTTTCACCAAATGCAGAACTGTGCACTGAGAAAACACCAATTTATTTTATTGTTTTTATTATTGCTCTATTACAGTTGTCCCAGTTTTCCCCTGTTACTCTCTCCTACCCCCAAAATACCAATTTAAAACAACATGTTTTCTATTTCCCCACTGAGAATATTTCCATTAATAAATGCATATTTATTTTTATTAAAATTTTACTGAATGAAAACAAAAAAAAATCAAGAAACAATGAATTTACCACTCTAACAACTGTCAGCATCTTGCATGCTTGTTTCACTTATCCTTGCAGCACATTTTGGGTGTTGCCGGAATATTTCTAAGTGAATTTGAGGCACTTAAACATTTTACCCATTAATACTGCATTATTCAACCCCTAAAACCCACTTCATTCCATAACTACAATGTTACTATTATATGTAAAATACTAAAATAACTATATAGTATCACTTTTTACCTAGTCAGTATGCAAATTCCCTGAAGAGCTAATACACAAATTTTTATAGATCTTTATTTTTTTAATTTTAATTTTTATTTAATTCTTGTTCAAATACAGTTTTCTATCTTATATTCCCAGCCCTGCCCGCCCCAGTGCTCCCCACATCCCTCCCATTTCTGCCCCCCTAGATCTTTATTTTTTTTGAAAGAATGCACAAGTAAGGAAACAAGGTATGTTAGTGCAAATAATTATGTTTGTAGGGTTGTCAAACATTTTGGCATCTCTGGGACACACTGGAAAAAAGAGTTGTCTTGGACCACACATTAAATACACAAACACTAACAAAAACTGATGAGCAAAATACAGGTTTCAAGTAGATTTACAATTTTGTGTTGGGCTGCTTTCGTAGACTTCTTGGTCCACATGCAGCCTGTGTGCTGTGAGTTGGACACCCTGCTTTATATCATAAGTTTTATTTCAGTAGTGTTTAATCTAGAAAGGTATTTTTTCAACTTTTTCTCTATCCTAACAAGGAATTATTAAAAAGTTGTATTTAGTGGCATTGTTTTTACATGGTGTGTGTATTTTAATTTCCTACCCCACTGGAATGAACCATTTGTCTACCAAGTCTTTTCTTTTTCTTAGGAAATGAATCATCCACATGATGGCCAGGGTTCTAGGGTTGACAGAACTTAAGAAATACATTTTTGTAAAATGAGAAACAAATCATATGATCAGACCCAAAATTCTGATTCCAATGTAAGACAGTAGATTCTATGTTTTGGTTTTAGTATCCCTGGTTCATGAACTGTCTTTTGGTTTGTGCATAATAAATTTTTATTAATGTCTACTTTGGTGGTTCATTTGTTTCATTTCTGTTTTTTATGAATTTTGGTCAGTATCATAAATGGGATTTTTTTTTATTTTGGGGAGGGTATTTTCTTGTTAGAGTACAAAAACACAACTGATTTTTATATACTGATTTTGTACCCCATAACTTTACTGAATTAATTTATCACTTCTGACATTTTTCTCATAGAGTCATTAATGTTTTCACTATTTAGGGTCATGTAACCTGCAGAGACAACTTAACCTCTTCTTTGCTGATTTGGATGCCTTTGATTTCTTTTGTTTCCTAGTTGCTCTGCTTAAGGCTTCCAGTACTAAATTGAATAAAAGCAGTTAGAGTTGGAATACTTCTCTTGTTCCAGACCTTAGAGGAAAAGCTTTCAGCTTTTCACCATTTAGTATAATGTTAACCGTTGGCTTGTCATACATGACTTTATTGTGTTGAGGTGCATTTCTTCTATACTTAATTTATTGAGAATTTTCATTGTGAATAGATGTTGAATTTTGTTGAATGTTTTTTCTATTATTTGTGAGGATCATATGATTTTTATTCATCCAAGGTATTATAATCAGGATCTTAAAGGGATATACGTACATCTATATTCATTGAAGCATTATTTACAATAACCACGATATTGAAACAAGCTAATGTCCATTCATGGATAAATGGATAAAATATTCATGCAATGGAATAGTATTTAGACTAAAAAAATGCATTCTGTTATTTACAACAATGTGAGGGGCCTGGAATACATTATGCTAAGTAAAATAAGCCATACACAGAAAGTCAGAAAGAGTGGGAATCTCACCTATATGTGGGATCTAAAATAAACAAATTCATAGAAGCAGATAGTAGAATACTGACCTCCAGGGGATGAGAGTTGGAGTACATGTGGAGGTGATGGTCATCAGATCTAAAGTTTCAATTATGCAAGATAAGTTCTTGAAATCTATTACAGCATATAGGTAACAATACTGTATTATATTGTTGTGGACCGCTCTGCCTGGTTTCAGGAATTGTAACTCTTCTCCCTGTGGCTAAGGATGAGCAAGCAACGACCTCTGGAACATGAGCCGCAGCAGACAAAGCTTGTCTGGTAGCAAATGCTGCCTCAGTTTCCTCCCTGCCCCAAAACATGGTTGGAAGTCCTTGACAGGTAAGACCCCTCAGAGGAGGAGTAACCTAGGCCAGACACAATCACTTGGGAGGCCATCATGGAAGGACTTGGGGGGCTGCAACAAAGAGCAATGGATTCTTGTCCCCCAGCTTTGAGATAGCCCAAGTCCCCATGTCCTCTGGGAGAAGCCCTTCCTGGCTCTAATCCCCTTAAACCTGAATACCTGTTGGGGAGGAGTGTAGCTCCTTGCCATGCTAGAGCGAGTCCTGGGGAAAAATCTGGCATCACAAAGACCTCCTGATAAACCTGTAAAATCTGCTCTGCTAAGAGTGCTTTCATTCACATGTTAAGGGTTCCAGCAGGAAACCCTAAAACTCTGTTCCTGACAGACTCACTCATACTAAGCCCTCAGATTTCTTTGAAATGTTATCTACTGTTTGATCCTCACTCCCCTATATTCCTGTGTATTATAGCCCAATAAAAGTCCTTGGAGGAAGGGGCTCAAGGCCTTTTTCCCCTGAGAAACTGGCCACTGCTCAAGGCCTTTTTCCTCTGGGCAACTGGCCACCTCTCCTCCCCAAGCAGATCATGTCTCAGCCATGTTTACTCTCATCCGTGGCACATGGGGGGACTTGTGGGGAAAGTCACCCCCACATCTGCCGCCCTATTATATAATCAAATTTTTCTGAGAAGGTAGGGTTAGGTTTTATGTGAAGTGTTCTTACTACAATGGTAGAAGTAGTAGTAGTAGTAGTAGTAGTAGTAGTAGTAATAATAATAGAGTCAGGAGGAAACTTGAGGAGATGATAAGCATATTCATGACCTTGATGGTAGTGATAGTAATGAGCTCTGATGGTGTCACAGGTATATGCATAGCTCCAAATTCATCAAATTGTGTATACTAAATATATATAGTTTTTACTTCAGTCATACCTCAATAAAATGTTTAAAAATAAATGACTAAAAATACAAAAAAAATAAATGAAATTAAATCAACTCAACATCTGCCTTGAAAAACAAAGATCTTCTATGACAACATTTCATCCCACACAGGCACATGACAGACTGGTCTTAAAAATGTGAAGAGCAACAGAGGAACCTGAAAATATAGCCTTAATATAGTCCTTGAGCCAAAACCAAGAACTTGATAGAAGAGTGGGACTCTGAAATTTGAGGTGATTTTGAAAACACTTTATACCTCCAGATTCTTCTGAATACTCTGAGCTATGTAAAAGTGTGTTCTCTGAAACTAAGTCTGTGAAACAGAGGGTAAACACAGGTTTTCGGTTCCTATCCTTTGAATTATAACCTCTGCATCAGATTAGAGATCCCCATTTCCAAGAGGAAATGCTTTCACTAGGGAACACAGTGATAATTCTACTCGATGCTTTGTTCGCCTCTGGTCACTCTGTGTTTTTCATGCCAGAGGACAAGCACAGACAAATGAGCTAGTATGGTGGAAAAGGGGGGAAATTTGAGAGAATTTGATCATTGACATAGCATGTTATGGCGAAATAAGATGGAAGCCACATACCTGATGGAGAAAAATTGTGCAGAACCAGAAATAAACACTGGAGCAGCTAGTAATGATGAACCAGTATGTAAGGGCAAGTAAATTAGTGACTTAGACTCCTTATGAATGAAAGTCAGGGTTATCTCATCAGGAAAGCAACATAGACCAGCCATATTTTAAGTGAAGAAAACAATAAATCATAATGTGCAAAGTAGAAGTAAAATAAAGGTATCGGTTATAGCCTTGGTATCAGCTGAAAAGGTGGGTACTGCAGCTTATTCCATGAACTCACATAGATTACATTTTCATGGTGGTTTGTATTTAATTTAGGAGGGTGCACATGATTTGAAGGTGCAGTGGTAGGCTATGCTTTATGTCTTTTGTACGACTTTGTATCTTCTCAGCCACACCTTTAACCGTAGCAACTTCTTTATTTCCACATAAACTTTGATCACTTTTGCACAGGTGTAATCTAACTGCACGTTGCCTCTGGCACCACCACATGTACTTCTGGTGTTCTGCTGGGTTTTCTGCCTGTGAATCACGAGTTGCCACAGAAACTCATTTAAGATTTACACATAAGCCTTCTAATGATAAGGGAGTTGAGGATAAGGCTGTAATGATAAAACTGATAAATAAATATATCCCTTGTAATCAACCTCCATTAGGGACTGTTCTAATTGGCATTTCACAGGAATCCTCAGCATACACCAATAGATTGAGCACCAGTCACCAATAGTATTGGCCAATTTGATAAGCCCATCTTTAAATGGGCTTTCTCCATTTTTTTATATATTTCATGTATCTCTCTTATTCTGAAGAACTCACTCTTAAATAATTATGTGTACACAAGCCTTTTACTGGAGGTTTATATTTTTAAAAATGTCAGCCTAGAGGAATGAATAAAGTAAATATGGCCTCTACTCACATACGTTTTTGTATATTGAGGAGACATATATAAAACTGAAAATCACTTGAATAGTAAAACTTTAAAATCATGAAGAATGTGAGGGATGTATAAGATGCTATGAGGACATAAACGAGATGGAGTTTCCAAAAAAGAGTATTTGAGAAAGTGATGTATAAGCTGAAAACTGAAGGTTATCAGGAATTTTTGTATATGTAACATATGGCAAGGAGCTGGCTTATGCAATTGCGGGGGCTTGCCAGGCAAGACAAAAATTCACAGGGCAAGGTGTTAGGAAAAACAACATCAGTAATGTAGAAATTTAAGAAAATGATATTTTTATGTTGACAATGACAAAGAGTTCTTGGCCTTCTATGATGTGTAAATGTTATAAATGTGTTACCTGTTCATAAAATCTCTTGTACCTTGTATCTGTTCTTGTGTTTTGTAATTATTTGTTACTTAAAATGGCTTGTACCATAATATATTAAAAAATAAATGCTACAATTTCTTTTATAGTACAAAAAAGTATCTAAATATAAATACATAAAATTGAATTAAAAAATTGAAACAAAAGGTTTTTTTCCTGAAAGTTTGGGTCAAAAGCATATGACATTATACATGGCAAAATACAGGGAAGTTACTCAATTAAACTTTCATCTGATTTCTCAAAAGAAAAATTTCAGTCCAGAAGGGACTGGCATGAATATTCAAGATAATGAAAAGCAAGGATCTACAATCAAGGCTACTTTACACAACAAGTCTATGATTTACCACGGAAGGAAAAATGAAGAGCTTCCCAGACAAATAAAGGAGCTAAAAGAGTTTATTAATATCGAACCAGTACTGAAAGAAATACTAAAGGGCTAGATTTAAGTAGAAGAACTAAAAGAAAAAAATACAAATAGGAAACTAATTTAAAAATAAAATGTCAATAAATATGTATCTATCAATAATCACCTTAAATGTAAATGGCTTAAATACTACAACCAAAAAACATAGGGCAGCTGAATGGATAATAAAACAAGACTCATATTTTTGCTGTCTCCAAGAGACTCACCTCAGATCTAAAGATACACACAGACTAATAGTAAAGTGAAGAAAAAAGATTTTCAGGCAAACGAAAAAAAAAGCTGTGGTAGAAGTACTTGTATATCAAAATAGAATTTAATATGAAGGCTACTGTAAGAGACATAGAAGGGTACTACGTAATGATAAAAGGAACAATCCATCAAGAGGACATGACCCTAGTAAACATTTATACATCCAACACTGGAGTACCTAAAATGTAACACAAATCTTGATGCACATAAAAGGAGAGATTGACATAAATACACTCATTTGAATACCCATCGATTTCTAAAGATAGATCTTCCAGACAGAAAATCTGCAAGAAGACAGATTTTCTTCTTCTGAGGCCTGAAACAACATAATAGATGAAATAGGTTTAATTGCTATCTTCAGAGCATTTTACCCTAAAACAGCAGAATGTACACACTTTTCAAGTGCATGTGAATATTTTTTAGGACAAACTGCATGTTAAGACACAAAATAAATCTCAGTAAATTTAAGAAGATTGAAATCATATCAAGCATTTTTCTGACCACAATGCTATGAAACTAGAAATCAATCACAAAAAAAAAAATAACAGGAAATATCCAAAGAAAGACTTGGAAGCAAAACAACATGCTATGAAATTACCAATTGGTCAACAACAAGATCAAGGAAAGAAATTAAATGATACCTTGAAACAATTGAAAATCAGAACACAACAATCCAAAATCTGCGGGACACAGAAATCAATCCTAAGAGGGAAATTCATAGCATTTCAAACCTATCTAAAAAAAATCAATAAAAAGTTGAAATAAATAAACAAATTTTACAGAGCATAAATTAACAAAATAGTCTAAAAAATGATACAGAAAATCAATGATTCCAAAAGTTGTTTGTTTTAAAAGATAAATAAGATTGATAAACCTTTAACCAGCCTCATCAAGAGAAAAGAGGAAGAAGGCCCAAATAAATAAAAAAGAAATGAAAGAGGAGAAATAACAACTGCCACCAAAAAATACAGAGTATTATAAGAAAGTATTATAAACAGCTCTGCCAACAAATTGGACAGCCTAGATGAAATGGATAAATTCCTAGAAACATGCAATCTTCCAAAAACTAAATTGAGAAGAATAGGAGAATTTGAATAGACAAATTACATCTAGTGAAATTGAAACAGTAATAAAAAAAATCCCCAAATACAAAAGCCCTGTACCGAATGGCCTCACAAATAAATTTTATCAAATATTCTGGGAAGAACTAATACCTCTTCCTCTCAAACTACTTTAGAAAATTCAAATATGAATAATCTGTTTATGGGAAAAACACATAAACAGAGATTTTTCTAAAGAAGACATTTTATAATGCCAACATTATCTTAATTCTAAAACCAGATAAAGACACTGCAAAAAAATTTATAGGCCAATATCTTTGATGAGCATAGATGTTAAAACCCTCAAAAATAATTAGTAAGCCAAAAAAAGCAATGCATCAAAAAGGTCATACACTATGATCAAGTGGAATTCTGGGAATGCAAGGTTGTTATAATGTTTGCAAATCAATAAATGTGACTCACAACATAAACAAAACGAAGGATAAAAACCAAATGATCATATAAATAGATGCAGAAAAAGCATTTGATAAAATCCAGCACCTACTTACGATGAAACTATTAGAAAAGTGGGAATAGAAGGAACATACCTAAACATAAGGCCATATATGACAAACCCGCTGCAGCATTACATTCAACGGGCAAAAGCTACAAGTGTCCCGCTTAAGACAGAATAAGACAGGGGTGTCTGCTGTCACCTTTCTTATTCAGCAGAGTGCTGGGAGTCCTAGCCACAGCAATCAGAAAAGAAGAAATAAAAGGCATACAAATTGGAAAGAAAGTAGTAAAACTGTCTTTATTTGCAGATGACATGATACTGTACATAGAGAACACAAAAGTTTCCACCAAGAAATTGTATGACTGATAAATGAATTCAGCAAAGTAGAAGGATACAAAATTAATATCCAGAAATCACTTGCATTTTCATATGACACTAAGTAGTAAAACAACTTAAGAAAACAATTTCATTCACAATTGTTACAAAAAGAATGAAATACCTAGGAATAAATCTAACCAAGTATGTAAATGACCTGTACTCAGAAAATTTTAAGACACTGATGAAACAGTGTCTTATAGGAAGACTTGATATCATTAAAATGTACAAGCTACACAAAGCAATCTATAGACTCAACACAATTCCTATCAAATTTCCAAAGTCATATTATACTGAACCAGAACAAATATTTCAACAATTTATATGGAAGTACAAAACACCCTGCATAGCAACAACAATCCTGAGAAAGAAGAACAAAGTTGGAAGAATAGTGCTTCCTAACATCAAACTATGCTACAAGTCCATAGTAATCAAAACAGCATGGTACTGGCATAAAAACAGACACATACATCAATCGAACAGAATAGAGAGCCCAGAATTAAACCCACAGCTTTATAGTCAATAAATATGTGACAGAGGAAGCAAGCAAATGCAGTGGGCTAAAGATAGCTTATCCAATAAATGGTGTTGAGAAATTGGACACATACATACAGAAAAATAAAATTAGACCACCTTCTTACACCACACACAGGATTATTTCAAAATGAATTAAAGACAAATGTTAGACCTGAAATCATAAAAATCCTAGAAGGAAACATAGGCAGCAAAATCTCTGACATTGCTTGTAGCAATATTTTATCAGATATATCTCTCCAGACAGGGGAACAAAGGAAAAAAATAAACAAATGTGATTTTATGAGACTGAAAACTTTTTGCACAGTGAAGGAAACCATCAACAAATTAAAAAGACAACCCATGAAATAGGAGAACATATTCACCAGTACACCAGATAAGGGTTTAATGACTAAAATTTATAAAGAACTTACAAAATTCAACAACAAAAAATCAAGCAACACAATTAAAAAACGAGCAAAGGACCTGGATAAACACCTCTCCAAAGGTGACATACGAATGGCCAATAGACATATGAAAAGATCCTCAATGTCAGTATTCATCGTACTCATCAGAGAGATGCAAATTAAACCACAATGAGATATCTCACACTATCAGGATGGCTATCATCAATAAATCAACAACAAGTGCTGACAAGAATGTGGACAAAGGGGAACAGGTTTGTTTTTTTGAGATTTTATTTATTTATTCTTAGGGAGGAAAAGAGAGAGAAAGAGAGGAGAGAAACAACATGCTCCCTACTGCGAACCTGGCCTGCAATCCAGGCACATGCCCTGACTGGGAATCAACCTGGTGACCCTTTGGTTCACAGGCTGGAGCTCCATCCATTGAGCCACACCACCAAGGAAAAGGGGAATGCTTTTGCACTGTTCGTGGGAATGCAGACTGCTACAATCACTGTGGAAAGCAGTATGGCCATACCTCAAAAAGTTAAAAATGGATCAGCCTATTGATTTAGTGATCCCACTTTTGGGAATATATCCAAAGGTATCCAAAACACTAATTTGAAAGAATATAAGTACCCCTATGTTTATTGCAGCATTATTTACAATCACCAAGTTATTACATGTGTCCATCAGTAGATGAGTCAATAAAACAACTATGGGATATTTATGCAGTGAAATGCTACTTGGTCATAAAACTGAAGACAATTTTACCTTTGGGGACAGTATGGATGTAGCTGGAGAACATTATGCTAAGTGAAACAAGCCAGTCATAGAAAGATAAATACCATATGGTTTCACTCATGTGTGGAATCGAAGGAATGAGCTGAACTAACAAGCAAAATAGGGATAGAATTAGAGATAGAGAGCAAGATTACAGCAGGTGCGGATGGAGCAAATAGGAAAAAGGTCTCATGGACAGTACAACAGTGTGGTGATTGATGGGGAAGGAGGTACAATGGGGTTAATTGGTAATGAAGAAATGCAATAAGTTTTTAAAAAAATTGTTAGTTATAACATTTGACCTAGTATTTATAGAAAATAATCATACAAAAACAATTCAAACTCAGTTTATTTTAGATCATCAAAAGCAGAAAAATATAAAAGACAACTTACATAATAAATAATATAAAATTATTAGGTAAATGAAAATCACAGTGTTCTATATTTTTAACAAAATTATGTTTTATGAAATTTGTGATGTGGAAAATGTTTAGACCAAATTATAATTTTATAAAATGGTACAGATTTGTAGATAATTTCAATTATTTATGACTATATAACCTAAAAATTGAGAGTAAATACCAGAAAATATTATAATTATAAATAAAAACTTATGAGTGGGAAAGGGTAACCTCTTCAAAAAAGGTGCTGCAAAAACTAGATATCCACATGTAAAATAATAAACAAATAAATTGGATCCTTAACTTTTATCATACTCAAAATTTAAATCAAAATGGATTAGAAATGTAAATATTAAGACCAGAACTTTAAAACTCCTGGAAGAGAACAAAGAGAAAATCTTTTGACTGTGGTATTTTGGCTATGACACCGAATGTACAGGCAAAAATAAAACAAGAATAAACAAGTGGACCATATTTATTAAACAAAAAATTAACCATGAAAGAAAAAAATAATCAAGACAAGAAAAAAATATACTGTGGGTTGGGAGAAAGTTTTTTGCAAACCATATATCTGATAAGGAGTTAATTTCAAAATATACAAGAAACTCCTATAAGTCAATGGCAAAAAACCCCAAATAATTTGTTTAATAAACTAGCAAAAGTCATACAGACATTTTTCTAAAGAAGACATACAAATGACCAATAGGTATGTTAAATAACACTCAACATTATTGTCAGGTAAATGCAAATCAAAACTTCAATGAACTATTGCTTCACACTTGTTAGGCTATCTATTGTTAAAAAATAAATAACAAGTATTAACAAAATTATGAAGAATCATATATTGATGTAAATATAAAATAATGAAGCAGCTAGGAAAAATAGTATGGAATTTCTATAAAATTTAAAGGTAAAACTACCATATGATTCAGTGATCTCATATCTGTGCCTTTTTCAAAAAATAAATAAAATCAGAGTCTCAGAGAGATATCTGCATGCTTATATTTCTTGAAGCATTCATCCTCAGAAGCCAAGATATGAACACACCTAAAGTTCATTGACAGACAAATGAATAAAGAAAATATTGTTATTATAATTCATAAATGCACAATTAATTATATATTTATTATATGCTAATGTAATGTATAATACCATACATTAATTGCATACAATTACTACAAATAATAATTATATATAAATAAAGATATTTTAAATCTCAATAAGTTATATATAAATGTTACCTATGACATTTATATAATAACCATATATGTGTGCCATATACCATACATTATACATATAAGCATATCACATATTAAATATTATATATTTATATTGTATTTATAATATAACATACTTATATTATACACCACATATTGTATATCTATATATTACATATTATATATGATTTATACATAAATAATATTTTGTAAAATAGTATTTATATAATTTATATATGTATATAAATTATTGAGATTTAAAATAAGCCAGTTACAGAAAAACACTGCATGATTCCACCTATTTAAAAAATATTTTTACCTATGGAAAAAATATATTCCACCTATATCTAAAATAGCCAAAGTCATAGAACTAGAGAATGAAATAGTGATTGCTAGGGGCTGAAGGGTGGGGGAAATGGAAAATGGTTATTCAACAAATAAAAAGTTTCCATTATACCCTGGCTGGTGTGGCTCAGTGGACTGAGTGCCAGATTGTGAAGCAAAGGGTCCCCGGTTTGATTCCCAGTCAGGGCACATGCCTGGGTTTGGGGCCAGGTCCTCAGTAGGGGGCATGAGGTGAGCAACCACACATGATGTTTCTCTCCCTCTCTTTTTTCTTCCCTTCCCTTCTCTCTAAAAATAAATAAAATCTTTTAAAAGTGTTTCAGTTATACCGGAAGAGTAAATTCTAGAAATCTGCTATGCAACATAGTATCTGTAGTTAATAATATGGTATTTTGTACTTGAAAACATATTGAGGGCGGGTAGATCTTAGATGATGAGTTCCTCACCACCACCACAACAAAGCACAGGAGCAAGAATCTCTGTAATGCGTTGGATATGTCTACTTATTGCCTCAATTGTGGTTTGTATGTGCCCAAACTCATTAAATTGTACACATTAAATATGTGCACTTCTTTTTATATTTATTAAAAACACTATTAAAAACATTTTCACCAGAAAAAACTTTTGTTTTATCTAAATACAAAATCATAAGTAAGCATTTTGTATAAATTGAAACCATTTATTTATCTCTCTTAATTTTCTCTGTGTTTCAAATTCTTGTTTACTAAAGTTTTGTCTATGAATTTTGAGTCAAAAATTGTTTTGAGTACATATACAATGTCCCTAAAAAACAGTTTCTTAGATTCTCAGTGGCCGTATGTAGCTTGCGACTAGAGTATTGGACTGTAGAGACATAGAATATTACCATCATTGCAAAAATATTAGTATTAAAAAGAGCACTGTTCTTAAACTTTAGTGATGAAATTACTTCACCAAAAAGTATTTCAAACTTTTCCTGAACTATGGTAGAGCTGCCTTAAATTTGCTTTTTAATTGTAGTCAATACAAATTAGATTTCTATGCCGTGCTGATCAATTCGCTTGTTTGCTTTCAAATCCTATAATGTGTTTTTCCTTTTCCACTCTGTAATTCAAAGATTTGCATTTTGCAGGGTCCTTTATCCTGTAGCATGAGGTTACATATAGCCAGAACAGGAGTTTCTTTGCTTCATGGAATGAATGTCATATGGTAGCTGTATCTTTTTTCTCCCTCTGACTGAATCCAGCAAATTGGTCCCTCAAAGCATAATCTCAGTCCTGCTGTGGTATCTGGTCCACTTACTATGATTCTAGCTTCCTCTTGATGGTCCCAGTTTCTTTGCCCTAGTAAGAGCACTCTCGCTGTGTCTCCCGACTCTCTAAATTAGCAGCTTCCTGTCTTGGCAGTTCTCTACAGTATTTTACTTGTCTCTGTCTGCTCTGCTCTTTCAGAACTTGTTTCAGCAGCTCCCTGTGTTAAATTCGTCCCCACTTATTTCCTTTACTTTTTGAAAAACTAGAGACTGAATTCTGTTTCAATGACTGAATCCTAATTAATGCATAGAGTAATCCCAATAAATTATATAATTTTGTTTCTAGTAAGTCATGTACTTTAGAATAACATCTTAATATACAATGTTCTTAAGGTAAAAACCACTAAATAGGAGAAAAAGGAACATCTTAAAATAGAGACAATCTTAGTGTATTTTTATTTTGTATGTTTGTGGAATAAACGACTTTGAATTACTCTATTCAATAACAACAACAAATAACTGTGGTTTTATGTTGAGGTTCTATATAGAAGTTTTAATAACTAAGATTTCCCAGAAGTCAAGAAGCCATTTCTGAAAACATTAGGGGGTCTTTGAGAAAAGTCTATTTCAGTGTTACCATTTATAAAGAAAGAAGGGAGGTTAAGTGTATGAAAACTACAACTTGTTCATAGTTTCTATAAAAAAAGGGTTCTGAAATTAGCATGTTGCTTTCATGAACTTTCCAATTACAAAATATTTTAATGCTTTCATTGTGATTTATTTGAGGAGTGAATCTAAGTTGGAAATTGGGGATAATTACATCCCCTTAACAAAAGAAAAAAAATCCTCAGAAACTTTTAGATCAATGAGAAAATTTTGCTTCTAATAGATGAAATGGTTTTGAGAGGATTTTTCTAATTATATCAAGGCTTATTTTGCTTAAAAATAACTAAATTAAAGGAAACATCACTATATGGTTGAATAATAATTTTTATTTCTAATTTGGTGTTTATTTTTCACTAATTATTTCATATTTTCAGAGTCATAATATCATTCATATATATATATATATGTGTGTGTGTGTATATGTATATATATATATACACACACATCAGGATGTGGGAATGTGTTCCACACCCAAATACTAATCCAAATGAAATGAATATGATCTTTTGGATGTGTTTTCAGATTTTAAATTTGTTACTGTGTATGTTGTTTACTTCTGATGTAACTATATTTTTGTTGTTTTTAACTTCCCCATTCCCACTAGTTACTGTTGTATTTTTAAGTGACACTTACCACGTGTCAGAAAAATAAAATCATACCTTTTGAAATGTTTCCAAAATCTTCTGAGCATGTTTTTTGATTTTTAAATCTATTCCAAACCTATGGTTCCAATCCTCTCAGATTATTTTTACTCCTATAATTAACATTCAAAATTGCTTAATGAATAGACCTTTTGTGGTATTTTATCTGTATGGTAATGTAAAAGATAGTCAGAGTGAAAGAATTTCAGTTCACATCTTGGATCTTTCTTGAGTACATTATTAAATGTTACCTCTTTCTTGGAATGAGATTATAACACTAGGTAAACACTAATGCCCTCTTTACCTTTGGTGGTCAGATTCTGTACATCATTAATAGAAGAAAATTAGTCACAGACTCTTAGTTACTAAAAAACATGTTTCTTCAGAAAATGAAGTCAATAGTGATTCAGTAGAGTAGGTGACTGAGATCATCATGTCTGGTGCGAGCTTCACATTCTCATTCTGTACACAGACTTACAACGAGACATGGAGACATATTCTCAACCTCAGTTACCTATCTGTGTAACAGGGATACGACATTTCTGCCTCTATGTGTGCATGTGTGCATGTGTGAGAGAGAGTGTGTGTTCACTGAATTCAATGTAAAACACTTAAAAATATTTCAATTTTCAATTTCATATATATCATGATCTCTTTTTAGGTGCAAATTGATATTGAGGTATAATGATATACCTTATTTCCATTTGTATATGACCATTGGCAAAATGTTCTATAAATAATAGACCACAAGTGCATATTTATTGAATATTTAGAGTAATACTTATAAATGATTTCATGGCACATATATTTATATATACTAATTACATATACATTT
This sequence comes from Sturnira hondurensis, assembly GCF_014824575.4. Lineage (NCBI taxonomy): Eukaryota > Metazoa > Chordata > Mammalia > Chiroptera > Phyllostomidae > Sturnira > Sturnira hondurensis. Next base: position 507,922 of record NW_028082296.1, read on the forward strand.
AGAGTATATCAGTTGTCAGATTTGTCAAAATCATAAATATTATAACAGCAGATCAAGGACAAGAAGAGTGATGACTTTTTATCACATCAATGAAACAAAGTATTTTAAAATAAGGAATCTAGTGGTTTGAAGAAGGAATGGGCTTCTATAATCAATAAGGATTATGGATTCTGATGATCGGAAAAGCATGGAATATAAGGGAGTGAAGGATATCAGAGGGTACAGCTGATATAAACAGTGCACAGATCTTGCTTGTACTGAGGAAGAATTCAGTTGTAGAGAGCCTGAGTACAAGTCATTCTGTAACTGACAGCAAGTGCAGTGGGAGTCAATTCACGAAGCAAATGTTTCTTTGTTCTTTTGTTTTCAGCCTCATTTCTTATGTTAAGTGGAATAAGCCAGGTGGTGAGGGACAAATACCACATGATCTCACCTTTAACTGGAACATAATAAAAAAAATAAACAAAATATAACCAGAGACATTGAAATTAAGAATAATCTACCAATAGCAAGGAGAGCGGGGATAGTGAGGGGAAGGGGTTTCGGGTACTAATAGAAAGGACACATGGACAAAACCAAGGGGGAGGATGGAAGCAAGGGAGGGAGGTGGGTTTGGCTGGGGTCGGGGATGTGGTGGGGGGAAATACAGACAATTGTAATTGAACAACTATAAAGTAATTAAAAAAGAACCCAGAGGCTTCTGCAGTAAAAATATTTAATTAAATTTCTGGGGAAAGAGAGACAGCTAAAGTGAATGTTGGCATCTGTCGATTGAGCATTTAAGGCTCCCCCAACTTTATTCACTTATTTTTATTTTCCTTCAGGGAACAATTTTATTTTATTCTTGTTCTTTTACAGTCGTGCCAATTTTCCTCCTTTTGCTCTCCTCTGCCCAGTCCACCCTTGGCCCCACCCTGTTTTCCATGTCCATGGGTCATTCATATATGTGCCATGACTAGTCCTTCTCCTTGTTTCTATGTGTATCCACACCTCCTCCCTCGTGTCCCTGTCAGTCTGTTCCTAGTTTTTATGCCTCTGCGTCTATTTTTCTCATTTGTTTGTTTTGTTGTTTAGATTCCTCTTATAGGTGAGATCACACAGTATTTGTCTTTTACCACCTGGCTTATTTCACTTAACATAATGCTCTCCAGTTCCATTCACGCTATTATGAAAGGTGAGAGTTCATTCTTTCTATCTGCTGCATAGCATTCTATTATGTAAATGTACCACAACATTTTGATCTACTCATTTACTGATGGGCGCTTAGGCTTTCTCCAGCACTTGGCTATTCTAAATAATGCTGCTATGAATATAGGAGTGAATAGGTTCTTCTGAGTTGGTGTTTCAGAAGTATTACTTAGGGTATAATCCCAGCAGTGGAATTGCTGGGCTGAGAGACAGTTCAATTTTTAGTTTTTGATTAATTCTATACTGTTTTCCATGGTGGTTGCATTCCCACCAATAGTGCACTAAAGGTCCCCCTTCTCCAACATCCTACCACTTGTTGTTTTTTGATTTGTTTATGATGGTCATTTTGACAAGTGTGAGGTGGTATTTCATTGAGGTTTTAATTTACATCTCTCTGATGCCTAGTGATGTCAAGCATTTTTTTATATGTCTGTGGGCCCTCTGTATGTCCTCCTTGGAGAAATATCTATTCAGGTCCTTTGCCCATTTTTTAATTGGATGTTTGTCTTCCTGGTATTGAGTTGTATGAGTTCTTTACATATTTTGGAGATCAAACACTCGTCTAAGGTATCTTCAGCAAGTATGTATTCCTATACGTTTGGTTCCCTTTTCATTTTGCTGATTTGTTCTTTCGCCATGCAGAAACTTTTTATTTTGATGAGATCCTATTTGTTTATTCTTTTTGTTATGTCCCTTGCTCTAGAGGACATATCTGTGAAAATATTGCTGTGTGGAATATCTGAAATTTTCCTGCCTACGTTCTCCTCTAGGTATTTTATGATGTCATGACTTATATTTTAGTTTTTAAGCCACTTTGATTTTGTTTTTGTGTATGATGTAAGTTGGTAGTCAAGTTTCATTTTTTCACAGGTACCTGTCCAGATCTTGCAACACCTCTTATTGAAGAGGCTATTTTTACTCCATTCTATACTTTTGCTCCCTTTGTCAAATATTAATTGACCACAGAGATGTGGGTGTATTTCTGGGCTCTTTATTCTGTTCCATTGATCTATGTGTCTGTTCTTATGCCAGTACAAGACTGTTTTGATTATAGTGGCCCTGTAGTATTGCTTGATATCAGGCATTTTGATCCCTCCTGCTTTGTTCCTCTTTTTCAAGATTGCTGAGGCTATTCAGGGTTGTTCTGGGTTCCATATAAATTTTTCAAATATTTGCTCTAGATATGTGAATTATGCCATTAGTATTTTAATAAGGATTGCATTAAATTTATAGATTGCTTTGGGTAGCATGGACATTTTGGATTCATTCTTCCAATCCATGAACATGATACATGCTTCCATTTATTTGTGTCTTTCTTAATTTCTTTTTTAACAGTCCATAGTTTTTTTGAGTACAGGTCTTTTACCTCCTTGGTTAAGATTGTTCCTAGGGGGGACTTCCGCCAAGATGGAGGCATAGGTGGAAACACTGTGCCTTCTCCCACAACCAAGTTTGAATACAACAAAGGTTTGGAGAAACAAAGACACAACCAAAAGACAGAAAATTGAATTATACGGAAGTCCGACTACATCTAACCCTTCAACGGGGACAGTAAGAGGGGCGGAGCCAGCAGCGAGCAGGGTCGGGCAGGACAGGGCCCCCCGACCCAGGCGCGCAGGCAGACGGGAACCAGTTGGGGTGCGGGGCAGACCGCGGGCGCATATTCGCGCACAGTGAGACAGACCACGCAGGCCCCAGGGGGCGAGGGCTGACAGCGGTGGCACACTCGCGTGCAGTGGGACGAAACGCGTGGGCCCGGTGACGGCAGCAACTGCGGCACCGGTGAGGGCCGTGGCGGCAGGCAGCGGACAGGACGCCATAGTCCCTCTTTGACCCCGCACCCACATACAGCGTCACAACCCAGCGACTTAGTTGCCCTGCAAGACCAGTGAGAGCCATTGTCCCTCTTTGACCCCACCCCCACCTACAACGTCACAACCCAGCGACTGAGTTTCCCTGTTCTAGTGAACACTTTAGGGCTCTGATCCTGCTATGGAACAGGCACGAACAACCCGAAAGATGGCACAAGAAGAACTCAAAGTCCCAGAGCCAATAACTCTAAGCGACCAAGAAATTGCCAGCCTCTCAGAAGCACAATTCAGGACACTATTTCTCAGGATGCTCACAGAACTGGTTGATTATAGTCACAAATTAGAGGAACATAGTCACAAATTAGAGGAACATATGAAGGCTAAACTAATTGAAATGAAGGGAGATGCACAGGAAACCAATAGTGATGGAAAGGAAACTGGGACTCAAATCAATGGAATGGACCAGAAGGAAGAACAAAACATCCCACCAGAAAGGAATGAAGAAATGAGAATTCAAAAAAATGAGGAGAGGCTTAGGAACCTCCAGGACATCTTTAAACGTTCCAACATCCGGATTATAGGGGTACCAGAAGGGGGAAAGAAACAGCCACGAGTGGAAAACGTATTTGAACAAATAATAAAGGAGAACTTCCCCAGTCTGGCAAAGGAAATAGACTTCCAGGAAATCCAGGAAGCTCAGAGAGTGCCAAAGAAGTTGGACCCAAGAAGGAACACACCAAGGCACATCATAATTACATTAGCCAAGACCAAAATGAAGGAGAGAATCCTAGAAGCAGCAAGGGATAAGGGGACAGTCACCTACAAAGGAGTACCCATCAGACTGTCAGCGGATTTCTCAAAAGAGACCTTACAGGCAAGAAGGGGCTGGAAAGAAGTATTCCAAGTCATGAAATCCAAAGACCTACAGCCAAGATTGCTTTATCCAGCAAAACTTTCATTTAGAATGGAAGGACAGATAAAGTGCTTCTCAGATAAGGTCAAGTTCAAGGAGTTCATCATCACCAAGCCCTTATTATATGAAATGCTAAAGGGACTTATATAAGAAAAAGAAGATGAAAAATATTAACAGTGAAAGGACAGCAAACACACAGTTATTAACAACCACACCTAAAACAAAAGCAAACCAAGAAGACAGCTAGATCAGGAGTGGAACCATAGAAATGAATAACACATGGAGGGTTAGAAACAGGGGGGTGGGAGGGGGAGAAGAGGGAAGAAGGCACAGAAAATAGCATAGATGGTAGGCAGAAAATAGATAGGGGAGAGGGCGAGAATAGTGGGAGAAATATAGAATCCAAAGAACTTGAGACACGTGGTTATAAACTAAGGGGGGGGAGAATGGTGGGGGAGGGAGGGTGTGGGTGGAGGGGATTGAAGGGGGGAAATAGAACAAGTGTAATGGTATAATCAATAAAATATATTTAAAAAAAAATAGTGGGAGTTGGGGGTGGGTGGGGCAAGGGAAGTGCCGGCAGGAAAATGGAGACAACTGTAGTTGAACAGCAATAAAAAATAAATAAATAAATAAAGTAAAAATATGCTTCTATATGATATTTAACTCTGAACACATAGTTTGTAGATATTATTGCATTGTGCCAACTGTCTGAAACTTGCTTGCTTAAGCTCAGAAGTATGTCTTTGGGAACTTTTCCATGTCAGGCACATATAACTCTCACTTTCAACCACGCAGAAGGCCCATTACAAATACTAGCTGACATTCCCTGAGCACTTACAGGCAAGGCGCTTTTGATGTTTTAATTGTGTTAAAAATTAAATTACCTTTAATTTGCACAAATAAACTAGGCACTCTTAAAAAAAAAAAGATTGTTCCTAGGTACTTTATTTTTCTTCTTGGTATTGTAAATGGGATTATTATTCCAGTTTTTATTTCTGATATTTCATGGTTGATATACAAAAAATGCCTTCAATTTCTGAATATTGACATTGTATCCTGCTATTTTGCTGAATTCTCTTATTAGGCCAAGTAGTTTTTTGGTGGAAAATATAGGGTTTCCTATGTACAATATCATGTAATCTGCAGATAATGATAGTTTTACTTCCCCCTTTCAAATTTGGTTGATTTTTAAATTTATTTTTCTTGTCTGATTGCTGAGGCTAGAAATTCTAATACTGTGTTGAATAAAAGAGATGAAAGTAGACCTTTGTCTTGTTCCTGATTTTACAAGAAATTTGTACATTTAGCACAGGTTGTCCAAATTTCTTAGCATATAGTTGGTCATAGTAATTTCCTATAATTTTATGTATTTTTTGTAACTGTTGTAACTTCTTCTTGATTTCTGATTTTAGTTATTTGGGTCCTCTCTCTTTTTCTGGATGATTTTGGTAAAGACTTTTCAATTTTGTTTGTCTTTTCAAAAAAACAAGCTCCTGGATTTATTAATTTCTGTTTCTGTTTTGCTTTGCTTTGTTTGTTTGTTTGTTTGCTTTGGTCTCTATGTCCTTTAATTCCACTCTGATCATAATTATTTTCTTTTTTCTACTTGCTCTGGGCTTTGTTATTGTTCTCTAATTCATGTAATTGTAGGGTTAGATTGTTTATTTGAGATTTTTCTGTCTTTTTAGTTAGGCCTGTATTGCTATGAATTTCCTTCTCAGGACTGCCTTTGCTGTGTCTCATAGGTTTTGAACTGCTTTGCATTAATTTTTATTTGTTTCCAGAAGCTTTTTATTTCTTCCTTGATCTCCTTGTTGACCCATTCATTATTTAATAGCATATTAGTCAGTCTCCTTGTATTTGAATATTTTTGAGTTTTTTTCTTGAGGTTGGTTTCTGAGTCAGGTTCTTCAATACCACAATACCTTGTTGATTCTTTGCTCAGAAAATCTATCCATTTTTAACAGTGGGGTGTTAAAATCCCCTACTATGAGTGTATTGCTGTTATCTTTTTTGAAGCCCTTCAAGATTTTCCTTATATTATTTAGGTGATCCTATGTTGGGTGCATATATGTTTACAAGGGTTAAAGGTTATATCTTCCTAATGGACTATTCTTTGAAGTATTATGTAGTGACCTTCTTTGTCTTTTTCTATAGTCTTTGTTTTGAAATCTGTTTTGTCTGATGTAAATATTGCTGTCCCAGCTGTTTTTTATTTCAAGTCCACTTGCTTGGAACATTTTTTTCTGTCCCTTCACTTTTAGTCTGTGTAAATCTTTTGTTCTGAGTTGGGTCTCTTGTAAACAGCATATGTGTGGGCCATGTTACATTATCTATGTGTACATCTTATGTCTTTCAATATGATTATTCAATTCACTTACATTAAGGTTATTATTGATAAGTAATATCACTGCCGTTTTTCCCTTCATACCTATGTTTCCCTCTCTCTTGCTCTTTTTCCTCCTTTTCTTAAAGCTGCCCCTTTAACAATCTTGCAGTGCTGGTTTGGTGGAGATGATGTAATCCTTTGGGCTCCTTTTTTTTTTTGTCTGTGAAACTCCTTATTTTGCCCTCCATTGTAAATAAGAGCTTGCTGGGTAGAGTAGTCTTGGTTGCAGGTCTTTGATTTTCTTTAGTTGGAGTACTTATGGCCATTTCCTTCTGGCTTAGTGTTTCTGTTGAGACATTAGTTGATAGCCTTATTGGAGTTCCCTTGTATGTTACTAGTTGTTTATCCCTTGCTGCTTTTAAGATTCTCTCTTTGTCTTTAAATCTTACCATTTTGATTGCAGTGTGTCTTGGAGTAGGCCTCTTTTTGTATATCTTGATTGGGACCCTCTGTGCTTCCTGGATTTGTGGATCATTTTTTTCATTGAGTTAGGGAAATATTATTTATTACTCTTTCAAACAAGTTTTCTAGTTCTTGCTCCTCTTCTTCTCCTTCTGGCATCCCTATGATACAGATATTATTATGTTTCATGTTGTCCTTCAGTTTTCTTAAACTCTCTTTGTTCTGTTTGAGTTTTCTTTTTGTTGTTGTTATTATTGTTCTGTCTGGGAGTTTTTTTCTACCTTGTCCTCCAACTCATGGATTTTACCCTCTCCTTCATCTAGTCTGATATTAGTTCATTCTAGTGTAGTCTTCATTTCAGATATTGTATTCTTCATTTCATCCTGATTCTTATTGGTACTTTCTATGTCTTTTTTCATGATTATGTAGTTGCCAGTAATTCCCTTGTAGCTTCCATAGATTTTCTTGTAGTTCCCGCTGAACTCCTTAGGCATCCATATAACCATTATTTTGAACTCAGTGTCTGATAGATTTTTTGCCTCAAGTTCCTTTAGTACTGTTTCCAGGGATTCCTTTTTTCCTTTTAGTTAGGGATTGCTTCTTTGTCTCCCCATTTTAGGTGAAGTTTCTTATTTGTTTTTGCATATCAGATTGATCTGTTCCGGTCTCCTATTTTTGTGGTGTGACCTTCTGTGGTAGGAGACCTGTGGAACTTAGTGGTGCAGTCTCCACGATCACCTGAACTTGCTGTTCTTGGGATGTCTTGCATTTCATTTGTGCTCTCTTATTGTAATTGGGTTTTGGTTGTTGTTGGGTCATTCTTTGGTGGATTGTCACTTCTTTTTCACTGTCTGAAGTCAATTCATTACCATGTCTTGTATGATGCTGTATAGGTTCTGCCAGGACAAAATGAAACCACCAAATAAAACAAAGTTCATGCTTGCAGTAATAACCTTCAACCACAACCACGCTACCAACAGTAAATGAGCAAATATTAATAAAAGTGTAAAGAGATTAAGCCTATTGTAAAAAAGGAAAACAAATATGAAAGATGAGTAACTGAAAGAAAAATGATTTTGAGAGGGTAGAGGGAGAATGAAATAAGAAGAGTAGAGAATAGAAACAAGAGAAAAATAAGATTTACATCATAAGTTAAAAGGGGGGATAAGGCAAAGTAAGTAAAGGTGATAGTATAATATGAGGTTTAAAAATTTTTAATAATAGTGACAAAATTAGCAACCAAATTGGAGAAAAAGATGCCCCACAGCAATATCAACATTAAATGAGCAAAGAATAATACTGGTGGAATTAAATTAAGAGGGATGAAAGAAAGAAAGTTTGCTTATGAGATGTCTAAAGGAAAGAAATTGATTTTGAAAGGACTGAGCAAGAAGAAATGCTAAGACTAAGGAATAAAAACCAGGCTAAGATAGGGAAAAAGCAAAATTAGAATGAAATAAAAGAAAGAGTACGAAGAAGGCAAAATGGAATAGGAGAGGGGAATGGTAAAATTTAAGATTTGAAATACAAAAATAATGAAGACCTAGGAATAAAATTGAAGAAATGAGACAACCACCACCATATTACCAATGAGCAAAGACTGATAAAGGTGGAAAGAGAATAAAGGTATTTTAAGAATGGGAAAAAGAATGCGAAATGACTATAGACAAGAAAAATGGTTTTGAGATGCTAGAGTGGGGAGAAATCGTGAGTGTTCAGAATAGAAACAAGACATAGCCAGAGAATAAAGAAAATATAAGGCAAAAATAAAAAGAAGAAGGAGGAGGAAGGTAATATGTAGTATGAGAAGGGAGGAGAAAATATGAGATTTGAAACAAACTAAATTAAAAAAAACTAATGAAATAATAGACACAGACTTGAAGAAAAGAAATTAATATTAAAAGCTATTCAGGAGGTAAGTAATGCAAATAATGAAGAAGACTGTGGTGGAATTTATCTCTATATAATTCAGTGTTTACAGTGGTCTTCTTTCTGGATCTGCCCCTGGTAATGTTAGATGGTGTCCTAGTCTGGCCCTAGGCAGCCTGTTCAAGACTATAAGCAATCAATAATCTGTGGTTGTCTCCTTCAGATTTGGCTGGTCCCCACCGTTTTGCCCTGCTGGCTTTCCTTTAGCCCAGGGCCCAGGAGTCGTTCATTTAATGAACCAGTACCTTCTCCACCTGCATCCAGAACCATTCTGGTTCTGGTGTGATCGGGAGGGTGTGAACCCTGGGTCATTCCTGGGGGCACTGTTCAGTTCTCAGAGAGGATGATCGGGGCGTTTTCCTCTTTCTCACAACATGACTTGTTCTCTCCCATATTCTTTAGAATATTGTACGGTTTCTGGTGAATTAGATGTCTGTTTGCAATACGGGGCCAATCTGTGTAAAAAAGGTATCTCTTTCCTTCTTAGTGCTGACAGCAGCTCTGTCTTAGCACAGAGGCTGAGCGAGGCCCTGAACATTGCTCCTGTCTCTAATCTCTCTGCTCCTCTAGTTTCAGTGGATCAGGGCCCAAGGAACAGCAAGCATAGCTCATAGTGTATGGTAGAAAGAACCCTATCAGAGCTTTTAGCTTTCGTCCTACCGATTTGTACCCATCAGGGGACTCTTGAAGGCTCACACAATTTTAGGATCACTGCCTACACATTGCAATTTGTGCCTTGCAGAAAGTACTTGGACAAGAAGACAATAAAGGTTAAAGAATTGCAACTGAGTCTTCTGGCCAAGATGGAGGTGTAGGTACAGACATACTGTGCCTCCTCCCACAAGCAAAAGAAGGACAACAACAATTAAAAAAACACCCAGTACTGATAGAAAATTGGACTGCATGGAGTTTTGACAACCAAGGAGTTAAAGTAAATACATTCATCCATACAATAGGAAGAGTGAGTAGAGCTGCAGGGCAGAGAGGGGTTGCAGCAGGGCAGCTGGTGGACTCCAGGTGCACAAAGCAGTGGTTGGCAGACCCATCGAAGCATTGTAGAGGGGCACAGCACGTCCAGTCCCACATTCTCTTGCAGATAAACCAGGTGAAACTGGGGAGTGAAACAGATGGCACAAACAAGGGCCCCAGTGCAGGGAAATAAACCCTCAAATCACTAATTGAAAACCCCAGTGGGGGTTGAGGTTCTGGGAGAAACTCCCAGCTTCACGCAAGAGTTCGCTGGAGTGACCCACAGGGTCCTAGAACATGCACAAGCCCACCCACCTGGTAATGAGCACCAGAAGGGCCTGGTTTGCTTGTGGGTGGTGGGGGAAGTGACTGAAATCTAGCAGAGAATGGTGAAAGCACCACTGTTCCTTCTCAGAACCCTGCCCCCCACACAGCGTCATAACCCAGAGACTGGGTTGACCTGCCTGGGCGAACAACTAAGGTGCCTCCCCTCACTATGTAACAGGTGCATCAAGACAAAAAAAAATGGTCCAAAAGAAAGAACAGATCAAAGCTCCAGAAAAAATACAACTAAGCAATGAAGAGGTAGGCAACCTATCAGATGCACAGTTTAAATCACTGGTAATCAGGATGCTCACAGAATTGTACGAATTTGGTCCCAAATTAGAAGAAAAAATGAAGCCTACACTAAGTGAAATAAAGAAAAAATGTACAGGGAACCAATAATGATGGGAAGGAAACTGGAACACAAATCAATGGAGTGGACCAGGAGGAAGAAAGAAATAGCCAATCAGAAATAATGAAGAAACAAGAATTCAAAAAAGTTAGGAGAGACTTAGGAACTTTTAGGACATCTTTGAATATTCCAACATCCAAATTACAGGGGTACCAGAAGGAGAAGAGGAAAAGCAACAAGTGGGAAAGTTATCTGAACAAATAATAAAGGAGAACTTCCCCATTCTGGCTGAGAAAATAGACTTCCAGGATGTCCAGGAAGCTCAGAAAGTCCCAAGGAAGGTGGAACCAAAGAGGAACACACCAAGGCACAACATAAGTTCATTACCCAAGATTTTAATGAAGGAAAGAATTTTAGAAGCAGCAAGAGATAAGGGGGCAGTCACCACAAAGTAGTTCCCATCAGACTGCCAGCTGCTTTCTCAAAGGAGACCTTACAGGCAACAAGGGGCTGGAAAGAAGTATTCCAAGTCATGAAAGGCAAGGACCTATATCCAAGATTGCTCTATCCAGCAAAGCTTTCATTTAGAATGGAAGGGCAGATAAAGTGCTTCTCAGATAAGGTAAGTTAAAGGAGTCCATCATCACCAAGCCCTTATTATATGAAATGTTAAAGGGACTTATCTAGGAAAAAGAAGATAAAAAACATGTACAGTAAAATGACAGAAAACTCACAATAATTAACAACCACATTTAAAAGAAAAACAAAAACTAAGCAAACAACTAGAACAGGAACAGAACCACAGAAATGGAGATCACATGGAGGGTTATCAACAGGAGAGTGGGAGGGGAAGAGAGAGGGAAAAGGTACAGAAAATAAGTAGCGTAGACAGTAGGTAGAAAATAGATGGAGTGAGGGGGTAAGAATAGTGTAGGAAATGTAGAAGCCAAGAACTTATAAATATGAACATGGGCATGAACAAAGGTGGATAAATATGACACATGGGCATGAGCAAAGGTGGAGAATGTGGGTAAGGGAGGTGTGCATGGTGGAGGGGAGTGAGGGGGGAATGGGACAACTGTAATAGCATAATCAATAAAATCTATTTTAAAAAAAAGAATTGCAACTGTTCACACTCTGCTTCCCAAGCCATATGCCAGGATTGCATCTACTCAGAGAACAAGTTGTCTTTTTCTAATTTTCCCAAAGGCAACTTATAACTTAGTAGCATCTTTCTTATGAATAATAATTTATTTACCTACTATTCTTAAGTACATTCTACCCATTGAATGAACATTACAATTAATCATTGCATTATCTTATTCCTAAATATGAAATTATAGACAGAAGTAATCAGACACTTTAAGATAAATCAGCATGTGAAATAGCTAAAAATATAAAAAAGAAAAATTTAAACTCATTGTTTAAGTAATATATTCAAAAGGCTTGAAAATGTTGTATTTGAAATATTAGAAAATGCCCTCATTAGAAAGTAACAGATTACAGAAGAGCCATTTGAAATTGAATATACTTAAGGGAATCGCTGAAAATGTTATGATTTCTAGGTTGTTGGGTAGCAGGTGAAATTGTCAGCTTCATAATTTTTCTGCAACAATCTTGTGTATATTTTATAATCATAATTTTAATGGCCATAACACTCATTAACATAAGGAACATTGTAAAACTTGAAGGTTTATTGTATATGTGTATGCAGGTATGTGTGCTTTTTCATGTATATCCGAGTGCAGATAGACATCAGGAGTTAGTGTTTTAGTAAATGGGGCCTTGTGATGCTTCTTAGACATGGAAATGGAAATGTAAAGTAGAGAGTTACATTTCTTGCATTGATTTTTAAAAAAATACAGTTTTGTATTGGAGATAAAAACTTCAAAATGATCTATTTACAGATGGCAAGTGAAGTTATAGAATATGATGATTCCAGGAAACATATGAAGTGAGAAGACATCTTTAGATTCTCAAATACATTCTGCAAAGTTTACACATACACTACAGATTAGATGCCAGATATTCAAAATTTCATATAAAATCAGTTTCATGTAAAAGCAAATATTATATAATCTTCAGGATTAAGAATAACATTTTCCTTTTGAAATACCAAATAGAGAGCTTTGAGTGAAAAATACTTAGAAATATGTACCAGATATGAATTGTATGTTTTGACACTTACTTAGATATAATACCTTAATAAAAATTACAATTTTTCAGGACTATTGCATAACAAATCTTGGCTTTTTTTCTGCATGATTAACAACTAAGTGTTAATTAAAAATACACAGGCTGTTGATATGAGCGAACTGAGTGTCGGTCTGTGAACCAAAGGACCGCCAGTTCAACTCCCAGGCAGGGCACATGCCTGGGTTGTGGGTCAGGTCCTCAGCAGGGGACACAAGAGAGGCAACCACACATTGATGTTTCTCTCCCTCTCATTCGCCCTCCCTTTCTCTCTCTCTAAAAATAAATAAATAAAATCTTTTTAAAAAGAACAGACTTTGTCTTGTTCTTTCAGTCTGGCAGATAAACTGATAATTTGAAGGTACTGAAAAAATGTTTGCTGTATGAATAAATGAATCTAAGTGAATCTATTGAGCCTTGTGGTGATACTTATTCGCTAAAGTGTGTAAAAGAGCAGAGGTGTTCCAAATTCCCTGTTCCCTACTTGTTTACATGAGGTCAGAAGGAGGAACTGGAGCAGAGAAGGACATCGAAATATCAAATAAATTGTGAAATGACAGACCATTGGAGTTGAAAGAATCTTTTAAGTTGACTTACCTTCTTATCTAATTTTACAGATAATCGGATATTTTAACCAACTTTGCAAATTTTAGTCATTTAGTAGCATAAATAAAATTTTGTCTCTACTTTTTAGACTCCAAAGTCTATTCTTTTCATGAAGAATTTTTGACATGTTAAACAAAGTGGCTTTTATTACTTTGTCCCAGGATCTTAGGCTATAAAATATCATTTTCTATAAAATAAAGTAAATTTTAGCTAACAAAAGACTTTCTTATCCTTATTTTTTAAATATTTTATTTATTCATCTCTAGAGGGGAAGGGAAGGAGAGAAGGAGAGAAATATCAATGTATGGTTGCCTCTCGTGAGTCCCGTGCTGGGAACTGGCCTGCAACCCAGGCATGTGCCCTGACTGGGAATCGAACCACAACCGTGTGGTTCGTAGGCCCATGCTCAATCTACTGAGTTACACCAGCCAGGGCAAGACTTTCTTATCTTTAGTTAAATAATAATAATATCAACAAAATTTCTTCAGCTACTTTATCAGCAGAAAAAATTAGATATTAATATCAGTTAATTTCTGATATAAAAAGAAAATGTATCTACCTCTAGTTCACAAAATACTAATAAACTACAATGTATTTTAATTGATAAAATAAAATAGTTCAGACTTTCATGACTGATTTTGTAAATCTTAGAAGTCCAAAGTATCTGGGATCAAACTCTTCTACCAGATTGTAATACTTTGCAGATACTGTTTTCCATCATGATTCCACCGTTGCCAATATGCTTGTGACCTCAGTGGCTTTAAAGAAGTGTTTCTATGCCACTTTGTATATGAGTAATCTGAGGTTTTAAAGTGATGGTATTCAATGAGACAAGTGAAGGCTGTTTATTAAGAATACCCAGGAAATATTCAGGGAAACTATTATAATGACAATGATAACTTTCTTATCACAGATCATCTACATTTGATTCAAAACAAAAACAAGCTTATTTTATTTTCCTTGAAAATGTTACAGAAGAAATTACATTTCAATTAAATAAAACATCACGTGTTGCACAGCCAGACTGGTTGATGGAGAGAGTGTAGTAGATGTCCCGGGACAAGGGCAACATCCAGCTCCCATTCGGGCCTCTGGCTCTCTTTCCATACACCTGACAGAAACACAAGTACAGCAAATAAACCACAGGAAAGGCCTACACATTATGGAATTTCTCTTATATAAACTGTAAGTCTCTTTATCTTTCAAGAAATCAAATTACCCAAAGTTCACATGATAGCAATTAATTAGATGCTGGATATGCCAAATATTTGCCAATCCAAAGAATCTCACTCTTTCTCCATGTTGATTCCCTGATCCTGAGTTATTAAAAATACCCACTAGAGGGAATTATTTAACTTTTTTTGTTGCTTATTGTTTCTCCCTTTGTGTTTTACTATACTGAGCTAAGAGTCATACAGGGCAAATGTATTGCTAATTAATATTAGTTATCTTAATATCATTAGCCTAATAGAAATTATGTAAGAACTAGAAATGCCACTGTATTTAATGTGGTAGATGCTTGGTATACTGCCCCAAACTCCCTGCTTTGGGACTTAAGTACTTACTTATTTCCCTATCAGCCTGAAGTATTTACTTACCGACAGCTAACTCAGAACCAAATCCTTTTCAGAAAGGACCCTGAACCAAAGTCACTGCCTTCATGCAATGATTGGTTGACATGGAGTAAGTCCTGATTACTCTTTGCCTCAGTTAAAGCAGCTTTGAAGACCATCAGCTCGATAACTTCCTTGTGGGATCGGCAGAGATTGATTGTGACTGCAATGAAGTTCAACTTCTCCTTTATTCCAACATGCTTTCCTCTCCTATTTGTCTTTTTCTGAAAACAGTCCTCAATAAACAACTACACAAAAATCTACATCTCAAGAGCTGCTTCTTGGAATTTGACCTATGACATCCAGGTGGACCTTAGTAACTACATTGATATTCATTTTTAACTTAGGTTTTCTTCATGTGATTAAGGGGAAGTCATAGTTTTAAACACTTAACTGAAAATGTTGTGATTATCTTCTAAGAGCTTATTCTTGAGTACACAATTCTGCTTATATTAAATAATGACAAGTATTCTTTTTCTTACAAATAATAAATATATGACTTGAAATATCTAAAAGAAATAGAAAATACATTTAAAATATAATTATCATGAAGATAAAAGTCAGAAATATGGTGATGGAGAGTTAAAAATTACCATTTTTTTCTCTGAATTTTTATTAATTATCTCTTTGTGCTTTAAATTCCACACACCCAGTTTTTCTTTAAAGAATGTGGAAAACATGGTTGCCAATAGTTCCCACACACTTTTAAAGTCAATTCACTCAAGGAGAGAGGTAGATTTTCTTTTAGATTCCCTTTACAAACATAGAAATGACTGTCATGACCATTCATAGTCAGATTCTTTCCCCATGGGAGCATTGAACTATAGGAGGCATATTTTATTCACATGGCAACTTTAATAATTATGTGGATAATATGTGGGGCAAGAGTGATTTCAGATCAAGGCAAGAAGCAGACAGAGAAATACATGAATTAAACAAAATTATTAAGCATGATATATGCATTAAAGTAAAAGAAGAAAAAAGAAATGAAAGAGAGAAAGCTAACTCATAAAATTTATCAGGAAGAATCCATACTAACAGGCAGAGGATTTCATTACTTTGTTTGAAGAAGGAAGATGAGGTCAAAGGGCAACCAGAGTTACTGCTGAATTGCTTACCAATGTAATCTTCAACCCTCAACAGAAACCCTTAATATCACCACAATACTTTAAAAGTCATACTTTGCCCTATTATTATAGGAGAAGTATTTTCTAGCTGTCCTTTCCTGAAGCTGTGAAACAGTGAGGATATAAAGCATGGCTACCAGTTCCACTGAAGCCAGGAGGACATGGACTTTTATCTCATTCTTAGCTGTGACAAATAGATGGAATACCATCAGAGTTAGTAGGAAAACATTATGTTACAATAATTATTGCTCTTGAGCAGTTTCATTCCTAGTGGCTCCTCACATACTACAGTCATAGGCAGACATTGCTCTTGACTGCTTGCCACCCCCGAATACTGTGGTCTGGTAGTTTCCCTTTCCGAGGACGCCTTTATCTCCGCCTCACAGCGAGGGCCCCGTGCAGATCACCCTGTGTTATGAATTTCTCTTTGAGAGCCAGGTAAATCATATTCCACATTAAACTACTACAAGCGAATCATCACTCAGTGAATAGTGATATGCATTGACTCAAGAATACATTCTCATTGAAACCAGAATAAAATTACGCTATCTCACTAATCTCAAACCTGAGAATGGCTCATGTATGAGATAACTGAGAATGTATTGACATTGATAATGGCCAACACTAATTCCATTTACACTGGGAAAGCAGCGTAGTATGTTTCCCCCCAAGATTTTGACAAAATATTTGGTAGAAGATAAGCATTTAACACACTTTCATACAGCTTCACCAAATAAATTGTTCTTCATATATACTTATTATGATAAGCTTAAAACTTAGATGTTCAAACTTAGAAAGAAATATTTATAAAGAAATAAATAAGTTGCAATGAGAAAAATAAAATTCTGTAGCAATAATTCTGAAGAATATAGCAATTTATTATCCCATTCTCCCTGCATTAATATACATAGTAAGAGGTATTTGGGTGGTAATTTATATATTTTAAATATAATTTAAATACTATATACAGATTTATATAACCACAATGAAAGATAAAGTTCACTCACATGATTTTTTCCTTTTTTCCTGTTTCATTCCATTTTTAAAAAACACTGCATTTTTTATGTAAACAGGCAATATGCCCATTATAAGAAATGTTAAGTAGAAAATTAACAGCAAAGTAACATTTTTAATCCATTCCAAACTTAAAAAACATCCATCTGTATGTCATTTCTATACTTTGAAAGAGATAGATTGTGAAAGATGGAAAGTGTTGATATATTAATGTGCTGAGAGAAAAATGATATCATAATACCATGGTACTTAACACTTTTTACAACTTAAAAAATAGAAGCATAATTTTAAAATAGCTGAACTGAAGATGCCTATAACTTCATCTGAAATGATAGATGGTACTCCCCAAAACATCTCTTTAAGTTAAAGAAAATTAATATTAGTAATTTAAAAATAGCATGGATTCATTATTTTTCTAAACATCACATTCTAAAATTAGAAACTGAGATTTTTAAATACAAAATCATTTACTTAGAACTCTCCCATTTATTCCAGCCTCCTCTGAACCACTTCTCAATTTTACCAATTTTTAATTTTACATTTTAAATACTTAGAATTTTTTATGTCATGTCCTATAAGCATTAGTACAGAAGTTTAGTGTTGATTTTATACTAACGGGATTGAATGCAATTCATAGGACATTTTTCAAAGTGCTTTCTTTGTTCATGTGATTTTTCATTGAAATTTATATCTAAACTTCCTTGATTTTAGGGCTCAGTTTTTCAAATTGGAAGAAATGAATGGATGCCATTTTTCCTGTGTTCTTTTATGTTTCAGAGTATTAGTTGTCATATATTTGCATGAAATTTTGGTTGGATGAGTACTGTCAAACTCCTTTTTCTTCAATTTCAGAAATTAGGAAAAACTGATCACAGTCTTTTGATATTGACTGTCACTATGGTGAAGTATAAATGCAACTCATTGTTTTCTCATGTTTTAGTCATTCTGCCTAGTCATGTAAACAGTTCCTTATATTTGAAGTTTAATAAATGCACGTGATATTAATGATTCTGTATCAACTTTTCATAGAATGCAGTATGAGCTTTCATGTGTTAAATTTTTTATCATTTTTATTGTTGTTCAGCTACAGTTTTCTCCATTTTATCACCAGCATTTTCCCACCTCAACCACTTCAAAAATCTATATGGAACCATACGTAACTCCAAATAGCCACAGCAATTTTGAGAAAGAATTACAGAGTAGGAGGGATCACCATATTTGACATCAGACTATATTGCAAGTCCAAGGTAATAAAAACAGTTTTGTACTGGCATAAAAACAGATACATAGATCAATGGAACAGAAGGGAGAGCCCAGAAATAAATTCAAGTCTCTATGGTCAATTAATTTTCAACAAAGGAGGAAGAATTATAGAATGGAGTAAAAATAGAATGGAATTCTCTAGAATGGAGATTCTTAAATTCAGAATCTCCATTCTTAAATTCAAATTTAAATTCTTAAATTTAGAACTTTCATTAATTAAATCCCTTGTTAGAGTCATTTTTTAAAAATTACACTTTCTATAATTTAGAATGGAGTTCTCTTCAACAAATGGTGTTGGGAGATCTGGACAGCTATATGTAAAAAAAAAAAAAAGAAAGAAACTTGACCACCACCTTACACCACACACAAACATAAACTCAAGATGAATAAAATACTTAAATATAAATCATGGCATCATAAAAGTCCTTGAGGAGAACATAGACAGGGAAATCCCAGACATTCCATACAGCAATATTTTCACCTATATATCCCGTAGAGCAAGGGACATAAAGGAAAGAATAAACAAATGGCACCTCACCAATATAAAAAGCTTCTGCACAGCTAAAGAAAATGTCAGTAAAATGAAAAAGGAACCAACTGTATGGGAAACATATTTGCCAATGATATCTCAGACAAGGGTTTGATTTCCAAAATATATAAAGAACTCACAGGACCCCACTCCAGGAAGACAAACAATTTAATTAATCCACTCATTCCACTAACAACATATTTGTTAGAGTCATCCATTCAGTAAATGTACTGGTTTACAAGACAGGAACATACAAGTTAGTTCACACGTCACAGTGAACAGGGTAGACTAAATCTCTGCATCCATTTCACTTGCAATATTTTAAGTCATATAATTTTAGTTAATAGTAAGTACAATGCAGAAAAATAAAATGAAATGTATTATTTTATATAAAGACATATAGTCCTTTTTCAAAAGTTGACATTTGAACAGAAATAAAATTAAGTGAAGAAGTAAGACACAAAAAAGAGAAGGAGGTTTTGTGCTAAGAGGGTTCAAAGCAAATGAAACACCAAGGACAGTGCCTTAGGACAGAAACCCATTTGGTGTGTTCATCAGTCATTGTATAGCAGTGGCTCACATGAATATGGGTTTATTTCTTATTCATATGCTGTACTTGCCTCACGGGTTAGGTGCTCAATGCTCTTTTGATTCTAGAACTTATGCTAAGTTAGTAGCTTCTTTGTGGAACATCATTGGTTAACATGGTAAGAAAAAAATAGGATTGAACATGAAGCATTTATTGGCTCTTAAATTTTAGAATGACAGATATTGATTCCATTGATGTTTCTCGTGTCTACTTAGGGTGTGTTGAAATTACTTGACAAGGCCCTGGCTGGTGTAGCTCAGTGGATTGAGTGCAGGCCTGTGAACCATACGATCGTGGTTCAATTCCCAGTCAGAGCACATGCCTGGGTTGCAGGCCAGTTCCCAGCAGGGGACTCACGAGAGGCAGCCATACATTGATATTTCTCTCCTTCACTTTCCCTATAAAGATAAATAAATAAAGTATTTTTTAAAAAGAAATTACTTGACAAGGAGGAGCACAAAGTAATGTAATTTATGCTGATGACAGTGAGGAACAAACCATAAGAAGGCCAGAGTATACCAGGAGGAGAGTGGTAGTTACAGACTTGCAGTTAATGGAAAGAAGTTTAGATGTTACAGTGCAATGAGGGATCTGGAGGGTTTTGAATAGAAGTTATAAAAGTTACTACTTAGCTGCTGTGTTGAAATATACTCAAGGAAGGATCAGCATGAAAGAAGGAAAACTACTCAGGGACAATTCTGATGGTCTAGGAGGGAGACAGTGGGGACTGGTCTAGGGTGATAGTAGTGCAGTTGGTGGAAAATCTGATCCAGAATATATATTTGAAATTACACGTATTCCACTTGCTGTGGAATATATTTGAATGATTAGAATAGAAGAAGGATAAATCTTAGGTTAAAAAAATAACCATGGCTGATGTTGCTCAGTGGATTGGACATGGACCTGCGAACCAAAGGGTCACTGCTTCGATTCATAGTCAGGGCATATGGCTGGGTTGCAGACCAGATCCGCAGTAGGAGGCACAAGAGAGGCAACCACACGTTGATGTTTCTCTCCCTTTCTTTCCTTTTGCTTCCCTCTTGCTTCCCTCTCTCTCAAATAAAATCTTAAAAAAAATAAACCTAAACTGTGGATGGTGTCATTTACTCTGGTAGGGGAGACTGGAAGTAAGGGGGTTGGGAGAAGTTAATTGAGGTATCAGTAATTTATGTGGAACCACGTATTAAGTGATGGTAGGTAGAGAGTATGTTATGACATAGGACGGAGTACTGATTTCTCCACTATTTAAAAGTCAAGAAGACAAAGAGCAAGCAAAGGACAATAGAAATAGCTCTAGTAGGGTAGGAAGTAATTAAGAGAAACTTGATTTCATGGAAATAAGGTGGAAAATGTATGCAAAGAAAGAAGAAATGATTGTTTCATGTCACCTTGCATTAGTCAGGGTTTCTTTGAAGTTAACATAAAACATTCATGTTATCTTAAGCAATAAATTAAATAGTGAAATAGGTCCATAAAAATGATAGGAAAGAAAAGCAAAAAATAATCATAAACATTAAAAGGTAAGTGGAGGAAGTCAGGGGAGTGAAGGGAGAACAGAGTGCTGAAAACAGCTGAATAAACAGGGAGAATATGTGCTCACTCCCTCAGCCCAAGCACAAGCCACCTGCAGTTAGTGGACAGGTCTGACATTGGCTGATAGCTGCTGACCTCAAGGGCTTGCATCTCTCTTTGCCTGAGGCTCTCCTTAGCCATGGGAACTCATCCTGCCTGGGTTATGTCAGGGCACCATGCAAGAATGTTAGCAACTCAGCAGATAGCTGCAGCCAGTGAGAGAGAAGGGAAGGTGCAAAATTGCTCAGGTTTTAAACCTACATTGGCTTGAACTGAAGTATATTCTACAGTCTCTCACAGGATTCCCCAAAAGGTTCAGCCCCAGTGGCCTGTTGTTGGGACCCACTCACTATCATACTCTTTTTTTTTTGCCCATTTGTAAACTTTTATTTTTTTATTTTTTTATTTTTATTTAATTCTTGTTCAAGTACAGTTTTCTGTCTTATATTCCCAGCCCTGCCCCCTTCCCAGTGCTCCCCACCTCCCTCCCATTTCCGCCCCCCACCTTAGTTATTGTCCATGTGTTCTTTATACTTTTTCATGTGAGTCTTTCCCCTTTTTCCCTGTGGTTCTCTCCCCTCTCCCCTCTGGTCCCTGTCAGCCTGTTCCATATTTCAGTGTCTTTGGTCATATTTTGCTTGCTTGTTTGTTTTGTTGTTTAGATTCCTGTTAATGGTGATATCATATGGTGTTTGTCTTTCACCACCTGGCTTATTTCGCTCAGCATAATGGTTTCCAGTTCCATCCATGATATTGCAGAGGGCAGGAGCTCCTTTTTCCTTTCTGCAGCATAGAATTCCATAG
Source organism: Sturnira hondurensis (assembly GCF_014824575.4). NCBI lineage: Eukaryota > Metazoa > Chordata > Mammalia > Chiroptera > Phyllostomidae > Sturnira > Sturnira hondurensis. Next base: position 529,512 of record NW_028082296.1, read on the forward strand.
TTTTCCATAGAATTCTATGAAAAATTTGATTCCATAGAATTCCATAGTTTTTTGATCCAGTCATTGACCGATGGGCCTCTAGGTTGCTTCCACCTCTTGGCTATTGTAAATTGTGCTGCTATGAACATCGGAGTGCATAGCTTCTTTTGGATTGGTGCTTCAGGGTTCTTAGGATATACTCCTAACAGTGAAATTGCTGGATCAAAAGGCACGTTCATTGTTAGTTTTCTTAGAAAATTCCATACTGTTTTCCATAGTGATTGTACCAGTCTGCAATCCCAACAACAGTAAACTAGAGTCCCCTTTTCCCCACAACCTCTCCAGCACTTGTTGTTTTTTGCTTTGTTTATGATAGCCATTCTGACTGGTGTAAAGTGGTATCTCATTGTGGTTTTAATTTGCATCTCTCTGATAGCTAGCGATATTGAGCATCTTTTCATGTGTCTCTGGATCCTCTGTATGTCCTCCTTGGACAAGTGTCTGTTCAAGTCCTTTGCCCATTTTTTAATTGGGTTGCTCATCTTCTTTGAGTGGAGTTGAGTGAGTTCTTTGTATATTTTGGAGATTAAACCTTTGTCTGAGGTATCATTGGCAAATATGTTTTCCCAAACAGTTGCTTCTCTTTGTATCTTGATACTGTTTTCCTTAGCCATGCAGAAGCTTTTAATTTTGATGAGATCCCATTTGTTTATTCTTTCCTTTATGTCCCTTGCTCTAGGGGGACCTATCAGTAAAAATATTGCTGCATGGAATATCTGAGATTTTCTTGCCGATGCTTTCCTCTAGGGCTTTAATGGTGTTATGGCTTATATTTACAACTGTCACACTCTTTTTGTCTTTCCTTCCTTCCCTATTTTACTTCTCCATTCTCTCGCTAGGTTTTCTGAGATCACCTCTCAACTTTACTACTTGCCCTCCAATTTTTGTCTCAAAGTTTGCTTCAGTAGTTCAAGATGATGAAAATAATTCATTATAAATAAAAAAGACAACATTTAGAAAGAAATATATGTGCATTGAACATTGTCAGAAGAGATCTAATGCATTCACAACTGGAGACCCCAAAGGACTTAACTTCCAATTACTTAAACTTTTCCAGGTTATGAATGATTTTTAAAAATTCAAGATTCTAATGTTAATGAGAATGAACCATCAATATCCATATTTCAAGAATATCATGGCCCTCCACAATATCTACAGACATCTCACTTGTGGGTAATGAGAGTAAAATCTTGAATAGAGTATAATTAAACAGATAATTACATGTTGTATATATAAAAATACATTATATATATAATGCATAAAGTGGAAAGCAATAATGATTCAATAGAATAAAATCTATACTGGTTTCAGTGATTATTTCTCCAATGTATAAATATACTGCGCAACCCAAAATGGGAAATTTTAGCAGGATAGATCAAGGAAAACCTTTTACCGTGTAGAAATATGTGTATGTATGTTCTAGAAGGGAAACTGAGCAGGAGGAAAGATTAGTTCAGAGAAGGAAAAATGAGACATAAAAATTAAGTAAACATTCCCACGTGTTAAAAGATTAGGGAAAAGAGTTAATTAACATGATACTTTCCAAATACTATAAGACTTTACATATTTATAAGGAAATATATAACTATTGTTAAAATTTCTTTAGTATTTTGTAGGATGTTTAATCTTAAATATTTATGTACAAGAATTATTTAAATATTTAGTGTTTACTTAAAAGAATATTTTATCACCCTGATTTCTGAAGGAGTTCCCTCATTGGTTGGTTAGTCGCACATTAATGAGAATGATATTTCATCAGTTTTAATTATGAAATTTAATTAACCACTAAATTAGCTACACACAAACCATGAATTCCCATCCAATGTTCACATCATCCATTCTTTTATTATTTGCTTGTCATTCTTAAATTTTAACCTTATCATCAATGCTCTTTTATTACAATCCCTCCAAATTTCCTCTAGGCTATTAAGTTTTCTCTCACTTCTACCTCTCCTTGTCTAGTTTTTGATTTAAGACCTCCGAACCTATTCTTTGCTAATTGAAGCTCTCCCCCTCTCAACCTGCTTTACCTAGCTAACCCTGGTTAATACTTTGTGTTGTTAATTATATATGAGTTCTTAAGAGGAGCTCCCCATGACCAATACTGAACTTAGACCTCTTTGTTATATACTCTTAGATTAACTTTTACTTCAAAATCATTGTCAAATTTTAAATAGTTTATTTTATGTTTAATGTTTACATTTCTCCTTAGACTATTAGTGACTATGTCTGTCTTAGTGACGTATGAAAACCCAGTGCTAGTATGTGGTAGAAAATTAATACTTGTTCAAGAAAGGAGAGAAGGGGGGTGCAGTAAAGACTATGAGTATGAGAATAGATGCAAATGGTACATGAATGGAAAACAAAAGATTTATAATGTGAAGACTAAAAGGTGAATATATAAGTCAGGAACTGTTTTATTCTTTGAGATTTTTATAAGTTCTGTGTATTGAGATATTATTATTATTAAACTATTTTCACTGCAAATCATATCATTATAATCCTTAATTGTGAGCAATGGACTAAACTCTAGAAATTTATTATGAATTTATAACTTGAAAAATAGATAGTCAGATAAAGTAAATAATTATTAACTTCTTAATATATTTATCAATAAAATAAACATGCATGAATAATACATTGCTTATATAATATTCAAGTATTCAAGTATTGATATTTTCATAAAATGAAATTGTGGAAATAGTGCTATAAATATATTAAGGTTTGTATTTTCAAAATAGGCTTACTCTTAAGTGAGTCTGCTAAAAATAACTATGTTATTGGTTTGGGGGAGAAATTGATATTTTAATAGTCACTGTTATTGGTTAGTAATAACTTTAATGGAAGTAAATACTAAATATTTATTACTGACTTGATATACTTATCCACCTGCATGAATATAAAATTTTCTATTGAATTTGGTAAATACATTTTAAATGTTAATTTTGTTCCTAATTTATGAATCTTTTATGTGAACATATAGATGACTTATTTAACTTTGTCTTTTTTTAAAAACATAAAAAGTGTATATTTAGATGGTAACCTGAGTGGACTATAGAAATGATGTGTATAAAGTGCCTTCACATCTTTGAAGAAAATCATTTACATGAAAGTAAAATACTTGTTACTTGGATGCTTGTATACTGAAATTTATTATTTACAGGAGGGGACTCAAGACTATAATATCTATTGCATTCTTTTTCAAAGGCAATAACTTTTTCTTTTTCATTTTTTTTGCATTAGTAGTAGGACATTTTTGGCGTTTAAAGAAAGTGGAATTGTTTGTTTGTTTTTTCTTGCGGTAATAAAACCTTATCTTATTGCTTATGCTATTTCACAATAATAATTATTATGACTTTGAAACCCCCTGGCATTTTGTAAGTAATAGAACAAATAAAACCTTGTCAACTTTTCTGTTTATTGTAAAATTCTAGTACTTGAAAGTAGTTGATGAAGGACTTTAAAGCTCAATAGTTTTATAACAGGAAAAATATAATCTAGCTTGTCAGCAGTGTTTCAGAAATGACCTGGGACAATAGTGATCAAAATTATTAGCTACCTCAATGATAGTTATCTGAAGGAAAATGTGTATGTAACCCTAACAAAAGCTATGTAAAACTATTTTGTGTATCATATCCCAGGAAATGTAATTATTATTTTCAGTGATGTTGTGTTGGATATACATCCATGCTTCGTAAGTAAGATCACCAATGTTATAAAGAGATGCAATTTATTTACATTATTTAGAATGTCGTCTCATACATAGTAAGCAGATAGTAACTATGCATTATTCATGCCAGTGACTGTAATTTCAATTCTGTCATATCCTGGTCCACATCGCCCGGCGAGAAGATGTTTTCAAATTGGTCCTGTTTACCAATACATTTTCAAAGTGTGAAGCTGGTCCTCACATTGCACTACACCTTCCTGAATGTGGCTATTCAGACAATCAACACTAGCCCAAACGACAGAAATATTCTGTACCGACAACTGTGCAAGCAGTGCCTTGAGCCCCAGTATAGGACATCCTCGTAAGTCTCGCCATTGTCACAGTGTAGGGTACTTCTCCATCGGTGTCTGGGGACTTGGACCTGTGGAGCAGGCCCTGAGCATCGTCCTTAACCGGGTCCACGGATGAGGAGGATGAAATAAACTGTCTCAGGAGAACAATTCCTACTTTTACAAGTCAGAACCAGACTATGCAGGGAAACAGTGGAGGGTTTTCTCCTTTCTGTAAATAACGATGCTATTCTTACTTTTAAACCCAGCTCCAAGAGTGTATGGGACTTGGCTAATTAACTTTGTAAGTCCTTTGTCCATGGAAAAGACGTGAGAGTGAGATACGGACATTGGCGAGGGAGAAGAGACCAATACAGAACCTAGTACAAAAGAAGCAATGGCCTTACATTTTAGTTCCACTTAATTGTTGTTGGTTTTGGTTGCTTTGGAGACAGTGTAAGAAATAAGAATCAGACCTACAAAATCAGATCCTATTTCTTCTATTTACTGAAATTCATCGTAAAAAAATGAAAGTATCTTTTAATCCCATTTTCCATGTATAAATTGGTTGCAACAATAACCATATTTTAGGAATTTCACAAGAATGAAATAAGATAAATATATTTAATGAACGATACATAAGTTCTTTACATGTATTCACAATAATAGGGTTTCGCAGTCATATGCGTCTGAGACTAACTGCCCTTACTCAGTGTTTAGCCGATGCTGTAATATGCACTGTAAGTCTCCAAGGGAGGAGGTGGCAGGGTTTTTTTTCCAAAAATTATTTATCTGTAGAACTTATTTCCCAAAAAACATCTCAGGGAATTAATAGCTTGTTGACTAACCTTTGGGAAACATTGGGTTAAGCATCATAAGTGAAGTGACTAAGAAAGCACTTCACGCAATTAACATTTTGAACTATGTGATTTAGGAACAATGCATATTTTGTGTAATGTATCTTTATGTTACATTATTGTGGCTGAAATGGTAACATTTGTGTGAGATATGTAAATAATGTGAATTTGATATTTCAGAAAGAAGAGTGGTGAGCACCAGCGTCCCAGCAGAAAAGGGCAGTGGGGTGTGAGACACACGGCTGAAACAGTTTTTAATCTGAAACTGGATAAAACTTGCGACAGAAAACAAAGAGCATGGTTCTTCATCAGTCAAAAACTTACAGTCTTAAGAAAGGGCAGGGTTAAAATTAAGCTAAAAAAATAAGCAAAAGGCAGGAAAGGAGGGAAGGGGAAGAGAAAGGGTGGCAAAAGGAGGGTTATGCCTGGGATACGGGAGGAGAGATCTTCCATTAGGAATTATTCCTTTAGGAATAATTGAGAAGAACCAGCAAAATGTACCAGAGCCTGTGAAGCTCTCTGCAAAGTCTCATATTTTTTTTCTCTTGAATTGAATGAGCTTGACTCTCATTCTGTTTATGCATACTATTTACTGAGAACTGGGCGGTTCTCATTCATACAGTGAAGTAATTGGGAAGTTTAGAGAGAATAAAAGAATACTGTGGAAATAAGGTCAAAGAGCACAGTGAATACCTTCCTAGTTTTTAATCAGTAGCAGTTGGGAAAATGAAAATAATAATAATGATAATAATAAATATAAAAATATAAGTATAACAAATATAAGAATAATAGTGAGTGCTCCCTTCCTCAAAACGCCGAAGAAGCTGTTTCTTGCTGAGGTTTTTATCTGCCTTCATCAGGGAACAGTTCACATCTTTGCATCCCTACTTAGAATAGCCCATAAAATAGTTATAAAAGGCCATATAAGGTATTAGAATTACTAATTCCTATTGTTTTTTTTCTTGCAACTTCATCATAGAATAATGGCATTTAATGACAGAAAGCAAATGACAGAATATCAGAACTAAAAAATAACCCCACAAATGTTACCTGCTATTGTCACCCAGATCTAGGGTGAGGGACGTAGCTCATTGAGATCTGGATTTAGAAACCGCTTCCCTTTCTTCTCTGGCCCCACCTGCACCCTGTCCTGCCCCGTGCTGCTGAGGGATTGCACAGTCCTTTTCCTACTCTGTGTAAGCCCAGCGATCAAAGCGTTAAATCTGTTACATCTAGAGTGTTTTGATGAATAGAAAGATATTGAATAAATATCTTTTATTCAATGATGAATAAAAGGTATTTGAAGAGAATATGAAGACATCTTATGATCCACTTTAAGGCAAGTCTGGTGAATACTATTGAAAATGCTAGCATTTCTCATCCAAAAATCAATGTCAACTAAAATATAGATGACTTTATTCGTGTTCCATTTAATAAAGTTTCTTAATTCCACAAGGCAAGAAATCCCGGATTGACATTTAATTCTGCGGTAAGAGAAAGTGCAGTGCCGTGCAGGGGCAAATAAAATACTGTCACAGTGCACTGCTGGATGCAGTTCCCCTAAAGGTCTATCAGATCAAAGTCACTCCTAATTGTGCAGTTCATCCTCGGGGGTCAGACGCTGCAGGGTTCTGATGTGACAAGCTATGCGCACACTAAGATTAACCATAGGAAGTGCTAAATACATTTTATTTCCTAGAAAGGAAGGAAAAAGATCCATGGCTTATGAATTAATGGCATTTTAAAATATTATAAAGTCAATTTTGTGAATATTTTATGTGTTAGTTCAATATACCAAGTACCTTTATTACAGGATCGTTGTCAGAGGAAAGGGAAACTGACATTGTCTGTAAGATACGCCAGTGCAACAATGTGGGTACAGGGACCGGAATTTCCAGCAGTGGCTGCTGGGGTTGTATTCCTGCAGTCTCTCCAGCTCGAGACAGCGCAGTTTTGTCCACTGCTCGCTGAGGAAGGCGAGGCTTTGTAAAAGAGACATTTCAAAAGGTGTTATCTTTCTGGACCTAGTGCAGCAGCACAGTCCCATTTCTCTCTCTTCAATCTCACTTCACTTGAGTGGCTTCTTTGAGAATTATCTCCCTACTAATGAGACGCTCATTTAGCTGCAATAAATTTAAAGCATTTCCCTCTAGTCCTGTGTTAAGGAGTTTCAGGCCATGTCCTGACTGAGAATTAAAGTACAGGTAGGAGAGAAATCTTTGCTGTACATTTTCTAATTCTGATAGACTGTCTTTAAAATACCATTAGTTCTTCCAGTTTAAAAATCTTGGCTTTTGGTATTTGCCTGCGGCAATATTTTCAAATACAGATTTACTTGTAATGAGACTCATTGGTGGTGCTCTTTGATATTTTTTCCCATAGACAGCTGCACCATCTATCATATGAACCTGAGGACAGGACTAGAGGACACAGCTTTGCTTACCCAGGTCCACTGTGGCCCTTGATTAAATTTGTTTCTGTAGCTGTAGGTCTAGTTACGTGGAGTAGCTTTCACAAGTCACCACACACAAGTTTTTAATTTATTGCCTCTTAGCTCTAAATCCACTTATCATTGCAAAGGTTTGTCAGTCGATAGTGATGGAGATAAATAACAGGAAGAGAGTCCTTCGTTCATTAGAGGTATTGATATTCTCTTGGCAGCCTCCTGCAGCACATTAGGCATCCTCAGGGTTCACTCCTGCCCTGCTGATGGTTTTCTAGTACCCGGTTCTGCAGCACCAGGGGCTTCACCAGCACCTGGCTCCTGCACTGTGTAACACGGCAGTTTCTACTGCACCCGGCTCCCTCAGCACTTAGCTTCCATAGTACCCAGCGGTCAGCTGCACACGGGTACCAATGGGTTCCCCAGATCCCTGCCCCAGCGCTTTTCCAGTGGAGTGCCTTTGATGTGACATGACTTTCTGTAGCAACCCGGAGAGCAATTTCAAGTACTGGTGAGACAACCTGGCTACTTCTCTGCCATCCAGTGATGAATAACCATTCATTTATTTGCCGGCAAGGTCTGGATCACAGTTCAAATAGACCCTTTTTTGAGTCGCTCTATCTTAGCTCAAAGGGTACTGCTGCACCTCATATATTCTGTGTTTATATTTGTTAGAATTCTCATTAGTTCTTCCTAGGCATAATGGTAAATTTTGTGTGTCAACTCGGCTATTGTTTGGGAAAACACTGCTGCAGCTGTTGCTGTAAAAGTATTTTTAAATATCATTACCGTGCAATTAGTGGATTTTAAGTAGATGGGCTGTTCTTCAGAATGTGGCTGGGCCTCTTTGAATCAATTGAAGGCTCTAAGAGGTGAAGTTGAGCTTCTTGAACAATAAGGAATTCTGAATATTCAGTCTTCGGACTTAACACTGAAACATCAATGATAACAAGAACCTCCAGCCTTTGGTGAGTCCTACAGACTTTATACTTGGAATTCCTCACAGTCTAATAAGCCCCTTCTTTAAAACAAATCTTCCAGGGATTTTCTCTCTATATGCTATTTATTTTGTTTCTTTGGAGAACTCTAACGCACACTAACCAATCTTTCATTAATTAAATCCCTTGTTAGAGTCATTTTTTAAAATTATGCTTTCCCTATGCACACAACTGTGTGGTTTCCGTCCCCTGACAGGACCCAACTAGCCTGATGCTCTCGCCAATACGCTGACATCATAGAGGGCTATGGGCAGAAGTTTCCGGTGGTCAGGTTGAAATCCTGAAATGTAACTTTCAGTATCAGGAGGTGATTCCTATGTTTATTCTGTGTCCATTAAGTTTCTCCAGGGTTCTAGTCATCTTTTTTAAAGATATTTTATTTATTTATTTTTAGAGAGAGGGGACAGGAAGGAGAAAGAGTGGGAGAGAAACATCAGTGTGTGGTTACCTCTCATGTGTCCCCTACTGGGGACCTGGCCTGTATCCCAGGCACGTGCCCTGACTGGGAATCTAACCGGTGACCCTTTGCTTCACAGGCCTGTGCTCACTCTACTGAGCTATACCAGCCAGGGATGGTCATCTTGATTTGAGGTAAAGTAAGTGGGTACAAGCAGGAAAAAAAAAAGGAAACAAAGCAAAGCACACTCACCGCCTAAAACAATGAGGAGTACACATGTACTTTAAAAATAGAATTGGAGTTATATGGCTATTTATTGGGCATATATCATTTTCCTGATTTTTATTGTGATTATTTTTGTAAGAAAAGAGAAAAGATAAAAAACAGCTATCATTCTCTAATTAGAGAGGTAACCATGTTCTAAGCAGGTAGATAAATAGAATCATCAAAAGAGATAGAGTAATGGGAGAACAGCTCATAATTAGAAATAAATATAGAAGAGCACACAGTTGGGAGCAAACAGGTAATTCTGTAGGAAAAGCAACTATGAGCTGCCTCATCCTTTCCCACCCTTATGAATACACCTCCAAGTTACCTGCGAATCATTCTCTTTTTTTCCTCTGAAGTCACTTGTCTTGATCTACTACACGCCAAAATTCACTATGTTTGGCACTTGTTAGCACAAAACTGTATTTCGAATAAATTCAGTTCTCTCCAATTATACATACATTACACTAACCCTTCAATTGTTAGCCTTAGCTAATTCTCCATATTTTGCTCTGGGATTAATGCATTGGTTTCCTAATATCTTCCTACATTCCATTATTGCCTTCTTCATTCTAATTAGTTTATATAATCTTTCCAAGTGATATTTTAAAATGTCAATAGTATCAGGCAACCTTCCAACTTTAATCTCACTGATGACTGACTACCTATGCTTTGAAAACAGAAACTAAATTATTTAATATGAACTAGCCCCCAAACAAAAAGAACATTGTGTTTTTCTTAAACCAAGAACTTTGTTAAGTACCCTGCAAGTATTAAATAATTATTTTTCAACAACATTATGCTTAATATTCTCTAGATATTGTTATTCCATAAATGAATGAATATTAGGAAGCTGAATGTTGAACAATTTGCCCATACAACCGATGACTGCTACTATCAAATTTAGACACAATCTAATTGTGGACTTGACCATATGAATCTGCTTGTTTTCCCCAGATTGTTGTTCAGCATACTTCTTCATAGGCATCTACCTCAGCTTTCCCACTTACTCACTATGCAATAACTGCACACTGGCATTTTCAAGGTTTCTACGATGTATCAAACTCCTTTCCTTTTCCGCTCTTCCCACATGCTGTTTCGTCGTCTTGGTATGCTTTTCCTCCCACTGTCCACATGATTGTTTTGCTCAGGGAGAACTTAAAAAGTCACTCCTCTAGAAAATGACAGGATTACTACTGTCCAACCTGAAAAGGTCCTATATGCCACTCTCCCATTGGCCCTGAATTTCTTTTATGCATTGTACATGTGATTAAAAATGCATACTTTCCCCACTTGATTAATTTCTCTGTTCTCAAGAAAAGTATGTAAGGACAAGGATTGAATCTGTTTTGTTCACCAAAGGGTTTCCAGTGCCAAACAATAACTAGTTTATGGATGACTGAAGGAGTGAGGTACGGAGGCAGGTCTCTTGGTAGGAACCGGAGGGGTTCCCATCTGGCAGCTTCTATTATTTCTAAATACAGGATCTCTTTCTCGGCAAGGAATGGAAAAGGGTTGGATGTGTGAAAAACAGGAGAAGGTTTAATGCACTGTTACATAAGGTGAAGAATGAATATGTAATGTTAGCAATCTGTCCCAAGATATACTTTTTTTTCCTTTTAAATATCACTCATTTTTGGTGGTATGAGAAAAAAAATAAGTTTATCCATATTTGGGGTTTGGGCTCATGGTTCCATGGAAAAAAGACACTCCAAGAAGCAACCCTGATCTGAGGATAATCAGACCTGACACTGAATGTTAGGGGTGGAATGCAGGTTTTACGACAGGATGAGCCCATGTTTTGGTCACGCTTTGGAGCCGTTGTGATCGGAGGGGCTGTGCAGACAAGTGGGAAAGGGGGGTGCTGTGGTCGGAGTGGTAAATCTGAGCTCAGGAAACCAGGGGAGCTCTACTGGAGCAGGTGGGAGAGGTGTGACGGGGATGGTCACTGGAGGCGAGGAACTGAGCAGTCAGAGTGTGTGGGTGATGGTCCATGTTGAGGCCGAAACCTCGGAAGACGAAGAGAGAAGTTGAAGTGGTGATAAAATAATTTTATCAGTAAGTTGATGGAACAATGATTTCAAAGTCATCAGTCTCAGCTCCGAATCATGTTCATGAATTGCCCCTATTTTAATAGAGCTACATGACAAACAATCTTTGAGATATGTATAATTTTATTTATGACAAAGAGATGGAAGGACTGATGTCAAGGATACCAGTGGTGTGGTTAATCAGAGGGTAAGAGTTACGGAGAGCAGAGTAGTAGATTTGGGGAGAGAAGGGACAAAATGTGGTTTAGATTAGTATCATGGAAGGCATTGTACAGATAACAATAGAGCCGGAAATGCTTAACAGTTCATGGAAGGGATAGTCTCCCATGCTTTGTTCATTTATCTAGAAAAGCAAATATGATGGACAGGGTGAATTTGATCTTGACATTCCCTTGCAGGATTATGAACAACTGAACCCAACATAATATAGATGTAATGTAGAACATAAAGAAGTTCTTACAGTTGTGGTGATACTGCTTTTCTTCACAAGCAGATATTGGGAGGTGCAATGCTGACTTGTGGGTCTGCACTGTGGAAGGAAGCAAAAGACAAATGGTTCTGAACACGTTAGATTGGTAGTCAGAGTCATCGGTTGCCCATTTCCCATACCTGGAAGGGGCACACTCCCCATGCCCTTTCTTATTACCTGCCCAGCTTAAAGTACATTTGTTCTCTAAAATACTCAAAGTTTTTCAAACGTATTATTTCAATAGCCTGCATAAAGAGTAATATTACTTCTCTGGCATGAAATACCACAAATGTTTTTGTTTTATTTTCTATCAACAATAAATTTCAGCTCTTAGCAAAATAAGTTGTGCCTACACGGCTATGGTGCTTTCTCACTCCTCTGTTTATTCTTTCTCTATAGCTAGTCTCTGCCAAGTTTCACCTTCTATTGAATTCACCTTTACTACCACTTAAACCTCAATCCAAGTTCTTAAAATCCTTTTCTGGCATCCAGAAGAAGGAAGTTTCTATCAAATGTACCATGTTGTGATCGAAGTAGGACAATTACTGCTGTGGCCAGGTTTACTTCTTCTTCTTTTTAGTTTGTATAGAACATTATCTTTTATCTTCTGTCCAAATATTAAATAAGTATGTTTAATAATCAGTGCAACTAAATAGTGTTATGACTACTTCAAGAAATATATGAGGAGTGTGCACTATTACTTGATAGAAATAATACAGGACAAGTATTTTTTTATTTTCTTCTTAGAAGTGTTACTGATAAGTCCAAATTTACCAACAACACATAGGTATAATATAGTAATGTTAGATATGTTTTACATTATTAGTGGTTATTCTGAAGTCTCAGAAGCAGGAATTTAAAACTGTAAACAAACTATGTATGTATTATTAATTATCTAATTCTTTATATATTTATCTCTCTATATGTATCAAGTGTAAAAACAAACATTATGCTAAAAATATTTATGTAGGTTCTGGCTGGTGTAGCTCAGTGGATTGAGCGTGGGCCTGCAAACCAAAGGATCACGGTTCGATTCCCAGTCAGGGCACATGCCTGGGTTACAGGCAGGGGACTCACCAGAGGCAACCATACATTGATATTCTCTTTCTCCTTCCCTTCCCCTCTATTTATCTTTATTTATTTAAAGATAAATAAATAAAATCTTAAAAAATATTTACATGGAAGAGAAATTTTGGTATAATCTACTGCTAAAATTAATTTTAAAGGAAAGTTTTCTACTCAAAATTAAATAATATATATTAACATATTTTCATGTCCTAAAGGGGGGATGAGGGGGAGGGGGTGTACAGGGTAGAGGGGAATGAAGGGGGGAAATGGGACAACTGTAATGGCATAATCAATAAAACATATTGAAAAACATATTTTCAGAAATGTATACAACATAAATGAAGAAAATAAAGCTTATTGTTTGTTTCTAATTTTTTCAAATTTAGATCTATGAGAATAAATAAGTTGACTCATTTTTCTAGACATAGGGAAGCAGTCACTAAGGGTAGACACTGAATGTTGAAAGGTACATGCTGGAAAATGAATATTTAAATTATATATAATAAATTTAAGTTACTTAGCTCCTGTCTGGAAGGACTAATATTGGAACTTTCCCAAAGAAATTGAGAAAATATCTTTAATTTTGTACTGTTCTTCTAATTTCTGGTTGTTTAATACCCAGGTTTAGTCTGTTAGGTAGCGATTCCACTTACCAGAACCATAAAAAACAAGGGCTTTGTGTAATCTCTGAACTCGTTATTTTTTTTCCAGATCATCATTTGAATACTGCATTATGATGATCACATGATTCAACTTGTAATCATCCTTCTTATTAGTAACTAACTTTAGATCGATGATAACATGAATAATGGAGTAAGGACATTTGGTTAACACCTTGATTATACTATAATACAGTCTTTTGCCAATTTCTATATAGTGGTTTCTCCTTAAGATTTAAACTGTGAACCATTCTAATCAGTGTGAGGAAATCTCACACCATTACATTTCATCACACCTGGGATGTGAAGTGAATGATCCCTTTGTCCAGTATATTCACACTGTATAAATGACCCACCTTTGTAGTCATCTAGGCTGCCTTGTTTTCCAGATTGATTGGCACAGAATTGCAGTTATGCATTTGTGTTCCAGTGACCCTTATAGTAGCTTAAGGCTATGTCACAATGCCTACATTACTCACCTTATGTCATCTCATCAAGTAGGCATTGCATTGTCATACCTCATCACAAAGAAGTGTGAATATAGTACAATAAAATATTTTGACAGATAGACCACGTTCCCGTATGTTTTATTTTAATATATTGTCATAATTATTCTATTTTATTATTAGCCATCACTGTTCATCTTTTATTGTGTTTAATTCATAAATTAAACTTCACCATAGGTGAGCATATATAAAAACACAGTAAATACAGGCTTCAGTAATATTCGATGTTTCAGGCATCCACTGGAGGGATGGATGGTTTTGGAACATATCCCCAGGGGAAAGGGGCCCCTACTGTAATCTTGAAATGCTTCCTAAAGAAGAAATGAGAACATCTACCTCAAACACTGCTGAGTGTATTGAAATAAGGAAATGTAAGTGAAAACAGAATGCTAATTGATCAGAAGACATCGAATCTTACTAATAATGACACACACGTTGGGAATGCATTTTGTTGACAGCCCGTGCTATTGCTCAGGTACAAACCTTGCTTCACCGTGAAAAAGGAAGTAACCATATTTATTTCACTTGTACCAACATTTCAGAAGAAACGTTCCAATGGTCTTTAACGACTATCAAATGAAACTGTCTATTTATATTGAAATTAAACTAAATGGAGAACTAGTGGACTCCACTCAGGATGGTAAAAGAGGTTTATTTATATCCACATGACAACAAATATGCCAGACAATCTGAAAATTGATAATTTTCTTGAACTCTCTTCAGAGAACTGAATTCCCAGCACTCTGATATTCTTTTATCCCTTCAAAAAATTAGGATTGCAGACAATTCTATAGAACAAAGTGGAAGACTCGCACTACAAAATTTAAAGGCATACCATAAGCAGTGTGGTTTTAGCAAAAGGAAAAGTGAATAGATCAATGGAACAGAACGGAGAAGTCATAAAATTCCTCGCACAAATACAGTCAACTTATTTTTGACAACGTTTTAAATGTAATCCCATGAGCCTTGACAGTTGTGGCTCAGTTGGTTGGGTGTCATCACGCAAAGCACAAAGTTGCTGGTTCTACTCCATTTCTGGGCGTAGGCCTGAGTTGCAGGTTCGGTCCCCGGTAAAGCTATGTTTCAGAGGCAGGCAATCAAAGTTTCCCTCTCACATTGATGTTCCTCTCCCTATTATTCTCCCTCCCTTCCCTGTCTCTAAAAATAAATAAACACATAATATAATAAAATAAATAAAATTAATCTAGTGAGAAAAGATGATAGTCTTTTCAACAAATACTGCTGGAGGGCCTGTATGTTCATGTGTTGAAAGAAGTATTGAATGTCCAAAGGCAATTAAAAAAAGAAACAAACAAACCTCAACCTTCATGCCTTACACAAAAATTAACTCAAAATAGATCAAAGACCTTGGTGTAAAAGATAAATTTAAAACTTCTGTTAGAAGATATATTTAAAAATCCCTATGACCTCAGATTGATGATGAGTTCCTGGGTACAATTCCAAGAGGACAATCTATGAAAAAATAAATTAATTAATATCATCAAAATTAAAATATTTTCACTTAGCGTAATACCCTCTATGTCCATCCATGAGGTCATAAAAATAAGACTTCATTATTTTTTATGACTAAGTAGTATTCTATTGCAGCACCAGAAACTGGTGCTGCAACCCAGGCATGTGCCCCGACTGGGAATCGAACCGCGATCGTGTGGTTTGCAGGCCGGTGCTCAATCCACTGAGCTACACCAGCCAGGGCGGTATCAGCAATTTTGAAGGCTGGGGTAGGGTGAGTGATTGAAGGATGCAGTGACACACAGAATTTTGGAGTTGATAGAACTGTTTTATATTTGTATTATGGTAATAGTCACAAACTTTATATGTTTGTCAATGCTTACAGATTTATACACAAAAATAGGTGAATTGTACTGTATGTAAATTATGTGGCCCTAATTTTTAAAAGAAAAACTAGAAATATAACACTTCTATGTGAATAGTGGGTACTCTACATGTAATATTGTATTTTTTAAAGATTTTATTTATTTATTTTTAGAGAGAGAGGAAGGGAGAGAAGGAGAGAAACATCGCTGTGTGGTTGCCTCTCACATGTCCCCTACTGGGGACCTGGCCTGCAACCCAGGCATGTGCACTGACTGGGAATCAAACTGGGGACCCTTTGGTTCACAGGCTCGCCCTCAATCTACTGAGCCACACCAACCAGAGCTTCTACATGTAATATTTTATTTATTATAAAGTAATTAAAACTTTAATTACTTTAAATACTTTCATTGCCTGCCTGAGAGGCAATGAAAATATAAAACATAAATAATATACTATTTTTATAAAATAAAAACAAAAACAACCAAGCTATACCTTTGGTTTGGGGAAAAAATAAAAACAATGATATTTACTCTGGCACACACAATATGATATCACCTCATAAGTCTGTTTAAAAAGTTTACTTAGCACTCCTAAATATGAGTCATTCATGGATAAAAGAAAAGGTCGATATGCCAGAATAAAGGAGATGGAAGCAGAAAGGGACAAGGGGAAAAAAGTAAAGAGGGAAGAAATAGAATCAAAATGTGACAGAGAGAAAAAACAGAGTGAGGATTTTAATGTCAAATTAAATGGGCATGTTTTCAGAATGCAAATATTAGAAATTGGACAAAATGTATAATTAAAGGAAGTATAACTAAATGCTGCTGTGTTTCCAAAAGCAGTGAACACAAATGTTAACCATCAGGAAGGAAAGAGGTCGCTCTCTCGTGCTCAGTGCTGCCTACAGAAATGGCAGCCACCTCCTGCTTGGCACCATGGTTGCCCTCAGACCCCTCATGAAACCCAAGTTCATGAAGAAGAAAACCAAGAAGTTCATCTGGCAGTCAGGCCAATAGGTCCACATTAAGCAGAACTGGAGGAAAGCCAGAGGCATTGAGAAGAGGTTGTGCAGAAGATTCAAGAGCCAGCTCTCAATGCCCAACACGAGTTATGGGGGCATCAAGAAAACAAAGGACACACTGCCCAGTGGCCGTTGGAAGTTCCTGGTGCTCAACGTCAAGGAGTTTGAAGTGCTTGCTGCTGAAATGCAGCGAATCTTACTGTGCTGAGGTTGCTCAAAACGTCTCCTCAAAGAACTGCAAAGCCATTGTGGAAAGAGCAACCCAGGTGGCCATCAGCATTACCGATCCCAACGACAGGCTGCACAGTGAAGAAAAACAATAGCCAGATTGTGTACACATTGTATTGGTGTTAATAAAACCATAACATTCTGCCATCTGGCTTTTCTGCCTTTGGGAGTGGAGTGGAGAAGAAAGAGATAGTGTTTTGTTTTGTTTTTTTCCCTCACTATAGGCTAAATTTGTACAAAAAGGACAATGACATAACCTGTACAAAAAAAGTATGCATTTTATAACATCTGTCACTTGAGTGCAAATTCTGGGCACAATTCTGTACGTTTAAAGTTTGAGGTTGTTCACTAATAATCATCCGAGAATTTTGGTCAGTAAAATGAAAAAATAAAAATATTACTGTGCATAATGTTAATGTGGTATTCTATCTTTTTGAGAGAAAGGCACCTCCCAAAGGTAAAATTTATGTCTTGCCAATGGATGCATTGAAAACACCCTCTCCCTTGGTGTAGAGAAGCAGCAAACACATCCTGGATTATTCTACAAAAGATTCCACTTTTTCCTGTTTTATTTTTAAGAATCAGACACCTGAAATAAACAAAAGTTTTTTATGCTTTTCCCCCCTGTATATTGCAAACAGAAACCTGTCCAGGTTATACCCATTAACATGCATTGTGTTTTCTGACAAATAATGAAGAGATATGCCTTAATTCATGTTTAGTAATAAAATTGTGAGTCCTGGGTTCTTTCAGTGTCCTCACTAGCTGCATGGATTCTTGCTATGTCAATTCTAAAATACTTTGAAATCAACTTCTCCTATCGTTTTATTTTGAGTGCCGGGAAGTGATATTAAAAATTAAGTAACTTTTTTGAATTTTATTTATTTTTACTTTTTTCAATTAATAATTTGATCATTTGTGCTAGTGAATAAAAGGTTACCAATAGGAATTTATTCCCCATCCTTCAAAATATGTCTATTTTAACCTGTATATGTGGAGGGAATGAATGATCTACTGCTGAAATTGTGAGGCCAGATGAAAACAGAAGGATGTCATAGCAAGGTGGAGAAGGCAGAATGTCAGTGATTTCTTACATTACTTCTCAAATTCCAGGATGCCTAAGGAATGGAGTGGGTCAGTGTAGCAATGATATGTGAGCTCAAGAGAACAGCAATTAAATAATTCTATGGCAAGCTGGCTGACGGGTTCAACAAAAGGCAAATCTGCATGTCTGCCCTCCTTTTACATAACCCTCCTCTGTCTTTGAACCAGATGGAAAGAGCCTTGAACTCTCACCCACACCTACTGAGAAACTGCAGGGACCTGGCGCTCATTATTCCCTAGGAGCTGGGTGGACTCTCCGAAGACCCACCAGAGGACAAGCCTGCTGAGGCAGCACATTATTGGAGGGTACTAGTCCCTCTTGTGGGCTGAAAAAAAAAATCTTCAAAGATTCAAACTGACATTTTCCTTATGGTGAATTTATACATGGTATTGTCAAAGGAGTTTAATTTTTGTAGAATTTAATAATATTCTGGATTTATACTTTTAAATTGATTGTTGTATTCCCAGTAGATTTGCCAAGACACTCTTATTTCCCAACCTTTTCTTCCTTGAATCTATAAGCCATGTTTCTGTACTCTGCATTCTCTATCACTCACTTTCTCGATGTCCATCCTGGGAAAGTTATTTAATTTCTCCAAGTCTGAAATTTCTTATCTGTGCTGTGATCATACCTACTTCATGCAGAATTGTGAAAATATACTGATATAATGAAATAAATATATAAAGTTCTTTGCATCATGGCAAATGCATATTTGATACCTAGTACATTTTAACTATTACAATTATGTCTTAATTCTTTCAGGCATTCAGCCCCCAGCAAAGTACCTAACATACAGTGGGCCATGGTTCAATGTGTACTGAGTAAAAGAGTAAGTCTTTGTTATATTTCTTCCAACTGGTAAGTCTTATGTAATTTCTAAGAAATAGTTTTCTTACATGGCTAACATTGTGTGTGTGATGAATCCTAAGCAAAATAATTCTTTGACAGCCTTTAAGAACACGAAACATTAAAACTGTTGTTGTTTTAAAATTATTTCTATTATAAAAGTACAATTGTTTTATTAGACATTACATTATATAATTGCTTATCTTGAAAAAATTCCAAAAGAGTTAAATTCTCTTTGCAAAATATAATAAATGGCACAGAAAAGTATACTATAAATATGTGTGAGTGAGTGTATATGCTCACGTGTTCTGTTTGCACAATATCTATATGACAGATTAAATATTATTTTTGTAATTTCTTGCCTGGAAAATACTAAAGGTCATTTTTTGACATTTTATTTAAATGTGAATTTTGTGAATTTCTCATTGTGTGTTTGCTTTGGCTCTCCAGCTTTCTTTCTATCACTTTTTAAAGCTAGTTTGGCGTCAGCTCAGTCACTTGGATCTGTTGATGTACACATTCAGTGTTCTTTGTGTGCACTTGAATGTTACCACAACACAGGAATCTGTGCCTTATTCCTTTTAAACAAAAAAATCTTTATTTCTTACAATCTATTAGGCTTTAGTCTATTTGTCTGTGTTTGAAATTGTAACGCACAACTAATTAATTTTTGTTTTGTTTTTCTGGTTTTGAAACGTAAAGAAATATGTACTGATGGAACTACAATTCAGAACATTCATTTTTTATTCTTTTATTTCTTCTACCTGATGCCATTATATAATTACTAAAATTCTAACAAAAACATAACATTTTCATTTTATGTTCTATTAAGAAATATTTAATTTCTAGAAAATGTATGATTAATTATAACATAAAATACTAATCTATTTAGTATTATGACCTTTAAAAAAGGACATAGATAAAATTATATTTAAATTGTGATGGAGATAACCTTTCTAATCATCCCTACTGACTATTCATCCAGGAACTTTAAAAATATATATTAAATTAAAAAAACCTAATTCAAGGTATATGAAAAGTCTAAATTTTATTTCTAAGACTGTAACAACTTTTTTAAAGTTTATGCACTCTTGAAAAGTCTTACTCCCTGTCTGCAACCTTGCTCTACAAGAAGGGATATGGACAAAAGGTAAAAATGTTATTGTTGCCATCTCCATTTGCATCTCCAGTCACTCATCCTGCATGAAGAGAGGTACACGAATTAGGCGTGATTGTGGTGTGTTAGTCTTACAATTAGTACCTTCTAAATCTCGTCGCAAGAGCCAACCACCTACTGTTCTTAGTCACATCGGATCTAAAAAGCATGAAATTTACATGAGGTAAACTCCTTTTGGCATTTATTGTTCACAGCACAAGAGAAAAGCTTGCATGTGGCTGTAATTTTTAATTCCAAAACAATTTCTTCAGAGTTTAGCCTAGATTAATGCCCACATGTCGTTAAGTGTTTCTATACCTTTCTGTTAAAGACTGGAGCTCTTATTAAACCCCAGACTGATGAAATGTTCAGGTAACATTTTGAAGTACAAAGAGGCAATCAGTGACTTCAAAATACTGCTTTGTTTTGTAGCAGAAAAATAGAACTTCTATGTGGGATACTAACTGAAAAGTTTAATGGCAGGTTGTCTGCGGTACTGTCTGCCTGAAAAATGGCCATCGTGGATAACCTTATTCTTTGTAAGGAGGGAAGAGGCCATTATAGCAGCCAAGGCAGGTAATCCTTGTGTCAACAGCAGGGAATGAAACAAATGAAGGACTCTTCATCAGTTTAGCTATTACCCCAGAGTAAAACCAAGGGCATCAAAACAATTTGTACTAAAGCAGTTAAGGTCATTGTTAGCCCTTTGACTTGTAAAATTAAAGTGGTAAAAGGTAGGAGCATGAATGCATACTATAATTGGAAGGAGAAGTATGCCCCTTGAAACAATAAGTGATATCTTGAGACCAAAATTGAAAAGTTTCACTTTAGCAAATTTAAGAGTTCAGGTCATTTTCAATTACATTACTATCAGGTCCAATCATTATTTTTTTTATTTGCTGCCCTTTATTCTCCTTCACAACCTCCTTAACTTCTAATTCTTTTATTATTCCCAAGTCTGTTCCCAACCCAAATATCTACATTCTAAGTAATACCACTAGGCAGTTCCTAAGACATGCTACTATATAAATCTTCCTTATGGGTAAAAACCAAGAACATTCATAAATCTGACCCTAAGTGAATAAAATATATATTAAGCATAGGATGAACACAAAGAAAGAAAATATTGGGACAGAATTCCAACCTCATTAACATACAACCCAATCTGCCTTAAAAATGCCTGTCCTTTTAAGTCAAGACACTCTTCTTTCTCTGAGAGGTTTGTATGTGGGTGTGTGAAAATGCTTTAAAAGCCTATGCGACTGTAAGAAGTAATATAAATGCATTGATTTGTTGTTAATAATATTGTCAATGTACCCCCCTATTGCTAGCTAGATGTGTTTTTCTTCATTTTAACCACGCTCTATTTGTATCTTTTTCTGCATTATGATTTGATCCAGTTTTTGTATAAGAGCAATAAAAGATAATAAAACACCCCTGTGTTCATCGTAGCATTATTCATAATCACCAAGGTATGAAAGCACCTGAAGTGTCCATCAGTAGAAGAGTGGATAAAACAACTTTGGGACATTTACACGGTGGAGTACTACTCCGCCATAAAAAAGAAGCAAGTTTTACCCTTTACAGCAGTGTAAATGGACCCGGAGCACATTATATTAAGTAAAGTAAGCCAGTCAGAGAAAGACAAATACCATATGATTTCACTCATATGTGGAATCTAATGAACAAACTGAACTAACGAGCAAAATAAAGACAGATTCATTGATGGAGAGCAGATGACAGCTAAGGCGGGTCAGGGAAGAGTTGGAGGTAGAGGGATGGAGCAAAAAGGAAAAAGGACTCGTGGACATGAACTGTAGTGTGGCAATTCCCAGGGAAAGATAACGTTTTCTTTTCCCTTTCCTGGGAAAAGAAAACATTATCTTTCTTTATATATGTATATATAAAGAAATTATATACCCAATAATTTGAAACACCCAATGAGTTCTATGTTTTTGAGCAAGGTAATATAACAACACCTAAATCAAACCACTATTTTGCAAATTACATATGATGATTTTTAAACTCTTCCAGACAATAATACGCACTGTAAAAATATTAAACAAACATAAACCAATTAATAATTTTTACTTTGTATAAATGCAATACAGACCTATAGCTATTCAATACATTTTTAGACATTTGCTTAGGAAAATTTTGGTTGTATTTATGGACAGATGACATTCAACAATTTCAAGTATATTTTCCAAACACTGAATTAAATCTTCTTCCAAAGTTGATTAGTAAATGTATCTTTTTCAATATTGTGACACACACACACACAACAAGTTTTGAAGAAGAGTATTATGCTATATCAAAATTATTATGTAAAAGAGTAATTAAACTGTAAAATAAAGTTAATTTTAAGCTGATGGCGGAATGTGGAAATTTCTACATCATCAAAAAAAAGTATGCAGAGGTAGGCAAAAGTAAGTTTACAATAGATTTATGATAGGCTTATTTGTTAATTATAGTACTAATTCCTTGTATTATTTCCAATTGTCAACAATTGTAAACATACTTTTGCATAATCTTGTATTTGTATTTCTTCTTATAATTTGGTTTGCCATCTTGTTTACTTGTTGCTTTTCTTATTGCACAGGCTGCTAGCCTGGAACATATTGATTATTTTTTCTCTAGTGGTACTTGGTTCCACAATAAATAATTAATTTTCAAGAAAAAAAAAACTTTGTTCTACAGTAGATTCAGATTATCTTTATGATTTTTTAAAATTTAAACTATTTAAAATTAAATAGTTTACTGGATACGATAGTGACTGAGTATAATTCTTAAACTTTAAAAAAAATCTATTTACTTATCTTTAGAGGGGAAGGGAAGGAGACAGGGAGAGAAATATCAATGTGTAGTTGCCTCTTGTGGGTCTCCCGCTGGGAATTGGCTGCAACCCAGGCGTGTGCCCTGACTGGGAATTGAACCATGTTCCTTTGGTTCGCAGGCCTACGCTCAATCCACTGAGCTACACCAGCCAGGGCCAATTCTTAAACTTTTTAAAATCCATATCTTATTAGAACTAAAAATGAAAAGGGAAAATAATAAACTACATAGAAATACTAAATGATCAGAATCTGTTTTCATACTAAGAAAGAATGGCTGTTATATGTCATGTACTGGAAAAAATAGTGTTAATATAGTACCACTAGCAACACATGAAGAAAGGACTAAGGAAACTTTTAACTTATCAAGAGAATGGTTACTATTTTGGGAAGGAAACAAAAATGTGGTAGAAGAAACTCACTAACACGCTTAACCAGGGGAAAATAGGGGTGGCACACGGGGAAGACTGGGGTTCCCATTCGTTACCCTGAAGCACCTGGAAATGTGTCAGGAAACACATGACTTTCCAAGGGGTGAGCTCGATGTAGTCCCTTTATATTTGGAACAGATTGCCTAAGACCTGTGCTGTCCAGTCCAGTGGCCATGCATCACTTGTGGCTATTGATCACTTGAAAGGGACTAGTAAAAATAAATAGAGTACGCATCGACAGATAGAAATTTCAAATAAAAATATTATGCTGTGACGGACTTGCACTGTGTAGTTAGGCTTATAATGGTTGCATCTGTACTGAACTTGTACAGGTTCCTTTTTTCTTGTCATTTTTTCCTAAATAATACAGCAAGACAAGTGTTTTACTTTATTTTTTAAGATTTTATTTATTTGTTTGTTTGTTTGTTTATTTATTTATTTATTTTTAGAGAGGGGGGAAGGGGGGGAGAAAGAGAGGGAGAGAAACCTCAATGTGTGATTGTCTCTCACACTCCCCCTACTGGGGACCTGGCCTGCAACCCAGGCACGTGCCCTGACTGGGAACTGAACCAGTGATCCTTTGGTTTGCAGGCCAGCACACCAGCCAGGGCAGTGTGACAAGTGTTTGCATAATATATACATTGCATTAAGTGTCATAGGTAATATAGAGATGATCTGCAGTGCATAGGAGGATGTAGGTAGGTTATATTACACCATATTACATAAAGGACTTAGTATCCAAAGATTTTAGTGTCCACAGCGATCCTGGAAACAATCCTCACTGATACTGAGTGATGATTGTATATAAAAAGAATTGAAAAGATCTCAATAATTTTTATACCAATTACATTTTGAAACAGTAACAAGTTGGATATACTGGTTTAGAAAAAATACATCATTAAAATTATTTCACTGGTTTATTTTTACTTTTTAAAAAGTAACTAATAGACCATTTAAAGTTGCACATGTGACTCTTGGTGCTCAGATTATATTTCTATTAGATGGTGGTTCTCTAGAAGACGGGAAAAATATTGCCATTAACTCTGATGAACTCTCGACAGGATAGTGATGTCGGATAAGAATCGTAGAGTAAGCACATTGCATTCAAGAGAGTGCCAAGATGCCACAGTGATGCAGAAAAGAAATGAGCTTAGGATGCTGGCAAAGTAACTTGAACATTTCAAACTGCAGATTGGTGTTAAAGATTCAGGACAGTAAATAACAGAATTTCTGAGATATTTAACCTCAATTTCTGGTAATGTATGAGTATAGAATTGCCTTTGTAAGTATCAGGAAAGAGAAAGTAATCATGACACATATAAAAAGGTACAGAAATTCAAAAGAAGAGACCATGGGAAAGAACCAAATCAAATGGCTGATGAAATATAATCATGAATAAGAAGGTTCAATAGAATATTGCATCTATATAACTATAAAATGCAGAAATAAAGAGAAAAGGAGAGGTTGTGTCAAGACAAAAATACTTAAAACCAGAATGCCAAGTACCATACAGGCAGGGATGAATTCACCAAAGAGCAATAAAGCTTAAGCCTCAGGGCTTCTTTACAAAAGTCTGTTCCTAGGGCCTTTGTAATTCTATATTTGTGTCTTCATATTCATGTACATTTTATTTATTTTTCTTAAAGAGGATCCCTGATAGTATAAGTTTCAAGATCCACAAAACCTGTACCAGCTACTAGTACACTGAGGAGCTGACTGTAAACTGCAATCACTTGTGCACATTTCCCCACGAGTATTCACCAAAAATCTGATGTGTACCTGCCAGTCCTGGGAAAAGTTGGTGACCCCAAATATCGCTGCCCTTGCCCTCATGGGCAGTTCTCTAGCCAAGAAAAAAACAAAACAAAACAGATAATAGATGTATTTTGGTTGGTTAATACAGACCAATGAAAATTAGAAATAAAGTATCATGAAGAATTTTCCCACCCAAAAGACTTCTCTTAATTTCCTGGTGTTTGTAATATGCAGTTTGGCTGCCAAGATACAGCACAAAGATATTTGCCATTCAATTTCTCAGAGTAGACCAGATGATAATCTAAAAAACGAACACCCTGAGTCATTTCCATAGAGTGTGTATAAATCTAAATACACAAATGCACATGCATATACACATGCCCATAAAATGTGCATCTTATTATAGGATTATGGATATTTTGCAGTTTTGTTCTTGGTAAGTACTATGCTTTCAATTTCTGGAATAAATATTACATTTTAGTCAAATAAAATAAATACTATTAAAACCCCCAATTTTCTTACAATATTTAGCAAACATTTCTCAAAATTCCCTGTTATAAGAGTGTCATGAATACATTAATATTGTTTGCATTTTTATTGGTACCAAGGCACGATTTCATAGACTGTATCACAGTTAGAAACTCTCCAAGATTAAACAGTGGTCTTCACATGCACTTACACCTTGCCTGGCCTGCTGGGCTGAGTAGAGTCAGGAGACAACAGTGCTGTTTCTCATTTTTTTCTAACTGACTTTCTGTTGTACTTGCACCTGTAGATTGAACTTCGTACAGTGTAACTTTTTTTAAAGAAGGGGAATTTTACAGGAAACGAAGGAGAAAAATCACAAATGCAAAAGTGGATGAGATGATGCACAAAAGTATATGAGTAGATGAGGACTTGGTTTGCATATTTTCCTTTTATCTACTGAGTAGAACGAAAGGAGGTAAGAATTAGACCTCAGACAGACTGAAGAAAAGTGAATGCATACTCAATCAACAGGTGCCACAGAGCAGAGGACAGATACAAACTTTATTATATCATAGCAAAAGTAAAGGACACTTTGGCAATCATTTACATGCACATGTTGGGATCTCAACAAATTAAGAAAAGTAATACAAACATAATGATCATTCTGAATTGTGTTTCCTTGTTTGATTAAATGATTTTGGAGTGTTGACGGTGAGTCCCATTTTCTCCACATTTTCAGGTATTTGTCTGATTTATAGCTTCCAATAAAATCATCGTCATATCCAGAGTTCAAAGTCAAATAATTTATGAGTAGATACTGTGAGCTGCCAGGCTCTTCTTGCTGGCAAATCTCCATGTGGTCTGATTGTGGGTCACCAGGTAGCTTTCCACACTCAAAATTATCCCTCTTTGTAGTTGCCAAAGAATCTGATATTCTATTTGCAGGGAACCTTTCCTATTGAATAAAGTATTTCAGTGTTAATATAAGGAAGAGAGCAAATATAAAACCATTGTCCTCATTAATACATTAATAAAACCTACCAGGTGCATTATAAGTGTCAGATAGCCAAAAGCAAGAGTGACTTGAAATGGGATTCCTAGGAGACGAGCCTTAAGAAAGGGTAAATGGAGAGATCCAGCCATGCTCTGATGTTATAACCATAGCAGGGTGGGGGAAACACGCAGGGGTTGGATGGGCATTGAACTGTATAAACAAGGGTTATGGGAAAGAAAGGAGGTTTTATAAATGAAAAATAAACTTTATCATAGCTGGCATGAACTGAAATTGCTTAGTCTAATAAAAGGACTAGAAGTGGACGATTGGTGGAGGTGAAGTGTAGAGAACAATCTGGTGTAAAATAATCAACTATTTGGAGATCCCACAATATGAATCTACTTTATCCAATATGAATAGGCTATATTAAACCAAGTAAATGTCCATACACAAAACCTAGTCCAAGACCTGGTGTTTATCAGTCCCTCCATCATATACCATTTCTCTTTTTGCCCCAGACTCCCACACACATACCTGCTCTGCTTATTGAGATAAAGAGAGTGATTCTTTCTTCCTTGATTTCTATCTGGTTAAACAGTGGTCATGAAAAATAGGAGGACATTAAAGCTCCTTTGTTCCCTGCCCCCATTTCCAGATGCGGATCACTGGGAAGAGGCAGCTCTCTGCTGCACAGGGGAACCCTTAGCTGGCTGCCACAAACCTTCCCCTGACCTCACTCTGGAGGCAGGGGGTGTTTTGAAACCTGTATGATCCTATTACCAATGCCACCCCAATAATTGAAGAAACAATTAAAAATAAATTTATAAAATAAATGTTTTGTGGCAAATTCCTTTGTCTACCGCAATGCTGTGTTCAAGAAATTACATTCTACATTGAAAGCTATTCAAAGTAGAAATTGTAAAATGTAAAACAAAATCTTTTTTTGCAGTTGTTCCAACATATTATATGAGCACAGATGTTAGGATACTAGGAAAAAAAGAACAGTTCATTTATATTTCATCAAAGAGTTTGGACCCTATATGCTATGATTAACTTCTCAAAGACATAAAAGAAATCTATTTTACAATGATATTGTTTGTACAGAGCTTTATCAAGTGAGTCTCAAAGCAGTTATAATAATAACAAGTTAGAGCTTCCATCATTCATGGGGTTTTAGCAAATACCCCATGGCAGTAAACCCCTGGGGTTTTAGCAAATACCCCATGGGCTTCTTCATCAATTGTTTAATTGTTGCACATGATCATGTTGAAAAGAAAAAGAGAGCTGCAGGACTTTTCAAATATCAAGTGTTGTCCTGTTTTGTGTAAGAATTGGTCTTGTACATTTTTTCCTGAGCCTCAGGAAATGTCCACTTATTTCAATTCTCCCTCCCTGATTGCTGTTGCCTTAGATACTCGCATGGGTTCCATTCCAAAGCTTTTTCCTATGAAAGACTCTGCTTCTGTCAGTATTTTCCCTGAAAACCAGATTCAGTTCTCTTCTTTTTTCTCCCCTTAATTGGCATTATTGGGGTCTAATTACAATACTTTTTCATGAGTCATGACAAAGCACATGCACACGAAAGAGAGTTTTCTCTGTCTCTGTAATGGTGAATGACGTACGCAGACATCTAATAAGCACTGTCCTTTTTAAGAATATCTTTGTTAAAGTCCCTGTTAGCCCATTTGCCATTTGGCCAAAAGACAAAACAAAACAAAACAAAAACCTGCATCAAATTTAAAGGAACAGTTTGGCTTTCATATTCTAAAATCTAGAAGCTCATTATACTAACTTTTAAGCCATATGATAATTATAGATGTTTGTCTACCATTTCATTGATACTGTGGGTTGTTCAGTAGAGAATAAAGGCAATAATCACACCATCTGAGTCACCACTGCGTACCTGGAAAACAGCAGATACTTAAAAAATGAGTGATGAGTAAAAAATAAACTAGGTATATAAACTTGAGAGTCACTTGTTTATTGATAATATTTGAAGACTTGGAGTATATGAAATGATCTAAGAAAGGTGTTAATACAAGCTTGGAGAAAAGAATATAAGACAAGAAGAACGAAAGACACAGGACCTGCCAGAGTAGTAAAGAAATAAGAAGAGTCTGTCACAGAAAAAGGGGCGTTTAAAGAAGGTGATTTTGTGCTGAATGCTACAGAGACTTGAAGTCATGTGAGAATTAATATACTCCTGAGAAATGTAACAATGTGAAAGTCACTGGTATTTTTAAAAGCGAGGAAATGGATGCAAAAGTGATTGCACTTTCAAGGTGTGTGGTTGTAAAAGAGAGGATTAGGTAAAGTAGCTACTGGAGGGTGACTTGTTAGAGCCCCTATTGCAGGGCTCACCTACCTATTCCCTTGACCTATGAAAATTCAATTGCACACCTTTCAGCCAGAACATTTGAACAAGTTGCCAGCATTTAACCATGTGAACAGAACCTGATGATGACTCAGAGGGCCACCTGCCAATACTTAAGAAATGTAATGGATATTTAGGATGGAAATTCCTAATAAAATATGTTATCCTTCAACATTCTCTAGAAAGCTCGAAATAGTAAATAGATTAAAACTTGTTGCCTCAGTACTAATTATGCATGAATTTACACTGTCCTGGAAGGTCTTTCTGTAAAGTTAATATCCATAGATATTTGAGTGCAATGCATCATTCAGAAATATTTTCCTATGCTCTAAGATAGCAAATTAACTGACAACATATTTTAATTAAAATACCAAAAATATCTAAAATCAAGTTTTTATTTCCAAGGCAGTTGTCTTGGTTTGATTGTATAATGTCTTATCTGAAGTGAAGGCTAAAACATTTAATTGCTTCCTAGTAATAAAATGTTTCAGGTAATCCTTTGAAGGGAAATGTTATGTGACAGGCATGCACACACGTACTCACACACATGTAAAGAGTGAAAATAACTTCTAAATACGACAGCAGTGAATTAAAGAGCCCCAAGGTTCTCCAGTATGGATCTGGAGTGGATATACGGTTTTTTTTGCAAAGACATAATATGCTTCCTTACATTCTGAGAGTATTTGAAAGGGATCTCTATGCAGTCTTAAAGTATTTTCTCATTGCAACGTATAATAATCCTCTTCTTATATTCCACTGAATGATTGTTATCTGTAGCTTAACTATATAAATTATTATCTAAACTGTAAATTTTAACAGTAAAAGTAAATAATATTTATTATCATAGCAGAAAGCAGAAGTATACTGGGATTTTTCTGGGAAATCACCTTAAATTAGTTTAACCTCTCAAAGTCATGGTTTAATAGTTTGTAAAACACATGTACCTTTTAAAAAAGTGTTGATGACTAAATGTGATAATTTATGTCAATAACTTTAGGCACAGTAAAAATTATCTATATTAGTATTTATATTTGTATATATATATGTAAACATTTGTATTAAAACAATATTATTTGTTATTTTAATTTTATTATTTAACTTTATTTTTTTATTTTTTAAGCCTGAAAGCACTTTTATTTTTTTTATTGTTGCTAAAGCACGGTTGCCTCCATTCCCCCCCTCTCCTCCCCCGGGCCCCGCCCATCCCCACCTCCCACCCTTGGTCCTGCCCCCTTTGACTTTGTCTATGAGTTCTTGATACATGTTCCCTGATGACCCTTCCCCTATTTCCCCCCACTGTCCCCTCCCACCCTCCTACCTCCCCTCTGGTTACTGTCCATTTGTTCTTAATTTCAGTGTCTCTGGTTCTATTTTGCTTGCTTGTTTGTTTTGTTGGTTAGGTTCCACTTAAACGTGAGATCATATGGTACTGTCTTTCGGTGTCTGGCTTATTTCACTTAGCATAATGCTCCCCAGATCCATCCATGTTGTCACAAAGGGTTTAAATACGAAGAGAGTACTAATTTATCTTATTCATTATTGATATTCTGTAATATTATTCCTATATTACTAGGAATTTTATATCACATTAATTCTAAGTTATTTATGATTAGGTATAACTCTGCCTATGAAACAGAAACAAATAGATTTTTTAAAAGATTTTATCTATTTATTTTTAGAGAGGGAGAAGGGAGGGAGAAAGAGAAGGACAGAAACATCAATGTGTGGTTGCCTCTCACACACCCCCTACTGGGGACCCGGCCTGCAACCCAGGCATGTGCTCTGACTGGGAATCAAACTAGCAACCCTTTACTTCACAGGCCCATGCTCGATCCACTGAACCACAACAGACAGGGCCTAATAATTTTTTTAAACATTTTGAAAAGTAGGTAGCCACAAAAAAAGGAACATAATGCCAATAAGAGGAAGGAAAAAAGAAAAAGAACATGAAAAAACCAGAAAATATCTTGTGAGCATGTTTGTTATTACCCATTACACAAATTTCTGATTTTGTATGAGATATTTAAGAAACATGTAGGTATTGGTGCCGCAAGTGTGAAAGATGCTAGGCTCTGAATGTTTGTGTTTCTTCAAAATTCATATTTTGAAAACCTAGTACCCAAGGTGATAGTAGGAGGTGACCAGTGTCCTTATAAAAGAGGATCCAGAGAGCTCACTCACCCCTTCAGCCATGTGAGGCTATAGTGAGAAACCTGTGACCCTGAAGGGGGCTCTCACTGAATCTTGGGGCCTCCCTCATGTCTCCTATCCAGGCTCAGAGCTGTGAGAAATAAGTATCTGTTACTTAGAAGCCACCCTGGTCTATGGTATTTTCTTACGCAACCAAAAGGAACTAGAACAATGTGACAAATGCAAAGATAAGGAAGACACTGGTGGTTTCAGATAGTCACCTAGAGCATAGTTATGCCACAAATTTTTTGGAAAGGGCAACAGATTACTTGGCAAAGGGGTTCCATTGTTAAGTAAATTTGAAAAACTTTAGTTATATGAATGTAAAGAGGCTAAAATTTCTTTTTGCTCTACTTTTCTTTTAGGTTGTCTCAGGAATTTCAAGATTTAAGTTATGTTATACATCTTCAGAGAGGAATGGAGCATGAGGCTTTGTTCTAACTCTAGAGCACATTTTAAAAATCTTGTTTAATGATTCCCTGTGTTCTAAGGACTCTCACTGTGGGCACACAGTCATTTGTCCAGACTGGGGAACTCCCTCAGGGCTCAGGAAATCTAGAACACTCAGATTCTGTTCTCCTTCCGGCATTTGTAGGTATAGAAAGTCTAACAATTTCAACCTCTTGTTCAAAAATACATTAAAATATTCAGTCTTAGCCTTCCTTCCTCTTCAGTTGTAGCTATAAACACCCAATCGCTATCTATATTTTCTTCAATGATATCTCCACACTAAAAATAGCACCCTAGCAGTCAACATATTGGCTATATTGCATCAGCTTAAACACAAAGCAGAAATATATGGTATTTTACTTTGCAAGCTTGCAAGTCATGAGTCCAACCCTCAGAATGTGAAATGACCAAATAAAAATTTACAGGACTATTTGTTTATGTCCTAGATTTTTCTTGATTGTCATTTTTCTATTCTCCTAAGCTCTCTCTCTCATCCTGAGAGAAAGTAAGGTACTGGCTGGCTGAGATTATGTGTTAGGACTCTACAGTATCTTGTCTTGCTTTGCAAAGTTTCTTCAACAGTGAAAGGGAAGGGAATGTGTCTTCACTGGTAATCATTCAGTAGATAAAGACTTCCTTCCCTGGTATGGATTCAGGCAGCTAAAATTGTCATTTTGCACTTTGAATCAGGATCTATGGAGTTACTAGAGCATTAATATTACTTTCTGCCTATGCTGACATTATTTTTATTCTAAAGAACTCTAGCATGCCACAGAGTCCTGCTTCTAGGGCTATAAGGCTGCTCATCACTCTTCAACTTTTCACCAGCGTGGGCTGCAAGATGGGTCAAGTTCTGCCAAGGTAAAGCATCCGAGAGCATGGCTTTGTACAGATGATTTCAAATGTCAGTTATTCTGCAAAAATATTCAAATCTTCCTTTCTGCCCCCACATTTTTCACCATCTCATGTCTGATTCCTTGATGTAACTGGTCTTCCTATCTGTGAACGTCCTACCCTCAGAGCCAACCTGTATGTTGAAGCAACACTGTAAGCAAAGACCTGAACTATAACCCTCCCACTTAATTAAGGTGGCTATTTATTAACTATAAGGCAACTATTTCTCAGAGTTCTGCTTACCTCCTCAATTTCACACAAGCTTACTTATTTCTTTGCTGTTAGAAAACTTTTACTCCAAACCCACCTCAGAAATCTTTGAGTTCTTTACTCATTATTCTTCATGCATAATTTGGGAGTTCACTTATTTACATTCACACACTTAATTATTCAGTGAATGTTTGTTGAACATCTTTCTTTGTCCCATAAACTTTCCAAGACAATAGAGATATCAGGGAACAAAGGAGACAAAATCCTCTAGCTTCATAAAGTTTAGATTCTACTGGGGATAAAAAGGTAGTAAGTGAGATGTATAGAAATAAATGACATATTTGCCCTGGCTGGTGTGGCTCAGTGTGTTCGGTGCTGGCCTGTAAACCAAAGGGCTGCCAGTTCAATTCCCAGTCAGGACACATGCCTGGGTTGTGGGCCAGGTCTCCAGTTGGGGGAACATGAGAGGCAACCACACATTGACGTTTCTCTTCCACTCTTTCTCCTCCCTTTTCCCTTTCTCTAAAAATAAATAAATAAAATATATATTTTTTAAAAAATGCATGCTCTATTAAAGGTGATACAGAGTGCTAGAAAATATATAAGGGTTAGTTTAATTTTTAAAAAGTTGGTTGGGATAGGCATCCTGAGAAGCTCATGTTTCATAGAATGTTTACAAATGTGCAGGTGAAATTAAATGTGGCTCTTTAGGGGAAACTCTTTGAGGGTAGAGGGAAAAGCTAAGGCAAACATCTTTGGGTTGGAGAAGGCCTGGTGTGTCTGAATAATAACAAGATTGGTAAAGACCGGTGCTGCCAAATCAGAATAAACAAGGTAATGGATTTTAAGTTAAGACCCAAGAAGTAAAGGGACTCAGATGATACGGCACCGTGTCAGCTATTAAATAACTTGGCTTTTATTGTGAGTGAGATGGTGCGGTGCATGCAGATACTAGAGATCCCAGAGGATACTAGTATATCATCTTGTACCATCTGTCTGAGCAGCAGTGAGAACCTTTACCCCGTGCATTTCCCCTTCCATTTCATACACCCTTTACATTGGGTATGCATTAGCTAAAGTCTGCTGTTTCCCTTGATTGGGTGTCTTGAAACCAGAGACCCAATACTTGACCCATAGTAAAGGTTCCATAAAGAATCAACTGAATGACGCTATCAGTTGAAACATTTTTAACAAGAGCAATTCAATTGAAGATTTAGTTACCAAAGACACCAAGTGAAACTCTAAATGGACAACTAAAAATCAATTGGATGAGGACAAATTGAACGATTCTGCTTAATTTATTTTATCTGCAGTATATGCTTCCATATATCATACTCCATTAGGATTAATCATACAATTTCAAATAGTTTGTAATGAATTGAGTACCTTTAAAATACTTCACTATGAAATCCAAGTAATATTTTGCATTCTAAAGTATTCTAACCTCACAGATCTGTCTAAAACACATTATCTAATATGTTGACCCATACATATCAAATTACCATTTTAGAAACACTCCAGTGAGTATTAACCTAATTTCGCTTTTACATGTCCTATGATAACTAACAGCATGTGAGTCTGTTGCTTGACAGCACAAAGAAAATTTATTTGTAACTGTGAACATTTTTCATTTTTATGTTTTAATTTAGAAATTAAAAGTAAACATTTCTCCATCAAGATAGAAAATAATGAACTGTTTAAAAATAACACTAATTTTGTAATTAGCTTGGGGGTGACCCATTCTGAAGACATGTTCTAATCAGTTTTCCCTCACTGACATAGATGTCTGTGATACTGAACATTCACGCCTGGGTTTCTCTAGATTCGAGCATGCATTTAGCTATGGAATCCAGGACAAGGGAAGATATGCTATGTTCCCATTGATCTATCAAACTCACAGGCCAACATAGAAGGAGAGTGTTTAATGGCACTGAGCGTATAGCAGTAAATAAAACTGACCAAAGTCTCTGGCTGCACAGAATTTATCTTATGAAGAAATAAAGACTAAAATAAAAGAAGTATATGTTAATTATACACTATGTTATTTTGTTAGTATGCTGTTGATTATGAAATTTGAGTAAAGGTTGATCTAAGAGTTGTACCCTTCTGTAGGTGTTCCTTTAGCAAGTCACAGAAGTGTGACCTGGATTTGTAAAATGGCTCATGGTTTTTCCTTAGTTTGGGTTCCCCTTAAAATAAAGTCCAAAGCAAAGGCTTATGTGCAATAATTACTTACAAGACATAATCCTTGGAGCAGCAATGAGAGAGTCTCAGAGTGAACTGAGGAAGGAGAGAGAAACCTAACCTGGGGCCCACTGAAGCACCAAGTCGAGTGCAGGGATCCCTCTTACTGGGGCCTAGATACACAGATGGGTTCAGAAGAATGCCAGTGACTCAGTGAGAAACACTCAAACTAATCCTAGTCTTCTGTTATGGATTAGTGTCCCACCAAAATGTCGTATGTTAAAGTCTTAAGCTCCAGCATCACACAATATTTCCTTCTTTTTGAAACAAGGTCACTGCAGAAATAATTAAGATGAAGTCTTGATAAAGAAGCATAGGCCCCTAATCTCATGTAACCAGTGTCCTTTTAAAAGGGGGTCATTTGGGCATAAATATGCATACAGTGAGAGAATTATGTGAAAATGAGGGTGGAGTTTGGGGTAATGCTTCTAAAAAACACATTTGCTATTAGATTATATTTAGAGTATGGCAGAAAGAAGAGTCAAGGGTGGAATCCAAGGACTCAGGCCAAGAAAATAGGTAAATGAACTTAGGAAAACCACAAAAGTCACAGATCTGTGAGTATAATTTTGGCCAGGTTGAGTGAAACATCCATCAGACAGCTAAGTGAAGGTGTTTAGTAGATAGATGATCTGAGAGAAGTTAAATTTTGGATCCCTCAGCATGAGGGATGTCACGGCATAACCTGTTTGTGCACTGCAACTGCATTGGGCAGTGTCTGTGTCCGTTTGATCGCCAGTCCTTAGCAGCACCAAACCGTGGGGGGCACAGCACAGAAGGAACTCAAAAAATATATTGTAAATAAATAAAGGGAGTGAAAAGAAGAAGGAAGAAACAAGGAGGGAAGGAAGGAAGAAAAGTGATAAGCATAAGAAATCTAATAATTCCATGTGCTTTGGCAACATTTATGTAACATCATCTATTGTTTCTTACCGTATGCCATACTAGATCCCTGAAGGCATTGAAAATTTTAATGAGCGTTAGTACTTCATGAACAACTGCATAAAATACTATCCCAGAGACCTAGATAGAGTTGGATTAAATAATTCATCATTAAGTTGTCGTCTGAAACAAATTGCTAAAATTTTATATCATTTCGAATTATATAAATAGTACATGTCATTACAGCTATACTCATTAATTTATTCATTCACCCTTTTGTTCTTTTGTTCATCTGAAAGTATTTTTGAAAGCTTAGAATAGTTGTAAATATTGGGGTACTTCAGTGAAAAAACAAAGCAAAAGTTCTTGGAATTTATATTCTATACAGGTTGCAAGAAGGAGACAAGCAATGACATGTAACTAAACTAGATAGTGATTTTAGAGTTAACTAATCTATGGGAAATGGAAAAAGTAGAGCAAGACAGAGAGGAGCTGCAGAATTGTTTAGGTACAATTTGAAATGAGGCAGTCGACAGTCTTTAATAACCAGATGTCTAAACAAAGATTTGAAGGAGGTGCTTAGTTATTCCAGAA
Organism: Sturnira hondurensis; assembly: GCF_014824575.4. Lineage (NCBI taxonomy): Eukaryota > Metazoa > Chordata > Mammalia > Chiroptera > Phyllostomidae > Sturnira > Sturnira hondurensis. The sequence goes on from NW_028082296.1 coordinate 565,780, forward strand.
AGACAAAACAACCCATTGAAGACTCTAAGGTGAGAACAGGCAGGCACATTAAAGCGGCAAGGAAGTGGAACAGAATGAATGAGACGGAGATTACTAAGGGGTGTGTCCAAGGAGCTAGAAGGATTGGTGGGGAGAAGGCTGATTATACATGGTCTTACAGCTCTTCACGCAAGTAACCGCATTGGACAAAATGAAAAAAAATTGGCAGAATATATCTGTGTTAGAAGGACCTTAATAACCTAATCCAATTTTTTGTACTTCATAAAGAAAATCCAGGCCAGACATTTTAAGATGCATGCTCAAAGTGATACAGGTATTTTGATCCATCACTGGAACCTGTCTGATAGAACCTTGTACTCGGCATTATACCAGCCAGCATCATGATACCCCTTTGAGCAGCGGTTCTCATATGTCATGTGCTTCAGAATCATAAATAGGGCTTGTTAAAACAGAGAATTTTCAGCTCTACCCCTGGCATTTCTAATCAAGTAAGTCTCAATGCTAATACTGATGATCTGGAGACTATACATTGAGAACCACCCTTCTGGACTAATGCTATAGACATACTAAGTTAGTAATATAGCAAACATTATAGATTTTGATTTCTTACCAAACTGCATTTAGTCTTTTAGATCAATCATAGCTTCATGAAAATGCTAAAAACTTTTGTGTATGTTCTATGCCAATTTTATATGCCTTCTTTTTAGGGTTCTCTTTCAGGAGCTGGCAGCCCCTGTTTGTATTTTTCTAACTATCTCACCTGTTCCCTGTTCCTGCATTAACCCAACTGCCTGTCTCCAGTTTCCTTTCAGAAGGATTTTTTGGACCACACTTAAGATCAGAGAATTAGAGACAGAATGAAAAGAATGAATGGTTTGTGGAACATATGATATTGGGCCCAAGATGAGTTCCTTACTTCCAGTGTCAGTCAATATATAATTTCTTTTCTGTTTTAGGATTTTAAAATCTCTTAAAAATAAATCAGGATGAGAATGCTCAACTATTTTTCTATAATAGAGTATATAAAACAAGCCCCCTCAAGTTGGAGCATATTCAGTTCTGTATGGATTTTTAACATTATGTAAAGCCGTGGGAGCCGAACATCAATAGACAAGAGAGAAAAAAAGTTCTGAAAATTACACCAGCGTCAGAAGACAAAGCAATTTCAAACCAATCTGGCAAAATTGTTTTCTCATGCTCTCAGGCGGTTTCCAATTTTCTTGGCCAGACACTCTGGAGAGCTCTTTTGACTTTCTTTCACATTGAAATCTAGAAAGTCATAGGAGTAAGATAATCTGAGCAAATTAAATTCAGAAACTATTTCTCTAATGGATATACAATAAAGTATTAAGTCCTGTAGTTTATGTGTCTTTTTATGGTATTTTATCCTTTATACTATTACAGTTTTCCCCACTATTTCTCCCTTTGCCCACCGCCACCCAGCCCCCACTTCCTCCCCAGGCACTCCCCAGAGTGTTTGTTGTCTGTGTCCGTGGTCATGCATATACGTTGTTTGGCTAATCCTTTCAACTCCTTTCGTCCAGCATCCCCTCCCCCCTGACAGCTGTCAGTCTCTTCCATGTACCTGTGCTTGTTTCTTTCTTGTTCATTAGGTTGTTTTGTTCACTGGATTCTACATATAAGTGACGTTATATTGTATTTGTCTTTCACTGACTGGCTGATTTCACTTAGCATAATATTTTCCATATTTATACTTCTTAGCCATTTTTAGAATCTGTATCTTTCTCTTCCTGTATACCCCTGCTGCTTTTATTTCTTTTCTTTGGATAATTGCCGTGTCTCCCTTATGGCATCCTTTGGTACTTCTTTTGGAAGTCCAACATAAATAACACTCTCTATTTTTCCAAAGTAAATATGCTGAAAATCTACTTCATCATCTTCCTAAAACACATCAGATAAAGTCCAAATTCATCAGGTAATGGGCTCAATATCTACCTCTTTAGTTTCAGTGTTGCCCTTTTCTCTGTCAGATGAAACTATTCAGTCAGTCTGAAGTAGTTCTCTTCCGGAATATACCACAGTGTTGAATACTTCAGGCCCTTTGTACAGTTGTTTCCCTGGAGCACCCTTCCTCTTGTCTTCACGGCAAGCTCTTTTATACCCTTCAGTTGATACTGGCACGGATCGGAAGGCCTCTTGCGTCCTAGTCTATAGATCAAGCTAATTAGTGTCAACTAAGACTCCAGGGGCTGAGTGAAATAGATCTTGAAACTTTGGATATAAGGAGTGTGGTGATTAGGAAGAGGATTCTAATTGTGTATACTAAATAGTATATGTTTTAATATTCTAATTGGTCATTAACTTTAACATCATCTCTTATACAGAACTATGTGAATAATTAGGGTGGGGTTAGCAGAGAAACCATTGATGTTTAAAAGAGAATTTCAAAAAAATGTTACATATTTTCTATATTCAATCCACTTAATAAAATTATGATTGCAAATTGTATATTCATTTAAACTTTTTTATTTATGAAATGTTCAACAACTATTTGTGATGCAAAACAATAACAACAACAAGACATAAAAGCATCTTTTGCATAAAATCTGCCTGCACTTCAGGAATGTATATTTGGATTTTACAGGCAGAGTCAGTTCTGATGAACAGCATTATAATACTGACTCTAGATATTTTACCTTCTTAGGTATTAATAATATTTATTTCATAGAAAGAGGTACTAGTATTTAAGTTGATTCCTCGAATTAGTTTTCTGATATTGAAAAGTTCAATACCACCAATCCCCTCCCAATTCGTCTTTCAAATCTAGGCCAAATCTTCCCATTTTTTGCTTGCAATATAAGAAGATGGCTTTCTCAGTGTTTGTGTGTGAATTATTCATTTTCTAAAATTCATAGGCCTTCATTTTTCTGATAATTATATCAATAGCACAAGACGTTTTCCTGTGTTTTGATCCAAACTAAATCAAGTAAATTGAATGCTAGTGTTTCTGTGTGCAGTATGCCCAATTAGATAGATTTTGATTCTACTTAAAAAATCAAAGTCATAAATAGCTCCTAATGAAAAAATTCAGGTGATTAAGCCTTGTAAAATATTTAGCCAATAAGATGTTGATGAACTGAAAGCTTTTAGAGTTGTTCTAAACCAAAGATTAAAATTTGTTTTTGCTGTGATAAGTAGGAATCCTACAAAATTCAGTGTTGAGATTGTATCATACATTTGAGCAGTATTTAGTACAAGTGAGTTTGTATATCATTTTGAAAATAGATTAGAGCCTAAATGGGCAGTCTCTCTTTGCATTTTCTGCTTTTCAGTATTTCCTGAGCCACAATAGGCTAAAAATATATCAAAATGTATAACAAAATAAGCATCTAAAATTTTAGCTATATGTAAATGGACAATTTAGTGAGATGGACAATTTAGTGAGATATACAAAATTTTAATAAATATTATTTTTGTTAGTTTTGAAATATTTTTGTGCCTCATGTTAAACTCTTGACTATATGAGTCTGCAACTTAAAAAAAGGTTATATGTGTATATATATGTGTGTGTGTTTATATATATACATATATATATGATGTATATTTAGATACAGGACAGGATATAATTAAGAATAGATACAAATATAAGTTTTTGATATGTCAAATAATAATATACAAAAGTATAGGGGTAAATATGATGTATGTATAGTAAGGTAAGAAAGCCAAAAAATTGTCTCTGGTAAACACTAACACATAAGAGAGACTGAGAAAAATAGAGCTACACAAAGGAGACTAAGACCAAGAACAGACAGAAAAGAAGGACTAAAACCAAGCAGACAAAAGGTGGATGGGAGAGTGAAATCGAATTGGCCCAAGATAGATATAAAGTATTCACTTTAACAGAAGAGCACTGGGTGATAAATTGATATGATTTCACTGAATTTTCTGTATACATTATATTTTTAAAGAGGGGTATGAGAAATTGAATAATGGTAGTGAGAAAGTTTGAACTGAGAAAATAGATTCTTTATTCAAAAGTATGAAATAAGCTAAAGGCTATTCTACAGTAAAGGGAAGCTAGGGAGCTTTTTCTTTTCTTTTTTCCAAAGATGGGAGAAAATGGCCTTGTTTAGAATCTAAAGAGAAGTCGAGATCCTTGTGTATTTGCTATTATCATTCCTATTAAATTTCAAAATTACAGGGTAGACCTTTTCCATGAGATTAAATGTTTTATGAAAACATGCTTTTAATAGATAAACTGATTTAAAATATCATCATGTAATGTGTTATAAATTACAATAAGCTCAAAATTAGAATATTTGTAAGAGAAAAAGTGAAGTAAAAGAATGAAGATGAAAGAGATTTGAAATATTGGCCATTATAAGGTCAACATGCTGTATAATTCTCTGTCTAGAATTCATGCCTTGTAACACAGCTTATTGAGTTAAAAAAGTTCTGAAACCATAGACCTTTCCTAAATAATTTCAGAATTTAGAACAATTTTCTCCAGGTTTACATGAATGTTTTTTAGTTTAATGAAATTTGTTACAATGCAAATGCTCTTTGAAAAGTCAAATTAACTTAGCCTTTTGTTTTGCCAAGGAATTTCAATGTAGTAGCTGTAGAATCCTGTTGTTCATCTGTAAAATACTTGTAAGAGAAGGAAGAAAATTCATCATTTAGAAAAAAATTACACAGAGAGTCAAAGGAGGTGAGTAGATGATGTTACATAGTTTGCATTTGAGGAGTCTTTCATATACACATAGGTTATCTCTGAAAATAAATTCCCACTTCCTTATCATCCCTAAATCCTGCTGTAGGGTAAGAGGAGGCAGTCTGGCTTCCTCACCCAGGTGTCTGGGTAGACAAGGGAAGCGATGTTCCCATAGCCTTGGAGGGCTCTGATAACTAGCGTTCTCATAGCCTTGAGACTGGGTCTGATAAATGGTTCCCATAATATGAAGGGGGCTCACATGCACAGAATTATGTTATGTTATGTTATGTTATGTTATGTTATGTTATGTTATGTTATGTTATGTTATGTTATGTTTTGGCAGTTTTCTGGCTTTGTTCCCCTCTAGTACCTAATAGGTAGGGACTCCCTGCTGAAGGTGATGATGATGAGAGACGCACAAGGGAACAGGTGCCACAGTGGGTGCCATTGGGGAACAAGAGCCATGACATGAGACACGCAGATAGACACACAGCTTGCAGCGTGCATAGCTTGCCCACCCATAAAAAAGGCATGCCAGACATCCCAGTGGCTCCATAAATATTTTTCCATCTGCATGAATGCCATGAACCTGCTTGCCCTTGAAGGGTAGCAACACACCTGGTTAACATGTTCCAATACAAACCACCTTGTGCTTAGTTGGAGTTAACATTTATCTCTCCATTTGCTGACCTTCTGTCTTTAGCACATGATATTACATAATTTAATGTTATATTTTGTTTTTCTCTATCTTTAGATTGTTACTCTTGAGTGAATACTATTACTATTCTGAAGTCCCCTTGATAAAGCATGGCAAGCCCTCATCATTATTCATGTCATGAAATGGTATTTTATTGTTAATATTAGTTTTGTCTTTAGTATTTTGATCCATTTCCAAGTGTTGATAGAAAAAAAATCTCATTTTAATAATTCATAAAATATTTTATTAAGAATCTATGAATTACTACTTTTTAAGTTTAAAAAATAATGAGGCATTCATTAAGAATTTACTTTTTTAAAACTTTAATCACAGAGAGATATTAAAAAAGAAAAGAGAGAGAGAAAAAGAAAGGACAGGCAGTGGGAGAGAAGAGGCAGAGAGGGGGAGGGGGAGGGAGAGAATGAGAGAATGGCAGGGGTTCATTCCTGATTTTGCTAATTTTTTAGCAAAAGAAATATATATAAGAAATATATATAAGAAATATGTAATTCTTTATATATTTTGGATATCAAACTCTTGTCCAAGGTATCATTGGCAAATATGTTTTCCCATACATTTGGTTCCCTTTTCATTTTGCTGATGTTTTCTTTAGCCTTATGGAAGCTTCTTATTTTGATGAGATCCCATTTGTCTTTTCTTTCCTTTTTGTCCTTTGCTGTAGGAGACATATTAATGAATATATTGCCACATGGAATATTTGAAATTGTCTTGCCTATGTTCTCTTCTAGGACTTTTATGGTGTGACAACTTATATTTAAATATGGACTTATGTCCATATTTAAGGATTGGCTTAAGGATGGACTTATGTCCATCTTGAGTTTATTTTTGTGTGTGGTTTAAATTGGTGCTAGAGTTTTATTATTACTTTTTTGCATGTAGCTGTCCAGATCTCCAAATACCACTTGTTGAAGAGGCTGTTTTTACTCCATTTTATGCTTCTGCCCACTTTGTTGAATATTAGTTGACCATAACGACTTGGGTTTATTTCTAGGTTCTCTATTCTGTTCTATTGGCCTATGTGTCTGTTCTTATGCCAGTACTAGACTGTTTTGATTACTGTGGCCTTGTAGTGTAGTTTGATGTCAGATATGGTCATCTCGTCTACTTTGTAATTCTTTCTAAGAATTGCTGCAGCTATTTGGGGTCATTTATGGTTCCATATAAATTTTTTAATGTTTGTTCAATACCTGTGAAATATGTCTTTGTTATTTTAATAGGGCATGCATTGAATCTATGAATTCTTTGAGTTGTATGGACATTTTGATGATATTAATTCTTCCAATCCATGAACATAGCATATGCTTCCATTTATTTATGTCTTCTTTAATTTCTTTCTTCAGTGTTGTATAATTTTGTGCATAGATGTCTTTATCTCCTTGGCTAGGTTTATTCCTACATCATTTATTTTTCTTTTTTTTAAGTAATTTTTTTAAAGATTTTACTTATTTATCTTTAGAGAGGAAAGGAAGGAGAGAAGGAGAGAAATATCAATGTATGGTTGCCTCTCGTAAGTCCCTTGCTGGGAACTGGCCCTTGCATGTGCCCTAACTGCGAGTTGAACCGCGATCGTGTGGTTCGGAGGCCTGCGCTCAATCCACTGAGCTACACCAGCCAGGGCAAAGTTTATTTTTCTTATTGCTATAGCAAATAGGATGTTTTCCCCTAATTTTTGATATTTCATTGTTGGTGTAGAAAAATGCCTTCAATTTCTGAACATTGACTTTGTATCCCACTGCTGTGCCAAATTAATTTACTATGTCAGGTAGATTTTTAGAGGGGTTTATAGGGTTTTCTATGTATATGGATCATGTCATTTGCACACAATGACAGTTTTACTTCTTCCTTTACAGTTTGAATGCCTTTTATTTCTCCTTGTCTATTCCCTGTGGCTAGGACTTCCAATACTATGTTGAATAGAAGTGGTGAAAGTGGACATCCTCATCTTTTACCTGATCTTAATGGGAAAGCTTTTAGTTTTTGCCCATTGAGTATGATGTTGGCTATAGGTATCTCATATATGACTTTTATCATGTTAAGGTATGCTCTCTCTACTCCCACTGTGATGATGTTTTAATCACAAATGGATGCTGCACTTATCAAATGCTTTTTCCACTTCTATTGACATGATCATGTGATTTTTGTCTTTTGTTTATGTGATGTATTACATTTATTGATTTGCAAATATCATACTGTCATTACATCCATGTGATGAATCCACACTTGATCATGGCGTATGATCTTTTTGATGTATTGTTGGATGTGGTTTGCCAGCATTTTGTTGGATTTTAGTGTCTATGTTTATCAGTGATATTGGTCTGTAGTTTTCTTTCTTCGCTGTGTCTTTTCTGATTTTTGAATTAGGATGATGCTGGTCTCATAAAAAGAGTTTGGTAGTCTTCCCTCTTCTTGGATTTTTTCTTTGAATAGTCAGAGAATAGAGGTTAGCTCTTCCTTAAATATTTTGTAAAATCCTCCTGTGAAACTGTCCAGTCCAGGGCATTTGTGTGACAGGATGTTTTTGATTACTGCTTCAATTATACCAGCTGTTATCAGTCTTTTAGGCTTTCTGCTTCTTCTTGATTCAGTTTTTGAAGATTATATTTTTCTAGAAATTTCTCCATTTCACCCAGATTTTCAAATTTCTTGGTACTTTGGTACTTCATTTTCTATGTACTTTTCATAGTAATTCCTTACAGTCCTTTGTATTTCTGTGGTATTGGTTGTAATTTCTCTTCTTTCACTTTTGATTTTATTTATTTGGGTCTTCTCTTTCTTTTTTTATGAATATGGCTAAAGGCTTGTCTATTTTCTTTATCTTTTCAAAGAACCAGTTCCTGGAATTATTGATCCTTAGGATTGTTCTTTTAGTCTCTATGCCATTTGATTCTGCTTTGATCTTGATTATTTCCTTCCTTCTACTTGCTCTGGGCTTTGTTTGTTGTTGTTCCTCCAGTTCTTGTAGCTGTGGAGTTAGGTTGTGTATTTGAAGTGTTTCTATCTTTTTTAGGTAACCTATTGCTATGAACTTCTTTCTCAAGACTGCCTTTGCTATGTCCCATAAGTTTTCAACTATTGTATGTTCATATTTATTTGTTTCCAGAAACATTTTGATTTCTCCTTTGATCTCATTCTCAACCCATTCATTGCTTAATAGTATGCTATTCAGTTTCCATGAGTTTGAATATTTTTTTTTCCTTGAGGTTGGTTTCTAGTTTCAGTCCTTTGTGGTTGGAGAAAATGCTTGATATGATTTTAATTGTCTTGAATTTGTTGAAGCTTGTTTTGTGTCCTATCACATTGTCTATCTTTGAAAATGTTCCACATGCATTTGAAAAGAATGTGTATTTTGCTTCTTTGGGATGAAAGTTTTATATATCAGTTAAGTCCGTTTGATCTTATGTGTCATTCAGCTCCACAATATCCTTGTTGATTCTTTGTTTCAAAGATCTATCCACTTTTGACACTGGGGTGTTAAAATCTCCTACTCTAATAGTGTTGCTATCTCCAACATTCTTGAAATCTTCCAACAATTTCCTTATATATTTGAGTGCTCCTATATTGGACACATAGATGTTTTTAATATTTATGTTTTCTTGATGGATTCTTCCCTTGAGTATAATGAAGTGCCCTTCTGTGTCTCTTTTTATAGACTTTGTTTTAAAGTCTGTTTTGTCTGATATAAATATTGCCACTTCGGCTTTTTTTTTCCTATCAATTTACTTGGAATATTTTTTCCTAACATTTCACTTTCAGTCTGTGTGGGTCTTTTGTTCTGAGTTGGGTCTCTTGTAGGCAGCCTATGTGTGGGTCATGTTTTCTTATCCATTCAGATACCCTATGTCTTTTGATTGGAGCATTTAATCCACTTATATTTAAGGTTATTATTGATAGCTACTTATTCATTGTCATTTTATTCCATTTTTCCCTGTGTTCCTCTATCTTCCACTGTTTTTCTTCCTCTTCTTATAGTAGGCACTTTAGTGTACATGGTTTGATTAAGGTGTATTCTTTGGAGCTTCTTTTGTCTGGGAAACTTATTTCACCTTCCATTTTAATTGAGAGCCTTGCTGGATAGAGTAGTCTAGGTCACGGGCCTTTGCTTTTCATTACTTGAAATATTCCTTTCCACTTCCTTCTGGCGTGTAGTGTTTCTGTTGAGAAGATAGCTGCTAGCCTTATTGGGGCACGCTTATATGTTATTTTCTGTTTCTTCCTTGTAGCCTTTAAGATTCTCTCTTTGTCTTTGAATTTTGTCATTTTAATTATGATATGACTTGGAGTGGTCCTCTTTGGTTTCCTCTTGATTGGGACTCTCTGTGTTTCCTGGATTTGTGTGGCTTTTTCTCTCATTAAATTAGGGAAGTTTTCCATCACGGGGACTTTTTCAAACAGGTTTTCTATCCCTTGCTCTTCTCCTTCTCCTTCTGGTATCCATATTATATGGTTATTTTTCCATTTCATTTTGTCCTGTATTTCCCTTAACATTTCTTCCTTCTTTCTGCTGAGTCTCTTTTCCTTTTCTTGATCTTTCTGGGAGTTTTTTTCTACTTCACTGATTCAATCCTCTGCTCACTGAATTCAATCCTCTGCTTCATTGAGCCTGCATTTGATTCCTTCTACCGTGTTCTTCAATTCAGAAACTGTATTCTTGATTTCCTCTTGGCCCTTGATTGTTTCTGTGTCCTTTTTTATGCTGATATAGCTTTCAGTAAGTTCCTCACAATTTCCCTGTAATTTTTGGTAGTTCACACTGAGCTCATTGAGCTTCCTCATAACCATTGTTTTGAACTCAATATCTGATAGTTGACTTGCTTCTATTTCATTTAGCACTCTTTCTGAAGATTCCTCCTTTCTTTTCTATTGGGGGTTGTTTCTTTGTCTTCCTATTATTTGTGAGACTTTTCTTGTTTGCTTCTGCTTCTTAAATTGATCTGTTTTGACTTCCTGAATTCATGGCATTAACTTCTTATGGTAGGAGACCTGCAAGATTCAGTGGTGCAGTCTCCTTGATCTCCTGAACTAGATGCTCTTGGGATGCCCTTTGTGCCATGTATGTTGGTTCTCTGGATGTAATTGGGTTTTGATTATGGTTGGGTCTTTCTTTGGTGTGTCCTTCCCTCCGGCCCATTGACTGAGGGTCACTCTGCCCCTCAGTCATATTGCTTGCTGTTGTGCAGGGGCAGATAGGTCGTGTGGAAGCTGATTATTCTGTCTCATCAAGTTTATAAAGCTTCTTTTTCACTATTGCTTGGTTGTTTCTTCCTGATGGTTTCTCCACAGTTGAATTGTAATTCCGGATTGGCCCTGGGAGGAGGTTAAGTGTGACTTCCATTCAGTCCTCCATCATGTTCCTCTCTCACAGTTTTATTTGGGACAAATACTATATTTTAAAATAATGAAGTCTCATTTCCTCTCATTTGTTTGTTTATGGTAATAGAAGTAAAATACTATATGAATATAGTATTCATATAGTAAAATACTATATGAATATATAGTATTCATACTATATATGGGGTTAGTAAAATACTATATGAATATATCTGCATTATGTAATATTTTGAAATTTTCATTTAGCCAATAAAAGCAAGTTTTAAGAGACAGTTTAATGTCATGGAAATCTATTATCCTGTTTCATAGCATGATAAAAAGGGTTACAAATATTATACTAATTATTTTCTAGGTTTGTAAATAAAATGTAGATTTAAAAATCCAGAAGGAAACAGTATTCACTTTTGGATGTTTTCTAAAATTTTTTAAGTTTGTCCAGGGTATGAGCATGATTTTCATAATTCAAAAATTATTTAAATGATATATACAATTCAATAAAAACAAATAATGGACAGGAATAAACAGTTCTGGATCATTTCACTTTGGAAATAAGAGTCCTTACTGTCTTTGGATCTGATCATTTGTGTTTGACTTTTAAGTACAGAGCAGAATATTGAATTCTCAGAGATGAAGTTTCGAATGCACGTGCAGATGGCACAACCCCCTGAGATGTGTTTTCTCAAGCACCTGGGTCTGCTGCCCAGATAGTGCCAACCCACTTTTTTGGACTAAAATCCATATATCATTTTCAAGTGATAACGTCATGAGTACACTTGAATTCCTAATACTGACGCTGACTAATTAATTACAGTAAGCTTCTATAAATTGTGGAAATGTTATACATGTGCACAGAGAAGCAAACACACAGATATGTATGCTGAATTAACATCCGCAATTGAAAATCATGGCCCACGTCTCAGAGCACCTTAAAAACTTGTGAAGTGTTACTTGTAATTTGGTGAAGCAGGCTGTATTAGGCATTCCATGAAGCATGACTAATTCACTCATGTGTGGACTAATCTTAATTTAATCCTCTATTTTACTTTTCCCTGAATGTCAGACTATGCCAAAAAAATGCTCTTGAGGATTAAAATGAAAAGTAGACAATGGTACCATAAATACCGCCCCCCTTGCAACCTATGGGCGATTTTGGTCATCTATAGCACTCTCACTAATGTTTTCAAGATTTAAGACTCAAATCATGAAAAGCAGCTTTTAGAAAGAACCTTTGGCTTTGATATTCCCTTTTCATTTCAGGTTGATAGTATTAATTTACTGATGATAGTCAAAATTCCATGATATCTATTATATGGGTCTACTTCTTATATTAGTGTCTAATGGGCAGGGAAAATTTTGTAGGATAGTCTTCTATGCCTAAAGTTTTCTTTTTTTCTTTCTAGACAGGAACCTAAGATGTGTATTTAGTGAGAGCTTTATAAAACAATTAACTTAATAAATATTTTGGAAAATCTCTGTTCATGGTAAGTTTATTTCATCATTGTGATAGATACAGTACAATAATAAGTAGTTTCATAAATTTCTGGTCATTTTATTTTTGAATTTAGCAAGACTTTATTTGAATAAGTTTCTAAAACGTTATCTTTCTTTATAAGAACTTTTCCAGAAATAAAATGTGTTCATTTAAAAATGTATCATATTTAGCCTACCAAGCATTTTGCAATAACATTGGCCTTTATGAAAAACAATGATAGCTTGACCTTATATTATTGAATATTTTCATTCAAAAAGTTTATATTTCTGGTATGTATAGGATATTAAAGTTTTACAAATAAGCTAGATGATAGGGTCATCACATGAAATGGATGTCTCTTTATTAGAACACTTCATCCACATGTCATAAAATATGAATATCATAATAATACCCCAAACTGTGATTTATAGAGCACCTAATAGTTTATACACAGATAATATTTGTGTATAGTAGTATTTATTTATATTACTTTTGTTACTACAGCTCTACCAAGTGAAGTTTTTATTTTTTTTATTGCATGCTTGAGGTTCCTTATAATATTTATTATTTAAGAGCTTTACAGCAATTATTGACCTCAAGTTCAACAAAGTAGTACTTTACAGATAACAAAAGTGAGAATCAAAGAATTTAAATAGGTTTTCCAAAGTCACACATTTAGTAAGTGGTGGAGATGTAAGTCAAGAGCTAAATTTTTTAATTTAATTTTTTTTTATTTATCTATTTTTCAAGTACAGTTTTCTATTACTCCCATCCCATCCCACCCTCCGTGCTCCCCCTCCCTCCCATTTCCACCCTTCTCAGTTGTTGTCCATGTATCCTTTATATATGTTCCTTTAAATCCCTCTCCTATTTATAAGCACACACATTTCACACACAGAGACTATGTGGACCAAGATGACATTTAATAATAAAAAACCTATGGGTTATCTATTAAGCAATTAAGGTTCAGTATATGCGGAAGTGACTAATCATATTAAGCTCCTTATTCATGATGTTAATTTATAATTAATTAAGTTCCACCAAAGATTTATCATGTTTAAGGTACTTTTATAGTTATTGCGTCAAGGTAAACATGAATGGTCTTTTTTTGCAAATTCATGGTCTTTTTTTACAAATTCATACATTTTTCTAGGATGTAAATAAATAATACTAAAGAAGAAAATTCATAAAAAAACAAAATTCAGAAAAAAACATGAATAAAAGTCATATAAATTTTATGAATTTTCTTCTTTAGTATTATTAAGAAGTCATATAAATTTTATATGACTTTTATTCATGTTTTTTTTCTGCAAGGTTGTTTTTTAATGAATTTTCTTCTTTAGTATTATTTATTTACATCCTAGAAAAATGTATGAATTTGTAAAAAAAGACCATGAATTTGCAAAAAGAGACCATTCATGTTTACCTTGACGCAATAACTATAAAAGTACCTTAAACATGATAAATCTTCGGTGGAACTTAATTAATTATAAATTAACATCATGAATAAGGAGCTTAATATGATTAGTCACTTCCGCATATACTGAACCTTAATTGCTTAATAGATAACCCATACGTTTTTTATTATTAAATGTCATCTTGGTCCACATAGTCTCTGTGTGTGAAATGTGTGTGCCTATGTGCATTATTGTGTTTAACTTGAATGATTCAAATTAATTTTGCACAAACACACTCAAACACTCTGGATTTCCAGCTTTCCTTTGATAGCACTCAGCCCATCTTTCTCCATGGCAACAATTTGCTATGAAAAAAACATGTGCTTTCCAGTGTAGTACAATCCCTATTACTTATTGGGTCCCAGAACCAGCCTTAGTTACCTTCTGGTCCTACATGCAATTGCATTGGTCCTACCCAGTTATGCAACTACCTAGCACCAGATATTTCCTAAGCTGACATAATTCATCAGAGAGCTAAAAAAGCCCATAATCGGGCTGTTTTAATATTAAAACATACACATATTTAATATTTGTATATAAGGGACACAATTTAATTGTACACTTGGCATGATTAAAGGACATTAATATTAAAACTGATCTTTGTATCAGGAGAAAATACAATGCCAGTAAACGGTCACCTAAAAATATTAGGTAAATTATGACTAAGCTTTTACATGTAGTTGTGATGAAGCATCAGAAGAATCTGCTCTAGGAGAGGGTTTTCTCCATGAGCAGGACACTCAGGATGGTGATGGGACACCACCGAGTAGAACAGATGCATGGTTCCCAAATAGCAACGGCTGCTCTACCTTCTCCTAAAGCGCAGCGTATGCCCGCTTTCTGCAATGTATTTTGATGATGAAGAACTTCTGCATATCCAGACTCCTGGTTAACACCATTTCTTAGGCTCCAAGATTCCCTTTTGTTATTTGGATAAAGATAAACTTGTTTTCTAAAGCCAAAATTTAACACTGGATAACCTTGTCTCAAATTTCACTTGAAAAGATGACTAAAACAGCTTTGGTTTTCCAATAGATTTGACTGTGTAAATATTCTAGAGATAGACAATTATTCAAAATGTTAACTTATATGTATAAAGTCTGAATGACAAATATTAATAACTGAGATGTTCTGAAATCTCAAATCTTGAGAAGAGATTAGAAGGAATTAGTAAGGATTTTTTTACCTTTGCACTGTCATCACCCAGATAAAGCGCTGAGATACCGTGCCTGCCATCACCCAAGACAGCGTGATTTAAAGGAGAAGTGTGTTTCATGAGGCTCTGTAAAGCAGCTACACAGAAGAAGTGGTTATTTAGGTGTGTTAAACAACATGCATTGCAGATTTCACGTTCAGATTTTACGTGAAGATGTTCTCTTCTCCAGTACGCATGTATTGTCATTAGAATTTGTGATGACAAAGATACGACGTAGGAATTCATCTTTCTTTGAAAAACACAAACCTCTCAAGTTTTCTACCCAGGTAGCAGTCAAGTTTAATCAAGTCTTCTAAAGAAAAGTCACACATTTGAGGTTTGTACATTTTTTCTTTCCTTTGGGGCCAATCTCTCTGTGGTTGAAAAAGCTATTACTGTGCTAGTCAAGTTATTTCAGCTTTCTGGGCTTCATTTCCTTCATGAATATGTGGGACTAAACACACATTCCTGGTCTAGAGCCGAGGGCCGGATTCTTAGAGCTGGCAACATCCCTTGGAATCATACACTTATCCAAACTGTGTTCTCAATAATTAACGTATGCAGCCAGTTTCAATAATGTTTTTATTCTGAACATAACAATGGCTTTACGTACAATTAAGATCACAGTATGAGCAGGTCAAAAATTATAATTTGCTCTGCTCTTGGTAACCCACCTTTGCCTTTTTCTATTACTACTCAGTCTGCAAGTGCCAGCAAGCACAACAACACAGTTTCCAGGGCTTCCTTCCTTGCAATGTCTAGCTGTCATTTTTTTGTACTAGTTAAATGCACAGAGTAAATGCAGTGTGTAAAGAAAATATTATGTGTGGGAAGGAAAGCAGTATTCATAAGAGATGACTAAAAGTAATAGATAAATCAAAATACTCAAGTTCTGAAACTCAGATTGAATAATTTAGGACCACAGAATAGTAGAGACAACTATTACTCCCAAGCCTCCCATCTTATGCTACATAAGATGTAGCATTTTACATCTTATACCAACATACTATGTTTTTTAAACACCTGAAATATCCCCAAATGAGTGTAATGTTTAATTTCCCCTGTATAAATTGCATACCATAAAGAATAGTCAAAATAATTTGCTTAAGGCAGATATAATCACAATAAAAAGATTACAACATTTCACTCAATAAGGAGAAAATTAGTTTTTAGAGCAAGCAATAAGTATTTTATCGGCATAATGCTATGTCTAATCTAGTATTCATATGGGTTATCAATTTCACCTGTATAAAATTACAATATTATAATAACAAATATATTATTTTGAATGTACAGTATGTTTTATTAATATCTTTTATTAGAGTACCTTTAGAGGTGAGAAAACTGAAGCTCAAACAAATTTCAGTAAATTTGCCATGTATCCTGCTGAAAATTGTAACACTGGAATTCATTTGCAGTTGTATTTGACTGATTCCCTCTACATCAATTCAACCAAGAAAAAGCCACTGTGGAGAGGAGTTATCCCCAAATATAAAAACTTCAAAATAGCAAAAAGGGTAGAAAATGAGATATTGTAGTACAATATACATGTGCATGTGTATGCATATGTATACTTCTGGTAACCCAAACAAGTGACAGGAGAGTGACAAGTGGAATTTTGTAATGTTACATATTTAATGGTTACATTTTAACCTTGTAATTAAGCTGTGGCTAAAATTAATTATATTTTTAATTACAGAAAACATTCTTACATTATAGATTCATCAGTCCTAAAGTGAATTTGTCATTAGTTCAACTCCACATTTTAGAAATAGGCATATATTTATGCTTTTGAAAACAATAAAAATGACTTATCTGAAATGCTTCCAAGACTGCTTTGTTACTTTATTAAGCAATGTTTCTAACTATTTTTGTTTAGTTTTCCTGATAAACGTTAAAAGTTTAATAGAAATGAGTGAACACATTAAAAAATGCAACTTTTCTAGAAACCAAACCTATTTTTAGGCTGAATATGGTAATTAGTATACTCAATACTCACTTTCACCATGTGACCTTGACCTTGTGGGCTAGCATCTACTGAATATACAAGGATGTAATCCTTGAGAGCCTGGCTCTGTTGAACAGTTAAAAGGGGAAACTGCTTACTGTCTTGATAAACAGCAGGCAGAATTTAGTGCTGTTTAGGTATTTGTATTCCCAGTACCTTGTACTTAATATGTATTCAGTAAATAATTGAACTGAGTGAACAAATAAATGAAGCCGCAGCTTTTCATTCCTTCACAGATGGAGGTATACCACAGAGTAGACTTCATAGAATCAAAAACAACCATCTTCGGTGTTCTGTTTTGAACTCTGAAGGAAACGTGATGTATGAAATGTGATCCTTGGCCTCAAAGTCTTACATAGAAATATATAGCACAAATAATTGCAAACCTGAACGGTACCCCCCTCCTCCAGTTATCTATTTACAAGTTCTAAAAGGTACTTGTAAAAATATTACTTGGTAGTATACAACTTACTGCCAATGATGAAAGTGGCCTTGATATAAAAACTCATGTTTAAATGATCAGTTCAAGCTGGATTGTCCATGAAAGCTTTTAGAGAATCAGTAACAGTTCGTTAGTTTTGAGGAACACATACAGTGAATCTAGGAAGAAAACAGGGGATACCATTTTGTTGGTGGGATGGTAATCCAAAGTACCATATTGACAACTGACCAGTTCTGTTTTGGGAACCTCAATAAATCAGTTTAGGAAATGGAATAACCATTGATAAGGCTAAAGATAAGGATAGAAACAAGCTATGTGGAATCTTAAATAACAGATTATGAAATGTCCTTTCTTGTATTTGGTTGGAATTTGAAAACAAGATGTACTGAAATGTCATTATGCAATAGTTACCAGACTTTGTGCCCAAATTCAATGTATTGCCTTGTTCCTTCCTCCTTTTCTTGCTATTTTGTGAAATAGTCTGTGCTCGGTTTTCTTTCAAAAGTAGACCCAGTAGCATAGTATTAGTATTGTATATTTAAGCAGAATAAGAAGATTCCAAGATGGAGAAGAATTAGGAGTTATGAGAAATATGCTACACACATGTGAAAATAATTCACAAATAATTCTGTAACAAAAGCTCAGCATACATAATACAGCAATAAAAGTTCTACTAAGTTCATTGGACAAAAATGAAAGGGAGGGAAAATAAGAAAGTATCCCATTAGAGACTATGTTAATTTGGAATTTGGAGAACAAAATGAATGTTTTTGAAATCAAATAATTATGAGCATTATAAAATGTGCATTGTTTTAACTGTCAGTGATAAATCTGACAAAAAATGGAAAATTGATGGTAATGAATCAACAAGGGTCTTCAGGTCTAGGGAGTATCCCTTGTAAATAAATAGCTGGTACAGTTCAGTCACCTTGGGCACATTCATTGATATTCCTAGCTATCCCAAAAGAAAACAGCATGTGCAATGATTTTTTCCTAATGTAGCGTCTCTTAGAATAAAAAAGGGCCATAGAAAAAGCTTATACAAGCAACCCTAAACATAATAATTTGGTATACAAATATTTGAACACAATATAAGACACTTCACCTTTCACCTTTTCTGATTGCTCCCTATTTATGGGCATTATGTTTAAGATTCACTTGTATTTCAGAAAGGGTGTGAAATATTTTCCAAAATTTATGTTTTTAAAAAATTTCCACTAAAATAGGCACTAGAAAATTCTAGTACACTTGGTACTTTGCATGAATATTTCCAAAAAATCTAGAAAATTCTTAAGTTATAAGTATAAAGAATTTCAGTCTTTGTACTTAATATTACTATCATAAAATATTAATATGAAGTCTATTGAGAAGGTATCAGCCATGTACTACGAAAAATAGAGACATCTATTGAAGAAAATATAAGAAACATTGTACTTAGGACAATGATGCCTTCGTCCTTTTCAAAATAGGCACTTTGGGACCTCTTAAAGTTCTCTGATCTTTGTTGATTGCAGCCCACACATGTTTAACATTCTCAGGTGTTCTGCTTGTTGCAGGCCCTCCAGAATGTGGATCACTTTCAACAAATTCTGAACCATTTTGAAGTGCTTGTGCCACATTTTAATTTTCACTGCATTCATTGCATCGCCCCTGAAAGCCTTCTGAATCATCTGAATAGTTTCCACAGTGTAATGTTTAAGCCTAACGCAAAAGTCGATGCAGATTTGTTACTCTACTTGATCAGTTTTTTTAATGCAATGAACACACAGTACACGTGCTCATGCAATGGCATTTACTACCTTCACTGACTAACACAGTGATGTCTTCATTGTTCATGAATGTGCATTCCAGCCCTCTCTCCCTGGCTGCCATGTTACACTGCTGTTGTGCACACCATTCTTATTATATTAACAATGGTTGGACTTTCTCCGGAAAGACCTAGTGTATATTATGTCAATTTCCTATATAGAAATACACACACACAAACAAATACAATGAATTGATTAGGTGATTGATTTAAAATTTTACTTAGATTTGTTATTAACAAAGTTATGATGTATAGTGAGATGATTATTAGCACCTGAATTAACACCTTTTCCTGATAATCCTAGCACAAGATTAGTCTATTGTGGCATCAATCCAGCTTCACTTATTTTTCTAACTAGAAATTGTTCTAATTTGTCTGTTATTGTTGCACAAATCATTGCTACTGATTAACCTATGCTTGTCAACAAATTATTCCCTATACTGGAAAAGATCTTTCCTTCCATGGTTTCATAGCACTTTGATTAAATTTCTCTAAAATCCCATATTTACTGTCTTATATTGTGTTGAAATATTTGTATACCAAATTATTATGTTAGGGTTGCTTGTATAAGATTTTTCTGTCCAAATCTAAATTGTAAAATATCCTTAGAGGAATAAAGGAAAAACAAAACATATAGTTTTTTAAAATTTTTCTATTTGTATGAAAAATTATCAAAAATAATTGTTTCCTTAATTTTCCATTAAGTCTAGTCAATTAATATCTTCCCTATCACTAAAGGTATAATCATTTTTCTACATTGCAACAGACACAATTTGCAACTACCTTAGTTATATCTTTTGTTTGAATGGCTCTCTCATCTATTAGAATATAAGCTACCTGAGGTCAGAGACCGTGTCATCTTTTCACCCTTGTTTATCTTTTCATTTTAAATTTCATAAAGTAAGCCCTCTTTTTGGCACAGGACATCATAATTGTCCATTGAATTCATTTAAACAAATCCATGTAGAAAAAAACAAATAGATTCAAGTTTCTAAGGGAGTAAGGGAGATTAGTAAATAACCAGATGGTTTTGGCAAGAGTTTGAACAGAGATTCCAGGGCCCAGCACAGCACCCTTCTGGCACATGGCCCCAGCGTCCGCTGCACATTAGGAGAAAAGAAAGAAGGGAGTAAGGAGGCTGGGAGGGAGGTGGGTAAGACAGAGAGGGAGAAGCTCGTCTTGTCTTGACACTCACAAGTCACAAAAGTTTATATTTACCAACTATGCCCTTCTTGCATGTGATTTTGCCTCAGAAATATGACATACACATGTAAATGTTAAAGTTTGAATAGCATGTAAGGAATTATAAAATTACTAGCATGACTATCCTAAGTCTGCAATCTCCAACTCAAGAAAATCTTTCTCATTATTATTACAATTAATGTTTTCTCTTACCCCACAGACAATAGAACCTTTTATTTGAATGGTAACAGGGAAATTTTCAACTTTAATGAACTTAAAAATACATATCCTTTATTAGTTTAACAAGTTAGGTTAATAAGCATTCATTCTTCACCTGTACTGTACAGGGCCCTGCTCAAGTTAACACCGATTCAAAGAAAGGAAAACAAAAGTATCAAAGATCACGCATTTACTTAGGTTGCTGCTATGAGGTTATAGTCACACACTTTTTCTCTTTCCTCGTTTGTTTTCCTCACTCCTGTCATCCCTCTCCTGCTCCACACCCATCTCTTTCTCCTACTTTCTTGTTCTTGTAGGTTTGTGTAAATCTAATCATTGGTAAAGTGAAAATTAGATTCCTCTATCAAACAGGAGTATTTTAAGCCTCTATATAGACTTATCTGCAGTGAGAACTCTGTAGTTATAGCAAATTGCAAATTATTCCACACCAATATTTAAGCTTTAGCTATCTAAAAGTTTTCAATTGCTACATGTCTGAAAATATTGATATATTTAAATTATAAGGGACCTAAGAGAGGCCCTGTTTGCCATCATCTTAAAATGTGATCTCAGGGAAAGCTCAAGAGTATATATATATATATATATACATACATACATATATATATATATATATATATATATATATATATACATACATATATATATATATCCTCATCTTCTTGATATGCTCAGATTTATATGCAAAGTTCTGATTAGCATTAATGGAGGTTATATATGTACATAAATGTTTATTTTCTTCTATTTACTCAGAGGTACCCCCTTCCAATGCTTCTAAAGCTTTCTATCATAACTAATGTTTATTAAAGGCTTTTAAGCTGTGTCTCCACAGCCAAAGGGATTTGGAAGATTTACTAGATCCAAAGCTTTCAGATATATTTGTGACATGCTACAACCATCTAAGCCAGTGTATACCATGCTTTAGTTCTTTCTTTTTCATCACAATTTTGTTTTTCTGGGCTAGTTTTCATCTTGTTTTTTTCTTCCGGTATTATTTGTTTTTGTATATGATTTTAGATGTTAAGGGCAGCTCAGCTTGCTGTTTGCATATCCATAGACAAACTGTACGAGTTTTTATTTCTCTAAATCCTTGAAGTCTCCCTGCTATTTCCTATCTCTTCTAGTTAATGAAATAAAGAACCCTCTTACATGTGGTCTGAATGTTTGTGTTCTTTCCAAATTCACATGTTGAAATCCCATCCCCCCAAAATGATAATATTCGGAGTTTAGTCTTTAAAGGGTGCTGAAGTCATAATTGTGAAGCCTTCATAAGTGGGATTAGTACCATATAAAACAGGCTCCAGAGAGTTCTCTAGCCCCTCCGACCATGTGAGAATGCAAAAAGTCTGCAACCTGGAAAAAGGTGTCTCTCCAGAACCCAACCACGCTGTCATTCCGATCTTGGACTTCCAGAATGCTCAACCGTGAGAAATACATTTTCGTTGTTCATAAGCCACCTGGCCTGTGGTATTTGTCATAGAGCCTGAACAGAGAAAGAGGCCCTTTGACACTACCTGTAAGCTGCAACGGTGCTGTTTGGTGTGTAGTGGCCTGGGTCTTCTGCGGTTGGAAGTCACAACTGGAGCTCAATGTAGTTGGCCACCCAGACAGGTAGACTGAAGAGCTGCTTGAAATCCTGCCCAGATGCCCCAGTGGAACTAAGATGAAGTGGCACAAGTGAACAAAGAGACTATCCTCAAGCTGACACAGCACATAAATCTTACAATCTTTTGTGTCCATGAAAGAAACAAATTTACATGCATGGGGAAAATAAAAAATATATAGTAAATAGGTAAACTTTATGTATATGTGCATGATAATCAATTTGTTCTCACAAGTAGTCTCTGAGATAAAGCGAATCGGTGCACTCTACGTGTTCTGAGTTCCTGTTTTACCTGCTGCTGCCTGTGCTTTGTAAAGGCACAGGAACCCTTCCTCTCTCTCTCTTTTCCCTCTCTAGTCAGTGTTGCTCAGACTGACAAGTAGTAGACAAGATAGAATTGTTGCAATGCTCTTTCTCATATCCTTTTATCCACACTGCTCATTATTTTAAGTCTGTGACATGCATCAGTAATTAGAAAATCCACCACAGGTTGGACAAAGCATATTCTGTAACATTCTCTTTGTCTTATAAAAACCATAGTATTCTTCCATCATAATTTACCCTTACCTAAAGTTTTAGGTAATTCACTTCACTATATTTTGTCACTTCACTAAGGTTACTAGCTGTCATTTATTTCCATGTGTCTGGTTATGGTTTGCTCTCTTGTTTGTTTTGTTGATTGGATTCCACTTATAAGTGAGATCATATGGTATTTGCCTTTCACTGCCTGGCTTATTTCACTTGGCATAATGCTCTCCAGTTCCATCCATGCTGTTGTGAAGGATAGGAGCTCTTTCTTTCTCTCTGTTGCATAGTATTCTATTGTGTACATCTACCACAGTTTTTTTTAAGAAAATAAGTTTTATTCTCCAGTTATTTCAATTTCCCTAAAATCTTTTTTTTAAGATTTTATTTATTTATCTTTAGAGGGGAAGGGAAGGAGAGAGGGAGAGAAATATCAGTGTATGGTTGCCTCTCATGAGTCCCCTGCTAGGAACTGGCCTGCAACCCAGGCATGTGCCCTGACTGGGAATCAAATCGCGATCGTGTGGTTCGCAGGCCCGTGCTCAATCCACTGAGCTACACCAGCCAGGGCTCAATTTCCCTAAAATATTAACATGTTTGAACCTTGTCTATTTAAGGATGAAACAATATGCACACAACAAAAATCTCAAAAAGGGCACCAACTAGACCACAAAGCATTGATGAAAAGGCTTAATGTATTTCCCAACTTTTTCCATTAGGACATAAAAGCAATTTTTCCAAGATTCTCTACTCCACACCAAAGTTCTTTGTCTCCGTAATACAACACCTACCCCAGTGAAATATAATTGAGCAGTGTGTGTTGGTATGAATAATAGTGACTGAGACTCAAAGAAAAATATATCTTCTAGGGGTTTTGTAGAAGCCACAGTGAAACAAAAGAATTTAAAATAAACAATTATAAAACAAAAAAATAAAAAAACAGGATTTTTTCTCTTTCTGAATTCCTGGTTTAATAAGAACGTGTTTATTGTGGGGGGGGGAAGGTCCCAAACATCAGGCCGTTCACAAAAATAACCCACAGAATCAACTTTAGAAAACAAATCTTAAGATTATTACACTAATTATTTTCCTAGAGGATGCATTTGACATCCCAACTCTCATTCAAAAAAATGCATCATTACATTTGTGTTGAAGAGCCCTATATATGCTACATACGTGGGGTTAACACACAAACCTCTAACTCAAAGCTGCTCTCAAGGTGCTACTCCACTAATGAGATTGCCTTTGCAGTTAGGGAAGCAACTACTGAACTCATATATGAATGAAAAGAACCATACTCCCGGCATAACAAAAGATTATTTTGAAGACAGTTGATAAAAAACATACATCCTTTTTACTGTTAAGTCGTAAAGAGGTATCAAAATTAAAAGCAAACATTACAGGGTAAGACTTAACTACTAGGAGCATCGAAGGAAGTGAAAATGGGACTCGGGGCAGGGCAATATGAATGAATGAACATGGGAGGGACAAGGATGGGGAGAACAGTGAGCATGTGCTGAAGATGCCAGGGGAGGCGATCTGGTGAAAATTTTGGTCTTAGACCTAAGCGCCTAGGTAAAGAAATAATGGGACAAGATTTCTAAACCCCACTGTGTGCTTAAGAGTCATCCTCGCCATTCGCGCTGTCTCTGTTATCCTCTCCACCAGCCTCTTTTTCGTCATCCTTGATCAACTCCAGCTGGTCATCCCTCTGATCTTCATTATCATCCTCATGCAGTAGGTCCCTCTCCTCAGCAGAGTCACCTGCATCCCCTTCAGACTCAATCTTCACATTAGTCTCATCTTTCTTCAGGGCGCTGCTGCTCTGCTCCTCTTCTGACTTATCATTCTTCCTCTCTCCTTGCTTGCTCTGCTCCTTTTCAATTTTTCCCAGGCTTTTCTGTAGAGAATACACTTTTTGTTTTATCTGAGTCAATTCCTTCTTAATGGCCTGAAGATCATCTCCTCTCAACTTTCCAGACTTGGAAGAAGATCCTTGCTGTTCACCCTTAGAATTGAAGCCATTTTTGCCCCTTCGTGAGGTGTTTCCTGATACACACTGGCGATTCGAGGGCACGACACCCCAAGCAATAGGAGGAGGAGGAGGAGGAGGAGAAACGGGTGCTGGGTAACTGTACATCCTGTCATAATAGTCCTGCTGAAAGTCATAGTCCAAGTCAAAAGAGGAGCCGTACATCTCCCCAGCAGATTGTTTCACACCTGCTTTTCCTTGGTTTGCTTTTGGCTCTGCAGCTCGATTAATATCTGAAACCTGGCCAGTAATCATTCTGCCATCCTCTCCTACCACTGCAGCCTGGGCATTTCTCTCATTAACATATTGAACAAAGGCAAAGCCCTTATGAATGGAGCAACCCACAATTTTGCCGTATTTTGAGAAGATAGCCTCCACATCAGATTTCTTTTTTTTATTTTTTATTTTTAATATATTTTATTGATTATACCATTACAGTTGTTCTATTCCCCCCCTTCAATCCCTTCCACCCACACCCTCCCTCCCGCACCATTCTGCCCCCCTTAGTTTATAACCACGCGTCTCAAGTTCTTTGGATTCTATATTTCCCCCACTATTCTCACCCTCCCCCCTATCTATTTTCTACCTACCATCTATGCTATTTTCTGTGCCTTCTCCCCCCTTCTCCCCCTCCCACCCCCCTGTTTCTAACCCTCCATGTGTTCTTCATTTCTATGGTTCCACTCCTGATCTAGCTGTCCTCTTGGTTTGCTTTTGTTTTAGGTGTGGTTGTTAATAGCTGTGTGTTTGCTGTCCTTTCACTGTTAATATTTTTCATCTTCTTTTTCTTATATAAGTCCCTTTAGCATTTCATATAATAAGGGCTTGGTAATGATGAACTCCTTGAACTTGACCTTATCTGAGAAGCACTTTATCTGTCCTTCCATTCTAAATGAAAGTTTTGCTGGATAAAGCAATCTTGGCTGTAGGTCTTTGGATTTCATGACTTGGAATACTTCTTTCCAGCCCCTTCTTGCCTGTAAGGTCTCTTTTGAGAAATCCGCTGACAGTCTGATGGGTACTCCTTTGTAGGTGACTGTCCCCTTATCCCTTGCTGCTTCTAGGATTCTCTCCTTCATTTTGGTCTTGGCTAATGTAATTATGATGTGCCTTGGTGTGTTCCTTCTTGGGTCCAACTTCTTTGGCACTCTCTGAGCTTCCTGGATTTCCTGGAAGTCTATTTCCTTTGCCAGACTGGGGAAGTTCTCCTTTATTATTTGTTCAAATACGTTTTCCACTCGTGGCTGTTTCTTTCCCCCTTCTGGTACCCCTATAATTCGGATGTTGGAACGTTTAAAGATGTCCTGGAGGTTCCTAAGCCTCTCCTCATTTTTTTGAATTCTCATTTCTTCATTCCTTTCTGGTGGGATGTTTTGTTCTTCCTTCTGGTCCATTCCATTGATTTGAGTCCCAGTTTCCTTTCCATCACTATTGGTTTCCTGTGCATCTCCCTTCATTTCAATTAGTTTAGCCTTCATATGTTCCTCTAATTTGTGACTATGTTCCTCTAATTTGTGACTATAATCTACCAGTTCTGTGAGCATCCTGATAAATAGTGTCCTGAATTGTGCTTCTGAGAGGCTGGCAATTTCTTGGTCGCTTAGAGTTATTGGCTCTGGGACTTTGAGTTCTTCTTGTGCCATCTTTCGGGTTGTTCGTGCCTGTTCCATAGCAGGATCAGAGCCCTAAAGTGTTCACTAGAACAGAGAAACTAAGTCACTGGGTTGTGATGTTGTATGTGGGGGCAGGGTCAAAGAGGGACTATGGCGTCCTGTCCGTCGCCTGCCGCCAGGGCCCTCAAGGGTGCCGCAGCACCGGGCCCACGTGTTTCGTCCCACTGCACACGAGTGTGCCACCGCCGTCAGCCCTCGCCCCCTGGGGCCTGCGTGGTCTGTCTCACTGTGTGCGAATATGCGCTCGTGGTCTGCCCCGCACCCCAACTGGTTCTCGTCTGCCTGCGCGCCTGGGTCGGGGGCCCTGTCCTGCCCGACCCTGCTCGCTGCTGGCTCCGCCCCTCTTACTGTCCCCGTTGAACGGTTAGATGTAGTTGGACTTCCGTATAATTCAATTTTCTGTCCTTTGGTTGTGTCTTTGTTTCTCCAAACCTTTGTTGTATTCAAACTTGGTTGTGGGAGAAGGCACAGTGTTTCCACCTATGCCTCCATCTTGGCGGAAGTCTACACATCAGATTTCTTGACCACAAGAGTGTTGAGATTCCCAGTGAATATGTAGGAGTTCATGGAGCGAGGATCTGCCTTGTTGGTAACATCGCTGGCCATTGTCTTTGATGATAAGGTTCCTCACGAAGCTGAAATGTGGCCGAAGATAAAAAAAAATATCACTCAAGCAAAGCTGCACTAACTTATGTTTCAAGTGATTTGTAACCCGAAGAGGAAGGGAGAAGAGATTTGATTCTGAATCCCCTACTCCTGGGTATTATGTGGAGTCGTCGATTGCTGATGGAGGTCAGAAACGGGGCCACACATGCCCAGCCTTTGTCTCTTCACAAAATGGCCCCTGTATCACAGTTTTTTTAATCCACTCATTTACTTAGGCCGTATCCAGCACTTGGCTATTATAAATGGTACTGCTGTGAAATTGGGGTGCATAGGTTCTTCCATTTTAAATTCTCATGTAGGCATTGAATGTTTGATGTTATATGCAACTAAGGAATAATGTGGCTTGCAATGTATATTATTAAAACAAAAATATTTTATTAAATCTTAATATAACAGTGATGGTGAGATAGTACAAAGAAAGTAAATTCTCAGTAATAATTAACCATCATTACAATTGAAATAGTGTACACTGTCATTTGAAACATCTTAATTTACCATGAAATCTATGTTTCTATGTTCTATAAGCAAATAGGTATGAGGACCATCATTGTTTTATTTTTATTTTCCAAGTTTATTTTAAAATCATAATAATCACATACATATGAAATAGCTTACTTCTAATATTTCAGGTAATGTTTTAAGCTCATTGAAATATATTACATTAAAATTTACAAGAGCTTCATAATGTGATTACTATTTTAATTTTCCCCTCCTTTGCTTTCCTGTTTTGGAAATGTAACCACAGAGAAATTAAGTGATTTCTTTTCCCTCAAATAAATGACAGATTTAGAATGAACACCAGATATATTAACTCCCAAATTATTGTTTTTAGTAGGCCTGCAACACTAACTATTCATCTAATCACAGATAAATTTTAAGAAGATTATTAAAAAGAATTTGGCACCATAGTAGCAGGAAATGCTGAATTTAACAGGTAGGTAGAAGAACAAAAAAAATTATAAATGTACACCCATCACCAATTAAAATTTACTCAAAGAGACTTCATGCTATTTCAGAAGAAAATCTATATTTCCTTCTTTTTAAATTGGGTTTCTTGTCTTCTTAGAGTGGACTCAAGTGAGTTCTTTATATATTCTGGAGATCAAACTTTTGTCTGATTGGCAAATAAGTTATCATTGGCAAATATGTTTTTCCATGCAATCAGTTCCTTTTTTATTTTAATGCCACTTTTTTAGCCATGCAGAAGCTTTTATTTTGATGAAGTTCCATTGGTTTATTCTTTCTTTTGTGTCCCTTGCTCTATGGGGACATATCAATGAAAATATTGTTTTGTGGAATATCTGAGATTTCCCTGCCTATGTTCTCCTGAAGGGTGAACATGGTGTCAAGACTTATATTTAAGTCTTTTATATGCCTTGAATGTATTTTTGTGTGTGGTGTAAGTTGGTGATTGAGTTTCATTTTTTTTGCATGTACCTGTCCAGATCTCTCAACACCATTTGTTTAACAAACTATTTTTACTCCATTTTATGCTGCTGCCCCTTTGTTAAATATTAATTGACCCTAGATACGTGGCTTTATTTCTTGGCTCTCTATTCTATTCCATTGGTTCATGTGTCTGTTCTTATGCCAGTACCAGGCTGTTTTGATGGGCAAAGGATTTGAACAGACACATCTCCAAGGAGGACATATAGAGGGCCCAGAGACATGCGAAAGGATGCTGAGCATCACTAGTCATCAGAGAGATGCAAATTAAAACCACCATGAAATACCACTTCACACCAATCAGAATTGCCATCATAAACAAATCAATAAATAATAATTGCTGGTGAGGTTGTGGAGAAAAGGGAAACCTAGTGCATTGTTAGTGGGAATGTAGACTTGTGCAGTCACTGTGGAAAACACTATGGGATGTCCTCAAATAACTAAAAATGAAACTGATTTTGACCTGGTAATTCCAGTGCTAGGATTATATTCTAAGAACCCTAAAGCACCAACCCAAAAGAACCTATGCACCCCAGTGTTCATAGCAGCCCAATTTACAATAGCCTAAGTGCCCATCAGTAAATTAATGGATTAAAAAACAGTGGTACATTTACAGAATGGAATACTACACAGCAGAAAGAAAGAAGGAGCCCCAACCCTTTGGGATAGCATGGATGGGACTGGAGATCATTATGCTAGGTGAAATGAACCAGGTAGTAAAAGACAAATACCATATGATCTCACCTTTAAGTAGAACCTAATCAACAAAACAAACAAGTAAGCAAAATATAACCAGAGACACTGAAATTAAGAACAAATGGACAGTAACCAGAAGGGAGGTGGGAGAGTGGGAGGGGATAATGGGGGATAAAGGGTGATGAGTTTTTAGGAACAACTATAAAGGACACAAGGACAAAACTGAGGGGGGCTGGAATCAGGGAAGGTACTCGAGGATGGCTGGGGTGGTGTGGACATGGAGGGAAAAGGCAGAAAACTGTATTTGAACACTAATAATTTTTTAAATGGGGGAAAATAACAAAAATTAAAAGTTCTATCAACAACAAAAAGAAAATCTATATTTCCTTTACATGTACCTGGTTTTGAGCACCAATATAATTTGCAGAATGACAAGTATATTTGAAGCTTCTGATTTAAGTAAAGCACTCTGTTATTCAGTATAACTGATATGCTTTGCTTTGTTGAAACACCACCCCAATCCTACAAGGTGTTTATTGACAATCATATTTTATGGGAAAAGAAATTAAGATTCCCAGAGGTTAATCAAGCATGTTTCAGGGTAATACACTCAGTTCACCTGTGGAGGATTCAAATCTAGGTGTTTCTAACTCCTCAGAGACCCCTGAGAACTATTGCAATGACAAGGGATAGACTTGAAGGTCTTACAGTTCTCCCTCTAACCCCACTTATTATTACAGTGATTATGATAAAATAAGGTTTCTGTCTTTTATCTAATAAAATTTCATTTTTATGGAACTTTTGTCTACTTGATAATGTACTTTAATTGTCATTTTCTCTGTTAGAATGCACCTTGTGAGAAGATAGAAACTGTTTCATTGTTGTTGTTCAAGGAATGGGTGTATGAATAGCAATTAAGAAAACTTGTATTTAGGTAAGAAGTACTTCCGTGTTTATTATTAACATAGAAGCTACTTAAGAAAGTTTAATACTTTTTTCTTCTCTCTCTTTTTGATTACTGTTCAAGTACAGTTGTCTCTATTTCCCCCCCAACACTCCCCCACATCCCAATGATCCCCACTTCCCAGCTCCTACCCTCAATTCTACCCATCTTTGGCTTTGTCCTTGTGTCCTTCATACATATTCCTTCACCACCCTTCCCACTTTTGCCCCATTATCCCCTCCCCCTCCCCTCTGGTTACTGTCAGTTTGTTCTTATTTCAATGTCTCTGGTTGTATTTTGCTTGCTTGTTTGTTTTGTTGATTATGGGTGAAATCATGAGGCATTTTTCTTTTATCACCTGGTTCATTTCACTTAGCATAATGCTCTCCAGTTCCATCCATGCTGCTGTGAAGGGTAGGAGCTCCTTCTTTCTCCCTGCTGTGTAGTATTCTATTGTGTAAATGTACCACTGTTTTTTGATCCATTAATTTATTGATGGGCACTTAGGTTGCTTCCAGTACTTGGCTATTATAAATTGTGTTGCTATGAATATTGGGGTGCATAAGTTCTTTTGGATTGGCATTTGGGGATCCATAGGGTATAATCCCAGCAATGGAGTTGCCAGGTCAGAAGGCTTAATACTTGATTTCCATTTCAAAACCAACGTTAGTGCTTTGGCCAATGTCTGCTCGGAAAAACTATGCTTCATTTATTGAATAAATAAAAATTTTCTTAATAATTTTTTATCTTTTATAATTAAATGACTTAATTAAATTCTATGCGATAAAATACATGAAAACATTATGATACAGGGAAGACAATATCAAATTTCCAGAAAGATGATGGTATACTTTGTTTTTTTCATTTTGCATTTCATAGAAAAGGGGAAAAAACAAACCAGCAGTATAGTAAACCTCCAACACTTGCACCTGTTATACAAGCAGAAAACTTGGATGTAGATGACACCAGTTTGAAGGTTAGTTACAAAGATGAGGAAACTCTCAAGGGGTACAGATGGAGAAAATTAAAGAGGTTCATGATGTTTGTATTAAATGATTACAAACATGACCAGACTCTTAACTTTCTCTCTTTGTGCATTTCTGCAACTGTGCCTTTAAGATTCGTTATCAGTATGTAGAATCGATATACCTACTCTTTAAATGTAAGTTAATCTGTGAATTGCAGCAGAAATGGCAGTATGTGAATTACAAACCGAGGCTTCAAAAGGCCTCTGAGCTTTCATTCACTATTTTATAATGCTGCCTCTACTTTGTGGACAAGTCAGGCTAAATGACTGAAAGAGGAAAGGTCACATGGATCAGTCAGCCTGGTGACCCAGCTGGAGATGTTCTCCCTCTCAGCCAACATTGTTACAGCCTTAGCAAATTCACTGCGTTACCATCAATGCGCATGTGCAACAAAGAACTGTTATGCTCTGATCTGAGTAGAAAACAATGACCCAGATGACCTGCAGAATAATAAGCAGATAAATATTATTGTTTTAATCCACTGAGTTTTGAAAAATGGTTTGTTACAGCATTATTATTGCCACCCGTAACTGATACAATTGTGCAATAGCACTGGAAGGTGTTATCTCCGTGTTCCAGCTCTTTCGCTAACAGATAGGGCGAATATAAATAAATGATTCAGCTTCTATTTCTTGGTTTTCAGAATGTCAAAAATTGAGGGAGGCTTTATTCTGATGACTCCTAGGGTGTCTTTGTTTTTATATTCTAAGGTTGTGAGAAATTAAGAAAGTAAAATTTTAGAATATTATCAATAAATTAAGTTTTTAAATAAAATACACTTTTACATTTAAAAATATTAATTTGAAGTCTACTTGCTTCTTTTCTAATGCACCATGTTTATAAATAAAAGTAATGCAAAATGAAAGCTTTCACTGGAAGATATTTTCCAACAAAAATATTAAAGACTCGAAAACATTCCCTGTCCAATGTGGCTCACTTGGTTAGAGCATGCTCCTGTAAACCCCAAGGAGGTGAGTTTGATCCTTGGACAGAGCACATACCTAGGCTATGGGTGGATTCCCAGTCAGGGTGCAAGGGAAAGTAACCAGTTGATGTTCTTCTCTCACACTGATGTTTCTCTCTCTTACTCCCCCTTCCTCTCTCTCTAAAAAACAGTGAAATAAAGGACCCTGAGGTGAGGATAAAAAAATAGATAAACAAATAATAGCAAATAAAAACAAATGAGCTGTTTGCTCAGCCATGGGGGAAAACGTTAAACTGAAACACTGTTTATGGATTTAAAAAAATGTAGTATCCAGCAAAATGATATCAAAATCCAAAAGATTGTATGAATATATTTGACATTCATAGATAAAAACAAATACATAGAATTATAAAAAATACTGGGCTTCTAAGAGAATAATGAGGAATTTTAATACATCTTTTAGGAAATAGCACATTAACACAATGTTTTCCCGGCTCCTGGGTATAAGGAACCCAGATCTCTTAAAGTAAGGAAATCATAGTGTGTGTTTGTCTGAGTCATTTATATTTTCAAAACAAAATCCACAATACCCTCCAAGGCTTAATACTAAGTAAAAGGGATAGACCTAGAACAATGTGACAAAAGTAATATTGATTTCCTTTCACTGGCTTTCGTTTGAGCTGTGGTTGACTAGCTAATTTAACTGATAAAATGACTCAGGGATAGAGATTACTGAGTGACTCCTTTATCCCTTTATGAAAAGATTTCACATTTTTACAAGACTCCCCTATGCCTTAATTCAAAAGAATAAACCTGTGGCAGAAATCAATGAGAATGAAATTTCAAGGTATGGTGTGGTTTATCATACCTGTTATAGGAACATCTACCTATATGCAGAAAATATTGAATAGAAACAAATAAAATTTCTTTCCCACTTTTATTATATTATGAATTGATTAAATGGCTTGTAAATTTTTTTTTTTCTGATTTTTGGCACTTTTTGAGGTCTTGAGAATTCCTAAGCCATTACTGAGCCATATAATTCTATGTGTTGTTTCCTGAAAGTAATGAACACCACTAAACTACCTTATTCTGTCTTCCCAATCAAGCTTTGTTCCTTTAATTCTTTTGCAAAAATTAAGAGTGCAACTATTTTATTTACTCCAGAGAGGTGTAAAGATATGTTTGTGCATACTCATATATAAGTGTATATGTTTTATATTTATACATTTTCATGTGTAAAGTTTAGAAAGTAACAGAAAAAATTTCCAACTTCCTTAAATAGCAAGGTCATCATATTTGAGGTCTGGAGATAGAGCAGACTTTAAACTCACATTGTGCACCTAGAATAAGTCTCACTTGATTGTGGTTTAAGTCAAGTTAGAGATAATAATCCAGAGTGCCCATATATAGTGATACAAGTGTTAAGCAGCATAGCTACTGATATGTAGGAATATACGTAACAATGATTTTACTGGGGTTTATACCTATTTAGCATGGGTATTCTACCTTAATTTTAAATCTAAGAAATGTAAGTTAATGGTTTAATAAAATATGAAATACAACTTTCATGAATATCTTTATAGAAAATCATAAGAAATTTAACCTGCTTAAAATATAGATCAGTTAGTATAATCATTAAGTTAAGTGTAATGATTTTTCTTTGAAGAATAGTCATGTCCGCCTGCCTCAAAATGTGAAGCAATTATACTTATATGTTGTCAATTTCCAAGTAAAAGCTCAGAAGCGTAGCTTTCTGAAGGATGGAAAGTATCAAGTATCGCTAGCATGTACTCAGAGAGGGAATGGATCCTGTGTGACTCAGTTATTGTCAATCACACATACTCTGTCCCAGTCTTGACAAATACTAATGGCTTAATCCTTGTATGTGTTCACACCAGCAAAAAATGAATGAAAAAACTGCAAAAATAAAAAAATACTGAAAAATAGGATGTGCTAAAGCATCAAAACAAAATTTATCTAGATGATTGAAGAAGCTGTCCTATAATTAGAGCCCTTATTTAATCAGAAAAAGAGGTAATTTGGCAAAGCGTCCAGTTTCTCAAATTACTCCCATAAATGTCACATAACAAAGTCATTTAAAATAAGAACTTTGATAAATTCTTAGTCTGGATAATATTTTGTGGCTTTATGTCACTACTACCTACATATTTACAGACTATGACAAAATAATAACAACCACATCCACAACCACAATGATAAACTGCCCTTAAAGAAACACAAGGGGCTTCCATGGAGGAGTAGGGGCACAGTTCAGGGGAGAATAAATCACGGGGACTACTTTATGGGGATCTTAGTTATTCCTATGCACATATGTGATAGAAAATCTGTTGGAATGGTACACATACTTGGTAAAATTACTTGCATAGTAATAGTGTTATCATGAGATAATCCAAATATTAAATTGAAATGCTTATATTTACCTATAGAAATAAAAGATATAATACCAATTAAATGTCTGCCTATATTACTGAATTAAGTTAAAGGATTTTGCCTTTTAAGGTGCTTATGTTATATACAGGGTGAGGCAAAAGTAGGTTTACAGTTGTTTGTATGGAAGATAATACAATAATTATTAAATAATAACAATTGTGTTCTGTGCATTCACAATTGTAAACCTACTTTTGCCAGACCCTGTTTGTCTAATTTATAATAATAATATTCCAAAAATTCAACATGACACTATATCAATATGGCTAGTACCATAGCTTGGTTTTCAAAATAACTTTTATATGACCATTCCACTTCAGGGACTAATGCAAACAATCATCGCTTGTCACCTGGTGTTGTTAAGTCTCCTCACTGACCTCACTGTTCGCGTCCCCTTCCTCCCACAGGCCCAGTTCTATGGTGAGCAGCACATGTTAGTAGTTTGGGACTGAGAAAACAAAACCAAACAATGCTCATGGGCACACACCTAAATGTGGAGATTGCTGGGGGTCAGGAAGTAGGTGGAAGATTGAAGAGGGTACACGAGGGTAAATGGTGATGGGAAAATACTTTTAAGTATAAAAATAATACAGTTTATGTCATTTCTGGGAGAAAAACTAATAATCAGTGGCTTCCTGCTTCACTTAGATTAAAGTCCAGACTTGTTGCCATGACCTACAAGGTCCTACATTGTTTCTATGTTTTGTCATACACATTTTATAGCATGTGTTACTACTTAATGTCTTTAACAACTTGAGATGCGATTTTTGTGTGTGGTGCACAGTGCACATCCACTGCTTTCTAAAGTGGAGGCATGTCTTACACCACTTAAACATCATTCTTTTTCTACAATGAAGGTACAAGTATCCTGTGTCACAAATCAAACAACCATATAGGCCTAGGTGTGTTCCTAGATGTTCTCTTTTATTCCATTGACTGATCTATCTACCCATGAACAAATAACACTGTATTTGTGTCTAAATCTCAAAAGTAATCTTTACATCTGATAAAGAAATTCTCTCAATCTTGTTCTTCCTCAAAATTATCTTGATTTTCTTGGTTAATTTTATATATAAATTAATTTAATTTAGAATATAGAATTGGTTGAATATTTTAAAATCTTAATAGAATTTTAATAAATCAACATAATTGAGAAGGATAAATATTCTTTTAATTTTAAAAAATTGACATTATTTTTATTGTGGCTTTTCCATTACGGGGTATCCTCAGTATACCCTCTTTGAACTTCACTCACATACGCTCCCTCCACCCCTGCAGTCACCACACTGTTGTGCTTGTGCATGAGTTCTTTCTCTTTTTTTCTTTTTTGCTTAATCAATCTCCCAGCCATGCCCCCAAGAGCCATCATCCTGCTTTCTCTCTATGATTCTGTCTCTATTTTGCTGTTAGTTCAGTTTGTTCATTAGATTCCACATACAGGTGAAATCATATGGTAATTGTCTCAATGGAATTTCAAATAGATTAAATTAAACAGGTAAATTTGGGAGTATAGACATCTTTTTTGAAAAAAATTACAGACAGGTAATAGTTCATAATTTATTTGCATCCTTTAAATATTTTTCATTAAAATTTGATTTTGTCATAATTAATACACATTTTAATGTATTCATTGCTATCACATACAATATTATTATGTAGTATTTACTGCTGGTATATGAAATTAAAATTGAATTTTGTATATGTTACATAAAGTAACAGTATTAAAATGTATTGCTTTTAATAAATTGTATTTACATTATATATTTTTCTATGTAAATATTTAAATCTTTTTTAATGTTAACATTTTAAATTTATTATTATTGTTTTGCTTCTTTTTTATTTTTTCCCACTTTTTAAAAATTTTATTGTTGTTCAAATACAGTTTTCTGCCTTTCCCCCTCTATCTCCCCACCCCCCCAGCTATCCTTACTTACCTTCCCTGATTCCATCCCTCCATGGTTTTGTCCTTGTGTCCTTTATAGTTCCTGAAAACCCTTCATCCTTTTTGCTCCATTATCCCCTCCCACCTCCCCTCTGGTTACTGACCGTTTGTTCTTAATATAATCAGTGTCTCTGGTTATATTTTACTTGCTTGTTTGTTTTGTTGATTAGATTCCACTTAAAGGTGAGACCATATGGTATTTGTCTTTCACCACCTGGCTCATTTCACTTAGCATAATGCTCTCCAATTCCATCCATTCTGTCACAAAACATAGGGACTCCTTCTTTCTTTCTGTTGTGTAGTATTCCATTGTGTAAATGTACCACTGTTTTTTGATCCACTCATTTACTGATGGGAACTTAGGTTGCTTCCAGCACTTGGCTATTGTAAATTGTGCTGCTATGAACACTGGGGTGAATAGGTTCTTTGGGGTTGGTGCTTCAGGGTTCTTAAGATATAATCTGAGCACTGGAATTGCCAGGTCAGAAGGCAGTTCCATTTTTAGTTTTCTGAGGAAATTCCATACTGTTATCCACAGTGGCTGCACCAGTCTGCAATCCCACCAACAGCACACTAGGGTTCCCTTTTCTCTTCAACCTCTCCAACACTTGTTGTGTGTTGCTTTGTTTATGATGGCCATTCTGACTGGTGTAAAGTGGTATCTCATTGTGCTTTTAATTTCCATCTTTCTGATGGCCAGTGATGCTGAGCATCTGTTCATATGTCTCAGGGTCCTTTGTATGCCCTCCTTGGAGAAGTGTCTGTTCAAGTCCTTTGCCCATTTTTTAATTGATTTTTTTTGTCTTCCTAGAGTGGAGTCATGTGAGTTCTTTATATATTTTGGGATCAAACCCTTGTCTGGGGTATCATTGGCAAATATGTTTTCCCATATGTTTAGTTCTCTTTTAATTTTAATTTTGTTTTCTTTAGCTGTGCAGAAGCTTTTTATTTTGATGAAGTCCCATTGGTTTATTCTTTTCTTTGTGTGTCTTGTTTTAGAGGACATATCAGTGAATTTATTGCTGCATAGAATATCTGAGATTTTCCTACCTGTGTTCTCCTGAAGGACTTTTATGGTGTCACAACTTATATAGAAGTCTTTTATTCACCTTGAATTTATTTTTGCGTGTGGTGTAAGTTGCTGATCAAGTTTCGGGGTTTTTTTTTGCATGTACCTGTCCAGCTCTCCTAATTCCATTTTTTGAAAAGTCTATTTTTATTCCATTTTATTCTGCTGCCCCCTTTGTCAAATACTAACTGACCACAGAGACTTGGGTTTATTTTGGGGCTCTCTGTTCTCTTCCATTGGTCCATGTGTCTATTCTTATGCCAGTACCAGGCTGTGTTGATTACAGTGGCCTTGTAATACAGTTTGATATCAGGCATTGTGATCCCTCCTACTTTGGTCTTCTTTCTCAAAACTGCTGGAGTTTTTTGGGATCATTTATGATTGCATATACATTTTTAAAATTTGTATTCCATATCTGTGAAATATGCCATTGGTATTTTGATAGTGATTGCATTTAATCTATAGATTGCTTTGAGTATTCTGTATGTTTTACTGATAATAATTATTCCAATCCGTAAACACTGTACATGCTTACATTTATTATTGCCTTCCTTAATTTCTTTCTTTAGTGTTCTGTGATTTTCTGAGTACAGTTCTTTTACTGCCTTGGTTAGATTTATTCCTAAGTACTTTATTTTTCTTGTTGCTCTAGTAAATGACATTTTCCCCTAGTTTCTGAT
The DNA here is from genome assembly GCF_014824575.4 of Sturnira hondurensis. Classification (NCBI taxonomy): domain Eukaryota; kingdom Metazoa; phylum Chordata; class Mammalia; order Chiroptera; family Phyllostomidae; genus Sturnira; species Sturnira hondurensis. The sequence goes on from NW_028082296.1 coordinate 603,979, forward strand.
ATTTCATTGTCAGTGTACAAAACTGACTTTGATTTCTTAATATTGACTTTGTATCCCAGCATTTTGCCAAATTTATTTATTAGGTTGAGTAGTTTTTGGTGGAGCCTATGAGAATTTCTGTGTACACTATCATGTCATCTTCAAACAGTGATAGTTTTACTTCCTTCTTTCCAATTTGGATGCTGTTTATTTCTTCTTTTTGTCTGAGCAATGTGGCTAGAACTTCCAATACTATGTTGAACATAGATGGTGAAAGTGGACATCTTTGTCTTGTTTGTAATTTAGGAGTGAGATTTCAGTTTTTGCTAATTAAGTATGATGTTGGCTACAGGTTTTTCATATGTGGCCTTTGCTATGTTGAGGTATACTCCCTGTACCCTTACTTTGCTGAGTCTTTTTTATCATAAATGAGTGCAGTACTATATCAAAAGCAATTTCAACATCTATTGATATGATCATGTGATTGTCCTGAGCCACCCAGCCATGGCAAAAATCTATCATAGTTTTATGGGAATTGCTTAAAACATTGTATTGTCTTTTCAGATAACAATACCAGAAAGTAACTTTTTCAAATATGTAAATAACATAGGAAATGAAAAGCTAAAGGGTTTGATTAAGATATAAATCTACAACTATTTCTATAACAATTAGATTAAAGCTTGTCTTATTATGAATCAAATTGAATAAATATGAATGTGTGCATGTGTAAGTATGTGTGTGTGTGAATGGTAATGTATTTTGATGATTTCTCCAAATATCTTCTAACTAGTAATGGATATTAGCAGTCTTTATTGCAATTTGAATATTTTTAGAATTTATGTAGCAGGTTTACTTTTTAGTTTACTGAGATGTGTAAGGACAATGTGCATTTCCTTCCTTTTGTTTTATAGCTTTTATTTAACCTCTTGTTACCTCTTTTGTTTAAGCCTCAGACCCTGGTGGCATTCTGACACCTGCAGGGTGAGGTGACGCTGCAGGTTCAGTCCAAAGGCCTGCAGACTGGAGACCCCGGAGAGCTGATGTTTCAGTTTGAGCTGGAAATCACATGTTGTAGAGAAAAAGGGAAAACCATCCTTGCAGATGAAGTCCACAGGCAGTTGGCTAGGGTAATTCTTTCTTGCCTGAGGGAGGCCAGTCTTTTTACCTATTCAGAGACTCAACTAATTGGGTGAGGCCCATTCACATTATGGAGAGCAATCTGCTTCATTCAAATGCACCTATTTAAATATAAATCTCACCTAAAACATTTGCACAGAAATATCAGAAATAATGTTTGACCAAATATTTGGGCACCTGTGGCCCAGCCAGACAGACATATAAATTAGCTGTCACAATAATTATCCTTGAGATTGAAATAAATTGCCAGTTGATGCAAACCCTAATTATTAATACTTACAGGCTTTACTTCATTGTAATTCAATAAGAGAACATAAGAAGTAACAAATGCCTTTCTTTCAAAAAATGAACATATTGTACATTCAGTGTTTAAAAATGTTAAAAACATAAATGAATAAATGGCAAAAGTAAAATCTTTTTATAGACGTCAGTACGTTTCCAGGAAAGTAGTCCTACTGAAAAGTGGCAGCTGAAGTCTACCCCTGTGGGAGTCATCTCTATTCTGTAAAGTGATCATTTATAAACATCTTCAAATAGATATTTCTTTATAAAATTAAACAATTAACCTTATTGTACAAAATCAACATCTTCATTATTAAATTTATTTTTAATTTTGTGTTTGAGCTTGGTGTTTTCCAATTTTAAAACATGTAAAAATAAAGTGATTTTGAAAGCTCTGGGGGAAGTTTTTCTTTTATTATGGAATACCCCACCAACTAACTTTTGGACAATCTAGATGATTTGCAAGTGAACTAGTCTCTAAATGTGTCTTTTGACACCATGAGGTACTGGCAAGAAACAGAAAGAGCAATATAAACACACTCCTGCCATCTCTTTTACCCATTTTAATGGTTGATTGCTGTAGAAGTGATTGAATTGAGCTGATATCAGGCTGTCAGCTAGGTTATGTGAAAAAGTGACATTCCATTTCTGGGCTTTGGGTACAACAAGTATGTAGAGGAAGTCAACCAAAATGTCTTTCCTTCAGCTTCTTTGAGGTTTATTTTTCCAAATATTCCACTGGGATATTGAGAGAATGTAGTGTTACTAAAATGCTGTATTATTTATTAACTATTAGGTGGTGCTTACTATGTTCTGGACACTTGTCTAAATACTTTTTATTTAATAACCTTTAATCCTCACAGTAAATCAATGAACTATTTATATTTTATTCCCATTTTGAAGACTAAATTAGATAAGGCACAGAAGGTTAATTAGTTTCCCAATGTCACTGTGTCAATAAGAGATGGAGTTATTATTCATATTCAAGCAGTCTGGCTGCTGAATCTTCCTTACTATTTCACTTTACTGATTCTACATCATAAGGTACCCATACAACATTATTGCTACCTGCTCATATTATTATATATCACAGAGCTTTTTAGTAAGGCATAAGATGAAAAGATACAAAAATCAATAAGATTATATACTGAAAAAGATATATGCTTACTCATATACATCAGGGAAATGAAACATAGTACCCCGGAGAAAAACTATGTCATACCCACTGTGAAACTAGCAAAATTTTAAAAACTGTAATATTATCAAGTGATAGGAAGGATGTGTCAAAACCATAATATTTATACACTTTTGGCAAGGTTATAAAATAGTTGCAAATCCTAAGAAAAACTAATTTTGCCTGCCTCTCACATTACATATGCATACACCCTCTGTATATGCCTTTGACTTTGGACACAGTAATCCCACCCCTCACTATTTGGTCTAAAGAAACTCTTGCACTTACTAAAATTATTTTCCAATTTTCCCCATCAAATTTCCAATTTAGTAAAATTCGGGATACTCCCAGATATACTTCTTTCTGAAACTTCCTGGTGGTATTTTCTGGAAGACTGATTGTGGTCTGTGTCCCTACTGTGACAGGAGGGCTGCTAATAGCTTTGTTATTTCCTGATGTTATGTTTGGACATCTAACTTGCTCTGCGGCAGAGAAGTATCTGGACCCTTATATTATGAGATGTTCTTTAACTCTAGGGTTCTGCTTGACACCAACAAAAATGCCAGCTTTCTAAACTCTGTTCATATTCTTTTAAAGATGTCTTCCTTTCACTTTTCATATAAGACAGCCTGTCTACAGTATCAAAAATAGCATGTTCTGTGGGAAAAGGGTGAATTTTTAAAAAATGGTTGGCAGAGAATACCTAATAATTTCAAGCAACATGCTCATTAATGAAAGCACTTTATAGATACTTAAAAAGTAACTTTTGTGTGGGAAGTCTTGAGCATTTACCAGTAACCCTATGATCTTTTACTGTGTTAGTATGAATTAAATGACAAAATTAAAATAAAGAATGAAAGATGTGGGTTTTTGCACATAACAAAATGGGAAATAAATGTCATACTTACTGGATTTTATTTTTAATCTACAACAGAAAAAATGTGGTGATGTTAGAGTAGAATGAAAGATCACATTATTTGGGGTCAGAGGATCCATCAGTTTCTGCTTTCAGGGTAAGGGCATTTCTGAGCCCAAAACATAAAGTGATATTAAAGAAACCAATCACATATGGTGTGCATATAGGCCAAATATATTGGGGAATTGGAAGTACTATACAGTGATATAAAAATGACCAAGTGAGAAAACAATTTATACTCTGAAGGAGTGTTTCCTTCTGATTCAGCACTTAAAATCTTTTGTTTTCCCTGGTATAGACTAGTAGTAAGACAGAACTTTAAAATACATGTTCCATAATTCATGGAAATTTGAAAGTTTGAATAAGTGGGCATAACATAGATTGATTTAATGATAACATGTAATATACATAATTCAAAAGTTTAATCTTTCATTACTTACTTTGAAATATAAAAAATACATGATGATAGAAGATAGAGTATGATAAAATACGCATGCTAACATTTAGGTAGTAGATGTGTGAGTTATCATCATGCATTTATTTTAACTTTTATGTAGATTTGCAAATTCCATTATAAAATGTTGAAGGGAAAAGGAGTTGGTAGCACTTATGAGGGTTGAAATTACCTTCGTCCTGAGTGGGATCCTGAAAGATGGCTTGCCAACAGAGAAAAGCCGGCAGAGCAGTCTGCTGACACATGGGGAGATCTTCCTTTCAGAGAGCGGGAAAAAGATAATAAAAGTTATGTGTGTCTCTTACATTCCTGATTGCCTGGAAAAGGTCACAGATATTTTAATTTCTCCTTAGGTATGTAATGAACACAGAAATTTTTTAGAGTTTAAGTTTATAAGTGAGCCTTTTGAATTTATAGGAATGTGGAAAACCCTTTAATGTAGAATTTTTGACTCAAGTTAAGGCTTTATGGTCATCAATTAATCTATATTCCATCTATTTTAAAAATCATTTGCCTATTTAAAAGATGCACATATTTTATGTTGTCATTTATTATTTTCTAAATCATTCTTGCAAATCACAACTGGGCATTTTTTTCTATAGCAGATAATTACACTAAGAGGCTCACTTACACTCTCTGTAAAATCATAAATGTAGTTACATATCCTGAAAGCAAAAGAAAGAAAGGGTTAGAAAAATAATCTGAATAAGCAGAGAAGAGAAGGAAGAATAAAGAAAGAAGGGAATCAGGAAAGGAGATAGGGAAAAAGAGAATAAAAGAATCTTAATGCTTTCTTAGCTTTTTGTGTTAGCAAATATTTCCCCTTAAATGTTTTTTATGAGTTGATTGTTTAGACATCAGACAAAATATAACTAGTTTTGGTAGTGGGTTAAGGGACCTGGTGCCTAGGTTATTCTTGCCTATCTCGGACTGTTCTGAACATTGACTCATGACACTCAATCTCTTTTTTTGTTTCCTTACATCTTGACTACTAAAGTATCAGTAACTCTTAAGACTACTCTCTTGGCAAACTCAGGACTTGGTTCTCTGCCCTGTTCTTGCAAGCCCAAGTTTGGTAAGTTTGACTAGGCCCACCTCCTTCATAATAATATGGATTCTCAGAAAGAGAGAAGATACGTGTTTCATCCTATCCCTGGCTTCAGCACTTGACCCTGTAGTTTTTGTTATAAAAACACTTCACGTATCACCAAGGCAATACTATTGAAGCTGCACAGTTTTTCCTTCTTTCCTCTTTTAGATTGTTGTTCAAGTACATTTGTCTCCATTTCTCCCCCTACTCTCCCCCGCCCCACCCACCCCCACCTCCCACCCTCAGTCCTATTGCCCTTTGGCTTTGTCCCTGTGTCCTTTATACATGTTCTTTTATGACCCTTCCCCTCTTTCCCCCCATTATCTCCCTTTCCCCTCTGGTTACTTCCAATTTGTTCTTTATTTCAATGTCTCTGGCCTGTTGAAATGTCTCAATGTCCATTTCAATATTTTTTCATTTATTTGTTTGTTAGGTTCCACTTATAGGTGAGATCATATGGCATTTGTGTTTCACTGCCTGACTTATTTCACTTAGCATAATACTCTCCAGTTCCATCCATGCTCTCGTGAAGGGTAAAAGCTCCTTTCTTTCTGCTGCATAGTATTCCATCATTCAAATGTACCACAGTTTTTTGATGCACTCATTTACTGATGAGCATTTAGGTTTCTTCCAGCACTTGGCTATTGTAAATTGTGCTGCTACAAACAGAGAGGTGCATATGTTCTTTTGAATAGGAGTTTCAGGGTTCTTAGGGTTTAATCCCAGCAGTAGAATTGCTGATCAAAGTTTTTTAACTCTCAGTCACCATTTCTATATAAGTATGGTATCATGTCTATGCCATACTGCATACAGAGACCCGAGGGACTGACAAATACACTGTACTTTTTCATGAACTACTCCATGATGTCTTTTTTCCAGAATCTGAAATGAGAATGGCACATGGCCATCTGTTTTCAGTTTTCCATGCTACCTGAGGTTTCCATCCTCTCAGTAGTTCCCATTTTTCTTTTTTTCCTAAAAAGGAAACACTTAGAAGTAAAAAGTGATGAATGTCTGATATAAACGTAAACAGCTGTCCAAAACTATTTATTCCCTCACAAGCAAAGGAAACTTTATTTTTGTTTCCAAGCAGAGTCTATGGACCCTATTCCATTGTTATAGAGAATCAAGGTTGGTTTATTCACTTACTTATTTATTTTAGTATACAAAAACTACAAACCATAAAAATAATTGAAGGAAGTATATCCATAAATTTTACAAAATAGTAATACTACTGCTTACTTATACTATGTGCCATGGTTTATAAAAATAAAAGCAAATAATTTAGAGACATCCATTTGCAAAACTAATATGTGCCAATCTTATCTATTTTCTTCATATTTATGTAAGGGTATAGAATGAAAAACATGTTAATGTAAATTTTCAATAAATGTGTATACTGACTCAAAATTCAGTAACTCAATGTGCTATTCATATGGTGCTGACAAAATTCAATGTCCAACTTATGAAGTCCAGTATAAAGTTTTGGTCATTGCTTTCTTACCAATGAATATGATGTACTTTGCATTTAAATATCAACTTACTAACATTGCTCAAATGCCTTCTCTATTAGAAATTTACTTGCTAGTGATAAGGAAAATGGGCATGTGTTATTCAAAAGATGGCTACCAAAACATTTGTATCATTTCTATTCTTGATGGCCAAAACTGGAAATTACTCAAATGTAGATGAGTGATTTAAAAAAAGAAGGGGTATATGACATATTGATGAACTTCAGATATAATGTTTAGAGAAAGAAAAAAAGTATGTGCTATGAGATTCTATTTGTATGAAGTTCAAAACAGATAAAATTAATGGGAAACATTAATGGGGTCATGGGAAACAACATGCATGTTTTTCTGATATGCCAAGGAAGGACACTAACAAGCTTTTTAGGGGTGCTAGGCATGTTCCATACATATCTTGAGAGGTAGTAGTTACATTGGATATACACATATAAAAATCCTGCAAAGTAAATACTTACAGATTAATGAATTTTGTATTTTGTCCACTTAACTATATTGTTTATATCTTTGCTCTCCAAAAAAGAAAAATGTATTACTAATAAGCATTAAGCTGGTGTGTTTTTCTGAGAGAAAGGTAAGCTACAAGAGATTTCAGAACAAAATAGTAACCATTTTCTGTAAAGGGTCAATCAGCATTTACAGCACAGCTGTATGTGTATGTGAATTTATTGTTACCTTCTCTTTCCCTTTAGAGGTCACTTACGCTAGAAGGACTGACATGTAAGGCAAAATAGCTGAGTGTTTTGAAAAGTTCTTGATAGCAGAGTACAAAAAAATTCTTGATAGCAGAATACGAAATTTCAGGGTTTGGGGGGTTAGTGGACCTTTAGTCAAGAGTGTCGCTATTTTCGTGTTCCAGCTACGTGAGCTTGAGCACAACTTTCATCCTTGCTAAGTGTATTTACTTACATTCAATGAGTGAAATTGAATACATATAATGTCTAATGCACAGGGTTGTTTGCATTAGACATTGCATTTAGACATCTAAAAAGAATAATAGATTAAATGATGAGAATAGACCAAATGATAAAAATACATTATTTAATATATAATCAGTTCTGTATTCTTTGTTAAATGTAAATCCTATATATTTTCAGAGGGGAGTGAAGTGGTGAGGATAAGTGGATGTGAATGTGGGGGTGAGGGTAGATGAAAAATTAGACTAAATCTCTGCTCTTTGCTCATTTGGAATTAATTAGTCATGGTGAATCCAGGACACACATGTCTGTAACTAAATATAGAGAGAAACAATGGAAGTGCATCTGTCCTTTGGGCCTCAAGAAAAGATCATCTAAGGGACAAATGCATGTGAGGAAGTCTTTTTAATATAATAGATGTTTACACAGGTACATTATGTAAATTGTACCTATATAGAAATGTGCAACATGTCTGAAAAACATTCAGTTAATTCAAATTTATCATATATTTTTGTACATAATGAATGGTAAAGTGGAATGTGTATAGTTAATAGGCATGTTTAAAATAATGAGAATTTCATGGTATGCCATTGGAAAAATAGGTTTATACTTAGTTTGCAAATGAAGTAACAAGTATTATAATTTCCTCTTCACTGTACAGTTTATTCTGAGGATATTACAAATATAGTGAATATTAATATCAGCCACAGTGATGCTTGTAGGTAAATCCAAAACAATCATTTTTTAATTAATAAGAATATAAACAATTGTTTTTTTAAAAAGGCAAGAAACACATGTCTTTCTTCTAAAATAGATTTCTTTATTTTCTTTTTTTAAAGATTTTATTTATTTATCTTAGAAAGGAAGGGAAGGAGAGGGAGAGAGAGAGAGAGAGAAATATCAATGTATGGTTGCCTCTCACACATCCCCCACCGGGAACCAGACACTGGCCTGCAACCCAGGCATGTGCCCTGACTGGGAACCGAACTGCGATCGTGTGGTTCACAGGCCCACGCTCAATCCACTGAGCTACACCAACCAGGGCGATTTCTTTATTTTCTAACCAGGTCAATGAACAGTCTCTGGATAGGCCCTGAGCTGATGGCACAGGCTGAATGTACTTTGTGTTGTTCCCAAATTCACATGTTGAAACTTAATCCCCAGTGTAATGGTATCTGCACATGGAAACTTTGGGACGATTTTGTCATGACAGTAGAGCCCTCATACATGGGATTTGTACCATTATGGAAGAGAACACATAAATCTCCATTGTCCCTTGTGCCTTGTAATACATGCCATGAGTACACAGGGGAAGGTGGCCATCTATGAATCAGGAAGTGGAGCCTTCCAGACCCGCATGTCTTGGAGTCTTGACCTTCGATGCCCCAGCCTTCAGGACTGGGAGAAATACAGTTTTGTGGTTTAAGCCACTCATAAGTCTATGATATCTTATTATATCAGCCTGAAAAAACTAAGACAACTGCTAAAACTGCCTTGACCCTCCTTTAGAATCTCTTGTATTTATTCTCAAATTTCTCGATGGATCATATTCAGCAATGAAATTAATGGGACTAAAGACTTCTAGATTTGTATACACAGTGGAGAAAAAGTAGGTTTACAGTTGTGAGTATATGAAACAGAGGTTTTTCTTGTATTAATATTTATTAATTATTGCGCTATTTTCTATACAAAAATTGTAAACCTACTTTTGCCCCACCCTCCACTGAGATAGTACACTGCTTTAGCTCTGGATTCCCTATGATGTTATCAGCATCTTAACTCAGCAGCTGAGGCTCTACTGAGTGTAAAGAGACTCTGCTCTCTCTGATCTGCTTTTTTCACTCTTGCCTTGATTTCTGCCCTATCATCATTCTCCCTTCTCTTCAACACCAACCCCTTTCATCCACACAAACACGTGCACACACATTTTGACAAGAGGTGGTAAAACGGTCACTGCCGTGTGCTTGATATATCTAAAACAGTTTAGTATTAAAAGATACATTTACCCTTTTTCTTTAGAATCAACATTTTACTTTCTGACAAATTGTCATTGCTTTCCTCCAAGTTCAAAGTACTCTATGAAAATAATAGCTTATGGAAGAAACGCTGTGGCCATTCCGGAACTTCGCTTTAAAAGTATGAATAGCGAGGCTGAGTGGTACGATTCCTGATGAGCATCTCTCTCCTATTTAAAATCAGTCACAGCAGCTCATTTTCCTTCTTACAGAGACTGAAAATATATTGCAAAACACCTTCAAAACAAGTGATTTTAAAAGCCTTATTAACACGGAAACAGGTTACTTCTAAGAAAAAGAGGCTTGAATATTTGATGAGGATGATAATGTTATTATTCCTTAATCTAGCTTATAATTTCTCCATAAGTGGATCTAAGTTTTGTGAGCCTTAAAGCCTACAAATATTGTGGGGTCCTCTATTAGAAGACAAAATTATAAATACAAAATTAGGCACATGGCCTCAGAAGGGCCAGTAAAAGTAAGAGATCCTGAAAATTTTGTTGTTACCTTTGGGACCATTTTACTTCTGAATGTGGGCAACTTATTTCTGACTGTACACACAATTGTGCTAAGGTTTTCTTAGATTTCCTCTGATCAAAAAATTTTGAGTAACACTAGACACTAATAGTACACCCTAGTTTTTTAAATATAGGTTTTCTAATCACTAAGAATTTGCATCTAATATTTCTAAGACAAAAGATGGCGTTTACTCACTATGTATCTTAGTCTTATATGTATCAGTGTTTTTACCCTAATTTCTTTGTATTTTAAAAAATACCTTTTTTTACAAATTTCAAAAAACACATAGTATATTTCCTTCCAGGTAACTTTTTATTTATTTCTCTTAGTTGTGTATGAACTCTGCTCATTATCATTTTTATTGAAAACCATCTTACATTTTGCTTTTCTATTTTAATACGCAGCATATTCAATTTATTTGTTCAATTTTAAGACATGTGACCTTTTGACCTTATATAAAAGCAAGATTCCTTGCTTAGAGTGATTATTTGGCTACAGTACACAAAACAGTAGGAGAGGAAAAATATTTACTTTTAGTTGGTTTTAAAGTTTTGTTTACTTGCTTGTCTATATCATCTATGCTCATAAATGTCTTTGTTCTTTGTCTGAATATTACATTGAATCATCCTCAGGCTTTTGTCTAAAATTGCCACTGAACTGAGCTTCTCTTCTTGTCTGTATTTCAATAATTCATTCCAAATTTTTAGAAGAGAGGACTTAGCTAGCTTTCTTGGCTTTTTAGTTTTTGATAGACAAGCAGTTCTTTTTTGTTTTGTTTTGGGTTTTGGTTTCCTTGCATTATCCCAAGTTATTCAAAAGACAGTTCAAAAAGTCTCACAGCCAGAAGTACAGGTAGTCACTCAATTATAAGATACCAAGAAAATCTGATGAGCCTATTATCATGAATGTTTTAAATTCCCAGTGAAATAATGATTGCAACAGAGTTCATAAAAATAGCTGTCTTAAGACTGTGACTTGAAAGTCTCCATGTGATTTTTGATTTACATATATTTAAAAATATGTGAAGTATAGCCATGAAAATCTTAGTAAGAATTGATCCCTTAATGTGCGTGTGTGTGTGTGTGTGTGTGTGTGTATCCCCTGGAAATATAACATTTTTTTAAGGTTGAGTCTATTTCTTTTTTTCAGTAATTTGTTTTACCAGTTTATTATTTTATGTGTGTATGTGTGCATTTATTTATTTTTAAAACTTTGTTTTTTTATTTTTACTCTACATTATCATTTTTATTGTATTTTTCCATTACCATCTTTCCCACTATACATTCTTCCACCTCCACCCTCCTGCATATGTCTGCAATCACCACACTGTTGTACCTCTCCATGAGTTCTTTTACTTTTAGTTTTGCTCAAGCAACATTTTTTTTTTTTTTATTTAAATATATTTTATTGATTATACCATTACAGTTGTTCTATTCCCCCCTTCAAGCAACATTTTTTTATAGTTGTGGACACGACACAGATGTCTCCCATTTTTACCCCCAGGCCCCCACCTATTTTTGAGATGAATGTGGTATTTTGTATTTTTATAACCCCGAACAATATCATTACCTGTACCACAATGACAATATTTAATAAAGGTTAGATAACTTTTTTTGATAAATGGCAAATTACAATGATTGTATTTCAATTTAATTTAATATAATGAAATTAATAGAATTAAAACTTATTTCACTGAATTAGCTGATAGAGCCCCTATAATGCAAATTCTCTATAATCATGGAGATTGCTACATTTTGAGGATATAACACATAAATCAAAACTAAAACAGAAGTTTAATGAATATTTTATAGAGACTTCAAAAGTATACATTTTAGCCGTGGCTGGTGTAGCTCAGTGGATTGAGCATGGGCCTGCGAACCACACGATTGCGGTTCAATTCCCAGTCAGGGTACGTGCCTGGGTTGCAAGCCAGTTCCCAGCAGGGGACTCATAAGAGGCAACCATACATTAATATTTCTCATTCTCTCTCCTTCCCTTCCCCTCTAAAGATAAATAAATTTAAAAAAAAATTTTAAAGTATACATTTTAAATCACTTGCTACACAATGTGTTAAATTGCTAAAAATACAAGTGATTACTCAAAGGTACCAAAGCAACAAAATTTCTAAATAATCTGTGTTAAAACATGAAAAATTGTCTCATATTAAAACTGATTTTTGATTCATGCACATAGATCACTATTTTCATTTTATTTTAATTGAGATAAAATTGACATTTAACATTGTGAAAATTTAAGGTATACATCATGCTAATTTGATAGATTTATATATTGCAATATGATTACCACTGTAGTGTTAACGCCTGCATGAGCTCACGTAATTATCATTTCATTTTTTAATTTTGATTTCACCTTGATTTATTTATTTTTCACTATCCTTATTCCCCCCCACTCATGCAACCACCATACTGTTGTCCACGAGTCCCTTTTTCCTTTTTATTTCATCCCTCAACTCCTCTATCCTCTAATCTCTCCTCTCCACCAGCTGCCATCTGCTCTCCATCTATGAATCAGTCTCTATTTTGCTTGTTAGTTCAGTTTTTCACTAGATTGCACATATGAGCGAAATCAAATAGTATTTGTCTTTCTCTGACAGGTTTATTTCACTTAGCATAATGTTCTCCAGATCCATTCATAATGCCACAAAGGATGAAATTTTCTTCTTTTTTATGGCCAAATAAAATTTCAATGTGTAGATCCCATAGTTGTTTTATCCACTCATTTACTGATGGACACTTGGGCTGCTTCCATATCTTGGTGATTGTAAATAACACTGCAATTAACACAGGAGTGCTTATGTTCTTTCAAATTAGTGCTTTGGGTTCTTTCAAATATATTCCCAGAAGGGGGATCTCTGGGTCAAAAAAGCAGATTCATTTTAATTTTTTGTTATCTCTATACTGCTTTCCTTAGTGACTATACCAGACTTCATTCCCATCAACAGTACAAAAGGCTTCCCCTTTTTCCCCATCCTGGCCAGCACTTGTTTGTTAATTTATTAATAATAGTCATTCTTACAGATGTGAGATAATATCTCACTATGGTCTTAATTTGCATTTCTCTGATTATTAGTTACATTGAATATCTTTGCATGTCTATTGGCCATCTGTATGTTCTCTTTGGATAAGTGTCTATTCAGATATTTTTCCCATTGTTTTAAAGATTTTATTTATCTTTAGAGGGGAAGGGAAGGAGAGGAGAGAAATATCAATGTATGGTTGCCTCTCATACATCCCACGTTGGGACCTGGCCTGCAGCCCAGGCATGTGCCCTGACTGGGAATCGAACTGCAATCCTGTGGTTCACAGGCCTGCGCTCAATCCACTGAGTTACACCAGCCAGGGCACCATTTTTTTAATTGGGTTGTTTGGGGTATTTTGGTGTTGAATTTCATAAATATTTTATAAATTTTGGATATTAACTTCTTATCATCATACTGGTGAATACATTTTCCCATTTTGTGGATTGTCTTTTTATATTCTTGAGGATATCCTTTACTATGCAAAAAACATTTTAGTTCAATGTAGTCCCATTTGTTTCCTTTTGTTCCTCTTGCTGGGGAGATATATCTGGTTAAAAACTATTGAGAACAATATGTGAAATTTTACTGCCTATACTTTTCCCTAGGATTTTTATCGTTTCTGGTCTAACATTTAAGTCTTTGATCCATTTTGAATTTACTTTTGTGAGTGCTGTAAGAAGTTCTAGTTTCAAGTTTTTGCACATATCGGTCCAATTTTCTCAACACCGTTTATTGAGTAAACTATCTTTATCCCATTGTGTGTTTCCTTCCTCTGTCAAATATTAATTGACTATAAAGGTGTGGATTTATTTCTTGGGTTCTCTATTCTGTTCCACTGATCTATGTGTTTGTTTTTATTCTAGTACCATGATGTTTTCATTCCTATGGCCTTGTAGTACAGTTTGTTATTAGGTAGCATGATTCTTCAAACTTTGCTTTTCTTTCTCAAGAACATTGTTGCTATGTGGGCCTTTTGTGCTTCCATATAAATTTTGGACAGTAACTGAGAAGGGTGGAAACGGGAGGGAGGGGGGAGCACAGGGGGTGGAATAGGATGGGAGTAATAGACAGAAAACTGTACTTGAAAAATAATTAAATAAATTTAAAAAATACTTAAAAAATTTGGAAGTTTTTCTTTTATTTCTGTAAAATACATCACTTGTATTGATATGAATTGATATGAATCTTGATATGAATTGCACTGAATCTATAGATTGCTTTCAATAGCATGGACATTTTAATGATGTTACCTCTTCCTATCCAGGAACATGGTATGTGCTTCCACTTATTGGTATCTTCTCCAATTTCTGTCTTCAGCATCTTATAATTTTCCAAGAATACATCTTTTACATCTTTGGTTAGGTTTATTCCTAGGCATGTTATTATTTTTATGCAATTATGAATGGGATTGTTTTCTTAATTTCCTTTTCTGTCAGTTGATTATTAGCACATAAGAATACAAGTGATTTCTGGATATTAAAGTATCTGGCTACTTTACTGAATTCATTTTTAGATCTAGTAGTTTCTTGGTGGAATTTTTGGGGTTCTATCTGTACAGTGTTATGTCATCTACAAATAAAGTTTTACTTCTTCATTTCCAATTTGAATGGCTTTTATTTCTTCCTCTTGTCTGATTGCTATGTCTAGGACTTCCAGTACTATATTGAATAAGAGAGGTAAACAAAGATACTGCTATCTTATTTCTGATCTTAAGGAGAATGTTTTTAGATTTCACTTATGGTGTATGATGCTGGCAGTGGGTTTGTCATATATGGCATTTATTTTGTTCGGTATTTCCCCTCTACTCCCACTTTATCATGACAGTTTTGATGATAAGTAGATACTGGATTTTATCAAAAGCTTTACTTACATCTATTGATAAGATCATGTGGTTTTCATCCTTCATTTTATTTATATGTTCAATCTCATTTATTGATTTGCAAATGTTATATTAAGTTTGCATTCCCAAAATAATTCCTACTTGACCATAGTGTATGATCTTTTTGATTCATTGTTTCATTCAGTTTTCTAATACTTTGTTGAGGATTTTATTACATATACTCATCATGGATTTTGGCCTATAATTTTCTTTCATCGTAGTATTTTTATCTGGTTTCAGTAGTAAGATAATGGCTTCATAGCATGAATTTGGGGAGCCTTCCCTCCTCTTGAATTTTATAAAATAGTTTGAGAAGGAGAGGTAATAGCTCTTCTTGGAATTTTTGCTTAAATTCACCTGTGAAGCAATCTGGTCCAGGGCTTTTGTTTCTTGCGAGTTTCTTGATTACTGCTTCAATTTCATTAGGTATAATCTATCTATTTAGATTATCTGATTCTTCCTGATTTATTTTTGGAAGATTGTATGGTTCTAGGGAATTTATCCATTTTGTTCAGGTTGTCCAGTTAGTTGGCTTATAATTGTTCATAGTCTTTTCTTACAGTCCTTTGTATGCCTTTGGTGTCAGTTGTTATTCCTCCTCTTTCATTTCTGATTTTATTTATTTGGGTCCTTTCACTTTTTTCTTCATGAGTCTGGTTAAACATTTGTCAATCTTGCATATCTTTTTAAAGAACTAGTTCTTGAATTCACTTATCTTTTGTATTATTTTTTAAGACTCTGTTTCAGTTATTTCTGCTCTAATCTTTATTATTTCCTTCATCCTACTGACTTTGGCTTTGTTTGTTCTTTTGTTCTTTGCTCTTTTTTAAAGTTCCTTGAAGTGTGAACTTATATCATTTATTTGAGCTTTTTCTTGTTTTCTGACATAGGCCTCTAATGCTATGAATTTCTCCCAGGATTTCTTTTCCAGTGTCCCCCAGATTTTGGGTTGTGGTGTCCTCATGACCATTGGTTTCAAGGTACCTTTTGATTTTTTTCTTGATTTTCTTGTCAACCAACTCATTGTTTAATAACATGTTATTTACTTCCAGGTTTGTGTGTTTTCCAGTGTCCTTCTTATAATTGGTTTCTAGTTTCATAATATTGTGGTCAGAGAAGATGCTTGATATGATTTCAATCTTCTTAAATTTATTGAGACTTGTTTTGTGTCCTAACCTGTGGTCTAGCCTGGAAAATGTTCCCTCTACACTTGAAAAGTATGTATATTTTTTCTGCATTGGGGTGCAATGCTTTGATAATATCAATTTAATACATTTGATGTAGTGTGTCTTTTAAGGCTGCTGTCTCTTTGTTGATTTTCTGCCTGGAAGAACTATCCATTGAAGTCAATGGGATGTTAAAATACCCAGCTGTGACTCTATTTCGCTTGATCCTTTATTTCCATCAAAATTTGCTTTACATATTTAGATGCCCCTATGTCTGTCTATAAATGTTTACTAGGGTTATATCCTCTTGTTGGATTGTTCCATTTATCATTATGTAGTGTTATTCTACGTCTTTTACGATAGCCTTGGTTTTAAAGTCTATTTTGTCAGATATAAATACTGCTAACCTAGATTTATTTTATTTTCCATTTGCATTTTATCTTGGAGGCAACATATATGTGGGTCTTGTTTTCTTATCCATACACTTAGTTATTCTGGATGATTTTTCTACAATTTAATTGTAATTTGATATTGGTTCTAGGAGGAGGTTAGTGTAGCTTCCATTTACTCCTTCACTATCTTTGATCTCCAAGGAATATTTAAATAATCACTATTTCATTTTTGTAATGGGAATATTTAAGATCTAGTCCCTGCAACTGTAAAGTATGTGATACAGTGTTGTGAAGTGAATCATGATGATGCACATTAGATCCCCAGAACTTATTTTTCCTCTAACTACAAGTTTGTACACATTGATCCACACTACACAATTCTTCCATCCCCAAGACTCTGGTAAACACCATTCTACTTTGTTTCACAAGGGGTGGATTTTAGATTCCACACAAAAAATTATGCAAAAGAAAAAGGCATCATTATGCCATAGTAGTTTATATTGTTATATATAATTATACAAAAATAAAATAGATTTGTTTAGATCATTTTTTATTATTTGAACTTATTTTTACTATGAACTTTTGATTTTTCTTGAAAAACTTTGATCCAGCAATTCCACTGCTGGGATTATACCCTAAGAGCCATGAAATACCAACTCAAAAGAACCTATGCACCCCAGGGCTCATAGCAACACTATTTACAATAACCTAGTGCTGGAAGCAACCCAAATAACCCTCAGTAAATGAATGGATCAAAAAACTGTGGTGCATTTACACAGTGGAATTTTATGCAGAAGAAAGAAAGAAGGAGCTCCTACCCTTCACAGCAGCACTGGAGATTATGCTGAATGAAATAAGCCAGGCAGTGAAAAATAAATACCATATGATCTCACCTATGAGTGGAACCTAATCAACAAAACAAACAAGCAAGCAAAATATAACCAGACATTGAAATAAAGAACAAACTGACCGTAACCAGAGGGGTGGGGGAGGGATATAATGGGGGAAAGAAGGGAAAGGGTCCTGAAGGAACATGTATAAAGGACCCATGGACAAAGCCGAAAGGAGGACAGATTGAGGATTGGAGGGTGGATGGGTGGGGTAGGGGAAAGTGGTGGTGAGAAAATGGAGACAACTGTATTTGAATAACAATAAAAATAAAGAACAAATATTAAAATATTGTTTCAAGTAACAGTAAATGTCCATGCCAAAATCTATTCAAATTACGGTTATAGGCATATGCCCTTCAGATGCTCTGAAAAGTAATATTAATTCAAGCCACTTTTCTCATGCTTTGGCCTCTAATTTTAACTTTAAAAAAACTTAAAGATTTTATTTATTTACTTTTTAGAGAGGGAAAAGAAGAAAAAGAGGGAGAGAAACATCAATGTGTGGTTGCTTCTCACAGATTTTTTACTGGGGACTTAGCCTGCAACCCAGGCATATATCCTAGACTGGGAATCCAACCAGCAACCCTTCAGTTCATAAGTGGGCACTCAATCCACTGAGCCACACTAGGTAAGGCTTACCTTTAAATTTTGTAGCAATATTTCTCATGATCAGTGACAGAAAGGTATCAAAATCAATAAATCTTTGTTTTTAAAGTATATTTCATCGATTATGCTATTACAGTTGTCCCATTCTTTTCTCTCCTTTGTCCTCTTTCATGCTGCACCCCCTACCCTCTAGCATTTCCACTCCCCACCTTAGTTCATGTCCATGAGTTATACATATAAATTTTTTAGTTTCTCCATTTTCTACACTATTCTTAATCTCCCTCTGTATATTTTGTGCCTACCAATTATGCTTCTTATTCCTTGTACCTTTTCCTCACATTGTCCCCCTTCCCTCCCCAACGATAACCCTCCATGTGATGGCCATTTCTGTGATTCTATTCTTGTTGTAGTTGTTTGCTTAGTCTTTTTTTTTTAGATTCAGTTATGGATAGTTGTAAATTTGTTGTAATTTTACTGTTCAGTTTTGATTTTTCTCTTTCTTAGATAAATCCCTTTAACATTTCAGGTAATAAGGGTTTGGTGACCCTTAACTTGGCCTTAACTTGACCCTTAACTTGGTGACTCCTTTAACTTGACCTTATCTGGGAAGCACTTTATCTACCCTTCTATTCTAAGTGATAATTTTGCTGGATAGAGTAATCTTGGATGTAGGTCCTTGCCTTTCATGACTTGGAATACTTCTTTCCAGCCCCTTCTTGTCCGCAAGATTTCTTTTGAGAAATCAGCTGATTGTCTTATGGGAACTCCTTTGTAGGTGACTCTGTTTTGTCTTCCTACTTTTAAGATTCTCTTCTTATTTTTAATCTTGGGTAATGTAATTATGTTGTGCCTTGGTGTATTTCAGTCTTGTTTGGGACTCTCTGTGTGTCTTGGACTTGCATGTTTAGCCCCTTCACCAGATTAGGAAAGATTTCCTTCATTATATGTTCAAATAAGTTTTTAATTTCTTGGTCTTCCTCTTCTCCTTCCGGCACCTTTATGATTCAGACATTGGAATGTTTAAAGCTGTCCCAGAGGTTCCTTAGTCTCTCCACGTTTTCTTGAATTCTTGTTTCTTCATTCTGTTCCAGTTGGATGTTCATTTCTTCCTTTTTTTCTCAAATCATTGATTTGAGTCCTGGTTTCCTTCCCTTCCCTGTTGGTTTCCTGTATATTTTCCTTCATTTCACTTTTTATAACCTTCATTTCTTCCTTTATTTTTCAACCATACTCAATCATTTCTGTAAGCATCCTGATTATCAGTGTTTTGAACTCTGCATCTGATAGGTTGTCTATCTCCTCATCATTTAGTTCTTTTTCTTGACTTTTGATCTGTTCTTTCATTTGGGCCATATTTCTTTGTCTTGGTGTACCTGTTATTTATAAGGGGCAGAGCATTAAGTATTTGCTAGGGTGGAGCAACCCACTTTGCTATGTTGTGGTGCTGTATGTGGGAAAGTGGTTAGAGAGGTCATAGTGCCACTTGCTAGCTTGCTAGGCTCTTGCCCCACTTTCTGTCACTTCTTCCACTACCCAGAAGATGATTGTGTCCTTTTAGGTGGGCTTGTGTACTTCTCCAGTGGGTGGGCTTGTATAATTTCTAGGGTCCTGTTGCCTACCCAGCTAACTCTCCTGTGGGGATGGGAGTTTCTCCTGCCACCACAACCCCCACAGTCAGAGATTTTGAGGCTTCAGTTTTCCATGCTAGAACCCTGAGTTGTGCAGTCTGTCTTGAGCTCTAGTTGTTTCTCCTGACTTATCCTGGGATATCCTGGTCCAACAGCTGCCTCCTTGTCACATGGCTTCTCCATCCCAGCTTCCTCTCCCTGCACCACCTATCAGACTGGATGAATGTTTTTTCTTTAACTCCTTGGTTGTTGGACTTCCATACAGTTTGATTTTTCTGCCAGTTCTTGTTGTTTTTATTTTTAAATTGATCGTTTCTCTTTTTTTGGTTGTGCAAGGAAGCAAAACATCTATGTATGCCTCCATCTTGGCTGTAACTATCAACCATACATCTTGAAAAAGATACTGTATTACTTAGGGAAGGGGTGTCAAACTCATTTGCACTGGGGGCCATCGGCCTCTCAGTTGCCTTCAAAGGGCCAAAATAATTTAAGGACTATATAAATGTGACTACTCTTCAACTGTTAGGGAGTTGAAATTACATTCAGCCCTTCGAAGGCAACCATGAGGTTGGTGTGGCCCCTGGTGAAAATGTTTGACACTCCTGACTTAGAGGCTTTGATAACTCAGAAGAACAATGTTTTTTGGACTAAGTTTATAAATGTGCATATAAAACATGACTTTTGACCAATATACTTTGTTATGATTTATTCTTGACCATAGTTATGTGTACCAAAAAGAGAAACAGAAGTCTAATTAAAGACAGAATTGCCTTTTGTAGCCAAGACAAATTCACAGAGTAACACTTTGTCCTTCTTCCTGTTTTATCAGTCCAAGGAAGCTGAGCCAACACTAGTCACATTCTGTCATCCAGTGCAGTGATTGCAATAAAGCTGAAAACCTCACCATGATTAGATGCTGTGGGGGTTTTTTTGTGTGTGTGTGGTGGTGGGGGGCAATGTTATTATCCACTGACCCTGAAAGAAATGGCATAGAATGAAGAGCAAGAATCCCACTAGGTTGTGCCACAGTTTTTGAAAACAATGTTAGCTCAGATAAAAAATACATGCCTCTGGGTAAAACAATGTGTACTTTTATGCTCTTCTCTCCATATTCATCATTTTACAAATTTAGATCAAATTCCAGTGTAAGACATATCAAGCAGGTTTCGAGATATTTTTGTTTTTTTTAATTCCACAGAAAATGTAAAATTAATAATTACTTACATCTCACTTTGCCTTCTAAAGGAAAAGTATATATTTTCTTTTCACAAATTTGTACAACCAAAGATACAAAAATGCATAAGGCAAAATATGAACTAGTTTTGTCTCATTAAAATAATTAGTCTATTAGCTTTCTTTTGGAAAAACTTATAGACATTTTTATCAATGTATTTTCTCACTAGAAGCACATCTGAGAATCTAATATTTTCATCTTTAAAAGGCTATTTTAAAAAGAGAATGTATTAAGCTGTCTGGAGGCATCTAATTTTCTGCCATAATATAGTCATAGCGGCTTCTTTAGAGAAAATCCTTGGACTTTGACAGGCAATGGACTCACCAGCCAGACATGAGCATCATAGATATGAGTGGGTACTTAACTGACTCCACTTACTTACTATTAATCTAGTTTCCATAATCTGCATTTACATGCAGATAGTAGCAGATGAGTCCAGTCACACAGTTTACATCACCCAATATAAATCTTAAACGTATGCAGAATAAACTTCTGCTCTTCAAGGTATGACTTAATCTGCCATTTCCAATCCTGGCTGTGCTTCATTAAAAATATTCCTGGGCCCTACCCCAGACATACCAAATCAGAGTCTTGGAGTCTCATGATTAGTATTTTATAAGCCCTTCTAAATAATGCTTTGATGGAGCTGTTAAACACTGAAGTGATATAAAAAATTCTTCTTGCTTAAATATACTTTCAGGAAAAGAAAATGTGCAATGACATGATTGAAGTATTAACCAGTATTCAAAAGTAATAATATAATTAACCATTTTGAAACATGAACACCTCAGCTTGAATTAGCTTATTAAGTCTTTTATGACCTAACAGTTCCTTTTGGGTGGCAAGGTGGATGACAGTGGGGTAGGGTGATGAGGAGATACCGAATATGGATGTGAAGGCAGAAGAGCATTGAACACAATCTTGCACTGTCACGATTGTGTATGAAATAGCTCCTGCTAAAGAAAGGGGCCAAGACCCCCGACATTCACTTGTACCAGGACTAGGCTGACTTCACTATAAATAACCTATCAGATAAGAATGGTGACCAGGAAAACTAGAGAAGAAGGTCAGCTTGCAGGAAAGATTTCCTAAACCATGCATTAAGTCAAAATTAATTATTTCAGTGATTTTCTCTTCGTCTTGGCCGTGCTGTAGTTAATCTCGGTAATCAGAAACCACAATGCACTGATTGCATGACGGCTGGGATCAAATGCTGCAGGATACATATTTGCGTGCTTTTCAATTTATTTACGGAAAAGTGATACATGTATTCACTAGTGATGAACAAGTAGTTAAATATGTCCTACTCTCAACCCTAATTCAAGGTCTTATAGAAATCTTGGTTAATTAGACCACAGCAAGTTTAATATAGATTTATTTATTCTAATCAATGTGCCTGCAAAAACAGAAAAGTCACACTCCAAGTAACAGATGGGTCCTGGGTTTTCGGCAACTGCAACAGTTTACAAATGTTTTATTTAACATTCAGTGTACCTGCTCCTAGAAAATCCAGTCATCTTTTGTTTGTTTCTTTTAATCTTGCTTCACAGTCGAGTATCTTTGTGTTATTCTTTAAGGGTTCAGTTTGTTCTCACTGATCATCTGTAGCATGCTCAACTATTTTTGTACCTAGAGAAATCTCAAAACAGGTGTTTAAAAATGTTGTTATTTTCCATTTGGCTCACAAGTGGAGAACAATACAAACAGCCATTTCCCTCAGCTTTGGCTCTGCACTAGTGAGAAAGAGACATAACAGAAGCAATCACTCAGAGACATAGTAACATTTATTCCCTCTCTGGGAAAGCTACTGGGCACTTGAAAGATGATTGGATTGTGAAACTAACATTAGGAAAAGGAAATAATCAGAATCCAGCTGTGATGAGACTAGGGGATAAAAAACAGGTGGAGGGTGTATATATATATATATATATATATATATATATATATATGCATACACACATATGTATATACAAAGGTATATGTACTATTAAAATGTGTATATTTAGATGATCTCATTTTCAGAGGATACTCATGTCTTCCTTTTTCTTTTTTATATCAGTTAACCAAAAAGGGCTCAGACTCTAAGGGCATCCGTTGCTAACTGTACCTAATCTCTATACGAGTCTTAAAATATCTATAGGTGTGATAGGTGATTTTTTTCAATCCTTTTCCATGTTTAGTTCTCATCAATTTTTTAAAACTCTTCTTGCTACTTACATCTGTGTCTTCTTGTTTCTACATCTCATTATTATTCTTCATGGTTATGTCAGTCTTCATCTTTACTGACTTGACTCTGGTGCTTGACTCAGTTGGTGATTCCCTTCTTCGGATATACTTTCCTCACATTGTCTGCAGAACAATAGTATTGCTTTTCCTACAATATTACTGGTTAATCCTTATCAGTTTTTTCCCCCAGTGATTTCTTCTCTTTTTTATGGAATCTGATGGCAGTCTATGGGACCTTTGAGTAATCCTTGGTTTCTTTCTTAAATTCTACATTTAGTTAATCAAGAGATACCTTCAACTATCTCCGGACTATGACCTTCAGTGCCACTTCATTGTTATCAACCTCTTCTACCTGAATTGACTCAATGAGCACATAAATAGTCAATTGGCTTCCTCTTTGTTTCCTGTATCAGTTATGAATTGATTTAACAAACAGGGAACTCCATACTCATAAAACCTTATAGGAGAAAAGTCTATGTGAAGACTTTAATTTTCAAGTTACGGTCACAGAAAGTCAGAATTGCTGGTGCCAAAGGTCAGAGGACTTGAGGAAACAACAGATAACTTTAAAACTTCTTTGTAACCCTAAGATGGATAAATAAGCAGGGAATCTCAACAAAGTTACCATTTGCCTCTGGAAAAACCATATATCTGCTCGAAATAGTGAACAGAGGAATTAAAAAATGATCTACTTCTCTTTCACTTTATGATGATAAATTTTAAGGGCATTCTACTCACACAGTAAATTTCTAGGTATTTTTCCTTATTTTCTCTACTGACTTTTATTGTACAGTTCCAATATTTAATGAGAGATTATATTATTTTTAAAATATTAGCAATTGTTTCTGCTGTAACATACAGAATATCTGGTACATGGAAAGAGCTGGGTAATCATAAACCTTTACCTTGGCTAAAGTATAATTCTGCAGGAATAGTGCAGTGAAACTATTGACACTGGTGAAGTTATTGTTCAGTTATAATTTAATCAGTGGTGACACATATTTACTGTTTTGATATGGTAAGGTAACGTGGACTGTTAGAGCCACTTAAATTTAGAAAGAGCATATTTAGCTTAAATATCCTTATAATTAAGTGGTGCTCATTTTTATAGTAACTGCAAATAATTGAATTGTCTGAAATATCCTGATTCATCAATTTTACTGAGTTTTAGAAAGATAAAAATATTCATGAAAACAAATTAAATGCTTTATGAAGTTTATAAATCAGAAATTGATAATATATGAGATATTTTACTCATTCATATTTCAATTCCCAGAAATTAATATGATATTAATTTGATATGCTTTCATATATATATATAATTCTCTATCTTTAAAAAATAAAATATAAAAATAATACATGCTATGATTTCATAAAAATAAAATAAAATTATATCAAATATACTAATATAAAGATTGATTAAAAAATTTGACAACAAATCAAAGATATACCTTTCATATATATGTAATGATCTAATCAACTTATTAAAACCTAATAGTGTTTTCTATTATAAATACTTCCTATATTGTTTAATTACTCCTCCATTACAGAACACTCAGGTTTTTCCAGATATTTTCGTGTTTGAAAAATTCTGTAACAAACATATATAAATAGATGAATAAATAGGCAGGCATTTAGAAACACAGATTAAGTAAGATAAATATTAATATAGATCTTTTCCTCAGCTCCTTATCTATAATAGCATCTATATATTTGAACTTATGTGAAATATTTAATAGATTTTTATGTTCCTGTTTCTACTGCAATCCTCTGAGTATAATTAGTATTTTTCCCATTCTATCATACTATAATTGAATTATTTAGTATGAGAGCATCAACAGCCCTTATACTCAAACTTTATTTTAATGAACAAAATACATTAATAAAATCATCTTTGTATAAAAATTATGCAAATAAAGTTAAGCTAGCATCTTCCTCCCCTGAAAATGTTGGGCATTTAAATGAAGTGAAATGCCTGGTTTCCGTCACAGACATCAACACATGTAACCAAAAAGAAAGTGAATATTCAGCTAGTGGACTTCTTAAATAACGTAGTTTTCAGAAAAACACAAATCAGCAAAGAAAGTTTAGTTGAAACTCATTTTAATCCTTAAACCATTTCCTGAGGACATAGAAATCAGGGCGAAAACAATTTTAATCAATGAAAAGTATCTTTAAAACAGTTTTCAAAATCTCACCCATTCTTAATTTTCTCTGTATGGTAAAATTTTCCCCTCAGGTTTCGATGAAACCTAGCCGCTATTCAGTTTCAATGGCTTTTTTTTTTTTTCATTCCACATCATATTTCTTCAAGCAATCCAAAATGATTTCTACCCTATTCTGAAGCAAATTCCTCTCTTTGTTTTGTTTTTCTTATTCTTCTTAAGCAGCTGCACAAAATACCTAAGAACAAGTAAAACAGAAAATGGATGCTAAGAACACTCACAGGTTAATAGTTTTTGTCCTAATCATGCTGATCGTTAGAAGTTACACCCTTAGTAGTTTATTTCATTTTTGTGCATTTCTCCCTGATGATCAGTTTTATTAAGAGGGTGATAAACTCATACGTTATTCAGTTATTTTCTTTTATTCTAATATTTTGTAGGTAGACACTTTTTAGCTGCATAAAAGCATTGAATCTTCTTATAAATGAAAAAACACAATATACATGTTTCTATAACCTAATGTTAGGAATAATCATGACAGTAATTGAAAATTAAAAATGAACTCTTCTTTTAATAAATTTTAAATTGTTTGAATCTAAAAAGTAGAAAGATATAATGGCAGACTATCAGATATTTAGAAACAGAGAAACTAGCATAATTAATTAGCTCTTTTACTATTGTGAAATGTTTTTTATAAATCTTATTTATTTATAAATACAGATATAAAAATATTTCTTTATGTAAGTATTTTTATGAGGATTTTTTTTCTTTCTTCAGCTTTTTCATCCCAGCAGTGGAATTGCTGGGTCATAAAGCAGCTCCATTTTTAATATTTTGAGGAAACTTTTCCACAGTGACTGCACCAGTCTGCATTCCCACCAACAGTACATGAGGGTTCCCTTTCTCCACATCCTCGCCAGCACTTGTTTGTTGATTTATTGATGATAGCCATTCTGACAGATGTGAGATGATATCTCACTGTGGTTTTAATTTGCATTTATCGGATGATTAGGGACATTGAGCATCTCTTCATATGTCTATTGGTCATGTGTATGTCCTTTTTGAAAAAGTGTTTTTTCAAGTCCTTTATCCATTTTTAACTGATTTTTTTTGGTGTTGAGTTTTATAAGTTTTTTGTAAATTTTGGAAATGAACCCCTTATCCAATATCTCACTGGTGAATATGTTCTCCCACTTGGTGGGCTATCTTTTAATTTTGTTGATGGTCTCCTTTGTTGGTCAGAAAATTTTTAGTTTGATATAGTCCCATTTGTGTATTTTTTCTTTGTTCTACTTGCCTGAAGGAATATATCAGGAAAAAATTGCTATGAGAAATAGCTGAAATGTTGTGCTTTTGTTTTCTTTATTTTTTATTAAATTTGATAGAGATGACATTAGTTAATTGATAGATCTGGAGAACATTATGCTAAGTGAAATGAGCCAGTTAAAGAAAATGATCTCATTTATATGTGGACTTGAATGAACAAGAAACAAACAAAATAGAGACTCATAGATAGAGAACGGAGTGACAACTGTCAGAGGGCATAGGAGTTGTAGGGCTTGGTGAAAAAGGTAAAGGAATTGAACAAAAATAAATAATAAGAACCTCATAGACAAACAACAGCATGGTGATTACCCAAAGGGAAGGGGGGTAGGTAGAAGAGGATACAGGGGGAATAAACGTTGATGAAGGGAGGCATGAGGTGGTGAACACAATACCACCTCATGTGCAGATGATGCGTTACAGAGTTGTACACCTGAAATCCATGTGGTTTTATCAACAAAGGCCTTTTAACAGGGTTAAGTAGACTCTCTCATACATAGACAAAGATGCCTAATCAATCTGGAGTATCCATTGCAATAAAAAGACCAAATATTGACTGTATTTGATACTAATTAATAATAATAGACCAACTAATTGACAGCTTAAAAATACTAACTAGAAAAATAATCTTATTCAACAATTGTTTATATATTTTATTTATTTATTTTTAGAGAGAGGGGAAGGGAGTGAGAGAGGAAGAGAAACATCAGTGTGTGGCTGCCTCTCACATGCCCCCTGCTGGGGACCTGGCCTGCAACCCAGGCATGTGCCCTGACTGGGAATCCAACTAGCCACCCTTTGGTTTGAAGGCTGGCATTCAATACACTAGCCACATCAGCCTGAGTTTATACAACAATTTAGCCTTTAAAAAAATCATTATTTGATATAGAAGTTCTACTTGATTATTATATTAACATATTCTGCATTTCCTATATATTATTTTTATTAAAACATTAAACATTTAAAAATATGTGAGTAGTAGGCTAATTATAATCTGAAATTAGGTTTCAAAATGTTTCAAATTCTTAGACAACTAGATCTAACAGAACTGATATTATTCTCTAGAACGTATGTTCAAACTAATTACATTAAAGGATAAAAATGGATATTTTTCATGTCATTAATTTGTAAGAAATTTAATTACTCAATTAATTAGTCAATTAATTAATATTGATCTTGGAATTGTTTGATAAGACAAGCTTAGAAAAGTATGAGTATGAGATAAAATAAAAATCATCCAATAAGTCAGGATTGATGAAGGTGATCATTCCTTAGACAGTCAATAACTTTGTGCTTTTAAGCAATTTCTACTTTATTCTAAGTGAACATTATTGAAGTAAAATACAGTCCATAAACTGGGGTCTTAAAAATCATAGTTCTACAAATGGTCATTGAGCATTTGTCTTTAAGGCTGTCTGCTAGGCACACCACAATGTTTTGAGAGAACACTTGGTAAAGGAAATCCTAAACTGAAAGCATTTTAAAATTATTTTATGAAGTCCAAAAAGCCCATGTATCAGAACGTGCTCACAAACCATACAAAAGCACACATAGACATATGCCAGCTTTTTCATAGGAATGACAGGAAAGCAAATGTGTAACTATAAATACTATGTGTGTTTGCAGTGTATTTTCCTAATTTTGGCTTCCCCCATTCCTCAGTGTAGGGGAGTATATAGTTTTCCTTGACCCCTTTAGGGTCCCTACTAGGCCTGAAAATTAAATGGACATAGTCTGATTGACAGAACAGCATACAAATTTATTTGATGTAAAATTTAAGTAACTTGGAAGTTTTCATAAAAATAAGGACCCAGAGAGACAGTTAAAACTGAGTATTTTTGGTGAAATTATAAATTGGTGCAGCTACTAATGAGAATAAAAGAAGTTCTCCAAAAAATGAAAAATAGAACTGTAATATGACCCAGCAATTCTACTTCTGAGTATATACCCCCCAAATCCAAAACACTAATTTGAAAATATATACGTACCTCTTTGGTCATTGTAGCATTATTTAAAACCCCAATAATGGAGAGCAACCTGCATGTTTATCGAGACTAATGGATAAAGAAGGTAGTACATATAAAGTAAAATATTAGTCAACCAGAAGAAAAGAATGAAATCTTGCCATTTGATACAGGATGAATAGACCTAGAGGGTATTATGCTAAGTGAAACAAGTCAGACAAAAGCAAATACATATAAATTTTTATTTGTGCAATCTAAAATTTAAAATAAATGAACAAACAAAACAGAAAGAAACTCACAGGTACAGAGAACAAATTGATGGTCATCCGATGGAAGGGGGGCTGGGCGAATGGATGAAAAAGATAAAAAGGATTAAGATGCACAAATTGCCAGTTACAAAAATAGTCATGAGGATATAAAGTACAGTATAGGGAAATATAATTAACAACATTGTAATAACTATGTGTGGTATCAGGTGAGTACCAGATTTATCAGAGTAATCACTTCATAATGTATAAATGTGTAATCATTATGTTATATACCTGAACTAATATAATATTGTATATTGTCTGTAATTATACAATAAAAGTAAAAAGAACTCAAATATTTTTATGCTAGGTTTGATGAAGTATGGACAGTAATGGAGAGTTATGGTAGAGCAAAGAATATGAGGTAGGTGTAATAAACTGGGGGAAACTTATCAAGAACTGTTTGTTCCCATTCTTTTTTAAAAGATTTTATTTATTTTTATTTTTAGAGAGAGGGGAAGGGAAGGAGAAAAAAGAGGGAAACATTAATGGGTGCTTGCCTTTCATGTGCCCCCTACTGGAGACCTGGCCTGCAACTCAGGCATGTGGCGTGACTGGGAAATGACCCAGGACCCTTTGGTTTGTAGGCTGGTACTCAATCCACTGAACCACACCAGCCAGGACTGTTCCTAATCTTTTCGTGTCCTTTTGTCTTCAGAGATAAGGGGGGCAGGTCTTACTTGAGGGTCTTACAACTTAATTCAGGAGAGAGCAGCCGGGAGGAAGGTTAGAGTGATCTTTATGCTTCTGCCACTTTTTAAAACAGGAGCTTAAAATATTCAAATGCCAAGGTGACATATTTTGGGATAGTGTGTCCAAAATCTCATCACTAGGTAATGATATGACTCCTGCAATGTAACCTAATTTATCCTATAACATTGTGTTGCTTTCCATGAGAGATTCTACCATAAACCATTTATTCCATAATACAATTTATAAAAGCATTGAAGGTGATGTGTGGTCAATGTGGCCATTGTGGTTAAATGATATTAAGAAGCAGTGTGAATAAAATCCGACCACTAAACCCTCATTGTGGAGTATGGGAAAATGGTTCGTCTTTGGATTTCAGGCCACCTGTCAGCATCGACTTTATTCATTATAGCTTGTGTTATCCACTAAAACATCATTAAAAGAAATTCTATGAAAAAGCACACTCATTTTGCCTCTGATTACAAAAACCAGAGACTGTAAAGCAATGCAGATTTTAAATATTTGTATCATAATTGGACACAAGCTGCTCTGAACATCTGCTTGTTATCAAGAACAAGAATGATGCATCTCTTGCTCTAGATTTGTTTAAATGGACAAATTCAGAAATTATGTCCACAATATGCTAAGACTTTAAGCCAAACCTTCCTTTTTTTTTTTTACCTAAGAAGGAGGTACAGAAACTAGGTAAATGTGAAAAAGACACTGCCTGAGGAGAAGCAGGCAGTTTCATTCTACAAGCTTAGCATTTATAAGAAAATTTTTGTTTTGAATCTCAATCTAAGGTACAGTATATTTAGTCATTAAAATTAAGTTTTCCCAGGTACAAAGCACTCAGTATCCTTATCCACTGCATCTATTAAAGTTGCTATTAGTAATAACAGATTCTTTCCCATTTTATCAATTTTTCAAATATCTAAAATATTTATTTTACTTTAGCAATTAATCTTTGTTAAGATGCATATTAATCAAACTATTACTTTAAAAGCTCCAATTGTATAATACAAACAGGTATACCCTACTATTTAGTGCTGTTTTGGAATATGTTATGCATAATCCTTTAAAATGTACATTTGTTAATTTATTTATTCAACACATTTTTGATGAATATTTGTGTCTGTGACAGACATGTTAGTCCTGAAAAAGTCAGTGCTAAACAGAGACATAGGTTTGAATCTATAAGAAAAGGAGATAAATTAATCAAATCATTAAGTGAGGTATAAATATAAACTGCTATATATTATGATGCGAAATTTTTCAGTTCTATAAGAAATGATAAGAGAAAAGCAAGCAAAATATAACCAGAGACATTGAAATTAAGAACAATCTAACAGTAACCAGAGGGGAGGTGAGAGGGAATAATGGGAGGAAGGGTGTTCAGGAACTACTGTAAATGACAGATGGACAAAACCAAGGGGGAGGTGGAAGCAAGGGAAGGAGGTGGGTTTGGCTGGGGTGGGAGGAATAGGGGGGGAAATGCAGACAAATGTAATTGAACAACAATAGAATAATTTTTAAAAAGAAAAAATAACAAAGATTAACCTGGCTGGTGTAGCTCAGTGGATTGAGCGTGGGCCTGTGAACCAGATGATCGCGGTTCGATTCCCAGTCAGGGCACATGCCCGGGTTGCAGACCAGTTCCCTGAAGGAGCCAGTTCCCAGCAGGGGGTGCACGAGAAGCAACCATACATTGATGTTTCTCTTCCTCTCTCCTTCCCTTCCCCTCTGAGGATAAATAAAAAAATATTTTAAAAAATAAAAAATAAAAAAATAACAAAGATTATTGACTTGGATTTGGATATCATAGAAGGTGTCTGTACATAATTAAAACTTAACCTGAGGTCTGAGGGATCTTGGCAAAGGGAAAGAAAAATGGCAGAAGTAGCCTAAGAGTTTTTCAGATACAGAAAGACATGTACAATGGTTATATGGGAGATAGAGCCGGACATATTATGACAACATAAAACAGTCCCAATGTGGCTGTAGTGTGCAGTATCAAGAGGGAAAATCACATCAGGAGTTATGGCATCAACATGAATTTTGGAGGGAGACAGTTCAGTCTTCAAGAACTGCAAAACGTATTTCAATTAATAGATCCAAGCAGAAATCATTCATGAACATAGCCCACAGTGGCAACAGAAAGTTATCTCAGTGTTTGAGAATGAAACTATGGCAACAAGGCCATAGTTTGACTATCTTTCCTGTTTTATGCTTTCAAACTATTCAAATATCAATTGGATGTCTGGGCTTTATATCTCTATAGTGCTTCCACATTTATAATTACTTAATATAGTGATAAAACCAAGTAATGGACCTCAACTCTATGCCTCCCTTTCAAATCCCAAGTTAACCTTGTCTGATGTGGCTCGTGTGACAAATCCCAAGTTAACCTTGTCTGAGTGCTGGCCGATGAATCAAAAAGTCGCTGGTTCAATACCCACTTAGGGTATACGCCTGGGTGGCTGGCTAGGTTCCCAGTAGGAGACATGCAAGAGACAACCACACATTGAAGTTTCTCTCCCTATCTCCCCTTCCCCACTCTGAAAATAAAGAAATAAAATTATTTTTAAAAATAAAAATAAAATAAAATCCCAAACTTTCTCATAGTTTTATCAAGCTTAGAAGTTTAACTTTTGTTTGTTTAGTTGTTTTATATCTAAGAGCACCCAGAGATTTCATCTAAAGTCCACTTCATCAATAGTCACAGGAGTAAGATATGCTATTCCTCCTAAATGAAAATTTAATCACCACTATATGATAGTAATGATAGATCATCAGGCACACTCAACAAAACAGTAGTATACAGAAATAGAACTTCAGTAAATTAAATGAAAAATCATGTATACTTCATAACTCACAAGGGAAAACAAATGGTTTGAATTACTAGAACTCTCAAATCCTTCTGGCCACAAGAAACATTTGCTATTATAAGGTAGATTCTTTTATGATTCCTTTATGATAATTCTTTTCATTAGAGGGTTTATCATACCCTACACACTCACTCACATATATACTGGATTTAAGATTTTATCTAATAGAATTAACTATATTGAGTATATCCAGTTTGAAAAAAAGCAACTGTTCATATTCTGATTAGGGGAGAAAGAGATTTAGAAGCATTGACTAATTTTTACACTCAAATTTTAATATCTTTTTTATTTATAAAAGAATTAGCCATCCCTTCCATAAAAGAATTAAGTCACATTTGAACAATGTCCAGATAAAACCTCAGTTGTCACCCAATAAGTCACTTTGTGCACTTCAGGCTGAAGTGAGTCACATAGCTTTGTGAGTGGAAAGGATGAAGATGTTACTTTGATGAATCTGTGTCTTCGGCATTCAGGCATCTATTGGCTTGATTGTGGAACCCTTCAGTTTCACTAGGGAAGGCAGAGATCAAAGATTACAATCCTTGATCCAGGTGAATTGTACTGCATGGACTTTATTCTAGGCACCAATTTTTCTTTCCTTTGAAGGTAGATACTTAAAGCACTATTAATTGTCACTGTCACACATTTAAATAAACCTTGACAAATAATGTTATTATTATAGTGATTTCTGATTCCTTCAGCTTAAAGAATAACTTTAAAAAATGACTAGGTTAGGTTTTAAGAAAACCTCAAACCTCAAAGTTTTTATACTTATTTTAATTATGAATAGTCACATTGTGGAAGGTAACTACCAATGTATTAGTAAATATATGTAACCAATATTTAAATAATATTCTCAGAGATCCATGACTTAACTGATCTAAGGAAAGTAATTATGATTTTTTTCAAATCAGCCATACTGAGAAACTATTATTTTTAAAGAGCATTTTAAAATATTAATGGAAACATAGCAATCATACATAAATATTTCTCCAAGAAGAGTTGAAATTTAAGCTAGAAGATAATAGAGAGAATCTAAAGCCACAGAACTAGTTGACATATAAATATAATTGTAGCCATAGGTTAGTTTACCAAATTAAACACTATTTCCAAGATTTAAGAACATTTTTGGAGAAAACCTCATGCAATGTGGCTTTAAAACAGAAAACAATTTAGCTTATACTTTTTTATTAAATTATTTTTATTTATAAGTTTGGAAAATTAGGGAAGAGCAGTAGATAATTAGAATTTAGTTTTAAAATATTTACAGGAAATTTTCAGTAAAACAGCTTTATCTTAAAGGCAAAAGAATTTTTAAATGGTAACAGGAAAAAGAATGATCAAATTTTCATTTAGAAATACAACTTTAAAGACAATATAAAAAATTAATTAGAAGGAAAAAGTACTGAATGTGGGCATAGCTGTTAAGGTTTAGCACTCTATAAAAGAATAATTTTTGTCTGTTTTACTAAGAATAATTATTTGTACCATTTACTAAAATCTTTCTGGCACAATTCTAAATGCTTTACTTGCTTAATATTATTTTATCCCACATAAATGCTCAAGATATTACTGTGTCTAATTTGTTGATACATAAAATGAATGTTAGAGAATACCAAGTTTATTTCCATTGGTCAAGATTGCATACAGTCCCATGTAGTTCTGGAGTTTGAAAGCAAGACACCAGATTCTCAGGTGTATGTCACAATTGCTGCTGTCTACCATGAGCAAGTGGGATTTCCTGATACCTGTGCTGTCCTCTAATAGAGACAAGAGAGGGAGGGATGCATTTTATCCATCTACATGACAACACATTTATTTAAAATTATTAACATTCCCAATGTATGTATTATTTTAAAATGATAGACACTATGGCATGAGCTTATGAGCATATTAACTGAATGAATTGATATTTATAGATAACTATCAGTTACAAAGAAACTCTAATTTTAGATATAATTAGATTTGTGACAGCGTATTCTTTAGAAAATCATATGGGGTTGAGTTGTCATATATTATGATTGCAATTTTTTAATAACACTATACATTTTTTCAGGAGATTAAAAAATATTATAATGAGAAAACAAAGACAAAACAAAACTGGAAACAACTTGTACTGCTGGAGAACCCTGACTAAATACAACTATCAAGTATTAACACATATTGTATAAGTTTCATCATATGTAAGAAATTAATGAACATGAAAGTATTCTTACCACCAAAATAAGAAACCAGATTACTTTTTAAAAAATGATAAACCAATGGAGAGTTATGGACAGTGGGGAAATCTAAAAGACCGGCGACATGCAGATGAGCTTCTACCTCTCTTGGAGTCACACATACACACACAAGTGTGCTTGCATTTGAAAGCATACACAGAAGCCTCTTCCACTCCTGAACACATAACAATGTCTGAAATATAATTTTAAAATTCTGAAGCATGCAAAGAATCAGGAAGATGTGACCTATGGTCTAAATAAAATTTGAACAACCACAAACACATTTATTACCTTAATTTGGTCAAATTTCTATCTGGCTTCCATAAGACATTCTTTCCTCTTATCAGTGACTACAGTTGTATTCTGGGGATTGTCATTGGCTTGGAACCTGTGTCCAGTTGTCCAGGAACACTCACATTTGTAGATGGATTCTCATCAACTTAGAAAATGCTGGAAGAAAAAATTAGGGACCATATTTATAATCACTTAAAAATAGTCCTTTCTCACGATATTCATATCCCCCTTCACTCCCAGGGCCAAGGATTCAGGTCTAAGAATTAAAGTCCATGATTACCCATTGTAATGACGCAACTCACGTCTCTGTTAATAAGTAAGTTTTACTTTATTTACTTATTTATTTTTGGTTTGGCAACTAAATATCTTTTTATTAGGCTTATTACCTACTTCAGCCCTATTGGGAACATGATCAATTAGGTAGGAGCAAAGATTACCTCATGTAAAAGTGTTCTATGCACTGCTCTCTCCTCATACTCATTATGATGATCAGACTTAGTAGTAGCTGGTGGTTAAGTACTAATACTTGTCCTCTTTCGTTCTGGGATTATAGAATCCCCTTTATGATCAAAGATCCCAGTTTAATAGTTATATCTATACCTTTGTTTCTATCTTTTGGAAGACAGCTACAGCAACATAGCTTTGCTAATGGAAGTGTCTTCTGGATCTTCTTGGAGAGATATTTACCAAAGAGATTAGCACATGACAAATAGTTCAACAATGGTCTCAGCCTACTTTTGGATTCTTTTCTTTTCATTCATTGAATTTCTGGAATCTCTATTCCATTTAATGTAGTATGCAATTGGGTCTACAGTGCCTGCCAAATAGTGGAGCTATTTGTTAGAATCTCTTCACTAATGTACTTGGCTTAATTTAAATTTGTATTTCCTTCTGCTTACTTGACCAACTTTAAAATATACTGTTGTATACAATTACCAGGTTTATTTCTATATAAAATTAGCAACATTTTATATTTACTCTGTTGTATGAGCCTTTAGCCCCCGGGGTAACTTTTTCTACTTGTACCCTCAGAGCACTTGTGAATCTAAGTCTAGTCATTTGTCTAAAGAAAATAAATGGCAGAGATTAACTATCAAAAAAATAGGATCAACTTGCTAAAGCAAAGCATAAAACATTTAAAACAGCAAAATAACAATAAAAAATGCATTAAGTAAGCTTTCTAACGTGGCAGAATAAATTATCAGGCAGGAAATGGAAATGTTGGCTACTTAGTACAAAGTTATTAGAAGAGTTAGAGAAAGAGTGGATTTGGTTGCAACCCCCAGGAATATCTTCCAGAAATGAACAGCCAGGGAAGCTATTCTGACCACCAGAATTTGAAGTTAAGAATCAACTCCACACCCATAACTGCAATCCAATATTTAGAAATGAAAAGCCATTGCTACTACTGTGCCTAACTTTTAATGCACAGAAGGCTGGAGGATAGACACTGGGGTGCAGTTGCAGAGAATCTTCATGTGACCCAAATTTTTCTTACACAGAGGAAAAACAGAAGAGCCCCAAAAGCAAATAGATGACTTCTTCTTCTCATTAACCTCTATGTTTTGAATTCCATGCAAATGTATTTAATAGATTAAAAATTAATTTCCTCTTTACCACAGAAGGGCATCATGACTCCATTACCTAGTCCAGAGTATACAACACACTATACATGAAAAATCAAACATCCAGTCAAAGTGTTTTCCTGTGTTATAGAATGATAATTGGAAAATATACCTAACATACAGGTATTTTATATATATATATATATATATATATATAGAGAGAGAGAGAGAGAGAGAGAGAGAGAGAGAGTAAGAGTGAGAGAGAGAGAGAGGGAGAGGGAGACTTTTGCAACATAAGATTATAATATAGTATTAAAATGTGGATTCATATAAATACAGAGGTAGGAAAAAGTAGGTTTACAGTTATAGTGTAAGTCAATAATATAATAATTAATAATAATAATACAAGAGTAAACTCTGTTTTGCATACACACAACTATAAACCTACTTTTGCCAATGCCTGTATTTTATATAAATAGAAATAGTTCAGGCATAAATGTAAAGATTTTGTCATGACATCTCTTTGAAGTATATCAATAATTTTATCCCTATGTCACTAATGAGAAGATAGCCAGGTGAGTATTATGATTCTACCTGCCAACATATTGTGTAACTTGTAATTAAGCTTTAGTATAGTTCTTATAGGCTATTTATATTCCACTCTGTTACAGAAAAGGAACTGGAAGTACAGTTTTGAAACTGGAAGAATTGCATGCATGGCATTTATGATATCTAATACTCTTCCATTTGTTAGCCATAATATTTATTTATTTTTATTTATTTATCGAAGCATCATAACTTGTTGGTGACTTCTCCATTTCAGTGAAAGAAGAGCTAGCCTTTAAAACTTAGTAAAGGAAATTGTTCCATATATAGTGGAATTTGAGCTGTTGTAATTGACCTCTAGAAAAAAATGTTCTTTCTCTACTATCTTAAAATTTTGGAGGTTCTATTCATTAGTGTTGCTTCCTAAGACTCTTAGCTGGGTTGATGTAGTTGGAGGGGTCATTTTACTGATTTTTTTTCTACAAAGCCTGTTGCTGCTTAAAAGGTTTCAGAATCTCAAAGAACTAAGATGAATTATAAGTAAAACTTAGGAAAATGAAGGATCAGGATTCCAGGGCTTTCGTCAGTGTGAGGAAGTGCTTCGTAGGGATCTGTCCGAGTTACAGCAGAGTGTGTTGGCCAAATCGTGTTCCTCCAACAGTCATATTGAAATCCTAATCTCCAATACCACAAATGGTGACTGTGTTGAAACATAGGGGTTTCAAAGAGATAGTTAAGGTAAACATAAGGTCTTGTGGTGGGCCCTAATCCATTGTGATTCCTGTCATCATCACAAGAGGAAATTATTACACTGATGTACAGAGGGAGCAGTATGTGAAAACCTAGGGGAGATGCTCATCTATAAGTCAAGGAGAGAAGCCTCAGAATCAACCTGCCATCATCTTGATTTTAGTTTTGTAGACTACAAATTGTAAGAAAATATACTTGTTATTTAAACTACCCAGTAAACTAATGCATAGAGCTTTGAGACATGCAGTTTGGCAATAGGAGTGGCTAGAATGCTGAGCAAATTTTTCCTTAAATCATTAGCTAATTGAGGCTGAAAAAAATAAAATACTTCTCATTAAGCAAAATTAAAGTTGTGTACTTACTCTAGGACTATTTGCTCAGGATCTATATTCAATATACAACAATATAGCTTATATTTCCTATGAGTTACATGCAGCATTCTATATCACATCTAAGATAATTTCAACACTATTGTGGTTGTTGTTCCTGTTAAGAAGACCTAAGGCCCAGATTTAGCAACTGACCAACACACATATATACATACACAATGACATACAAGTAGAGGTAGATTTACCTGGAAGTTAAGAATAATTAATCTTCAGGTCTATCACATGCTCATGACCTGTTCAAGGTTCTGTACTTAACTTTATACTTGAAATTTTATGTTACTTTCTGGAATTAGAACTAATCCTGATTCTCAAAGTAGAGCGTCCCTCTATGTGTCTGTGTTTGTGTGCAGGGAGGGGGGCAATTTTTATTTCAATTAGAACTACAAAAATGACTTGTGTTTACCTGCAGCCAATCAGAGTGTCTGCATACTCTGATCACATAGCATTCACATTTCCTGCAGCATGTAACACTGTTCTGCAGATATTTTAATGAAAGAGAGAAAAACAAGATAGCATAATCAACAAAAAAAACAAATATTTTATCAGAAATAAAGGTGTTTAGAAATTTAAATCAGAAGAAGAGTTACGACAATGCAATAGCATAAAGTAAAGGTTTGAGTGTATTGTTTGGACAAGACGGTCTCATTATGAATGAAGATTATATAGCCTCATTCATGACACTGAGGTTTGAAATTATTTACTTCCATGAAATAGAAAAAGCAATGTACTGAATCTGGTTTAATCATTTACTAATATACATATTTAAATATTAAGCATATTCCATTAAAATACATGTTAAATCAATTTTACGTGTCTTTACAATATACTAAAATGCTTCTGCAGGCAAGAGTTAAAGATATCTGTTAGCTTCACTGATGCCTGCTTCTGTGTGAGCTTGGTTTGATTTTGTCATCACTTGAGATAGCATCAGAGAAACATAGATCTAAATTTGGGAGATCATTAATGGAAAACCTGGCTTACCATGTGAGAGTAATAAAACTTGTGTGCCAATTATAGCTACATCTCTTATGATTCTCCTATAAGCAGACAACCAGAAAGTTCAGTCTTGATAGAGTTCATATTTTCTGCAGCATAATAAAAGAGCAGACATGAAAATAGCTATCAGCTGCCAAATGACTAAAAAGATGACCTAAAAAGTTTTATATTGTTAAACTATCTGCTCACATAGTCCAGTGTCTCTTAATAAGCAAATAAATAGATAAATAAATATTTCCTAAAGTTTGAGTTCTAGGATCTTATAAAATATGGCGTGTTTGGAGAGTTCAAAACAATGCAACCTTTATTTGTGAGCATCTGGAAACAAGAAACAGGATGGAGAATATTAATTTATCAACAGTACTATTGGTGTACACTGTTTTTTTTTTCTTCTTTCTATTCTTGATACAAAGGGATAATGAGAAAGAAGGAGATGGTCATTAGCCCATTTTCATGATCCAGAAATCATGGTATAAAAGGATGGGATAATATATGTCATTGTATCTCCTAGGCATGTATTTAGCCTTCAAAAGATGATGAATTGGGTAATCTCTAGTAAATTTGATTAATTATATTTGTTTTCAGCAAGAATTTTTCCACCAGAAGAGAATTTCATAGAAAAATTGGGAGGTTGCAGGCAATGTGGTTATCCAACTGATTCCCATTCCAACTTACACGTTTGAATTTAGCCTTTGCACATGTGGAAGTGATGTAGACACACACATAAATACACAAATATTACTCTTGTCTTTTATTCTAGTTCTTCTGCCTTGCCATAATTAGAATATTTTTCTATGATATCTAATGGGGGACATGTTAGAGATTCAAAATATTTTCTC
The DNA here is from genome assembly GCF_014824575.4 of Sturnira hondurensis. NCBI lineage: Eukaryota > Metazoa > Chordata > Mammalia > Chiroptera > Phyllostomidae > Sturnira > Sturnira hondurensis. Next base: position 643,985 of record NW_028082296.1, read on the forward strand.
CAGACTTCAAATGTTTAGAAGGTAAAATAAAGGGTGTGGCCTATCAGAAAGAATGAGACTAGTAGGCTGCTTTATCTGCCTGTATTCTATCTACACTAAGAATAGAGTTGACTATTATATAATCCACTGTGACTCATATAGTCAGGGAACAGGGATTACCAAAAGAATCAGAATGCAAAGTATATCCACAATGTTAGACCATACAATAGCAAAGTATATGTTAGAGCATTTGAGAATGATGCTATATGTGCATACAAATGTCTAAACTCTGGGCTGAAAACACAGGAGGAAAAAAAGTCAACATATGTAAGAAACAATAGAGTCAATGAAGTGAACAGATAGCGATGCCTAGAAGTAAACTTTACATTATACTGAAGCTATAGTACCAAGAAGATCATATTCTTACCAAATATAAATGTGTAGATCACAAATTCATTCACTTTGATAAATGAAAATGCCCACCTTTTTAATCTTAAACTTTTTAAATGTGTATTAAAGGGAACAAAATATTCTTGACTGAGTTAAGCAGTTCCAAGTACCATATATTGCCTCATATAAAGTGCACTCATGTTTTTGGCCCAAACTTACGAGAAAAAAAACTTTCATTTTAAATGTTTAATTCAATGTATGTATGTATGTATGTATGTATGCATTTATTTATATTAGATACATGTTTTTTAATTTATTTTCAATATCTCATTTACTCATTCATTCACTCATTTGATGTATTCATTTTTATTGTATTTCGAGTATACTTGTCTCCATTTTCCCCTCTCCACTCTTCCCCATCCGAACCATCCCCCCCTCCCACCCTCAATCCTAACCGCCTTGGCTTTGTCTATTTGTCCTTTACACATGTTCCTTGACAACTCTTCCCATTTCCCCCATTATCCCCTCCCCTCCTTACCTCCTCAGACCATCAGTCTGTTCTTTATTTCAATGTCCTAGTTATATTTTGCTCTTTTGTTTCTTTTGTTGATCAGGTTCTGTCTATAGATGAGGTCATATGGTATTTGACTTTCACTGCCTGGTTTATTTCATTTAGTATAATGCTCTCCAAATCCATTCATGCTGTTGCAAAGGGTAGGAGTTCTCTCTTTCTTTCTCCTGTGCAGTATTCCATTGTGTAAATGTACCATGTTTTTTTTTATCCATTCAATTACAGATGGGCATTTAGATACTTGCTTTTGTATTATAAAAAAAAATTTAGCATTGATTTTTAACATATTATGATGCAAGAATTTTTTGTAAAAAATAATTGCAAAACACAAGAACAGATACAAGGTATTTTAGTTACTACCTATGTATAATTCACATCTTTATTTTCCCTTAAAAATTTGGGTAAAACAGTGCACATTACATATGACAAAATATAGGTAAGTTGCCATGGTATGTAGAAAAACTTAAAAAAATTTATAAATTACTGAAGTTAGATCTCAGAAATATCTAACCTAAAAGAAACTATGTATTTGAAAAAGTCAGCATAGTTTGAAAAACATATTTGAAAAGATACATTTTCACTATACAAATAATATAATATCATTACAGATTAGTTGAAATTTAATAACAATTTGAAAAAATTTGAAGAATGTTTAGCCATGCTTTATTCAAGAAAAAATATTTTAAGCAATGTGAATTAATACCATATCTACATATAATACTTCAAGGGATTTGAGAATTGAAATATCCATATAATGAATATAATAAATGAAGCTAATATAGCAGCTAAGTTATTTGTCCAAGTTAAATATTTGAATGTTATTATTAATAAAGTATTCTTTTTCCTCATTTTCTTATGGAACTAAAAAAACTGTCACAAACAAGTCAAACTAAATATATAATAATTCCATTTTCTATTCTTGCATGCTCTTACTCTTTATGATTCTTTCACATTTGCTAGTCCATTTCACCTCACTAGCAAACATAATCTTTGATTTTATTTTACTCTACAAATGCTGTCCTAGAGAGAGAGCAGGTAATAGTTATCTCAGTTTAACAGATTAAGCTGACAAACTGATTATGAAAAAGAATCTACGTCTTTTATATGGATAATCTCCTTAACAAGGAACAATTCTTAAAACATCTTGGGACAATATGAGGTTGACTAGTGCCTGCAAACTTGTGAACCAAATAAACAAACAGAAAAAAGGTACATTGGTTTCTAACACCTGGAACCCTGAAACCTGTGCATTTGAACTTACTCAAAAAGGAGCTTTGCAGATGGAAGTAAGTTAAGATTTTAAGATGAGCTCATATTAGATTTAGGATAGAGCCTCACCCAATGATAGTTGTCCTTATAAAACCTAATGAGAGAAAATAAAGGGTGGTTGGAAGACAAAGACACAAAGAGGCAAAGCATGTGAAAATGGGGCACAGATTGGAACAGCGCAGCCCCAAGCACAAAACGTCAGGAACCACCAGGAGCTGCAATGTACAAGGAAGGATTCTGCTCTACAGCCTTTAAGGGAGTGAGGCCCTGATGACCTCCTGATTACAGATGTCTGACCCCCAAACCTTTTAGAAAATCAGTATCAGTTTTTTAGAGTCACCTAGTCTGTGGTAATTTGTTACAGCAGCCTTTGGAAAAGACTGCAGAATATTATTTAAAATGGAAATGTATAAGTCAGTCAGCATTTATCACTGTGTTTCCAAAGGTATTTCCCCAATTATTGTATATTTGTACAAATAATATGTTTTATTTGTCTAAGCTAAAATCTAGAGAATCTGAAATTTCGGATAGAATATTCGACTGTATTATAGAAAATGCACTTATTTTTCTAATACAAGTAATGTATCATGTATGTCCTATATCCTGAAATACAAAGCTTAAAAAATTAAATGCTCATGGGGCATAAATGATCATATTTTGCATGCAAAAATGGATATTTTAAGCCTAATTGCAAATGAGCATTAGGTAATTTCAACCCATGTGTGTAATTAATTGCTTTTGTGGTTCTGAGAAAGCAAATTACACTTAAAGTTGGTCAACTTTAAGCCATTCCTCCCAAAGAACTTTTGCTGTACCTAAAATAGATAGGCTTTATGAATAAAATTTGTCACACCACACAAGCAATACAGTTTCTCATTAATTGTCTTCCAGTGGTCAAATTTGATAAAAGCAATTATAGCCTGAGCAATGGTAATCATTTCTTATCTAATAAAGCATAGTTAGTGAACATTACAACACAACAACAATTTATAGCTTTGGGCATAATCTGTGAGGTCAGATTCAGAGGACATTTCTAACTCAGGATGATTGACCTAAGAATACCACTTACAGAGCTCAGGCAGCGAACTGGAATGTTCTAAAAATGGAATCTTATATTCAGCATACTGTTTCTCAGCATTATACTGGGCAGTTCTTCAGTAACACATACTACATTATATTTCCTATAGATTAGGGTACCTTGTTCATGCTTTACAAAGCGATTGTTTAAACTTAATAGACCCCTCCACAAGCTTCACTGGAGGGTAAGGGTATACTGGTATCTCCTGAATCAACTTTATCTGCCTGTGAATTGTTGAGAACTGTCTCCTAGGGGCATAGAGTCATACATAGAACACCGCTTCTACTTTACAAAAATAATGTAGACTTGTGCATGTTATACCATTATAGAATTAAAATACTATGGGGTTTGTTTACTTATATCTACTATTTGTGAATTGCATGCTTCTAGAGAAGTTGTAAGGTTTTGAAAGATAATTTTAAATTGTGATTTTGCATAATTGTCTATGCTGAGTCTGGTTTTCAAGGTTATTTTTTTCTTTTTCATATTGTACTTCTGCATCTTAGAATATTTGCATATTACCCACTTTCATCCTTACAACCACTCTGCAAAGGAATATTTTAGAGTTAACTATTATTATAATGTACATTTTTAAAGTTTGCCAATGAATACTATGAGAAGTTTGTGAATTTCTGAATTACATAATGAGACCAGAGCGAGAGCTTATTCTCTCTGATGCTAAGCTTTAAATCTAAATTTTCCCCCTAGAACATTCTGATGAGATGACAGAGTATGCTTAGAGTTTAAACCAGAACCATGTCATTGCTGGGATTATCTGGAAAATTTTTTGTTGGTTTCCTGGACCTGTAATCCTGCTATAATATAAACCCAAATTTTTACATACTATGGCTCTAGATACTAATATTTAGATAATAGTATATGATTTAGGAGATATAAGCATTCCTAGCAAATCAGAATATAGAGCCATAAAAAGAAACCAAATTTCAAACATATACTATGTTTATCAAGATAAATTAGATTTTATGGTGATTAGATAAAAATAACTCCCAAATGTAGTATCTTAAAACAACAAAGGTTATTTCTCATTCACTAAGTAATATCCAATGCAAGTAGAGCATGTATCAGGCAGGGGAAGTTAGTTGGAACTATTTTTGTGGTCACACAGGTATCCAGGCTGATGGAGGCTTCATCTCAACACATGCTTCCATGGTTGTTATGGCATAGAAAGAGTGTAGCTAGAATATCTCCTGCAATTGAATAATTCAGCATGAAAGTGATTTGCATCATTTCTACCTATAACGTGTTCACCAGAACTAACTATACCTCACTTCAAAAGGATGGGGGAATACAATATTTAGATGTGTCTGGAAGGGAAGGGAATCCACATACGAATGAGCAGTTGCAATGTATACCACAGACATCAGGGTAGACTTTTATTTATTTATTTTTAAGATTTTATTTACTTATCTTTTAGAGGGGAAGGGAAGGAGAGAAATATCAATGTATGGTTGCCCTTCGTGAGTCCCCTGCCGGGAACTGGCCTGCAACCCAGGCATGTGCCCTGACTGGGAATCGAACCGCGATCGTGTGGTTCACAGGCCCGCACTCAATCCACTGAGCTACACCAGCCAGGGCCTAGACTTCTACAAAATTCTAAAAGGATCATCTTTTAAAATGTAACACAGATGGTTCTAAATAAGATAATAGATGCAGGGTCTCAGAAGTGAAAGAGGACTTGTCATTTATTGGGGCTAGTCTCCAATCAATGGAGAAATTTTATCTTAAATACTCTATGTGAATTTTTCTTGAATAGTTCCAGTGGTAAGTTGCCCACTGGAAATTAATAACAGCTACCAGCTTTAGGTAGTTGTTATTCTATTGATGCCTCTATTATTGAAGCTTATTGAAGTTTTCCCAGGCATATATCTATAGACCTGAAACTCTCACTAAACCTACTCTCCCTCCCAATCACTATGCAATATTAGAAGTGGATTTGAAAAAAAAAATTCAAACACTAGCTGAAGCGGTATTTAAGAAACTACAGACTATAGAACTAATCTTTGACCACTAGATGAAACATCTCTGGTAAAGTTACAACTCTCTTTTAGGTCCTATTAACTTCTTTCTGCACCTTGTCAGATACTCTTACCCCACTGCATTGTTTTGAACTCCACAGGGGATCTCTTAGTTGGGAAATTTTATATTCTTTAAAGATTAAATTCTGAACCCACGATCAGGGATAAGATCACAAGTAAGATGCTTAATCAAAAAAGTAAAAAATAACCGGTGAGCCAGGATGAAGTAGGAACCATTGTGCATTGCTAATGAGAATGAAAAATGGTGCATGCAGCCTCTGTCTAAGGGTATGGTGGTTCCTCAGAACTAAAACACAGTTACCATACGATTCAGTAATTCCACTCCGGGGTCTATACCTAAAGCTATTGAAACTGAGGACTTGAACAGACATTTGTTCATCTGTTCATAGTAGCATATTGACAATAGCCAAAAGGTGCAAACAGTTCAAAGGTTTATCCATAGACGGATAAACAAAATGTGACATATATGAGTACACACAATGTAATATTATTCAGCCATCAAATAAGAGAAAATCATATACATGCTGTAATATAGATAAATCTGAAAACATTATGCTAAGTAACATAAGCCAAACACAAACAGATATATAATATGACTCCACTTATATGAGGTATCAACAATCACCATATTCATAAAAACTGAAAGCGAAATTAAGTTAACAAGAGCTGGATTGAGTGGAGAGCAGGGGGCTGTTGTCTGATGGGTGTAGAGTTTGTAGTTGGAAAGATAAAGTCCTGCAGATGAATGGATGACTGCATATATGCCAATGTACATAGTGCCACTAAAACCTTAAAATAATAAAAATGGAAAATGTTATGTTATGTTTATTTTACCAGAAGAAAAAAATAAAAATTTTAAGGCCTTAAAATAATAAATTTCCCAAGACTTAATAAAAAAATGTCTATTGACATGAGGAAAATAAACATGTAATTAGAGCTCAAAAGAAATGTCAGGGTAAAAACAAAGATTCGATCAAATGATGTCGAATTCCAAGGATACTTGATTATGATTTGAACTGTGAAATGGCTCTACTACTCATAATATGTGACTAGCTGTGTATATAGAATCTGCTCGAATGTGCATGCTTTCTAAATTACTAACACATGCAAAAAGTGATAGCAAGGATGACTTTTACTTACTACATTCTTTACTTAAGTATGAGTCGATCAGTCTTAGAATACCTTGTAAATGAGACCTCACTTGAACTTAATTCTAACTGAAGATCTTACCCGAAACGCTAATGTTTCAGCAAATAATTCAGTTCCAATCATCAGTACATTCATCATTTCCCCTGTTGACTAAAATGAACCATAGTTTTCTATCTTCTTTCCTTGAACGATATCTTGCGTTGGTGTTTTATTGTTTTGAGAGGTAGGAATCCAATAAATGAGGGAAGTTGTGATCATCTCCATACAGATGACTGATCTCCCTTGGATCCCAAATATGCTCTTACCCCTGGCTTTCACTTTCAAAGTCCAGTTTGGCTGATACTATGGGATCCATATTTGATACGTTTGATTATTGTCAGAAGGAGAGTCTCTCTATTCCAAATTCATGTGTGTAAGAAAAAGCCATGGTTTAAAGCGATGTTGCAATAAAAGGAAAACATAGATCTTCCAAAAGAAGATGTAAGCTGCAAGTGGAAGTTTGAGGAGGAATGAATGAGGAGGATTCAGCAGACACAAAGCTAACCTAAAATGAAGGGGCAATTGGTCAAGGGCAGCTGGATTTTTGCATTCAAAGGAGTAAGTTTAGGAAAGAAAGATTACAAATTCTGCAAGGTGTCACTAGATGAGATGTTTGGAATTAAGAGTTGTTTTATAGGTAGGATCTCACAATGTTTTTCCTTTATTCTTTTTCTTTCCCTTTCAATACTTTTATCACTTCACTTTATTTCCACCCTTGTATTCATCTTTCCTTCTTTTCTTCATTCTTTTTTATACTCTTTCTATTTTAGTTCTGCTTTAAAAAATATCCCTTTCAATGTACTTGCTTTCACTCATCATCATCATTTTGATTATTTTCCCCTTGTCCTGATTTTTAAAATTAATTCTATGTTTAATTTTCACCAGGCTAGCTCCATGGCTCACAAATTATGTTGTGTTTGTTTTCTTTGTTTATTACCCCATTTAGTCCCTGATGTTCCATAGTAGTTCTTCATAAACATTGCCATTTCAATACTACTGATAACATTGAACTTAATTTTAATTCTTATATGAATTTGCTTTCATAAGTGTGTTTTCCAGACTCACATAAAGAATAAATAGTAAATAAACCTGATGGTTCCTTTTGTTTATATGCGATTTCACAATGGGGCTTCTGTGAAAACCCAACTTAAATGAATTTGTTCTGTATTAGTTTTTTTCCTTGCTGCTGTAACAAATTATCATAAAGTTAATGACTTAATACCAGTTTATCACTTTACAGTTCTTTAAGGCACAAGTCTGGCATTGCTCTTATCTGGTTAAAATCTAGCAGGCTGCATTCCTTTTGGAGGTTCCAGTGGAGAACCCATTTCCTTGCTCGTTCAGGTTGTTGACAGAATTCTGTTCTTTGCAGTTTTGGGTCTGGGGTTTCCATTTTCTTGCTTATTCCTAGCTTTGGGTGGTTTGAATCCTTCTCACACTCCAGATCTCTTCTGCCTCTTCTTTCCATTGTTGCTTCTATCCAAAATAATGTTTTATCATCAGTGTTCATGCACGTGATTAAACTGAGCCAACCTATATAATCCATAACCTTTTCTCAAATATCTCAGGTTTCTTTGCTCTGCCTATTTTTATCATTACCACTTTTATTCATGATAATATAGCTAAGCATACATACAGACTTACATCATCAGGCTCAGAAGAGTGTTAACTATGTCAATCAGAGTCCCAGAAAGAAGAAAAGAGATTTTTAAAAAATTTTGAAGAAAAACAAGATGTGATGTATCAAGCTTTGGCAGTTCATAGGAACATTACAACCCCAGGCCTGATGAGGAAATGCAAAATCATGATGTTTGTTGCCGGAATCTTGGGTGAGCTGGAGACTCTGAGGAGGGGGTGTTTAATCTGAGCTATAGCTGTAGTCAAATACAGCTACACTAGAACTATGGAAATTATAAATTCCGGTAGTGGGGAAAATAAAGATCTTGCCAACTTATTCCTGTAGTTGATAGGAAACTAGAAATAAGCAAACATGAAGATAGAACTTAACCAAGGTCAGAAACTCTTCTACCCAAAGCATAGTACAGTGTAGTAAAGAATGGGATTCGTTATGTATGAGGCTGGTGGACCAAAATAAACATGATTTGAGGGTTAATATGCAGTTTCTATTGCAACAGCTCAACAATGCCTCTGTAAGGAGAAAGCATCTCTAGATGGTATTTAAGTAAATAGGTACATATGAATTCCAAAACAACTTTAATCCAAGCTTCACAGACGTGGCCCCTGGGCTATAGTGTGCTGGCTCCTGATTTAGAGCATAGGATTTGGATTCAGGTGGAAAGTAGTAAACCCTTGTTCCATAGATTCACAGCTTAGACTGTTGTTGATTAATGCCAAAGATCCATTCTCTCTTCCTGTAGGCTATAGATGACACTTTCCAACATTTCACATACTGAGGAATATAGCTATATGGTTAAATCCTAGCCCAATGGAGTGAGTAAAAGTTATTTCTACAACTTCCAGGTGGTTTTCTTAGAGGGAAACAATATGTCTTCCACTTCCCCTTCCTTTTCCCTGCTAGTTTAAAATTGAACCTAGTGGATGGGGTAATGGTGCTGCATCTTTGACCATGCAGAGAAAAGTGACATTAGAGAGGACAGTGGAATAAAAGGGTATAAGTACCATGTACTGCTAGCAATTTATACCCAGTCTGCTAGTCTGTGGTTGGTTAGGCTAATTTTATGAAAGCTGCATGAAGTTGTCTCCTATTTAAGCCACAGGTTTTTTTTTCAAGTATTGATTTAAATACTTTTATTATTTGAATAGTCTCTAAGGCTTGCTTGTTTTTTCTCCCATAAGAGTATTATTAGCATATAGAGTTGCTGTTGAGCTTATATAACCTTGTCAAGTCAACTAGAATTTAACAGGCATCCAGTGAAATACATATTCAAGAAAAGTGATATTAAGAGCCCATTATTATCTTAAACATCATGAGAAATATATATTAAATATTAGAGACAATATAATTTAGTTTGAAATATAACTCAATTATTATTCATTCTTGTGCCCTTGGAATACTTCATTATAATTTTGTTTAGAAATCATTCAGGGGAACATACAATTAGAAGTTAAAATTAAGTTGCATATTTTACCAAATATTCTTGCTTTTTTCCCACGATGATGTTCTGGAAAGCACATTATAGAGGAGATTCTTACAGAGCAATTCATACTCCAATAGAGAAACAATTGAGTGTTTAATCACTGCCAAGGACTGAGAATAAAATAAGTTATAAATGCAAAACCCACATTTATTTCTTTAAATTGTTCAAAACCTGCAAAGGAATAACACAACTTTGGCAAATCAAAGCCTCTTACGTATCTAATCCAGACTCTCAACCTCCCAAGTGAGAAAATTGTCTCAGAGAGTTTGATGAGATGAGTGGGTGAGTCTGACGAAATTTTATAAATTTTCCAACTGAGTATCATCTTCCTTGTAGAGTAAGAGAACTTGCCCCCCAAGTGTGAGGAAATTTTCCCAATTTTGGAGAGAATTTTGAAGTCAGTCACCCCTTTATATTTCCAAATCATCTTAAAGTGCATCTTCCCTAATTCTACCCATGTATATTAGTATTTGTATTAAAATGGTTTAAATAGACTTTGGAATAGGATGTTTAAATAAGATATATTTTTTTTAATCATCCCTCATAGCATAATAAATTAAATCTAATTTCTTTGGTATTTTACCTAAGTGTACTTTGAACCAATCCAGATTCATCTAATTATACCCTCTTTACCATAAACCCTAGCCAATCAGGTCATGCAAATATATGCTGTTATCTACAGATTTTCCTCTTCTTCATTTTTCGTGCATCAGACTTTTGCTTGTACATATACTCCCTAGCTAAAATGCTTCATCTTCCCATTATTCTCTGCTGGTTTATTTCTACTACTTTTCAGAGCTTAGCTCAGCTATCTTCTTCTCGTGCTCTGCTTTTAAGTAATAAATTAAGTGACCCTTACATGCTTTGTTTCACAACATCACATTTAATAATAACTAATTTTTCACTTGCCTCCACTACTCTCTTATCTGGATATTCTCAGGTAAATAGTAGTACTCAAACAATGTTCAGAGCCAAGCTATAATTAGAGATTATAACCTAGTTTTCTTCACTTTACATCTACCTTTCACCCTATCATTGTCCTCAGTCTTATAAAATAAATATAAATGACTTCTCAAGGGAACACAAATAATTTTCTTAAAGAATGCAAATCTGCGTAATCAGATTTTTGTGCCTTAAATTTCTTAATGCTAGCTCTTTTCAGCAATAACTACACTTGTTTTAGGCTTAAGCAAAAATTCAGGTTAATTATCCATTGGCTTCATGATGAAAATTTTGCCATATACAAATAAAAAATTGCTTAATAATTTAGAGCCACAATAACAGGCGCTCAACATGTGCAATAAGCCAATGCATTTTATAGTATGAAAGGAGCTTCTGCTATGATGAATGGGAAAGACGCAGCAGATAAAGAACCTCTGGGTTTCATTGAAAGGTATATACACTTTCAAAAGCTTACAAGGGTGTAGATAATTTTCACAGAATATGGTGGTTACAAAAAGTGAAAAGAAGGGATGAATGGTGAAATGTGAGAAGTAATCAAATCTATTTTATCATTTACTTATTCTGAGAAATTTGTAAATCACTATGGTAAATAATGTTACGCTATATTTTCAATCAATTAATTTATATGCACTTTCTGAGGTTTTCTCCCTGGAGCCTGGGTCAGGTTTGGCATTGCAGCATATTTGCCAATGTGGCTAACACAACCTAAATGAAGCAATTAGAAGGCAAATGATATCAACGTAATCCTCCCTTTATCTTCAGGAGTCTCATAATTTCTTGAAATTCAAACAATCTCTTTGACTTAGGTTTTTAATGATTATGAAAGGAAAGCAGTTACATCATTAATCCCAGAGGTGGTGGGTTGTGCTTTTACCCAGCCCAAAAGAAAATCCTGGAAAACTATATTCTGAAGACCAACTTTATGACACATCCCAGGTGATCACATTTAGTAACAAAGAAAACAGCACACAGGAAAACAATTCATTTGAAATCAATCACTGTGGTGATAAGATAAAGAAGTTACTAAACTGCATTTAGTCTATATGTAGTGAGCTCCTAGTATATGCTAACAACTTTCCTGATTTAGAGATTAAGAGGGCAAATAATGCAATCTCTGCTTCAATGAACTCACAGTTGGTTAGTGTATGATATTAAAGCAGTGAACTGGCATAGGTTCAAATTCAGACTACATATTCTGTTTTGCTCCATGCTTCAGCTGACCCACTAGAGCTCTTGTAGAAAAAAAAATTGCTATTGATTGTAAGATGGCATCTAAATTAAAGGACAGTTGATTCAGTTTAATAGAGGCCATGTTCAATAAAATGGCAGAGAAAAAATATTCATATCTAAATAAGAGTCTGACTCTTTATTAAGTTTGGCACATGGTAATCTAAAAATCAATCACATTTTTCTAGACCTGGTTAAAAATTTACTTCTACTATTAAGTCAACCCAATATATAAAAGTGAATATTGGGCAAGGTGGCAGGAGACTGGAAGTCTGGTTCTATAGCCACTTGGACTCAGTGGGTGATTTGGAACAATATATTTACTCGCTTTGAAGTTGAGCTTCTTTTCTTGCAAATGCCATTTCTTCCGTATGGCAAATGATAAGGAGTTTGCCATATGAACTCCTTCCTCTCTTCTGTTCCAATATTCCATTAATTTTGATATTTCCCACACTATTCTATTTGTCAATGTTCTTTCTTTTTATGAATTCTTAAAGTATTTGCAAACTTTGTTGATCTAGCATGGTAGCCCTTTTATGCTTATAGAATTTGGTTAAGTGTTGGGTGTGAGCTTATGGCTGATGCATTCTTAGGATGCTTTTTCAATATCAACCACTGAGTAAGATGAGAAAATAGAGGGTATTTTTAAAGGGCGATGGGAATGTGGAGACTATTTTTTAAAATAAGTGATTGAATGTCTTGACTCACCAATAATAAAATAAGCAAGTAGAGGTCAGGAACTGTGGCTTTTTACTTCCTTTCACTCTCTATAGTGATAAGCACAGTGATTGAAGTAATCAAGTCTTGGTACACTATGAGCTATTTCCTAGCATTAAGAACTATTAAAGTTCACCCTGATAAAGGACTAGAGGTTAAACCTTTAATGAAATAAAATTCCTTCTTTTTTTTTTTTAAAGTTGGCATCTACTGTCTGTCTTTAATGTACTAGGAGACTGTCACTATATCACTTGTCTTCACTTAACAGTTAAAAATACTTTCACAAGAGTTTTCAACATATTGCAAGTCAATTTTTAAATAAGAATCTAACTGACAAATCTGTGTCATATCTTGCACCAGCAATTATTATTTTATTTGTGGAACCTAGTGGGTATAGTTCATGTAGGACAGATGGTGTATTGTATTTAAAATGTTTCAATCTCATATAATCAGAAAATGTGTTTGTTGACTCTGCTCAACAAGCTATGCTCACTGTAACCCACATTTCCGATCATGATGTCTAGAGCGTCAAACCCAAGCATGCAATTACCTTTGGAATGCAAGGAGCTGCAGAGTTGGAAACTACATTCAGAACAGTGGTGCAATTCAGTGACAGGAGAAACCCAGTGTAAGGCTGTGTGTCATTATCTTCTCACATTCACCTTATAGTCAATATGAGATGCAGAACAAAACAGTGCTTATTTCCACAAAACTGTGAGTTCAGGCTCAATTTTCAGTAGAATAAGTGTCAATTTTGAAATTAAAGGAGAAATTCAGCACGCACTGAAAAAGCATTGTACAGCTGTCAAATGTAGATCTGTTTAAATGTCAAGTGACCCCTTTACTCCTGGACTTGCCAATCCACATGATGCCATGATTAAATTTTATAAAGGGTTCAATTTAAATACTACATTAATGCAGCATTAAGGTTGACATTTTAATCATTAATAATTCTAAACCAAATAATTCAGAGTTACCTTTCACAGCCACTGTCACCAAGTCAAATTTATTCCTCACTTATTTTGCTAATACATTCAGCTTGAGAAATGAACTTATGCACAAAAACCAAAACAGTTTTTTCTTCCCAAGAAAAATATAATTACCAGGACTTTTAAAATATAATAGAAAGCAAAAGGACAATTTCCCAATTATCTAACTCCCTTGATGAACACAGATAAATCCAGAAAGCAGATTTATGGGGACTTGATTTTATTTCTTATAGCTATCAAATAATTAATATTTTCTTTATTTTACTATTCCAGAATTACTTACCTATAGTGACAAAGGTTAAGTACTTCATGTTTTGCTTAATTTACATTTGACCTGTATAATAAGATACAGGTCTTTATGAGAAAATAAAGATGATTTGCATATGTTAATGTACTTGTTTTAAAGTATATTTTATTGATTATGCTATTACAATATGTAATATAGCATAGATTATGTCCCATTTTTTTCTCATGTTTATTCCCCTGAGCCCTGCACCACCCTTCACACCAGAATTTCACCACTTCTTAGTTCATGTCCTTGGATCATACATATGAGTTCTTTGGCTTCTTCATTTCCCATACTATTCTTAACCTTCCCCTGTCTATTTTGTATCTACCATTTATGCTTCTTTTTTTTTTTAAAGATTTTATTTATTTATGTATCTTTAGAGGGGAAGGAGAGAGGGAGAGAAACATCAATGTATGGTTGCCTTTCGTGAGTCCCCTGCTGGGAGTTGGCCTGCAGGGAACTGGCCTGCAAACCAGGCATGTGCCCTAACTGGGAATTGAACTGCAATCCTCTGGTTCACAGTTCTGTTCTCAATCCACTGAGCTACACCAGCCAGGGCCCATTTATGCTTCTTATTCCCTGTACCTTTCCCCCATCTCGCTCCTCACTTATAACCCTCCATGTGATCTCCATTTCTGTGATTCTGCTTCTGTTCTAGATGTTTGCTTAATTTGTTTTTGTTTTAGGTTCAGTTGTTGATAGTTGTGAGTTTGTTGTCATTTTACTGTTCGTATTTTTGACTATCTTCTTTCTCTAAGATAAATCCATTTAACGTTTTATATAATGAGGGCTTGATGTTGATGAACTATTTTAACTTGACCTTATCTGGGAAGCACTGTATCTGCCCTCCCACTTTAAATGATAGCTTTGCTAGGTAGAATAATCTTGGGTGTAGGTCCTTACCTTTCATGACTTGGAATATTTCTTTTCAGCCCCTTCATGCCTGCAAGGTCTCTTTTGAGAAATTAGCTGACAGTCTTATGGGCACCCCTTTGTAGTTAACTCTCTCATTTTGTCTTGCTGCTTTTAAGATTCTCTCCTTAATTTTAATCTTGGGTAATGTAATTATATTGTGCCTTGGTGTGTTCCTCCTTGGGCCCAACTTCTTTGGAACTCTCTGAGTATCTTGGACTTCCTGCAAGTCTATTTCTTTTGCCAGATTGGAGAGGTTCTCCATTTTTTGTTTAAATAACTTTTCAATTTCTTATTCTTCCTCTTCTCCTTCTGGCACCCCTATGATTCAGATGTTGGAATGTTAAAAGTTGTCCCAGAGGTTCCTAAGCCTCTCCTAACATTTTTTATTTCTTCCTTCTTCATCCTGTTCTGCTTGAATGTTTATTTCTTCTTTCTGTTCTAAATTGTTGATTTGAGTCCCTGTTTCCTTGCCTTCACTGTTGGTTCCCTGTACATTTTTCTTTATTCCACTTTCCACTGCTTTCACTTTTTCCTCTATTTTGCAACCATACTCAACCATTTCCACAAGCATTCTGATTCAGTATTTTGAACTCTGCTTCTGATAAGTTGGCTACTTCTCATTGCTTTGTTCTAAATTTGGAGCTTTGATCTGTTCTTTCATTTGGGTCATGTTTCTTTGTCTTGGCATACTTATTACATCGTAAGGGGTAGAGCCTGAGGTATTCATCAGGATGAGGTGACCCACTTTGCTGTGTTGTGGTGCTGAATGTGGGAGAGGGGTCAGAGAGAAAGCAATTCCACTTGCTGGAATTCAGTCACTTCTTGCTGGAATTCAGTCACTTCACTGCTTTCAGTCACTTCTCCACTACCCACAAGCAAATTGGATCCTTCTGCTGCTGATTCGTGGGTGGGTGAGTTTGTGTGCATTCTAGGACCCTGTGGGTTTCTCTAATGAACTCCTCTGTGAGTCTGGGAGTTTCTCCTACCAATGCAACCCCCACAGATTTTTTACAGCCATAAGCTTTGCGGCTTTATTTCCTTGTGCTGGAACACTGAGTTGCATGTTCTGTCTCGCTCCCCAGTTGTTCCTCCTGGTTTATTTGCATGCAAATGTAGGACAATCTCATTCACCAGGCACTGCCTTGCTGTCCCCAGATGCCCATCTCCACCCCTCCTACCAGTTAGGATGAATATGTCTTCTTTAACTCCTCAATTGTCAGACTTTTATACAGTTTGATTTTCTGGCCATTCTGGTTATTTTTGGTTTTTATACTTGTTGTGTTCTTTGTTTGGTTGTGTGAGGAGGCAAAGTGTATCTATCTACACTTCCATGTTGGCCAGAATTCCTCTGTACTTTTCAAAGCATTAACTATAGAATAGGAAAGCTATAACATGATTGCTATCTTAGTTTTTTCCATTTAGCCATGACAAATTTTTCAACTTATTTGAAACAAACTATTTTCAAGCATTTTACTGAATATATGGGTTGTCTAGTCATTATCTAGACATAGATAATATCTATGTCCTCATAGATATTATCTATGTCGTTTCTAAACAGGCTGATTTTTAAATTTTTACTCATCTCCCAAGTAGTCTGTATGCTTTAGATGTGTGCTATGTAACATAGTAGCCGCAAGCTATATGTGGCTTTTTAAATGTAAATCAATTACAATTAAATAGAAATAGAAATAGAAAACAAATTTCATGCATTCAATAGTGACATGTGGCTATTAGCACATTCAACAGGACAGATATACATTGACAGTGCATTTTTTAGATTTTATTGATAGTTCCAAGGGAAAAAAACAAACTAGATTGATACAGATATTAAATTCATACAGATATATGTATGTATTTAATTCAATATATATATATATATATATATATATATATATACACATTCCATTTACGCTAATGTCAAGGTGAATTTTAGAATTTTTGAGAGAAATGCTGGAAAAGCAAAACCAAGTCCTTGATAATATCTTTGANATACATTGACAGTGCATTTTTTAGATCTTATTGATAGTTCCAAGGGAAAAAAAACAAACTAGATTGATACAGATATTAAATTCATACAGATATATGTATGTATTTAATTCAATATATATATATATATATATATATATATATATACACATTCCATTTACGCTAATGTCAAGGTGAATTTTAGAATTTTTGAGAGAAATGCTGGAAAAGCAAAACCAAGTCCTTGATAATATCTTTGAGTCTTCTGAATCAAAAACCTTGGAGTCTGCCCAACCTCTGGACTCTCCAGATAGATGGCTCATTTAATTCCTAGTACACCAAGTTTGAATTTTGATTTTTTAAATTAAATTCATTGGGGTGACATTGGTTAAAAGGATGGTAGGAGTTTCAAGTGTACATTTCTATAACACATGATCTGTATATTGCATTGTGTGTCCACCACCCAAAGTCAAATCTCTTTCCCTCACTGTATATTTGATACCTCCCCCTCATCTCCCTTCTCTCGGGTAAACACCACACAGTTATCTGTGTCTATGTGTTTTTAATCTGTTTTGTTTATAAATTTTTGTTTGCTTGTTTACCTTGTTTGCTCATTTATTGCTTACAGTTTTATAATTTATTTGTAATTACTTGTTAGATTTAGACATCTTAGTGGTACGGTCTATGCATACATATTTAGTACCTAATTTTATTTTTACTGTGCTAAGTAGTGTTAAAACTCTAAATGTAAAATAGGTATGGGCAGACCTTCAAAGTTTTTCTTCTATATATGCAGAAGAAAAATGTATTACATATTTAGATATCAACTATTCATAACAGACTATGAATACATTCAAAATACATAAAAAAAGGAAGTCATGAGTGCTCCTGAGTATCAAAAGATGAAGCTGGACTTGAGTCAGCCTTGAAGGATGGTATGGGTTGGCTGAGAGCAGAGAAACTCATGTTAATCTCCTCTTCATTGGCTTTGGTTATGAAGATTAAAATGCACATGTGAATGAAAAATAATTTCATTAGTATAAATATCAGAAATGTGGATATTTAGAGCTTTTCTTGCCATTACACACATGCTTGACTAAAGATAGATTTTACTTCTCAGAAATATAATTTTTAAACTGTACATTTTGAGTTCCCCAAAGCTTCACCAGTACTTTTACTTAGGTTCCTATACCAGACAGACTCTAAGCTAATGGCCTCAATAATTCTGGCCTCATGTGTTAGCTTGCCTAGCAACTTGCTTCTAATTAATGTTATAAAAAATATGATTACATGCAACTTCTATGATTAGGTTATGAGAGTTGTAATTTCTGTCTCGCTGACTCCTTCCCTGGTTGATTTTGATGAAGCAAGCTGCCGTATGGAGGGGCCCATCTATAAAGGAACTGAGGGTGGTTTCCACAAATGGCAAAAAACCGGGGCTGTCAGTCCAAGACTGCAAAGAATTGAATTCTGTCATCAACCCCATCAGCTTGAATGCGGATTCTTCTCCACTTGAATCTTCCGTTGAGATCTCAGCCTTAAGTGGTACTTTGATTACAGTCTTGTGAAAGACATTGAAGCAAAGGATCCATGTTATTCATGCCTGAATTACCGACCCACAGAAACAGATAATGTTTGTGTGTGGTGCTTTACCTCGCTGGGCAATAATAAATAGCCAGTAACATTACCATATTTGATTAGTAGAAAATCTTGTGAGGAAGGTCCAGACATGCTTTCATTTCTAATTAACAAAGGAGAAAACCAAGTCAAAAGTTATATTAGTTGTCTAAAATGTCAAAGACAAGGTTATGATTGAATCCAGAGTTATGTTTACTATTCTTTACTAATCCTGCCAATGAGGCAATGCCTTGCACTGGACTTGAATGTTTAGAAAATGAAAAGATATATATTTCACCTTACCTAGGGTGGAAAAAAACATAGTTTGTATGATCTAAAAATAAATGCAAATGTTTTGATTTAAATATCTGATCTAGGTTTTAAATAGTCATTTATTGTAATGTCCAATCTCAGTGATCAAACATTCACATGAAGATAGAAGCAAAGTTTGAAATGTATATTACAGATAGTCCTGAGTCCTCTCACTGAGGTCTTCAACCTCAACACCTCAGGCAGCAGCTATTCTCACTCTAAGTTTAGGCACATTATTTTGAAAATTCAGATCATGCACTAACACCAAATGGGTACATAGGAGAATACAGAGATCAAGTGATGTCAGTCTGGATGACATATTTGTTTGGCTATTAATAGAAATCCAAGGTTAATTATTTTATATACATTTCCTTTTAGAAAACAGTCTCCAGCTAAGTGATAGAGATGGGAAAAGATTGCTTTCCTAGTAAAGCAAAACTGGATGATTCATACTAAGCAACATAGTCTTGCAATCTAGTTTATCTGACTCAGCCATCGATTGGATCAAGTGGCCAGATACCTACCTGGATAGTCCACTGGGTGGTGGTACTGAGATGTCGTGCTCTAGCTTTGGGGGCTAGTCACTGCATTAGAGGCAGTTTGGGGAGTCTTATTTTCCTTGCTGAAAATTTATTAGCATTAATGTTCAATATTGCACATGCTACTATACAAACCATGGTTAAAAAATCTTGGCAATTAACGTATAAATATTATATTTTTAGATTTTCAATTTTCACAGAGCTTAATTTATTCCCAGTATGACTGGACTGGTCAAAAGCTAGTGATTGTAATTTGAGTTTACCAATCATCATTTCACTAGCCTCCTACTTGAGCCCTGTGTTAATTTGATTCTGCCTATAAAGGGGGGTATGTTTTTCTTGTATCAAACCTTACTTTAATAAAAGGAAGGGGCATAAGGCTCTTTGAATTTTTAGTGCAACCAGAAGCAATCTATAATTACTGTCACTTGCCCCTATTTTTTAGCGAATTTTCTGCAATGATGATGATATGCAATCCCACATAACACATGTTTAAGAGTTGATTAATAATGAAGAAACCTATAGTTAAAATAGTCAAGGTCTTTCAACCATTTCCCTTAAGTCTGTCACTGTCTGCCATGAGACAACTCATCACCAAGTTTCCATTGTTTAATTGCAATAGGGATTTAACATGTTATGAGCCTCTGAAAAGATACTGCTTTTAGCAATATATAGGCCACCATAGTAAAAACCCTTTGTTCAATTCACATAGGTTTTAGGAGAGAGTCATTGAGGCCAGTTAAAATGGATGTTTTGACCTAGTATGACTACATAGTGTAATTTGGGTAATAAATATGATTATTCAGAGAGACAGCAATGAAGTTAACACTATTTTTCCCCTAAGTAAAATTATAGTCTTAGTGTAGAAATAAATGATAATTTCTCTTCTTCATATATACTAGTATAAACTTGTGCTTTCAATATTAACAATGAAAACAGTCTGACAAAAGAATATGTATATATATGTACAAATATAGTATATATTATATATATATATATATAATTTGTTTGTTTGTGTGTTTGTTTCAGAAGAGCTAAACAATTATGACCATAAGTGCCTTTTATCTCTCACTAATACCTGCTCACTTGTTTGATATGGCTTTTGAAATGTATTCACTAGATTTTATTTTCTTAAGACCAGCATTGTCCATAATATCTGCATATTTTATATTTGAGCATAAAAAGCAGAAAAGCAGTATGATAAAAAGGTGTTTCATAAAAATCAAATAATAAAAATGAAAAGGAAGAGAAGTGGCACAATTATATCTAGAAGCATCAGAATGGAAAGTGATAAAACAATAAAATGACCATTTCAGGAAAGAAATAGACTTGTAGTTTTGAAGTGATTCTATGAGATTAAAAAATACTGTAGAATTTATACCAATATATTAAGACACAAAGTTATAGCTGCAAAATATAATTATGTAGCAAATCTGCAATTTCCTGGGTAATGTAATCAATCTATAGCCACAGACTCCATTGTTTATCCCAAAGAAGCTTTTCTTCATTAATAAAGCTAACCAAGCATTTTCATTTCTTTCTTTTTTTGATATTTACTCATATGTATCATATAATGAATAAACTGAACTAATGGGGAAAATAGGGACAGACTCATAGATGGAGGGCAGGACGACACATAGTGTGGGCAGGGGAAGGTTAGGGCTGGAGGGATTAAACAGAAAGGAAAAAGGACTTATGGTCATGGACAACGGTGTGGTGACTGCTGGGGTGAGAGGAGATAGAGGGAGTGAATGGTAATGGAAAAAAATTCAGTAAAGATTAGACCAAACAATTTCAAACGCAAGGGTTATGGTATGAGCTATTCTACATCGATATTCATATATAACTCATATTAATGTGTATATATGGATACATACATAAATGTTTAAGTTAGTAACACTTTACAGAGATGATTTCATTGGCTAAATCCCCACTTAAGTATGTTTACTCAATTTAATTAACTCTCTCCCCCCATAAATCTCCTGTGAACATGGTACTATTGATTTCCTTTTTCTCATTATTATGAATTATATCTGTGTTCTGTTAAGGACTTGTTAAATAAGTACCCAGAAATTGAATTTTCAAAGTTATTTAGAATTTTTAATATTAAAAGATATTGCATTATGTCTGAACTTGTGATAGATGTCTTATTAAAGAACTTTTTAATGCAGGAATTTTATATTTTCTGGAATGGTATTAGTCATAATTACACTTTGTTCTGAGCACCTATTATTGGTGTTTAGAAGTTTAGTGCTGAGTGAGGTTATTAGCTCCAGTGGACATAAGAAGAGGGTATGGGACCAGTGAATCAGAGTCAGAATAGAATGCACAGACAGGTTTCGCATATATCATTTTGACAATACTATGTTAGACTAACAATTCAATTATAATGGAACATTAACAGCATTGAAAAAGCATATGACATGGTTGTAATTTTACTCTTCATCACCATGTAAAAATTGATGCTCTTTTCTTCCTCTGTGACTTGTAAACAGTAGAAAAAATTTAGGTGAAATAGCATAAAAGGATTACAGCTTTTCTTGAATATAACAGTTTTAGGGATTAATTTACCTGATTTAGTTTCCTGCTAGTCATGATGGATATTCAGAAGCAGTTCCCAGGAGTATGACTGTAAGAAAAATAGAGGAACATTTTCATTTGTAGGAAAGCAGTTTCCTCATATAACTTTTGGCTAGTTAAAAATGTTGTTTTACTTTTATTTCCCCATCCTCTCAGGTTGCAATTTTGCACCATTTGGAAAGAGACAGAGCCCAAGAATACAGGCTAAATTTTGTCAAGTGAACAAAACCAACCTCCACCAGGGGCAATAAACATCTCATTCTGAAGCTTGTAAATATCTCTTCATTTCCTACACACTTGAATTGCTTTCAAGTAGTTTGGCAAGAAATCTATATATATAAGAATGGGCAGCCCCCAACAAAAACAATTTATTGGTACAAAATTGCATATTTATTCATACATGTTTAAACCTCAGTCACCTTCAAAGTGCTCTCCATTTGATGCAATACCCCTATCAAAACTTTTTTCCTACTGCTCAAAATAGTTCTGAGCTCATTGATTTTGAAGCTTTTTAGGGCCTCTGTCATTTTTTGTTTAAGCTTTTCCACACTGGCAAAACACTTTTCTTTGAGGAAATTTTTCATCAGGGGAAACAAAAAAAAGTCACTTGGGGAGAGACAGGGTGAATAGGGAGGGTGGGGCACATGGGTCATGCTTGTTTTGGTCAACAACTGCTGAACACTCAGCCCAGATTGGGCAGGTGTGCTCATAAATTACCCATCATGAAATGGGCAAACATTTTGAAAGAATGTTCAAAGAGAAGTCACTGATGCCGAACACAATGCCTGTAACACTGGTACACTGTTGCAGATAGATACCTGGAAACACTCACCTAGCGGGGGAAGCCTGTACTACACTGGGCCCACCCTCCAGAAGATAATCCCAGTTTTGGGGGGGGGTCCCATCCTCATATCTGTTTTATATACACATATACACACATAATGTAAATATATATTTCTAAACTATATATATTTCTAAATATGTCCAAAGCAGAAGAGACATCATCATAAAAAGTTTCAGGGCTTAAGAAGTAAAGAGGTATAAGGCTTCTTATGGGATAATTTCCTATATGTCATAACTTTGGAGTTTCACCAAAAGGTATAATTGGAGAAGTGTTAGGTATCAAAAAAATATTCATTGTGTTACCAAGAGCTGTTCAATTTTCCCTTTAAACTAAATAAAGAGAGGTTGATGGAACCTAAAATAATGTCCTCACCTTGTCTGATTTAGTGTATGCCTTGAAGGCTGCCATGGATTTGGTCAATGGACCTGGATGAATGTTCCCAATCATGGCTTTCTTCTGGTTGTATAAAGCCAAGGTCCAACAGATATTGGTGCAATATAAATAATTTAAATGAATTGAACAAAAAAGGAAAAGAAAGAGAGAGAAACAAAACTCATGGATAGGGATTGCTAGGGGTGATGGGTAGAGGAGGGTAAAGAGAGATAAACAGTGATAGACAAACACTTGGCTCGGGATGGTAAACACACAATACAATACAGAGATGAGGCATTGTAGAACTGTGCACCTGGAAGCTGTAGAATTTTGTTAACCAGTGTTGTCCCAAATATATAATAAAAAAGAAAAAAACATCATTTAATTTAAAACCCAAATATAGAAGACAAAAATTGTCATAAAATAAAACCGTTTCACTGAATTTTAACAGACATGCCTATACCTAATAGAAGAGGTTGCAAAACTGGTTAACATATTCTGCAATATAAATTTTAGAATTTTTCCTAATGGTTCTATTCTTATTAATTTAAGCTGATTAAGCTGATCATGTATTTCTCCTTCTTTCTCATTATCACTCAAGATGTAATTCATCAGATGACATTTTATTGACTGATGGCATTGTGCATTTACATTTTCGCTTTACATTTTTCTCTTGATTATTCATTTCTAGAAAAAGTCAAATCCCAACAGCAGTGCATTCCCTGACACGCCTCTTTATCACAGTTACACTAAAGGTAATAGTGGTTGACTCCTACTGGCAGTGAGTCGAACTCTTGGATGTTTAGATATTTGAATAATTTTTCAAGTATTTTGGAAATGATAATTTCAGTTTTGGATTAGAAAGTTGTTACATCACACGCACTTACACACAACATTTAATGAAGAAAAAAGAGATTCTGCAGGACTGAGGAAAAAAATGTATAATAAAGTCCACCTTTGCCTCCCTTTGTTTACAGGTTCTTGGTGTAAAAAAAAAAAACATAGAGAGGGTTTGTGCCTACTTTTCAGCATCAAAGAACTGCCCTCTCTGACTTGGGTTCCTTTTTTTGTAACTGATGCCACTCAACACAGTCTCTACTTAACATTCTGGATACCAGTATTTTATGCCATAGCTATCTAATGTGAATACTGTATAGAAATATATAGTGACAAACTATGACAAAGTAATGTGAAAACTGGGCAAGGTGACTCCACCCACCTTTATGCTTGCAAGTCTTCATGATAAGATTTTGCTGGCCTGAGAATTTTGCCATAAGCAGGATCTTCAGCTACTATAATACTTCATTCTTATTATTTCAACTAAAGCCACTATTTCATTCCTTTAAGGAAATGGCCAAATTAGTGCTTTTGTCTAATACCCAGGTAATTTTTTTCTTGGGCATTTGAGAATACTCAATCTACTCAATCTAATATTTCTTTTCACTCCAAATATTTATTTACTCTTTTGTTAAAATATGTAAAGTGGCTGCTTTTTGTGTGCCATATTGTGTGCATTTCGTTAGTTTATAATTGAGCGAAAGTGACCAGTCACGTAAACAAAGAAATAGAAGAACATGCCAGAGCTGTGGGCATAACTCTCCACAGGGAACAGCAAAGTTGCAGGGAGTATATGTCTCAGATCTACTTATGAGGCCCACTTAAGTTGGGCTGATCCCAACAAAGGCAAGAAAACTCAGTGCTCAGATACTTGATAAATGATGATCTGGATCTCATCAGTAAAGTCAGCCAAACCAGCCAAAGTAATGACAAAATATGAGAATAGGCGGAAACTTTTTAAAGAAAGTGTTATAAGTAAAATTCATTAATCTACAAGAAAAATAATAGAAGCGCTACTTTTAAAATGCATCACATTTGTTAAAATGAGAAAATTGTGCAAGTGTTTAAATTAATTTTATAATATATTTAACATGATTTAACAAAAATTCATGATTTCAGAAACTATAGCAAATAAAATTAACTGGGGCAAAAGCAAACCGCTAGAGTAGAGCTTCAAACCGTTCCCCCTAAGTCAGAGAAAATAAAAGTATATCTGGAGTCACTATGATTCATGTTTCAAAATTGTACTAGAGATCTGTCTCAGCACAATTTATACGGAAATCATTCAGTTTAGTCTCTCCCCCGCTTCAGCACTTGCTCAGTGGGTCACTATCACCTTCTGGTTTCTTAACTCCATTGGCTGCCACTATCTTTCCCAAGATTAGATTTTTTCATTGTGCTTGCTGTGGCAGGAGCTCTCACACCTAGAATTAAACTGGCTGGATCCATGGAAGCCCTAGCTCCCCCTGCTATATCTGGATTCATATGAAATACCAGAATGAGGCCGAGAATCTGGCTTCCCCCAAGGCTTCCTATAAATGTCTGGTAACAAAACTCAAATGTTTAGAAGAGTCAATACCCTCTGAAACCGCATGACAGAGAAAGATGAAAAGATGGCAAATAAATGCTGCCCCCTTTCCTCTAACACAACATTTGCCTGTAGCTCCTCCAAAGACTTCCTGTGTGTCACAGCAATCTGGAGTTTTGTCTGTCTGTTTTAATTTGGTGAACAGCTAGGTGACACACTATCTTGTGATTACTTTCCTTCCTCTCTTGCATCCTTTTTCTTCCAGCTTTAGGATTGCATCCCCTTAAAGAAAGCATCAGCATAAATTTTATGCCTCTGTTCCTACTTTCTAGAAAATTTGGATTAAACAAACTACTGGTCGGTGTAATAAAAATAGGGAAAAACTTAAAAGGAAAATGATTGAAAAATAGTGATCAAACAACCATTACATCTCGATAAAATGCTCTGTATAAATAACCTAGAAAGATCTGCAGATTAAGTATCAAATTTGAAAAAGAGTTTACATTCACTTCCAGACACAAATGCAACATTTCCAAGTAACTGTTAGTAATAGAATGAATAGAGTTTGATCCATAGAGTGGGATACTCTAGCAGGGGTGTCCAACCTTTAGGCATCTCTGGGCCACACTGGGAGAAGACTTGTTTGGGCCACACATCAAATACATTGACACATAATCACAAAAATATCTCCTAATGTTTTAAGTAAATTTATGACCGTGCTGGGCCACATGCAACCCATAGGCTGCAGGTTAAACACCTCTGCCTATGGCATTAAACTTGAAGAAACTGCAGTTCTTAATTTCTACACATCTCAAAAATTCAATGTTGCCTAAAAGAATCATGTTTATAGAAAAGAACTTAAAGTATGTTTCTATCTGAATAATTTTAAAAAGAGCAAAATACACATACATTCACTTATATAAATTGATATATATGTATATGTATGCTGTGAAGAAAAGTAAAGAAAATATTATGGCAAAGTTGAGGCCAGTGTTACTTTGTGTGGTATGAGGGAAATGGATAGGCTAGTGGGAAAGGGATGTGGCGTTTCCAAGAAAATGATAATGTTCTCTTATGTGGTGAATGCAAGGAAATTCATTGTATTCTCCTCTTAACTCTATCTGTAACAGTGTACACTCATTATGTATAATATTTTCATATTAAAGTATTCAGTCTCTTTAGAAGTTCTCTTTAAAATCTAAATTATACCAAATCATTCTCTAGATGTACTGAGTTAAATTCTGAGTAATTAGGAGGGGCCGGTAGTTCAGAAATCTATTTCAGATAAGCTCTAAATGTTCGGTTGCTCGGGTAGTTTTAGGAAGCACCAAGCTAAAACAACAGAGCAACTTCATCTTCAGTTAAATTGTGCTCCGATAAGCCAGTCTGGAGATTCAAGCATTTTATTGAACTTTTCTTTTTCTTCCTTCTGTGAGAATGTGTTTCAAGTTCAAAATAACTAACTTATAAACTTTAAAGCACAACTCATACATTTATCTGAGGTCGTCTGCAGAGAAAAGGTGCAGAATATTATTTTCTTAAGTTTCATTTGAATATATCAAAGCCCCTGCAGTGTGATGACCTTCGAAAGAATCAGAAACAGATAATATGTGCTTGGGGGTGGGGGGGGAATTCAGGATTTGAAGCTGGGAGTACCTAAAAAGAGATTTATTAATGGGTGGGAGGATTTTTCCATCTGATATTTTAAACAAATTATACCTTTCTTTCATCTTTTATAAGATTTGCTGGTTGTGATTACTTTGTGGCTTCTGCATGGGAGATGAAGATTTCAAGAACCTGGATATGGTATAGCAAAGAATTCAAAGCCTACCACAATCTACCAAAATATTGAAACACGTAACATAGAAAATTTCCGCAAATGGAAATAAAGGGAGAAAATGACGTCACAGATGAAAATACCAAAGTGCACTTTGCAAACTGATGATGTCTAAAACAAGGCAAAGTTTTATTGTAGCCTTGTCTCAAATGCAGAATCCCTGTGTTTACAATGTCTGATTTTCATCTTGCCCCTCACCCTCACTCAAATTTATTTGATGTTACATGCTTTATCAAACTGATACGTTTCCAGATCTCAAGACAGGCCTTTCCCATCTAAGCAAATGGATTTCCCAATACGATTTTCTCTAAAAAACAAACAAACAAATGAAAAAGGTTCAGGTCTCCTGAAAATTTAAATCACAGAGTGGAAATTTCTATCAAGGAACATAGTGGCCAAATATGTGTATTGATTTATATCTGAGTTAATGGAAGGGGAATAGAGAAGGGAACTGGAGGGGGGCAGAATTCACAGCAAACACAGGTATGCTGAGTGGCTGAACGATCCCTTAGGGAAAATATATACAACTCACACACATGATGAATAAATACTAAAGCAAACAAACAACAGCCTAAGATAGAATGCTGTAGTAATATAATGGCAGTGGGTATCTGACCTGTTAAAAGCTCTACTCTGCCCTTTACTCAGCGGGAACACATAATTACAACAGCTAAAATCACAGAAAAAAAAGAGTAAGATAGATCAGCTGTTCGGAGTTGAATACAAACAGCTGCTGTAACCTTTAAATCCCTAGTGACTGAATGAGCTGTGGTTCATCCAAGTACAATTGGTTTTAAATGACATGATCTCACTTACATGTGGTTTTGATGAACACAATAGATTAACAAACAAGACAGTAACAGCTTGGATACATAGAATGGACTGACAGTTGCCAGAAAAGGGTGAGTGGGGCAGGATGAAAATGGTGAAGGGATTAACCAAAGGACATTTATGCAAGACCCATGGACATGAACAACAATGTGAGGATTGGCTTGGGGAAGGGGGAGAGGGTGGGACTGGGTGAGGGCAGAGAGGGGGAGAAAAGTAGGAACAACTGTAACAGTTTAAACAATAATAAAAATTATATATACATATAGATATTAATAAGTGGTCTTTTGAGAAAAGTTATTGTATCTGAATTGAGTGATCATTTATAATTAATAAAGAAAAAGTCAAAATTAACGTTTATCCACCTGCTTGATAAGTGTCTCATAAAAGTTCTGGTGTGGTTAGAAATCGTATGTAGAGAGCATTAGGCTTTTTACAGAAGAAAATGTTTATTCATATCTTCCTATTACCATTTACAAGCTGCTTGTAACAACTGTTAAAAAGAAAAATGATGGAATTAAATGAATATAGTTTGTACATCCGGGGAAGTCCACCACAGTGACTGAAGTAATACTCTAAACTTCTTGCTTCCTCCGCAGTGTAAGTGCACACGTGAAACACCCCTTAGCAACCACTTGAAATCAGAGGACTTCACAGTGGAGGAAGAGCCAGGGTCACCAGGCCTGGGACAGTTAAGGCTGATGTATTGTAATCAGAAGGGAAGAGAATGAAAGCACCTCCTGCTGTATAGTGTGTATTATGCATGTTGAACATAGGAATGGAAGTACAATAATACAATAGGAATAAGAACACTTACAAACGACTTGGACTCTGGTCAACCTCCAGGCCTAAAATCATGTAATGTTGGGTAACTAACTCTCCTTGATTGAGCAGTTGTTAAAATGTAAAAACAAAATTCAATAGGACACAGTCTTTGGGGTAAATCTTGCTAATATTCTCTTTTTTTAAATTTATCAGCTGAGGATATTTTTTCATTGCTATTAGAGAGAGAGAGAGAGAGAGAAACACTGATGTGAGCAAGAGAAGCATTGATTAATTGATTGCCTTCCATATACCCTCAAATAAAGATTTTACACACCCAGACCAGGGATTGAACCCATAACCTACGTCAATGCCCTGACCAGTGATCAAACCTGCAAACTTTAAGTTACAGGGTGATGCTCGAATCAACTGAGCCACGCTGGCCAGGGTGCACATGTTTCTTTTAACATGAAGGACACATAGCCTTTGAGCCATAAGACAGCCAATAATTTTATTGACTTGGATATTTCAAATATGTCAGCTATCTCTCACATGGTATAATGTTTATTGTCTCAATTAATGTCTCAATTAATGTCTCAATTCAAAAGCTATCAACTTCAACTGGTCTACCCAGCAGTGGAACAATTTACTTCAGACTCCATATGGAATAAGCTTGAGAAGAGGTAATAATAAAGGACCTCTGGCATTCCTTAACCTTGTCAAATTCCCCTAGTCTAAGTGGTGCGAGAGCCTAGTAAATCCTGGGATAAATGGGGGATACAATTCCTAATTTGGGGGAGATGCTGTAATCAGAAACAAACAGCAGGTGAGAAAATATAATTTTATATATACTATAATTAAAAAGCCATTAAGAAATTCAGACTCTTCTAGATTTCTAGCATTTAACAGAATTGTAAACATTAAGACAGGTAGATGAAAAGGAGAAAGAGAAACAGGGAATGTAGTGTGGGGTGGGGGGAAGAAGTCCCACAAATATGTTTACTGTTATGAGTTCTTTGAAAAGACGGTCCATGTACAGAAAAGTGCATTTGCATGATGTGTTAAGCACTGTCAGCTCCAGAAGGAGATAGCCTAGAGGTAAGTCTGTGAAAAGGACCTTCTGCGATCACAGACATATCAAGTGAATAAGTTGCAGAAAGATCTTAACTTTAGAGAGGAATCAGGGAGGTTAAGACATTTTCCCAGTTTACACCACTTGTAAATCCAAAACTAAGACTAAAATTCGACCAGGAAGCCAGCCAGTATGATATAAAGATATGTGACTGAGATGTTTTCCACAGGTCCAAAAGCAGAGGAAAACCACACTTGCACGTATCATAGGAGACTAGGCTATGGAAACAAAAGAAAATACAAGTCAACAGATCTGTATAGAAGTCTAGATGTGTTTATTTAATACTATTGTAGTGAAATGAGAGTAGTGAGGTGGATCGGAACAAAACAGTGACCAAAATCCTCTTAGAACGTATCTGCGTACTCAGTTCCAATACACATCAACTGTTTACAAAGGAGTCCTTGAAATCACTGTTATCCCTTTCATGCTGCAGTAGAGGCACAATGGTTCTGAAAATATACATGTTCAACCTTAGGACAGTTTCATAAAAAGGTCTAGAACCCACAAGCTTGGATCAAATGTCAAAAAACATCTGGATACCCGATAAAAGAGGAAATCTAGGAAGGAAAAGTAGAAAATGGTCAAGTCTTTCCAGTCTGAGGCGACCTATGGGACTTTTAGTGCCTGGATGGTATGGACTGATTTATGCCTTTCCAAATTCATCATTGAAGCCCTCATTTCTAGGGCCTCCAGAATAAAACAGTATTTTTTCAGATAAAGCCTTTGAAATGGTGATTGAATTAAAATGAAGCCATCAAGGTAGATCCTAATCCACTATGTCTAATGTCCTTATAAAAAGAGGAAATCTGGACATATAAGAGAGACACCAGGGATGCGCATGCACAGAGGAAAGCACATGAGCACAAAGAGAGATGGTGGCATCTGCAGGCCAAGGAGCAGAAGCTCGGGAGATACCCAGCCTGCTGATACCTTGATCTTGGACTTCTAGCTTCTGGAACTTTGAGAAAATAAATTTCTGTCATTTGAGCCACCAATTTATGGCATTTTATTGTGGTATTCCTAGCATACTGATATAGTGAGAAACTCAGATGCTGTACCAGTACTAAGACTTTGTTAGTATTTTTGTAAAAAAAAAATTGTCATTTTTTCTGAGTTCCTGGATCAGTCTTAGTACCTTGATAAATTATCTTTATTTTTTACATTGATAAATTTCAGCAGAAAAACTTGAATAAAGTGTAGTTTCCTAGACCTAGCCATAGGACTTTCGTCCCTAGGTTTGAGGTAAAGCTCAGAAATATGAGTATGATTGCAATGTTGAAATACTAAGAGCATTCTTTTTGAGATTACATCCATGAATGTATGTGTGGAATACTTACGTCTGGGGAAACTATGTTCTGCATTTTTCCATTTTTGCCCAAACTTTTGAGGGAAAAATAAGGATGCACATTATACATGGGCAGTAGGAATTCCGTATCTATATACATGTTTTTAATTATTTTATTTATGCTTATGTGTTAAAAGTATAACTCTAGAAAGCAATAATGGTATCTATATGTAAAATAATTTCCTGGAATACAATAATTGGTTTTGTTGAACTTACAATGAACTTGCAACGAAAGCAGTTTTAGCCAGCAATTCAACAAAGTGAAACAGAGTGCAATGTGTATTGTTACCCACAGAGTGAGATAGATGATGCCGATTATTATCCACTTGATAAGATAGGTGATGCCGACTTCATTACCATAGGCTGAACATTTCTTTTCGTATACTTTAGGTGGGAGAAATTATTGAAAAATCCCTTGGCAAATGTCACAACAGTTTTTGTACACTGCAAGCTTTAAGCTAAAATTAAATATGCTAAAAAAGCAAGGCAACAGAGCTGCGGAGAGACACATTAGATGATCTCCCACAGAGGGTGATGATCATCAGATGGGGATGATCAGCAGATGGTGGAGGTAACAGGAAGAACAGGTTCTTCAGAGGCTAAGAGAAAAAGAGGCAATACGAGGGGAACCTCCTCAGTGGCCGAAGGTGGAGCAGGAGGTGCAGACCCGGAGGTGCAGACCCGGATTCTAGAGCAGCGTCATACCTTGGTATGACGCGTCATCTGCTTCAACCAAGGTGATACAGGAAGAAGATAAAAGGATTGCACAAGAAAACAACATTAATGATTTCTCAGGGACACCTAAACAGGGCTTTAACTTTATGAAGAGAGAAGGTTTGATCACGAGGACATGAACAAAACTTACCCAAGGACTTCCAGCAGCCTATGTAATAAAGTTATGGGATTTCATTCTTATGTTATCAATCTCCAAAAGACAACTGTGAGCTGCCCCAATTCGCCAGTATTCCTGAGGTCCCACTTACGTTTGACGTGCCATCCAACAGAACTATGGACGTAATAGAAGCAAAGACTGTGGCTGTTGAACCTAGTGGTCATGAGACAAAACATTTCACTGTTGTCCTAACCAGTTGTGTGGCTGTAACAAAGTTACCGCCTATGATCATCTTTAAAAGAAAAATGTTTCCAAAAGAAAAGGTTCCAAGTGGCGTTATTGTCCACATGCATGAAAAAGGATGGGTGAATGAAGAAGGCATGAAAATCTGGTTTGACAAAGTCTGGTCACAAAGGCCTGGAGGATCACTTTTTAAAAAATAGCTTTATTGTTTTTGATTAGTTCAAAGCCCATGTTACACAGAGTGCAAAAGCAACCACAGCGGACTTGAAAACCCAACTTGCTGTGATGCCTGGTGGGCTAACCAGCCAACTGCAACCTCTTGATGGGTCAGTAAACGAGCCCTTTAAGATCCTAATGAAAAAAGAGTAGACATGGTAGACACAGTCACCTGGTAATGATTTAACACCTACAGCAGGATGAATAAAGCACCCATCGCCCAGGTTTGTGATTGGATCCTAAAATCACGGAAGTGTCAAGAAGGAAGTGGTTGTAAAATCTTTTAAAAAATGCAGCAACACCAATGATATGGATGGAACAAAAGATGATGAAATTTACTGGGATGAGAAAAGCAACTATAGAAGACACTGGTAATGAAGAAATTGAAGAAGATGCTACTTTTTATACTGACAGTGACAAAGAGTCTTTGACTTTCTATGATGCATAAATATCATAAATTATTTACTAGTACATAAAATTTCTTATACTGTATATCTGTTCTTCTCTTTTGTAGTTATCTGTCACATAAAATTTCTTATACCATTATATGTTCAAAAATAAATGCTAGCATTCCTTTGTAATGCAAAAAACAAGTATCTAAATATAAAGTAATAAATAATTGAATTAAGAAATTAAAACAAAAAATTTTCCAGAAAGTTTGGGCCAAAAACATGGCTGCACATTATACACAGCAAAATACAGTATGCAGATATTACGCAAGTTGGGGACATATACAGGAGAATTAGGAGTGTAAGGTTAGCTTTATACTCTGACTTTTAAAATCATAAAAGCACAGGATATTCCAGATGCTTTTCCTTTTTTTTTTAAATCCTCACTGAAGAATATGTTCCTGATTTTAGAGAGATAGGAAAGCATGGATTTGAGAGAAAACATCAATGGGTTGACTCCATTATGCTGCCTCACTTGAACCCACCACCTATGTATGTGACCTGACCTGGAAATGAACCTGAAACATTTTAGTGTATGACATGATGCTCCAACCACTTAGCCACATAGTCAGGGCCAGATACAATTTCTTTACAATTATATGATGACAGTTTTGATCCATTTAATGAATTCCTACATCATAGTGATTTGTTATGGAAGGTAGTTTAAAATCAAACATCATGTCATATTTCTCATGCTGAGATTTCTGTCCAGTTTACTTATAGGTAGCTTATCACTGTGGTACTAACATGTCTGCCTTTGCAAGGATATTTCCTACAAAGTCATTCTATACTTAGAAGGGTTGCACATTTGATTTAAGGCTCAGACATTGACATCTTAAAATTCTTAATAATTTTTTAACAAGACAATCGTATTTTTATTTTGCAGTGAGCCCTGCAAATTATGCAGCTGGTTCTGGATAGCGAAGCAAATTTATGACTTATTAGAAAGACTATACTTCCCTTGGGCTTCATTCATTTTTTAGCCTCAAAATAGAGTTGAATAAAATCCCTTACGAGAGGAGTCACCATTCATGTTTCTTGTCATTAGTGATAAAGAAAATGTAGCTGAAGAGTTATACCCATTATTTTTTTTGTATTGTACACATAATACTAGTATCCTCTAACCCACACAAAGGCAAAAAAGAGTCTCTAGTTTCAATAATTACTGGGTGAATCTGGTATGTCCTTATTTTTTAATCTCTATTTATCAACTATTTTAAAATTCTTTAACTGCAGGTTAAGGGCACAGCTTATTTTTCATACTTTAACTATACTGAGGAAAACCCCGTCAGGAGTGTTACTTCTACCTTTCAAGCTACAAAACATTTTTATTCTTTGTTTTCCTTCCTGTATTAAGTATAATTATGGAAGATAGGATTTTTATCTACTCAAAATGATATGTTTCGAGAAAATTAGAATAGTGCTTAAAACAGTCTTTAATCCTTTTTTGTTCCCTCACATTTCACAGTTGTTATACTCAAGGAAACACATTATACATTATAATTTAGAGAAAATTACATCCTTCAAATCTATAGTCTCTAAATTTTATTTCAGAAAACTGATCAAGGATTAAGCATGTATTAAAATGTGTGTGTAGTAATCACAATTATAATTACAATAACACCTAATATATGTTTGTATTCATTATGTAAGGCAATTTTTCTAAAATTTTTTGATATATCAGTTCCTTTGATCACCACAAAAACTATATGAGTCAAGTGTGATTAGATAATGATGTAACCAAGTCATGAAGATGGGTAGTCACTTGCCTTCATATCTGGAGTTATTCATTGTACAGAGAAGACAGATACCTGACCTATAGTATTAGATATAATACAAGTACAAATTTTCAAATATCCTTTATCTTTGTTTTAATCAATAAAATTACTGGTGTGTTTACATAGTTTGGGTTTGTTTACAAACTCCCGAAGTACCAACATACAGAAGATCTACATAGCAAGATCTCTGCAACATAGTCACAAGTTCTAAGTTAATAATTATGTAATGGCTTATTGAATAAATGTGCACTGTGGGCTACCATTCAACATGGATTGCAAGCACTCAATGGGTGTTTGAAATAAAGAGATATTTGGCAACTAAAAAGTAAACTATCTGTACTGTGTGGTTCTTTAAACATACTTATAAGGGCCAACTCTCAAAAACATCAGATTGGATGCAAATTACATCAGATTAATGAGTTTAGCACTATGTTGCTGTAATTATTGAACATC
This sequence comes from Sturnira hondurensis, assembly GCF_014824575.4. Classification (NCBI taxonomy): domain Eukaryota; kingdom Metazoa; phylum Chordata; class Mammalia; order Chiroptera; family Phyllostomidae; genus Sturnira; species Sturnira hondurensis. The sequence continues at coordinate 679,205 of NW_028082296.1, forward strand.
ACATGGTCACAGTTATGAAAAAAATATGTGCATGTGTTCTTGCCTTATGAGGATGGGTGTATTCAATGTATCACCACATCGGGAGGGAGAAGATGAGAGCTGAGGCATCCCCCAGGACTCCTGGCCCCACACAAGGTTACCTGACTTTGAGCAAGTTGGCCATACTTTCCAACAGCAGATGCAGTAGAGCTAGAGAAAAGAAGAAAATTAAGTTCTAGATCAGAGCCACATAGATGGTCCAGGATAATTTTGCAGATGTAGCGGAAGTAGGCAACACAAGGGAAATAAAGAATTAAAGACTAGGAACAGCTGAATAAACAAGAAGTTGCATGTCTGAGTGGGAATGTGGACCATGGAAAAATAGTCTAGTCTTTTGAGAAGATGTTTTCATTGATTTCTGTTGGCTAAAGTCTATAATAAAGTCAAGGAATAAGCAGATTCAGGTAACAGGTAGATTAACAGGAATGTTGTAACCAACATTTTTTAAAAATCTGTTACAAAATTTTAAGTACAACAAAAGTGAACTAAGGTATTATCTCCTCACTCCTTGTGCATGGAAGTATCATGACTTGCCTTAAAAAACATAATGTCATTATTTGAAATTCAAAAGGCCTGAACATGGAAAATGAGTTAGTCAGTGACTATTTTACTGAGCACCCTCTCTGTGCCAACACTGAGGCAATATGACAATTAATCAAGGAGACCAAAATTTACACTCTCAAAAACTTCTATCAGTTTGATTGGATGAAGTGAGTACTTCAAGTTCATGCTAAGAAGTATTCTAAAGTAGTTTAGCTCTACAAAAAGGATGAGCCTTGATTGCTTAGCGATATCAGCCACTCCAGAATGCATACAAATGTGTCTGCATTGCTGTGAATCATGTATATGCTTTGCTGGGAAGTGTGCCTAACCTATGGCTAATGATTAACCTTTGCTTATTGACAATGAGGAGCAAAATGTTGTGAATATTTTCTTTCCATCTGTCTCCCACTTCTAAATAATTTACATTTAACCTAGCTTATAAATGGCTAATTTGTGAAGGTGAATTTAAAAATATTTCTCAATATAAAGATATTTGGAGCTACTGGCTCACCCCAACAAGAAGAGACACTTGGAAGATCTGGAATGAAATTCACTGTCTTTGTTAGGTGCCTGGCTAGCAAACGCAGAGAACTAATTGTATGTTCTAACCAAACTCCTTCCCATCTACATCATCTCACTCCACCTTTTCCCATGGTGTGTACAACGTGGTCTCTTTCCTTTACTGAATATTTAATGCAGATGCTAATAATAGCAGCCAACACTATATAAATATTTACATACCAGCACTTGTCCAAGAGCTTTATCTGAACTAATCCACTTAATTTGTAAAATAATTTAGTGGAATAAGTGCTTAACCTGTAATTACTCCATATTATAGATAAAGAAACTGAGGTACAGAAAAGTTGAGTAATTTGCCCATGTTTGCACAGCTAGCAAGCTGAAGAGCCAGGATTTAAATCTAGCAAGGCTCCCCTCTCTTTCAGAGTATGCCATCTGAACACTACACAGACATGCCTTCCTTATTTTAACTATCTTTTTTTTACTTTACTTTAGTTTGAAATATCTTTTTCTTTCCTGATGTGATGAAAATAAAACAAAAGAATAAAACATATTGAAATAAAATTGTTTAATTTATTCAACAAACATTTATTCTGTCTCTATTATGTGTGTTTGGGACGTTTTGGGCACTTGGGATACAGTGGGGAGAAAAACAAAAACAACCCAAAAACTATATTCCTGTTTGTAAGAGATATCATTCTAGGTATCAAAACAAGTAAATATATAAATGGTATTTTTTTTGTAGTTAAAAGTGAATTAGAAAAAAGCACTATAAAGTTATTGAGGTGTTCAGAGAAATTCTCTCTGAGAAATGTCAAAATGAGAAGCAGGTCGTGAATAAATCTGCAGAAATTTTGACAGAGGGAAGAAAGGGTACAAAGGCTATCAGGTTTAAAAAAGAGAATACTTTGCAAAGACTAGACAGGTAGATTGATAAAACTTTGTCAAAGAAATAGCCAGGAGCTACAAAAAAATACTGGAGCTTGCGGGGCACGGTAAAATTCTGAAATTTATTCGCATGTTAACCAAAGGTCGAACAAAGAGGCTCCTGCTATGTAAAAGAACAAAAAAAATTGCTGCTGTGAAAGACTACGGACATGAGTCTAAGAAGAGAAGTTTTTACTTACAGACTGCTGCTGGGAAATAACTTGCCAAGTCCCATTGTGATTTTGTCATCCAGTCTCATTGGCACAGAATGTGCAGTTTTACTGCTGAAAGCTTCAGCAAAGGGGGCAACTTTGGGTTTATCACAGCTGGTGGGACGTGTGTTTGAAAGACAGAGAAGTAGACATGTTAAATTTGTACACGTCATTAAAACAGAAGGGCCTATAATAGCAATCTTTGTTAAAACATCCATAGTTTTTCTTGGTCTGCATAGTTTTGTTTTTTGTTTGTTTGTTTGTTTTGTAGCCAACACCATCCTATTTACATGAACACATTGGTGACATTTTGGACATAACTTTACATTTTGAGGAATGCACATGCATGCCCTCTGAAGGCAGGCAAAATTACTATTTCACAGTGATCTGTGAATGTTAAAGGCAACTAGAAAGCAATTGTCTTTTACTTTTTTAAGATTTTATTTATTTACCTTACAGGGGAAGGGAAGGAGAGAGGGAGAAAAATGTCAATGTATGGTTGCCCCCGGTGCTTCTCTGCTGGGAACTGGCCTGCAACCCAGGCATGTGCCCTGACTGGAAATCGAACCGCGATCCTTCAGTTTGCAGGCCTGCGCTCAATCCACTGAACTATATCAGCCAGGGCACAATTGTCTTTTAAAATGGGTTAGGTAGAGTTACAGTAAAAACTCTGGAAACTGTCAGCATTTCTATTGTATATATTGGTATTCTGGGGAACTATTCATGAGAAATCATAAAAAGAAATATGCTATTGGATTTCCACCTCAGTCCTATCTGCCCTAGTGTTTTTGTAATGACAAATCAAAAATGTAATATATATAATCCTAACCTGTAACCATTAAAAAGAAAGGATCTTTAAAATGCATTATTGAACTTGAAATTACAAAAAAAAAGATGAACTCCTCCTTGAATTTTTACCTAGAATCAGCTGAAAAATACTATATTGTTAAAGCAACATAAGATAGTTCAAAGGCCTTAGCAACCTTCTGTTTCTGCAGAATATTTTCTGTGATTGTCATTGTGAAATTATAGTGGTTTACTGGCTACGTAGTTCTCACAGTGTCAGTGTCTGTGTTGCTTAGATTGTGGCCACATCAATAGTTCCTTTTTTCTTTCAGAGCTTTATAACGCTGTAGTCAAACAAAAGAATACTGCCTAAGTAAACAGCTTCCAGACTCTTAGAGAATAAAAATCACAACTCCAGATCCTTATTTCCTCTCTCCACACATCTAAAGCAAGAGAGCAAAGGTAGCAGTAAATTACAAACTAATCTGGGGGTACCAATAAAGGAAGCATGAAATGTGACTGCGTACATAACTACACAAATAAAAACCTGCCTTTGTATCTAAACTTATGAATCCTTTGTAGAAACAGCGTAAGAGTTCTCTGATTGTTGGATAAATTCAGTTACCAAAGCAAAGATAATGAAGAGTTTCTACAATTTGTATTTCATAAGCACTTCATTGCTGAGTCTTACGTGAAGTGCATGATTTTTGTGGGTATTTTTCATTCCTTTTGCATGGTGAAATGCAGCCATAAAACAGACTTATGCTATAGGTAATGCCAGGAAAAGAAAAAAAGGTGAACATAGTCTCCACATTGACCAAGGTGCCATTATCTTATTTTATCACAAGTATGATCTGATAAAAATTGTCAGATAAAAAAGACACCTTCATGCACGTGTAACCTTTGACAGTACTTTATGATGGAGAACAGAAGCAAAGGATATTCTCACTCCAAGTGATGATTAGGTTATGTCCAAAGGTATAAAGCCCATTCTAGTAACTGAAATTATACATTTTTACATGATTGAGGCCATTCTTTCACTAGGTATGTAAAATCTGGCCTGTGATTAAATATTTCAAGTTAATGTAAATAAATATGAAACATAAAATTCACTAAAACATTTATTTATTCTTTCTCTAAAAATGGAAAAGCTACATGCCTGTTACATCAGATAGATTGAGCTGAATATGTTCCCATGAAAGGCTTTGTACAGGGCACTGCATAAAACAAACTAATGCCAATACAAGTCATTGGTGCTGAGAAGCTTAAGTGATGTATGATTGATCTCATTATTTGCTTAGTTATGTTCTATAAACTTTTCTAGATTCCCTGAATTGATGAATAGTAAATCATTCCCATAGGGTTATATAGGGAATATAATGTTAGGTACTTGGTCACAACATTTTGGCCAACAGATCAATATAAAGCCTTATTTAATGTGTGAATCTGTTTAAAGACACTATCTTAATATAATGTTGATCAATTAACATTGAACTCACAGCCAATAACACTATAGTTTATGCCTGAAGGAAGCTTATCTCACATGAGTAATTTCTCTGTAAGGCACATTACAGAATTCTTGAGCTTCAGAAAACCAGACAGGACTTTAGTATTATACCTCAAAGGGACTGTAGGCAGGTGAAATCACTAATGAAATGCATAAAAATGCATAAAATACACTAAACAGACTACAAAAAGGACATCATAGATTGAGAGCTGACACAAGAACACAGAACTTTGCCTTATTTGTCCGCAGACTTGAATGGGCATTGCAAGTTTTTGCCACAGTACATTTGCATATGCCTTTGAATGACTTTGAAAGAACCATGAGTATTGATTTTGAGGTCAAAAATGAATTTTAGAGAGTGGGTAGTTCACAAAAATGGAACCCCAAAACTATGAGAATCAATGATATTCTAACTGATTAGTTTATTAGGACAGAACTCAATGGTAAAGAAGTCTGCAACATTTATTCAAAAGGCCCAGCATCACCTTTATTACCATTCTAAAATAAATATCAGTTTCAATTAAAATTATTTAAATTAAATTACTTACATGATTTAAAGTAACCCCAAATTTGACTTCATTGACTTTCCTTTAACATGTCCATTTTAAGTATGAAGATAATGTAAACTAACTCCTCAGGCTGTTTGTTGAATAATTTTAAAAAATTTCAATTAGCATAGATGACTAAAAAGAACACATTTATACCATGTTCACATATTACCTACACAAAATTTTAAGTGAAAACTCAAAACCTAATATATGCATTCAGGTAAATATCTTTTAAAAATAACTTTTCTCTCAAAAATGATCTTTCTCAACATACTTTATGAGTAAAATTCTCCTCTATTTAGTAAGACACAGTAAGGATGTATAGAATGATCTGAACTACAATTTGTTATATGTACAAGGTCTGTCCAGAAGAAATCCAGCCATTGTTAATATAAGGGGAATAGCTTGTGTGACATAGATGTAACCTGGCAGCTAAGGAGAGTGGACTGGAATGCGCATGGGTGAACAATGATGAAATCACTGTGCTGGTCAGTGGGAGTGGTAGACATCGTTGAGTGAGCATGTGTACTGTGTGACTGATGAATTCAAAACGACTGAGCAAGTAGAGCAACTCTTCTGCATCAAATTTTGCATTAAGCTTGAACATTCCTCTGTAGAAATTATTTGGTCGATTCACAAGGCTTTTAGTGACTATGCAAGGAGTGCAGCACAAATAAAAGCGTGGCACAAACACTTCAAAGATGGTCAAGAATTTGGTGAAAGTGATCCACATTCTGGAAGGCCTGCAGCAAGCAAAACACCTGAGAATGTTGAACATTTATGGGCTGCAGTCAACAAAGAGTACATTGACTGATGACAGGGTAGTCGTAGGGTGACTGATACTGTGAGAACTAGAAGCTGATCTGGGGAATCCAAAAACTGCTCTGTCAAAATTTTGGCAAAGGATCTTGGCGTGAAATACCTTGTGGCAAAATTCATATTGCAGCTTTTGCTACCAGAGCAGAAGGAACATCACACTGCGGTTGCTAATGACTTGATTCATACCACTCCCAATGTACCAGATTTGGTGTCCTGGACTTCTGGCTTTTCCCAAAACTAAAATCACCTTTGAAATGAAAGAGATTTCATATTGTTAATGAGATTGAGGAAATACGATGGGGCCGCTGCTGGTGCTTCTAACAAAGGATTCTGCAGAGCATTTTGAACAGTGGAAGAGACACTGGGCGAACTCTGTATGGTCCCAAGGTGCCTACTTTGAAGGGGAATTAGGGCAGCATTGTCCTGTGTACAATGTTTCTTGTATCTTGTATCTTCTTCAATAAATGTCTCTATTTTTCATATTACATGGATGAATACTTTCTGGACACTTAGTTATGCAAAACTTGGATTTCAGTGAAGTTATATCCATTGATAGTTGAGATCAAGGAGTGGGAGAGAACTCTGGATCTCTATCCCTCAAATTTGATGATTTTTGCAAAAATATTCTTTAATAAAATAATGTGCTTTATGATTAGCATGTTTTTCTGTTTTTCATGTATATATGTGTATATACATTTACACATGTATACATATATATATAATAAAAACAATGTACTTTCCCATGTAAACATAGCTTCAAAATAAAACCCCTACTCTTACTCCAACCAGATATCCACCTCAAAAAAAGACATAAGTATTCTGAATAGTACATGAATTGTCAGAAATTGTGAAAGAAACTGTTTATTTTTAAAGAAAGTAAAACCCAAAGGTTATTTTTAGCCAGAAGCATGTGATGGATGAGAAATCATGATGTGATTTTTAAATAAGATTTTCAAAAACAGATTACAATGTTTATCACAGCAAGAAGAAATGTTATTTGGTGGGACATCTTGAGTACATATTTAAGTCATGAAAGAGAAACAGTTTTTGTCAAGTAAATAAAGCACTGTCCACCACCTCATGCATCCAATTACCACAGGAAATAGAAAGAAAATAAGCAAATTAAATATAAATCATCATAGTCTCAACTGGGAATTCAAGGTCACAGATAGAACTCTAACCTGCTTTAAAGGGGAGCAGCCAGCCGACTTTCTAAAGAAACTGACTCACATTGATAGGTCATCTTGTATCCAGAGATGACCCTCTAGTGTTTATTGGACAAAAACCAGTTTGCATTCTATGGATCTTATCAGAATATTTAGTTTCTGTACATGATTTGTATATTTTGTTAAGGCAGGAAGAAGTCATATTATTAAAATGAGTGACTGGGCAAAAATCAATTTAGGTGTTGTAAATAATAAGAATATATTTCAATGAAGATGCATTTTTGATATATTAGTCTGACATTAAATTTAATTTGCATTAAGTAATAAACTATATTTTAAATGCCAACATTCCATTATCATTTATATCAATGTGAGCAATAAATATCTAGCACTATGTAAAGAAAACATCTCAAAAATATTTCTTGATGGAAAATCTTGCTGTTCATAAGAAATGACAAGCTAGCTGGCTGTCAGGATGAGCTAGAAGATAGGAAGCTTAGAATACATAAAGGATATATAGTTTGGAGGTTTTATATAAGAGAGGGATTTCTGCTTCCAAAATGGTTTTCACACTATGATAATTAAGCTTGGGAATTCATCAGGGCCTCAAGAGATTGTTGATTTCCAAGAATTATTCACTAAACTACAAAGAATCTGAGCATAACATCGGAAAATACGGGAAGGATAACAAGCTAGGGGTATCATTCTATGGGAGCAACACAGAGCAGAGGTGTCTGTAGGGAATGGAGTACCAGGAGAATCTCCCTTAAAGATTTCGTGAACTTAAAACTTTGCCTAGAGCTACCTCAGACGTCTGTGAATGTTATTTTCAACTATGGCACGTGCCTACAGAGAGGAGCTGACTTGATCACATGAACAATGTTAAAGGGTATTCTAGGAAGAAAGGTGAAAAAAGTCCGTGTGAATTTTCTAATTATATTTTAAGGACAAAATAAAATTTCAAAAACATATTGTTAAACTAACTTATATGTATGTCTTTTATATTCTCATTTATATTTTAATATGTCAGGGAGTTTTTCTTCTCTGGCAATAACTGAGGCTAAAACCATAAAAACAATAAGATGCTAGGGAAGAAATGACCACAATGCTTCTCTTGAATTTAAAAGGCCTAGTCCTTCTTTCACCCATATCACTCAAGTAAAGAAAGGGCATTTCCTAAGGCAAAAAGTCAAATTTATCTCTGCAAATTTCTTCATTTACTCAATGTTAGTATCCTTTAGTCCTTCCACACCCGCTTCCACTCAGCAATCACCACACTGTTGACTATGTTCATGAGTCCTTTTTCCTTTTTTGCTCAAACCCTCTAGCACCCACCCTGCACCCCCACTAGCTGCCATCCTACTCTCCATCTATGAGTCTGTCCCCATTTTCCTTGTTAATTCAGCTCATTCATTAGATTCCCACGTACGAGTAAATCGTATGGTATTTGTCTTTCTCTAACTGGCTTATTTCACTTAGCATAATGTTCTTTAGGTCCATCCACACCATCACAAATGGTAAAATTTTCTTTTTTATGGGCAAATAGAATTCCGTTGTGTAAATGCTCCACAAGTTACTTCACCAAATCATTTACTGATACCTCATAAAATTAAACATTGGTCTGCTTTCTGACCCAGTGATCCCACTTCAGGGAATATATCTGAAGGAACTCAAAACACTAATTTGAAAGAACATAAGCACACCCCTATGCTCATTGCAGCATTATTTACAGTTGCAAAGGTACGGAAGCAGTTCTATAGACTTTTAAACTATTAAAAATCCTGATTCTATTTAGCTGGTTATTTAAATTCCACTCAACTAATTGAAAAATTAGAAGTAGCCCAGAGTCACTGAAGCTAGGATTAGAATACCCATCTAGGGTATCCAAGATAAAACAATTTACAGTGTACTTGGATTTATGCTTGATGTCTCTCTGGTCCCTGGCTCTGATTATTAGCACTGGATTCCACAAACATCACCACCTCAGTTCTGTATTTGACCAAATAATTATTCTTTTAAGTATCTGAGAAGATCATATTATCTTTTCCCACAACATTTAGCAAGTGTCCATATGTTTAACTAATTCTTCCTTTTCTCAATTATAAATTTTGTTAGATAAGACCTACATCAAACATGAAAGGGAAAGAGAAGGTACAGGATCACTGAAATTTGGAAAGCAATGGAAGTCTCAATCTTCTTTGCTGAAGAAGATATATTCAAGCAGCTGAAACTTGGTATTGATTTTGAGCTGATGAACTCATACAAGAGAAGGAAAACTCAAATATTCAAATAGTATTATTTAGCACTATGATCTTTCTTATTTTTAAGGGTTAATGAATGTGCATATGCACACACATACACAAACACACTCCTGAATAGTGAAGAACATAAATAACTTGCATCAGTTTTGTTGAGACTTCTGGTCAAGATGGTGGCATGGGTAAACATGGCTTGTCTCCTTGCACAACCACATCAAAATTACAACTAAAATAAAGAACCATCACTCAGAACCATCAGAAATTAAGTTGAATGAAAGTCTCACAACTATGAAATTAAAGAGTGTCATTCATCCAGACAGGTAGGAGGGGCACAAACATGGAATGGGCTGCTCCCACATCTATGTGTGGCAGATAAAAATTCTGGAGAGATATTCTGGGAACAAGGACTCCTAGCTTCATACTAGACCCTTCAGCCCAAGGTTCCAGTGTCAGGAAGTTAAGTCCCCATAACTTCTGGCTGTGAAAACTAGCAGGGATTAAGTTGGTGGAAGAAATCTCTATAGGCCCAAGCAATTCCCTTTTAAAAATGCACATGTAGATTACTCAGATTTACTGCCTCTGAGCTCCAGCACTGAGGTAGCAACTTGAAAGGCACCAATGGCATACAGGGAGAAAGTGAAGCATCTGGGTGAGAACTGAGGGACAGTTTTCTCTCAGGAAGAAAGTTGGCAAAAGACATTATCTCTTTCTCAGCCCTTCCCCCAAGAGTCTCCAAGCTGGTGCCATATCTGAGACTCCATCAACCTGGCTAACACTATTTTCCCTGCCCTGGAGATCCCCTTAGACTGCATCCCACCCACTGACAAGTCCACCCAAACTGTTAACCGTGGCTTTTCCATATGAATGGCTGGTCTTTACTCATGCTTCACAATTTCCTAAATCCTAGGAAATAAGCAACAGTTGACCCCAGTGAAGCCTCAGCCTCCATCCATACCTTTTGCTAAGTGGCCCCAGGCCCAGCACTAGCAGCAGCCAGCCTGGGTTCATAGTTTGGCTTTTATCTGGGAATATCCTAGCCCAGCATAACTACCAGACATCTCAGTTTGCTTTATACCTCATGCAGGGTGCACCCAGACAAAACGCAAGTGGAGGCTGGTTTTGGCCTGCACCACCTGAGGAACCCCGACCTGTGCACCTAGTGGATGACTATAGTACACATTAGAGCATCACCACCCTGTTCCTGCCCAGTTGATCTTCCATGGAGGGTGGAGGTTGGTGGTCAGTGGTCATAGTCAGTCCTTGCAGCTGACTGGCCTGGGTAACTACCTGCCATTGATCTGCCAACAGCAGCCAATGTTCATCTACAAGAGGAGGGTGCACTCAGCTTACATGAGGGTAAGTACCCAGATTGGGTAAAAAAGGTGGCTATGCTACTGGACACTACAGAACACCAACTATATTAGACCACTCTACCAAGACAGGGAATCATATCAGCTTTACCTAATACATAGGAAAAAAAGAAAAACACAACTCTACCCAGTACATAGAAACAAACACAGGGAGGCTGCCAAAATGAGGATATAAAGGAACATGGCCCAAATGAAAGAACAAGTTAAAACTTCAGAAAAAGGATTAAACAAAATGGAGGTAAGCAATCTATCAGATACAGAGTTCAAAACACTGGTTAAAAGGATGCTCAAGGAACTTAGTGAGGATTTCAACAGGATAAAGATCCAGTCTGCAATGGAAGATACACTAAATAAAATAAAGAAGAGTTTATAAGGAAACAACAGTAGAGTGGATAAAGCTGAGGATCAATGAATGATTTGGAATATAAGGAAGAAAAAACAACCAGTCAGAAAAACAAGATGGAAAAAGAATTCAAAGAAAAACAAAGATAGTATAAGCAGTCTCTCAGAAAACTTCAAGACTTCCAGCATTCTCATAACAGGGGTGTCAGAAGGAGGAGAGAAAGAGCAATAAATTGGAAATTTATTTGAAAAAAATAATGAAAGAAAATGTCCTTAATTTAGTGAAGGAAATAGATATGCAAGTCCAGGAAACACAGAGAGGTCCAAATAAGAGGGATGTGAAGAGGCCCGCTCCAAGACATATCATAATTAAAATTTCAAGTGTTAAAGATAAAGAGGCAATCTTAAATGCAGCAAGAGAAAAGCAGTTAGTTTCCTAGGGGCCATCCCCATAAGACCGTCAGCTGATTGCTCAAAAGAAACTTTGAAGGCTAAACAGGACTGGCAAGAAATATTCCAAGTCATGAAAAGCAGAGACCTATAGCCAAGATTGCTCTATCCAGCAATCCTATCATTTAGCATCAAAGGGCTGATAAACAGCTTCCCAGACAAGAAAAATCTAAAGGAATTCATCATTACCAAACCATTATTATATGAAATGTCAAAGGGATTTATTCAAGAAAAAATCAAAAATCAAAACTATGAACAATAAAATGGCAATAAATATATATCCATCAAAACAGACTAAGCAAATAAGAACAAATAATTATGGAAATAGCATTTTGAAGGTTGTCAGATGAGAAAGGGGTGTCAGAGAATAGGTGAAGAGGTGAGGGGATTAAGAAGTACAAATAGGTAGTTACAGAATAGCCATGGGGATATAAAGTACAGTATAGGAAATGGAGTAGCCAAAGAACTTATATGCATGATCATGAACAATGGTTTGGGGGTGGCCTAATAGAGTGGAGAAAAGGGGGAAAATTTGGACTACTGTAATAGCATAATCAGTAAAAATAGTTTAAAAATAAAGGCATTTTTAAATATAAAAAATAGCTTGCATCATAATAGTATCTCATTCTTTGCACATTACATAACAAAATAGTAACTTTGTATTAGTAGTTTTTACCTTCACTTTGCCTGTATCTGCTATTTCCAGAATTATGTGCAAGATATTTCTTTTTGTTTTTTGTTTTACTTCTACTCCACCCCAAAGAATGGAAATTCCAAAAGTCTAGTTTTGAGTGATGCAAAAGTAAAATAAAACATTAGAAATAAATTTAGGATCTATCATTATCAGGTTGTTTAAATTGGTTTATTTGTTTACAAGGTGGAATTTTTTTACTAAGTAGTAAATTTTTTGCAGCACAAACTGTATTTTTCTCTCTCTCATTTGTGGATCTACCACAGTATTGGATGGGGCAAAGATTAAACTCTGAAAGGATACTTCAAAAAATACAAAACAAAACAACAGCAAAATATAGTCACACAATGATCAGATATTATAGTGACTCCTTTAGTTTTGTCTTAGTTTTTATTTTTTCTATGACATTAAGTTGTATTACTTTTTTACAATGTGGAACTGATAAGGCTGAACATAATACCACCGTAGAAAAATACATTTTTCTAACTTTCTTCCTGTGTGGTCTACGTTTAAACATGGCTGCACTAGGGAGCAAGATTGTGCTGCTCCATATAAACCACTAAGGAAAAAAAAAATCAGACAAAATCATGTACTTTAATGTTGTCAGGATAGTTCCCGGTTAGTTCATTTAGCATGCACTGAAAAAGCAGCAAGGTACAGTGAGAGATCAAAGATTTCTTATTGTTGGTGGAGCCCTGACTGCCTCTCTGCAGCGTGGATCTCAAAGCCTGGAGGTCTCTGCAAAGTCTCAGAGAGCAAGAGCAACTCAAGTGAATGTGTATTATCTAAGAGGTGTTCTGAGGTTGTATATGACACCAAGACCTGCCAATATTTCTAGCTCTGGTCTATTTTTTTTAAAGGGCAGCAAGTGGTCCTGAATATATACTGATGAAAAATACGTGGGTTGACATTTTAAAATTCAGACAGAAGAGCTGTGCTATCATCTTAAATGATACAGAGTCTACAGGGCTTCTTTTAAATGCCATTGGAATTATACTTCTCAATGCCCTATGAGTCAAAGTCAAGAAAAAAATGCCACCAAAATTTTTACGCTAAACTAGCTCATGGCAGAAGGCCCCTTAAAGATAGGACTAAATCTGTGTGATGGGAAATCAAATTTTATTTAATCCCAGTGTCCCTGCGATCTCTTTTAGAATCCCCATTACCTGTTTTATAGGCATAGAAGGTCAACCTGATTCTTCTATCAACCAGCATCCAAGTCTTTGTTACCAGAATAAAGGGGGTAATAAAATGCGAAGTGATATTTCAAATTCCCTGATACCTATTCAGTATTTTTGTAATAATATTTCACCCATTTTAAACTGGCACCAACTTCAGCAATGCAACATATTTTATTGTTCTCCTTTTCCAGAGAAGCAAAAAAAAAGTTCAGATGAATTAGAGAATTTAACTGTATCCTTGCTTCACACTGGAAACTTCTTCAGTGTGTGTTTGTTTGTGACCTTAATAAAAGAGCAATATGTACTTCTAAAATGAGAAACCAAAGGATGTGCAAATTTCCTTTTTTCTTAGATAACCTTATAAATAACTGTTTAAAGAAATTCATACTGTGTTACAAAGTCCCCAACAAGGCGTGGCATTAAAGAAGTAAGCAATAGCATATGTTTTGGGGGAAGAACATGCTGAACTGCTCACATCTTATAAGGAGGGTAGAAAATTGTGATAACACCTCCAACTCAGCATCAGTGGGGACTGGTAGGGCTTTTAATAGATAAGCAAAGGTAATATATTATGCACAGATTCTAAGCATTTCTTAAGTTTTTGCTGGAAGTAAACATTTTAGAATAACAAAGAACTATTTTAAGCAGTAGATGTTCATTATAGACCACAGTGAGGTTGTAAGGTATCGGAAAAGAGCATCAAATAAAAACAATTTTCTAGGCCACTTTTTCCCTAGCTGAGCTTCAACTTGGGAGTAGAAAGGCACTGATTTATTTCAAACATGAAATATTCTCCACAAACTTTTGTGGAGGGCTATTTTTTTAAGCACCTTAAAATGTGAGTAAAGGAGAGGCAATCAGCTAGTAACTGCTTTAAAGGCTGAGGTCCATACGCCCAATAAAAAACACTGAGGAGTATTTTACTGCCCCCAAATAACTTGAAGGGAAAAAGTGTCACTATCTTCCAGGCAAATAATTTATAATTCAAATGTTAATCTCTCGACAAATTTGGTTTTTCAGAATTTGTGAAAACTTCTCATTAACTTTTTGGGATACTGAACTAGGTTTAATGATTTCAGGGTCCTTTTGAGTAGTATTGTGTTTGGAATTATGAGTGGCAATGCCTGTATGCCTGTAGTTCAGTTAATTTTAACTAGGTAAGTTTACCTAGACACAAAAAAAATAATGACAGATTTCCAAGAGTAAATCTGAATCATGCACTATATAGCAAATAGTAACTCACAGTGCCAAGTAAAAAGGGTACTAGAACCTTAGGGGTCTCTCTTCTCGATGCTTACAATGCTTGTAGTTACTTGTGCAGTGCCTAGCTCCTCTAAAAATCACTAAGCTATGTCCTTGCTGGCTCGCTGCTATGATTTTAGTTCTTAGCACTAAGTTGGTAAGGCCTGGTTTACATATGGTTGCAAAATTAAAATAAGGTAGAGTAAAGCAAATGAAAAAACACAAGAGTCATTCCCCACTAAGGCCTCTGACAAAGACTTGTCCCACTTCCCATACTTCACGGCCACCTAATGTCTCGCACTTACAGGACCACCATGGCAAAGCTGAATCTTCATAGTGTTATCCTGTTTTCACCACTTCCCTCCTCTTCTTTCTTAAAAAACATAAAATAAATTAAAAATTCAAGTTCCTTAATACCCCAGAGATGAGCTAATTATTAAGAAAGAATAATGTAATAAGCTCATGGATACTGACCTTTTTTCAAGGAAGCACACTTCCTAAAAATAAAAGGCCCTGGATGCCGTACTTTAGTAGAGGAATCTGTCATTTTGGATATCCATGTTTACCATAATTACTTGTTACTTGTGATTTGTATACCCAGCAACTTTAGTAACCCACTGGCTATTCTGGGGACAATGGCTGTCTATGCAAAAGAAGACAAATGTGACATAGAAAAAGTTATGTTTGAACTAAAAAAGTGAAAAATCTCAAAATTTTACTTTTTCCATTGAAAGATGGAGGTTTCTAACTTTTTTTTTTTTTGCAGGGGGAGGGAGGACAACAAATAGTGTATCTGTTAATGCTAGTCCTGAATTACATCATGGCAACAATCCCTTGGATGTGAGCTTTTGACTTAGCTATTTGTGTCTATGTCCTAATTTCTCTACGATCCCACTTTAGCTCCTCCCTCTCTCTTACTGCTTGGCTCATGCAGCCATTGGTACTACCTCCACTCTAGATAAAAATATTGGTAGGGCATGCTTAATTGGGTGGAAACAAAGGTTGGTAATTTAAAAAGTAATTAATTAGCTATAAGTCTCCTTGAATTATCTCTGTGTACATGTAGAGAGAGTATATCCAATAAAATACATAAACATAAATCTTAGTAAACGTGTTCTTGGAAACATAGTAAGATGAGTCTTTAGAAGATCCCCCAAAATTCAAGAATAAATCTAACAAGAAGAATTCCAGACTGTGGCCTTTATTTGGACTGATGCTTCCTCTGAATATTTATTGCTACCTAAATATGACATTTTAAAATTTATTTTAACAGGACATATGCTTTATTACCAAAAAATGTCATTCAGAAAAATATTTATATATTTCCACATAATGTTACTTCACAAGAAACTGGGGTGGGCAAGAGGAAGTTTACAGTTGCTTGTATGAAAAATAATGCAATAATCAATAAATGGTAATACCAGAATAAACTCTGCTCTGTATACTCATAATTGTAAACCCACTTTTGCTCAGCTCTGATGTTATATAACTGTCATCACAGTTGCTAAGACACTCAGAAGCAGTTTGGGCTGAAGCAGTGTTATCTTCAATAACATTCCTGTAGAGAGAGCAGTTATGTTTGTCTCTTGTTTATATATTAAAATAGAAGGGGTGCAGAGAGAGAGAACACTCTTTCATCCTTTGACTATATAAAAATAGTACAATAAGAGGCCTCTACAATATACTTGTTATATAAAGAAATGAAGCTTTTTAATTCTTCCTCATACAATTTTCAACTATTATTTCAGTGATTCAAACATCCTGGAAATACTAATTTTTAAAAAAGTTACATTTTCTTAGCCGACTTTCTTGAGATGAGATATTTTTTTCAAAAAGTTGTGAAATGTTGACAAAATTTAAAAAGCAAAAAAGATGTGAATTTTGTCCAATTATGTCTCTCTTCCTCTCCTACACCTCTCTGCCACACCCATCACCAGCTTAGGTACAGGAAAAAAGAACTGAATGAGGATAGATGAGACATCCTAAAGAAACCTGGCAAGGACATTTAAATAGATTTTTAAATAATATTGAATCACTTAAAATACTTACAGGAGCATCACTTTTCAATTTTCTATCCTTTTTGTTACCTCTATAATCTATATTGGAAATATTTTAAAAATCCAAGCAACTATGATGAGACAAATATATTATTTTCATTAATTACGTTACAGGCAACATATCTTCTTATGAAAATTTTCAATTAGTAGTGAAATCTGATAATATCCCTTTTGTGTCTAAGTAATGCACTATCTATTGATTTTCCAAATTGAGTTTGACATTTACTTTATTTGTATTTTAGATGTTCATAATAACTTCTTAGCATGTTTGGGTCAAAGTATTATTTTGGGGGGAAATTTTATGATGCTAACTATAGTCATTTGGAATAAGAACATTAGAAAAGGAAAGGAAATTATCTGCACCAATAAATCTGATTAAATGCATAGTGCAAAATAAATTGTGAAATGACAGGCATTTCTACAAAATTAGCAGATAAATTCTCCTGCCCACTGTGTTAGGAGATTTAAAACACACTGAGGTTTCTCACTATCATTGCAAACTGTGCTGCTTAGCTGGTAGCACACACTTAGGTTGTGAAATTTTATTATTCAATTCATGTTTTTTCACTGCCTACATGTAGAAAAATAGAGAAATGGAAGATAATTTCCACATAATGAAATAAAGGATGAAACAGTGATGGAAAGTGGGACTTTAACTTCAAATATGCTTTCACACAAGGTTGTATGAAAAAGAACTATCATGCATTTAGCAGGATAGATAGGAATGTGACTGGAGTGTGCGATGTGTTGTCTGATAATTTGTCTTACTTTGGACCATCTCTTTATTCCTATGCTGCTCTCAGAGTCTAGACCATTATTACCTGGGATGCTTTAATAGCTTTTCAACTGATCTCATCTCCAGTCACTTCTTTTCACCTTTATTATATTTTTCCATTACCATTTAGTATCCTCCCCCCAGAAATACACACATGTGCTCCATGTACATGAGTCCTTTTTCCTTTTTTCTCAATCCCTCCAGTTTATGACTCAGTTCATTTTTTATATACTGAAAGACTCAACAACCTGAAACACATCTATGTTCAAGGCTCGTCTCAGCTGAAGAACTCAAAGGGCTTCACATTCCTACAACTTAGAATTGAAATCCTTAGGCTGAATCAAGTGTTTCAGTATCCTACAAATCTACTTGTTTATTGATATCACCCAACATTCAAGAACCTTACTTTTCAGGTAAATGGAGCTAATTGCTACTAAGTAATTATTCTTCCATTCATGATCGGATTGACTATCTTTCCATCAAGAGATAAGCAAGCCCTACCTATCACTTAGGGCTTATTTAAAGTGCCAACTCACATCTGAAGTGTTCCTAGAATTTATATCTTCTCAGGAAGCAAACTTTTCCTCCTGTAAACAGAACTAGAACTTGGTTGGTATTTGATAAAAGTACTTTCTTTCTTAAAATCCATTAGTCAAGAAATATTTATGAACCTGGAAATAAAGAACAAACTGACAGTGACCAGAGGGAAGAGGGGAGGGGGTAACAGAGGATAGAAGAGGAAGCGGCAAGAAAAGGAACACAAACAGAGGACTCATGGGCAGAGACAGGGGGATAGTATTGACTGTGGCTGTGGAGGGGACGGGGCAGGGGAGAGCAATGGTGAAAAAGTCAGGACAACCATATCTGAACAACATTAAAAAGAGAATATTTATTAAGTAACATTGTTCTATGTGTCAACAGAAACAAAAAACAAACTCATTTATGTAAAGAATCTAGTAGAATACAACTGATTTTATCAAGTACTCAGTCAAGAATATTTTCCTCCCACCTTCTTCTTTGTGTATGATGCGTGACTGATTTATCACAGTTAATTTGCATGACATTTAATCTATTGTCTCTATGTATTTGTTGAACTAGAAGATGGTCTTTTTCCTTAACTGTTTGTTCATGTTTTAAAAAAAACTGCCACATTAATCATAAAAATGTTGCTTACATTCCATGAAAATGGAACATGATGAAATGAATGGATATTTTCACAACTTTCATGGAAATAGACATTGGTACACTATAATGCACAACTGGTAATACTTTCACTTTCTAAGCTCAATGAACCATCAAACATTTATGATTATTCATCTTCTGCAATAAAAAAAGAAAAAATTAAGTGTATCATCTTCTTTTCAAAAGAGAACATCTCAAAACTGAAAATGTTACAAGGATTGATCTTAGATACTTTTATTAGACTTAACAAAGCAGATCTTTCGTGTCTGCATTCCAATTAGCTTTACATATAACTATAGATAAATTAAAGTCATAATTACAAAGTAACATAAACATTTTACCTTCAAATATATATGTAGTTAAATAAAGAAATCAATGAATGATCAACTCTCTTATACAGAACACATATAGTGAGTCAATATTCACATGTACCTAATGATGTTAATATAATGAGTATACAAGTACAAAGAGATAGATACATCATTGAAATATATTATGTATATAAAGATCATAGATACTCTTCCATATAGCTAAAACTATAAGGTATTACTGAACACCATTCTAATAATCCAGTTAGAATCAACTACATGTTTGAGAGGAGGGTTCAAAGCCAATATAAGGAGGATGCAATTGTTTTCCCCAATACTCAACAGACACATACTAGGTTTATCATCTCTTAATCTATTTGACAGTATTTTATAGGACATATGATGTATCTAGTAATATTTTAGATGGTTTAAGTGATATATAAAATGTATTAACAGGTCTCACCTTCAAGGAATTTATAAATTAGCACACACAGAGGAAAAAATATTATAAATAATTTAGTGAAAGGCTAAGTTAGGTTACTTAAATTGTATAGCCAATCAGTTTTGTGAAAGTTTGGAAAACAATTTTGAAGGTTGTTTTGTGCAATCAACTAACTGAATCATTTGGAAGGCTTATAAATAATTACACATCCAAGCTGAATTTTCAAGAACATGTTTACTAAGCTTTTTGTTTGTTTTCTTGTTTGTTTTTATAAAACTATCTACCCTACACTATTTACCGTATATCTCAAAGATAACTATAGAATTCATAAGCATTAATAAAACATTGTTATTTTTACTACTAATCATTTCCTACTCAAACATTAGTTTGAGAAAGAAGAAGTAAGCCGGCAAGTTTTGACTTCAGCTTGAAAACTGCTTGGAAGTAATGACTCTTGGCTGCACCAGAAAACTGAGATTTTAGGGAAAACAGTCACCTGGAAACCCCTAGAAACAGATATACCCACAGTCAAGATGTATTTACTGGAACAGAAACTGATGAGAGGAATATTTAAATAATAACTTTGACGAGTTTCTGGAGTTTGAGCATGGACTAGTCTTAGAGTAAGAAATCCCTGGGAGGAGCTGCAGTCTGAAAAAAGGCCTGCAATTTATTTCTAAGAACTTCACCAACTTTTGATAAAAATTCCCTTTTGGCTCTCTCCGGCAGGGGAAGTAAATAGTAATCATCGTGAGATATGCCCACAGTATTCCCCATTAAAAACGCTTATTCTCCAGGGTAAAAAGACTTTGCCCCAAATTTATCTTAAAGGAAAAAAATTCCCTCCACTGCATCCCTCTCCAGACATTCTGTCTCACATACTTAGAAAAATATCAGCACTTCAAGGAAAGAGATTGTGAAAAACTTCCACCAAGGAAGAAAGTAAGAAGTTGGGGGAAAATAGCAATGTCTCTTGATAAACATTTGTGAAGATCAAAGTCCCACAGCAAAAGGACTCTTATTTAGGAAGAGTTTCAAAACACAGACTCTCTAAGGAGGAGTTCTTGGTAAAGCTCAAAGTCAAGAAAGGACACAAAAAATAAGGACATTAAAGAAGTTCGAACTTCCTGGCACCTAGAGTTACAACCAACATTAAACACGCACCAACTCCTAACCAGATTAAAATAAATCTTCATATCAAAAACCATTTATTTCAGTTTCTATTACCCAATTTATTGGGAATTCAACAACAGAAAAGCAAGAAAACATATCTAACTCTGGAGAGACAGCACAATAATCAGTGCCAGACTCAGATAATGACATGGATTTTAGAGTTAGCAGATAAAAATGTAAAAAGTTGAGAAATATGTTAAAACCTATATTGGAAAATGTAAACAGTAGATAAGAGCAGATGGATAATGGAAGCAGAGAAATAGAAACTAAATATGAAAAAGAAACATTAGAAATCAAAAACATTGTAACACAAGTGAAGACTGCCTTTGAGGGACTCAGTACTCTCAAAAAGTGAAAGATAGAATCAGTGAGCTTAAAAATGGGCAGTAGAATTGTTGCTAACACAAATGCCAAAAAAAGAATTAACATGAATTTTTATACCATCTTTTCCAGAGTACAGAAGACAAAAACTCTTTTCAAGAAATGCTGTGATGCTAGAATTTCCTGGATACCCAAATCAGACGCCAATTAAAAAAAAAAGATAACAGAAGAAAAAAAGAAGAAAAATTTTAGGTCAATATCTCTCATGAACTTAATCACAAAAACCCTTAACAAAGTATAAGCAAACCAAAAGCAAAATATGCAGCATAACAAGGTGAATTTTATTACAGGTGTGCAAGGCTAGTTCGACATCTGAAAATAAATCAATGTATCCAACCTTATCAACAATCATATTAATGGGAACAGAAAGAGCATTTGACAAACTTTAACACACATTTATAGTAAAAATGTTCAGAAAATTAGAAATGAAGGGGAGACTCCTTAACTTGACAAAAAAATCTACAGCAAACCTGCAACTGATATCATACTTATTGATGAATGACTGAATAATATTCTCTTCATATTAAGAACACGACAAGTATTCCTGCCTCACCAAACTTACTGCACACAGTTCTGGAAATTCTAGTGACAGAAAATAAGAACAAACAAATAAAAGCCCTGGCTGGTGTAGCTCAGTGGATTAAGCTCGGGCCTGCAAACCAGAGTATCCTGATTCGATTCCCAGTCAGGGCACAAGCCTGGATTACAGGCCAGTTCCCAGCAGGGGACTCATGAGAGGCAACCATACATTGATATTTCTCTCCTTCTCTCTTTCCTTTCCGCTCTAAAGATAAATAAATAAAATCTTTAATAAAAAAACAAATAAGTAAAAACCATACTAAAGAAAGGAAAAAAACTTTGCAGATGGCATGATTGTCTACACAGAAAATTTAAAAACGAAAATAGTAGCAAATTAAAAAAAAAAACCTGATAATAGTAATGAGTTCAAGTAAATTTGAGAATATAAAAGGAACATTGCAATCAATCCTATATGTGTATAATGAATATGCAGAAACTGAAATTAAAATAAAATGTTATTGATAATTGCTCCAAAAATAAAAACTTAGGTATAAACTCAGCAAAAGATGTACAGAGTATGTAAGTGAAAATTATAAAATGTTAAAAAATGAATTAAAAATACCTAAATAAAGGAGAATAAACTATATCCATATATTGAAAGATTCAAGATAATAAAGATGCAAAATTTTTCCAAATTGATTAAAGATTTCATGCAATCCATACCAAAACCCCACAAGATTTGTTTGTGGGTGT
Source organism: Sturnira hondurensis (assembly GCF_014824575.4). Taxonomy (NCBI): domain Eukaryota; kingdom Metazoa; phylum Chordata; class Mammalia; order Chiroptera; family Phyllostomidae; genus Sturnira; species Sturnira hondurensis. Next base: position 701,395 of record NW_028082296.1, read on the forward strand.
ATGCTTATTTTACAATTTATATAGAAAGGTATAAAATCTCTTAAGTAGTTAAAACCAGAAAGAATAAAGTAGAAACAATCACTCTATTTGATACTAAAGTTTACTCTATGTTTATAGGAATCAAAACAGTATAGTTTTGTTGAAGGTTTAGTTATGTAGATCTAAGTGAAAGAATATAACACAAAAGAGACAAACACAATATACTCAGCTGATTTTTTCAAATGAGCAAAAGTAATTCAATGAAGGAATGAAAGTCTTTTCAATAAATAATACTAGAGCAATTGGATTTCCATAGGAAGATAAATAAATACATAAATCTCCACCCAAATCTCATACTTCATATAAACATATGCTCAAAATGTGTTGTGATCTTAAATATGAAATGTAAAACCATTAACCTTTTGGAAAAAATAGGTGGACATGCAATGCAATATATAGAAAATGTATCACAGAAATCTATACTTGAAACCCATGTTATTAACCCTTGCCATCCCCGATAAATTTAATGAAAAAAATCACTGGCATCTCTGACTAAGCCAATAGTTCTCAGGCTTGACATAAAAGCATGCTCTATAAAGTGGGAAAAATTATGAACTAGAGTCATTAAAGTTATAAACTTTTACTCTATGGCAAGCCATGTGAAGTGTATGAAAAGACTGAGGAGTTATGCACAAATAGCATGTCTGACAAAAAACTAGTATCTAGAATATATAAAAGAAGTCTCAACACTCAAAAGCTAAAAAAAAATTCAGATAGAAAATGAACAGAAATCAAGAATAGACATTTCACTAAAGAGGTTATACAGATGGCAAATAAGCAAATAAAAAGGTGTTCAACATCATTAGCCATTTGGGAAATGCAAATTAAAACTACAGAGGATATTACCACATACCTTGCAGAATGGCCAAATAAAAAATAATGACAACACCAAATGCTACCTAGGATGCAGAGAAAATGGATTATTCATACACCGCTGGTGGGAATATAAAATATCACAGCCTGTAAATGTTACACTTTGGAAAACAGTTTGGCAGTTTCTGATAAAACTAAACATGCAGTTACAACATGACCCAGAAATTACAATCTTGGACATTTATTCCAGAAAAATTAAAACTTACATTTACACAAAAAGGTGTACATGCATGTTTTTAGCATCTTTATAAGTATTATCCAAAAAGTGTAATCAGCACAGATGTCCTTCAAAGGTTGAATATTAAAGGAACGGTGGAATTACATACTGTGAAATTAGAATGAGCAATAAAAAGGAATGGGCTATTGGTATATAAAACGTGGGTGAATCTGCAGGGAATTATATTGAGTGAACAAATCATTCACCAAGACACTAGCTTCACTCAGGAGTTTAATGTTGACTCTCATCTTCAGGCCGTAGTTTGAATATGAACATGCTTCAATCCATTAATTGATAGCACATGCAGAAGCAAGCTATAGAATTTAAAATTGCGCTTGAAATTTCAATATTAACATTCATATAAATAAAAAGTCAAATATTTTAGAGAGCTTTTGCTACTCAAAGGATGGTCCTAGGATCAGCTGCATTGCCATTTATATCTGAGAGCTTACTAGATAGGCAGAAACTCAGTCCTCAAACTACTTCATCACTATCTTCATTTTGTGAGATCCCTCTGGACATCAACTTTTGAGACTCACTGTTGTAGAATAATGGAAAGCTATATGATGGGTAGCTGTGCATATAAATACAAAACCACTGTGAATAGGCTGTGTTCTTCCCTTTGTATATGGGACCTGTACTACCATGTAAATGCCAAAACTGTGTACATCACAGAACACAATCAACAGAATGTAAAGGCAAACTACAAAATGAAGGAAAATATTTACAAATAATGTATCTTATAAGGGGTTAATAAAATATAGATAACTCCTACAACAAAAATTCAATTAACTGATTAAAAATGATCATATGACTTGAGTAGACATTTCTCCACAGATGATATGCAAATGATCAATAAGCATATGAAAAAACATTTAACTACAATTAGCCATTAGGGAAATGAAAACTATAATGAGATATTAGCTCATCACTATCAGAATGGCTACTACAAAACAAAACAAACAAAAAAACAGAACACAAGAAGTGTTGGTGAGAATGTGAAGTAATTGGAACCTTTGTGTGCTGTTGATGGGATTATAAAATGGTGCAGCTGACATGGAAAACAGTATGAAGGTTCCCCCCAAATTGAAAATATACCTATCATATGAAAAAGCTACTCTGAGTACATATTCAGAAGAACTCAAAATAGTATCTCAAAGACATATTTCCATTATATGTCCTTTGCAGCATTATTTATATTATCTTATTTCATAAGATATGAAAACAATGTAAATATCCATCAACAAATGAATAAAGAAAATGTGGTACATGAGGTCTGTCCAGAAAAATTCCAGCCACTGTTAATATAATTAAAATGATTTGCACAATATCGATGTAACATGGCAGCCAAGGAGAAGAAACTGTAGTATGCATGTGTGAACAATGGCAACTTCACTGTACTAGTCAGTGAGGGCAGCAGATGCTGTTGAGTGAGCATGTGTACTGTGTGGCCATTGCATTCAAAATGACTTACAGAATGGATCAACTGGTCTGCATCAGATTTTGCATTAAGCTTGAACATTCCTTTGCAGAAACAATGCAGGTGATTCAGAAGGCCTCAGCTATGGTCAACTAATGACTGGTAGCTTCATCACGACAATGTGCCCACTCATGCATCACATCTTGTGCAGAGTTTTTGGCAAAAAACCACCCAGGTAACAGCCCCCTTACAACGCAGATTTGGGGCCCAATAATTTCTGGCTTTTCCCAAAACTAAAATCTCCTTTAAAAGGGAAGAACTTTCAGAACATCCATGAGATTCAGGGAAATATGACAGGGCAGCTAATGGAGATTGAGTGAACTGTGTGAGGTTTCAAGGTGCCTACTTTGAAGGGGACTGAGGCATCACTGTCCTATGTGTAATGTTTCTTGTATCTGCTTCAATAAATGTCTCTATTTTTTGTATTATATGGCTGGATGCTTCCTGGACATGCCTCGAATGTTGGGTTGGCCAAAAATTTTGTTTAGTTTTTTCTGTACAGTTGCTTATTATTATTAGTGCTTAGTTGTCTTTAACTTCATTTGAAACAATTTTGTTAGATTGTGATAGCTGTCATATCAATGTGCATTAAAAAACACCAAAATTGAAGAATTTGTTGTGTACACATTTTATATTGAAGATGGAAGTATTTTTGGCATATTATGCTTTATTATTTCAAGAAAGCTAAAAACAACTGAAATTCCCCCACCCCCCAAAATAAAGATTGGTGTAATATATGGAGAAAGTGATGTGAATGATCTAATGTGTCAAAAGAAGTTTGCAAAGTTTCTTGGTACTACTGACATTTTGGCCAAATAATTTTTTGCTGTGGGGCTGTCTCATTTATGGGAAGATGTTTAGCAGCACCCCTGGCCTCTACCCACTAGAAGCCAGTAGCAGGAGATAGCCAACATACTCAAAATATCTAAATCAATAAAGATATTGATGAAAGTGAAAAATGTCTTTTATTTTACAGAAAAAAACTACACAGATTTTTTGACTAACCCAATACATACAATGGAATATTACTCAGCCTTTTAAAGAAAAGCTTGTAATTTGTGACAGTGCAAGTGAAAGAGAAGGACATTATGCTAAGTGAAATAAGCCAGTCACAGAAGAACACAACTGCATTAGCTTTTTATGCAGAATCTAAAATAGGCAAGCTCATGGAAACAGAGTGTGGAATGATGGTTACCGGGGCCTCTGAAAGTGGAGAAAAAGGGAGTTGCTTTTCAGTTTCAATTATAGAAGGTAAAAAAGTTCTGAAATTTTCTTTTACAATACGAATATGTACAACATTACTAAATTACACTTAAAACTGGTTAGCTTGGTAAATGTTATGTGGTTTTTAACACAACTTACAAATAATCATCTCAGAAAAACTTCGCAAACCTTTGTTATGCAAGTAAAGTGGAACAAAAACAAAAAAGAAACAAACTGCAAATATAATCTCTAAAATGTGGTTCCGAACAATCTTGTCTGCCTTATATTCAATATTTATTTATTTTAGCCAATATTTTATGCATCAATATGCAACTACACTGAATATTTTCAATTTTAAAAGACATGGTGAATCTCATGAGAACTATATATTATCCCTGCCTCCATCTCCTACCACAATATAGTGTAAATCGTTGTGTCTGAATAAGCATTCGTACTCGTTAAAGCTGAGACCAGATCTTGTTAATCATCATACACCGCACATTTAGCCCCAACTATAGAATGTACTAGGTTTTCAATGCTAATTAGATGAATGAAAACACTACAACTTCTGAACTTTCAACCAAGCATGTCTTCATTTAAAATATACATTCCATGCATTCATCACCTCCCCCCTAGCATTTTTTACCCAGCAGTTTACTTTTTAATAGTTCAATGAGTTTAATCTTCTTCCTTAATGATTTTGATGCCTAGAATTTCTCATTTCTCCATCATTTTTCTGTCCTTGTGACATTAATGACAAGCAGACTGATATTACTATCTATATATTTGTATAGACCTTCTCTTTAAAAAGAAATGGTGGGAAAATATCCTTTATAACTTTTTCCTTTCTCTTGGCTTTTAGATGAATACTCTAAGCCAATTAGTTAATGACATATATTGATTTTGTTTTAGAATTTGTTTAGTTAAATTTTTAATTGATCAATTAATTGACTCATTGTTTGAAAAATATTTCTCTTTTATAATGTAGTACATGTCTGGGTTTTGTTTATTATAATTTGGAACAAATTCATTGAAATTGTCTATTTGTAGGTTCACTGCTCTCATTTAGAGTCCTGATTATCATGGCCATTATATATCTATCTAACATTTTACAAAGCAAAGCAGCATTGCTGAGAGATGCCATTTTCCAAACAGTCCCTGACACTTCACTCCTTGTTATTGGACTGTTTTCACAAGAGACACCCAAGTAAGAAATTATTGACTATTTCCAGTATTAGAAATAACAGAGTATGATAACCCTATTGCTCCCCAGTTTCTGAAGCTAAAGATATATATTCAATAAAATGGTAAAGTAAGGATAAAAAATCAAATGCTTGGAATAGAATATCAAAGCTAAAAATGTTCAATAGTGTAACAGCATTTACATAAGAATGAGTTGGACTGATAAATTAAATTTATAGCTTTGCCCTTTCTTTATTTTTTGCATGGTTAATTCTTGTCAATATTAAATTATGTAAGCTATTGTGCTTAATTAATGTGAGAATGAGCTCATTACTGTTTCCATGGAATAAACCCAGTTAGAATGGTAATTTTCTAACATGAGTTTAACATATGCTGATTATAATAGCATTTCCATAATTGGTTTTTTAAATCATTGATAGTATTTTTAATATTTTATTATGAGTTACTTTTTGAATTATGAGAAAATATACTAATAAAAAAGCAGAAATTTTACCTGCTGTAAAAAGTTAAATTTCCTTTTCTTAACCAAAGTTATCATTAGTGACAGCATCCACACTTTATCATTATAATCTTTGCTATTCAAAATATAGTCTTTGGACTAGTGATAAAAGTATTAATTGGAAGCTTTTTTAAAATTACTAACTTTGGTTGTTAATCTAGCCTGATGAATTCTAATAATGTCTATACATGATTAGTATTTATGATTAATTTTGAAAGTACTTCTTTATCATTATCATTATCATCATCGTCGTCATCATTACCATCATCCCTCACATTGATACTTTAGAGCTTCTGTATGCTTTGCTTTTGGGGGAGGGGGGGTTGCATCAATTGTATCATTCAATATGTTCCAAAGGGTATATAATTAATGTGTGCCATTTATGTGATAAAATGGTGTCTTACTCCTAAATGTCAATTATTTCAGTATTTTTTAAGTGAGTAGATATTACTTATTCCCTGGATCACTGCTTCTCCAACTGAAAGTACATATAACATGGAGAGTTTGTTAAAATGCAGATATTGGGTCGGTATGTCTGGGATGGGCCTGGGATTCTGATCCACCATAATCAACTTGGTATTAGTTACAAAACCAGTCCCCCGACCCACTGCAGAATAGAATTATTTCAGGGTTCAGTGTTAACCTCTAAATAGGTTAGAAAATTAGCACTGCACTAAACTAATCAGACTTGTTGAGAAGTAATCCTTGTTGTGTTTGTGAGTAAGTTCTGTCTGTGCTTCCATGATCACTCTATACATGAGTTCATTGAGAAAGTACTGACATGTCTATAAAAATGAAATCATTATTGATGGTATCTTTTGCATAGAATATAATAATTTATAATCTGGTTTAGATACCAGCATTCTCATTCTGTGGCATTTTTGAAAGATTTATCCACATTTTTCTTCCTCTGAATTAGTGACTAATTCTCTAATCTTGTAATATTAAAATTCATGATCACATAGCAAAATTATTATCCACTGTCCACAAGCATATACTAAATAGCTACACATCTGGCCCTTTTTATAGTCATACTAAATAACAATGCAATATACTGCTTTAAGTTCTGCTTATTAAGAGGATGCTCCCTGATGTTATATTTAAGAACCACACCTGAAAGTGGCTGTAATAATTTTGGAAATCTACTTCTGACTGGCACCAGAAGACTGGCCAAACCCATAAATGTTGACCCAAATAAAGGCCCCCCAAATATGTCTACATGCTAATACCCAAAACTTTGGAATATTTTGTTGTTACCTTGCAAGGGAGAATTAACATTGCAGATAGAATTATAGCTATTAATCAGCTGTCTTTGAGGTTAATAAATATTCAAGATTGTCCAAGTTGTTTCAATGTACTCATAAGAGTTCTTTGAAGAGAAAGAATGAGGCAGCGATGTCAGAGGCAGCAAGATTTGGAGATATTAGGCTGCTTTTCTGGCTTTGAGGATGGAGCACGGAGCAGTGAGCCAAGGAATTTAGGCAACCTCTGGCACCTGAAAAAGGCAAAGAAGCACATTCTTGCCCACCTCCTCCAGGACTAATGCAGCCTTGCTGAACGTCTTGATTCTAGTCTAGTGACAAACTTTTGGATCTTCTGAACTCCAGAACTGTAAGATAATAAATTTGAGTTGTCTCAGGCCACTAAGCAATTAGAAACTAATATACCATCTGTATTCCTTTAGCTTACTGATCAAAGCAAAATTCCTAAGAGATATAAGAATATATTGAGGAAGAAAGGCAATGAAGCATAAATGGTTACTATAGAAATATGAGAAACCTGCTAATGCAATTTATTTGGGTTTTCATAACTATTCAGGTCTCATATCAAATATACCTTTTCCTCTTTAAGATTGAGCACTGCTATTTTCACGGAAATGTATGACTTTGTGGGTTATGAAAGATCCATTTAATAACAAAGCAAATCAAGGGAACTGGTTACTTGTTATAGAACGATTAATAATCAGATTCTACCAATGTCTAATGGCAAAACAAAATCTTTCTTCAAGGAATTATATATAATTGCAGAAGAAAGATGTATTTTCTTCAGCATACTCGATTATGCTGTTGAATTTCTCTTACTAGGATTTTTCAGAACTCCATATAACAAGTGACTTGCCACTGCAGCAGAGCAGTAGAAAGAAGTCTAAGGGAAACCACTCTACAACATTTGGACATTTTAAAGTCAGCCGTTTTACCCAGTATCCTGGATCTGGACAATAAGTGTAGTTTTGCTCATCCTCGAGAAAGAGAAGCTAGGAATTAGGGAGTAGATATGGCAGGCAAAGGGGTCTCATAAGACTCCATTCCTATACACCTGCATATAGTATTATCCAATATACTGAGAGAAGGATGGCACAGGCCATTTACAAAGCTCATTATATGTTTTTAAATTAAATTTATTTACCCTGGTAACATTTATACATGATCACCAATAAAAGGAAATATGTCCAGTTAAAATTGGATAATACAACAGCAGTACAATGTTAGTTACATAGACACAGAATAATATTCATTCATCTTTAATAAAGAGCCTGCACACCCAGTGGACAGCAACAGACCACGTTGGAGCATCACCACTGTGCCACTACACAGATGATCCTCCACAGTGGACTTTGGTGATCAATGGTCACAGTCAGTTCTTGCAGCTGACTGGCCTAAGTAAATCCTTCCAATTGACCTGTCAATAGCAACCAAGGCTCACCTATAAGAGGGTGTACTCAGACTACATGAAGAGCTCACCTTGAGTACCCATCTTGGGTTACAGGGGAGCTTGTGCCACTGGGCCCTATAAGACACCTACATTAAGCTAACTACCAAGACATAGAGTCATAGAAACTCTACCCAATACATAGAAACAAACACAGGGAGGCTGCCAAAATGAGGAAACAAAGAAACATGGCTCATAAGAAAAAACATACCAAAACTCCAGAAAAAGAACTAAACAAAGTGGAGATAATCAATCTATCAGACACAGAGTTCAAAACACTGGTTATAAGAATGCTCAAGGAACTTAGTGAAGACCTCAACAGTGTAAAAAATATCAAAAATAAAATATACACCAATTGAAATAAAGAACTATTTACAGAGAAACAACCATAGAGTGGATGAAACTGAAAATCAAATCATCAAAAATAAAATATACACCAATTGAAATAAAGAACTATTTACAGAGAAACAACTATAGAGTGGATGAAGCTGAAAATCAAATCAATGATTTGGAATATAAGAAAGCAAAGATGTAAACAGAACAACAAAAAGAATAAATAATTCAAGAAAATAGGATAGTGTAAGGATCTTCTGGGACAATTTTAAGTGTTCCAACATTCATATCATAAGGGTGCAAGAAGGAAAAGAGAAAGAGCAAGACAATGGAAATTTATTTGAAAACATAGTGAAAGAAAACTTCCTTAATTTGGTGAAGGAAATAGACATGAGATTCCAGGAAGTACAGAGTCCCAATTATGATGGATGCAAAGAGGCCCACTCTAAGACACATCATAATCAAAATGTTAAAAGCTAGAGATAGATATTCTTAAAAGCAGAAAGAGAAAAACAGTTAGTTACCTACAGTGGAGTTCACATAAGACTGTCAGTTGACTTCTCAAAAGAAACTTTGCAGGCTAAAAGGGACTGGCAAGAAATATTTGAAGTCATGAAAAGCAGGGACCTACAGCCAAGATTGCTCTACCCAGCAAAGCTGTCATTGAGAACCAAAAGGCAGATAAAGAGCTTTTAAAAAATAAAACTGCACTTGAACAAGAATTACATTATAAATAAATAAATAAATAAATAAAAGGATTTAGAAAAGAAGAAAAAGAAAAGAAAAAGAAGAAAAAAAGTAAAAGAGTTCATTATCACCAGGTTTAAAAAAAAAACTAACTAAAAAAGTGAATCATCACCAAATCATTATTATATGAAATGTAAAAGGCCCTTATTTTTTAAAAAGATCAAAACAATGAACAATAAAATAGCAATAAATATATATCTATCAACAACTGATTCTAAACAACAATCTAAACAAACAAGAAGAACAGAGACATAATCATGGATGTGGAGAGCATTTTGATAGTGAGAGAATGGGTGAAAAGGTGAGGGGATTAAGAAGTAAAAATTGGTATTACAGAATAGCCATGGGGATGTAAAGTACAGTACAGGAAATGGAGTAGCCAAAGAACTTACATACACATGACACATGGACATGAACAATGGTGTGGGGATGACCTGAGAAACTGACCAATACTGAATGGAGGGAGCAAAGGGAGAAAAATTAGAACAGCTTTTATATAATCATTAACATACAATTAAATGTAAAAATAGACATAAACAAATTTCATTTTCTGTTTTTGAAACATCTGCACAATAAAAAGAAATATACATATATTCTGGCTATGTAAACATTTCTCTAATTAGAATAACATGTTTAAAAATAATGAGTTAGGTATTTTATAAACACAGCAAATTTATATCAGAAAGCTAGTCAAAATACTGTATATAAGTAAAGACTAAGTAGAAAAAGAAAGTAAAAATTTATAAGCTATTTTGAAAATTTCCTAGGATGCATTGTAAAGTTTTAAAAAAGGGTAAATTATACTTTGATATCACCTGATATGTTTTGAGCACTAGAAAGAGAGTGATAGATTATACATTGTGAGCATGTGAATATAATTTTATAAACATATGTACTGCTTTGAAATTAGACTCTTCTTGCTTTACCTAGGCATTTAGAGTCAACAGTGTAGTGTTTATTTTTGAATAAATAACTTCAGTGGCAAGACTGCCTTTCTTAGATATTTACATGGCATAAAAAATGAAATAGCCTTAATAAATTATACATATTATTATAAAGTACTTAATAATTGATAAATGTTGAATTTTGCTTTATCATCTGTTATTAATTTATTATATCCTTATCAAAAGTTTCAAATTACTATTTGCTTATTTATAAAGATATAAACCAATAGTCCTTGAAGAACAGCATTTATTTATTTCACAGTTCAGCCATCTCTAACCTTGAAGTTATATGGTTGGACGAAAGTCTATGTGTTTTTTCCATAAAATAAAAAATACACTTTTCATTTTAACCAATAGCTTTATTGATTTCGATATTTTGAGTATATTTGCTATCTCCCATGTGGTAAATCTTGATTATTCTCAATTAATGTTTCCAATTGATAGCTGTCAACTTCAGCTGTTCTACAAGATCATGGAGCACCATTCAGTGAGAAATCTCCAACACAAAATTTTGCAAACCACTTTTTACACAATCAATAATTCACAACACCATCTCATAAACTGCATAAATCTTTTCTCACATTTTGGTTGTATTTTTGAAGTAATAAATAGTATTTATCAAAATAATAAAGCATAATATGGCAAAAATGTCAATTTTCTTCCATCTTCAATATTAAAATACCTACACAAAAGTTCAGCAATTTTGATAAGTTTTTTTGTTGCATGTGATATTACAGCTGTCACAACACAGTCTAATAAAATTGTTTCAAAGGAAGTTAAAGACAACTAATCACTACTAGAGACATCTTACCGAAGAACCCAATCAACTTTTTGCCCAACTCAACATTTGGTCGACTTAGCACAAATCATAATAATGATTAGATTCTTTAGAGTTTAAATAAAATGTGTAGACCAGTGTGTCTCAGTTGGACGGGCACTGTCCACAAAGTGAAAGCCACTGGTGGGATTCTTGGTCAGGGAATATGCCTGGATAGCAGCTTCGGTTCCTGGTGAGGATACGTACAAGAGGCAACTCCTTGATGTTTCTCTCACATCCACTCTTTCTTTTCATCTCTTTCTCCTTCTCTTCTCTTCTTTCTACAAATAAATAAATAAAATATTCTTTAAATTTTAAATAAAGAACAATTTTTTAAATTCTGAATATTTTCTGTAACTGAAAAGAGATTAGCTACTATAATTTAAAGAGAAAATTAGCAGACTGCAACACTAGAAAAAAGCACATTTTATCCAAATAATTATCAACAATTTAATTATATTAGTTTAATTAATAGTTTAATGGAGTACATGGCCATAGTATAGAGAATGGTGGAATTCAATGAGAAATGCAAACAAACAAACAAAAAGAATCAATAGTAACTCTCTGCTTTAGGGAGAAAAATATAAAACAGTAAAGAGGTGATGTTAAAGATAAAACTGGCTGTGTCACTCAGTTTGTTGGGTGTCACCCTCAAAACAAAAGGGCGCCAGTTTGATTCCCGGTCAGGGCACATGTCTGGGTTATGGGCTTGGCCCTGGTCAGCACATATGGAAGTTGAAGTTTCTCTTTTGCATTGATGTTTCTTTCTCTCCTTCTTCCTTTACTCTCTTCAAAATAAAACATTAATTAATTAATTAACTTAAGAAAAGATATAACCAGAAGTTTTATTTAAAATGTTCTTGCCTTTCCAATATAGGAGGTTTTGGCAAAGAATAGTCTTATATAGCTGACAGCAGGCTGGATATGAAGAGATTACAGCTCAGACAAAATAACTATAGTTAAATCTCTGTACACTTAAGAAAGCAGATAAGTATACAATAATTCACATATAATTAATATTAAAGAAGACACCAAAAGAAATAATGAGTATATGACAATGTGCTCCACATTAATAATCATAAAAATGCAAAATGTAACCAGGAGGCACCACTAGACCCCCACCAAAACACTAATTTGAAAGAATATATACACCCTTACATTAATTGTAGTATTACTTAGAATAGCTAAAATCTGGAAACAGCCATCATTAGATGAGTGGATAAAAAATTGTGGTACATTAACAAAATGGAATACTATTCAGCAGGAAACAATAAAATTAAGTGAATAAAATAAAACAGAATAAAACAATAAATAAATAAATTAAAAAAGGACATCTTACCTTTTGTGACAGCATGGACAGATTTGGAGATTATTTTAAGCCAGTTAGGGAAAGACAGATACTATATGATATCGCTTATTTCAGTGGAATCTAATAAACAAATGAAACTGATGAACAAAACAGAAATAAAAGCATGCATAGAAGAGACTGGCAGCTGTCTGAGGGGAGGGGCAGTGGGGGGCTGGATGAAAGAAGGTGAAGGGATTAATCAAAGAATATATATGCATAAACAATGGACACAGACAATGGTGTGGTGATAGCCTCAGGGAAAAAGAAGTGGGAGTAGGTGGAGGTAGGCAAAGGATGGAAGTGGGTGGGGAAACAGGGACACAAAGAGACTTTGCTTGGGGGAATGGATGCACGGTACAGTATGCAAATGATGTTTCATTGAGTTGATGTTTCATTGAAACATGTATGGTTTTGTGAACCAATGACATCCCAGGAAATTCAATAAAAAATAGTAAAGTAAAAGGACAGTGCAAAGTATTGGAGAAGTGTTGGATTACCTGGAATGCTCATACATGACTAGAAGTGTAAATTATATAATCACTCTAGAAAACTTTCTAAATAAAGTTAGACAAATACACACAGTGCTCAGCAATTTCTTCCTTAGGAATATATTTGTACAGTATACTAGTGCCAGATAGGGCTGCCAAAAATAAAATATCACAGACTAAGCTTAAAAGAAACAAAAATTAATTTTTCTCACAGTAATAGAACCTAGAAATCCAATATTTCCAATGAGTTTATTTTTAGTAGAGGTTTATCAGAGGTGTTTTTTATTGTTGTTTTGTTGTTTGTTTGTTTTTTCCTGAAATCCATGAGGAGCGATCTCAGCTTGACTTGTATGGCCATCTCCTTACTATGTTTTTCCTTTGTTTTCCCTCTTTCTGTGTCTTTGTCCATATTTCCTCTTCTTATAAGCACATTACGTGGATTAGGACTCACCCATGTGACCTTATTTTAACCAAATAATTTCTTGAAAGACCATATCTCCAAATATTAACATTCTAAGATTCCAAAGGTTAGGACTTCAACACATGAATTTTGGGGGGTGGGAGAATAATTCAGCCCATAGCAATACTCAACAGAAATGCATATATAATCATTCAGAATGTGCATTATTTGCATGTCCAAAATATGATCTACCCAAAGAAGCATAACAAACAGAATGAATAAGTAAATTTCAATTCATTTACACAAATAACCACAGCATTTAGGACATATAAGTAAATCTCACAAACAGAAAGAGGCAGATACAAAAGAACACACACACACTGTGTGATCTCATTTAGGTAAAGTACAAGAATAAGTAAAACTGACCTATAGTGTTAGAACTTAGGATCAGAATTATTTCTGGTTGCAGTGCTGGCTGAAGAGATTTTGACTGGAGGTAGCCTCAGGGCACTTTTGAGGTGTCAGCAATATGCTCATGTTTTATCATTTTAATATAGGTATGTGCAGTCTGTGAAAATACACTAGGGGGTTCACTTAACAGTCCTGTGCATTACTGAACACATTTTATATTATAAGATTAAAAAAAAGAAATAAAACCACTGGCTGACTGAAATCACTATTGTTGGTTTTAATAATAGGACATATCATTTGGAAATATTTTAGGGAAGATTAAGGTAATGAACTCCCAATTTCTCCCCCTTACTGATTTTTAGAGTAACTGCTTCTGAAGCTCTCATTCAACCTTAGAATTCTGTCTTCTTATTAATATAGGATTTAATTGTCGACTTGAAATAGAAATTACCTTTAAACATTTGACTGACTGTAGGATAAGTTTTCCTACTGTGAAGATAACAATCCATTTCCTACTTTATGTCACTGAAATATTTGTTTTTCATAAAATTAAGGTTAATTACAGGATAATCTTTCTGATATTAATTTTGACAGACTGGTTGTATATGCTTCCAGACAAAATTTATTTATGCAAAAATAATTAAGATGGCAAATTTTTTAAATATTATCATTTAATAATCTTAAGTAAAAATGTCCTCTTCTTGATAATATTGAAGCTCAGGAAACGTTTTTTCTAATAATGTATATTCTTAGGTGATAGGAAACCTTGGACCTGTTCCCAAAAATGCATGAGAGAAAGACAAATGTTAATTAAATATGGCTCACAACCATCCCTAAGGCCAGATAAAAAGAAAAGCATGCAGTGAATTGCCAAGGATTATTAGTGTCCCTGAAAGAGGAATAATGGTAATTTGAAGTCAATGATTGCCATAATTAAATCACCTGAAAATAATGGTGGGTGGTTGTGTAGGGTCAGGAAATCAAAACACTTACAATCAGTCAAATCCCAAGGAAAAGGAAACAAAATGTAAACCATATGAGTGTGTAGGCAAATATCAAAGTCTTCGAGTATAGATAGTGAGTGATTTCTGCAGCAAAGAAGAAACAGGACATTATTACTCTTGGGTTGCCTTATGTTTTACACACAAAACACAATAAAATGGCTATATTGAGCATTTTGCTTTCAGTGACCATTCAGTTGTATTTCACATCAAAACCTGCTGTACAAGTCATACCTGTGTCAGAAAACAAGAACAAGTAATAGGAGGAACGATGAGCTGAAGTCACCCTTAAGCAGCAGTTGCCTGATATTGCTAAATTTTCCCTTCAGAAATATACATAAAATAAAATTTATGTTGGGTCCCTCAAGATGATTGTGTTTGAAGACAAGTGGGAAGAAGAATGTGAAATATATTTAATAGCTTTCTTGTTCTAAACGCAAGCAGAGGTTCAAGCATTTTACAGTTCCTTAGAGTGGTCACGCAGTAACCTTTTCAAACTTTATGACAAACAGCCTCACAGTTGGGCAATAATGTCGCCATGTGAAAAATGCTGAAACACTTAAAAAACAAAACCTATTTCTCATATTTCAAATCCTAATTTTTTCTTACCTTTTAACTTTAGTTTACAGTTTACGTGTTATAGGGGTTTTTATAAAAGATAAAATAGAAGTATAAATACTTACTATGGTTTAAAAAACTATGCACACTATTAAGATATTTGAGATGAGGAAAAGGATTTATAGTCTGACAGATGTACGTATTAAAACATCTTTTATTTATTTTATTCTTGAAGCACACCATTTTTCCTTGGAAAGATCGTTTCAACTTTCTAACATAATTATATCACTATGCATTAGCTCCATGTTACTAATGAGCAACTTAGAAATTATATGAAGAATAAATATAAAAAAATACAAAAGTCGGTGGAAAAAAATTGTTGTTTGAGTAATAGTCATAATACTAAGGCGTTGTTTCAATGACTTCAACTCAGACCAATTCAAAATTTAGCTTTACTTGTGACATATTAAGACATACAGGGGGATAGCATTTTGAAAGTGCTTATTTAGTAAATGATTGTTAACAATAAATGAGGGGATTCACACATTCATATATAGGAGAAAGTATTTCTTCAATTGTCCCTTAAAACATTTTTCATGAGTTTCTACATTCGAATCAATCACTTTTGAAGCAAAGACTCACTAGCAAATACATTGGTCAATATCCTTCTGTTCAGTTCTATATCATAATTAAAGAAGACATAAATAAAAGAAATTACATAGTGCATTGGCTGTTGATCAATGTTATATTTTAAAGAAAGGTAGGGAACTTAAAGGGACTGCAAGGGGAAAGTTGCCATTTTAAACAAGATGCAGCCTCAGTGGCAGTTTATCTCTGAGGCGACTTGATATTGCCAATGCAGATACCAGAGAAAGAAATATTCTATTCTATACCAGTGAATAAGCAATACAAATATTCTAAAAGAATAGCATACCTGCTGAATTCCAGGTAAAGCAAACTAGTGCAGCTGGAATCAGGGGATGGTTCAGGTATGGGGGCTTGCCCATAAAGGACCTGGTAAGGTACTGTGAGAGGTAATTTTATGTGTCAATTTGACTAGGTGTTGAGGTGCCCAGATATTTGGTTAAGTTTAGTTCTGGTTATGTCTGTGAAAGTATTTACGGATGAAAGCAGATCGCCTTCTCCAATGTGGATGAGCATCATGTCATATACTGTGGGTCTAAACAGAAAAAAAACAAAAAAAAAGCAGAGGAAGGGGGAATTCTTCCCTCTGCCTGACTGTGTGGAGAAATCAGTTCTGCCCTCAGCCTGGAATCTACTTGTAGTATTAGTTCCCTGGTCCTCAGACTTCCAAATAAGGACTAGAACTTCACCCCAGTTTCTTGGGTCTCCAGCTTCCACAGGGCAGATTATAGTATTTTTCAGGCTCTATAATCACAAGAGCCAATTTCTTATATGTATATTATATATACACATATATATCTTATATATATCATATAAGATTACATAAGATATATAAGATATATAAGATCATATATGTATATGTATATACACACACACATATGTATATATTACTAGTTCTGTTTCTCTGAAGAACCGTAACACAGGCATTGTAAGAACTTCAACTTTCATTCTCAGAAAAATGGGAAACCACTGCAGATTTAGGAACCATCATAAAATCTTTGACTTTAGTTGTTTTTTAGAGAATAAATAATAGAAAAGCAATGTAATAATTGATGCTAGATATGACAGTAGCTTGCTACAAGGAGATACTACCAGAGGTAGTGAGAACTGGTTGGTTTCTTGACATATCATAGATAAAAGAGCTTCCTCCTGCAATGGATATGAGCTGTGACAGAAAATCAGCGGTCAAAAATTATACCATGTTTTTGACAGTAATTGGAAGGATGCAATTGCCATTATCTCGGATGGAAAGACTGTGGTTGTAGCAACCCCACACTAGAATCTCTCCAGTTTTTCTGAGTTTTTCAGAGTGAGATGATTCAGATGAAGAAAAGGGACTTTGAAATATCACTAGACTTTGATCTAAAGTCATAGTACTAAGGCATTTATTTTTATTTCTATACAAATTATTTTATTGCAAAAAATATAAAGAATTAAAGAAAGATAAAACAGATGAGCAAGATGGAAACTTCAATGATGCATTTAGGGAAATCAGACCTAAACCTTCCCTTACCAATTATGAAGATGCTGCCTGTGTTTTTAGACCATGAAAGTTTGCAGAATAAGCAGAAGATAAGGTAGTGCAGTTCTACCACAACAAGCATAAAGTAAATCGTTTTTGGGAAAGTGGTTTTCAAATTGCTTCATAGAACCCAGGTTTCTGAGAGATCAAGGTGTGCCAGTGAGAAAATCAGGCAGAACATAACTTCACTTTTTTCTGTTTTTATAAATGTATTAACAGCCTGTAATTGAATTTATACACGAATAGGTAATTGCTGTCTTTTCTGTAACTCTAAAAACTACTGTTACAGAGAAAGAGCTTTTATTTCACTCCACTGAAAATGTGAACTTACTTTCTCTGACATTATCATAGATTTTGCATTGAAAATAAAGAGGAATACAACAGTGTTGAAAACAGGAAATATCTTCATGTATGTGAAATATGCATGATACTATATTTGACTACTTGGGTTACGGAAGATATCTAAAACTCAGCAATAATTATTTTTCTCTTTTTGCAGGAGAAATAACAATTGTGTGTCAATATTATAAAATATAATTATCATTGTTTTGGTCTTAACTTATTTATAAAGTATTTGAATTTGAAATTTCCTGACTAAGAACTCTGAAATACTTCTTCTAAGTATACATGGTATTTGCTTCTTAGGAACCTTGACTAGTACTACAGAAAATGTAAGTGCATGTACTCCTCTGTGTCCACTTGCCTCACATACATTTATTTGTTCATTTCAAAAACCATGAGATAACTTTTAATTTAAAAAAAGGGTTCTCAAAGAACAAAAGCTAATTTTGATAAAGTGTTGTAAAATAAAATATAAATAAAATTTAATTAATAATTAAAATTTTAAATTTTATATACTTTTAAATTATATAAACCTCATTATTCACAGGGTTTCTTTTGAAACAAAAGCAAAGAATCACCTGCAATAGAATAGCTCCATAAAATGTTATTTGTATATTCTGATCTGGTGACTTTAGATTATTTCATTCAAATGAAAGACTAAAAAATCATATGTTCATAGCAGTATTATTTACAATAGCCAAGTGCTGGAAACAACTTAAAAGTCCATCGATAAAGGAGTGCATCAAAAAACTGGGGTTCATTTACACACTGGAATACTACACAACAGGAAGGAAGAAGGAGCTCCTACTCTTCCTGTCAGCATGGATGAAACTGGAGAGCATTATGCTAAGTGAAATAAGCCAGGTGGTGAAAGACAAATACAACATGATCTCACCTGTAAGTGGAACTAATCAACAAAAAAAACAAACTAGCAAAAAAGAACTGGAGAAACAAAGGACAAAATAAAGGAAAAACTGACAGGGACCAGAGGGGAGAGGGGAAGGGAGTAACAGGGAAAGAATGGGGACATGTACAAAGGACCCATAGACAATGAGGAAGGAATATTCTTTGGGAGTGGGGGTGGATGGGGCAAAGGAGAGCAAAAGGGGGCAAAAATGCAGACAATTCTAACTGAACAACAATAAAAATAGCTTAAAAAGAAAGACTAAAAATCATAGATAGATTAATGAAAGTGTTCTATTGACATGTGTGAGAGGCAAAAAATGGTTTGTTTTAGAGCAACTAATTTTTTTATTTAAAAAAAATTTTGACTGTTGAAACTATTACAGATATCCCCCAATCCTACACAACATTGCTCTCTGTGTCCATGAGCTATGCATATATACCTGTATGTTCTCTGGCTAATCTTTTTCAGTTCCTCCCACCCTACTTTCCTCTGAGATCTGTCAATCCATTCCATATGTCCAGTCCTCCGGTTTTATTTATTTTTAATTAGATTCCACATGAGTGAGATTATATAGTATTTGTCTTCCTCTGACTGATTTATTTCACTTAGCATAATAACTTCCAAGTCCATTTATGCTGTCACAAAGGGTAAGAGTTCCTTCTTTTTTACAGCCTTGTCAAAATCAATTGTCTAAATGTACCACAGCTTTTTACTGATGGGCACTTGAGCTATTTCCAGACTTTGGCTATTGCACATACTACGGCTATAAACAAAAGGGTGCATGTATTCTATCTGATTAGTGTTTCCAGATTCTTAGGGTATATTCCAAGCAGTGGGTCCAAAGAGAGTTTCATTATCAATTTTTTGAGGCAACTCCATAATGTTTTTTCAAAGTGGCTGCACCAGTCTGCATTCCCACTCAACTAAAATTTTAAATCAGCTGCAATAATATTATTCCCTTTGGAATGCATTACCATAGCCTCAATATGCATTCTTTTATATTAGAAATATTTTCTTGTTTTATATAAGAACAAATAATATGTACTTTACAATCTTATGTCAACAGTTGTATTTTATATACTGACTGTTTTGACTGCAACTGTAGTTATCTGCATAATTCTTTACACTTTAATGAAAGTTTACCTTCTGAAAATCCTCATGGTTCTAATATTTAATAGATACAAAATCTGAACTTACTTATACTTTAATCACATCACGTATCAATTTGTGTTGATATGTATGTTGAAATATCAGTGAAGTATTTAAGGTAATTCTCTAAAGAATGACTTATTTAGTGATTAAGAACAAAAATTTTGCAATTATTTCCCATAAGGACACTGTACAAGTTATTAAATA
Organism: Sturnira hondurensis; assembly: GCF_014824575.4. NCBI lineage: Eukaryota > Metazoa > Chordata > Mammalia > Chiroptera > Phyllostomidae > Sturnira > Sturnira hondurensis. The sequence continues at coordinate 721,437 of NW_028082296.1, forward strand.
AAAATAAAATGTTTTATTGGTAGTAGCAGGGATTCTTTGGAAGGTTTTCACCTTTATAATTTCCTATTATCAATTATGTCTGTCATTTATGGCAATAAATATTCATGTTATGAGATATATAAGTTACAGTCATGGACCATTTAAGAAAGAGAGTTCATCATAAAACATCAAAAAGTGCACTCACACAAACCTAGATGGTACCGCCTACTAAACAGATAGACTATATGGTGTGGCCTATTGTTCATAAGATACAAGCCTATACAGCATGCTGCTATGCAGAATACCAGAATGAATCAAGCACAAGAGAAAACGATGCAATCACACAACACCCGATCTATGAGGCTACTGCCAGTGTAACAGGGCCTTCTGTTTCCGGCAAACATGTTTTTTTGTAACTGAAAAGAGTACACTAAAATAATGATAAAAACTATAGTGTAGTACATATATGAACCAGTAACAAAGTCTTTTGCTATGATCAAGCACAAGTAGAAGTAGGCAGGGTTTTTCACACTTTATCACAAACACATGAGTAATGTTTTACACTACATGTGTTAACATGGCACCAACAAATGTCATTAGGCAATAGGAATTTCTCAGTTCTGTCATGATCGGACAGCAGTGCTGTTGTGTATGTGGTTAGCTGGGAACTGAAACATCACTTTGCAGTGCAACATTGTGTTGACTATTTCACCAGTAAGTGTGTCTTCATAATGTTTTTCTTTTTATTTGTTTACACTTAGCATTTTAAACTTTATAAAATTTATTTCAGCAGTATAATTATGAGTAAAATACTTATGGCAAAATATTACATCAAATATTATTAAAATCCATATGTGCTCAATAACCTTTTCATATGTGTTGAAATAACAAGAATAATTAAGGGTTTGAAGATGAAACAATGAAATTCACCATTAAGTATTAGCAGCTATTATTGAGTAAAGAGCAAACAGAATTTAAGTGATCTCCATTTGGAGGTGGGATTGAACAGACAACTGGGTAAACTGAGAAATAAGGTGGAAATAAGGTGGACTAAAACATGTGGGTTAGCTAAGGGACAGGTAGACTCAAGGACCTTTCCTTGCTTCCCTCGTTCATGTGTTTGGTGCAGACACACATGCGGTCAGGTGAGCCCGTGATTTACAACTGTATTAGAGTTGGAGCTTTATTTTGACTTGTGGCAGGGACTTATGAGATTATTTTAGTACATACCTGTTTATAGTGAGTGAGAAGAGAAGAGAAGAAAAGAGAAGAGAAGAAAAGAAAGAACACACATTCTTTGAAGTTAGGCAAAAATGTTTTGTGCTCCTACTTTGGGGCAGTTAAGAATGTATGATTTTCTAGGCCTCATCTGTAAACTGGTGTGAAAATACCTTTCTTAAAGTATTTTTGTGAGAATGAAACAACATAAATGTATGCAGATACCTGGCAAGTAATGGACACTTAAGAAGCACACAGTGCTTACCAAGTAATATGCATTCAATATATGTTAATTTCCCTCTTCTACAAGATTTAGAAAAGAACATTTTGGTATGCTAGGAAGAATGAGTAACCAAATATATGACACTGAAAAAATTCAATAATTAAAACTACAAAATAAAGAGACACAAGCCCAGATCTTTAAGAGAGTATCCTGGGGGTTCAGTAGAATGTTCAGAAAACTGGATATTTGATTAATATTAACATGGAGAACTGTTTTCCTACCTACCACTTATGGTGTCAAGCAAATGTTGCCAGAGTAAGTATAAAGGAAAATTTTACAACTTCATAAGAGGTTGCAGTAGAAAGAAGGATAGTTTGCAAGACTGACAGAAAACTAATGCGGTAATATTGCTTTGGGGAGAGGCATAAATTGAGTTTACATTTCTAGATAAAAACTCCTCTCCCATAAACGTAGAACTGACAACTGGGAAATTGGGGGTGAGAAGAAGGAGAGGGACTCTGAGACCTTCTACAAAGGCATTATCAGTTGTGGGAACAGATCTAGATGAGGCAAAGACCACAGAGTAGCAGCTTTGGATCCTGGATGATAGAGAAAAGCAACAGTTGGAAAACTCTACTGAGATCCATGAAGAGCGACTACCTCCAGCACTCATGAAAGGAAGAAATGAAATGCGTCGGACTTGCAAACCCAGTGTTTTATGTGGAATGAGAATTCGGAACGATGGGAGATATTCATTGAAATTTCTGTTATTCCCGTGCTGTTTCTAAGGACTGATAGAAATTTACTGATAGTAAATTTCCAGTGACGCTTAGAGATAAACTGATACATAAAAGATCTAATACTTACTACCCTAATTATATAAAATAAGTTTTCCTGAAAGTAGTACACACTTGGGGACGGATCACCTTGATTAGAATCTTCACTTTGCCTATACCTTTCTTTTCCACATTACTTAACACTTTTGTTTCTCACTTACTGTTTCTATAAAATGGAGGAAATAAGATATATTTTAAATAGATTATTATGTATGAGACACTATTAATGCTCTATAAATTTAGTGATCATTATCTTTATTATAGTTGTAATTATTGTTTATCGTATTATTATCCAAGTGGGAAGAGCTTTTCATTTCAAATGCTGAGTATGCTCTTTGTCCCTACACACTATTTATGATTAGTAATTTATAGTTGGTCATTTCACAGATTCCTTTTTCTCATAAGGAAGGAAAATAATATTCAAGCATCACCCATCTGAAATGAGGATGTTTCATCCTTGAAATTACTATGTTATAATTATTTAAAGTATCTGAAATAGTGACATAAAACTAATATCATTAAGGATGATGAACTACTGATTATTCATAATAAACATAATTGAATACATATTACACTAACTGATTATCTTTCTAAAATGTAAGTAATTTTGCCTTTGTTAATAAGAATGATTCAGGTCATTTCTGTGCAAATGATGCATTACTTATTTAAAAGAGAACACCACAGCTATTTAATGCTTCAGACATTAGGTCTTCATCCTAGATGAACACATACACATTTACAGAAACTCATACAATTCATAGAAGTAAAATGTGCACATATAATTTTACCTGGATAGTAATTTATTAATAACTTTTAGTTGGTGTTATGTGCTGCTTTGGGGCAAAATAAAGTATTTCATAAGCAGTGACTATTTCCTGGATAAAATAGCCAAAGATCACAGAAAGTCAAACACAGCTATTCAAATAAGAGTACTAACAAGCTTTCCAATTGTGAGTTACACAACCTGAAATGTTCTTTAGAATAAAAAAGAATTTTAATTAGATGAACATTTGAATATTACAAATATACAATTATTAAATTTAGAATATTTTTCCATGTAATCTGTTCATGTATATTGACCATCAATTAATTTAAGGTGTGAGGGAAGATTCAAATATTAGCTTACTTAGTCTTTGTTTTATTCAAATGTTCTATAAATATATAGTACAATTTGACCATCCTTAACTATAGCACAGTCTACATTATATCAGGTACCCATTACGTTTACTAATAACTCTCCATGAAGGTTTAGTAGTAGATAGTGGAATTCCTATAAACTGAAAATAAAAAGTAGATTCTCGAATATCATTTGTATTTTGTATACTAGTCTGTCTTTGCTATAGATTGAGTCATACAGATCACACATGGTAGAAATTGGCTAAAATTCACTCTGTTGTGAGACTGATGAATAGTGTCAATGGCTTTTCTTCTGATGTTACTTTAGGTTCTTATAAGGAGTACAAATCATAGTCCTTATCAAATGTTTCCACCTATTCCATGAGAGATGAAAATGGTTATCATTTTCTTCTCACTCCCATGTTTCTTTCTTTGTCATGAAACTATTTTTAAATTAAAGTTATTGGGTGACATTGGTTAATAAAATTATACAGGTTTCAATTGTACATTTATATGATGCATGATCTGTGTACAGAATTGTGTGCCCACCATCCAAAGTCAAATATTCTCCCATCATCATGTATTTGACCCCCTTTACCTTTTATTACTCACTTTCCCTCAATATATTTTTTCTTTTTTTAAAGGTGTACAGAACCATTAATATTTTTTAAATATTTTATTTATTTATCTTTCGAGGGAAGGAGAGAAGGAGAGAAATATCAATGTATGGTTGCCTCTCATGTGTCCCCTGCTGGGACCTGGCCTGCAACCCAGACATGTGCCCTGACTGGGAATCGAACCACGATTGTGTGGTTCGAAGGCCCGTGCTCAATCCACTGAGCTACACCGGCCAGGTCTATTTTTTTCTTTTTTTCTTAGAGAACATCCTTATTCTTTTTTTAGTCATCTGTAAAAAGGCTTTTCAAAGAAGTCCTTGACACCACCTTCTGGCCATTGCTGATAGAACTGTAGGCGTTCATTTGTCCCAAATCAGATTACTGACATTCACTCTCTTTTCCTGTGAGAGGACTGACTATATACAGTCACTGTACTCAGGCCCTGTTGAGCATATGAACAAAAAGGCAACACAGTGCCATGCAGTAATTTTTTTACCATGTGCTCCCTGCCAAAAAAAGAACATGTGGCATGATAAGGAGTAAGGTTTGGCTCCTGGCAGCTTTCCTCTTCCTGGTTTTAATTCCTGAAGAAGTATTCTAAAATCATATTAATGCTTTGTTAGTTATAACCAAGCCAATCTTTATGTGAATCCAATGCCTGTTTCTTATAACCAAATGATCTTCTATTAAAAACTATGTATGCAATAGGTAAGCAAATTAATGTACAGAATAGTTTTAGAGTTGGGAGAAAAAGTATGAAAGAGAAAGAATTGTCTATCAAATGACAAAGTAAACAAACTGGAGTTGATAATGGCTAAAATTGTCAGAAATAAGTAAAATTGCGTAACTGTAAAATTTAGCTTTTTCAAATATTCACTGAATTGTAAGTTCATTAACCAACTTTGTCCTAGATGTACAAAGGTGGTGCTGCTTTGGCCAGGAGTATGTTGGTAGGCTAATTTATTCAATTTTCTGAAAGATCAGACAATGAATAAAGGATTAAGTCTGGGAGATTGTAGTTCTGATGTTTTGAAATAATCATTTTGGAGATTTCCAAGTACAGATATCAAGAAATCAGTGAAATAAACTTGTTTTAAGTTTAAAAGACTTAAACTTAAGTCTTGGATTGGATATATTATATCCTTCTTGGAAATTGTTATACACACATAAAATTTACCCAGGGAAAATGTGAAAATAGATAAGAAATTCAAGATAACATCTTGAAGAACTCAAATACATAAACATAAAATAGGTAATAATGATAAAGACTGAGCAGAAGCTAGAGTTATAAGAACAATATTTGAGGCATGTGTACCATGGAACTGAAGAAAGTATAATTAAAAAGTAAGATAAAGTGGCTGAAAAATCATAAAATGGATAAACACCCATTGGATTGAGGGTATTGGCAAAATATGAAAACTGCTGTGCTGTGAGTAAAAAAAGACTGCATCGGAATGGACTGAGTTGGTAGGAGGAATGTAAGCAGCGTAAATATCTCCTTCGAAAGTTTTGCAGTAATGTAGAGAATGAGTTAAGACGGCAATTATTATATTAAATGTTAAAGGGACTTATCTAAGAAAAGAAGATAAGAAATATGAACAGTGAAAGGATAGCAAACTCACAGTTATTAACAACCACACCTAAAACAAAAGCCAACTAAGAGGACAACTAGATCGGGAGCAGAACCATAAAAATGGAGATCACATGGAGGGTTAGCAACAGGGGAGTGGGAGGAGGAGAAGGGGGGAGAAGGCACAGAAAATAGCATAGACAATAGGTAGAAAATAGATAGGGGGGAGGGCAAGAATAGTAGGGGAAATATAGAATCTAAAGAACTTGAGACATGTGGTCATAAACTAAAGGGGGGAATGGTGGGGGAGGGGCATGCTGGGTTGAAGGGAATGAAGGGGGGAAATGGGACAACTGTAATGGTATAATCAATAAAATATATTTTTAAAAAGAGTTTTAAGAGAGTTTAAATTATTGTGATTTTTAAATATTTTTTATTATTGTTGTTCAAGCACAGTTGTCTCCACTTTCCCTCTATCACCCTTCCCTGCTCCATCTACCTCCACCTCCTACACTCAATCCTAAACCCCTTTGGTTTTGTCCATGTGTCCTTTACACATGTTCCTTCACAACCCTTCTCCTTCTTTCCCCTGTAAGCCCCTCACCCCATGTCTTTGGTTACAGTTTGTTCTTTATTTCATTATTTCTGGTTATATTTTGCTTGCTTGTTTGTTTTGTTGTTTAGCTTCCCGTTAAAGATGAAATCATATGGTATTTGTCTTTCACCACCTGGCTTATTTCACTCAGCATAATGCTCTTCAGTCCCATCCATCCTGTTGCAAAGGGTATGAGCTCCTTCTTCCTTTCTGCTGCATAGTATTCCATTGTGTAAATGTACCATAGTTTTCTGATAAAATATTTTAATAATAGAAATTTGGGGTGCTTAGGGCTTATTTTAAAAGATAGAAAAATTTCTGTAGAGCAGCAAGTGTGATAATAATAAAGAGAAAACATTAGTCAACAAAGGTTTCCTAGAAGACAGTATATTATATAACATAGAGCCTAAGAGGAAAGAAAGGCATTACATGAAGAGAAAGACATATTGACACTTAGATGAGAGTTGCCAGATATAGCAAATAAAAATACAAAGTTTCTAGTTAAATATCAATTTTAAATATACAATGAAATTTTATTATAGGTATGTCTAATATAATATTTGGGTCATACTTATACTAAAATTTTACTTGTCATTTAACTGAAATTCATATTCGAGCAGGCATGCTACAGCTTTCAGGCAATCTTACATTGGACCCAATTAAGACATTCATCAACCACTTCTCTAGACCTTGGGTTTAGTAGGCTTCTCCTTGGCCCTCCTTTGGCCAGACTTGACAGCACAGAGGAGGAGTCCTTGGAATCAAGGGGACATATGTGTGCAGAGGCCATGACTAAACAAACCTTCTAAGATCCAAGCCACTGGAATTCCAAGAAAACATGGATGAACTGCTATTTCCAAGACTGCTTTGACCTCTTCCCCATTTCTTCCTAGAAGGGACACCAGTGCCAAGGCACCCCAGCATGTACTGCCCTAAACCTGGAGTGAAGTTAAAGGATAGCTTCACTTAGATGAATGCTTCTATGTACAGTACGATAATTATGTTGTATGCATTCTAAGCTGCATTTTGTCTTGTCCATTTATTTAATCATTTTTTATTTATGCAATACTTTGTGATTTTATTAAGGATGTTATGAAATACAAAGATGGATAAGTCATGGTTTCAGTTGTCCGCTGGAAGTTGCAGACACAAAACCATATAAATAATTTTAGTACCAGTAATATGTAGCATAATGAAGGTTTTATAATTCTACCTATACTATGAAACCAGTTTATACTTCTTTTTAATAATGAGACTTTTATGCATGCAAAAAAAACATAGGCAATAATGTAACAAGTACTCTTTTAACTACCATTTTGAATTAGCTTATATTAATATTTTGTCACATTTGTTCCATGTTATTTTGTAATCAAATTAATTTACCCACTTGTCTAGTCACTAGAAATGGTAACCCTTATTATTCCCAAAAACATTTTGAAAATTTTCTTTTACATGTGCTATTGTAAAATATGGAAGAAGAACCTCTTCATAATTTAGTTAATTTCCTAGAGTACAACTGAGCCCAAGTATAAGTATGAATGATATTTTCTGTGAAACTTTCATAGAAATTAAGATCACATGAATAATTTTCTTTAGGTTGGTAATGACTCATTTACATCATCAGAAATTTCCAAGGATTAAATGGCTTCTTATGTACACTTCATCTTCTAAGACCCACTTCATTTATTGTCCAATAATTAAGCCCTTCCAGAATGACAGATACAATAAAATTATTTCTTCTCAGTAGACAATCCCTTCACCCGACTTGAGAAGTGTTCTGCCTCCAATGAGCCTGACATACAGCCTAAATAGTCAATAATAAAATGATATGTGCTTGAAATTTAGAATAATTCAATTTCTAATAGAAGTCTTTTGGTATATCATCATATATCTTTTAGTAAACTATGAAATAAAAATTAAGTCTTCATGCCCCACTCATTATTTTGTTCAGGTTTTGTCATATCCACATAGAAATTTTTTGATCCAAACACACATGCTTCAGACACTCATCTACATGTATTCACTTATATTAAGATGGTAGAAAAATAAAAACAAAAGAATGCATTTTATGCAAAATATTCTCTAAATCAAAATAGTGGTGTAGTTTATTTTCCAAATAGGATGTTGAACCAAATAAAGAAGCATCCCAACATTTCTTAGGTTAAACCACATGAAATTAAGATATTGACATTCTTTCTTTATTTTTATGTAAATGTGATGGTTAATTTTATGTGTCAATTACTGGGACAAGGGATACTCAGATTAAACATTATTTAGGGGTTTGTGGGTGAGAGTGTTTCCAGCTCAGATCAGCCCTTGAAATAATGGACTCAGTAAAGTAGATTGCCCTTTCCAATGTGGTGGGCATCATTTAATCCACTGAGGGCCTGAATAAAACAAAAAGTGGGGAGGGGAAGAAATTAATTTCCTGCCACAAATGAGAATAAGTCTACCAAGCCATGATCTGCTTGGGGAGGATAAGCGGCCAATTTCTCAGAGAGGAAAGGCTTTGAACACGTTCCTCAATGGGTTTTTGTTGGGTTTAATCTGCATAGGAATACAGGGTGTATACATAAAAACTCATCAGTCATTGTCAGGCAGTAATGATCAAACAATAGATAATATTCAAAGAACTATGAGGGCTTATTCTAAGTCAGGGTCAGATAGCCAAAGGACTATAAAACTTTGGGAAAAAAACTCCTTGTAGGCTTGGACCCTTATCATTTAAATTGAAGGTATTCTTAGCAAAGCAGGTTTCACAGGATTTTATGTATTCTTTCTCAGGCCTGATTGCCCAGGGGAACTGCCTGTTCCAGCACAGGGCCACACCCACCTCTGGCATTGTTTTTGGCTCAAAGCAGGTGGGGGAAGTAAGGCATCCAAGAGATTAGGAGACTTCTTATGGATAGAATGAGGACTTCGTCTATGACAAAGCCGAGGAGTAAGGGTCTATTACCCTTTTTCTATAGTCTCCTAAGTCTTTCCCTGATGGCCCTTTCATGACCATGCCTGTCTGAGGTCATGCCTCCCTTGAGGAATCATACCTGTCATTGGTTAACTAGTCATCCACCTGGGGCCAAGTAGGGTGAAGTAAAGGGGGCAGAGGTGGCACCCTGCCAGGAGGATAAGCTTTGTCTCTGTAGTGGTTTGTAGTCCCAAGGTCTTTTTACTCAGCCTTAGGCATGGGGGCTTACAGCTTCTGAAACCAGGCGGGGTCACCCCCAACCTGGGAAGTAAGCTTCTTGCTATCTTACTTGATCTAGAACATTGGTTTCCTTATTCTCTAACTACTAAATCATTTGGCTTCCCTTGTTCTCAGGTCTTTGGACTCAGACTGGACCATCTGCATCCCTGGATCTCCAGCTTACAGGTGACAGATCTTGGGACTTCTCAGACCCCATAATCACAAATTCCTACTAATAAATTTGTTTCTATATTTATATATTCTTGATTCTATTTCCCTGGATAACCCTGACAAATACAATGGCCAAATAAAGACATTTTCATATGGTTTAATCTAAGAATTTAATTGCTTTATTATATGCAAGGATTTCTTGAAAACAAAGATTTAAAACATGGTTTGGTTCTGAAAAATAATAAGGGAGCCCCTGACCAGTGTGGTTGGGACTGAGTCAGTGTCCCTGACTCAGTTGATTGAGCTGTTCGATTCCCGATCAGAGCATATGCCTCAGTTGTAGATTTGGTCCCAGTTCAGTTGGGGTTCCAAATCTACAAGAGGCAACTGATGGATTTTTTTCTCACATCAGTGTTTCTCTCCTTCTCTTTCTCCCCCCCTTATTCTTGCTAAATAAATAAATAAATAAAATCTTTAAAAATTAATTACAGAAGAAATTTATTTAGAATAAAAGCAATGTGTACCACAACTTCAATCACATCCTCAGCAACATCCTGTTACAGGCAAATATAGGGTGGGGAAAAAGTAGGTTTCAGTTGTTCATGTGGAAAATAATGCAAAAGAAAGTAAATAATAATATAAGAATAAACTGTTGTGTGTACTCACAACTGTAAACCTACTTTTGCCACACATGTATTTATATCCCAATATATGCTAGTACATAATGATATAATATATTGGATTTATAACATATTATATAATAGATTTATAATATATTATAGTATATTATATGATGCATAGTAATGCATCATTTGCACAGATTGCATTATATTATATCATAAATCTACATGTAAAAGATTACATATAGCCCTGGCTGATGTGGCTCAGTGGATTGTATGCTGGCCTGCAAACCAAAAAAGGCTGCCTGTTTGATTCCCAGTTTGGGCACATGCCCGGGGGTGTGCAAAAGATAACTAATTGACATATTGATGTTTTTCTCCCTCTCTTTCTCCTTCCCTTCCCCTCTCTCCAAAAAAATGAATAAATAAAATCTCTAAGAAAATAAAATAAAAGATTACAGATAAATGGTGACATTTAAAGCAAAATGAACATCTTTGTCAACCAAAGTGAAATTGAACCACAATATGATAGAGGCTAAAGCCATATAGCTACAAGGTTTCTAAGACAAGTATTTAATTCTAACTTACTACAGAAAACCAGAAAAATTGCATACATTAGAAAAAAGACATATCAGGCAAATACTATATAAAATAAAGTTGATATAATTACATTAACATATAAAAATGGATGAAATACAAAAGACAACAATAATAATAAAGAGCAAACATGTTAGCAATATTATCAATTCATGAACATGAATAAGAATCCTTAATATAAAGGCACTTAATAAACTTGATAGATATAGAGCAGAAGTGACATAATCATACAGAAGGAATTAAAAATTCATGACTGTTGTGGAAGCTTTCAATGTAATAGTCTCAGAGGCATTTGTGCTTCAAAAAGACAAAATTTTGAAGTAAATTTGAGATACATGGAACACATAATTAATAATTCCACAATAAAAGAGATGCCACAGAAAGTACAGATTAACAAAATTAAAAGACAGATTTCTTTATTTCAAAAATTGTTTAGGCCTACCTAACAAAAGAATAAAAAAGATTATACAAGAAAAAGTCCAGAAATCAACACAGAAAAAAAAAGTTAAAAATCATTAAAGTAGAAGGTAAATAACTATGCCATTTTTCTGAAAGTAAAGTAGATAAAATTACCAATTTCTGAAGAAAAACATGTTCTCAAATTGTCTAGTAAGAAATACACATGAGTGTAGAAAAGATCATAATTATTATAGAATGGTTATTAAAATTGGGGGGAAAGGAAATGTCCCCCTCACTGTACCAAGAAAGACTCCAAACTCAGATAATTGTACTCATATTTTATACAAATTCATAAAGCTAATCAATGGGCAAACATAGATGTATATATGCCTAATTGTAAGGGGTGTTCTGAATAGTGTCCTCCACAAATTCCTGTCCACCCACAAACTTAGAATATGACCTTATTTGGAAATACGGTCTTTGCAGAAGAAATTAGTTAAGAACAAATCACACTGATTTAGGATAGTTCCAAAATCCAAGGAGTAGTGTCTTTAAAAGAGAAAATGTGGGAGATCTTCAGGCAGGATCAACATAGACACAGAGATGCACAGAGGAAGGTCCAAGTGTTGATGGAGACAGAAACTGAGCTCCAAACCACAACTACAACTGTGGTTGCAACTGTGATGCAACTATAGACAACAGCATGCCGGATGCAGGATGTGGGATGCAGGATGCGGGATTGCCAGGGAACCACCAGAGCTAGGAAAAAGAAAAGGAGGATATATCCCTACATCCTTCAGAGGGAACAAGTTTCTGCTGACACTGATTTCAGACTTTTAGCCTCTAGAACTGTGTGGGAATAAATTTCTGTTGTTTTAAGCCACCTAACTTGTGGTAAAATTTTATGGCAGCCAATAGAAAGCAACACACAAGGATGGCATAGGTACAATTGTAAACCAAGGTAAAAAAATGAGAAAATTTTATTTTATTTTATTTTTTATTAATTGAATTTATTGGTGCAACATTGATGAATAAAGTTGTGTAGGTTTCAGGTGTACGAATTCATAACACATCATCTTATATTGTACTGTATGTTCACCACAAGTCAAGTCTCCTTCCATCACCATTTATCTCCCCTGTATCCTGTTCTACCTCCCCCTCCCTTTCCCTTCTGATAATCATCATACTGTTGTCTGTCTCTATGCGGTTGTTTTTTAAAATTATTTTATTGTTGTTCAATCATAGTTGTCTGTAAAAAATGAGAAAATTTGAAGTTAGTAGCACTTATGATCATCAAATTAAAAACTTTTTTAAAATTATTCAAAAACTGAGTTGATTGTGTATTTAAACTTCATGACTAAATAGAAGTGAGGCACAAACAATATAAACAATTATGATCTATCACAAAGACAGATTAAGAGGCAAACCTGCAATGGTTTTCTTAATACGAAAATGGAATGCTAAAACCTTCAACCTTTATTGCTGGTTTAAAAAAGCAAATCCCTTAAAAAATAAGGCTAGAAAAGAAATATCTTAACTTCATAAGTCATAGCTATCTAAAACTCTTAGCAAAGCATAACACTTGTAGACATTTATAGAAGCTTTAAAGACATTGTCAGTAACACCAGGAACAAACCAAAGAACCTCTCACACAATTATTATTCAAAGACGATATGCTATGGACATTGTAAGGTGTCTACAAAAGAAACAACAGATGTATAGATTGGGAAAAATTGTCTTATTTATAAACAATAGGATTTATAAGGAAACAAATTGTCTCACATTACTCTCTTAGGAAATCTAAGAGAATTTATTTGTTGTATTAATTAAAACATTAAGCAAGATTCCTGAATGTGAGTTTAATGCACAAAATTCATATCTCTCATATAAGTAAGCCATGGAAAATGTAATGTTTTTAAAGGATACTATTTATAATAACCAGGAATCAAAACTTCCAAAGTTTCTTAGAATAAATTAGTGTTAATAATCTATGGCTAATGCTAAAAAGTATTGTCCACAGATGTAACACAAAACCTAAATATTATTTTACATACTAGACCCATGCAGATGAGAAAGTAAAATATTATAAAATATAATAGGTCTTTATAGTCATTGATAAAACTATTGTAATTGCAATTATGAGCACTGGTATTTTCACGGAAATCAATAAATTTTTTAAATTAACATGAAATTGCAAAGGAATAATTCTTTAAAAAAGATAGACAAACTATCCCTACCATATGTGATCATCTTTGTAAAAGTATACAAATTAAAACATCATGGTTACTAGTACAGAATTAGTCATATAGTTCAATAGAATAAAGTTTCTAGATGCAATATCTAGAAACAGGCCTAAACACTTCTAGGAGCAAGATATATAAGTGGCAGTATAAAACATTAGCAAAAAGATAGATTTTTCATCATTTTCCCCTTTTTATTGAATTTATTGGGGGTGATACTGGTTAACAAAATGATATTGGTTTCAGGTGCGTAATTCCACAACACATCACCTGTACACTGCATTGTGTGCACCACTCCACGTCTCCTTCCATCACCATTTATCCCCCACCATACACTCCTCCACATCCCTCAATCCCCCTTTTCCTGGCAATCACCACACTGCTGTCTGTGTCCATGAGAGTTTTTTCTCTTTTTCTTTTATTTTTACTCAAACCCTCCACACTCAAGCCCTCCAACCACCACTCCCCCTTACCTGACAGCTGTCAGCCTGCTCTCTCTGAGTCTGTCTCCATTTTGCTTGTTCATTAGATTCCATGTAAGAGTGAAGTCATATGGTATTTGTCTTTCTGAGTCTTATTTCACTTAGCATAATGTTCTCCAGGTCCATCCATGCTGTCACAAAGGGTAAGATCTAATTATTTTTATGGACAAATATTATATTTGTCCATAGAATGGTATATTCCATGGTATAAATGTACCACAGCTTTTTTATCCACTCATCTACTGATGAACACTTGGCCTGTTTCCAAATCATGGCTATTGTAAATAATGCTGCAATGAACATGGGGTACATACATTCTTTCAACTTAGTTTTTTGGGGTTTCTTCAGATAAATTTCCAGAAGTGGAATCACTGTGTCAACAGCAATTCCATTTTTTATTTTTTTGAGGTAACTCCATACTGCTTTCCACTGTGGCTGCACCAAACTTTATTCCCACCAATGGTGTGCAAGTGTTCCCTTTTCTCCACAACTTCACCAACATTTGTCATTTGTTGGTTCTTTGGTGATAGCCATTCTGACAGGTGTGAGGTGATATCTCACTGTGATTTTAATTTGCATTTCTCTGATGATTAGTGATGCTGAGCATCTTTTTATATGTATATTGGCCATTTGTATGTCCTCTTTGGAGAAGTGTATATTTAGGTCCTTTCCCCATTTTTAATTGGATTTTGGGGGGTGTTGAGTTGTATCAGTTCTTTATAAATTTTGGAAATTAACCCTTTATTATATGTGTCATTGGTGAATATATTCTCCCATTCTGTGGGCTGTCTTTTCACTTTGCTTTTGTTTCCTCTCCTGTGCAAAAACTTTGTATTTTGATTTAAATCTATTTGTTAATTTTTTTACCTTTGCTTCCCTTGCTCAAGGAGATATATCAGAAAAAATACTGCTATGAGAAATGTTAGAAATTTTACTATTCATGTTTTCTTCTAGGTTTTTTATGGTTTTGAGTCTAACATATTTAAAGCTTTAATCCATTTTGAGTTTATTTTTGTGTGTGGAGGGAGAACTGGCCTAGTTGCAGTTTTTTGCAGATGTCTGTCCAATTTTCCCAACACCATGTATTGAACAGACTGTCTTTTACCCATTGTATGTTTTTGTCTCCTTTTTCAAATATTAATGGGCTATAAAAACATGGGCTTATTTCTGAGGTCTCTATTGTGTTCCATTGATCTGTCTATGTATGTGTTTATGCTGGTATCATGCTTTTTTGATTCCTATGCCCTTATATTCCTATGACCTTGATATTCAATATCAAGTAGTGTGATTCTTCCAATTTCGTCTTCTTTATCAAGATTGCTGTGCTTTTTGGACTCTTTTGTGGTTCTATATACATTTTTGGAATATTTGTTCCAGTACTGTGAAATAAGCCATTGGTATCTTGATAGTAATTGCATTGCATCTATAATGTGCTGTGGGTAGTATGGATGTATTAATAATGTTAATTCTTCCTGTCTTTGAACATGACAGAAAAAAACATATATTGTTCAATGTGTAACATTGAGTGAGTTAAGTCAGCCCTCATCATACATATATTTAATACATACTTGAATTAAGTACCGAATATATTTTAAAAGAAATTTTAATCTGTTACATAATTGTATAGTAGAATATCCTTAGAATATGAGTAAAGGAATTTCTCTGACATAATTAAAAGTGGTTGATAAGTTTGACCACATCAACATATAAAAGACAAATAGTATAGTATAGACATTTGTAACCACAAAATTAATAATTCCAAAGAATTATTATAAGTAAAATAATTATGTATTTGGAATATACTTATATATTCCAAATAATATATAAGTAGTTTCTAAAAATCAGGAGAAGTAGAGCACATAAATATTTAATTGAAGAGGGACGGTTTTTGTACAATGCATATCCGAAAATATGTTCAATCTGATTAATAATCAAAGGAATGCAAATTAAAATATGTCTTATTGCACACTTGGCAAATGGCAATAATTAAATAACTTACAACAATTATTTAGAAATATTTGAAGGAAATTAGACTTTGTTTGCATTTCTAGTAGCATTACATGTTTTTATAACTAATTTGGAAAACACTTTTGCAAAATTTAGAAAATATTTAAAATATGCTCACCCAACAATTTTGCTTCTAGAGAGACATTTTCATATGCACAAACAAATCGTACATGTGGTCCTGGCCAGTTGTTCAGTTGGTTGGAGCATCATCCCATACACCAACATGTTGAGGGTTTGATTCTCGGTCTTGGGACATATCTAGGTTCTGGGTGCTATCTCTGGGGAGGATGCATACTGGAGGCAACCAATTGATGTTTCTTTCTCACATCAATGTCTCTCTTTCTCTCTCTCTCCCCCATCCTCTCTCTTTAAAAGGAATAAATATATCATTGGGTGAAGATTTTTTTAAAAAAGGAAAATATGTACATGGTGTTAATATCAGAATTGATATTAAAATATAAAACTAGGTATGCATATGATGTAAAGAATTATTTAATACATGACAATTAGCCCTGGCTGGTGTAGCTCAGTGGATTGAGCACAGGCCTGCGAACCAGAGGATCGCTGTGCGATTCCCAGTCAGGACACATGCCTGGGTTGCAGGCTGGGTCCCTGCAGGGGAGCCTCCAGCAGGGGACGCATGAAAGCAACCATACATTGATGTTTCTCTCCCTCTCTCCTTACCCTCTAAAGATAAATAAATACATAAAATCTTTAAAATAACATGACAATTAAACGAATGTACAATATTTAAATAGCTTTTTAATGTATCTTTAACCTCAATGTTGAGTGAGAAAAGGAATTTGAGAGAAAAATGCATGCAATCTGTCATCATTTATTTAAACTTTAATACAGATATTTTATAAATTTTACATACATGTAAAAGACATACATGTCTTTATAGAAAATGTATCAAACATAGATTAAATACATAATTCCAATTGAAGAATATGGCTTCTTCTAGTGGGAAAAAAGGTAATAAGATCGTACTTGAATGTATATAAGGGAAAAATCCAGTTGAATTCCTAAATAAATAAGTTTTTTAAAATTTTATATTGTATGTGCTATGTGTATTTGATTTTCAATTTTTCATACTACATGTATTGCTTTTTTGTATGTTCTCAGAAGTTTTCTCTAACTTCTTTGTTTTATATTAATCATTGACCCCTCAAGTGACTCTTCATTTGAGCCTCTGTGACACACTTATATTTCTTATAGTTTTCATTTGATTTTCATTTTCTCCTGTATGAGTTGTTGTCAATCTTCTTGAGTGTACATAGTTAATGTTACTAAATTCTCTTTTTTTGTTTTCTTTTAGAATTTTTCATTTAAGCCTTTATTGAATTTCTTCTTAAAGTATCAAGAGAGAAAAATAAAACCAGGGCTTACATTAATAAACTTTGAGAAAATAGCTTATGTAATTTAAATTATATCGTAAAGACAGAGACAAATACTACACTCCCCCCTTATCCATGAGTTCGCTTTGCATAGTTACTCCTGGTCAACCACAGTCTGAAAGTATCAAATCAAAACTTCCACCTCCCTTCCTATCATCACGTATGTATGTATCGTCTCACATCATCACAAGAAGAAGGAAGAGTACAGTACAACAGGTATTTGGGGGGCGGGGAGGAGAGAGTTTGAACAAAGACAGGCCAGTGAACCCAGATGACCAAATTCTGAGATCTGTTTATAAATAAATGGAAGAAGACACTGAGAGAAAACACATATATTGTGATGACATGTTTTGTCTCTAAACAAATGCTCAATTTTATTATCTCAAAAATAAAAATTAAGCAAAAATAAGACTACGTTATATTTTCTCTCAATGTGAGATTATATTAAAGCAAGGGTAATTCATATTTATTGACTCATTATAAACTTTTTATTGTCCTCAGATGTGTCATTATTTCTTTTATTTTTTAATTTTAATTTTATCTTAATTTTCTTTTATTTTTAACTTTTTAAAATTTTTATTCTTGTTCAAGTACAGTTTTCTGTCTTATATTCCCAGCCCTGCCCCCCCATATATCATTATTTCTTAGTATGGTTACCCTCTATTTTATATAATTATAATTTGTTACCAGAAAATAACTGATTTATTCAGAAGTCATATTTCCAGCTTTTGCCATGAGCTGAGAAGTAGTTAATGCCTTTAGGAGAAATTAAAGAGCCAAAGAAGAGATACACAGAGATTGGGACTGACCATGAAGTCTGTTGGTCCTGGGATAAGGTTGGTGCCTGTGTCCTTCATGCTGGCAACAGCTAAAGAGGTGGTTAATGCCATTCCCTTCTAGGAAATGGACACCTAGTGTTCCAAGAGACGTGGACTTCTGGAAGTCAGCTTTAGAGGCTTACTGAGATTGGAGAGGCCTAA
Organism: Sturnira hondurensis; assembly: GCF_014824575.4. Lineage (NCBI taxonomy): Eukaryota > Metazoa > Chordata > Mammalia > Chiroptera > Phyllostomidae > Sturnira > Sturnira hondurensis. The sequence goes on from NW_028082296.1 coordinate 739,668, forward strand.
TTACTGACTCACTTCTCTCCCTTGTCCCTAATTTGTTACCAAATATGGAATAACTAAAGAGATGAAGATTGAAATAATATAAATGTGTGAGCATTTTTGTCCTGGTATCCCCCCCACACACACACAGTTAACCTTATTCTGCCTTTCTCAGATAAATCCAAATAACAATAAACGTTTGAGTCTAGAGCTTACCAAAAAAAGCTTGCCCTTCTGGGATGGAAGCATTGGCAATGTGAAGACATGATAATCCAAAGGAAAAAAATATTCACCTTGGAAAATTTGAGTAGACGGTATGTGGATCCCTTTTATATACAGTGGTTTTCAATGAGGAGTTGTAATCTCATCACCCCGGAGAAATTTAGATACGTATTTGCAAGGGTAAGTGAGAGTTGTCATTTGACAGGAAAATGCTATTGGTATTTGTTTTCTGCAACAGGAGATGTTGAACACCCTCTCATTTGCAGTATAAACTGACCAAATGAAAACTTGTCATTGATCAATATGCTAAGTGTATCAGCACTGAGAAATACAATTGGGGTCTAACTCTATTAAGGGTCCTTTAAACCTCATTAAAGACCACAAACTTTTAGTTATTTTCTTCACAAAATATTATATATACAGCATCAAAAATTTTCTGTATTTCATGACATTTCAATGTTCTTCAGTAAACTAGAGATACTATTGAAGATGTTAAAGAAGCAATCTATTTAGATATATCTGTCCTGTATAGCTATGGGCACACTTGTTAGGCACACTTGAGGCACATGTAAAATATTCAGAAATGTACTTCTGAGGTGTGGAAGTTTTAAATGTGACCTGAATGAAGCAAAATTGGAATCTAAAAGAATGAAAAAAGATAAACTTCAAACAAATGTGATTGTGGCAGACTAAGTACAGTCAATTTTTTAACCTAACTGCTATTTAACTTATTCATTTACCTATTGAATCACCATTTATAGCCCCATACCCACTCCCACCTCCAACCACTCCTCTTCCCTACCATTACAATCGCCACACTGGTGTCCATGTCTATGAGTTCTTTATTTTTTTCATTTCCTTTTCTTTAATACCCAACCCAATGGCAACAATCAGAGTATAGGGAATTCTTGGAGTTTGGGTCTACTATACAAATGTCTAGAATAAAGTTGTACTCTACATCTATTATTAAACCTCTATTAAACCAGGATAGTTAGCTGATTTGATAGTAGTAATAATTTTTAAAATCCTCTTAAGAATTGATCTGCCATAATGGGTACAGCTCAAGTAGTCAACTAAGCTGAATTAAATTTTGTTTTTGTTTTCTTTTACTTCAGCTAAGCTTTCCCGTGCATTTGAGCACTCACTTCTTTTTAATTTGTCTGCCTTTAAACTAATCCCTTTTTTTTTTTAGATTTAATTTATTTATTTATCTTTAGAGGGGAAGGAGAGGGAGAGAAACATCAATGTATGCCTTTTGTGCATCCCCTGCTGGGAGTTGGCCTGCAGGGAACTGGACTACAACCCAGGCATGTGCCCTGACTGGGAATCGAACCTCGATCCTCTGGTTCGCAGGTCCGCGCTCAATCCACTGAGCTACACCAGCCAGGCTAAACTAATCCCTTTTTAAATGTTTTCTGATATTGAAGAAGAGTACTCTGTTTCCCACACACATTTTACAACTCTCTCGCACTGTTGTGTTTTACAGTTTATTAATACTGCCTTCAAAACTAGAATTCAAGATCATTTTAAGTGATTTTAAATGAAAATGCCTACTAAGGTTTAGGATTTAGATAAGAATTAATGCATGCCATGCTCAGGGAGTCTGAGTTGTTTTTAATTTGATAGATAATAAGGACACGTGTGAAATAACTTTAGCATTACTTAAGAGAATGGCTCAGTCAAGAAAACATCTTTACGGGTTAATGAGAAAGTTTCACTAGTCAGTAAATGAAAGCTGATTATCAAAAGAATGTACTATAAAAGGAGAAAAATAATTAAAAGGCACAGATGAAAAATGTGAAAATAACTAAGAAAATCGCATATGAAGTTTTAAAATCTCTTATGAAGTTAGAAATGTCATATAAACATAAAATAAAATTTAGTTATCTGGAAAAGACTACTAAATTTTCTACAATCTTACATATTTTATCTTTATTTACTATACAACTTTATACTCATAAACATATAAATGACATACATGTCACGTCATTAAATTAATTGGAAAATTGGTGAGTCCAAAATAAAAAGATGTGAGAAAATTCTCAAAGAAAATGTTGTATTAAAATAATAAAACATGCATTTTCTACTGTTTAACAATTTCTTCATTTACTGTTAAGATATAAAATTACAATTCATCACTCTGGTGAATTAATTGGGTAAGATAAATTTCATTAGTCTCAAAAACAATTCTGTGGATAAAACAAGCCCCACAATGACATACACATATTTTTTTTAAATACATGAATTAGAGATGGGAGGATGGCATCAAAGTATCCATCAATATAATTGTCCTAAATGCAATATTACCAAGTGTCTCCAAGACATGCAATCAGACATCAGGAGTTTATGCACACTCCCTTTGCACTATATTCTTCTGCCGATCCTGGAGGACATAAGCCACGATGTAACTCTTCTGCCCCAAAGTTTACGTTTGTTAGTGCATTCAGTGTCATAGCTGAGAAATGCGGCATGCTCAATTTTATTTCTGCACGTATTCTCAGATCACTACTTGAAATGGCCATGGGCATTATCAATTCTAAAATAATAATATTTAATTCTAGCCTATATAAATTTTACTAGAAAATAAAAGGCAAAGTGACAATTCCATGTAAGTTTCTGTGACCATAGGATTAAAAAGAAATAAAACCACCATTTTTATTAAAATGAACCCTGTTTTACCAATTTAGTCTTCTGTTATAGAGCAAAAAGCCTGAGAGACTTAAAGAGCAGTAATAGATCTAATTTAGCTACATGTGTTTATTTTGACTTTCAAAAGCTGGACACCTCTGACAAATACATTCTTCAGTTAAATACCATTGAAGCAGTCGCTGATGGCCAAGATCAGCTGATGGAATGAATGGTGGGTGAAACAACTCACCCACCTGAGGTCCTAAATCTCATTTCTGCCACCTTCCTCTGTGGAAAGTTTTGACTAGGTTTCTTTTTACTTATATAAGAGATTTAGAACACCCCTTATATATTCATATTTTCTATATCACCACAATTCAGAAGGCATCTTTTTATAATGTGCTTTCAAAGATATCTCTTTATTCCGCAATCACAGAAAGTAATTTTATATTTACTATATAGGTCCACAGCCCTACTGTGGTCTTCAGGTTCCCAAAACCTTTTTTATATTTCTAGTCAACTCAGTGTAAAGTGCCTAGTTACCTACCACCTTTGATATGGTTTGCTTCTTAAAAGAATAATAAAAAACATTTTGGGGGATACCAATTATCATATACCGTGTGCACTAGAATTTGGGAAGGGTCTTAGGTTTAACATGCGTCTGCACATCCTTTAAGTCCATTAAATACCTTGAGTTGTTGCCTTGCCCAAAGACTGGAAAGGTGTTTGTCAGATTAGATAAGAGAATCCCCTCGGGGGAGGGCTACTCAAAGATCATCTGATAGCTGTTTATTACCTGTCCCCCAGTAGATAACCAATGGTGACACATTGTTAAACAAGTTGCAGAACAGTTCAGATGTTTTAAAACGTATGTGGTGAGTTAAATTAAGTGCAAATTACTAGTGAGATGCAGTAACACATATCTGTGGGCACTTAAACAGAAAAAAATCAAATACTGGTAGTTTTGCACAAATGGTTTGATAAGCACTGACTATGATTATACTGGTTTGATTTAGGGTTGCCACATACAATTTTGTGTCTAAATATTTTAATTATGTTTCTAAATAGAAAATTAGTAAAAAGAGTAAAAAATGTGATATTAGAAGAAGTTGGGAGGAGAAGGTAATCCAAATATAAATATGACATGTGAAATAGAGATGAAAATGGTTGGCCTTAATAGCCATTTTTGAAGGATTATTCATATTTTAATGCTATGAAATAATACAAAATATTAAATATTTGTTGAATCTGTGTCTTTATAGCTAATTCAAAATGGAGTACAGTCTTGTTTGTTTTATCTTGCTCATATTTGGAACTCAATAGAGATGAAAAGTAGATGGGGCATATATACCCTGTTTTTTAAATTATGGATGACCTGAAGGTAAACAGATTATTTATTTTCTATAATTGTTATCTCAGTTGATCTTTGTTTCAAAAATTTTCATAACCTTCAACTTAAATCATTTAAAGAGCTAGGTTTTGAATTAATTGAAAAAATATACTCATTGAAGAGAGATGATAATTGTGTCTTGTGTTTGGTACTTTAATAATAAAAAAGAACAGTTATATATGTTATTCCATGTGATCCTCACAAAAAGCTTGTGACACAGGGAACTATTTCTTTTCATTTGGTCGAGTGAAAAATCAGCACTAAGTAGATGAGACCGAGGCTTAAAGTAAATCAGCCAAGAAGTCAACATACACACCACACACCATCAAACAACAGCAGAATACACGTGTTTTTCAAGTCCCCATGGAATAGTCACCAGCTAAGAATATTCTGGGCCAAAATACAAACCTCAAGAAATTTAAAGACTAGAAATTACAAAGTGTATATTCTCTGATCATCATCGAATGAAACTAGAAATTAATAACAGAAAGGCCACAAACAATCTGCAAATATTTGGCAATTAAACAATACACAGGTCAAAGGGGATGCGTCATTTAATGTACAATAAATTGTTAAATATATGGAACTGAATGAAATAAAAATGCAATCTACCAAAATATGTGAAACCCAGCTAAAACAGTACAGAGAAGAAAATATGCAACACTAAACCTTTACTCTTAAACACGGGAACATTTTGATTTCAACAATCTAAGTTTCTGCCTCAAGAAACTACAACAGAAAATAAAATTAAAGTGAAAGGTAAATAAGATAAGAATAGAAATCAATTCCATTATATATAATTTCATTTCCAAAACATTCTTAAAATTACTTCAAGTAATTGAGAAAAAGCATTCAAACAACATGCTTATTAATTCAAAAATATCAATGAAATTGGTAAAGATAGAACGACAAAAACAAAACAGGCAAGAGCAGATACAGATCACCAGTACTAGGAGTGAAACCAGACATCACCATAGATTTTGAAGCCATTAAAAGATAATAAGGTAATAATACAAACGACTCTGTGCTCAAATATAACAACTTAAAAGAAATGGACCAATCTCCCAAAACCACAAACTGACAAAAGTCAACCAAAATAAACAGTCAACCTAAATAGTTTCACAACTATTAAAGGTGTTTAATTTGTAATGAAAAACTCCTAAAATGCATATGATTTTATTATATATTTTTGCCTAATACTTAAAGTAGAATTAAAACCAATTTTATACAATCTTTTAAAAATAGAAGAGAATAATTACTTTTCAACTCAGGCACTGTGCAAAAGTTAACTGGTATTAACTTGATGCCCAGAACAGACAAAAAAGTAACAACCACAACACCAAAGTCTACCTCCTGAACTAAGATATGAAAATCATCAACAAAACATAGCTAATCTAACCCTGCAGAGAATACAAAGAATTACACAACGTGAGTAGTGGGACTGACTTGGGCATGCAAGAAGGGTCCAACATATGAAAAAATAATCATTGTAATCTAACATACCAATAATCTAAGAAGAAAAATCATGTATTTTATGAATTGATTCAGAAAAAGCCTCTGACCAGATCCAACATACATTCAACATAAAAAAATTCTGGAAATAAAGCAGAATCAGAGATTAACTTCCTTAATTTGATTAAAAGTTAAAAAATAAGAACAAACCAACCAACCAACAACAACAAAATAACCCTTTCCACTGACATCATTTTTTATGGTAAAGACTGATTGCTTTCCAGTAAAATTGGGAACAAGACAAGGATGTCCGATACTGTTCCTCTTATCCCACATAATACTTGAAGGTTTAACTAAGGCCATAAAAGAAGAAAGTGAAAAACACAATGTATATATATTGTAAAAGAAGAAATAGATCATTTGATTTGTAGGTGCCATGGTTACCTATGTAAAAATTCCCCTCATATCTATAAAATAACTCCTAGAAATAGTAAGTGAATTCAACAAATTGGCAGGATACAAATTTAATATTAGTCTGAGTGAAAGGCAAACCACAAACAGTCACATTCTACAGGATTCCATTTATATAAGTTTCTTGAAATGACAAAATGATAGGCATGGATAGGAAATAGCAGTAGTCAGGGGTTTATGGTGGACATCACGGGACGTGCCAGTGGCTATAAAGTAGAGCAAAAAAAGATCTTTGTAATTGAACCTTTCTACATCTTGACTACTATGGTGGGATAAAATTATGCAGAACTAAATAAATCCCCCTACACAAGTAAGTATATGCAAAATGGGTTTAATCTTTATAAAGTTCAAAAAACATTAATGGACTGTGCCAACATCAATGCCCTAGCAAAATGCTACGATTGAGGGATGGTTATATCCAGTTACTTTGTATCACTTCTCACAAGTGCATGTAAATATAAAATTACAAAATGAAATGTTAAAATATAAAGGAACTAGTTTTGTCAACTTTTGCATACTTTCTGAGGGATAGAGGGATAAAAATAGAAGCCACATTTTATCACTTCTACCTTGGGACACTTTTTCCTTCAAAATGACAAGTACTCGAAGTAATTCATTATGTAAAGTTGAAAGCAGTTTTTATTATTTTTAGTCATATGCCTGAACTGGTATTATTTTATGAATTCCTCTAAGTGGTTGAAATTACACAAATAACATCATGAAAGTGCAATCACGAAGGAGACAAAAGAGCTACAGGAAAACTGTGCGCTGCAAGTCTTCTATACCAGGATGTGTAAAAATGTTAGAACGTGGACATACAACACTGAGAATCATACTCAGAGTTCCTGTACTCCTGACCTGCTCATGTTTTTTCTGTTCTGGATGACATAAAACCATAAAAGTATTTCATTATTAAGAAATATGTTTAATTTAAAAATGGGAAGAAAGAAAATTATCTGTTTTCTGGTTATGTTCATTTCCTATTGCTGCTATAACTAATTACGACAAACTCAAGGGATTCAACAACATAAATTTATCATCATAGAGCTCTAATCCTTGGACATAGGTTCTCCTGGATAAAATTGAAATGTTGTCAGGGCTGTGTTCCTCCTAGAGGCTGTGGGGAAGAATGTATTCCTCACCTTTCCTAGTTTGTAAAGGTCGTCTGCATTCCTGGGCTCATGGTCTCCTCCTCCATGATGCTCCTCCAAAGCGCATCATTCCAGCCTCTGCTTCTGTTATCACACTTCCTCTTTGACTCTGACACCCCTGCCCATCCCTCTTTAACACTGTCCTATGCTTCTCTGGGTAATCCAGAGTAATCATTCCCTCTCAGGATTCTTAATGATAATAACAGCATCATCACATCCACAAATCACCTTTGTCTTTTAAAGTAACATATTCACAGGTTTTTAGTGTTGGCATGTGGACATCTCTGGGGGTGGGGGTCATTATTGTGTCTCCCACACGGGTAAATTGATACTCAATAAAATCTCACATTTCAATACAGAAATAAAAGGCCAGGCCACTGAGTCGACTCAATAAAATACTTCATGATTTAAAAGTGAATCTTCATAATACTTTCAGAACATGGTAGTGTGACCCATTCCATATAGGGGTCTCCATTATAGAGTATATGAATTTGAAAATAAAATAGAATTATGAAAAATGTATCTTTTTGAAGCAGATATATTGACAAGCATTTTCATATGTGGGATAATCAGCAGGAATTTTCAAATAAGAAGTACTTTCTTTTAATTTTTATTTTTAAGGAAATAAAATACTAAATGAAGTATCTAGCATAAATATTTTGAATAATATATAATTTATACAGGATAATTTCTCATTTGAATGTAATTCTACTGTGTAATATGCTTAATAATTGAATAATAAAATAATTCCAACCTGTATGATGAATGTGGTATCTGCAGATATTAAAATTCAAACTTGTATAAATGATTCATAATTCTAATGATAATTACTGAATCTCACCCTTTCCCTTCTGCAAATAAAAAGAAACTGGATTTTCAATGATAAATCATTTCACCATATTCCTTTATATCAAATGTCTAAAAACAACTGATTGTTAACTCTCCTCTGACCATGTGGCTAAAAAGTAATGATTTGTGGAATATGAATTTTGCTTCTTTATTTTATTAGTAATTAATAATGTGACTGAAAATGCAAAAAAAAAAAAGAAAGAAAGAAAGTCTTATGTGCCGAATGTAGTAGTTTTAAGAGATGGCAACTAAAAGCCTGTATTATGTGTAATCTGTCTCTACTGGTAAGGATTAAGCCTTGCAAGCCACTTGCCATTTCCCACTAGCTCTTTAACGTCTCTACTTGAAGTGCGACAAAATACTGGGTTAGTGAGGCTCATCGTGTTATCAGCTTCTGTTTATAATTCTATAGGAAGTCAGGGAATTTTCTGAAGGAAACTGGGTTTTGAACTGCATGTTCAGAAAATAAAACATTTCAATAGGTTGTTCATGATTAAATGCTTATGTTAGAATAATGGCGGTAAATGACTTGGTCCTATTTTAGTGTTTGGAGCCAAATAGAGACAAATTCACTTACAATTTTATATAAAATGATAAGCATCTGCATTGAAAAGTATTGCACGTAAATAAGGGGCATAATATGATAAATGAGCATGTAAGTCAAAATGACAACTGGAGAAAAACTCAAATTATTCCTTTTGGCCTCAACTTTCTCATTTATCTTTTACAAGATAGTAATGAAATTAGTTGTGAAATATTTTGTACTGAGGCTCAAGACCCCGGACAACTAAATAAACTTAATTATCTCTAATAAAATCAATGGGACTCATCCTTGGGCCAGAGAATTGAAACGTATCTTATTTTCTCTGACTTAAGCCCATACTGCTTTGGGTTTTCATCACTATGTGTTTTCAGAAAATTTGAGAATTAAAATATTATACAGTTGGCAACAGATAATGGCTATGGCTCTGTGTTTCAGAATGTTTACAAAAAATAAATAAATAATCCTGCATCCATGAATATGTTAAGTGATGACTCCATAAACCACACACACATCAAAAGCACTAGCTTGCCAGACTCAGTGAGGAAACAGCATGAAGTAAAAGCCTCACCTTGACTTAAAACAATGCACATTCTAGGACACTTAAAAATATTTGCACAAAGGGAAAATTTTCCACCAGCTGGGAATTAAACAGCTCTCAGTGTGTCCATCCCTGCCTTGTTATGCACTTGGCATTTATTTTTAGTGTTCAAGTTACTATTACTGGTGATTGATTCTCTGTGGAAGGAAGATTCTGCACTACTCATAAAGAATTTAAGTTGCATCTTTTCTTCATGCTTTAAAAAAAAATAAAGGATAGCCTGCAGCAAGGTGACCACTGTCCATTTCATTTGGGATTTGAACAAGGGATTATTGGCAAAATGGAGAAAATAAAGCATAGTAAATTTGGCAGCCGAGGAGGCAGTATTTTTCAATGAAAGTGATACCATTGTTTTGGGAAGAGAAAAAATGTCATCATTTTATAATTTTGTATAAGCACAAAATTGATAGCATCTGTATCAGAGTAGTGATGTCATCATTGTCTAAACCTAACAAAAGAGAAACACATTTTTCTTGTGGTCTAGCAACTAAAGACTGAAATGAACTTTCCCATTCAGCATAAATGTTGGCTTTCTTTCCTTCCTTCCTCTCCTCATCCTTTTCCCTCCCTCTTTCTTTGTCTTCTTCTTCTTTCTCTTCCTCCTTCTTTACCAAGGGGTTATCTTTCTCCTCAACATTACTAATACCTTTACTAATAAAGACTTGACTAAGTGTAGCTGATAAACTTTAATTGTAAAGACAACAACTATTGTGGTCAGTCAAAAAAAATACATAGGAAGTTGAGAAAATTATACATAAAGAAGGGAATAAAATATATTTAAAGTTATTTCAAATACTTTGCAGAAGAATGCACTATTGACACACATAACAGCAATAAAAATATGGTCTTTCTTGGAAATTATTTATGCATTAAAGTTATAATGCTATACACAATTTTCTTTAACATTTTAACAAAAATGGAAATAAATATTTATATTTGTGCTATCTTGATAAAATAGAACCTTTAAATTTAGAAAAACTTGAATAATTAGATAAGCATATACTTACTACTGCCTACTCAGTAAGAATGCAATTACAAATATCTATTCAATTATAACATACATATTGGAGATAGCCATCATTATATTGAAGAGAAATGTATTTCAAATTATCAGAAGAATGCAGACAATTAGTATGTGTAATAGTTAATGTCATTTGTGACAATATAGATGGATCCTGAGAATATTATGCTAAGCAAAATAGGTCATAAAGAAAAATCAAGGACCCTATGGTTTTACTCACATGTGAGATATAAAACTAAAAGCAACAAATGAACAAACAAGACAAACAAACAAATAAAAACTCATAGACACAGAGAACAGTATGGTGGTTACCAGAGAAAAAGGGAGGTGGGAGGGTAGGAACAGGTAAAGTGGGTCAAATATATGGTGATGGAAGGAGATTTGACTTTGGGTGGTGAACACAAAATGTAATGTACAGATAAAGTATCACAGAATTGTATAATTGAAACCTAAATAATTTTATTAACCAATGTCACCCCACTAAATTTAATTAAAAAGTTAAAATAGAACAACAGACATGGAAACTTGGAACAGACTGAAAGTGACCAGAGGGGAGGGTGGAGAGGGGGCTAATGATGGAGAGAAGGGGAAAGGACTAGACAAAGAACATGTATGAAAGACTCACAGACATGGACAGCTATGAGAACTGACTGTGGGAGTGGGGTGGAGGAGGGCAAAGGGGGAAAATTAGGACAACTATAATAGAATAATATTAAAAATGATTTAATAAATATATGTAAAGAAAAATGTTCAAAATAAAACAGAAATTTGTATAAAATTATATCTAATCTTAATTGTTTTTGCATCATTTTCAGGAGTGGATATTCAAGGTTTTAAATTTGCTACCTCTAAAATCTTTAAGGGGAAAAAATAAAGTAGAAGGAAAAGGAGGAGGAGAAAAGGAAGAAAGGTAGAAAGGAGGAAAGAAAAAATGCATAGTAAGCTATCTTCTTTGCCTTACAAAGTTGGACAAAACATCATCTATATCATTTTTACATCTTAAGCTCCTGTCACCTTAATTATAATATAAATGGTTCCCCCTCCTCTGGAAGAATACACTAGGTAAATTTGATGGACATCACTATCTTTTTCAAGACACATTATATGGAAGTCAATCTATTGTAAAATACTTCTGTGATGTAATTTTCAAAATATCAGAAATCTCAGAGTGTTCAACAATTAAAAGTAATTTTAAATACCAAAAAATATCAGTAGCATATTTTGCACTATCCCTTTGAAGATAAAGCACCACATGACAACACTGTGTAGTTGCCTTTTAGTGAGCTAAATACATGAGCTGAGTAATATGGAAAATGAGAGTACCGCAAAGAAAGTTTAACTTGTCTAGTCTATAACAGTTATTACAGGCTGACTGTAACATGTGTTTACTTATTTATTTTAATATCCCTTTGACATAGTAAAACAAGTATATTTCTTAAATTTTTATATTAGTGTGTGAATTGGAATACACATAGCTTCTAAAACCTTTGTTTTTTTTGAAATCTGTAGATCATAGAGAACTTCCATCCAAGATGGAGGCATAGGTAGATAGATACACTGTGCCTCTTCATGCAACCAAAAGAAGGACAACAACAAAATTCAAAACAAAAACCAACCAGAACTTCCAGAAAATCAAACTGTATGGAAGTCCAACAACCAAGGAGTTAAAGAAGAAACATTCATCTAGACCGGTAGGAAGGGTGGAGGCGGGTAGCCAGGTGGAGAAGACTCCCAGCAAGGCAGTGGCTGGCAGATTGGGAGAGGTGGTGGCTGGTGGAGTGGGTGGTCCCGCATTTGTGTGCAGATAAACAGGGAGGAAAAACTGGAAAATGAGACAGACCGTGCAACCCAGGGGTCCATTGTGGGGAGAGAAAGCCTCAAAACTTCTGACTGTAAAAATCTGTGGGCATTGAGATTGCAGCAGAAGAAATTCCCAGACTCACAGAAGAGTTTATTGGAGAGACCCACAGGGTCCTAGAATGTACACAAAACCACTCACCTGGGAATTGGCACCAGAAGGGATCAATTTTCTTGTGAGTAACAGGGGAAGTGACTGAAAGCCAGCTGAGAGCTAAACAAGTGGCATCGTTTCCTCTCTGACCCCACTGCCACATACAGCTTCACAACTAGCCACATGGGTTGCCCCTGCCCTGGGGAATACCTAAGGCCACCCCTTACTGTATAACAGGTGTGCTGAGAGAAAAAAAAAATATGGCCCAAATGAAAGAACAGATCAAAACTCCAGAGAAAATAAAACTAATCAATCAATGAAGAGATAGCCAACCTAACAGATGTACAGTTCAAAGCACTGGTCATCAGGATACTCACAGAAATGGTTGAGTATGGTCACAAAACAGAGGGAAAAGCAGAAGCTAGGAAGAGTGAAATGAAGGAAAATGTACAGGGAACCAACAGTGAAGGGGAGGAAACCAGGACTCAAATCAATGGTTTGGAGACCTGCCCTGCTGCCTCACACTAATGTGATCACTGGAAAAACCACTTTATTATGATTACTTTTTAAAAATCCCTACACAGTTTAGAGTTCTTAAAAATCATTAATGATCTGTAAGGAGAGACTTAGTGGGAGAATGAGAGATGAAATAACTGCTTCCCTCTGAGTACAGCAGCCTTCCTCTGAAGAGTGTTAGCAAAAGGATTTCTCAAACTATTTTGATCAATGATATTACTGAAAGTGAATACTTCACATAATAATTTGGTGGGTTCCATTCAGTTAACTTATAAATATAGTACTTTTTATTTATATTCCACATTTGACAAAGCAACCACTTCTCAGCATTCTGGTTAAGTTTTCATCAAAGTACCCCTAAAAATCCAAAAAGATTGGTGACATTTGATGAAGAGTACATTGAGATACTAGAGAATTAGGAAAAAACAAACTAAGTAAATGTTTCATTATACTGAACAATATGGAAGTGGATTATTGTCATAGGGAGAGCACTAACATAAGAGCATGCTGTCTATTATATATGATAGATCCATATAACTGTACCCAAGTATTGTGCATGTGTACTAAATCTGATATGTTAATCACAATTTTTCATTAGCATTTCATCATATTCCCCTACTAGTTGAGAGATTACATATTTTAATGATTTGTTATAACTATCCAAACACTATTATTTTAAATAGTAATATTTTCTTAAAATATAATTTCTTAAAACAATAGACAGTAAATACCAAAAATAATCTCTTAAGAGTAGACAGATAAAGTCTGTGCATAGTGCATTAGGAGGAGACATTTTATGTAAAATGCATGAAAGTATATAATACTTTGAGCTGTAAAAGCTGTAGAAACAACATTTTTCTTTTCAGTTATTGGGAGACCTTATCAGAGCAACGCGTTAGTGAATCAAACAGTCAATTTATGTTTACAGCTGTATATACTCATTTATCCATGCTCTGTGTTTGCTCTAAACATCTGGAAAAAATGAAGAAGTGTTTTCAAAAAACAATAAACACTGGAGCAGAAATCAGAGAGCTTTTGAATCAAAATAAAATATTCCTTGGAAATTTCGTTTCAGGCAATCCTCGGTTATTCATATGCTTATGTGAACATGTCTCTTTAGATTTCAATGATATTTAACATAAATATTAATGACAATTTCATTAAAATCTTATGTCCTACACAAGTGGGTTATTCTCTTACTCATTTCTGCAATTCAAAATTACTGTTTCCTGTTGAATATGCAAACACCATTTAAAATTGCAATGTGTGGCATGTAGTTTATTACACGCATGGAGAAACAAATTTTTTTAAGGTATAGGTATTTACAGACAGGGAGAACAGCCCCACATTCGATATCATGAGTATCAATATGTTCAGGTGATTCTGAAAGATATTATCACACATGGAAATGTCAGAACAAATGAAATGTCAGATGATAGCCCAAGTAAGCGCACTCAGATCTCATCTTTAGGAACATATCCCTCCTGACTTCCTTCTCCATTACATTAATCAATCACTATTAATGTTTCAATACACCAAAAATTAATCATGTAGGAGGAAATCTCCTGATTGTGTCCATTTTAGTGACAATACTCCAGTCAGTGTAATAGTCTTACTGTAAGTGATCCCTTTACAGAAAACATATAAATACTATGGTTCCCAGCATTATGATATCATAGCCCCTATAAATACAATGAGAAGAGAAATACATCCTTTTAAATTGAAAGTTTATAGTTCTCTTATGGATACCTTCCAGCTGAAAATGAGCATTAATCATTCTTTTTGGACAGAATAAATTGGGAGTCCATGGTTCCTATCATGTATTATAGTAAAGTCCAGATATCTTAATCCATGTGATCCACTGTTGATGAACTGACTTAATTTTTACACCCTGGGGGAACTTCCAAATTATTATTGGTAAATTAGAGTAATACTAACCAGATAATAAATGTGACCCAGTAATTTTAATGGGTGATTTCTGTCATTCAAATTTATAATATTCTTACAGTTACTCATCCCCAATAATAAACAGAAAAGAAAATCAAAGGTTGTTTCCATGGTAAAGAGAGAAAATAATGGGGTCTGAAAATGTGGCCCCCACTAGATCATTTGTTTGTGTGTGTGTGCTTTAGAAGCCACACTGTTCTACACAACAGATATGTCACTTAGGGTAAATTAATGTAGTATATATAGCTATTTCCTCTACATTTCAGTAGGCCTCAACATTTTTGAGTTCCCCTTCTTCCCATCTTATAATTTACTCTTTGTGATAACTATTTCTGGTTTTTAAATGTCACTTAATAATATGATGATATCTCTAAAATGTCAAACAGCTAAATATCATAATTTTTGCAGTATACTACATATAACTCCTTTGCATTATGAGTGCATAGTGGTTATTGACTAACCATATGAAAGGCCACTTCCACAGTAACTTGTTCCAGTTCATGAGTGATCCATGGATGCTCCACTTTTATAAATATGTCATTGTATCACTCAGTTCTGTTTGCAGTTAGCAATATAATACCATTGGTGGTACATATCACTAGTTAATCTTAAGTTTTACTAAAACAACACTTATTCTTAAACTAATATACGAGGTTTACATTATTTCTAGAAATCTCAGAATTTAGAAAGCAAGTTCTGACTTTAAAAAGACCCGAGTTGCAGGATAAAGATGGACTTGCATCCAGTTCTCAGAATTAAGATGGACTAAGATGGACTTTAATATGGATTGTGTATGTGTGAGAGAGAGAGAGAGAGAGAGTGTGTGTGTGTGTGTGTGTGTGTGTGTGTGAGAGAGAGACAGAGAGAAAGAGTGAGAGACAGACCTAACTGCTCAATATCTCACACATAGCCACGTGGTACTAATATGCAGTTTTTATCTAACTCTTCATTTTATTTGTTATGAGAATTAACAATTTGAGAACAAGCATGGATACTTTATAGTATCTTTCTACAGGGCTTTCCCCCCTGAGGTTTAACAAAAATGGTGATTAGGCAGGGATTTTGTAAAAAAGAAAAATTCATTGGTTTGCATTTTAGAGTTGTGACGGCTATGCTTATTCCTCTTATGTTGGAAAGCCTAAATATCAGTTCTTCAAATATTTTGGGGAAGATGTCAAAATATCAATGTCAATGGAGGTTTAGGCTATTGGTGGTGTTAATCATTCCATTTGCCTTTCATATTACTCATGGATTCTATTTTAATCTATTTTTCATTTCTATTACACTCACCTATATCACACTACCCCATCATCTTCTCCTCCTTCTCTCTCCAGACTGCCCCAAACAAAAGGATTTCTACAGTCATGGCTTGGAGAAGCAGCTTAAAATTAAATGTCATATGATTTCACTGACAAGAGGGATCTAATGAACAAAATAAACCAATGAGCAAACTAGAAACAATGACATGGAATCAGGGAATAGACGGACAGCTGTAAGAGTGGAGGCGGGAGGTGCAGACTGATTGAAAGAAGGTGAAGGGATTAGTCAGAGAAGATTGGTGCAAGACCCATGGACATGGACAATGGTGTGGGGATTGAGTATGGGAGTGGGGGCAGGATGGGTGGAGCGGCATAAACACGGAAAAATGGGACATCTGAACAATGCAAACAATTACACGTAAAAAATAAAAGAGCTTTAAATAAGCTATAATTTGTGGGAGAGAACTATTACTTCTCAGCCACAATAATAAACAGTGTTCTTCACAGCAAAGAGGCAGAATGTAACTGAGGGATTCAAGTATTTCCATCTGATTTTTATGAGGGTTTTCATTTTCATGTGTCACTTTGCCTTAATATTTTTACTGCTAAAGTCTCACTTTTATATTTTTACATATTCAGTGTAGCTTCCAACGTTGGATCTCATTTCTTTGCAAGAGATAAAAATGCAGACAGACAGACACACGGGGCTGGCATTCACATTTTCTAAGGAACTGACACTTGTGAAGGTTCCATTTGCTTGTAGATGCTTTATATACCTTATTTAATTTATTTCTCATAAAAAAAACTTGTAGGTAAACATTATCTGCCATATTATGAGTGTAAAACTGAGTCTCATTCATGCTAAAAAGCTTGCTCAAGTTCACCACCTCTTAAATATTGGTGTTCTTTTCCTTGTGTTTATCCTAGAGATTTTATAACTCTTCTTGTATGGTTGTACATATTCTAATAATTAATTTTACTGTATTTTTCTAATATGAAAACTTCAAATATACATTAAAGGAAGAGAAAGAGTATAATGAACTTCTATCTTCACTAAATCTCAAAACTTACCAAATCATAACTATATCTTCCTTTGCTACTCCTCAAGTATTCTGAAGCAAATCTCAGACATATCGCTGTAAATAGTTTAGCATGCATGTGTAAAAATACTAAATATATATTTTAAAAAAATTATAATATAATTATGTACATTAATAATATAACAATGTAATATTAAAATCCAGTCATTGATAAATTCCCAATTGTCTCATAAATGTATAATTTTATACTTACTTTGATTCAGGATAAAAAGAGTTTCCGCACTTATTGACTGATTTTTTTTAATCCATATGTTCATCTTCTATTTTTTTCCTAGAAATCAAATTGTTGAAGAAAGTATATCACTTATATTGGAGAATTTCTTATGGTCTTGATTTTGCTGAATGTTTCCACATGCTGTGGTTTAAATGGGTTCCTTTCCCCTCTATAAGTTCTGTAAATTGGCATTAATTAGATCAAGAGGCTTGAACAGATTTTAGTTTCAATTCTTTTTAAAGTAAATTGTAGGTGGTGTCATATTCTTCCACCAGGAGACACATAATATCTGCTTGAATCTTTTTTTTCTCTTAGATGTTGCTATCAATACTTTATTTTATTAGTTTATTGGAGTTAAAATAACTGTTATTTTTGTTATGTTTTTATTAGTTTACTTATATTATTTCTAAGAGAACTTTTTTGTATACTGTGTAGTTACATAGTGGTACAAGACATATTGGAAAAGGAGAATTAAATGCTTAATTCTTTCCCATTGATTACCAGTTTTCAAAACAGTGAGTTGTTTTCTTACATTCTCTAATTACAACAAATCAGTTTTGTCCCATTATGACCTCACAAATTTAAACATGTTTATCTAATCAATTGCAATTATTTTACTTATTAATGCTAACCAGAGTCCCCACTTTTAGGGGGCCTATAAGGTAATTCTACTTGGCTCCTGAGTCCTTTTGATATTTTATCAGAGTGAATTTTGATAGTTCTGTACTGTTTGAATTGACTGTATGCTCCAGATTTATTCTATACATTTGATGTCCCAAGGTTTAAATAAAAACTTTTTCTAACAAGCCCTAGTTTAGTGGGAAATATATGCTATTTAGTGACTTTCAAGTCTCTGATGCTGGTCCAAGTTAGAATCTTAAACTTGTAGTAAAATAATAAAAAATTCATATTGATGTATGTTCTAAAGAGGTTCAAAAGTGAATTTATCTTCTTATCCCCATGAAATTATAACAACACAACAACAAATATTTTCTTGTCTGTATTCCAAGAATTAACACTCAGTCATTAATGCCAGAATCTTTGGAGTTAGTCTAGGTAATTTTCCTTTCCTTGTATTTAGCCCACGAATACTTTTAATTTCATTTCCAAAATGTTCATAATTCTACCCCTACCATTTTATCAATTCTATCATCTTATCCACCTATTATTTATATTACTTTTGTAGTTTTAGGCCTTCTACTAACTGACTAGAATATACAGAGCACTGCTTGTATATAAAGAATGTGGGCTTTTTTTCTACAGGAAGTTGTGATGCTTTTGAGTGATGACCTACCTGTAGGATACCATACTTTTAATTTCACTTCTACCTTAAAGGTAGGCTATTCTAAACACTTTTTGCTCCCCTTCCAGCACAAATTGTAACATTTATGGCTATTTCTGCTCCAAAAAGTCTCCTGAGTAATAAAAATCTTTTCAGCCCACTTGTCAGTGCAAACTGGAAGTGTGGGAAGTCTTCAGTTAATGAGAATGGGAGGTAGAAATTTGGTCCAAATCCCTGCTATCTGGAGAGGCAATTCTAAGGTGCATTTAACACAAACACTAGGAAGGTTTCAATGAGAAAGACCCCCAGTGGCGCACTGCAATAGCAGCTGACAATGTCTCCTTGACTTTTCCTCCCTCTTTATCCTGCCCCCGCCACATTGCCCAGAAGCTCTCTGCCCACCTTTCTACTGTCTGTATGCTATTCAGACGCTATTAACATTCAGTTTCTGTCTGTATTAGTGTACTAAAGTAACGGTTTATCTGCATAGACACAACGTCAGTCAGTAGGCATTTCTTCCTCCTGATTATCCTGCTTTCTAAGGGGAGGTATCTATTGCTTGCCCAATTTTAAATTAATGGTCTATTAAAAAGCGCTTACAGCTGTTATTAAAGTATAAACTCTTAATAAGGGAAGATTGGTGATTACCAATTTAAACTTAAAAAGTATTTTATGGATGATTAAACCAGACAAGAAATAGTTAAGTAATTCCTCTGAGATAACACAAGTAGGTGTGGGATACTGGATGCGAGTCAGTATTATTTCTCTTAATATTGAAATAGTTTTAAAAAATACATACAATGAAGAAAAGAAGAAAATACAATTAAAAATAAACTAATGAATGAAGACAACATACTTCCAACTTCAAATATTCTAATGATTTTTCCATTGTCCTTAGCATAAAATACCTAATCTCTGTGGCGCACTATACATTTTGCTTTATGCATTCTTCACCTATCTTGTCATGCCATTCACTGCTTTGCCCTACTCTTCTCTCCATTAGAATTCTTCCATTTATTTGAACATAACACCCTGCTAATACTTAGGGACTTTTTCCATATGTTCCTCTGCTTGGCTTATATTTTTCTTGAGTTAGCTAGTGTCTTCATAACTTTTAACCTTTAATGTTAATGTTCTTTCTGCATGGAAGTCATCCCTGACCACACAGAGCAGGTTACATTGAACTGAAGTGCTTCACGGCACTTCATTCGTATTTACTGAGTGCTAAATAAATGCAGGCCACTTGGTTTTTGTGTATGCAGCATACAATTTCTAAGCTCATATAGCTTATGTCCTGCTAAGTATTTGGTTAAGGTGTATCTTTTGGGAAGATTTTAAGTTCTAGTAAAAGAGATTATGTGTGCCTTATTAACCACATAAAGTTTGTTCATTAAATAATTGCTGAGTTTTTTTTCTAATGTTCATGAAATGTTTTGAGAATACGCGTACATTTCAATAACAATTTATTTGGAAAGCTCTTTTTTTTTTCTCTCTTGTGAGTTTGTATAAATGCACGTATTGAAAAAATACTACCCTTTGCAACAGCTTGGATGGAACTGGAAAGCATTATGCTGAGGGAAATAAGCCAGGCGGTGAAAGACAAATACCATATGATCTCACCTTTAACAGGAACCTAAACAACAAAACAAACAAGCAAGCAAAATATAACCAAAGACATTGAAATACAGAACAGGTTGACAGGGACCAGAGGCGGGAGGGGTATTTCAGGGGAAAAGGGGAAGGATTCACAAGAACAAGTATAAAGGACACATGGACAAAAACTAACGGGTGGAAATGGGAGGGAGGTGGGGAGCACTGGAGGGGTGGGCTGGGATGGGAGCAAAAGACAGAAAACTGTACTTGAACAATAACTAAATAAAAAAAGAAGAAAAAGAAGTGAGAGGGTGAGTAGAGTGAGGTTGGGGAGGAAGGAAATTCAGTTTGAGCATACTTTCTCAGAGTAGCTGCTGTGGTCAGCAGGACTCCATTCTTCCCACACCTCAGGAAAAGTTTAGGAGGACAGGAGGCCGGGGTATTGATCAATAGGCTCCCACTCCTCACTGATTGATTGTTTCCCTCTAGGTGCATTAAATCTGCCTTTAACACTGAAAAAAATATATACAAATTCAAAAATACTTGAGAGAGTATCACATATGGCATGGTACATGGAGGAGAAAAGAACAAAATTTTTGAGGTGTGTATTCACCTTGCTCAAAGGGAAGGAGCTCAGAATAGATTGTCTTGTCAGTGAGTTGAAATTCCATTTGACTAAGACACTATGTTAGAAGGCAATAGGTCTGGGTAGATGTGAGTAAGTGGGAGATGGGGTGGGGGAGTCATGTGCAATAATCTGATGCCTAATACCACCCAATGATCATACACACCTCTCCTTATTTTTTAATAGTGGTTATTTTTTCATTTAGTGTTTTTATGGATATAATTTCCAGTATGAGTTAGCACCAAGTTTTTGTGAGAAAAAGCCATTTTTAGATGACAAATGGAAGATGTAACTTACAGAAAAGACAACTAAGTGAGAAGTAAATTATATTACTACTAAGCAAATGCAATAGTAGAACATTTTAATATTCTTTTTTCCCCCTTAAAGCAGCATTTTAAAAAAATAAACCTGGTTTTGATAACTTCTGAAACTTTGTCTAAGTCATTACTTGGTTCAGTTAGTGGCTATCTTGATCACACATACTATTACCAAGATAAAAGGAAATAAAATTGAAAAGGAAATTAACACTTGTCTGCTCCTCTCATTGTCCTTAGGCTATAAGAAAAGTTGTTAGGTTTATCAGAGTTTTACAGGCATTCTGAGAATTGGCCTACTTTCAACACTGGGTCTGTACTTACATGAAGCGTGCTCTGGGGTACAGAAGCAACCCCTGGATCACTCTCCTGAGTCCTGGAAGCAATTGGTAAGCCACCATTTGGTTACAAGCAATAACCTAACAAATGCAGTTTTCTCACTATTGTACTACTTCTCTTGTGGGGGTGGATCCTTATAAGTCCCACTGTACCCAGTGCACCTAAATAGTTTAGGGTGGGTCATACTGATCTCATCACTGAGGAACCACACTCCTTTGCCTAATGTGCTGCTGTTGCTTCATGGCCTCTGAAGAATTAGACCTTTGCACATGGCTGCCTTAGCTGGCTGCGTTAAAATACTCTCACAGATTTAACAATCCCCTTTGTCATCAGATGCTCCCTGAAGGGCACATATTTCTGAGGCAGTTTATAATTGTGTTATGTAATTGGTTCAGTAGCTGTAAATTGTTATAAATTATCAGTAAACTTTATCAAATAAAGAACAACAAGTACTACAAGAAATAGACTTCTATCCATAGTCTGCTATTTCTATTCTGAAATGAAGCTCATTATTTTTATTGTATTATACAAATTTACTTCTTGTTTGATAAATATCTTTAAATTTGCTTTTAATGTTGTCATGGAAAAGTCCTACAAGGTCACTGAGCTAATATTCTTGCTTAACATAGAGAAAATGGTACAATTTCTCTTTATTTAATAACTTAAAGCAGCTTAAATATTTTTGAATGTTTTAGCAACTCAGGAACTGCAAAAAACAATGAGTGTACCATAACCTCAGCTTCATTTTTATGTCTTTCAGATTGGGTATTTATTCTGAGTTTGACTTTTCTTTAATTGAGAAGATTCTGTAGCATAATGGAAAAGGCAAGGACTTTTAGGATCTCTGAGATCTGGGTTCAAATTCCAATTCACACCTACAACTCATTAGCTGTTTGAACTTTTCATGTCGCTTATCTTCCAGTCTCATTGTTCTCTCTATAGCCTATAGGGCTACTTAGGATGTAAACAGCATAAGAAAATACTGGCTTATTGTAGGTTCTTGATAATCAGCAGTCATTATGATGATCACATATTATGAATTTCGCTGGGAGGATTTTGATTAATTGTTCTAACAAGAGGACCACACAGTGCAATGACTTAAATAAGGCAAAAGTAAGTAACTGTGGAAAAGTAAGCATGCTAGGGCTATTTTAGCTGCTCTGACATTCCTGCCATTCTCTAGGTCACATGTGTTTTTCCATTTTCTGTCACCCTTCTACCATTAAACGGGAGAAGGACAGGTAGGAAATAAATACTTTTTTATGAGCAAGCCTGAGAATCAGAAACCATTGTATATTAGATACCAGATTGGCCAAAATTGATTTACATGACATAACTATTAAAAAGAAAAAGCAAGAGATTCACATTTAACTGGGTGGCTACATGCCTATCTAAACTCTACTACTAAGAGAAGGATGCGTATTAGCAAATTTGGATTCTTCCTGGTTCTATTTCCTTTTTTTCTTTTTACCCCATTAGTCTCTAAAAATAAGCTCTGATTTTTAGATTATAGTAGTTTATAGCATTCTCCTTGCTGTAGGAGTCACAGCCTTAGGATAATCATTAAAGTTATTACCATGTTACATATGGTATCTGTTATGAATGTTGATATAAGTTACAAATGCACACTTAAAATATGCCAGGTTACCCACTCATAGAAATGTCTTACATACTTGACCATCTTATTCCAGTCTGCCTTCTGACAGCAGCTTGGCACTTGTATAATGATAAGTGTGTCATACTTATTAAAAATAATGATGAAAATTAGGCCTAATGAGCTCCATTTCACAAATCAGCATATTTATTTCTGCTCATCTACTTCTACCAGTCACATAAGAAGAGAAAATAACAATCTTATCTTGGTCAAACTACTACTGCATTTTAAATAATATTTAAAGAAATGTAATCCTTATTATAAGCTGGTAGTTTCAGAAGCTTTTTCACATTATGGAATATATGTCTTATTTATCCTGAAGTTTTTTCATTCCCTCTAGTATTCTCCTCCCACATCATGATGTATAAATCTGTATTAACTTTAAAATTAAAGATTTTATTTATTTATCTTTAGAGAGGAAGGGAAGGAGAGAAGGAGAGAAATATCAATGTATGGTTGCCTCTCGTGCGTCCCCTGCTGGGAACTGACCTGCAACCCAGACATGTGCCCTGACTGGGAATCGAACTGCTATCCTTTGGTTCGCAGGCCCATGCTCCATCCACTGAGCTACACCAGACAGGGCTTAACTTTAAAATCAATGTGCAGCAAATTTCCTTCAACTTTCTAAGTAAACTTTGTTATAGCTCTTCTTTTTTCTCAAATCTTTAAAAATTTTTATTTCAGTGCAGAGCTAAATGTTCCATTTTGGCACCCTAACTTTTTTAGTCTGCTTAAATCTACATATCTCTGTTATCACTTCCTTTACAATGACATGATTCCCTTGCTCTGTTGCTAATATTTTTTTACTTTTGCTGTTCATTCAATTTTATTTTGCCTTCTTTAAATTTCTCTCTTTAAATTATACTCCATACCTCATAGTCAAAATTGGATTGTCTACTGGCTCATTCTCACTGACAAACACATTTCCTTATAGCTACTACCATTTTGCTTATTTTTACCTTTTTGTTAAGAATAATAGTATAATTGACTTACGATAAACTTTTATCTTTAAAGTATTCAAGCTATCTTGTACCCACACAGGCATGAAATCATGACCATAACAAGATGAGAAACATACACATTACTGACCAGGTATGACTCTGTAACTAATTCCCTTGTTGACTATCTTTCCTTCTCCCCACTCCTTTCTCCCTATAATCGCTTACCCACTTTTTGCTACTACAGATTATTTTCTGAAATATTATATAAATTGAATATATAACATTAATCTTTTGTTTGACTATTTTAATTCAGAGTAATTAATTTATGTCCATCCATGATTTTATGTGTATTGTAGTCTTTTATTTTTAGTGTTGAATAGTGTGACACTGTGTTGCTATACAAAAAGTTGTTCTTCCTTTCAACAAATGGACATTTGGATTGTTTCCAACTTTTGGCTATTACAAATGAAGCTCTTAAGAAAATAATTATAAATTTTTTATAGAAAGGTGGTTTGATTTCTCTTGGGTTAATACTTAAGATTAGAAAGCCCAGATGATATAAAAATAAAATATATATTTTACTCTTTAGTAACTACCAAATTATTTTTCAGACACTGTACCATTAAAATTCTTACCATTCACTACCAGGATATAAAAGTGGCAGCTCCTCTGTTTCTTCACTAATACTTGGCCTGGTTAGTCATTTTAATTTTATTCTAATAGATATACAGGAATATTCTAATTTCATTTTTGCATTTCTCTAATGATTGATAATGTTGAATATAATTTCACATAGTAATCTAACATCTATATACAATGATGTGTCCAGAAAAAGTCCAGTCATTTTTAATATAGTGAAAATGGTTTGTGCTACATTGAAGTAACCTGGCAGCCAACAAGAATGGACTGGAGACTTCCGCCAAGATGGAGGCATAGGTGGAAACACTGTGCCTTCTCCCACAACCAAGTTTGAACACAACAAAGATTTGGAGAAACAAAGGCACAACCAAAGGACAGAAAATTGAATTATACGGAAGTCCGACTACATCTAACCGTTCAACAGGACGGTAAGAGGGGCGGAGCCAGCAGCGAGCAGGGTCGGGCAGGACAGGGCCCCCGACCCAGGCGCGCAGGCAGATGGGAACCAGCTGGGGTGCGGGGCAGACTGCGGGCGCACATTCGCGCACAGTGAGACAGACCACGCAGGCCCCAGGGGGCGAGGGCTGACGGCCGTGGCACACTCGCGTGCAGTGGGACGAAACGCATGGGCCCGGTGATGGCAGCAACTGCGGCACCGGTGAGGGTCGTGGCGGCAGGAGGCGGACAGGACGCCATAGTCTCTCTTTGACCCCGCCCCCACATACAGCGTCACAACCCAGCCACTTAGTTGCCCTGCAATACCAGTGAGAGCCATTGTCCCTCTTTGACCCTGCCCCACATACAATGTCACAACCCAGCGACTTAGTTGCCCTGTTCTAGTGAACACTTTAGGGCTCGGATCCTGCTATGGAACAGGCACGAACAACCCGAAAGATGGCGCAAGAAGAACTCAAAGTCCCAAGCCAATAACTTTAAGTGACCGAGAAATTGCCAGCCTCTCAGAAGCACAATTCAAGACACTATTTATCAGGATGCTCACAGAACTGGTAGATTATAGTCACAAATTAGAGGAACAAAGTCACAAATTAGAGGAACATATGAAGGCTAAACTAATTGAAATGAAGGGAGATGCACAGGAAACCAATAGTGATGGAAAGGAAACGGGGACTCAAATCAATGGAATGGACCAGAAGGAAGAACAAAACATCCCACTAGAAAGGAATGAAGAAATGAGAATTCAAACAAATGAGGAGAGGCTTAGGAACCTCCAGGACATCTTTAAATGTTCTAACATCCGAATTATAGGGGTACCAGAAGGGGGAAAGAAACAGCCACGAGTGGAAAACGTATTTGAACAAATAATAAAGGAGAACTTCCCCAGTCTGGCAAAGGAAATAGACTTCCGAGAAATCCAGGAAGCTCAGAGAGTGCCAAAGAAGGTGGACCCAAGAAGGAACACACCAAGGCACATCATAATTACATTAGCCAAGACCAAAATGAAGGAGAGAATCCTAGAAGCAGCAAGAGATAAGGGGACAGTCACCTACAAAGGAGTGCCCATCAGAGACTGTCAGCGGATTTCTCAAAAGAGACCTTACAGGCAAGAAGGGGCTGGAAAGAAGTATTCCAAGTCATGAAATCCAAAGACCTACAGCCAAGATTGCTTTATCCAGCAAAACTTTCATTTAGAATGGAAGGACAGATAAAGTGCTTCTCAGATAAGGTCAAGTTCAAGGAGTTCATCATCACCAAGCCCTTATTATATGAAATGCTAAAGGGACTTATCTAAGAAAAAGAAGATGAAAAATATGAACAGTGAAAGGACAGCAAACACACAGTTATTAACAACCACACCTAAAACAAAAGCAAACCAAGAGGACAGCTAGATCAAGAGTGGAACCATAGAAATGAAGAACACATGGAGGGTTAGAAACAGGGGGGTGGGAGGGGGAGAAGGGGGAGAAGGCACAGAAAATAGCATAGATGGTAGGTAGAAAATAGGGGGAGGGCGAAAATAGTGGGGGAAATATAGAATCCAAAGAACTTGAGACATGTGGTTATAAAGTAAGGGGGGGAGAATGGTGGGGGAGGGAGTGTGCGGGTGGAGGGGAGTGAAGGGGGGGAATAGAACAACTGTAATGGTATAATCAATAAAATATATTTAAAAAAAAAGAATGGACTGGAATGTGTAAGTGTGAACAATGAAGACTTCGCCATACAGGTCAGTGTGAGTGGTAGACGCCTTCGAGTAGAGCAATGAGTCTGCATCAAATTTTGCATTAAGCTTTCACATTCCTCTGCAGAGACTATTTGGATGATTCAGAAGGCCACAGCTATGGGCAACTGGTGATTGGCAGCTTCATGAAGACAATCATGCATTGTGTCTTGTGCAGAGTTCTTTGGTGAAACATCCAATCTCTCAGGTGACTCTGCCCCCTTACAGCCAAAATTTGGTGCCCTGTAACTTCTGGCTTTTCCCAAAATTAAAATAACCTTTGAAAAGGAAAAGACTTCAGACCATTACGGAGATACAGGAAAATACAATGGGGCAGCTGGTGGCAATTAAGAGAACTGTGTCAGGTCCCAACCTGCCTACTTTGAACAGGACTGAGGCATAATTGTCCTGTGTACAATGTCTCTTGCATCTTGTATCATTTTCATTAAATGTCTCTTTTTTCAAATTATATGGCTGTACACCTTCTGGATGAACCTCTTATTTCCTTTGATCAAAGGTCTATTCAAAAATTTTGCCTAATCTTATTGGTTTCTTTTTACTGAGTTTTGTGATTTCTTTATGTATAATGAATACAAGTTCTTTATCAAATATTTAATTTCAGTTATTTTCTTCCAGTTTATGGTTTGTCTTTTCATTTTTCTAACAGGGTTCTTTGAAAACCAAAAGATCTTCATAAGTCCTATTATTTTTTCTCTAGGGGGTTACAGTGTTATTGTCATAAATAAGAAATGTTTGCTTAACCCAAGGCCACACATATTTTCTTCCATTACTTTTAAGATTTTCATACTTTCATGTATTATATTTGGATTAATGAACCATATTGTAATGATTGTTGCAGGTGTGACTTGTATCGTTTTATTTTTTAAATTGAATATGGATACTCAGTTTTCTTAGCAGTATTTATGTATTGAAAAATTATGTATGCACATAATACATAATATCTGTCTTCATTTGTTCGTTGTTTTTCAATTTTAATGTTTCTATTATATTATTTTTATTTAGATCTCTGATTACTATACTAAAATTAAATTTGTGTTAGAATATATAAATAGTTAATTTTTGTGTATTGTTCTAGTGTAAAAACAGCTTCAGTAACTCTTTGGTAGATTTCATCACATTTTTCAGGACAATCTTTTCATCTTTAAGTACAGGCAATTTTTTATTTATTCTATCCAGTCTGATTTTTATAATTTAATTTTATTTGCTCTATTTCCTTGCATTGGTTATAATTTTAAGTTAAATGTCGCATAGGAGTAGTGGAAATGATCATCTTTGCCTTCTTCCTGAGCTTAGCATTATAATATTCAGTCTTTCATTATTAAGTGCAATGTCAAGTTAAAGGAATTTCTATACAGGTCCTTCATGAGGCCAAGTCTTAGTTTGATGAGAAATTTGTATCAGGAATGGATGTTGCATATTGCAAGTTGATTTTTCAATGCCTTGAATTAATAACATGGCTTTTATGTTTGAGTTTGTCAATATGATAGTAAAGTGTTTTGATCTTCGAATATTAAACCAACATGCACTCTTCAAATAAACACTATTTTGCCAATTCACTTTAGTCTTTTTATATATCATTAAATATAATTTTCTGTAGTTTTGATAAGCATATTTGCACCTATGTTTTTGAGAGATATTATTGTGTAGATTTCTTAACTTGTAATATGTTTGTGTAGTATAATTTTATAATTCTAGCTTCATAGAATGGGTTAGGAAGTGTTTCTTATTCAATTATCAGGAAGAATCACGTAGAATTAATATTATTTCTTTCTTTAGTATTACGGAGAATTTCCCAACACATCCACATCTGCCGGATATTTTCTTTGTGAGATTTTTAACAACATTGTAATTTCTTTACAAATATAGTAATTTAGGTTATACATTTCTTCTGGAACAAAACTTGATAGTTCTTACCTTTCAAGTTTTTTTTTTTCATAGTATCTGACTTGTCAATTTTCATATTTTCTGATTTAGGCATTTAGTATCATAACTTTCCATTTACTGTTTAAGCAGCAGCTTACAAATTATGTGGCATGTTTTCATTGCTGTTCAATTTAAAATGAATTCTAATCTCAATTTTACTTGTCCATTGCCTCCTGCATTGTATTTAAAAAATTATTTAGTTTACAAATATGTGGGAGTATTCTATATGTCTTTTTTGTTATTGGCATTTAATTTAAAAACAGGGAGTCAAAGAATAAACTTTGATGATCAGAGTTCTGAAAAGTGTCATAAGACTTATTTTATGGCCCAGAAAGTGAATCTATTTAGTAAATGCTCTGCATTTGTAAACAACATTTTTTGTATTGTTAAGTGTTTTATAAATATCAGACTGGTTGATAGTATTCTTTGAGTCTTCTATATCTTTACTGATTTTCTCCCTATATTTTTAAATTACTTATTGAATGCAGTGTAACAGTGGAAAATTGTATTGGTGGGAAATTGTAACCCATCCCACCATTCTTTTGACATATTTTCTCTAAATGCTGACTCTAAGTTGTGGCTTATAGATAAATAGCATGTTTGTGAAAGAATCCTAGGAACTAACTTCAAAAGATACAAACTCCTTCAGCCGCCCCACCTCCAGGAGATTTGGGGACTTTCAACTGTGGAACCAGGGTGAGATAAAGTCAGGATGACTTGAGGTCAGGATGACTAAACCAGGATGACACATACCAGGCCATGACTTGCTTTATCAGAATGGCCTGTGCTCTCTCTGAAAGTAGAAAACTTTTCAACCCCCTCCTGTGATCTCTTTTCTCTGTTCTCCTCTCCTTCCTCATGAAAAACCTCTGCCTGCACTGAGAGATGGAGACGGGCTTTGACACAATCTTCCCATCTTACCAGGAGATGGGCTTTGTGACATTAGTCCCCCATGTTTTAGATGGCCAGCATATGAATTAAACCACTTTCCTTTGCACCAGTACCTGCCTCTTGAGTACCTGCCTTCACAGCTGCAGGTAGTCAGACCTGCTTTTGGTTATAGCAGGGTTCTAAAATCTCTCACAGTAATCATAGATTTGCCTGTTTCTTATTGCAGTTCTAGCAGCTCTTCCTTTATATAGTTTTAAGTTAAATGGGTGAATGAGAAAGAAATTCTACAGAAAGTGACCTCATATGGTGATCTGGTCATATATTCCTAACAGGGCAGGTCATGGTGGGTAGTCACGCCCCACGCATGTAACTTTTTTACTCAAAGGTTTATCTTTGCTTTAGCAAGCCCTGTCCAATGTTTTGAGTACCTAAGTTAACACACTTTTGAAATAACCTTAGTCGCCATCAAGAGAGAATATAATCTTATTAATCACCTTGGAATACAATCACCAGTTTGCTTTCCTTACATGCCCTTTTAAATTCAAAAATACATTATAGAAACTTCAAAACTGTCATTCTCTGGAACATTTGAAATCTTGCTATGCAACAATTATTAATAGTTTGGCTAAAATAAATTCTTCTAAAAATTCTCTAGATGTTTGGACATTCTTATTCAGACAAATGTTTAGAACGGGGGTATTAAAAGAAGAAAAGTAGATGTTCTATGAGAAAAATGGGAATGTGTTCTACAAGATACGTTCAAATAGGAATGACATTTACATGTGCCTAATCCTAGGAAAGGTAAAGAGTCAGTTTCAGAGTACACTCTAAATCAGGGCGTCAAACTCATTTTCACCTGGGGCCAGAAATAATTTTAGGACTGTACAAATGTAACTACTCATAACTGTTAAGGAATTTAAATTGCATTCAGTCCTGTGAAGGCAACCTCAAGGCTGAGGTGGCCCTGGGTGAAAATGAGTTTGACACCCCTGCTCTAAACGACGAGGTCTAAGCGCATTGCAGAGACCAGGTTTTGACAGAGTGTTGACAACCGAGCGTATAAGAAGGCCCAATGGAAGGGCTAACAAAAGGCACACCTAATGGTATTTTTGTCAAATTTTAGACAAATATTTTCTTCTTCACAGAATATGCCTTTATATTTATAATAAACAAGAATTAAGATTCCCAATTTCACCCACCTTGGCTAGCTAAAGCATTCTCTAGTGTTGATACAAGGTATATATGATGTTATGGGTAATAATATATGATTCTAAACATAAAAGCAATTGAGGTCAGAGAAGTTTACTTTTCAAATATAAATTATTTAAGAGAACTCCTGTTTTTATCTATGTTTACCAAGTTTGAAAATGGTATAACTTTTCTATATAATTAAATGAGTACTTTTAGATGGTGAAATGCATATTATAACATGAAATATGTATGTAATGTGGAGTAATGTGCATGCATCATTACATAGTAAATGATGCAGATACACTTTAAATTAAACTCTATGATGTACAACTTATGACCAGAAGAGTTACGTGTTGAATAGTCAATTCTATAAGTAGTCATAAAATGTATTATATGTTTCTATAAATCATACTCTTGAACACCCCTAAATGGGGAATGAAAGAGATATTTGATTTTAACATTAATTTTATAATATAATTTACATTTGGTTTTAAGCAATGCAACAGTTGTGCATTCCTCTAAGGATACAGCAAACTATTCATAATAAATAAGAAAGCAGGGGTGATCTGACGTTCCATCTGCTGACTAACACAGTGTTCCTAGCACTATGGAATGAAAGCACAATAAACAAAGAAACACACTCTTTAGTCCTAGATTTAGGTATTGGAAAGAGCTTCATCTGCACACAGTGAAGGACATCTGCTGTTGATGCCTTGTGGACCAGCTACATAGTCATCTCCAGGTGTGATTCAAGATGCTAACCACTCAGGGGGTCATAGTTCTGTAGAGAAGCAATTTTCACACTGTAGCATGTGTAAGAATGATGCAGACTCTGCTTCAGCATAGGGAACTCTGTGGAACTAAAAATCTGAATGTTAGCAAGCCACCAGGTGGCTCTGATGCAACTGGTACAATAGGTTAGACCCTTTGCTGGGGTTTGAAGCATTAAGTAGTTCGTCAATAAGGCAGGGCAAGCAGGCAACATGTACATTGAGGCATGTTGTGGCTCTTGCCTTCTCTATTTTCCCTTTTGCTTATTTTGAAGAAAGGATTTTTGTGACAGCTTATGAAAATAGAAAACTTTTTTTAAATTTTGCAATGCAAGATCACCATGGAGCCCCATTAAAGAAATTCAGTGATATGCACTCATCAGAAACTATGCTCCTCGAATCTGCCGAACTATGAAATTCTGAATTGGATACCAGCTATGGGGCAATGTAATGAAATTCACAGGTGACTCTCCTATGAGCTATTTCTTTTCCTTTTTCTCTTACTAAGCCCTAGCCTGCAGCTAACTGTGAATGGCGGAGTATCAGCAGGTTTCTCTTTCTCAGGAGGAAACCTTTACTCTTTGCTTGTGTGGTTTCATTTTGCACAAATGTGCAAATGAAAATAAGAGTAATTTTTAAATAAGAGTAAATAATAAAGTAAAAATATGTTTGTTTTTTTACATTGCAACGGCAAATCTTAAAATAATAAATTTGAGGAAGCTCATAAAATCAAGAGATTTTACAATTTTAAAAGAGAATAGTAAGAGTAAAAAATCTAGAATAAGTTATTGTTATTGCCACAATAGGATAATTTTATAAAGACAGACAGAAAGAACCATGCCACTTTCCTTGTTGAATTTTTAAGTATTATATTTTTATGCTGAAAATGCAGTGACTAATATATTAAGTCTGCAAAATTATATTGTCTCCTACATGGAAGAAAGTTTAGGAAAATCAATTTCCAAAACCACTTTAACATTTATTCTTCAAATTTTCATATCTATAAACTTTGATCCTCACAGAAACAGATGTATCCCTTTATTATAGGATATGTTATAGACCTTGTAGGGAGCTAAGATATGTTTTTCTTTTTGTCCTGTATTTAGAAGAATGGTGGTTTTATAAGAATAAATTCTGAACAAGTGATTTCCTGTTACATATGAGGGGCAGAGCCCTAGGTGTTCACCAGGGCGGAGCTCCCATCAGACTGTCAGCTGATTTCTCAAAAGAGACCTTACAGGCAAGTAGGGGCTGGATAGAGGTATTCCAAGTCATGAAATACAAAGACCTACAACCAAGATTGCTCTATCCAGCAAACCTTTCATTTAGAATGGAAGGACAGATAAAGTGCTTCTCAGATAAGGTCAAATTCAAGGAGTTCATCATCACCAAGCCCTTATTATATGAAATGTTAAAGGGACTTATCTAAGAAAAAGAAGATGAAAAATATGAACAGTGAAAGGACAGCAAACTCACAGTTATTAACAACCACACCTGTAACAAAAGCAAACCAAGAGGACAGCTAGATCAGGAGTGGAACCATAGAAATGAAGAGCACATGGAGGGTTAGCAACAGGGGAGTGGGAGGAGGGGAGGTGGGGAGAAGGTACAGAAAATAGCATAGACAGTAGGTAGAAAATAGACAGGGCGGGGGCAAGAATAGTAGGGGAAATATAGAATCTAAAGAACTTGAGACACGTGGTCATAAACTAAAGGGGGGAATGGTGGGGGAGGGGGTGTGCGGGTGGAGGGGAATGAATGGGGGGAATAGAACAACAACTGTAATGGTATAATCAATAAAATATTTTTTTAAAGTGATTTCCAAGTAATCACTCTCCTAGCACTTAGGAGGTGAAAAAGCCTATCCAAACAAATCTCTTAATAGTTGTTGTGGAGAGAAAGGTAGCAAAGGGCTAGCATCTTTATGTGTGTGTATGTGTGTGTTTATTAAACTCTCTATTATTCTGAGACATGAAGGATGCATGAGAAAGAGAGGGAGGACTTCCGCCAAGATGGAGCGTAGATGGAAACACTGTGCCTCCTTGCACAACCAAGTTTAAAGTCAACAAAGTTTCAGTAACAAAAATGCAGCCAAAACACAGAAAATTGAACTATACGGAAGTCCGACAACAACAAACCCTT
Organism: Sturnira hondurensis; assembly: GCF_014824575.4. Lineage (NCBI taxonomy): Eukaryota > Metazoa > Chordata > Mammalia > Chiroptera > Phyllostomidae > Sturnira > Sturnira hondurensis. Next base: position 773,458 of record NW_028082296.1, read on the forward strand.
CAGCCAGACTGGTAAGGGGGCGGGGCCAGCAGCAAAGCAGAGGTCAGCCAGGAAAGATCTCCCGACTCAGGCACGCGGGCAGCCGTGGGCAAATCCCAGGTGTGGAGTAGCAACAGGCGGACCCAGTGAGGGAGAAAGGCGGCAGGCTGACCGTGGTCACACATTTGTGCACAGATAAACTAACAAAGGAGCAAGCAGTGAGACAGACTGCGCAGTCCCCAGCAGTGAGAAGCAGCAGAGGGGACCACCATAGTCCCTCTCTGACCCTGCCCCCACATACAGCCTCACAACCCAGTGACTGAGTTGCCCCACCCTGGTGAACACCTAGGGGTCTGCTCATCATACGTAACAGGTGTGAACAGACCAAAATATGGCTCAAGAAGAACTCAAAGCCCCAGAGCCAATAACTCTAAGCAACCAAGAAATAGCGAACCTATCAGATGCACAGTTCAAAATACTGGTGATCAGGATGCTCACAGAACTGGTCAATTTTAGTCACAAATTAGAGGAAAAAATGAAGGCTAAACTAATTGAAATGAAGGGAAATGCACAGGAAACCAATAGCGATGGAAAGGAAACTGGGACTCAAATCAAGGGAGTGGACCAGAAGGAAGAAAGAAACAACCAAACAGAAAAATATGAAGAAACAAGAATTCAAAAAAAAATGAGGAGAGGCTTAGGAACCTCCAGGATATCTTTAAACACTCCGACATCTGAATTATAGGGGTACCAGAAGGGGAAGCAAAAGAGCAAGTGGAAAACTTATTTGATCAAATAATATAGGAGAACTTCCCCAATGTGGCAAAGGAAATAGACTTCCAGGAAGTCCAGGAAGCTCAGAGTCCCAAAGAAGGTGGACCCAAGGAAGAACACACCAAGGCACATACTAATTACATTAGTCAAGATGAAAATAAAGGAGAGAATCCTAGAAGCAGCAAGAGATAAGGGGACAGTCACCTACAAAGGAGTGCCCATCAGACTGTCAGCTGATTTCTCAAAAGAGACCTTACAGGCAAGTAGGGGCTGGATAGAGGTATTCCAAGTCATGAAATACAAAGACCTACAACCAAGATTGCTCTATCCAGCAAACCTTTCATTTAGAATGGAAGGACAGATAAAGTGCTTCTCAGATAAGATCAAATTCAAGGAGTTCATCATCACCAAGCCCTTATTATATGAAATGTTAAAGGGACTTATCTAAGAAAAAGAAGATGAAAAATATGAACAGTGAAAGGACAGCAAACTCACAGTTATTAACAACCACACTTGTAACAAAAGCAAACTAAGAGGACAGCTAGATCAGGAGGGGAACCATAGAAATGAAGAACACATGGAGGGTTAGCAACAGGGGAGTGGGAGGGGAGGTGGGGAGAAGGTACAGAAAATAAATAGTATAGACGGTAGGTAGAAAATAGACAGGGCGGGGGCAAGAATAGTAGGGGAAATACAGAATCTAAAGAACTTGAGACATGTGGACATAAACTAAATGGGGGGATGGTGGAGGAGGGGGTGTGCAGGGTGGAGGGAAATGAAGGGGAGAATTAGAACAACTGTAATGGCATAATCAATAAAATATATTTTTTAAAAAAAGAGAGGGAGGAGGAGGAGGGCGCCAGGAAGAGGGAGAAGGGAAAGAATTGTTTAAAATCAGAGTAGAAGATATAAGAAAATAGAGGAATATGGAATAAAAATCTCTGGTAATTTGTGTGATAGATATATAAGTTTTAAAATCTTTGGGTTCTCAAGTTACAAAACATGAGTTCAATTCATATTTATTAACTGTATCTCTCAATGATTTCAAAATATTAGGAGAGCACCATTGTCACAGAGTTGAAAAGACTGAATAAAACAATAAGTGTAAAGCAACCAGCAGAGCAGAACAGTGCTGGATATTTATACAGTATTCATGTAATGGTAGTCTTTACATATTTTTATTATTTTATAATTGTGTAAAGCTTTATATAAAATAATATTGGATCTGAGATTAAGGTAAAATGTAAACCAAACCACATAAAAATATCTAAATATAATAAGCATTTTCCCTAATATTTTTCCAAATTTATAAAAATCTAACTGGTAATATACGTATGCCTTTTCTTTACTACTGCCGTTGTTCTAACAAATTGCTCTAGGTTAGCCCTCTATGCCAACATCCCCAGGCATCCCAATGTGAAAATTTAACATACACTCCTGGTTTTTAACAAAACTGTTATAAAATTGCTGTGTGTAATACAGACATATTCTGTGTACCCCTTATCGGCTTCCTACAATGGTGTCATCTTCAACTCTATAGCATCATACCCCTGGCAAGTGTTGGCGGTGATATAGGTAGATACAGAACACTTCCATTGCCACCAGAATCCTTCACATTGCCCTTTTCTAGCAACTTCATTGCCACTTATGCCCCACTGTCTGCTGATTATCTTTCAGATACTAACCTGTTCTTATTTCTGTGTTTGTCATTTCAACAATCTCTGTGTAAATGGAACTGTATAGCATGCAACATTTTAGGATTGGTCCAGTTTGTTTCAGGCGTATGAGTAGTCTATTATTTTTTATTGCTAGAGAGTCTCTCTCGCTATGGGCGTACCATATTTTGTTTAAACATTCACTCCGTGAAAACAATATGGAGTTTTCTGATTTAGTGCTATTATGGATGAAGCTACTAAAACTCTATGTGAGCAAAAAAATCTAGGTTTTTGTGTAAAGTCTTAAATTCTCTGAGATAAATGCCCATTTATACAAATTGCTGAGTCATGTGGTAGGTTTGTGCTTAAGACATTGTCTGACTCTTTCCAGGGTGACTTTGAAATTAACTTTTCTACCAGCAATATATGAATAATCTAGTTTCTGCATATTCTCCCTAGCATTTGTTGTTGTCAATATTTTTATTTTAACTATTCTTAGAAGTGTGTGGTGATATACTTGTATGTTTTTAATTTGCATTTTCTAATAGATAAGGATGCCAAAGATAATTCCATCTGTTTATTTTCAAAATGCATATCTTTGGTGAAATGTCTCATGTGTTTTGCACACTTTTATTAGCTTTAATTTTTTAAATTTTTGCCATTAAGTTTAGAGTCAACCTTTACTCTAGATATTAGATCTCTTTTGAAAATGTTTTAAAAAATATTTTTTAGTTTGTAATTTATCTTTATTTCCTCTTCACATGATCTTTTGCAGTGTAAAATGTTTTAATATTGATAAAGTCCAATTTATCAATTTTTACTTATATAGATTTTGCCTTTAGTGTCATGCCTAAAAGATCTTTTTTTGGTTCTAGATACTGACAATTTCAACTACATTTTTTAATAAATTTATACTTTAATATTTGACATTAAAATCTCTGATCCATTTTGAGTTAATTTTTAAAATAAGGCATGGAATATAGGTTGAGGTTTGTTTGTTTTTAGCTAGTCATTGGGTGTCCAGTCTTACATCTTTCTTGTATGTACATTTAGAATGACATCAGACAATGTTATAATATTTGTTTCAACTTTCAAACATAATTTAGGAAAAACAACATGAGAAAGAAGAACTGCTTTATTTTATCATATTTTCTTACCATGTTATTGCTTTTTTTCTTGATACTTTAAGAACTTTGATTTTTTCATTTTTCTATCGTTTGTTTAGATATTATCCTTTAACGCTTCTTTTTTTAATTTTTTAAAAGATTTTATTTATTTATCTCCAGAGGGGAAAGGAAGGAGAGAAGGAGAGAAACATCAATGTATGGTTGCTTCTCATGAGTCCCCTGCCGGGAACTGGCCTGCAACCCAGGCACGTGCCCTGACTGGGAATCAAACCTGGATTGTGTGGTTCACAGGCCCACGCTCAATCCACTGAGCTACACCAGCCAGGGCAAGACTTTTGCTATTTTTAATTTTCAAAAGTTTATAATGATATATATTGCCATAGGGTCCTTTGCATATACTAAACTTGGATTTTTCTCTGCTTAATCTATAGGCTTAGAGTTCTTAACAAGAATTATAACTTGTAAAGTTTTAAGCTGTTAGATATTTTGTTACAGTCAGTCCCCCCTGAGCTTTTCATATTTATTGTTTTATTTTTATTTAAAATTTTCCATTTGATTTTTAAATATTTTTTTATCATAGAAAATTTCTATTTCTTTATGATTTGTGTTTGAAGCATGGGCATTTTTATTTTAATTATGAATATAACATTTTATTTTAATCTTTTGATTTCTTCTTTTTGTTTTTTTTTCTTTCTTCCCTGCCCCCCCCCCCACCCCCCAACACTNCCCCCCCCCCCCCCGCCCAACACTCTCCATCATAGAAAGGAGGAGTTGCTGCCTTGGTACTTTCAGATAAAGGTGGAAGTCCATGTTTTCCATTCAGCTTCTGTTGATATCCAAGGAAAGGCTCCTCATCAATGGGCAGGCATGGGAATTCCAGGCACCCATATTTCGTCCACTGATATTACAGTGGGGAAGGAAAATTGGAAAAAGGAAAGAAGGAAGGAAGGAAGGAAGGAAGGAAGGGAGGGAAAAATGGACATTCTGTTCAGTAAATAGCTTGATCAGCTTGCACTGTATTTCTGTTTCATCCATTTTTCCAGAATTTTTTGTTTTAGTTTTTTTTTCATAGTTTTGAGCTTGCTTTTGTTTTTGTTTCAAATGTTTGAGCATATTGAATTTGCTCTGGGAGGAAAGGAATTTCCATTGACTAAAATATCTAAATTGCATTTACTCTTTTTTTCTTAAAAGTAATGTCTTATGGTATTCACTTATTTCTTTTATGAGGTATTTCTCTGGGTCTCTTACAGTTCAGGGGTGTCCTCTTTGTTATACTAGTATACCATGGAGGTGGAAATATAGTTGACACGTGGCATTGTTTGAAAGCTGTGTTTGTAAAAATAACATTATGTAGACCATAAAATAAAAATTACAATGATCCCTAGTGGCATTTTGATTGACAGTCACCTATTTATTTTTATTATTTCAACTATTACATTTTGGTTTTTTTGTTTTGTTTTTTTTTAGGAAGAGAGAAGGGTTGTGTGAGAGAGAAACAGAGAGAGAGAGAGAGAAACATCGATTGGTTGTTCAATTATTCATTGCATTCATCGTATAATTTTATGTGCCCTGCCTGGAGATCAAACCAGCAACCTCGGCCTATTGGGATGACACTCTAATCAACAGAGCTGTGTGTCCAGGGCCTCAACTATTGTTTATATTTAATTGTTGGAGTGTCTCTGAAAAAGTTAAAGAACCCTCTCAAAGGTGGTAGTTCTATTTGTACTGTCCTGTGTACCATGTATGCTCTATGCTCTATAATGAAGTGGAACATGTGTGTGAATGTATGTGTGTGGAGAGAGAGAGAGAAGAAACAGAGAAGAAAGATACAGACATATGTATGGGACCGAAGAAAGAGAGAGAGGATTATATGATATGGAGATTCTCGGCATTGTGTAGTAAAAACCTGTGTGGTCCACAATCTCTTATTCTCTTTTTACAGCTATAAAACAGAAACACCCTATAGAGAGGGGCAGCGTCAAGATCAGGGTCTCCTGGTTACACCAAGACATGGTACTTCCAGGTCTGCCCTGGCAGAGGCTTGCTTCTTTATGAGATGACATGAAGACAAGAAAGTATGTACTGCTCACTCCTCTATGTAAGTCCCTCACACTGAAGCACACTAGCTGATGTATGAGTCTTTCTCTGACAGTTTGATCATTAAGGAGTTAACTCAGCTCTCCTGGTGCCAATCTACGTGGAAGTTATTCTCCCCTGTTGTGCAAGCAGCTGACCTGGAGTGCCAATTACAATGTGCTTGTTATGTGACAAGGCCACAGACAACAGTGACTGCTTAGGTCACTAGGTCAAGTTAGTAGAGCCAATGTGTGTATTCCTACAAATGGGGACTTAGATCAAGTCTCCATTTGGTATGGGGTCAAGATCAAAACTTTCAACAAAATATTATTGAAAACAATCTTGCTAGCTTGTACGAAACCAGTAGGAACATGTCATGCTTCTATATCCTGTAAAAACATTTTAAATATATTTACAATAATGATCAAATGGCCTTGATTTTTAATTGCTGAACATAGCTAAATATAGACTGGACAGCTATTAGCTGAAGAAAATTTATGCTGATTAGCATTAACAGTTTTCAGCAAAATGATTTTTCACATGTTGAACTGTGATTTATCTTCATATATATTTTCAAGAAAACTTTGTTAAAATATGTATAGAGAGAGCTATGTTCAATATACTTCAATGAAAAATGATCGTTAAGAGCTTGGAGCAGGTGCAGTTTAAGAATGAAAAAGTTACTGAATATAACTGAATTTTATCTGTTATTTGTAGCAAACCCATAAAGGCTTTTTAAGATGACTATATATTATGAATTAAGTCACTATACCAAACTTTCAAATGTATGGAATTTGCAATTTTTTAAATTACAGTAAAATATTTAAAATCATGACTATTTCTACCACTCCTTCACTCTCAGGTACATTTACTGTGGAAATGTTTATTGTTGAACATGTATGTTTAAAGTATTGGTGACTCACTCAGAGAATTTTAACCTAAGTTGAAAAGTTCTTGAAGGGTGACTGGAGCCTTTCTGTAAAATTAAGGATGCAAGTTTCTGTTTCTTTTTTTTTTAATTTAATTCTTGTTCAAGTACAGTTTTCTGTCTTATATTCCCAGACCTGCCCCCCCAGTGCTCCCCACCTCCCTCCCATTTCTGCCCCCCATTTTAGTTATTGTCCATGTGTCCTTTATACTTGTTCATGTGAGTCCTTCCCCTTTTCCTCTGTGATTCTCTCCCCTCTCCCCTCTGGACCCTGTCATCCCATTCTGTGTTTCAGTGTCTTTGGTCACATTTTGCTTGCTTGTTTGTTTTGTTGTTTAGATTCCTGTTAACGGTGATATAGTATGGTATTTGTCTTTCACCTCCTGGCTTATTTTGCTCAGCATAATGCTTTCCAGTTCCATCCATGATGTTGCAAAGGGTAAGAGCTCCTTCTTCCTTTCTGCAGCATAGAATTCCGTTGTGTAAATGTATCATAGCTTTTTGATCCAGTCATTTACCAATGGGCATCTAGGTTGCTTCCAACTCTTAGCTATCATAAATTGTGCTGCTATGAACATTGGGGTGCATAGGTTCTTTTGGATTGGTGCTTCAGGGTTCTTAGGATATACTCCTAGCAGTGGAATTGCTGGGTCAAAAGACACGTTCATTTTTAGTTTTCTTAGAAAGTTCCATACTGCTTTCCATAGTGGTTGTACCAGTCTGCAATCCCACCAACAGTGAACTAGGGTCCCCTTTTGCCCACAACCTCTCCAGCACTTGTTGTTTGTTTCTTTGTTTATGGTAGCCATTCTGACTGGTGTTAAGTGGTATCTCATTGTGGTTTTAATTTGCATCTCTCTGATAGCTAGTGATATGGAGCTTCTTTTCATGTGTCTCTGGATCCTCTGTATGTCCTCCTTGGTGGCAAGTTTCTATTTCTTATAATATTTCTTTTTATCCATGCTTCCTTAAACAATACATAATGAATATATAGCTGGTCAGACTCTCTAAGAGAGTGATTTTTTTTTTCGTTCCACAGCAGGAGTAATCAAGAAATGCTGTTTTAAATTTTGCACTTGAATCAGGACATTCAGAAATGACATGCCCTCAACCAGGTTTTCTCATGTCTCTGGAAAGGTTCAATTTTGTTCCTCAGTCAGGGAGGCATTAAGCACAGAGCAGCACCATGAGCAAAGCAAAAATAGCTGTTACGTGGGAGCTGTTAGAAAGGCAGCAGATCGCTATCAAGGGATCTTCGCTCTCTGCTGTTTCTTCTCACACTGTGTGGGAAATTCCAGGAAGAGATAGTTTAGTTGAAATACAAAAGAAGATACACTTTTCTCAGAATTAAAAGCAAAGAAAATTAATCAATTCTTTAAAGTCCCCTTGGAAAGCTCAAAGCAAAATCAACTCTCAGAATATTCCATCAGAACTGTCCCAGAAACAACTTATGGTCATATGTTCCCTGAGTTTCTTCTAGAATAAATTTAGTAAGAATACAAGTTCTTGGACTCTACAAGTTGAAGGGTTTCCTTATTCACTGATGATGAAGATGAAAGTGTCTATTTCATACATGCTCTATCTCTTATTGTTTATATATTTTGATTTTGGAATGGTTGAATTGTATCTTAAAAGTGTATTGGATAACATTTTTCAGGACATGATATCTAAATGTGTATGCTGTTAAAGAACAAAATAGGAGCTATTAGTCATTACATGTAAAACAACAGTAGTAAACTGGACATTTTCTGGAAAAACCAGGATATATAGTCACCCTAATCATAAGGGAATGATTTGGATACGTGGTATGTTAATCTAGAATAATCAAGCCTCAACGGTGTCTGTCAACTCTGCCTAGTAAATCAGTTTAGAATCAGCAAGGATTCTCAGGATTCTCTAACAAATAATTGACATTGGGTGACGCCAAAGCTGGGGGTTTAACATTTTCCTTTGAAAAGAGCTTTCATCCAGTAGCTGGCATTTAAGCTTGAATAAAACAAGGTATTCAATTGGTTGTATATCTGATTAAAAATAGACTATCAACTAGCACTTTAATAAGAAATCAGAAATGAAAGCAGGGAGTCTTAGCTTTAGTCATATTCAAACACTTATTTTCAATGTAGAACTTGAAAATTCAGTTTTTATAGTTAAAGATATTTATCTGAAAAAATGAAGGCTTCAATATATATCACCTTTGAAATTCTGATCCTTTCTGATGGTAATATTTTGTGATTTCTACTAACTATGCTTTTCTGGGTAAAAAAGAAGATTCTAGGAGACACTTGGTCTTCTCAGACATGTGGAACTTATGGAGAAGGATCACGGGCGAAGTTAACTATGGAAGTTCAAAGCACTATGGGGTGCTTTATATTCTGCCATTGCCTCATATTCACTCTTCAATTCAGGCATATTGAACTACTTGAAATTCTCAGCACATTTCTTATTTCTTCATGCAACCTGTTTCCTGTGCTAAGAATGTTCTCAGTTTTTTATTCCCTGCAACTTTAGCTATATTTAATTCCTATTCATTCTCCAAACATTAATCTTCTAATTTCAGTCTGAGCTCTTTCACTGCAATATCATAGCACTCTGGACATACCTCCACCATAACACTTTTCACACACTGTTATAATTGTTCATTCATTTGGCTTCCACACTAAACTCTGGGCTACATGTCATTTCCACCTCTGTATTTCGAGTAACTAACCTAGTGTTTAACAAATGAAATGTGTTCCATAAACCATCAACAGAATTTTAAAGTAACAATTATTCCTCCTTGTAAAATAAATGACTATATAACAATAGAAACACTTATTTCTATAGATACCTGGCTAAGATATTTATCACGTGTTATTATATGTAAATCACCTATATGTATTATAGGTGAAAATAAGTTGAGCTTGAGCTATACTTTATGCTTTAGTTTACAAAAATCCTTGGGATTTATACCTTTAGAACTCTTACAAAGAAAACACACCATAAAGGCAAAAATGTGCTTATGATGACCAAAACACTGTGTTAGGAAAAATAATTTAGAGACTAAGTTGACCTGGCTTCCGAAACAGGTCCACTGTACACTAAATTGTGCCCTATAAAGTTTTTGAGATATATCACAGAATAAAAAAATAATTTATTTTATTTTTTGCAGTGTCTTCATAACCTCTAAATGAGTATTCAATTTACTTTACCACTTTTTATAATTCTCATACTTCTCTAGCATATATACTTTCATTTACACATGCAAGCTAATTTTAAGTAGGCTTAACAGATACTCTTTGTAAATAATATTAAACACACTAAAATATTATATATTTCTGATATATCTGTTCACAAAGTCATATGGAATCAATATCCTCTTAGTAATTACGCCTCACAGATATCAATTATTTCTTTTTTAACTTCACCCTCTTCTAAACTATTGATCTTTAATCACTTGCCATAGTTGGAGAACTGTGAATTTATAATATAACTCAAAACTGTCCATTTCTCCCCCACTGCTTCTACTTTATGAATTATGCATTGGTTAGTCAATGTTTTCTTGATACCACTGATATCAAATATTATCTTTTTAATAACTCTGAACACTACTGTCAGATTACTTATCTTAAAATACTATTTTAGCATACTGAAAGTATGCTAAAGTAAATAATCACCCAGTACCTACAGAATATATTCCAAATTCAATAATCTGGCCTTTTAAAGACCTTTCAAAATCTTGCCCCAACTTTATTTCAAGTTTTATCCTGCTGTGTAACATAAATTCCCTTTTCTACAAGAATTACTGACCTCAAATTATAATTTGGAGAGATTTACCACTGTTTTAATCTTACCACAGATTTTCTCATACCTCGTTAGCTCTCTTAAGCTCTCCTTCCTCTAAAATTGTCATTAATGTTCTGTCAGTAAGTAAATTGAGATGCTTATCATCTACCTCCACTGGTCATTCATCAAAAGTCACTGCAAAAAGAGCAGTGTTTTGTTCTCAGCCACACCATGAAGTTGAATTGAACACTCATATCCTCTGAGCTGGATATTTTTTTTACTTTAATAGTAATAATGACTGATACCTCTTACCTTGATCAACTGTGGGTTTGTATTATTATTCAACAACTATTTTCTTCCCTTTCTCTTTAATTACTGAGAGGACTATATTTTCCCACTATATTAACTTCATGCTGGGCCAAATAACTTGTTTCAGCAAAACAAGAAGATGTGGAAAGATAAAAATATCAGTTCCAATTTCCACTGCCTTTCTTGCCTTCTTGCAACCCATCATAATAAGGGTTGTAACTAAAGTAGTTACCGCTCTTTACCTTAGTCTCCAGAGTAGAACACTTAGAGTGCACTTAAACCCAAACCTAGCCAAGTTCAGCTACGTCAAGAATAATCCCAGACAACCCACTGACCCCTGAGTGAAAACCGAATGCTTGTTTAAGGCAATGACTTTTTAGATTTATTATCCATGTGGAATTCTTGCATCAAAATATAAGCTATTTCTTGCAGACTTATGACCATCGAATAGGTTTTCATATACAAATATGATATACAAATGTTGCAATATAAAAATGTTTTATAGCCAATATGCAGAGCCAATAAATCAAAGATTATAAAAACATTGTGTAATGGTACTTTTATGAAATTGTAGAATAGGCACAATTCTATCAGGTCATGGTGATAGAAAGTAATTGCCTCAGGGGTAGAATTTAAAGAGTTTGGGCAATAAAATATTAGTACAAGCACTGAGGAACTTTTTGGAATAATGGACAGTTTCTAAGGAACGCAAGATGGCAGAGGAGTAAAGGAAAACTACACTAACCTCCTCCTAGGCTAAACCGAGAATAAACTAAATTAAAGAAATATCATCCTGAATAACCAACTGAACACTAGTTTAGGAGAAACTTTATAACAAAAGACAAACGGAAGAAACTGTGTCACCACAATGTGACCAGTAGGGACCACAGAGGCTCAAGAGGTCTGGCTGGGCCCCCATGGGCAGCAGTTGAAGTGCCAGAAAGATATTTCAATGACCAGGGGTTCCCCTAAGAAGTCTATGGTATAAACCCAAGCTGGTCTTGCCAGCCTAGAGAACCAAAACTAGAAAGGAACTCCCAAATCATCCAGCTGTGAAAAGCAGTGGGAGTTTCCCTCAGCCAGGGAGAGATTACTAAGAAGTCAGAGAGCCTCTTCAAAGGCCAACCATCAATGTTCATTTGTAGCCACTTAGCCTGAGCTCCAGCAGAGGGAAGGAAGAGTAAACTAGGGACACATGAGGAGAGTTTGGGTTTGGTGGCTCTGGGGAGAGAGCTGAAGGAACACCCACCCAGATCCCTGTGCTGAGTCATTCCCTATATTGTAGAAGACATCTTTCTCAGGCAGAACACTATCCTACAAATGGCATCAGCTTGAGGGGAAGCAATAGATCCACCCATAGAAACACTTCTCACCCTGTCTGATGGAACTTAAGCCAAGCTACCCTATACAACTGGAGGCTATCTAGTGATTAAGTTTAACAGCAAAGGCAGATTTCTGAGAGCTCTGAGACTTTAGCTGACCTTCCTCAGAGCCAGTGCTGGATAAAGCCAGCCTTGGTGCACAGGATGATTCTTTCTACACACATCTAAGCCAAGCAGAAGTATCACACACTGTAGATCACTGATAACTCCAGACAAGTTGCCCAGGGCCAGTCATAGGCAGAGCATGACATAGGCCTAAAACAGAATCTTTGCAGATCTACTAACACATAGAAACAAATATAAAGGAGTGGTCAAAATGGGGAGACAGAGAAATAAAATGCCCCAAATTAAAGAAAAAAAAAGAATACTCCAGAAGAAGAACTAAATGAAATGAAAGTTAGCAATTTATCAGCTATAGAGTTTGGAGTAAGGATTATAAGAATTCTCAACAGCATGAAAAAAGACATAGAAACCATAAAAAGTACCAGTCAGGAATAAAGAAAGCAATGTTTGAAATAAATAATGCACTAGAAGGAATAAACAGTAGGTTAGATGGAGCAGAGGATTGAATAAGGCAGGAAAAAAACACCAAAGTGCACAGCAAAAACACCAAAAAGTAGCACAGCAAAATTTTTAAACTAATTTAAAAATGAAGGGAACTTAAGAAATATTTTCAAAATTATGAAGCATAACAACATTTGCATCATGGGAATACCAGAAGAAGAGAGCGAGAAAGAGATAGAGAATCTATTTGAATAAATAATGACCAAAAACTTCCCTAATCTGATGAAGGACAAAGGCACACAAGTCCAAGAAGCAGAGAGAGTCCTAAACAAGAGGGAACAAAGATGCCTGCACATCATAATTGAAATGGCAAAGTTTAAAGACAAGGTGAGAATCCTAAAGCCATAGACAAAAGTGGTTAGTTACCTACAAGGGAGCTCCAATTAGACTGTTATTGATTTCTCAACAAAAACATATCAGGCCAGAAAGTATTAGCATGAAATATTCAAGATGATGAAAAGCAAGGACCTACAACCGGTGCTACTTTACCCAGCAAGGCTGTCATTTAAAACTGAAAGAGCTTCCCAGAGAAGGAAAAGCTAAAGGAGCCTGTTAACACAAAACCAGTACTGCAACAAGTGGTAAAGGGCCTGCTGAGGAGAAGAGGAAGAAAAAGAAAAAAAAACAGAGGAAAATAGTTTAAAAGTAAAATGGAAAGAAATATGTACCTATCAATAATCACCTTAAACATAAATGGTTTAAATCTGGGGCGGCTAACCATCAGTCCATAGGCCACATGTGGCCCAGGATGGCTCTGGATACAGCCCAGCACAAAATTCTAAATTTACTGAAAACATTATTTAGTTTTTGTACTAAGTTTTAAACTATGTTTTATTACTTAGATATGTACTTTTTCTATATTAGTGGTCACAATGTTGGAACCTGCTTAATGATTTTAAAAGATTATTAAAAAGCTGCTGCATAATTAAGATCATTATGTGAGGACTGTTTGGCTTATCTGTGGTGGCAGATATCACCAAGATTATGCACGGACCTTTTTTTTTTTTTTGCTCATCAGTTTTTGTTAGTGTTTGTGTATTTAATGTGGGGCCCAAGAAACTCTTCCTCTTCCTAGTGTGACTCAGAGATGCCAAAAGGTTAGACAACCCTGGCGTAAATGCTCCAAACGAAAGATACACGGTAGCTTAATAAATAAGAAAATAAGACCCCTATATTCTGTCTCCAAGAGGCCCACCTCAGACTGAAAGATATGCACAGACTAAGAGTAGAGAGATGGAAAAGACATCTCACTTAAATGGAAAAGGTTAAAACATCTGGGCTAGCAATACTTCTATTCAACAAAATAGACTTTAAAACCTATAGTAAGGACAAAGGACAAGGCTATAGTAAAGGACAAGGCTATAGTAAAGGACAAAGAAGGGCACTACATAATGATAAAGGCAATAATTAAACAAGAGCATATGATTCTAGTAAACATGTATGCACCCAACATAGGAACACCTAAATATGTAAAACAAATCTTGATGGTGATAAAGGGAGAGATGCACAGAAAAACAGCCATAGTAGGAGATTTTAACACCCTAGTTACTTCCATGGGTAGCATCTTCCATGCTGAAATACAACAAGGGGATAGAGGCCTTAACTGACATACTGGACCAAATAGGCTTAATTGATGTCTTCAGAACATTTCACCCCCAAACAGCAGAATATACATACTTTTCAAGTGAACATGAAACATTTTCTAGAATAGACCATGTTAGGAATAGTCTCAATAAATTTAAGAGGATTGAAATCATATCAAGCTTCTTCTCAGACTATAATGTTTTGAAGCTAGAAATCAATCACCAAAAAAAAAACCACTGAAAAATACACAAAGACATAGAAGCTAAATAATGTGTTATTAAACAATGAATGGGTCAACAACAAGATCAAGAACAAAAACAAAACATATCTTGAAACAAATAAAAATAACACAACATTCCAAAATCTGTGGGACACTAAGAAAGCAAACATAACAGGGAAATTTATACCATTATAGGCCTGTCTCAAGAAAAATTCAAATAAACAATCTAACTTTACACTTCAGGGAACCTGAAAAAGAACAACAAACGAAACCCAAAGTGAGTAGAAGGAAGGAAATAATTTAGATCAGAGGAGAAATAAATAAAACAGAGTTTAAAAAAATGATACAAAAGGTCAATGAATCGAAGAGCTGGTTCTCTGAAAAGATAAACAAGATTGACAGACAGGCTTTTGACCTGACACATCAACCAGAAGAGAGAGAGAGAGAGGATCCAAGTAAATAAAATCAGAAATGAAAGAGAAAAATTAACAACTGACACCACAGAAATACAAAGGATTGTAAGAAAATATTATGAACAACATATGCCAACAAACTGGACAGCATGGATGAAATGGGAAACAAAAGAGCTTTGCAAACTAAATCAGGCAGAACCAGAACATCTGAATAGATAGGCTACAGCTAGTGAAATTGAGGCAGTAATCAAAGAACTCCAAACAAACAAAAGCCCTGGACTGGATGGCTTCACAGGTGAATTATACCATCTATTTCAAGAAGAAACTGCACCTCTTCTTCTCAAACTATTTCAAAAATTTCAAGAGGAGGGAAATCCCCAACTTCATTTTATGAAGGCAATAATGTCCTAATTACAAAACCGGATAAAGACACTCAAAGAAAATCCAATTACAGGCCAATACCCCTGATGAACATAAGTGCTAAAATTCTGAAAAAAATATTAGCAAACTTAATGCAGCAACGCATCAGAAATATCGTGCAACATGATCAAGTGGGTTTTATCCTGAGAATTCAAGGTTGATGTGACATTTGCAAATCAATAAATATGATTCACCACATCAACAAAATGAAAGATAAAACTACATGATCATATCATAGATGCAGAAAAATCATTTGATATAACCCACCACCCATTTATGATAAAACATCTCAGAAAATACCTAAACATATTAAAGTCGATATATCACACACCCATTGCCAGCATCACACTCAATGTGCCAAAGCTACAAGTGTTTCCCCTTAAGATCAGGTATAAGACAGGGATGTCCACTGTCCCCTCTCTTATTCAATGTAGTACTATAAGTCCTAGACACAGCGATCAAACACAAAAAGAAATAAAATGCATCCAAATGGAAAAGAAGTAAGACTGTCTTTTGTTCCGTCCCGCGGAACAGTCAACTGGGGTCCCGAGTCTACCTGAAACGGATGAATAGGGATGGGAACAATAGGTGCGAAGAAAGGCAGCAAGACAAAGGATTCTGATCAAGCTGCCAATTTTATTTTAGGCGGGGCTGTTATATAGGGGGCAGGGGAAAAGGGGAGGTGGTCCTGATAGGTTGTCCTGTGCATGCTCACTGCATGCTCTTGGCTACGGTTGGTGGGAGGGCGCGTGATCAGCATCTTGATTGGTAGATAGTACTCGTGATCAAGGGATGCCCACAAGGGTGGGGGCTACCTGGCTCGGCTGCAGCATCCTGTTTGGAGCTGCCTCAGCCAAGCCCTCCTGGTGCTATCTTCTTGATAGATTGCATCCGCCGTCTTTAGGCCCCAACAGTCTTTATTTGAAGATGACATGATACTGTATATAAAGGACCCCAAAGATTCCACCAAGAAACTACTAGAACTTATAAATTAATTCAGCAAAGTAACAGGATATAAAATTAATCTCTAGAAATCAGTTGCATTTTTATATGTTAATAACCAACTAACAGAAAGGGAAATTAAAGACACGATCTCATTCACAATTGATTCAAAAAGAATAAAATACCTAGGAATGAATCTAACCAAGGATGTAAAAGACCTGCACTCAGAAATTATAAGACACTGAAGAAACTGAACAAGATACAAATAAATGGAAGCACATACCATGTTCATGGATAGGAAGAATTAATATCATTAAAATGTTTATCCTACCCAAATCTATCTGTACATTGAACACAATCCCTATGAAGATTCCAATGTTGTAATTCCAAGCACTAGAACAAATATTGCTAAAATTTATATGGAATCACAAAAGGCCCTGGATGGCAACAATGATCCTGAGAAAGAACATAGTTGGAGGAATAAGGCTACTTAATATTGAACTATACTATAAGGACATTGTTATCAAAGCAGCATGGTACTGGCATAAAAACAGACACATAGATCAAAAACAGAATAGATAGCCTAGAAATAAATCTATGCTTCTTTAGTCAGTTAATATTCAACAGAATAACCTTACACATACAAGGGGATAATGATAGTTTATTCAATATATGCTGTTGGGATTATTAGACAGAAATGTGCAAAAAATGAAAGTAGATAACCCTCTTATACCACACACAAGAATAAATTCAAAATGAATTAAAGACTAACATATTATACTAGAAACTTTAAAAATCCTAGAAGAAAACATAAACACTAAAATCACAGGCATGGCTCTTAGCAACATTTTATTTGATATATATTCTCAGGCAAAGGAAACAAGAAAAAAATAAGCAAACGGTACTACACTAAACTAAAATGCTTTTGCACAGCAATGGAAACCATGACCAAAATAAAGACAACTCATGGAATGAAAGAGTATATTCACTGATACACCTGATAAAGAGTTAATACCCAAAATTTATACAGAATTTATAAAACTCAACACCAAAAATAAAAGCAAAGAATCCAAGTAATAAGAGGGCAAAGGACCTGAATAGACAATTTTCCAAAGAGAATGTATGGATGGCCAATGGACATATGAAAAGATGCTCAACATCACTATCATCAGAGGTATGCAAATTAAAACCAGAATAAGATGTCATCTCACAGTTGTCGAAATGACTATCATGGATAAATCAACAAACAATAAGTAGTGGCAAAGATGTGGAGAAAGGGAAACCCTTTTGTACAGTTGGTGAGAATGCAGATTGGTGCAGTCACTCTGGAAAACAATATGGTAATAGCTCAAAAAATTAAAATTAGTTATGATTTCTGAGCCAGTGATCCCACTACTAGGAATATATCCTAAAAATCCAAGACACTAATTTGAAAGAAGATAAGCACTCCTATTTTCATTGCAGCATTATTTACAATTGCCATGATGTGGAAGCAGCCCACGTGTCCATCAGTAGATGAGTGGATAAAACTATGAGACTTTATACAACGGAACTTTACTCAAACATTAAAATAGAAAATTTTACCCTTTCCGTCAGAGTAGAAGGACCTAGAAACATTATGGTAAGTGAAATAAACCAGTCAAAAAAGGACAAACCCCATATCATTTCACTCTTATGTGGCATCTAATGAACGAAGTGAACTAACAGCAAAATAGAGACAGACATAGATAGAAAGAATGATGACTGCATCTGGGGAAAGCAGGAGGACAGCATTGAGGTGTTAGGAGGTGGATGAATTGAGCAAAAATAAAAAGGATTCACGGACATGGACTACAGGGTGTTAATTTCAGGGGGAAGGGGGCTATAAATGGGATAAATGGTAATGGGAAAAATACAATTAAAAGAGAGAAAGAAAAAGAATGTAAACTTTGTTATGGTAGTTGATTACATATATACGTACTCTTGGGAAAACTCAACAAACTTAAAAATTGTGCATCTCATTTTATATTAATTATGAATCAGTAAAAGAAAACCCATTAAATGCTACTGACTCATCCCTGAACTTGACTCATATCTAAATACACAATCATTTTCACTGGAAACTAATAGGCAACTCACACCCAATATACTAAAAATTATATTCTTAATTGCTCCCATGCCTTAAGAAAATTGTTCTAGCAACCTTATGTCTCATTCAGTAAATGACAGTCATATTGTTTTAGTTTTCATGCTAAAATATTAATAAATGAATATTGATTCATATTTCTCATATACTGCCCCCAACTCATTGGATAGTTCTTACTATTTCCTCTGCAGATATTCTGGCCCATGTCACCACCAATTTTTCTCTTATCATGTATAGGCTCCCAAATTCTATCTTTGAGTTTCTGTTACTTTTTTTCTTAAGACTAGCAGAGTTATCTTTTCTAAAGTATGTTAAATCATGCATTGTTTTCTGCTCAACACCATCCAATAGCATCCATCTAAATAAAAAGGAAGGAGAAAGGATGTTTTTAACATACACTTTCAAAACCCCGCACTTTATGTACCTCTGTTTCCCTGAAGTTATCTCCTTCTTATTTAGTTCAAGTTCACTTTTCTCTTAACCTTTTCTAAATGTGAAAGAAAAGCTATCACTTTTAGGACTTTGCATAAATACTCTTACCTCAGATAACCAGAGTGCACATAGTAGGTTCCAAATCACTATTTGCTAAAATGATGAATGAATAAAAATGCCTTTTGTACCCTATTGTTTTCCATTTAGTTTCATGCATAAGCATCGTTTGTTATCCCTCAGGTGTTAAGCTGACACAAACACCAGCTCTAAAAGTACCTGCTGCTTATTCAACCTAATTAGCATTACTTGCAAAGGAAATGTAGAATACCCCTATGCAAGTGTAAAGAAAGCATTAGTCAACCTGAGTGCAAAGCTTAAAAGGAGATAGTAACAGAAACTACTTCCCCACTCCTTTAATTATTCAGGCAGTCACAAACAAATTCACATCTTTTCACTAAAGAGAGCACCGCCATGATTCTGTCCCAAGGAAGTCATTCTTTCTCCCATTTTCTTCCAGGTTTCTGGCGCCTCACTCCTATCCAATTTCTCCACCAATGTAGGCATCTGAATAAATCAATCTTAACAAAGTGAACTCAGTCATTCTAGAGGGAAACATGCCTTCATTCTAAAATTATAAAGCTTGGCTCGTATCAGTACAATGAAAATAAAATCTTTTCCAATATCTTATTACTGTGAAAAGGGAGCAGCCATGAGCCAAAAACAATATAACATTGACAACTCAAGCATCTGAACACGTTAAGACCAATTTTCCCTCTTCAACGTCTTACCTTCTAGTTCTCTGAGTCATCAATTCACTTAATAAGGGCAGGAAGGTGCAATTTTCAAAAATGATAAATGTATTATTCACACAAACACAAAATGAATATTTGTTGAGGGTTTTACTCAACTCATTACTTTATGAGTGAGCCAGTAGTCATTAAAACCAGTTTAAATGAGAGTTTAATTTCAGAGATTTATATTCTCTACAGGACAAAATTCATTTGCATCATTATGAACAAGAATCATCTGCATAGCCATCAACATTTCTATTTTTCACATGTTAACATCCATCTCCAGAGTTGTTCAATTGCTAGTCTACGACATAGTTACACACCCCTATGGAATCCCATAATCACCAGTGAGTTTGCTAAACAATGCAAACATGTCACTGAAAAGACACCAGAATTCTACTTTGCCCATTGTCAAATCATTAGCAATTTTTCCTGACATTAAAAAAAGAATTGCTTAACTGAACTATAATAACATTTTAAAACAAGTTGTACAGAGAAGTCTCCTAAACAGTGAAATGGTTTATTATATCAAAACAACAGTATGTACATATTTGTCTCTCAAATCTTCGACTCATGCCTTAAAAATTTAGTCTCTGGAGGACTGATTTTAAAAAAATAAATTAATAAACATTACAACTCTATTACTGCAGTGAAGTTATCATTTGTCATTAGAGGGTGACTAGAAAAATGGTGAAAAGGCAAAAAGAAAAGGGCTATATAGTAATGCTTTATTTACATTTACTGTTTTCCATTTTTCATTTTCATGTGTTTGTATCCTAAGTGCTCTTGCTGGCCAGGGAAAGATTATTTTCTCTTTGGCAAAAGAGAACCCACTGAACAATGCCAAATACATTGTATAATGCTCTTCTTACAGTTGCCCTAAGACACGTAAACAGAAGTGTCTTCGTTCTTAAGAGATTGCTCTTTCAATATTTTACACACAGGTTGCAAATAACTACTTGGATTTTATTGTTTTTTATGCTCTCAAGTCAAGAAATGTTTAGAATTTTACATATACTTTAAAGGCCTTCTCACCCCAATATCTTAGGGAATGTTTTCATTTAAGATAAATGATAAGCAGATAGATGATATACACATATAGGTAGGTAGGTAGATAGATAGATAGAGAGATAGATAGATAGATAGATAGATAGATAGATAGATCATTGATAGATATAGATGATAGAATAAAAATATAATCCTTTCAAATATTTGAAATGGGTTGGTCTATAACACCACCATCACAGCCAACATCAACAAAGTGACATGAGATTTATATTAATAGCATAACAAATAATAATGATTTTTAAACCCTTCCTAATATTTGATATCCAGTAGAAACTTAACTAGAATGAAGGCATAAAACTAGCTAAGCACACTCTCATTTTCCTGTTTCACCCTTGTAAATCCAGTCACTCTCTTTCTATGTTATACTCTCTTAGGGACAAATTCACATCTTCTACAGCCCTGTGAAAATTCTCCTCTCTGTAACATGTATCTCCATGATTTTTTCCTACTTTAGTTGGGTATAATGAAAATGATATATTACGGTTCATATATACCTACAACCAAATCATCTGTACTAGTATCAAAAGCCAGTTTGTTCTAATGACAACATTAGTTCTGTTTTTTTAAGAACCTAACGTCTTACTGAGTTTATTTTGCTTTTAGTTTTTCAATTGTGTGATTGTGTTTAGTTGTCTTATGACAAAATGACTATTTCAATTTAATACTGAGATGTTTTCTATGATTAAATATTAAAAGCATCATCATTTATATGCCAAAAATCTATGATAATAATAAATATTTAAATATGAGAAGACATTTTTAGAATGTCATTTATGTTTATAAACACACGTTCTCATAGTAAATAAAAACAGATGTCCACAGAAAGATGAGACACCTCAACTACGAATGTGAATGACTACAAAATCCATATTATATGTATATTTTCCACATAAAAATAAAAGACGTATATAGTTAAAACCTAAGATCATTAAACCTGACAATGTTATATATCCTCACAGTACCTAATGTTGTAAAAATATTGTTCACTGATATGAGAGACAGAGAAGGCAAAACAATCAGCAAGAATAAAAATAATCAAGATTTTTCAAGGATCTGTCTTTATAAATTGCTTACCTGTAAAAGAATCAAATGTGACATTTTTGAGGAGACGAAGAATTAAGTTCAGTTTGAGGACTGGCATTTGTAAGACAATAGATAACAAAAAAATCAAGATATTATGATCTGAAAGCAATGATTAAAACTAGTTGGTGTGTTTGCTAGTTTTGCAAAAGGCATTTTGTACCTGACTAACCATATGTAGAAATTCACCCCATAAATGTACTATTCTTTTTTAAAATTTTTAATGTTTTATTGATTATGCCATTACATTTGTCCCATTTCCCCCCTTCATTCCCCTCCACCCTGCACACTCCCTCCCCCACCATTCTCCCCCCCTTAGTTTATAACCACATGTCTCAAGTTCTTTAGATTCTATATTTCCCCCACTATTCTTGCCCTCTACCCTATCTATTTTCTACCTACTGTCTATGCTATTTATTTTCTGTAACTTCTCCCCCCTTCTCCTCCTCCCACTCCCCTGTTGCTAACCCTCCATGTGATCTCCATTTCTATGGTTCCACTCCTGACATAGCTGTCCACTTATTTTGCTTTTGTTTTAGGTATGGTTGTTAATAACTTTGAGTTTGCTGTCCTTTATGTAAATTCATATACTGGTAAAAAAGTTATAAAAAATAGGTCAGTTTTACTAATTGAGACATTTGGCTTACTTAGTGAGTAGCAATTTTATTACTGCAAGCCGTGAGTCATTGTCCTTTGCACTTAAATAATACCCAAGTGAAATGTAATGCAATGATTTTACTGGACTCTGTGTCAATGTATATTATATTTGTTTTGATGTTATTTGAATTAAAAATATATAACAATAGATACAAAGCACATAAGTTTTAGTAATAAAACAAATTATAAACTGAATACAAATAATTTTAAGAATCAATTTAATTCAATGATACATCAATATTATTGAATGTGATAAACATTTAATGTTACAGATTTCTTTCCTGGAACCAACTCTCCCAGTGATAATTTGAAGTATAAAAATAAAATGAGTAGCAGCAATGTCAGGTCTAGATTTATTCTGATTCTTTATTTTTGACTTTAGTAAAATTAAGCCAGAAATTACTATTAAAATAACCTGATAAATTTCCCAATTCTATACTGTGTAAAATATTGTTAATAACTAGAAGGCATATGTGCTGTGTCAGGATACTTCCACTTTAATTTTAGTTAAAACTCTTCCTATAAGCAACTCTCAATGGCTAATTTTAACAAGATATCTCTGAAAAATCTTTCATTCACTTGAAGAATAATTTAGTTTTATGGCTTTACTAAAATATACATTCAGTGGATATCTAACCTATATTAATATAATCAGAGACATTTATTCATTGTATATTGACCAAAATACTATTGCTAATAAATTTTCACAAGTTGATATTAAAGAAATATGAACAGATTACTTTTTAACAATATAAACATAGTACTGATGGTCATAGAATAGTTTCATTTAAATTTGTTATACCTATTTATGTTCAAAATCCATTTCTCCAAAACTATGATGCTTTGGCATATCGAATATTTTAAGCCAAAGGGATTTAAGAAATAGCAGGTAAAGACTCTCAGAACTGCCCTGTCTTCCTTTAAGCAGGTCTTAAGACCCTTATATCAGGCAAGAAGCATCCTTATCTACAAAGATGGGGTATACGCTGAGAGAAGATTGAATGAAAAGCCCTAGATAAGTTTCCCCCAGTTGACTACTCTTTGCTTATATCTTTTGTCCTATCATGTTTTCCATAATTTTCCACTTTTTATCAAACCTAGGTTACAGGTGAAAAATAATCAAACTTGAGCACTTCTTTGTTTTCTTATGAAAGTTTCCATGTCACATAAAACTTATATTAATAAAAAGAAGTTTTTTTCTTACTGCTGTTTTTGCCACTTTAATTTGCAAACTTATTCAAGGATCCACGAGGGTAAAGAAAAAATGTTTTCATCCCCTATGTACTGCTTTTCCTAGATATGACATAGTAGCTTAAGTTTTTCTCAATGTGAATTACTGAATAATTGCATAGAGGTTCATTGGGCCTACACAGGTTGCAAAAATGATGGTAATCGTCACAGTAATGCATGGATATTAATAATTTAGTATTTATTAAATAAATTTATTTTATAAGAATATAAATAGAGGAAGAAGTGAAGGCTATGCAAAGTGAAATAAAGGAAAATGTATAGGGAACTAACAGTTAAAGTAAGTAAACCAGGACTCAAATCAATGGTTTGGACCACAAGGAAGAAATAAACATCCAATCCGAAAAGAATTAAGAAACAAGAATTCAAAAAAGTGAGGAGAGGCTTAGGAACCTCCAGGACATCTTTAAATGTTCCAACACCTGAATCATAAGGGTGTCAGAAGGAGAAGAGGAATAGCAAGAAATTGAAAACTTATTAAAAAAAATAATGAAGGAGAACTTCCCCAATCTGGCAAAGGAAATAGACTTCGAGGAAGTCCAGCAAGCTCAGCAAGTCCCAAAAAAGGTGGACCCAGGGAGAAATACACCAAGGCATATCATAATTAGGTTACCCAATATTAAAATTAAGGAGAAAAATCTTAAAAGCAGCAAGAGTAAAGGAGACATTTATCTACACAGGAGTTTCCATTAGACTATCAGCTGATTTCTCAAAAGAAACCTTGCAGGCAAGAAGGCACTGGAAAGAAGTATTCAAAGTCATGAAAGGCAAGGACCTACATCCAAGATTACTCTATCCACAAAGCTATCATTTAGAATGGGAAGTATTTCCCATTTTACTGTCCATAGTTCATCATCATCAAGTCCTTATTATATGAAATGTTAAAGGGATTTATCTAAGAAAAAGAAGAAGACCAAAACTATGGACAGTAAAATGACAGCAACCAAACCTTAAAAACAAAAACGAAAACCTGAAAACAAAAATGAAATAAGCAAACAATTAAAACAGGAACAGATTCACAGAAATGGAGATCACATGGAGGGTTATCAGCAGGGAGGGGGATAGAATGGGGGAAAAGGTACAGGGAATAAGAAGCATAAATGATAGGTACAAAATAGACAGGGGGAGGTTAAAAATAGCATAGAAAATGGAGAAGCCAAAGAACTTATATGTATGACCCATGGACATGAGCTAAGGTGGGGGAATAATGGTGGGAGGGGGAGTACAGGGCAGAGGGGAATAAACATGAGGAAAAAATGGGACAACTGTAACAAAGTAATCAATATAACATAAAAATTCAAAATTCAAAAATATATAAAATATGTGTTATTGATCATCATTGGAATATAATAAAAGTTTTATAAATTATTGTAAAGAACTTACTAACCTCAGAAAATTATGTTTAAATATCCCCAGCTGCCCCAAATATCCAGTTATAGAAAGACTGCTATGAGGTAGTGTTACATGCAGACAGATTAGTCTCATTTGAGTTTCCATATTGAATTGTTGACGAATTGTTGATGAATAGGTCAAGAGCACAAGATACCAGCAAAAAAGTAAAATTAGTCTGAATTCAGAATGGAGAGCAATGTGTGTTGTAGAAGAACCTCTGGAAAGCTAGAGGGGAGCATTAGGATTTAAGGCACGTAGAAGATATTACACCACTGTGCTGCGGCAGGCACTCTGGTGTGTCGCAAGAATTTTAATACAAGCAATGCCTGCCTGTTTAGTCAGGGACACTGACTACTTTTTTCTTAAGATTGTCAAATATAAAAATGACAACAGCCAACACAACAATAGCTGTCCTGTGCAAATGAATCAAAATTATACCTATTTTTTTTATCATACAAAAATATATATATATTTTGGCGTGTCACAGAATTTTAGTAATTAGTTTGTGTGCCATGAGATAAAAAAGCTTGAAAATAGCTGCAGTAGAGAAAAAAAAAAGTAAACATAGTAGTGAGAGAAAAAAGGGAGAAATAACCATTTAACCTAGGTTAGGCGCTGGAGATTAAACAATTGCTCATGACTCAAACATGATTCTGAGGAAATGAGCAAACACATGAGAAACTATCGGTACAATTTTGAGCTAATTTCTTTACTAAATGAAAGCTATATTTTATTTTTTTTTTTTTTTTTTTTTTTTTTTTTTTTTTTTTTTTTTTTTTTTTAAATATAATTTTTATTTAATTCTTGTTCAAGTACAGGTTTCTGTCTTATAATCCCAACCCTGCCCGCCCCCCACCCCATGCTCCCCGCCTCCCTCCCCTTTCCACCCCCCACCCTTAGTTATTGTCCATGTGTCTTTTATACTTGTTCATGTGAGTCCATTCCCTTTTCCCCTATGATTCTCTCCCCTCTCCCCTGTGGGCCCTGACAGCCCGTTCCATATTTGAGTGTCATTGGTTGTATTTTGCTTGCTTGTTTGGTTTGTTTAGATTCCTGTTAATGGTGAGATCATATGATATTTGTATTTTAATTTAAGGAATCAGCAACTTTCAGCTTTTGCTCTTTTTTTTTCTGATAGAATCAAATCTACTTATTCTCTGAATGCCTATAACAATACTTTATAATGATGACAATCAGCTGAATTAAGTATAAGCATAATTAAATAGGCCAAAAAAAAAAGAGGGCCTGAAATAGCTTTCAACATCTCAGTTTAAAAGGAAAACAGTATTCAGGTCGCTGTTTTTCTACTGGAGCTGTATTAAGAAACTACTGGGCACCAGAAGTTCCATAACTATCTGTCTTCCCTTAATGGAGTTCTAACAGAGATGTTGTAAGCATGTCACATAGAAAATAAGTGTGTAAGGGAATGTTTCAGAAAAAAATTCTAAATTACACAAGGCAGAAGTAATTTTAAGATCCTGGGTCACTTGAAAAAGGTCATATAAATGAAAGAAATTAATATAGTTTTCCTCTTTATGAGATTTTTTCTTTTTCTTCATAAATTTTAGACTTTCACTTACATTATAATCTTGAAATAAAAATGAAACGTTTTTACACATTTTCTCATGTGTTTGGAATGAATAATCGGGGTCATAAGATTAGTCATATGTCCACTCACTTCCAGAAATAGAACTTCTCTATTTTACATTTAACCCAAGAGTTCACATTCTTCTGGGCTCAGCCAACTCATCTTTTCCAAAGCTCTGAATACAAATGAAGTTCTTAATGGAGTGGTTGCTAATTGACACTTGCTCAGCTCTTGACCCTGCTAATGAGTATATGCTATGTTGTTCTGTCATGAATTATTCAAACAAATATCTGTAACTCAGCTAACATTAACTCTCAGATTCCTGAAAAAGATGTAGACCAAGTCTGTTTCAGTTTCAGAAACTGCTAGAGCTCGAGCTACATTTTAAATTAGAGCTATCAGAAAATCCTAACTTTCATAAAATCAGAATTTATTCACTTCTATGAAATCCTCCTATTGGTGATATGACAATACAATTTTTACCCCTTTAAAATCATCCTATGTCTAACAGTTAAAATGTTCTCCAAATAAGGGGTGAGTTTCGTAAACATATGAAGTGGCCATTGACTCTGGGATAACCGTGGAGTTTGGTGTAAAGAAAACACCATCTGCTTTCCCCTCCCTGGTTTAAGAGCATCATTTCTCCAAGAGAAATGCTATTAAACATTTCTGGTTTTAGTAAGTTTGATGATTACTTCTATAATTATACATTCCATAATCTGAATTAAACAGTATAATTTGATCGATCGAATGTTCAAATCCTCCGGGACCTTCTCGTAAGACAGCTGAGAACGCAGTGCACGTATCTTGCCTGTTCTCTCTTCACACTTACACTCAGGAGGCAAGCAACACACAACGATGGTTATCTGTGTAGGTTTTAGAACACAGATTGGTTGGGTTTAACTCCCTGTTCTGACATTTTTTAAACTTTGGGACTTTGCACAGCATAAAGTACAGAAAGTTTATTATCTACATGGTAATAATACTGCATTCAGTATTTACTGTAAATGGTTATTGTCAAGATTGAGTAAATATATCTCAAGCACATAAATCAGTGCTTTACATATAATAAACACTCATGAATGCCACTTATTATTTTTATACTAATTATTTATATATATAATATATATGCACACAAAAACTTAGTTAATTTTGATTTACTTAGAAATTTTTTGAAATAGCAAATCCTAGTGGTTATAACACAGCCACCTTTCACAGCTTCTACTGCCAGGACCCTGGTCCAAGCCACCATGATCTCTCACTTGGGTCATTGCAAAATGCCTTCCGATCTGCTAATCACACACAGTATCATTCCCCCTTTATTCATCAAAAGCTAGAAAGGTGTTTTGATTTTTTATGTAGAAGATTGACAATTTCCAATGAAATCCCATTTCACTTGAAATAAATATCCCACCATTTATTGATATTTACATAAAATGCCCAGCAAGTTTCTAGGCCCTGCAGGTAACCTGTCTGATCTCTTCCTACACTGTCTCCCCAGCTCATCCTCACTCAACTCTAATCATTATAGCATAATTCCTATCTCCAGCAGGCTTACCAGGGAGGAAGCCCCCCCAAATAGAATTTATTTATTAAAAGTTGTGTAATTCTTACATGTTTAAACTTCAGTCACCTTCAAGTTACTCTCCATTGGATACAGTACAGCTACTGAGGCATTTTTTCCACTGCCCTAAACAGTTTGTGAACTCCTTGATTTTGATGCCTTTTAGAGCTTCTGCCATGTTTTGTTTTACCTTTTCTACATCCAAAAAATGTTTCCCTTCAAGGACTTTTTTCACCCAGGGGAACTAACAAAAAATAGTCACTTGGGGTGAGACTGGATAAATAGGGAGGGTGGGGAAGGAAGGTCATGAGATTTTTAGTCAAAAACTGGTGAACATGCAGCACAGTGTGGGTAGGTGCGCTCACTCATAAATCACCCTTCATGAAATAGGCAAACACATTAAAAGAGTTTTCAGAAAAAAATTCACGGAAGTTGTATGCAGCCACTCAGAACAATGCCAGCTGATACACCGATACAGATGGATTCCTAGAACACCCACCTAGAAGGAGAAGACTGTACTACAAGGGGCCCGCCCTCTATGAGATAATTCTGGTTTCTTTTGCTGTCCACTCTGGTAAAACTCAAGGATTTCCTCTTGCTATTTTCTCTACCTGAAATGCATTTGATCCAGATGCACACGGATCATACTTTTCCTCCTTAAAGTCTCTTTTTCTTTTAAATGACAAATTCTCAGTGAGCTTATTCTTTACCTATCTATTTTAAAATGTCATAAACAACAAAATCAATAAGCTTCTAGCCAGAATAACCATTAAAATAAAAATACTGACACATATTAATAACATCAAAAATGAATTATAGGACATCATTATAAATCCAACGGACATTAAAAGATAATCAAGGATTACTATGAACAGCTCAATGCACCAAATTTAATAACATGCATAAAATCAAACAATTCCTTGAAAGATGCATTGGCCAAAACTCACAAAAGAAAAAATAAATGGAGGTCTATATGAAGTTGAATCAATGAATAACCTTCCAAACTGGAAATCCACATACTCAGGTGGGTTCACAAGTGAATTCCACCAATAATTAAAAGAAAAAATTATAACAATTTTCCATAATCTCTTTCAGAAGATAGAAGCTGAAGGAACACTAACAAACTCATTCTATGAGGGAGTATTATCTTAATTCTGAAATAAGATAACAAGTAAAGAAAACTACAATCCAAGACCTCCAAAACCTCTCAAGAACATAAATACAATGTCCTCAACAAAATATTCACGGATATAATACAGCAATGCATACAAAATAATTACATGCTGTGACCACATCAGATTTATCCAAGGTGTACAAGGTGGGTTTATATTTTGAAAAGCAATTGATACAACCCTCACATCAAAAGGCAAAAAACAAATCAAAACCTTAATACATCAATAGATGCAGAAAAAGTATTTAACAAAATCCAATACTGAGTTTTGTTAAAAACTCTCAGTAAAGTAGATGTAGAGGGACCTTCCTTAATTTGATACAAGATATATATTTTTAAAAACCTACAGCTAATACCACATTAATGATGAGAAACTTGAAGCTTTCCCATGGAGATCAGGAATGAGACAAGGATGTCTCCTCTTACCACTGCTCTTCGACAACATAATGAAAGTCTTAGGTAATATAATGCGACAATATTTTTAGAAAGATTTAAGAGTAAAGAAAGATTGTCTTTGATCTCAGATGGCATGATTGTCTATGTTTGCAATCTGAAAAATAGCAAAGAAAAACTTTAGAAATTAATGAATGATTATAGGAGAGTTCCTGGATACCAAGTTAGTATATAAAAGCCAACCTGTTTCCTATATATCATTAATAAACAAATGGAACTTAATATTAAAACATAATTAATTTACATTAGAAACTCCAAAACTTATATACTTCAGCATTCAGCTAACAGACTATGTTCAAGATTGGTATGAGGAAAACTACAAAACTCCTTTGGAGGAAATCAAAGAACTAAGCAGAAAACTTCAATGCACATGGATAGAAAGACTTAATGTTGACAAGATGCCTGTTCTTACCACTTTGATCTATAGATTCAATAAAATCCCCAGCAAAATCTCAGCAAGTTACTTTCTAGATATAGACACCTTCATTCTAAAATATATGGGCAGAGATAAAAGATTCAGAACAGCCAGTACAATATTAAAGAAGAAAAAAATGGGATGCCTAATACTATCAGATTTCAAGACTCACAAAGCTACAGTAATCAAGACACTGGAGTACTGACAATAATATAGATAGATAGATCATTGGTACAGAATGAAAGGTGGAATCTGGTTAAAAAGTCTGTCAGTCTATCTTTTCAAAGAATCAGCTCTGGGATTCACTGATATTTTCTATCAGTTTTTTGGATTCTATTTCATTTATTTCAGCTCTGATCTTTATTTCCTTCCTTCTACCCACTTTGGGCTTTGTTTGTTGTTCAGGTACTTTAAATGTGAAGTTGAATTGCTTATTTGAACTTTTCTTTTTTTCTTTTTTCTTTTTTCCTTTTTTGAATAGGCCTGTAATGCTGTGCATTTCCCCACTAGGATTGCTTTCCCCTTGTCCCACAGATTTTGGATTGTTGTGTCCTCATTTTCATTTGTTTCAAGGTATCTTTTAATTTCTCCCTTGATCTCATTGTTGAGTCATTAATTGTTTAATAACATGTTATCTTGCTTCCATGTCTTTGTGTGTTTTTCAGTGCTATTCTTATGATTGATTTCTAGTTTTATAGTATTATAATCTGAAAAGATGCTTGATATGATTTTAATCTGCTTAAGTTTATTGAGAGTTGTTTCATGTCTATCTAAGCGTTTTCTTATTTCTTGAGATAGACCTTTAATGCAATGAACTTCCCTCTTGGGACCGATTTCCCTGTGTACCACAGATTTGGGGTTGTTGCGCTCTCATTTTCATTTGTTTCGAGGTATCTTTTGGTTTCTTCCCTCATGTCATTGTTGACACCCATTCGTTGCTTAGTAACACATTACTTAGTTTCCATTTTCTTCTTGTGATTGATTTCTACTTTAATTGCAGTATGGTCAGAGAAGATGCATGATATGAGTTCAATCTTCTTAAATTATTGACAATTGTTTGTGTACTAACATGTGGCCTATCCTAGAAAATGTTCCATGTGCAATTGAAAAGGATGTATATTCTGTTGCTTCATGATATAATGCTCTGAAGATATCAGGCAAATCCACTTGATCTAGCATGTCATTTAAGGCTGCTGTCTCCTTGTGGATTTTCTTTCTAGAAGATCTATCCATTAAAATCAATGGGATGTTAAAATCCCTGATTATCACTGTATTTCTATATTTCTCTTCCATTACGTCCATCAAGATTTGCTTCACATATTTAGGTGCTCCTGTGTTTGTTGTATAAATGTTTACTGGGGTTATATCCACTTATTGTATTTTTCCCTTTATCATTACGTAGTGTCCTTCTTCATCTCTTAATATAGCCTCGGTTTTCAAGTTTATTTTGTTGGATATAATACCACCACCCCAGCTTTTTTCCCTTTCCATTGGCATGAGATGTCTTTTACATCCCTTTACTTTCAGTCTGTAAGTAAATGTATATGTTTCAATCTGAGCTGGGTCTCTTGGAGGCAGCATATATATGGTTCTTTTTTACTGAACCATTCAGCTACCATATGTCTTTTGGTTGGAGCATTTACACCATTTATATTTAAGGTGATTATTGATAGATATGTATGCAGTGCCATATTATTATTAGACTATTTTCCTCTGTTTTTTTCTTATCTTTTCTTTTTCTTCTTCTTCTTAAAGCAGGCCCTTTAACATTTACTGCAGTACTGGTTTGGTGTTACAAACTCTGTTAGGTTTTTTTTTCCCCTTCCTTGTCTGGGAAGCTCCTTATTTCTTGT
The DNA here is from genome assembly GCF_014824575.4 of Sturnira hondurensis. Classification (NCBI taxonomy): domain Eukaryota; kingdom Metazoa; phylum Chordata; class Mammalia; order Chiroptera; family Phyllostomidae; genus Sturnira; species Sturnira hondurensis. The sequence goes on from NW_028082296.1 coordinate 805,430, forward strand.
TCTGTTTTAAATGATATCTTGCTGGGTAAAGTAACCATGTTGGTAGGTCCTTGCTCTTTACCACCTTGAATATTCATGCCTTTCCTTCTGCCCTGAAATGTTTCCGTTGAGAAATCAGATGGTAGTCTAATTAGTGCTCCCTTGTAGGTAACTACCAGTTTTTGTCTTGGGGCTTTTAGGATTCTCTCCTTGTCTTTAAGTCTTGACATTTTAATTATGATTTTTCTTGGTGTAGGCCTCTTTGAGTTCAACTTGTTTTGGATTCTCTTAATTTCCTGGACTATGTGTCTTTTTTCTTCACCAGGTTAGGGAAGTTTTGGGCTATTATTTGTTCAAACCGTTTCTCAATCCCTTGCTTGCTCTTTTCCTTCTGGTATTCCATTATGTGGATATTATTACACTCGGTGATGTCCAAAATGTTTTTTAAGCTCTCCTCATTTTTTTCGCTTTCTTTTATTTTTTACAGTTCTGCCTCAATGTTTTTTTCTACCTTGTCTTCCAAATTGCTGATACAATTCTCAGCTTCATCTCACCTATCGTTTATACCTTTCAGTGTATTATTTATTTCAGATATTTTTTTATTACTGACTGGTCCTTTTTTATAGTTTCTGTTTCTTTTTTCCTGTTGTTGAGTACCTTTATAATCATTGCTCTAAACTCTCTATTTGATAAGTTGCTTGTCTCCATTTCACCTAGTTCTTCTGGAAAATTCTCTCTCTCTTTTTTTTTCATTTGGGGTCTGTTTCTTTGTCTTCCCGTTTTGGCTTTATCTTCTGCCTTAGTTGTTAAACTAATCAGTCATCAAGCAGATCAGCTGTTAAACTAATCAAGCTGCAGTCAGCAGCCCAGCTTAAGCACCAAAGGGTGGGTCACAGTAATTCCCTTGGGCTGACCACTTGGACAGGGGTGGTCTGCCTGAGAAAGATGGCTTCTGCAGTAAGGGGAACGACTCAGCACAGGAATCCTGGCAGCTGTCCCTTCAGTTCTCTTCACGGAGGCACCAAACCCTGACTCTCCTCAAGCATCTCTAATTTCTCTTTCCTCCCTCTGCTGAACTCCAGGGTAGGAGGCTGCAAATTAACTTTTGTGTGTTGGCCCTTTAAGAGTCTCTTTGTGTCACCAGCCATCTCTCTCTCCTGGGCAGACAGAAAGCCTGATGTATTTTGCAGCTGGATGTTTTCTGGGTTCCTTCCCCACTCTGGTACTGTATGCTGGGGAGCCCAGATTGAGTTTTAGACCCCATTCTTCTCAGGGGGAGCTCCCTAGCCATGGAAACATCCCTCTGGATCTTCAGCTACTGCCTGTGGAAACCCAGTCAACTCTCTCATGCTTCTTTCACACTCTGTACCCATTTTGTTGTGGTGAATTGGTTTCTTCTGTTGGTCCTTGGTTGTAAAGCTTCTATTCAGCTAGTGTTCAGTTGTTTTTTTTAGGATGATTTCTCTGCAATTTAGTTGTAATTGTAGCTTGGTCCTGGGAGGTAGCTAGTGTGGTTTCCACTTACTCCTCTGATATCCTTGTTCTCTTATTTTGCTTTTTGTGTGAAGTCATATTTGTGAAATATATGTTGTACTCACCAGAAAAGAAAACCTCATGGAGAACATACAACAGAAGTCCATGATCCCATATTTTGTTTAATTAAGCATTGTTTACTTACTATATTTATGATAGAGAGCAAGAATTTAAATTTTAGAAAGGAGGAAAAGTCCTTTGCCAAGTTGTCCTTATTCAAATCTTAATGATTATGACATTTGAAGTTCATTAAATATACCATGGAATAATTAATTATCTACAAAATATCAGTGTGGAACTGCAGGTTATATTTAATTGTGTGAAAAAATTTGAACACAAGACACTTTTTAATAACATAGTTTTTTGACAGTGACCTGTGTCACATTAATATTAAGACTAGAGTTTGACATTTTTGGTAATATTTCTAATAATTTACTTTTTATTAGAAGTTAACTCATATCAATATTGTAGTAGTGTGAAGATAAACCTGGTGAGTAAAAAAAATGTATTTTCCAACCTGCTTATGCGCTAACATGACCCTGTTTCCATCAGACCATAAAGGCTCTACATCAAAAGACCTATGAGGCCTGGCTGGTGTAGCTCAGTGGATTGAGCGCAGGCCTGCAAACCACATAATCGCGGTTCGATTCCCAGTCAGGGAACCTGCCTAGGTTGCAGGCCAGTTCCCAGCAGGGGACTTACGAGAGGCAATGTATGGTATTGATATTTTTCTCCTCTCCTTCTCTTCCCCTCTAAAGATAAATTTAAAAAAATTTTTGAAAAAGACCTGTGAAAAAATGAGGAATAAAGAGGCAATTTATCAGTTTAAGGCTCTGAATTTTAAGAACTGGGACTATCAGGAAAGTTTGAGGACTAATTCTGAGTAGTAGCCAGGTGGTCTTGGGCAATATACCTGAACATTTTATTTGTTACTTCAACAGTGAAATGAGTATATTAGTTTTCAACTCAAAACATATGGGAAAGATTTAAAGAGATAATGTTTATAGAGCATTTAGAACATCAGCTGGGCATTGTAAACACTCAATAAATGTAAGTGACTAAAACTCACTGCACATACAACTTTCTCAACTCTTTTTAAATTATATGATCCTCAATTTCCCCTAACAAAACAAAAAAAGGCACAGATTAGAACATTACTCATAAAAATTTAATGGGTATTCATTAATAATGCAGATTCTGACTGAGGTGGAGTTTGAGTTTCTTTACTTCCAATAAGCTTCCTGGTGATGTTGATGCTTCTAAGGCGGAGACCACACTTTGAGGAGGTTGGCATTCAAGCTTCTGGTGTTTTAAAGAGTGTAGGAGTCACAGGAAGCCCCACAGACCACAGGCAAATACCACCCCCTCTTCCCAAATCATCAATCTGAAGAATGCTTAGAGATTTGAGGAGGTGTGAAGAATTGTAGCAAGGAAAAGGCTCACTTGTGCTTTCTTCTCCATTCCAGCTGAGTCTGTTTAGGACTGCTGTGGGGATGATCGTCCAAAAGCTGCTCCCTGTGGAGGGGAGGCAGTGAGTCACTTGGCAGAGATTTTTCAGTGGGTCTCATCTCGTGCTATGTAGACATGCCAACACAGAGAACATAAAATCTACTCTGAACTGACAAAGTCTCGCTTAGTGTTAGAAAGTGTTTTAAAATGTATTTGCCAAAAACCGGTAAAACATTTTACCATTTTGAAACACTATTTTTGGTAATATTTAAATGGTAACATCCATTTTAAAACACTATTTTTATTTTAAAATTATCAAAAAATCACATCTATATCCAAAAGCTGTCAATTGTTTCATCAGAGATAAAATCATTCAACATAGAACAATAAGACACATTTGATAGCCTATAAATTCAATTATGTTTATGTCCTTTGAATGTAAATGGAGATGATTTCATTCCTGGTAGAAGAAATAAAATAAAATTTTTCTCTTTAAGTGAGGAAGTTTTAAAAACATTTGGTTCAAAATGTTAGTTTTAAAGAATACTCTTTTTTTTGGTGTGTTCTATAATCTTCCTCATAGAATCTTCCTCATGTGGAGTTAGATACAGCCTGAGGGGTTTAGCCTTCTTGTTCACCATTCTCCAAAAAGCAGCCCAACCACACTCAGACCAAAGCATCAAGAATATCCGGGTTTAGGCAGGTGATTCACTTTCATCACTATGTTCGGAGCATTCCTTTTCATTCGCAACCACACATGAAAAACACAGGAAACCACAACAAATCTCCACCCACCTCCCAAACAGAGAAACATTCCAGAAACTTCCATTGTCAATTACAGAACTCTCCCTTTCCACTGCAGAGAACTCTCCACTGGGACTGTCCTTTGACTAGTTTTCCTGCTAACATCTAAGCTTTATGTCCATTGGTAAATTATTAAGACCGCACAGTGCCTGACAAGCAATATTTATTGAATGAATAAATGTTGATTCAAGAATGGGATGATCGCAATGTCACAGGTATGCCCAGCAACATTAGGAACAAATAGGAATTTACATACATATATTTAGAGAAAATTTGCATGCTGAAGGGAAATAATTTATTTATAATTCCCACTCAATAGTTTTAGAGTTTATAAAATATCTTTCTGAAATGAGAGCCATTTAAACATTTGTTTTAGCTCACCAGATGTCCTCTCCTCCTCCTTACATTTGCAATTTTTCTTCATCACATGGCTTAGTTTGAAGATACAATTCTCTGCAAACACCCTAACTTTCTAAGGGCTTGTGCCAAGTTTGAGAATGTCTTGCTATCCATGAATTCAGGCCTTTATATTTCATCTTTAACTGTGTTACCTGGGTAGCTTTTACTCATAGTTATGCAGAATTTTTAAACTAAATGGAATCTTTTACCTTAAGCTATATATAAATGGTTCTAATTTTGTTTTGCTCAATTTTCAGAGCAGTGAAAGACTTGTTTGTTATGATTTTATTTTTTAAATCATTTTTAAAAATTTACTGGGGTGACACTGGTTAATAAAATTATATAGGTTTCAGGTGTAGAATCCTATAATACATCATTCATATATTGAATTGTGTGTTCACCACCCTAATCAAGTCTCCTTCTATCACCATTTATCCTCCCTTTACACTCTTCTACCCCTCCTCCCACTTCCTTTTCCCTCTGCTAATCACAATTCTGTTGTCTGTGTCTATGAGGTGGGTTTTTTTCTCTTTCTTAATCCGTTTGCCTTTTTTACCCAGGACAGCTGTCAGGTGCTTCTCCAAAGAGGACATACAGATTGCCCATAGGCTTATGAAAAGTTTGTGAATACTGCATTTGTAATGGAGCTAGTGGATTTACCCTGAAAGTTTTATTAATACCTATTATGACCATTACTTTTATTATTTCATTCAAATCAATTAAATAAATGTTTGAATGTTTAAATACAGAGTCACATAGCCCAATATCTAAAATTTATTCTAATAATATTTAAATATTCTATAATAATTTAATTATAAAAACTTGAAAGTACCAAATATAGTCATAAGACTAGGAGAACACTAAAAATACTGGCCTGTCATTTCCTAAAAGTTTTTCTCAAAGGAAAAACCAGGTTCCCTATACTTTGTTGTAGCGCAGATTGATTCACACTAACATGTAGGCTTCAAGTCTACTGATAAATTTAAAGAGATAATGTAGTGCCCACAAACTAATATTTATTGAATGTATGAATGTTGACTATACTGAATCATGCACACATTCTATGTCGGGGCACCACACAGAATGTGTTCAACTGCGAGATAGCTGACAGGTGAAGACCACACTCCCTTCCTTCAGCACTGAGACATTATGCTTTACAAGCTGACATATCCAAGAATGTAGCTCCTTTAGTATTATGGCATAACCAGCTGTAATAAATGGTTAGACGAAATGCTTAACACAGGTCCAGAGATAGGCTATAAGATTAATAACCATATATTAATCATTATCATGATCATCATCATCCTGATCAGGATGATGATGGTTATGAGTTAGTCATTTAGTTATGATGGTAATCTTTCATCTTAATTCCTAATGGTGTAACTCTCTGTTCTATAAAAGACAAGGAGAAGCTGACCTCCATTGTCTTTACTATCAGAGAATTTCTAACGACTCACATGCATTGCAGAGACATAATTGTTAGAGAATAATTTAATGTTTGACAGTTTCCACAGCAAATTTCTCAAATTTTTAGATTTATTTTTTTCTCCACACTGTCCTACCATAAAATTCCTTCGTTTCTTTTCCATAACTGAATGTAAGTTATGGAAAATGTAGTGCAGAATGTCAGTGAAACCCAATGTCCATGTGGTTAACAATGTATTTTCTGCATATAAAGGATCATTTTGCAATATATTTATGATTTTAACTTTGATGTCTGCTGTTGTGAATGCTATTCCTGTACTCCTTGATATGCAAAATACAAAGATAAAAATAAGTGAAAAGTTGACTATATCAGTATCTAATCTTAAATATTTATGCTGATTTCTAACAATTGCAAACTTTATGCCAGTCTTTATTTCCTCCATATACCTTCCTCAGTGGATTTCTTTATTTTTTCTGACCTCAGTGACCAATTATTTATTTAGCACTATTTCCTTCATTTCATTTCTATTTGTGTAAACTTAGTTCTATTTATCAATGTCAAGCTTCTCATGTTTTTACTCTATCTTATACATAGCTTAATGAACAAACTTAGAAACTTTTAAACTGGAAACATATACAGTAATATACATAGTTGAATTTATATTATGCTATAAAATAAAAATGAAGATGAATAAATTGCATGATATTTATTAACCCAGAAAGGGATAATCACAAACTATAATTCATTTTTATAAAGAAAACAAGGTAAAATATGTGTAAAAAACTCAAATTAAAACAATGATTAAGTATTGACTAAAATTTAATTAGTATAAATGATGAAACCTAAGATTTAATATTTATTTATTTTGTGCATAAACTGATATGTGAGAAAAATCTTAAATTCACTTGGTAGAATGTATGGGTGATAATAATTTATAAAATTTTTGAAAATATGAATGACAAGAACCTTCTGCACCAGATATTAAAATACAATACTGTTAAAATTATTAAAATAATAGGGATTGAAATGAGAATATTCTCATGAATAATTTGATATAATTCATAGTCTAGAAATAGAAACTATAAATATTTAATAAAATGAAGATTATTCACAAATGATGAAATTAAAATATTTATGAAGATAATGGGACAAAATAATTTATAGAAAAAAACATGTACAATACATCTTGTACCAAAAGTTGTTATATCTGAAGTGAAAATATAAATTTGAAAAATACTAAGTAAATAAAATACAATTTACTATAAAATATTATTTATTAAACACTTTAGAAGTCTGTTTAAACAGGCTACTAGTGCACACCAGATAGAAAAAATTATTAAACATAAACTAATAAAAATCATGTTACTTAATCTGCAGCTTGGCATATAATCACTAAAAAGTTAAAGCTTCCCATTTATCACTCTTTGAATTTATATATATATATATATATACAAATTACACAACTTATTTATATAAATTATATATAAACAATTTATATAAAATTATATGTATAAATTATATATACAAATTATATATATAAATATATGTGGTCTGTCTGGAAAAAGTCCAGGCATTATTACTGTCATGAGAACAGTTTGCATGATATTGATGAACCTGGCAGCCAAGGAGAGTGTACTGGCGTGTGCATATGTAAACAATGGCGACTTCACTGTACTAGTCAGCGGGGTTGGTAGACACCACTGAGTGAATGTGTATACAGTGTGGCCCTTGCATTCAAAATGACTGAGTGAGTAGAGCAACTAATCTGCATTAAATTTTGCGTTTAGCTTGAACATTCCTCTGCAGAAACTATTCCAATGATTCAGAAGGCCACAGTTGTAGGCAACGTGATTGGCAGCTTCGTCACACAACACATTGGCTCATGCATCACACCTCATGCAGAGTTTTTTGGTGAAACATCAAAACACCCAGGTGACTCAACCACCCTACAGCCCAGATGTGGCATCTTGTGACTACTGGCTTTTCCCAAAACTAAAATCACCTTTGAAAAGAAAGAAATTTCAGACTATCAATGACATTCAGGAACATAGGACAGGGCAGCTGATGGCAATTGACAGAACTATGTGAGGTCCCAAGGTGCTTGCTTTGAAGGGGACTGAATCATCATTGTCCTATACACAATATTTCTTGCATCTTGTAGATTCTTCAATGAATATCTCTAGTTTTCATATTACATGGCTAGATAGCTTCTGGACAGATTATATACATATATGTGTGTGTATATATATATATATATATATTCATACATTCTTTAATAATCATTATCCTCTATTTTATGAAATACAGCCCTAAACGGTAAACATAGACTACATTTAAATGTATTTAACATTTATAATTCTAATAATGTTAGATATTATCTTCTGCAATTTGCTTCATTATGCTCAAAATTTTATATGAGACAGGTATATTCTGGTTATTCACTCAGTTTTATTATATATAAATTCATTAAAGGATTATGGCAAAATAAATTCATGCATTTACATGTTTTTAGACATTTAGGATATTAGCAACATTTAACTTTTAAACAAATGCTATTGTTTCCACTGACATTAAGAATAATAAAACATAGCTATGAACAAATATATGCCTCTACATTTGACAACATAATTGAAATGGGTCGATTCCTTGAAAGACACAATCTGCCAAACTCATAGCCAAATAAATAATTTGAATAAGCCTATATCTACTAATGAAATTGAATCAATAAATAATTACCTCATAAAAGAGGAAGCACCAGTTCCAGATCAATTCATAAATTCTAACAAAATTTAAGGAAATAATGTTACCAATTATCTACAATCTCTTTCAGAAGATAGTAGCACCGAAAATTATTTTTAATAGTTTTATGAAGCCAGAATTATCCTAATACCAAAATCAGACAAAGAAATTATTGGCTTGGCCTAAAATTCTGTTTGTTTTTTCCCCATATGATCACTCTAGTAGTGCTTAGTTGCCTTTAACTTCATTTAAAAGCAATTTTATTGTACTGTGACAGCCATTATATCAACTTACATTTTTTAAAAACTTAGCAAACAGTGAATTTTTGTGTAGCCATTTTAATATTGAAGATGGAAGAAAATATGAAACATTATCAGTCATATTATGCTTTATTATTTCAAGAAAGGTAAAAATGCAACAGAAAAGCAAAAAAAAATCACATCACACAGTATATGAAGAAGCTGACTGACCGAACATGTCTAAAGTAATTTGCAAAGTTTCTTGCTGCCTAGACAGTGTCCCACAGTTGGTAGACCAGTTGAAGTTGTTAGCAATCAAATGGAGACATTAATTGAAAGCAATCAATGTTGCACAATGTTGGAGATCACTGACATATGCAAAATATCCAAATTGAGCATTGAAAATTGTTTGCACCAGTTTGCTTATGTTAATTACTTTCAAGTTTGAGTTCTGTATAAATTAAGTGGAAAAAATCTTTTTGATCATATTTCTGTACATGATTCTCTACTTAAACGTAACAAAGATGTTCTATTTTTTAAATATATTTTATTGATTATGCCATTACAGTTCTTCTATTCCCCACTTCATTCCCCTCCACCCTGCACACCCCTCCCCCACTATCCCCCCCTTTTAGTTTATGACCACGCGTCTCAAGTTCTTTAGATTCTGTATTTCCCATACTATTCCTGCCCTCCCCCTATTTTCTACCTACCATCTATGCTACTTATTTTCTGTGCCTTCTCCCCCTTTCTCCTCCTCCCACTCCCCTGTTGATAACCCTCCATGTGTTCTTCATTTCTATGGTTCCACTCCTGATTTAGCTGTCCTCTTGGTTTGCTTTTGTCTTAGATGTGGTTTTTAATAACTGTGAGTTTGCTGTCCTTTCACTGTTCATATTGTTCATCTTCTTTTTCTTATATAAGTCCCTTTAACATTTCATATAATAAGGGCATGGTGATGATGAACTCCTTGAATTTGATCTTGTCTGAGAAGCACTTTATCTGTCCTTTCATTCTAAATGAAAGCTTTGCTGGATAGAGTAATCTTGGATATACATCTTTGGATTTCAGGACTTGGAATACTTCTTTCCAGCCCCTTCTTGCCTGTAAGGCATCTTTTGAGAAATCAGCTGACAGTCTGATGGGAACTCCTTTGTAGGTGACTGTCCCCTTATCTCTTGCTGCTTCTAGGATTCTCTCCTTCATTTTCATCTTGGCTAATGTAATGATGATGTGCCTTGGCGTGTTCCTTCTTCGGTCCAACTTCTTTGGGACTCTCTGAGCTTCCTGGACTTCCTGGAAGTCTATTTCCTTTGCCAGATTGGGGAAGTTCTCCTTTATTATTTGTTCAAATAAGTTGTCCACTTGTGGCTGTTCTTTTTCCCCTTCTGGTACCCCTATAATTCAGATGTTAGAATATTTAAAGATGTCCTGGAGGTTCCTAAGCCTCTCCTCATTTTTTGAATTCTTGTTACTTCATATTTTTCTGTTTGGTTGTTTCTTTCTTCCTTCTGGTCCACTCCCTTGATTTGAGTCCCACTTTCCTTTTCATCACTAATTGGTTTCTTGTGCATTTCCCTTCATTTCAATTAGTTTAGCCTTTGTTTGTTCCTCTAATTTGTGACTAAAATCAACCAGTTCTGTGAGCATCCTGATCACCAGTATTTTGAACTGTGTGTCTGAGAGGTTTGCTATTTCTTGGTCACTTAGAGTTATTAGTTCTTGGGTTTTGAGTTCTTGAGCCATATTTTGGACTGTTTGAGACTGTTATGTATGAGGAGCGGAGCCCTAGGTGTTCCCCAGGGCGGGGCAACTCAGTGGTTAGATTGTGACTCTGTATGTGGGGGCAGGGTGAGAGAGGGGCAGTGGTAGTCCCCTCTGCCGCTTCCCACTGCTGCTGGGGCTTGTGTGGTCTGTCTCACTCTCACTCCCCTGCTGGTTTATCTGCAGGCGAATGTGTGACCATGGGCAGCCCACTGCCCTACGCCCTCATTGGGTCCGCCCGTTGCCACCCCATACCTGGGATCCGTCCACGGCCTCCTGGGTGCCTGGGTTGGGCGATCTTTCCTGCCACCCCTGCTCCACCGCTGGCTCAGCCCCTCTTACTGGTCCAGTTGAATGGTTCGTTGTTGTCAGACTTCCATATAGTTCAATTTTCTGTGTTTTGGCTGTGGTTTTGTTTACTAAAACTTTGTTGTCTTTAAACTTGGTTGTGGGAGAAGGCACAGTGTTTCCACCTATTCCTCAATCTTGGAGGAAGACCAAGATGTTCTATTTTTTTAAAGATTTTATTTATTTATTTTTAGTGAGGGGAAGGGAGGGAGAAAGAGAAAGAGAGAGAGAAACATCAATGTGTGCTTGCCTCTCATGTGGCCCCTACTGGGGATCTGGCCCGCAACCCAGGCATGTGCCCTGACTGGGAATCAAACCATGATCCTTTGGTTTGCAGCCCGTGCTCAATCCATTGAGCTATGCCAGCCAGGGCCTAGTTTTTAAAACAAATTGTGACCGCAATGAAAAGTGGATACTATACAGTAATGTGGAACAGAAGATGTTGTGGGGGAAGTGACATGAACCACCACCAACCACACCAAAGGCTGGTCTTCATCTGAAGAAAGTGTTGTTGTGTACATGGTGGGATTGGAAGGGAGTCTTCTCTTATGAGCTCCTTCTGGAAAATCAAAAGATTAATTCCAACAAGTGCTGCTACCAGTTAGACCAACCAAAAACAGCACTCAATAAAAGCAACCCAAATTAGCCAACATAAGACACATAATGTTCCATTAGGATAATGCAAGACTTCATGTTCCTCTGATAATCAGGCAAAAACTGTTGCAGATGGGCTGGGAAGTTCTGTTTCATCTGGCATATTCACCAGACATTGCACCTGTGAATTTCCATTTATTCCAGTCTTTACAGAATTATCTTAATAGAAAAACTTCCTATCTATGGAAGACTGTAAAAGGCACCTGGAACACCTCTTTGCTCAAAAAGACAAAAATTTTGGGGAAGATGGAATTATGAAGTTGCCTGAAAAATGACAGAAGATAGTAGAAAATGGTAAATATGTTGTTCAATAAATTTATTAATGAAAATGAAAAATGTGTTTTTTATTTTTACTTTAAAACCAAATGAACGTTTTGGCCAACCCATTATAAGAAGAAAAGAGTATCCACCAGGAGCTCTCTTGAACATAGATGGAAAAATCCTCAACAAATATTAGCAAATTGAATCCAACAATGCATAAAAATAATCATACTCCATGATTAAATGAGATTTATACCAAGTTTACAAGCCTGATTTAACATTTAGGAAGCAATATCTGTATTTATATAAAGATATAGTAATATCTTTATATATACCTGTATACATATACATGTATATATAATAAAATCACAATATTATATCAATAGTGTAGAAAAGGCTTTGAAAAAATCCAACAGTCATTGATGTTACAAATATCTGACAATATTAGAAATAGAGAAAATAGTGTTTTCCAAGAGACTGAAAAAAAAAAAACAGTTTTTTAAATAAAACAAACCTGGGGACTTCCGCCAAGATGGAGGCATAGGTGGAAACACTGTGCCTTCTCCCACAACCAAGTTTGAATAAAACAAAGGATTGGAGAAACAAAGACACAACCAAAGGACAGAAAATTGAATTATACGGAAGTCCGACTANACATATACAAAAGAATGTTTATTACAATAGTTTTTGTTAGAGTCAAATATTAGAAATAACCTAAATGTCTGTAATAAGATGAATATAGGGTGATATTTGCATATGATGGACACAGGCAGTGAAAAAACTGACCTAGAAGCGCATGTGTCAGTACACATATATCCTCAACGCAAAATGACCACTGAAAGAAGTGTTACATAGCAAGAAATACACAATAAAATAGTACATATTTATATTATAAAACATGCAAAATTTTAGTATGTAATGCTTGGGATTATAACAGCACACTAAAATTAGTGTATCTTGAGAACTTTCTTCCCAAATGTATGTTAATGAAACCTCTATGACAGTGAGGTAGAAGACTAGGATGATGAAGGTCAGCCTAGGAAGCCTGAATTTAGATTTTTTTAGAGAAAACTATTACAAAACAAGCACTAAACCCTTGTTGTAAACCAACAAGGTAGCCATGAAAATACACAGTTCAATTTCTTGTTATCGCAGCTGCTGCAGTCTGAAATCCATCAGTGAACTTGTGCTAATGAGGCACTTTCAACAGGCTGCTCTTCCCACCCAGGCATGAACACAGTAAGGAGAAGTAAGGTAGATCTGTACTCGGCAGATGTGCCACTTCTCATATAGGTGCCTTTGGTTCCAGAAATCTCCGTCAGACTTGGCAAATCTTAGAACTGCAGTGTAGTCTATGGCATTTCTTCCTTCCGTTCTTCTCTCATTTCTCTTGCACAAGGTTTAAAGTACAACGTGATCCATCAGCAGCCTGTTTAATCTCCTACATGTTTAAGATCTTTCCTCAACACTGTTTTTTTCCAATAAATTTCTTACAGATCTAATCCCATTTTGACATCTTCTCAGAGGATCCAGATTAACAAATCAAATATGGCAAACTGTCAAGAAACTGAGTACACTGGTACATAAACATTCATTCCATGATTCATAATTTTATAGCTTCATTTGAGTGGTTGCATTATAGATAATTTATAATTTCCCATATATTCCAAACTTTTTCATTAGGCTTTTGTTACTTTGCGATCTGGAAAAAAAATAAAACAGGTTTCTCATATCAAAATAAACCAGTAAAAATGCAACAGAACCCCATCATCACCATAGCAATATTTTGCCAAAATACTACAATGTGGTGTGAATGTTTAATGTTTTTGTACTGATTGTAATACTCATATACTCTTCCACATATACAGCATATGTCTGCTGACAGTGGACATTTATTCCCAAAATTAGACATTTGAAGCAGAATCACCCTCTGTCAAGTGATGTTTAAAAAGTATTCTTTCAAATATGTGTACACCTGGGCAACTCTCTCATCATTAGTAAGAAAAGGGGCACAGAAATATTGTACCTCTGCTCTTACAGAAACGTAAACCTGCCATTTGGTACTTTCTTTTCTCAAACAAGCTTTACCTTGCTGATCACTTTAACCATGATTTCACCCTAGTTTCCTATTTCATAGGAAGCCTTGATGACGTAACTCTTGGGTAGGCATGCCAAGCCTGTTAAAGATAAATCTTTGACATTTTCCACTGTCAAGCCACAATTCACACACAAAGTCACTATTCTATTGGCATCTCTAATGGTTCCAATGATAAGCTTCTATGCAGAACTACCTCTATAGGAACTCTAGTGTATATTTACTACTATCTCTAAATATTTGCTTTGCCATTATTCATACTTAAATGTCCTTCATAGTCTCTTGTGCCAATTTGAATTTTTAAATGTCTTCAAAATATATTTAATTTTTCAGCTTTGAAACAGTTTCTCAATCACATCATCACTCTACATTTCTTAAAGGATTGGAAGATAAATACTATCTTGAACTTTATTTTCTGCCTCATAAACGTTTTTTAGTTATTTGATATTCCTAAGTAGTAAATACTTTAAAAGAATGGACTATGTCTTTAAAATTATTTTTAAGCTCTATATAGTACACATCTAGAATTCTCAAATGCATGAATGTTTAATTAATGAACCACAACACTATTACTCTGGAGAGAGCTCAGAGTGAAGCATTAACCAGTCATTTAAAATGCCATTCATTGCCCTGGGAGTATAAATTAGCACAAGCTTTTTCGAAGAGCACAGTGTTAATATACACAAAAAATGTATTTAAAGGTACATTCTTTTTATTAAAGCAATATCATTCCCAGAGATTTATTTTTTAAAAAAGTAATGTGCATATGCGAATAAATATGTTGCTGTGTGGGGGTGTTCTATGTAGCAATTTTAGAATTAAAAATTATAAAATTATGAATTCAAAAACACAGATATATCAAGAAAACAAAATTATAACCATACAACAAAACACCATTTAGTCATTAAAATGATATTTTAGAGAATATTTCAAACCATCTTTAAGCTTGTTCATGATATTATTTAGAAGGAAGACAAGGAAGAAATTAGAAACTGTACTCTCTACATATGTAATCTCCTTTTTAATAAAAATTTCAATAAAGATGCTCACATAAGGTCTTATTAAATGTACCTTAAAATAATGTCAATAGTTATTGAAAATTTTTGTAATTAGATGCATTTTCTTGTATTTGATCACCTATACTTTTTAATTTTTGCAACATGTATGTCTAATTTCTCTAATTATACAATTATAAACTAGATAGGTATTTAAATACTTTCTAAAATATTACATACACAGGAAGTGTTTATGACATAGCTAAATGAAAATTTCAAAATTGCCTTTTGAGCCCGTTCTTGTATAATACACGAACATATTAAAAACTTTTTTTTCTGGTTAGGGAATTAATGGGTAACTTCTGTGGGTGCTTTATGGACTCCTTTAACTATTCTTTTTGCATTGTTAAAAATTCTGATGACTATTTCTATTGTTTACTTTTAAGAAATTTTTTAAAAATAATTCAATTCCTTTTTACCTGGCATTACAAGTTATTTTTAAAATAAGTGTACGTGTCAGAAGAAAAGGTGTGCTACAATCATTTCATACAATTCAAGCCTACTGTTTAGAAGTGAAAGGATTTTTTTATCTGTAGTGTACCACTGAGCGCCTTCGTAAAATGACACTGTATGTGCTGGTCATTTGGTTTGTGAGTGGAGAAAAAAATTTTTGATTATGAAGACTTGCTAGTCTTTTTAACCCACACTAAAATATGATTGATTCTGTCTATAATAATAGTTTTGTGTTTGAGATTATTTGATCAATAAGCAACAAATATAGCTCAGACTTTTCAATTTTCTTTATTTAGGCATCTTAATGCATAGCCCTAGAAGGGGAGTAGTGTCCAAATGTGCAAGCTACTTTCTATTTGTAACTTTTACATTGTATTCCTTCCTATGCTTAGACTTGTCTGTACTGAAGACCCTTTAATATTGCTGAATCCATAAGATGTTTTTTGTTCCCCTAAAAACCATTTTTTTCCTCATAGAATGAACATACAATGCATCAGGCTTAATCAGTGTTATAAGAAATGACCTGGCTGCAATCATAGTTTTAGTTGCTCTCACTTGATCAGTGACCTAGTAAGGGACGCTGGTGTGCTTGAGATGTGGGTGTATGTACATTCTGGGAAGCACAAGAGAGACTGCTGATTTTCTCTAGGAAATTCAACCAGTAAGTTTGCTCTTTCAGCGTAGTTTGTGTGTAAATGCAAACATGGAAGGCTTGTTCTGTTCCTCTAGTGCCTCAGTAAGTCCAGGCTCTTCCCATAATATCAAAATACATCAAAATATTTAAGACACGTCAACTTGGCATTATTGACTTTTGGTCCCATATAATTCTTTGCTAGGGGAGGGGATGGGGTTCTGTCCTGTGCATTGCAGGATGTTTAGCAGCATTTTGACCTCATTAGATTTTAGAATGCTAGAAGCATCCTACAGTTTTGACAGCTAAAAAAAAAAATCTCCAGGCATCACTGAAGTGTTCTGGGGGAAAAATAACCTCCAGGTGAAAATAATTGATCTAAGAAAATTATAAAAAACTACAATTTCAAGAAAGATGGGTAGGCCTAAATTTGTATTTTGATTCTGCTATAGTTACTGGCACATTTTTTATTCTGTTTCTGCATCTGTAAAATTTGGGTAATAGCATTCATATCCACATCCCAGCCTGCCACCCATTTGAAACTCTGTGCCTCCCAGTGTGAACACTTTCATTCTCCAGGACGTGTGGAAGCTCATTTCAGGAGAAACGTGAGAAGTCAAGGGTGACCAGTGTTCTCCTACTGCACACATCTAAAGCTATTGAGGGAAGATCTGCACCGTTAAGGTATGTTTGCTTCCAAAGATCCCAAATAGAATATTTCTTCTTTGAGTCAAATACATAGTTAATCCATATTTAAGATTTTCTCCATTTCAAATGCCTTCGGTTCAAATAAAAACAACATTACAATTGCCTGTTAGCTCATAAATAAGCAAATAAATTATTCCATTTAACTCAACTTTATGGCAAATAATTGAGGCGTGTTCTCCTGTAAACAACATCTCAATTCATAACCATGACCACCTCTCCAAATATTATAATTTATTTCAATAATTTTAAAACAAAAATATATTTAAATACATAGTTCAGTTGCAATGTATGCAGATGGACGTTGAAACACTGTACAATGTTTTCAAAACTTCTAGTCTCGGGGATTTCTTCTAGATATTTGATCATGCTAGGTCTCTAGAGAAAAAGAATTCTCTTTGGCATGTAAGTGCTAAGTTCACAGTTTTTAGGGAGGAATATTTTGTTTCCTACTTGTGTAAAGAATTCACAGTTTATATCACAGTAGTACTCAGATTTCAACAAAATATAGTTGATGGGCTGATACCCTGACTTGAGTTACTGCAAGGAGAAAAAAGAAATGGACTCATCCTCAATGAATGATAAACAGGAATTAGAGGAACAGTAGCCCTATTTCCTTCTGTACGTGATGCCTAAGAGTTTGAAATCCTAGGATACATTGCAAAGCAAAGAGATCACAGTGGCAAGTACAGAAGAGAAAGAGCATGAAAGAAGTAAGAAGATATATGTCCTTGTCACTGTATCAGAGAAAGTCTTCAGGACTGGCTGTGAGCAGTCTGCATTTAAAGTAGAAGATACACGGAATTGGAAGTTAGAACACAGATTGTTTTCCTCACATATGATACATTTTTCTCTTTCCTATAAATATCAATGTCTTCTTTTGGGGGGCAATGGAAATGTTTATTATGTTAGAGAAGAGACTTGCTATTTAATCAATTATTTGGTCTGATTAGGTCCCATTAGTAGGTGATGGCTGTCTCATTAACACACACAAGTCAGAAGATCTGCCGTGCAAAGGAAGCACCATTGCTCAGGCGACATGAAACTTTGCCATATAAACTGGCTGGTCGTGCCTGGTGTGGGGCTTGTGAGATAGAGCTTGGAAATGTGTGGGGCTTTTTTTTTTGGTAGGAAATGTAGTGACAGAAAAAAAGTCTCTAAAATCACTTGATAGGTGGCAGTTCTGACGCTTAACATCTACTTTTATTAGGAGAGACGATATTTAAGCAAACTGGACTAGAAATTTTGACCAGATGACTGAGGTGTACACTTAATGTGAACAGGGCTTGTGGTTGAATGAAACTCTCAAAATGACTTCAACCAGTCATTGCCGTGGACACTTCTGTGGTATTTTAAATTCATTTGAAATATCTCTTAAATGATGTATTCAGGTAGCCCAGTTTCACAGTTCCTGCCCCTCTAGCTTTCTCACGTAGTTACAACACCATCACAAAGCTAGCCATACCATTAGTTATTCTTTTCTCCTTCATCCTAAACCATTTCCATCTTTCCAACTTAGTTTTTTCTGTCCAAGTCTATCAATTCTTTTGTTGATTGTATTGCCTTTTCAGTACCACCAGGGAGAATTCCAACCTCAGTTAAATATATTTATATATCTGAAACTAACCACTACCCAGACAGTAATCTACCCAATACTCACAGATGAGTGCTTCTGTGCACTCAGGGCATGTGCCCTGACTGGGAATCAAATTGACAACCCTTTGGTTTACAGGCCCACACTCAATTCATTGAGCTACAGCACTATCTAAGTCTTCATTCATATCCCATCTTGCAGTCTCTCAAGCTTACTCCATTTGCAATCTCTTCCTAACACATAATCACTTCTTTTTCTGCATTAAAAGAATTATAAGAACATATATATTAGTGTTCAAGTATTAATTACTGTATACATTCTCCTCCACTCCATGCTCAGAGGCAAAACTCACTTTTTGTGTGTCCAATATCAATAGCTCATGAATCACAGAATGAATGTCCTGCTGGATGAAATAACAACAACAAAACAAGTGACCTTGGTGAAATAAGTGAAGGAATAACTGCACAAACCATTCATGGACAAGTAAAAAAATATAAAAGCTTGAGTAAAAAGAAAAGTCTGAAGTAAGGATTAGGGCCAGATTTTGGTGTCCATGTGATATACCAAACTGAGGCTCCATAAGCATACATTAATTTGAATAAAATTGTTTTAGTTATTAGAGTGAAATGACATTTCAGACAGATACCACAGAGGTGATGATGGATTTGTAATTTCAGTTTTGAAAAGATCTTAATTGAATCTTTCATGAAAAAATAACACGTGCCATTGTTACTTCAAAAAACTTAGGGAGTTTAAAAATATGTTCTTCATTTGCAAAATGAGGTGAGGGTATTTGTCAATTAAACTCTATAGCAGAAACATTTCATGCCAGATTTCCCTGAGTTTAACAATGTCAGTCTACATTGAGCTTCTAGGGTAGACTCAATTCCTAGAAATAATGTTATTAATTGTGGTGCTATAATCAGAAAGTCTTTAAAATTAGTGAAAGAAATACCACTATCAGAAATATTTGTGACTTTGTTTTATAGCCCCCTATTTTTGTCTTTGAATGCAACAACTTCTCAAATATTTGATGATAATAATTGAAAATCTGTAGTTCTCTTCTGTTCCTAGTTTGATCTATTTTTTAAAATTTCCTTGACATTAACTAAAGAAGATAAAATTTACTAATATTTCTTATTTTATTTCCTTTTTACATTTAACCAGTATTAAAGACTTGCCTTAAGGCTAATGAGAAAGAAGTCTCCCCGTCTAATTTTAGGTATTATTCTAATTTTTCTCTATCTGAGTGAAAATATAAACTATGTTTTACAGAAATATTATAAAAGAAAAAGAAACAGCTTATTATTGTACTATCCACTGTTTTCTAAAATCAGTAACCACATTTGGATTTTGTATTTGAATTTTCTTGGTTCTGACTTGTTTCTGCCATTATTACTGCCCATAGAAGGTATGTACATTTATGCTAACATTTTTACATACATACATGCATATGTATTCTTTCCAGAAGACCGAGTCAAAATTAACCATTATAAAATTTTATTGTATTTAAGGTGGTTTACTTATTATTAAATAGTTAATATTTTTATTTTCACATTTCATTGTAATTCATGTAACAGACACTGAATGCCTTCTATTAATCATACAAGGAGGGACCCCCAAAAACCTGAATTATTATCCAGAGGAAGGGCCCCTTGTAGTACAAACATCCCCCGCTAGGTGAGTGTTCTAGGAGCCCATCTGTATCAGTGTACCAGCTGGCGTTGTTGTGAATGCCTGTGTTAGATTTCAGTATACCCTTTCTGAAGATGTGTTTAACGTGTTCCCCATTTCATGATGGGTAATTTACAAGTGCATCTGCCCACACTGTGCTGAGTGTTCAGTAGTTTTTGACCCCAAACAGCACACGACCCCTGTGCCTCATTCTTCCAATTTACCCACTTTCACCCCTGAGTAACTTTTTCTTTTTATTTCCCTGGATTAAAAAAGTCCTCAGAGGGAAATATTTTGCCTGTATGGAAGAGATGAACCCCCCCACAAATGCTGAAACACTAGAAGCTTTCAAAATCTATGAGTTCAGAAACTGTTTTGAACAGTGGAAAAACATCTTGGTAGGTATATTCCATCAAATGGAGAATACTTTGCAGATGACTAAAGTTTTGCAGATCACTAAATACGTAGTTTTATATAAGCAAACTCTGTTTTTGGAGGGCTCCTTCCAAAAAAGATAAAGATGAATGATTGTACATGGACTCTCTAGGAGATAAAAATACTGAAGGGAGGTAATTCCGATGATAATGTGAATTAAATGATATACCACAAAAGAGGTGTACATGTAAAGTACTAGAAATGGACAGATAAGTTATATGGTAGAATTAGAGAAAGTAAATGGATATCAAAGATTAAAGTATCTAGAAAGGAGAAGGAAGAGTAAATCATGTAGAAGTTATTGTATGAACAAAGAATCCAGATATTTTATTCCTTTGTCTTGAGAAGACAAACAACAACAAATGACAATAATAAAATTCCCAAGATGGTTTTAAATTCCAAGCAGGACAGCAGTTAATAACTGGCAAGGGATATATAAGATGTATGAGGAGTGCATTGGGTTTTCCACAACATCTAGAATAAACCATATGAGTGCGTCATTCATGTATATATCATTCATTATGTACATTACAATGGAGCAAACTTTCAGAACCATACGCTTGAAACACCTACAGAGAAATGCAAAGTCTTGTTGACATTATACTAAAAGAAAGTATGCCATTATGTAGCATGGCATTGTATGGTTAAGAAGAATAATTTCACCCAAACTATAGTCAATGCATATGTGCATCCAGAAACTGGCACATGTGTTTGTGTTGGAAGGGGGTGCTAAAGAAAAGGCACTATTTTCTGACCCTTAGCAGAAGGAATTTAAGAACTTCATTTGGATCAGTAAGGGGAAAATGTCTTCAGAGCAATAATTAAGCCTAAATACATTATTTGCACAAACTATTCTGTCAGGGGGTTTGTTACCATTTCATTCAATATGCAACATGTCATCTTGACATTTTAGTGGACTCCTGGACTTCACAAAAGTATATTTTCTTTGGTTATAAATTAACTGTGCTTTTCTAACTACTCTGCCAACAACCTAACCATAGCCTTTTGTGTGAATAATGTATTTTTTTAAATAAAAATTGTCTTGATATGAAACTTAAGAAAATAAATTTATTGTTATGTAACAACAACTTTATATGAACTGTGGCATCAAAGGAAATAGGAAGCACAATTGTTATGGAAAAACATGCCACTGAAAACTTAGCTGAGGTATTGTTCAAACCAGCAAAATCACTCTTAAAAAAATGTAAGCCTATAAACTTCTGTCTAAACCCAATCTTATAAATCAAGCCCACCTCAATCAGATGTTGGTTGGTGATGATGACTCACAAAGTAGTAAAGGTGGATAGAAGGTGGATAGTCAAGTTTTGCGTGTCTGTTGTACTCTGTATACTTCATCTTAATCACCCACACTGTCCCTTCATCTCCTTCCCTTTTCATGACAGTGCAGTTCGGTACAAATGGCTTCAACCTTGACAAACTTCAAATGGATAACAACACAAAACTTCGTACATTTTCAATAAGAAAATACAAAATATAGTTCAGTGAGTTGGAGCAAATAACTACCCCTACTTTTATTACTAAGTTATTGGATAAATCTCTAGAACAGAACTGCATTCTTATACATTTTTTCATCCTTAATTAAAATATTTATTTTCTAGGAATTAAGGCAAGTGAGGAATTAATAGCTGGGAATTAATAGCTGAATTCCTGTATTACTTAGAAGAAGAAAAAATATATGTTTTAATTCCTCTTTAAGAATATGTGTCCTACCTGCTCCAACAATGAACACTAGTTGTAACTTCTCTTTCTCTTGTCTCTTTAGACTTCACGAGAATGATTGATTATTTTACTTTTTTCCCCATTCCACATTACAGCTCAGCTTCAATGGAGTAATTAAATATACCAACTGCATTGCTTCTATATGATAGACATTTCTCATTATTTTTACCACATTTCATGATTTAATACTTTTTGTATGTTTGAGCATTTTCCCAAAGAAAAAATGTAGAAAGTTTTCTTCCCTGCCGGAGTTCACAGATTTAACCTAGGTTCTACAAATCATTATTAATGCATGAGCCTTTACTCTGGAAACTGGCCGTGTGGAGAAGCTAGCAGCACATGGAAATCATTATCACAACGGGGGCGGCTGCGGCAATGTTCCACTGTCAGCGCCAGATGGGCAACTGGCAAGAGTGCTCAGTGGCAGCCTGCGCAGGGCAAGCTGCAGTGCGTCCCTGGCACTGGCTGGGGGCTACTCTTTGTCCACTGGAATTGTCCCGTGGTATTATTTTTTTCAGGCTCCTGACTGTGAGTAGTTAATGCCTGATACGCATGCATTCCTTATTATTTGGCCTTCAGAATAATAATGGATTGCTTTATTTCCTCTTGAAATGATTTAAAGAATGTTCCTGTTTGCAAACAAAAATACCAACTCATACATTCCAATACAAATCTTAACATACATAAAATAATTAATTGCTTCAAGTTATTTGAAATAAGAGAGAGAGGACTT
Organism: Sturnira hondurensis; assembly: GCF_014824575.4. Lineage (NCBI taxonomy): Eukaryota > Metazoa > Chordata > Mammalia > Chiroptera > Phyllostomidae > Sturnira > Sturnira hondurensis. The sequence goes on from NW_028082296.1 coordinate 828,140, forward strand.
GTATTGATGAGAAAAGAGAGCTAAAATAATTTGAAAGCAGCACCTTTGCCCGCAGAAGTAGGAAATTAATGAATATTTTCCCTTTTATTCTTCTATGGATAATATATTTTCCCATAATTCTATACTTTATGACACTCTCATTTTATACTCTGAAATGTAATATAGTTCAGGTATACAAAGTAAAATTGGTCTCTGTTGGAAATATAGTTAATGTATAATTTCAGGTTGTGTCTTATTGTTCGAAGATGTTACCTTGTTCCTTACCAGCACGCCATTAATCTTTGAGAGAGAGATCTGACAAGGCTGAAGAGTCTGTTAGATTTTTATCTTATCAGGCTTTTCAATAAACTTTTCAAATAAGCTATAAACTCTTGCTTATGTGGTTTCTTTCTTTCTAAAAATATAATGATAAGGTCAGCTTGTTTTGTAAGGGCTTTGGAAATGAAACAGTTAATGGACGATGGCTCTGAGCCATTGTTACATATGGATTTTTTAAATAATAATACAGAGGAAGTGTTTTGTTTCAGCAAAAACAGAAATATTTGTAAGGTAGAAAATTTGACTGAAAGAGATTTCTACTATAAAAGCGGCTTAAAGTTCAGCTTTACACAAAGTTTAAATGGTAATGCTAATCCCAGGTAGAAAATGGAAAAAGAGAAAGCATAGACATTGGGTATTCAAGTTAGCAGAAAGATGCAACATTAAGCAATGCTATCCCAAGGATTACCAAGCCCACTTTAATACTTACTGGGACTAGTCATTAGAGTCTCTGAAATGGTAAGAAGACATCCTAGATGATGTGCATAAAGAGTGATGTGCAATGACATGTGGTTTGGGTCTTGACCAGGGAAGCAAAGTCTGTGGGTTACAAGTATTTAGTCTACAGTGGTCAAAACCGATTCTAAAGAGGTAACTGAGGATGAGATTAGAAGCTAGTGTGCTTATCTCTTATAAAATTTCCCTTTATGCACATGTAGGTTGTTTATAGTTGTCTAGTGTCTATTATGAAATGATCTCTCTCTGTATACACACACACACACACACACACACATATATATATATATATAGATATATATATACATACATACATACATACATTCGTACACACATATATGAGGGGGGAACAAAAAAGAGAATATACTTATATAAAATTGTGTATTTATTCTTGTATGTTTAAGCTTCAATCACCTTTCAAGTACTCTCCATTGATGCAATACACCCATTGAGATGTTTTCTCCACTGCTCAAAACAGTTTTTGAACTCATTGATTTTGAAGCCTCTTAAGGCTTCTGCTATTTTTGGTTTTTTGTTTTGCCTTTTCCATATCGGCAAAATGTTTTCCTTTGAGAACTTTCTTTTCATCAGAGAAACAACAACAACAACAACAAAAATTGCTCAAGGAGAGATCAGGTGAATAAGAAGCGTGGGGTCATGCTTTTTTGGTCAAAAACTGCTGAATACTCAGTGCAATGTGGGCAGTTGTAAATCACCCATCATGTAATGGGCAAAAATATTAAAAGAATCTTCTAATAAATTCACTGAAGTCAAAGAAGATGCCCTTTCTATGAACTTGCAAACTGCTCAGCAACTCATTCACTGTCTTGAATGACTTTTCCTTCTACACACAGGGATCCACCCTACGTCACTAGAGAGTAGGCTCCACAAGGCCCAGGACACTTCTACGGCTCCGTGGTGTCCAGGACTGTGCCTGGCACATAGCAGGTGCTCAAGGACTATATGCTCCATGAAAATTATCGTCAGTGAAGAAATTAACCAGAAACTCACTGGAATCTTCATTTTTCTTCCCTATGATGTTATAAAGACTTTATAGGCACATAATAGAGGCATTTTAAGGTGAATTCAAGAGACAAAAGAATTTTAAGCCATTGGGAAAATAAGATGAGGCAGTTTTAGAATTATTCCATGGACTGGTGCCCTCGCATTCTGGAATTCATCGGAAGAGGAAACTAGATAAGAGAGCAGGTAAGGAGAAGACAGTAGAGGTGTCTTTTAATTGTACACTTTGTCCTAAAAGTGTAAAAGCAATTTCACTTTCAAAAATTTCTGTCACTTGTATAGCTGTTGCTTCTCGCAGAAAGAAATTATAGGGAGCAGATAGAAGTTATGAGGACAGATCCCTGTTGATTTTCTTTGAAATGTATTAAGATAGAGAAATAAAAGAATAATCAAGCAAAAACAAGTCACTGAAGTTAAGCACAGCCTCTCACAACAACACCAGCTGGTGCACTGATACAGATGGGTTCCTATAACATTCATCTAGTGGGGGAAGCATTTACTGGAAGGAGCCTGCCTTCTAACAGATGATTCTGTGTTTTTCTGGGTCCTTCTTGTGTGTGTGTGTGTGTGTGTGTTTGTGTGTATTCATATGATAGTGTCATTACAGCTTTACCCAACTTCATAAAATCTTAAGAAAAACAGAGCCTTTACACATGGTTTTATGTGGGTTACATGGCTCATGTAAATACCTCATGGCACCGAGAATCAGTATTCTAGTGCTCTAAGCACATACTCTCCCCTGTTATATGAGGTGTGTTTATATTTGGCTGGCCTTTAAGTGAAACAGACATAGAAAGTTAAAAGTATTCCCAGTAAAAAACAGCAAGAATAAAAATGTATAATGAAGCACATTTCTCAGGAAATGGAAGTAGAAAAAATAACATCAATAGAACATACAAAGACAAGTTTCAGAACACATTTTAGTTTCAATAAAAGCACGTGTATAAGATGCTTCACCTCTGGATGCCGAGATTAGGAAAAATCTAACATCAGCTTTAAGTGAGGCAAATCGGCAAATAATAAAATGGGTGTCCTGTTGAACTTTGATAGTGAGAGAAAGCATTTGCTAATATAAACATGGCACTTTGCCTTCATTAAATGGATCGTCTAATCCTGGATTCCTTCTAAGAAATAGAAGATATGCAAAGCCTCAGTACATTATTATTCTTTATAAATCCACATAGTTTCATTGGAATATGTGATATACAATTGCCTTGATAATTGTGAAAATAACGAGCATGGAAAAGACAGAATTCAATTGTCCTATTATATGGAATTCCATTGCATATGGACTCATTACATTACTGTATGGCCTGAACTGTAGCCCCCCAGATTTATATGTTGAAGCCCTAACCCATAATACCTCAGAATGTGAATTATTTGAAGAGAAAATTTAATGAGGTGATTAAGTTAAAAGGAAGCCTTTAGAGCGGGCCTTAATCCAATCGGACTGGTGGTCTTAGAAAAGTAAATTTGGAAACAGAGAGAAACATCAAGGGCATCCCACAGAGAAGAAAGGCCATGTGTAGATGCAGTGAGAAAGTGGCCATCTGCAAGCCCAGGAGAGAGACCTCAGGGGAAATCATATCTGCCAACACCTTGATCATGGACTTCTAGGTCCCAGAACTTTGAAAAATTAATTTCAGTTGCTAATTCACCCAGTCTAGTATTTTGTGGTAGCAGACCTTGTAAGTCAATAGAGTTACTATTGGATATATTTTGACCATTCATATTAATGTAATCCATGCATAAATTGTATATGGTATTTAATAAATATGACTCATTTCAGTCCATTACTGTTTATCTCTAATGCATACAAATGATTGGTGCCCATTAATTTTCTATAAGGTTTGACATGTTGAATGAAAACTAAAAGCCATATCAAAGAAGGAGCTGAGATATAAATGCCATTTATCTATCTTCATGTCAAAAAGATTAATATCTAGTTTTCTAATGAAGAGCATATTAACTATACATTCTGCTCAAATGTTTGCTCACAGCAAGGTATCTGCAAAGTTTCTCTGTGTGTGTTCACATTGAGAATTAAATTTAAAAAAAAAGAATGCAGCTGTCACTATGTCTAACATCATACAGCATGTTGGGAACTGCAAAACGCCCTGTATGCTGTGTGCTCTTCACTTTGGACTGAAATAACTGAGTATTACAGACCTATTTCTGTCAATGTTTACTGAAGGCTTTCTTTCATAATTTCCTTTCCTCACCTTATTTATCAATGTCCACTCCTGGGAAGTACCTGTAGAGGTGATACCTATAAAGAAGTCATGGCATACTGAAAATGGGGATACATTTTGCCTGCTTCATAAGAAAAGAGAGAGATTAGTAGTCTTAGAAATAGAGGATGTACTGAATAATTGTGGTAGTCATGCTTATCAATTTTGAGAAAAATGTTTTAACTGCTATGGTGAAATATTTTCCTAATTCTCACCTTACCCAAATTGACCAAGAAATTCTACTTCCAGAAAATTTCTCCAGTTCTTTGCATGCTTAAATTTTAAACGCTTTAAAGGAGACTTTATTTAGCACTCACGACAGCAGAAAACCTGATATACAGTCATATACATATAATATATGTATACACACATATATGAATTAAATGCTTGATAAATTAATGCAATATCATCTTAGTGATCACTTTAATATTTATATATTACAACATGAGCAACTCAACTAATTATATAAAGCTTTGTTTAAGTCTAGGTACTAAATAAAACTATGATCAAATGAATCAAATGTTTCATTATGGGCTTAATTGTGCTGCAAAAATGAATTGTAACATTGAACTCTCATTTGGATATATTATCTAAATATATTACTAACAAATTACTTACCATAAAAATACTCTGGCACAACTATATTATTTCATTTTCACATTAAAATATTAAAATTGTAATTCTAATTGCATTACCAAGCACCTATGCTAAACTGAGAATGAATCATGCATTTTTAACTTCATTTTTTTAATTATTGTTTATTCAGTTATAGTTGTCCCAATTTTTCTTCTTCCACCCAGCCCCCCGCCCCGGCCAGTCAGTCCCAACATTCTTGTCCATGTCCGTGGGTCATTCGTACATGTTCCTTGACTGGTTCCTTTCCCTTCTTTCCACCCTTCCTTCCCTCCTCCCTCCCCTCTCACAGCTGTCAGTCTGTTCCGTGTTTCTATGTCTCTGATTCTATGTTGCTCATTAGTTCATTTTGTTCATTAGATTCCTCCTGTAAGTGAGAACCTATGGTATTTGTCTTTCCCTAACTGGCTTATGTCCCTTAGCAAAATAGTCTCCAGGTCCAAGCATGCCACCTCAAAAAGGTAGGCATTCCTTTTTTCTGCTGCATAGTTCTCCATTGTGTGATGTACCACAGGTTTTTTCATCCGCTCATTTACTGATGGGCACTTAGGCTGTTTCCAGCACTTGGCTATTGTAAATAGCACTGCTATGGACATAGGGGTGCATAGGTTCTTCTGAGTTGGTGTTTGGGGATTCTTAGGGTATATGCCCAGTGGTGGACTCACTGGGTCAAAAGACAGTTCCATTTTCAATTTTTTTAGAAAATTCTATCCTGTTTTCTCCGGTGGCTGCACCATTTAAACAGGCAGAAGAGAGTCCATAAAAACTTTTACATATCATTTGAATGGGTCATGTAAGTAAGACTATTTATAAATTTCTCTGAGACTTCTGATGTAATACAGGGGTTCCCAAACTGCTTTCGCACACTTTACAGTCTTCGTGGTTCCAACCCTCCTATTACCCTCATGGCTCATTGAGCGTTCCAAATTCCTTTCCATCTGGAACTATTTAATCACTTTCTGACTTTGGGCACACTTGCATTCTTAGATTGGATTTCATTCTTTTGGCCACAATTTGGAGTCTCACTTCAAGATAAAATTTCAACTATGGCCATATTTGAGAATCTTTATGTAATAGTCAATGTTCTTATAGCAAAGTAGGCCTTTCTTACTTACTTTAATAAAACCAATACTTGCCTCTCTCCTATTGGTGAAAATAGACTTTGTTCCCTAATATGACTCAAGAATAAAAATCTGTTACTTAAATATGATAGCTCCTTTCTTCCTAGCAGTGATTGGCTGTGCAACTGTTACAAATAAGGGACCCAGCCCAAAGCAGGTCTGCCTGGGGCCCGTCTGTAGTGTGTCGGTTCTTTCCTTCAAGCAGGAAAGATTTTACACCAGTCCAGGTGATTTTAAGAATATTTTTTTTAAAGCTTGGGACAGTGAAACAAGGAAGAGCTTAGGATAGAAAAGGCTATAATTGAGAGCCTAGGCAGGGCTGCTTTGGCTCTCTAAAAAATATTATAGGAATGAAGTAAGCATAAGTGGGGCTGCTATCAGCTCATTGGAAAGTTAGAGAAAAGTGAGCCTTGAAGACTGGTCCGTGGATTAGCCCAGAAGGAACTGCCACTGCCCATTGCTCCCCTGGTGCAAGTCTCCTGGGAGCCCTCAGAGTTTAGGAGATGCAAACCTGAGAGGGAAGAGAGGTGTGGGCTTGCTCTGGTAAGTCAGAGTGTGCCCTGGATTCTTCCTCTTTTTTTAAACTGATTTTTAGAAAGAGAGGAGGGGTGAAAGAGAAAAAGAAACATCAATTTGTTATTCCACTTATTTATGCATTCATTGGTAAGTCCTATATATTCCCTGACTGAAGATCAAAATTAAACGTAAAAAACATTGGTGTATCAGGATGATGGGCTAACCAACTGATCTGGCCAGGGCCTGGTTCCTTCCTCATGAGGGTTTTAAAGTCTGGGAGTTTAGGGGACTCTTAGGGGAGGATCTCAATAGAATATTCATCAGCTTTATGCTGATGTACCAAAATGAGATTTATTCCCTGAACTTCTTCCATCCTGGGGTGTGCTTGACACAAATGGTACTAATTGAATTTCTGTTCTCTATCTCCTTGAGTAAGGTAGTTGAAGCTATTTAGCCTCTGGTTGGGGAGGAAAAGTTTTAACTCTTTACTCTTTGGTGTTCAGGTTTAGAAAGATGGGATTCTGAGATTGACTAAATGGCTGTAAACTGCCATTGACTAAACTGCTGAGCCCTTTCACTGCCTCTCTGTTTCTCTATTCCACTTTTTCCTGGCCTACCAGCCTGTTTGAAAATGGCTCAATTTTTATGAGACACATGAAAAATAAAGACTCTCTCTTCTATGGGACTTTTGATGCATATTGTTGCAATTGTCACTGCTTTTTCTGTCCTGATGTATCTACCAGGAAGGAGAGTCATAAGACTGGCCAACGGCCAAACGAGGAAAGTGGAGAGCTGGTGTGATGTACGGCACTGGGAGACGTTCTCTGCGGATGTCCCCTGCAGCCAAAATCGTTTGAAGTAAAACAGATGATAGATAAGAACAAACCAAAACAATATTATCTTATCATATTAAAAGACATACACTTCCACATTATTTGTTCTTACGTTTAGAATACTATTCTTAGATCCTCTCTTCTTGATTTAGAGTTCTTTTTCAGAATATAAATTCTCTATCTTCTTGAGGCTTTTGTTGGGTAATATGTCTGTTTATGCTCATTATAAATGTTTTCTGGTGGGAATATGTATTTACTTGTTTATTTATTCCTTCCAAGTCCCAGATTTTGTTTCTTCAGCTTAATGTACATACTGTTTACAATCTGTTGGAAATATATATATAATATATACAACTATCACCCATATATATAATGCTCCAGAAAATGGCAGTTTTGCACTTTATTTTATACATTACAATCAAAAGAGAAGGTATAACTAGGTTAGAAGATATCCATTGGTTATAGATTAGGGAGATGGGAGTAGCGAAGGGGAGATACCTCCTGGATTGGATAAAAATGACAGACCATACTTCCTTTACATTTGTGAGTTTAGGCTAGTTAATAGTCAACACTTAACATGATGACAATGACAATGAGGGGATTTGTGTTCTCAGCTTTAGTGCCAAAGGGTTTGGACAAAGGGGCGATTTACCTTGACATTCCAAAGGTATGTTAGGTATGTTATCATAGATGCAAAAAAGGTAATAGACAGGCTCAGTTAAGGTAAAGGTCAACTCAGGAAAAATTCTAGCTCAGGACATGACTACTACCATGAACTGCATTTAATTAAAAAGTGCAATTTCAGCCCTGGCTGGTGTGTCTCAGTGGATTGAGAGCTGGCCTGTGAACCAAAAGGTTGCTGGTTCCAATCCCAGTCAGGGCACATGCCTGCGTTGCCAGCCAGGTCTCCAGTTGGGGGCTTGTGAGAAGCAACTGAGCAATGTATCTCTTATACATCGATTTTTCTCTCCCTTTCTCCTCCCTCCGTTCTCCTCTCTCTAAAAATAAATAAAATATATACCTTTAAAACTTTCGTTTCAGATCATCCTGGGTGGTTACTTCAGATCTCTGAGTTTGTAGAGCATCACCTACGCATCGCCTGAGTTTGCCAGGTTTAGTACGTGGCCCCTCGTGTGCATAGTTCTATGGTTTACAATAGCAATGCTTACGCATGTTATTTTAATAATTGCTAAGAGTTTTCTTTTGCTTATTTCTGAATTTATGGCAATGTTTTAAATGGTTGGCTTTCCCAGAAATCTAATCCTATGACATAAAGTTTTTATTTAGTATAAAATACAAACTGCAGATAAAAGCTACCAGGCATTAAGGACAAAAACAGGTTGTTTGAAAGATTTCTTGGATCTCATTGGTTAGTGTTATAAGTGTCTCTAGGTGTTACATTGCCTATAAATAGTTTCCATTCTTATTTCAGTCCTGGTAAAGCTGAGGGGGTTCCCACCCACTCAGATTTCCACTTTGGTGCTCAGAAAACTTAGGTCCATTTGTGTTGTAGTGCTATCTTAATGGTCATAGAAAGTAGTCTTTGTTCATAAGCAAATAGTAAAATATGTGTATACTAAACACATATATTTATTAATAAAGGAATCAGAACATTCTCTTTGATTACTCTTTTTAAACAGATTTTTGACATTAAACATTAGTTCTGCATTTATCCTATACTAAAATCGTTTACTCATGTGTAAATATCTCACACTTCACTGGTAATTACCATTATTTATTTGCCCTGGGAATTGGTATGTTACATTCCTTGTGCAGTTAAGGTAAACTATTTATTGCAGATAGGAGATAAAGACCTTTCCATTTTTAGCAATCACTTTAAGCAGAAAGTTAAAAGTCTCTTTGGTAATGAGTACATTTCTTTAAAGACATTACAAATTGATAAATTTAGAAGAAGAGCGTAAATTTCAGCTTTACAACCCAGGGATGCCTCCTGTGCTCACAGTTCTAATCCCCACTTGAAATATAAGTACATACACACAGAGAGGTAGATCTCTCTGGAGTTCTCTCCCCATCTAATTTGTCTTAAACCACCTTGGAAGGATTTTTTCTCTTAGCTAAGATTCAAATTTCAGTGGAGATTGTTTACAGAGCCCTAACTGTGCAGAAACACTTTAAACATTTTTCTCTATAACTCCACAAGTTACAATATTTTACTACAACTGCAGAATTATTTTATTTCTCCCTTGGGTTGTCAACGTTTGCTTCATGTGAGCTTCTATTATTAGATGCAGATTCATTGACAATTAAGTTTTCCTGGTGTATTCTTCCTTGTGTCACTCTGATGTCTCTCTCATTATCTCTTCTCTGGTAAAATTGTTTGGAAGTTTCATATAATTGTATTTTAAGAGTCATTCTAGACTGACTATGCTTTTTGTTTGCATGCTGTTTCTTTTTCTATTATTTTTCTTTTGATTGATCTTTGCATTTAAATTGTATCTTTAAAAAAAATTGAATGTCTCCAAGGTTATCCTAAAAAAATTCTATCTTTTCTCATATACTTAATTTCTATTCTGTGTTGTAGTATGTATGTTAGATTGCACCCTGAATATTTTTAAAATGTTACTTTAATTGATGAGTTAAGATAATTACCACTTAATGTAATTATTGTTATGGTTGAATTTATATTTACTAAATTTATTTATTTATAAGGTTTTTCTTATTGTTCTCATTTTCTCAGTTCCATCTTTTCTGATGTCTTCTGGATTATCTGAATAATGTTAAATTCTCTATTGGCTTATGGTCTATCACTGTTTTAGGAACTACAACATACCTGTTAAATTTTTCAGGGCCTATTTATCATGCCCATTGTACCATTTCTATTAAAATGTGGAAAGCTTGAAACCATATAGATTCTTTCCTATTGTCTATGTCCTCTGTGGTATACTTATATCTACTTTATGTCCATACATTGTAAACCTTAAACCTCACCCCAACTTGCTGTATGTTTGTTTATCACTTGAATAGAAAAAAAAGTATTTTATATTTACCCAGCTGCTTAATATTCCTCTTGTCATTCCTTAATTCCTGTGAACTCATATTTCTCTCTGCTATAATTTCCTTGTAGGCCAAGGGACTTACCGTGAAGGTGTATATAAAGCAAAGCATCTTTTTATAGATTCTTTTAGTTTTTTCTCCATTTGTGAATGTCTTTATTTTGACTTCATTTCTGAAAGATATTTCCTCAAGATATAGATTGTGGGTACAAAGTCTTTTATTTTTATTTATTATTTTTTAAATTTAATTTATTGAGCTGATATTGGTTAATACGATTATATAGGTTTCAAGTGTCCAATTCTATGACGCATCATCTGTACATTACGTTGTGTGCTCACCACCCCAAGTTAAATCTTCTTCTGTCACCATACACTTGACCACCTCTTCCCTTAGCTACTCCCTACCCCCTTACCCTCTGGTAATCACCATACTGTTGTCTGTGTCTATGAGTGTTTGTTTGTTTGTCTTATTTGTTCATGTGTTGGTTTCAGTTTTATATCCCCAATATTAGTGAAATCATATGGCTCTTGACTTTTTCTGACTGACTTATTTCACTTAGCATGATACTCTCAATATCCATCCATGTGTTTTGCAAATGGCAATATTTCATCTTCTCTCATGGTTGAGTAGTATTCCATTGTATATATACATGTACCACATTTTCTTTATCAAATCATCTATCACAGGATCGTTCAGCTCTTTCCATGTCTTGACCACTGTGAATAATTCTGAAATAAACATAAGAATGTATACGTCTTTGAAATAAATGTTTTAAAATTTTATGGCTAGGTACCACAAAGGGAGATGAGACACTGTCTTTGATTTCCAGATTTTTGGTGAGCTTCTTGAAGTGATTTGAATTGTTGTCCTGTATATAATGTGGTGCAGCATTTTCTCTAGCTGTTTTAAAGGCATTTTTTCTTAAGTTTGGGTATTCTAAAGTTTTATTATACTGTGTGTGTGCATGTGTACTTTTTTGTTTCTCCTGTTTGGAGTTCACTCAATTTATTGAATCTCTAGGTGTTTATTTTTCATCTAATTTGGGAAACTTTAGCCATTATTACTTTAAATAGATATTTTTTTTCTGTTCTAATATCTTTGTCTTCTCTTTCTGGGACTTCTACAATATGAATGGTAGTTCTTTTGATGTGATCACATTAGTCTCTGAGACTGTATTTATTTCTCCATTAAACTATTCTCTTTCTCTTTTCAGATCAAATATATTCTCTTGATCTACTCTCAAGTTCAAGGATTCTTCCCTCTTCTAGCTTCATTCTGTTACCGAGTCCAGACAGTGATTTTTAAAAAGGTTAGAATATATATATTCTAATGTTTCTAATTTCTCCTTTCTTATATCTTCTATTTCTATACTTAGAACTTTAGTCTTCCCATTAATTTATAGAAATAAATTTATAATAGCTGTTTTAAAGTTTTGTACAATAATTATACTATCTAGGTGTTCTCAGATTCAGCATCTAATATATTTTGGCTTAGTCATTGGTCAGTTGTCCATAACTCTTTCTATGTTGAGCATGTTCTGAATATTATGTAGAGCAGACTCTCTTAAAAGAATCCCTGGGAGACTATTGACTTTCTGTTTCATTTTGTTTTGTTTTGTTGTCCTTCAACTGAGCTAAGTTTAGAGAGTAAGTTCTGGCAGTACAATTTCCATTTTATGTTTCAGAGCCTGTGCTTCTTTGGATTTGTTCAGTGCATGCACCACTCAGATTAATATCTGAGACCTGCGCCAAGCATGGCTAACTATCTGTGCAGCTCTCAAAGATTTGCTATGCTGCGTTCTTTCTGTGCTATGTACGAGCAGCTCATGCGCGAGCCCCAACCTTTTGCTGATTCATACAGTTAGGGCATCTATCCTCTCTAACTCTTTTCTTTCCAGGATTGCTTCTGCAGGATTCAGCCTCATTTACTCTTTCTTTTCTTCAAAAATAGGTTTCTGCCCTGGCTGGTGTAGCTCAGTGGATTGAGCGCGGGTCTGCGAACCACATGATCACAGTTTGATTCCCAGTCAGGGCACATGCCTGGGTTGCAGGTCAGTTCCCGGCAGGGGACTCACAAGAGGCAACCATACATTGATATTTCTCTCTTTCTCTCCTTCCCTTCTCCTCTAAAGATAAATAAATAAAATCTTTTAAAAAATAGGTTTCTGAGTGTGATGGGCAGCACTGTTTCTTCCCCCAAAATATATTCAAGTCCTAACTTAGAATATTTGTGAATTGACCTTACTTGGAAGTAGGGTATTTGAAGCTGTAACAAAGACCTATATTAGGTGATGTCCTACTGCGATAGGGTAGGCCCTTAATCCAATATAACTGCTGCCTTTCTAAGAGGAGAAGAGACACTGAGATAGACACACATGGACATGAGAATGCCATTTCTCTTAAGACAAAGACACACAGGAAGAGAGCTTTGTGGTAATGGGCACAATATCTGGAGTGAAGTATCTATAAGTGAGGAAACACCCAGCATCGCCTGCAAACCAGAAGAGCCAAAGGATACTTCCCTACAGCTTTCAGAGGACTCATGGATCTATAGACACCTCGATTTTGGACTTCTGAGTCCAGAACTGTGAGATAAATTGCCATTATTTTAAGCCACTCAATTTGCAGTACTTTATTATAGCATCTGTAAGAAGCTAATATATCACATTTTTATCTCTTGCAATAGTGTTCTGCTGAGATATGGCCTCACTCTGTGCAGTGCTAAGAGAGAAAAGAAGAAAAATAACCTGACAAAATCACCTTTGTGTGTATCACATTTCTAAATTTTGGAATCTCTCTAAATCTGCCTGCTTTTGCTTATTTTTAGAGTCCTTACACAGTTCACTAATATGTAATAGGCTTATACCAACATAGGGATCAAAGACTAATCTTAACTTGTAATTTCTGTAATTAAATCTATTATTCTATTTTAGTTATTTTAGATTTTATTCCCAAATCAGAGTTTTCTATCATACATTTAATCTAAAAAAGTGATAATATTACCTTCTTTGTCTTTTTCCAATTTCTTTAAAAAGTATGGAAAAGGCAAGAACAGAGATTTGTAATTATCATTAAAAATAAATCCTTCTACTTGGAAGTCAACCTTAATTAGTGCTTTGGCATCAAAGCCATGAGTGACATATGAACTGATTAACTGGTGCCCCAGCCAGCCCACATCAAAGACCCCCCATAAAAGATTTTTATGAGGGACTTTTACTAAATTCAGCACACAACATATCTGTGAGTTCATTTGTTTTACCAATAATCCTATGGGACACACACATAAGAATGAAATAATGCTGGTGTAGATTAATTTGCAGTACTACTGCATTTATACATTTTTGATACAATGTATTCTTAATATCCAATCAAAAGGTAATCAAAGTTCAGTTTCTAGATGAAGCAATTTTGGGGGTGATCCAAACTATAAAAAGATATAGATATAATTTTTATAAACTTCAAATATTATCTGAGCCTTTTTTAACATTAATATGAAAAACACATGCATGAACATTATAAAGTTGGCTGGATATCAAAAACCTTTTTAGACCAAGGAATTCTTTTTATGAAAATATTAATTAATATTTTTACCCTCTGTTTTTCAAAATACTGTGTCTAAAATATATTGTCAGTACCGGTGCTAAATAAAAATTTTTATGCTAATATCAATTTGGAAAATACTGAACTGAATAAAGTTAAAATCAATTTTTTACTAGAAAATTACCCAGGCTTTTAAATATATTAATCAATAAACAAATATAGTATTTAACCTTTCAAATTTATTTAACTAGGAAAATTAAAATAAATAAAATGAAGTAAAATATAAAGAGAATCTTTAACAACTATGTACATCCCCCAGAACCATATTTGTTTAATTTTATATAATTTAGTATTAGTAACTTAGGAAATTAGTATTTGGTAAACTAATAATTTTTTGGAGGAAGTATTAGAAAGACAAACAAAACAAAACAAATATTCTTAAAACATTTGCTTGGAGAAAATACATTTCTGATTACAAAACAGACATTAAAACCAGAAGACAAAAGCTTCCCAGAAGATTCAGGGACACTACATCAGGATCTTAACTCTTGAAAAATGTATTCAGCAGATGTTATGTCCTATTTTATGGGTAGTTATTTTAAGCCTGTACCCCAAAACTTTTATTGGTAATGAAATTTAAATTAATCCTGTATCCATTTCCTCCGGGATCAACGACTCACACTTGTCAATCATAGATGATTTTACACCCTGTGAAAAAACGCTGTGACTAATTATATTCACAAGTACCAAAACTAACACTGAACTGACCTTTTCTTTCAGCTTCAAAATGAAAGATAATAATATTTGTAAAGATTTTATGTGCCTAAACTTTATAAATTTTTATATGCCTAGACAATGAACATATGATGTATGCTAGGTGGATGATTACTCAAATACAGAGCCAACAAATCACAGACCTGCCCTGGATGTAATTTTGATACACAAAAATGTCACAACCTCCTTCATTAGTTAACCATTCACACAGTGTTATGATTTCACATATATAAAAACCAATTAATCACTATAAATTGAAAACATATTTAAATTCTGTCGATAGACATTATGCTATAAATTGTGTTAAATTATTCTCAAAACAATATTTTGTGGTTTTCATGTACTCATCGGGCTGAGTGTTCTCATCTTCCTTCCAGTTGAAGGATCCTGTCAGTCTAAAACCCTTCATTATTCTGTCCTTCCCCTATTTTTCCCGTCTGTATCAGCTTCTCCAGGGAGAACTTCCTGGTTCTAAGCCATTCATTAAACTTATATTGCCCATTGTAAATATGAGTTTCAAATTAATTAGAAGTCAAATGAAGACTTAATAATGAAATTAATCAAAATGTTGCTAATGCAAGGCTTCCTTCTTGGAAACTTTGTTAAAAAATGAAGCTGAGTCCATTGAGAAACAGGAGCCATTTGCAAGACTTAAAAATCTAATGCTATTCAAAGATAGAACAGTCCCCAGCAAATATGATCTCAAAAGTAAGGCTGTTCTGAGCTTTATTACCCTATTAAGATTTTGACTAAGAGGCATTTTTTTTGGTTATAGTTTTTGTTTTATATTTTACTATAGGTAAAAAGAATGTATTGTAAGCTGTCAACAAAGGTTTATAACAGTGTTTTCAATTTTGGATTTCCATGAAATTTATTTCATATAATACTATAGACCTTTTACTAAAATTAAATAGTATTAACCCAATTCAATATTCCTTAAAATCTAGTAGAATCTAAAACTTACTTTCACTGAATCATTCCATAGAATGCTATATCATTAAAAAAGAGTATTATTTCTTTTACAAGGTGAATAATATTAAAAATTCAAGTAAAACCAGTGCTTCTGGTAGATAAAATTAAATTGGTCTTTTAAATTAATTCACTTTCTTCACTCTAAAGACACAGATAAAATATCACAGCAATTTTTACACTTAACACTATTATTCATGTTACTATCAACTTTTATTATATTCCTAAAATATTTATAGTCCTTATATTTGTCTGCACAATGCAATATAATGCTATCTTCAATGAATAAATAGAAATCTACTATATAAACCAATTAAGTGAAAGTCAGACCAAATTTTTTAAAAAGTTTCAAAATTATTTAATCAGTCAAATAGTAAAAATAGTGGAAGTTTTAGTGCACATAAATAAAGCTTCCTCATTTTAATTCAACTAGGTTTCATTTCTGTTCTGCCATGTGCTTTCCTCTGATAATTTTTTTCTTAATTTCAGGCACATCTATATTTCTCTTTACTCATGTCAGGTCTTCAATTACTTTTGATGCTGTGCCCTTAAGTACTAGAGCTAAACACACAACAGCAACAAAAATTGTGTTTGTTTAGTAGTCGCTGCCATAAATTATTTAGAGAGCTTGCATAAACAAGACATCAAATAATGATCACATTTATGGAGAGCAATCATTATGATTTCTCTACTAGAAAATGCCAGGAGTTGAATGATTAAACAAAGGAACAATGAGCATCTTTATAAAGCATGAGGGAACACATATTCTAACTCCCTGGGGAGGAAAAGAAGGGTCTAAAATGATTCTTTTACATTAGGAAAGCATTGGACTCGCAATAGGGAGGCCATTACTTCATTCAAAAAAGTTGCCATAATGTTGAAAACATCAAAATATAAACTATATATGACTATAGATCTGTTTGAAGAAAAGCTTGCTGGGATTGTTTGAACATTGTACCTATAGATGAGAAAATTCACATGTAAGATCAGGAAAAAGTACTAGACCTAAGTCAAGTCCTTCGTAAAATGTAATAAAACTACTTGGACTTTCTCCATTATGTTAATAAAACCTGGAACTGAATTTTTTAACTGTTGAAATGGTCGGGTAAGCTGTCACACACAATATGGCTTGTAAAACTTGGTACATGCCAGAGAAACACAGATGTAGCAAAGTGAGGCATAATGAAAATATAATTCTATTTCTGGTGATTATGGTTACTTGAATTTATGTAATATGATTGGGAATGAAAATATTTGAGCTCTGGCTGGTGTGGCTCAGTGGACCGAGTGCCAGCCTGTAAACCAAAGGATTGCGGTTTTGAATCCAAGTCACATACCTGGGTTGTGGGCAAGGGCCCCAGTCAGGGGGGGTCAAGAGGCAACCACACACTGATGTTTCTCTCCCTCTCTCCCTACTTTCCCCACTCTCTACAAATAAATAAATAAAATATTTTAAAAATAAAATATTTGAGAGATTTTTTTGTTGGTAGATAAGATGTAGAAGAAATGGAAGTAAAAGAAGCCAAAGGTGGATACTTTTGTATCACACTTGTAACAAGCAGGAAGAGAAGTTTGGAGACACACATTAGAAAAGAAGAGGAGAATCAGCTTTAGTGGAGAAATTTATGAAGTAACTGTACATGTACTTTTGAATTGATTTAGGGACTAGTGTTTAAAGATAGTAAGTAGACAGACATAAATATAGGAAAGAGGTCAAGACAAGAGGTTAAGATTTTATAGTCACTGGAATAAGCTCTCACAAGGAGAATACTTAGAAGGTGAAGAGAAGTGATAGAAAATTCATGAAAAAGAATCATAATGGGGTAGAAGTGAAAACAGCTTACAGAAAAATCACGAGGCACTCAGTAAAGCTTTTGAAATGCAGTATTTTAATTACTCCAAGGCGCAGCCCCAAAACCTGTATCTAGAGTTGCCTGATCCCTAAGTATGCACTTCTTTTTTCTATCACTACTGTTGTTCGGTTACAGTTGTTCCACCTTTTCTCCTGCTGCTTTCCCCTGCCCCACCCCCACCCCACCTGATCCCCACCCCATTTGTCCAGGCCCATGAGTCCTCTATTCATGCTCCTTGACTTTCCAGTGCTTATTCAAGCATGGAATTTACACAACTTGCATGACTACCCAAGGGTTCTGCTAGTAAACAAGGAAGTAGTAGATGCCTTGGAAGATGCTTTTCCCCACCTTGGAACCACTGAAGAAGCCAAATCTCTGTGGGGTGACATTTTAATAAACAGCACAAGTGATTCTTAAAATTTGAGAATCATAATACCATGCTAACAATAATGTTTCTCAAAGACTGTTCTCCAAGTCACTAAGGTTCTTGGCGATGTATTGAATAGTCTTTTTCCAATTTGGTAAATGTAGAGGGAAAGTATTATAAGAAGTTTAAATAATTTTCTTTATATATTTGAAAATAATGGCTAATTGTGATTTTCAAAGAACTCTGTTTTCAACTTTTTTTGTGTTTTTGAATTATGTACATAAATTGTAAGAACTATATCAGTACCTCCCAGCAAATAGATATTTATGCAATTTTATTTGTTTACATTTGTGAAATTTGAAATAATCATTCCTTTTTAGTCTGCAAAAGGTAGGATAAATTCATCTATAAACCCTTGGTTTCACAAATCAATTAAATGAAATGTGCAATTAGGAAGTATGAAATACTTAAACTAGATTTATTGTTATTTATCTCTAACTTTTTATAAATTTACATTGTAAAACAAATTCTTCAAAGGTTTCAGTTCATTCTCTTTCTTAAATTAATTCATTTCCCAAAAGTATTCCAATGAGGAATGGATGAGTTCACTACTAAAACGAAGAGAATAGCAATTTAAAGATAACAAAAGATTATATAACTCATAATCAAAAGAGGTATGAGGCATAGCACTACCAGAGGAGAGATTCTTGCTACTACATGAAAGAGAAAGACTGCTTAGGAAAGCTAAGCCTATTTTACTATATTCTATTTACTCAGAGCAGTTGGAGTTTAATTGTGGTGAAACATTCAATCATAGAATTTGTATTTCTCCTTTACTTGGTGAAGTTGCTGGGACATCAAAGATAAAAACTGATACAATATTATTAGAAAGTTTTAAAACCATAAATAATTGCTGGAACCAAATGTGAAGAAATGGTTTCAGAGCTGACTTTGATAATATCTTCAAAGAGAAAATATTTACCCTTTCAGATTTTGCATTTGGTAGTCTCATTCATTTGAAATTGATAAGTGATTGAGCAATGAAAATAGCATTAGGTAAAATCTCTTTGAATAATTCTTGCATCAGTTTTCCTTTGAGATATTCAAAAAGATTTGATAGGATGATCCAACATTATTATTTGCCTTTAACAGTGTGTGATTTTATTATTTATTTTTTTAAATACCCACCAGATATTTCTTTTGATAAATTATAACTCCCAAAAGATGTAAAATGATGGAAGTGCTGTTGGGTTGCTGGCTATGAAGGATTACACAGTGGTGTTGTACAGGAAATTAATCCTTTTTGTCTATTTTCTTCTTCCTTTTTTAAATTTAAACTTAATTGCATTATTTCCATTATCATTTAGACCCCTTACATCCCCTCCCCCAGCAATCACTGCACTGTTCTCCATGTCCATGAGTCCCTTTCCACCTTTCCACAGTATCTCCACCCCTGCCCTCTGCCTCACAGTTGTCATCCTGCTCTCAGTAGATGAGTCTGTCCTCATTTACCCTGTTAGCTCACTTTGTTCATTAGATTCCACATACAGTTGAAATCATGTGGTATTTGTCTTCCTTTGACTAGCTTATTTCACTTAACATCATGTTCTCCAGGTCCATCTATACTGTCACAAGGGGTAAAATTTTCTTGTTTTTAAAGGCCAAGCAGTATTCCATTTAGTAAATATCCCATAGTTGTTTTATCCACTCATCTACTGATAGATAAGAGCTTCTTCCATATCTTGGCAATTGCAAATAAGGCTGCAATGAACATAGGGGCACTTATGTTCTTTTGAATTGGTGTTTTGGGTTCCTTCAGATATATTCTCAGGAGTGGAATAGCTGATAGAAAAGGCATATCAATTTTTAATTTTGTGAGGTAACTCTCTACTGTTCTCTACAATGGCTGCATTAATCTGCAGTCCCACCAGCAGTGCAAAAGGGTTCCCATTTCTCCATATCTTCACAAGCACTTGTTTGTCAATTCATTGGTGACAGCCATTCTGATAAGTATGAGATGATTATCTCATTATGGTTTTAATTTGCATTTTTCTGATTAGTGACATTAAACATCTTTTCACATGTCTATTGGCCATCTGTATGTCTTCTTTGGAAAAGAGTATTCAGATCCTTCACCCATTTTTTAATTAGTTTTTTTATGTTGAGTTTTGTAAATTCTTTATAAATTTTGGATATTACCCCCTTATCAGACATACTGGCAAATATGTTCTCCCATTCAAAGATTTGTATTTTTATTTTGTTGATAATTACCTTTTTGGTGCAAAAACTTTTTAGTTTGTGTAGTCTCTTTGGTTTTCTGTTGTTCCCCTGGTCTGGGGAAATATACCCAATAAAATTTTGCTATGAGTATTGTCCAAAATTTTGCTGCCTATGTTATCTTCAATAATTTGTATGATTTCAGGTCTAATATTTAAGTCTTTGAATTTTTGAAATCTTTGAATCAATTTTGAATTTATTTTTGTTTGTGTGTGAGAAGGTTGTCTGGTTTCATTTTTCTGCATGTATCTGTCCAATTTCTTCAATACCATTTACTGAATAAGCTATCTTCAGCCCATTGTATGTGCTTGCTTCCTCTGTCACATATTAGTTGACTATAAAGGTGTGGGTTTATTTCTGGGCTCTATATTTTGTTCCATTAATCTATATGTCTGTTTTTATGTCTAACCATGCTGTTTTGTTTACTATGGCCTGATAATATAGTTTGATATGAGGTAGGTGATTCCTCCAACTATGTTCTTTTTTCTCAGGATTGCTGTTGCTAGGAGGAGCTTTTTGTGGTTCTACTACATTTTTTTTTAAATATTTTATTATTTATTTATCTTCAGAGGGGAAAGGAAGGAGAGAGGAAGGAAACATTAATGTATGGTTGCTTCTCGTGCATCCCCTGCAGGGAACTGGCCCCTGCCAGAAACTGGCCTGCAACCCAAGCATGTGCCCTGACTGGGAATCGAACCCCGATTGTCTGGTTCGCAGGCCCATGCTCAATCCACTGAGCTACACCAGCCAGGGCCTATATTTTTTAAATACTTGTTCCAGTTCTGCAAAATACATCATTGGAATCTTGATAGGAATCTCATTGAATTTATAAATTGCTTTGGGTAGCAAGGATATTTTAATTATGTTAATTCTTCCTATCCATGAACATGGTACGGGCTTCCATTTATTTGTATTTTTATTGATTTCTTTCCTCAGTGTCTTATAATTTTCTATGTACAGGATTTTTAAATCCTTTTTTTAGGTTTATCCCTAGCTATTTTTTTGAAGCAGTTGCAAATGAAATTGTTTTCTTAATTTCCCTGTTAGTTCATTTTTGCATATAAATATGTACCTAATTTCTGGATATTAATTTGGTTGCTTTGCTGAATTCATTTATCAGTTCTTATTTCTTGGTGGAATCTTTGGTGTTCTCTATGTACAGTGTCATGTCATCTACGAATAATGATAGTTTTACTTTTTCCTTTCCAATTTGGATGCCTTTTATTTCTTCTTCATGTATGTTTGTTGTGGCTAGGACTTCTAGCACTATGTTGATTACGAGGTGTGAAAGTGGACAGCCCTCTCTTGCTCCAGATCTTAAGTGGGATACTTGTAGATTTTGCCCATTGAGTTTGAGGCTGTTTGTCATTATGGCCTCTATTATGTTTAAGTGTGTTTCCACTATTCCCACTTTGCTGAGGCTTTTTACAATGAATGGGTGCTGAATTTTATCAAGTGCCTTTTCTGAATCTATTGATATGATCATGTAGTTTTTTTCCTTCATTTTGTTTTTGTGGTGTATGACATTTATTGATTTGCAAATGTTGTGCCAACCTTGCATTCCCAAATAAACCCCATTTCATCATGGTGTATGATCTTTTTGATGCATTGCTGTTCCCAGTTTGCTGATATTTTGTTGAGGATTTTAGCATCTATGTTCTATATTGGTTGATAATTTTCTTTCTGTGTTAGTGTCTTTATCTGGTTTTGGAATTACGATAATGCTGGCTTTGTAAAATGATTTTGGGAGACTTCCTTCCTCTTGAACTTTATGAAATCATTTCAGAAGGAGAGGTGTTAAGTCTTCTCAGAATGTTTGGTAGAATTACCCAATGAAGCCAACTGGTCCAGGGCTCTTGTTTGTTGGGAGTTTTGATTATTGCTTCCATTTCACTAGGTGTAAGCTATTTAAATTCTCTGGTTCTTCCTGATTTAGTTTTGGAAGATTCTATGTTTCTAGGAATTTATCTCAGTGGTCCAGGTTGTCCAGTTTGTTGGAAAACAGCTGTTCATAATATTTTCTTACTATCCTTTGTATTTCTTTGGTGTCAGTTGTTATTTCTCCTCTTTCATTTCTGATTTTATTTATTTGGGTCCTCTCTCTCTCTCTTTCATTTATTTGGGTCCTCTCTCTCTCTCTCTCTCTCTTTTTAAAATCCAGTTAAAAGTTTGCAAATCTTGTTTATCTTTTCAAAGAACCAGATCTTGTATTCACCGACTTTTTAAAAATCATTTTTAGACTCTATTTTGCTTACTTCTGCTCTGGTCTTTATTATTTCCTTTCTTTAGATAGGTCTGTAATGCTATGAATTTGCCTCTTACCATTGTTCTCCCTGTGTCTGATAGAGTTTGGATTGTTGTCTTCTCATTTTCATTGGTTTCAAGGTATCTTTTGATTTCTTCCCTGAGCTCATTATTTACCCATTCTTTGTTCAACAACATGCTGTTTAGCTTCCATGTCTTTGTGTGTTTTCCAATGATATTCTTGTGATTGATTTCTAGTTTCATAGCATTGTTATCACAGAAAATGCTTGATATAATTTCAATCTTCTTAAATTCACTGAGACTTGATTTGTATCCTAACATGTGGTCTATCTTAGAAAATGCTCCATGTGCACTAGAAGTCTGTGTATATTCTGTTGCTTTGGGGAGAAATGCTCTGAAAATATCAGTTAAATCCATTTGCATCAATTAAGGCCTCTATGCCCTTGTTTGTTTTTCTTCCAGGAAGATCTATCCATTGAAGTCAGTGAGGTGTTAAAATCTCTGGTTATGACTGTATTTCTGTCAATCTCCCTTTGTGTCTTCAAATTTGTTTTACATATTTAGGTGCTCCTATGTTAGGTGTGTAAAAGTTAACTAGGGTGATATCCTGTTGTTGGATCATTCCTTGTATCATTAGATAGTGCCCTTCTTTACCCCTTCCTATAGCCTTGATTTTAAAGTCTATCTTGTTGGTTAGGTGCCCCAGCTTTTTTATTCCCTTTCCATTTGTATGAGATATCTCTTTCCCCCATACTTTTACTCTCAGTCTGTGTGTATCTTTGATCTGTGATGTGTCTCTTAGAGACAGCATGTATATAGGTCTTATTTTCTTATCCATTCTGCTACTCTATATCTTTTGGTTGGAGCATTTAAGCCATTTACATTTAAGGTGATTATTGATATGTATTTAGTGCCATTTTATTATTGGACTATTTTCCTCTGTTATTTATTTTCTTTCAGCTTTTCTTCTTCTTCTTAAAGCAAGCCCTTTAACTTTTGTTGTCGTACTGGTTTGCTGTTAACAAACTCCTTTAGGTTTTTCTTGTCTGGGGAGCTCCTTGTTTTTCCTTTGGTTTTAAGTGATAGCTTTGGTGGGTAAAGTAGCCTTGTTTGTAAGTATTTGCTTTTCATCATTTTGAATATTTCATTTCACTCCCTGCTGACCTGAAATGTTTCTGTTGAGAAATCACATAACAGTCTAATTGGAGCTCTATTATAGGTAACTACCTACTTTCCTATTGCAACGTATAGAATTCTCTCCTTATCTTTAAGACTGTCTTTTTTGTTTTAGGATTTTATTTATTTATCTTTAGAGGGGAAGGGAAGGAGAGAGAGAAATATTGATGTATGGTTGCCTCTCATGTATCCCCTGTTGGGAACTGGCCTGCAACCCAGGCATGTGCCCTGACTGGGAATTGAACTGCGATCCTTTGGTTCACAGGCCCATGCTCAATCCACTGAGCTACACCAGCCAGGGCAAGCCTGTCTTTTCATGAAAATGTGTCTCGGTGTAGGTCTCTTTATGTACAACAAAAGACTGTTTCAGACTCTCTTAGCTCCCTAGACTTGCATGTCTTTTTTTTTTTTCACCAGATTAGGAAAGTTTTTGGTCATTTTTTCTTCAAATAGGTTTTTACCTCTTGCTCACTCTCTTCTCCTTCTGGTATTCTCATAATGTAAATGTTATGTTTCATATTGTCCAAAATGAAAGCTCTCTATGTTTTTTAAAAATTATTTTTTGCTTTTTTGTTGCTCTGCCTCAGTGTCTTTCTATATCTCATCTTCCAAGTCACTTATCTGATCCTCTGCTTCATATAACCTACTGCTTATTCATTCCAGTGTATTATTTATTTCAGATATTACATTCTTCATTTCTGACTTTTTATGGTTTCTATTTCTGTTGACATGCTGTTTAGTATCCTTATAATCATTACTTTAAACTCTCTATGTGATAAGTTGCTTGCCTCCATTTCATCTAGCTTTCCTTCTGAAACATTCCCTTGTTCTTTCATTTGGGGTCTTTGTCTTCTCATTTTGGCTGCTTCTTTGTATTTGTTTCCATATATTAGGTAGATCTGGAAAGACTCTGGTATAGGCCTTTGTCAGACAGTACTTGTGACTGGCGCTGGTCAACCTGTTGGAGCTATAAGCGATCTGCAGTGGGTGGCTCCTTCCACAATACTGGGCCTGTTTGTATGCAGAATGAATAAGGCTATGCACCAAGGCCAGCTTCAATCAGCACAGGGCTGGGGTGGGGGTGGGTCAGCAGAAGTCTCATACAGGTCCCAGGGATCTGCCTTAGTTGTTAAATTAACCAGTGATAAAGCCAAGCTGTAATAAATAGCCAGGCTTAAGCTCCACCAGGTGGGGCAGAGTAATTCCTGCAGGTGGGAACAGCCTGAAAATTTAAGTAATAAATTAAATATAAATTTAAAGAAACAATACGATTCAACTATAGACTCTGCCATTTGGCTTATCGCCACTGAATTATGTATTATGCATCCCACTGTTGTGAAGCAATCAAACTCAGGTGTGATCTGGGTGAAAATTTATTGTCAGAGTTATCAGACAGCCTACTAATCATACAGAGTGAGAATGAGGATTATCAAGTATTATATTAAAAATTAGAATTAAATACATACAAATTAGGCTTTAAGTGGTAAGTACACAATAGAGTATATAGATGTTGTATTATAAAAATTGTACATTTGAAATTTACATAATGTTATTAAGCAATGCTGCACAATAATTTAATTTAAAAAGAATGATAAGCCAAGAAAAAAACTGAAAGATAGAAAATAGCCACATAATATAAACACTTCTTTATATGCAGTGCTAAAATACACTTCCATACAAGTCATTCAAATATAAATTACAGCGGTGATATTACAATACAAATAGTAGTACTAACCTATAAAAGAAAAAGACTAGAGTTGTGCTATGATTGTTATTTATAAAAATACCTACATACGTTTTATTTTGGGAACCACCACTGTATTGCCATTAATATTCAGTAAAGATGTAATGAGATACTCCCTTATTGTACAATGTGTGTGTCGATGGGTGTGTTTGTTCATGTCAGGGAGAAACTAGGAGACTCTTTGCTTAAAAGTGACTGAGGTTATCATTCTCACGAAACTTAAGAATTTTATATATCTAGCTAGAACATTGACTTTTTATACTTTAATATATAATATTTTAATAGAAAAGAGGCCAGAAAGAAAGCTAAGATGTAGAAAGAATGGAGTCTATCTAAAACTATAGTGCTAAGCACTTTTCACATGACCCACATTACTATAAAATATAAATAGATGGCCTAATGATTTATTTCCTGTCTTCTGACCTTAAGAAAGCATAAACAAGAAATAAAGAGCAAGTAACTCTTAATTGGTAATGCAATTTTGAATTGTTTTTCTAAGATAGCAAACTTATGCTTTGGTCATTTTTATCCATAAATATGAGTAAGTATGTCTCCTGAGTTATCATTCTTATAAAATGATCAGAAAATAAAATCCACAATGAACTCTCAAATTTGAAGGCAGTAACATTCTAAATTCAATGGTCTAAATGCTAAGGAAAAATTCAAGTTTTGAATTTTTGATACTTTGATAGGGATAAGCAAAATTTCAAGATAGATATTAGAAGATTTGATAATCTAATTATCAAAAAGTAACATCATAGTATGGAATATTCCATTATAGGGCAGTGATTTTTACTTTACTTTCTAAAATTGACTATTGGTTAAAAACTTATCTTTAGAAATATGTTCTACACTTCTAAAAATACAGGGGAAACAAAATATTCTCCTCAATAAGACTATACATGAAAAAAAAAACTTTTTTTTCTGTTTTGGTTTTTTTTTTTTTTAGTTGTTGCAGATGTGAAGTGACAGAATTTTGCATGATAATATAGTAATATGTTTAACTGATAGGGATTGAAGCTATGGTCTATATATATGTATACTTATATTACATATTACCTTTTTATATATAATTTCTAGCTGCTGATGGCATTAATATGTAACATTACAAGTATGATAAGACAGATATTAGACTTTAATTACATGTTTCTTTATATTGGTGATTCACATATATATTCCATATATATACAATTAAATTGATGAAATTTAGAAATAATACAAGTTTGTAAATGAAGATTTTTACTTTCATTAAATTTTTTGTGCTTCATACATGTTTTTCATGACTGACCTAAGTAATCACATGTAGACTTTGTTAGATCTTATTTAATGATGCCTGTTGCAGTTAAAAGTATAGCTACATAAGGAAGACACTAGAACTAAAATGCAAAATACATGAAATGTAGGACTCTACACTTAGAAATATATGCATCAAGACACCTTATTTCAAAAAAAAAAAAACAACAACTCTCTTCTGTTATGTATGCCTTAAATCTCAACAGTCTGCACATCCCTGTTTGTAGGTCAATATTTCTAAAGAAAAATTACACCACAGGGCTGACTGGTCTCACTTGGAATTCATAGTAATGAATCTCATATGAACACTTCACTGCTGTCAGCAGTCCAAAACTACATGTGTCTTGTGATCTTTCCTTCCCAGTCCCTGAGAAAGCAGTTTCATATCGCCTGTTCTTTACCAAATAACCACGCAACCCCCCATCAGTTCTTTCAGCTGGTGATTTTGCATCATATTTTATTGAAAAAATAAAGGGTATTGGAGAAAGGTCTTACCTTGTCACACAAAAATCAGTTAACAACCTACATCTATAACCAGAAGTTTCCCTTTGCTCCCCCATGTCTTTTCTGCAGGCTTCAATTTACTTGATTGCTGGATTCCATTACCTGTAAAACACTCAAAATCTTAGGTATAGGGAGTACATTGTTTCTGTTCTGTATCATCAGTTGTCCCCTGTTTTCAGAGTCATTCTCAAGGCACGATATACTTTGTTTTAGGTCTTGTCTGTTTATAAACAAACTACTTAAGAGATCTCTCTTGACCACATTACAATTCTGTGGGGGCGACTTTCCTAGAAAGTGCCCCCAGCTGCCATGGATGAGAGTAAACATGACAGAGATATGATGTGATCTGCTTGGGAAGGAGAGGGGGCCATTTTCCCAGAGGAAAAAGGCCGTGAGCATTGGCCAGTTTCTCAGGGGAAAAAGGCCTTGAGCCCCTTCCTCCAAGAGCTTTTATTGGGTTGTAATACACCCTGTAATATTCCTATACAGGGTGGCAAGGATCAAACAGTAGATAAAATTTCAAAGAAATCTGAGGGTTTAGTATGAGTCAGAGTCTATCAGGAAGAGTTTTAGGGTTTTTTGCTCAATACTTAACATATGAATGAAAGCACTCTTAGCAGAGCAGATTTCACAGGTTTATCAGGAAGTCTTTGTGATGCCAGATTTTTCCCCAGGACAGGCTCTAGCAAGGCAAGGAGCTGCACCCCTCCCCATCAGGTATTCAGGCTTAAGGGGATTAGAGCCAGGAAGCACTTCTCCCAGAAGACTAAGGGACTCCTCCTCGGGCTTTGTCCAAGTGGGAGGTGGGGGGGCCGTGGCTACAGTTCATTACTTCTTCTTTTTGCAGTCCCCCACCCCATGCCACCTGAGTCCTTCCATGAAGGGCTCCCAAGTGGTCATGTCTATGTCTGGCCTAGGTTGCCCCTCCTCTGAGGGATCTTACCCATCCAACCAAGCTTTGGAGGCAGGGAGGAAACCGAGGCAGCATTTGCTACCTCAAAGCTTGCCAGAGACAAACTTTGTCTCCTTCAGCTCACATTCCAGAGGCCCTTAGCCACAGGGGGTAGAGTTACAATTCCTAGAACCAGGCAGAGTGGTCCACAACACAGTTCTTTGAAAATTCTTTAACCTCTTATCAGCAGAACATTCAATAAAGAAATCAAGTAGAGTATAGTTGATATCTTAGCTTCCTTCCCTTGCACTCTGTAATCTTCTAACTTTATCTTCTCTGATTCAACAAAACTGTTTTTTGGCACCTACATCAGTAACATTTAGGTAGTAATAACCAGTGCTTATTTTTTTGTATCTAACCCCACCTCTAAGCAGCATACAACACAGCTGAACAAATTCTGTTATCTTGAGGTATATTTTGAGTTGTGATTTCCATAACTATAGTAGGCTCTAATTTTCTACCCATTTCACTAATTCTGCTTCTCATTGTCCATTGTTTTCCTTTTCGTTTATGATCGCATTTTAAATATTCACATATCTCAATACTCTGACATGGAATTCCTTTTCATCACTATGTCATTCTCAGAAACAGAGAGAAGGCCAATGAAGCAAGATAACACTTGAAAATAGTCAAGTTTTAAAATGATTTATTTAAATTTTTAAATCTGGCACAGCAACCAGAATTATTATTTTTTATTCTAAGTCTCTAATAACTTAATACTTAACCTGCACTAAATTACAAACACCTTATAAACACCCTTTCCCCACAATTACTATTCTTTATTATATCCGTCTCTTTTCATCTCTCTTAACACTTATCTCTGTGGAAATAATCTTGACTGTTACCTACTTTTCTCATCTAGAATGTAGCTTACCTATCTGCATGGCCAGTGCTTAGGAAAATGACTGGTAAAGCATTTGTAACATAAGAGGTGACCAGTACATTGTTAAGTAAATGGTAATAGCTTGGATAGTCTAAAATACTAACATTGAGACTAAATTTTTATTAAATGAATAACATTTTTACTCTAGAAAAGTAAAAATCAATATGCTTATATTTTTTAAAAATATAAAGGTCATAATTATAGTAAACATTATCTTTTTCATGCTTTCTTGAAATAATAATAATTTGAAGGGTCCAGTCCATGAATTTTTTACCGCAAGTTCATTTGCCTTCAGGTAAATGTAAGGTGTGGCATGTATTGCAATGCAGTTTAGAAAACTGACCTGTGACAGGTAAGACAACTTCACACATAGTAGAGATGAAAAATTAGGATAGTTAGCTTATGCTGAAAAGGGTCTCAAAAGCAATTTTAACATAAAATAATGAAGAATCATTATAGGTTTCAAGCAGCAAAACATATGAAAATACTAAGTAAAAATTATACATCAAACATAAGTTGAGAAATGAAGGGCAAGGAAACCTGAGGAAAATGTCTGTATAAGTACCGTATAGAAAAGCATACATAGTGCTTATGAGCTTAACTGAGATTGGGCAATTATTTAGGACATGGAGAAGACACACTAAGTGTGAAATAGACATAGAATTTTTAGGACTTAGTAAATGAGATGTGGGTGAGGATAAGGGCCAAGAGAATAAAAGGTTAGTTTTGCGATTGGGCACCTAGATAAGAATTATACCAGGAGTAAGGAGGGGGAGAAGGGGAGTATCCAGAAATAATGAAGTCTTACAGGAAATATGGCAGACTCAGTTTTTGATGTCAATGTTGACACATCACAGTCCATTAAAACTACACTATAATCCTGTCTGAGACCAGATAGAAACAGTGGTGGTGTAATTAAAGGCAGATGAAGCCTTTCTTCCATTCTATAACCTCCAGGAAAATTCAAACTCTGTCTGGCTTGCCATTATTCTGTCTTCCTTTTAAATCACATTTTTTTTTCATTAGAAGACATCGGATATGCTAAGTACTCTTAAGCATTCTCGAAATTTACTTAGCTTGCTAAAACACCACACTCTACCTGCAATTACATCGCAGCAAGCAGTGCAACGTGGTAGTAGCTGCATCCAGTTCCTGCTCCTTTTCTCATCGTGTGCGGGTTGTAGGGTTCAGGTCTATTGCAATCCGAACAGCTCGGCTTTCTTTTAAACCATGTTATTTTATAAGAATTCATTAATCACTGACCGTCTCCAGAATCTATCTGAAGCAACTCTGAAATCAGTGTGTTTTACTAGCATTGATATCCAATCAGCAAATCACCATTAAAGAGGGGGGAAGAGAGGAATGGTTTTGCCCTCGTTGTTAAATCTACCTCTCCCTGTGTGTGGAGACCCATCCACACATCCACACAATGTAACTAGAGAAGTATTTTATCGTACACCTGCAAACTGGTTTACTTTAGAAAAGGACTGGGGAATATAAAGTATTACATTGAAGAGTCGTTTTATACTGGAAATTGTTGAAAATCCAGTATATAGAGCCGAAATTGTGTTTGGTTTGCATCATACTTAAAAGTCTCTCAGGGAATTCGTGTTTGATCCTAAAACTGACTGTTTTTTCTTTATTATCATGTGCGATCACTATTTCTTTATTTCACAATGTCATACCTTTTACATTTGGGTATTTATATAAAATCCATTTTAAATTATTCAACATTCCATGTTTAATAAATGCAAACACTTCATAGCCGATACAATAAATGTGCATCTACACAGATGGTTTCTCTACATGATCTGCACTGTACCCTGTGATTCGTGGCTTATACACTCTAGAGGAAAGAGCTTTTTGTAAATATGAGTTTAGCACCATAATTACACTTAATTTGAAAAAAAAAATACAGGCATGAGGAGGTGAAAGGCAACTCTAACAATTGATAAAATAAGAGAACCATGTTACCAAACAAAAGTGGGGCTTGGGTACCCGCTGTCAAACACAGGAATATTCTGAACACAAAGGTTAGTGGGGAAGGAAAAAAAGTCTTTATTGAAATGTTCCACAATTGAGAGGAATGGGAAAATTCCCAACTCCAGGCCAATCTTTTCCACAAAAGACACAGGAAAAACGTATGTGTACCCCAAAAGACTGAAACCCCCAAACCACGCCCTTGAGGCTTCTAAGCAGAGGGCTCTCCAGCTTCAGACTACCTACAGTCTGCTTCTGGGGCCAGCACAGCCATCGCCATGCGTGGCACTTTTCCTGCTGGGGGGTGGCCCAGGGCCACTGCCAACTGCTGCAGCTGGCCATGCGAGGGAGGGCTTTGTCATGGTGGCTGTGGCATCTGGCACTCCTCACCCAGGGCCCACGGGTCCTGCAAGCATTCTGGCTGGCGTGTCCATGAGTTGGATCCCAGAGGAAAGGAGGGAGTTTCTAACTTCCCTACATGTACCTCTCCTTGTTGTAAACTCCTGTGCAGACCAGAAGGGTTCCGCTCCCCCAGACAATCTTGGCCTTTTCCCAAGTTAGAACTGACAGGCCTTACTGCAGCGCAGCACCTGCCCCTTCCACCATGTTAAACTTTAAGGTACAGGAGCCCATGCCCTTTGGTCTCACCTGTGATCAGGGGCCAGAGTGAGTAGGAGGACTTTTTCTTTTGTCCACCACTTTCTAACCTCATGCAGACTCTGTGCAGGGCCTCCCCATGCCGTGTCTCTGCCCGGGGTAGAAAAGTCAGTCATCACTCACCATGCATTTCAGCACAGCTTCATCCCCCCTGCCCCGGGCATTCCTGTGAACCCTCCCTCACTCCGACACACCGGTATCAACCAGAAATCTCATCTCACATGCTCTCGTAAGTTAACGGAATAAAGAGTCACCCAGAATTAATGACTACATAAATTATCCTTACCTTTTCATTTTTAAGAGTATTGGGTTAAATTTGTCTTATTTACTTGTTACTCATCATAATCTCCCTATTCTCCAAAATCCTACCATTTGTATTGTAACAATATGTTTTCAGTATTATAATCTATATCTTTAAAGAACAATCACAGATTAGACAATACACAAAGGGGGGGAAAGAATAGAAAAACTGCTTAGAGTTATAATGGTCTATTATAGCCACAGAGAGAGACCAGAACTGCTGAGTCAAGAAAGTTGTAAAATTCCTCTCAAGAAATGATGCGAGCATTTATGGAAATCACTTTCTGTAACACATAGAAAAAGAAAAATACTCTCAGTCCATGTTTTAAGGAGGGGATGGTTATGGAGCCGCTATATTGCTCNTAACAATATGTTTTCAGTATTATAATCTATATCTTTAAAGAACAATCACAGATTAGACAATACACAAAGGGGGGGAAAGAATAGAAAAACTGCTCAGAGTTATAATGGTCTATTACAGCCACAGAGAGAGACCAGAACTGCTGAGTCAAGAAAGTTGTAAAATTCCTCTCAAGAAATGATGCGAGCATTTATGGAAATCACTTTCTGTAACACATAGAAAAAGAAAAATACTCTCAGTCCATGTTTTAAGGAGGGGATGGTTATGGAGCCGCTATATTGCTCCTGCCTTCCCTTCCTGTCGTGGGACACCCAATCAGCATTGACTTGTCACCCCTATGGTGTTCCTTACATCAGTGCATAAATATTACTAGATTCCTGAGCTCAAGGAGTTTTCTGTCAACGCAAGGAATACAACATGTAAAAAACAATGACTCTTAAATGTGAAATGTGAGAATTGCTTGGAGGGCAAAGGAGTCAGTGACCACTTGCCCAGCGGAGGATCCTCTTGCTGTGAGATGTGACACTTGAAAATCCAAGGCAGACGATGAAAATTTAACATGAAGGGCTGGCTGAAATTAGTGGTAGGAAAAATCATTTTAGGGATTTGATAGTTGATAATTCCTTTGGTTCCAGAATGCTCTTAGAAATAATTACCTTTGTTTATAAAATAAAAGTTACTGTATATGAAAGGAGGCTTCACATCAGAGACTAAAACCTCACAGTAGACTCCAAAACTGAAAGTGTTGGGTTCCATTCTGTTTAAACAGACAAATAAAACGGTGGAGAATTTGTTTATTTTCTCTTCTTGGTTTGCTTTCATCTCATAATGCAGGAAGAAAAGAAAAGGAGTAAAGGAGCAGCTGGTAGAAAAATATGAAGATTAGGAACTAAATTTTGTCTTAAAAGTGGGGTTATGAAATATTCAGTTTACAGTTATTTATATTGCTATAATCTATAGGTTTCAAAACAGACTGACCGTGTCCTACTTGCACAAATGCCTTAAGCAGATACTTTATTTTGTGTAAGCAAGAAAAAGTCTGGGGACAGAAACAGCAGTTGCAGGATTATTAGATATTCATATACTTAACTAACTAAAATGGAACCAGGAACGCAGAGCATTTTATGATTCTGAAAACCTAAATCTTCTGAAAATTTACCTAGCATTTCCCAAAATATAGAGTATTGAGTTTGAGTTTATCTTCTCTAGATATTAAACAATAGCATCTGATATCGTTACTTTCCATTTGACCCTTAAAAGTATAGTTAGGGCCACACTTCTACCCTTATGAAATTAAAATATCAATGTAAGCAGTCACAACATTTGCATTGACACTACTGTCCCTCAAATTACCTTTTCTGGCCTAGCATCTCTAAACTCTGGAAGCATTAAAACACAATGATTGCATTTATCTAACCACTGACTGGTTATGGTGCAGGTCTCAGCCTACTGAGAGTGATGTTACAGGCCAGGAACACCGGAGGCACTGGCCTAGCCCTTTGTTACTTTTAGCAAGCTGCCACTGACATTTCCCTCAGAACAGGGGGACTGCCTTTACTAGGGTTCATGGATAGGGTGTCTGCGGTCTCAGTTCACTCTTCACTGGCTAATTTAAAGAATAAGAGTGAGAATTAGTGTGAGGGAAGGAAATTCCAGTGTTACACAAGAGGTCAGTTATTTAGGTTTCCCAGTGCTTTCCGCAAGAGGAAACTTCATGGGTGGGCTCAGCTTAATTCCTCCTCCCGTGGTTTTGCTGGTAGCTACATCTTACAGCTGACAATATGTGTATTCAAGACGGTTGTCTTTGGAAATGGATAGATAGATCTGCCATCAAAAGCTCAATGTCAAGTACTCACACTACATTGTCCTTAATTACTTAGATTCTTATATCATTTTAACTGCTCTCACAAAAGTACCCAGTATTGTGCTAATGAGCAAATACAATCACCTGTATTAGAACTCACTCTCCATGACCCTCAGCCATTCTGAATAAAGTAAAAAATGCGTAAGATAGCCGTCACAGACCAGCATAATCTGGCCCCGGACCATTTTATCTGTGATGGATCTCCAACGTAAATGAGCTGTTCCAGGCACATTTCATGTTCACTATTAGCCAAATATATCTTTCTTTCCTTTGTTTTCTAGGCAATACATATTCTACAATATTTTTATAATTGTTATTTTTGAAACTGCAGCATTAAGATCCTAAGTACTTGTACTTATAAGTATTGATATTATCAACTTTTTGATAATTTCAATGTGAGAGAATTTGAAGGAATTTAGAAGTACTTGAATATGTGATTATTTCTTTTATCTCAGCAAGTATCATCAAATACTTACATGGAACTTTTAATCACATATAGAAGATAATTTAGAATAATAATAAATAAACAAAAATCCATCCCCAATAATAATATACCAAAAAGAAGTATATTCCTAACATTTATAAATATTTTTATTATTAAAATATATTTTTATATTTTATTTTGTTTTCCATAATCATTTACCCCCCTTATACCCTTTTCTACCACCACTGCCTCCCACATACCCATACTGTTGTCTGTTTCCATGAATTTTTTTCTTCTTAGCATGATCCCTCCATTCCCACAATGCCCGCCCCCAACCCAGCCTGCTCTCTATCTATGAGTCTTTCTCCATTTTGTTTGTTAGTTCAGTTTATCCATTAGATTCCTCATATGAGTGAAATCATATGGTATCTGTCTTTCTCTGACTGTCTTATTTCACTTAGGATAATGTCCTCCAGGTCCATCTGGGCTGTTGCAAAGGGTAAAATTTCCCTGTTTTTTTGGTGTTTTTTTTTTGTGGCCAAGTAGTATTCCACTGTGTGAATGTTCTGTAGACAATAGACATATGAAAGATGCTCACCATCACTAATCATCAGAGAAATACAAATCAAAACCACAATGAGATATCAACACAACCATCAGAATGCCCATCATCAATAAATCAACGAAGAGCTGTTGGCAATGATGCAGACAAAGGGGAACCTCTTCAGTGGGAATGCAGACTGGTGCAGCCACTGTGGAAAACAGTATGGCGTTATCTCCAAAAACTAAAAATGGATCTGACTCAAGACCCAGCAATTCAACTTCTGGAAATTTACCTGAAGAAACCTGAAACACTAATTCAAAAGAATATATTCCCACCATGTTCACTGCCGCATTATTTGTAATGGTAAGATTTGGAAGCAGCCCAAGTGCTCATCAGTAGATGAGTGGATAAACAACATTTTTAATAACAAACTTAGTGTATGAAAATTAAGGAACATAGGCTCCCTTTTAAAATATTTACCTTTGACAACACTTTCTCGCTAAAGAAGAAAATTTTTATAAACACTTTTATGTTAGAAAAGTTATGTTTAAAAAGTGTTTGGCATCACACATTACTTCAAAG
This sequence comes from Sturnira hondurensis, assembly GCF_014824575.4. Taxonomy (NCBI): domain Eukaryota; kingdom Metazoa; phylum Chordata; class Mammalia; order Chiroptera; family Phyllostomidae; genus Sturnira; species Sturnira hondurensis. The sequence continues at coordinate 863,594 of NW_028082296.1, forward strand.
TGACTCCATTTTATCTTTTGACCACTTAATTTTTTTCCTTATTTTTATGTTATCATAGCATTTTGATATCTTAGAAGACCACTAACTTGCCAAAAAAATTCGTAACCAATTGCCAAATGTTAAATGGAAAAAAATCTATGTGTGTGACAGATGGGTATATAAAATGATCTCTCCTGGCATGCCTCACCTAATGACATTTGAAAAATTGACTAATTGGGCTGTAAATGAGATCATCAGTAAAACCACGTGGAATGGATATTTCACAGAGCAAGCTTTGTGTAATCATCTTGTTACATTGGAGATCATATGTAAATCATTGCTAATAAAATTTGATCTTCTACAAATCCTCATTACTGATTTTCTTATTTGATATTATTTAATTACCATTTGCTATCATCATCATGATTTTCTCTGGTTAAAAATCCAATCTATAGGTAAATATATGTATTTTAAAATGTGGCCCTTTAAGACTACTATTATTGTTTTGACTCTTTACATATGGAATCCAAAGAAAATGCATTGTCAAGAGCAAAGATTCTGCATAATAAAAAATAATGATTGTATTTATCATTATTTTTAAAATTATACTTGTTCAAATGGCATTTTGGGAAAGACTTTTCTTAGTTAATGCTGTCTTTACTTTCACAGGTTCATTCAATATTTCCAATCTGTCACTGATTATGGATTTCAAGTACTGAAAGAATATTTGGTTGTACAATTTACTTTAGGATGCTACCAGAAACAAAAATTATAATAAAAAGAAACCAACAGCCTACAATATTATCCATGAGTAGTTATTTATTCTGTGTTGCTCTGTGTATTGTAAGGCTAGTTCATCTGATTTTCAATCATTTAATTCTAGGTATATTTTATTCCAGTTATATCTTCTATTATAGTTTTTATTCATATGTATAAATTATGAAATGCATGTTATTAGTATATCCATTATTTTAAGAGATCTCTAGTTACTCTGTTTTAAGCTAGTAACATATTCTTGGAAAATAGTAATTGTGATAAAGGTCTGTTTCATTTCCAATATATCCTCTTATTTTTTAGTACTTCATATTATCTTCTATGTTGTTCATCATTTGGATTATTCAGTTACAAAAGTAATGCTTTTGAGCCTTATATTACTAAATAAAACTCCATTTGAAGCAAAATGAAAGTGTCATTTATTGGACATGATGGCACAAGAGGTCACTTTTGATTTTTCTGTGCTTTTAGTGGTTTCTGGCCCCAGGCAAACCACAGGAAGATTCAGCTTGCCATATAAAAAAAAGAAACAAGTGCCTCCTTTCCCAGCCTGATTTAGAACAATGCTCAGTGCAATGACGAAAAGTGGTAGAAGATGGGTCGTCATTCACCTTAGGAATGGGTCACCAGACTTCACTGTACACACCTCCTTCAGTGTTAGTCAAGGAGCACATCTCTTGGAATGCCGAAAAATGAAAGTGTCCTGTGTACCTTTGTGTCTTTACTACCTTATCAGCCTCCCTGGAAGCTGTACTGATTCTCTCATGGGTATAGCAAACAGCTTAAAGTCCTCAAGCAGTAATTTTCTAACTGATTAGCAAAATACCTCACGTAATTTTGTGAAGATTTGCATGCACTCCCAATATAATCAAATTTGTGAGATAAAGTGGTTCATCTTGAGAAAGATCTTCTTCCCCAATAGACATTAAATTTTGATTTCTGTCAATCAGTCCAATATTTCTTTTAACCAAATATTTACTGGGACTTACTAAATGTTCAGATACATGGAGTCATTAAAGTTATAATCCACAAAGAATTATATAAAATATTATTATTATTGATACAGGGTGCAGCCAAGGGAGAGCCCCCCCAAAAAGATTTGGAATGGGGTCCAGAACTCAAAGTGTATAGGAATATTGGAGAGACATATAAGATGTCCTCACTCCCCCCTCCCAGGTGTCAGTTGGGGGAAGGGACCAATGGAGCAGGGCCATTGAGAGCTGTGTTGCATAGCAACAGTTTTGCAGCTAACCTCTGGAGTGGTCATTGAACATATCTATAACCTTTAACTGGTTTCATAGATATGTTAAATAGCTGTGGCCAAGTTTTGGGCCAGGGAGAAGTGAGTGGGGGCTAACCAGGCTGGAATTGGGGGCTGCTTCTCTGAGAGAGTGCCTGCGAGAGAGGCATGCGGCTTTAGCAGAGTGAAGACCCCCTCTTGGCCAGGTGAGGGGGAGAGCCACGCTGTTTTGGAAAGATGTAGACCCTGTAGCCATTAGGAGGGAGAGCCACGGGGTTTCAGCAGAGTGAAGACCCCCCTCTTGGCCAGGTGAAAGGGAAAACCACGCAGCTTTGCCAGAATGGAGATCCCTTTCGCCAGGTGAAGAAGAAAGAAGTGCTTTTGGTGGACTGCAGACCCCTGCAGCTTTGGTAGAAGAGGCCCATGCGGCTTTGGCGTGCTCCCTTTGGCTGAGTAGCCTGGAAAGCAGGAGAGACTAGAACTTGGTACAAAGAACTCTTGCCAGTGGAAGGTGCCACATGACTTTGGATTAGTTGAGATCCTGCCTGGACAGGCGACACAGCCCACAGTGCCAGTGACCTGAAAAAACGGACGTGTGCTCTTTTCCTGATTTATGGTACCCGGAGTTGGGACAGTGGGAGAAGGGAGCGCTGTGTGTGTGTGTGTAGGTGTATACCCTTAAAGACTTTAATATTTTAATGAAGGCATCGGGCCTGAATAGCATTAAATAAACATTTTGTTTCCTTTTCACAAATCTCTGGCATTGAAAGATGTCTTTCCAATTGGCAGCGGACAGAAGAGCCCAATAGATGTTAGTATTATCTCCTTGGGAGGGGCCTCTGTTTTCTGTAGCAGTTTTTTGGCGTCCCTTGGTGGGCCAAGTATTGCCCCCGCCCTTGTGATACAGGGTGCAGCCAAGGGGGTGCCCAGGAAAGATTTGGAATGGTGTCCAGAACTCAAAGTGTACAGGAATATTGGAGGAAATATTAAGATATCCTCACCCCCCCCCCCAAGGTGTCAGTTGGGGGAACGGACGAATGGAGCACGGCCATTGGGAGCTGTTTTGCATAGCAACAGTTTTGCAGCTAACCTCTGGAATGGTATTTAACATATCTATAACCTTTAACTGGTTTCATAGATATGTTAAATAGCTGTGGCCAAGTTTTGGGCCAGGGAGAAGTGAGTGGCTGCTACCCAGGCTAGAATTGGGAGCTGCTTCTCAGAGAGGGCCTGCTTGAGAGCCATGTGGCTTTAGCAGAGTGGGGGCTAACCAGGCTGAAACTGGGACTGCTTCTCTGAGAGAGGGCCTGCTTGAGAGCCATGTGGCTTTAGCAGAGTGGGGGCTACCCAGGCTAGAATTGGGAGCTGCTTCTCTGAGAGAGGGCCTGCGAGAGAGCCATGTGGCTTTAGCAGAGTGAGGACCCCCTCTTGACCAGGTGAAAGGGAAGACCACGCAGCTTTGCCAGAGTGGAGATCCCTGCGGCCAGGTGAAGAAGAAAGATGCGCCTTTGGTGGAGTGCGGCTTTGGTAGAAGAGGCCCACGCAGCTTTGGCGTGCTCCCTTTGGCTGAGTAGCCTGGAAAGCAGGAGAGACTTTGACTGGAACTTGGTACAAAGAACTCTTGCCAGTGAAAGGTGCCACATGACTTTGGATTACTTGGAGATCCTGCCTGGACAGGCAGGCGACACAGCTCACGTGCCAGCGGCCTGGGAGAAAAACGGACGTGTGCTCTTTTCCTGATTTACGGTACCCGGAGTTGGGACAGTGGGAGAAGGGAGCGCTGTGTGTGTGTGTGTGTAGGTGTATACCCTTAAAGACTTTAATATTTTAAGGAAGGCATTAGGCCTGAATAGCATTAAATAAACATTTTGTTTCCTTTTCACAAATCTCTGGCATTGAGAGATGTGTTTCCAATTGGCGGCGGACAGAAGAGCCCTATAGATATTAGTGTATCGTCCTTGGGAGGGGCCCCTGTTTTCTGTAGCAGTTTTTGGCATCCCTCGGTGGGCCAAGTATTGCCCCCCCCTCGGAACCTTTGTTCGGTAACACTTGGACCCTTGTTCCATAACATTATGACTTAAAATATAGTTCTGTTTAATTAAAAGCTAGAAAAACAAAAGAAGTCACAGTAAAAATCATCAGTAACTAGAATAACTTTCAAAAGTAATCTCTAAATCATATATAAAAATTACAAATACAGTTGCTGTCTATATAAGTAAAATATATAATAAAATAAAAAATATTGGGATTTTAAATTAAGAATAAAATATGATTCTGAATTAAAAAAGAGGATTCAAAGATATTTAAAAAGGCCACTATCACTTAAAATCTTGGTTGGTAAGATGAGATTAAATACATAAAGCCATTATATGACAGTGTAAATAAATTCTGAGCCATCATAGGCATGATAAGACTTGAGTCAGGCTCATAAATAAATTAAATCGATCTAAATAATAAGAAAGGGAAGAGCATTCTAAACACTTAGCACAGTAAAGTGTGCTCAGTGTACTAGGAGAGCAATAAAAGGGAGAGAACCTGCCTCACTGGACCTAGTACTGGGAGAACAGGCAGAAGTTGATGACAAAGACCTGAGCTCAGGTTACACATATCTTAAATACTGCATTGCCTCAGACTAATGGGATTTTCTGATGTTAATATTAAATTATTCATCCTAAAGATTTTGTCTTGTATCAGACATTTTATCACATTACTCTTCAGTTCAAAAGTCTCCTTATTCAAGCTCCTTAAAATATAATTCCTTTCTTATGAATCAGATGACATAGCATTCTCTCAAATAGGAACATAGCAAACTGAATATTTCCTTAATGCCACTCAAATCTGTTTGCTCTTCTTGCCTTTCCCACATAGAGAATTGAGGACGTCACCACTCCCTGTGTCACCCGAGCCAGAAACTAGAAAGTGTGCTAATTTAGGCTTCTGTTTTTGTGTATCCACATTTCAATCATTTTCAGGTATGTCTCACTCTACTTATGAAATATTTTCCAAATTATCTTCATTTTTGTGTGTCTATGTTTATTTAAACTAAATGTCACTACCTTTTTCTGACCCTCTTCAGTCATTACCAGAATTCTGTTTTAAAACTATTCAATTACTACTTTGGTTTTTTTTTAAATAAAACAAATGATCAGCATAGTTTATAGATTGATCAAGCTTTCTCCCCAGCCCTCTTTTCCAATCTTTTATCCCACAGCTCTCTTCCTCCTTGATTACTTTGTACCAGCTATTCAGAATCAATTACATTCCCTGTAATGAGAACACTCTTTACAGATCTGTGCATTTGCAGACTCTCCTGTTACATCTTATAGCCTAATTCTTCCCTTCACCTTACATCCAATTCTGATCCTTTAAAACTCTGTTCAAACGTTTATGCTCTCAAAGCTTCTTGTGAAACTGATTGGGTTTCTCCACTCAGTTTTATTAGATTATATGTTAATCCTTATCATGGCACTTTCAACTTTGTTCCAAATTAAAATGATCAATTTAGTCATTTGTTTTACCTTCTCCCTCTGCGGGAGACAGGATGTCTGCTTTTGGGATATAGTAGATGTTCAGTATCTGTTTTCTAAATAATAAAGTCTTATTCAGGTTCCCTGATATTTTCATTAAAAAAAGGTGGAGATGAGGAATGGGTGTCCAACCAGTTTGAGGGGGAGCAAAACAACAATGAAAAAATAAACAAAAAAATCTCTAATTAAAAGGACCTGACTCCGTGCTAAGCCATGGTAAGCCACTCTACTGAGAACCAGAGGAAGTCTCTGAAAATTTGAATCTTGACATGCTAGTTCAATGAAAGGATGATTAAAAAGAACGTTTTTGTGGGTTTTTTTGAATCACAGAAGTTCGAGCAAAAGTTTACTTATTGCTTATGTTTGGAAAAATAATTTATGCTTTAAACCAGATTTAAATATTTTGAACTGTAAGGTTTTTTCCCAATTTTGAATCTCAATCAAATTCAAGAAATATTTTTGCACTTCATCATGTTTCAGGCACCATGTCACCTATGTCCAACATACCTGTGAAGCTGTCAGATACCATACTCAATATTTAATTGCAGGGTTAGAAGCAGGGAGAAAGTTTAAAAGGAAGAATTTCAAGGAACAGATATGAAGATAGTGATTTCCAAACATCAAACTCAAAATAAAGAAATGTGGAAACCTTTCTCTTCGTGGGGAATACCAGGATTCTTTATATCAGCCAACCCAAAGCATATGCAGTTAGAAGTTTAAAACCACCTGAGAGAGATCTGTGTGCACACTCTGTGAAATGGAAGCTGAAGAGTGAGAGAATAGTGATGGAACAGGCAGAGAGAGCCATGCTTATTCTGTGGAAGAGGTTTTGAACACAGGAGATCTGTCAAACAAAACCTAACCATGCTCACAATGAAGAAAATATATTTTGCAATTTAAACAACTACTTTACATTTTTATCATTTGCATGAATACCTCTCCTTTGTTAGTCAGATTGAAGCCAGGGTTGAAAGGAAGCCATCTTCTCCCCCTATTCAAGAAGAGCAATTATCTTCAGGATATTTTCCTTATTATTTGAAATATTATAGTGTTCTCCTAAAACTGCATGCATGCCTCATCAGATTATTTTAAACCCCCTTGTGTATGTGTGTATATTTTATATTCTATTATATATATATATATATATATATATATATATTATACATATGGTGTGTGTATATGTATACACTATATATATAATATATACATGTATATGCATTTGTCATATACATTCATAATGTATATACATGTTTATGTATAACATAGTCATATGTTGTATCTATAAACCTGGAGAGTATTGATTTCATAATCATAGAACTAATAGCTATTCTCTAATGTAGTCAAAATGAAGTATTTGATAGTTTCTCAGTACCGGTTGACATTTCCTTGTGAAACTAATATGCATAAATAGTCTGAGGCAATCATTAATTGAGTTACCCATTTCTGAATCAAATAGTTGTCCCTTGAATTATTTATATGAGAAACATGATGTAAATGTAGGAAATTAAAGATGACAAAGAAATGATATAGTGCATGTACAGAGGTAGTTATTCCATTTTAATGCTGAGTTGCCCATACCCCAAATTTATTTCTCCTCATGAATGACACCAGCCAGCAAAGATGGCTTTAAATATTACCTCCACTCAACAGTCTGAGGAATTTTTTTTCTAAAAGGCCATTTTAAAAACTTACATGAACAAGTTAAATGTATGAGCTTAAGACAAAATGGCTGTAAATTTGCTCCTTTATTAATTATGTAACCAAGCGTGATATATGTCTTGAGTACCCAGAGTTTCCCAGTCCACACTGGGTGGTAAAAGAAATACGCAGAAATGCAGAATGACTTTCCCTAAAATGGTAAATTCTTTAACAAATAGAAAAAGATAAAATGACATCCTACATGTTTATTTAAGTTAAAAATCCATTTACCAATTTTAATTTTCCCACATCCACTTTACAGTGCTCATAATAGAACTTTCAGTCTTTCTTCTTCCTTTATTAAGATTGACATGAAGAACTCGGCAGTGACGTAGGTCTTGGGTTACTTCAATTTATTTATTAATTCAGTTTAGGCTGTAAAAATAAAAGAAAATTAATGCCTGCCAATAAATAAGTCATTTCATTCCCTGTGGCTCCTTTAATCCCCTTATTCTTTCATTGTGTTTTCTTCTACATGTGGATAGACATGTAAAATTCAGTAATCTACAAAATATTTCCCCAGTTAATACTATAGTGGCCAAATTTTCTTGGAGCTTGAAGCTGACCTTTTAATCATAGCATTCTTCCAAATGACTTTAAGGTTTGAGCCTACACTCACTTAATAGGCATTACAATTGCACCCACAAGCAACTAAATGTATAATTAGCCATTGGAACTTCATGCCGAGAGTACAAATTAGCCCCTCAATTGCACCTGCAACTGGTCACCTGAAGGTTCAATTAAACACATATAGTTTTGCTCCGGCAATATGTATCTGACACAAAATTACCGACTTACATTTTTAGACCAGAAAATAAAACATTTGGCCTTTTAGCACTGCCCTAAAGAACAAGCTTTGGATTTTTTTGTTTTTTATATTAAGGCATTGTCTGCTCTCAAGCAACATTCTCCAAACATTTTCAAAGTACAATATATTATCTCTATGTTTTCTTTTCTCATATTACTTGTTTAGTTTGGTAGGCCACACAGTTGTAAATAATATGTGATTCCGTACTTTTGAGAATTGTTGCATCTAAATATCTGTGTTCTACAGAATTATGCATATTAACTTTGAACACAAACTAATAGGTAACTACCAATGCTTGCTCTGTTAACACTGGGTTTTCTAAACAATACACTTTGATGGAAAATTTATGCATTCTTCAGAGCAATTTTTATTTCATGGAGAAAGCTAAAAAATAGTCAGTGTTCATGAAACATATTCTTATTTTTTTATTGTTGTTCAACTACAATTGTCCTGATTTTTCCCCATTACTCTCCCCACCTCCCCATCTCCCACATTCAATCCTCCCCCCATTGTCCTTTTCCATGGGTCCTTACACATATTCCCTGACTTGACTCTTCCCCTTCTTTCCCCCATTATTGCCAAAACATGTTCTTATTTTAGTGTGCTATTACTAACTCTATATGTAGAACACACTTGTCTTGCTTTAGGGTTAACACAGCTGTGTTTTAAAGGCTTGAAAAAATGACTTAGAAAAAAATCAGGCCCTGGCTGGTGTAGCTCAGTGGATTGAGTGTGGGCCTGCGAACCACACGATCGAGATTCGATTCCCAGTCAGGGCACATGCCTGGGTTGCAGGCCAGTTCCCAGCAGGGGACTCACCAGAGGCGACCATACATTGATATTTCTCTCCTTCTCTCCTTCCCTTCCCCTCTAAAGATAAATAAATAAAATCTTTTAAAAATCATAGATGAGACAGAATTTCCATGTATCCTTCAGTCACTTTCACTTGTTAAATTTTACATTATTACAGTACATTTGTCTCAACTAATAGCCCATTCTTGAAACATTATTATCTAAGGTCTATACATTATTTGTATTTGTCCAGGTTTCTCCCCAATGTTCCCTTCTTATTCTAGGATTTCATACAGGTTATATACTACATGGAATTATTGTGTCTCCTCAGGGTCCTCCAGACTGTGAGAACTTGTTTATAACTTTGGCAAATTTGAAGAGTATTAGTTATTTTGTACAACGTCTCTTACCTGGTATTTGTCTGATTATTTTTTCATGATTACATTAGGGTTATAGGTTATTTGGAGTAAGAGCACTAGATACAGTGACATTCTCATCACATCATACCAAGGGCATATTCTACCAACATAGTTTACTAGTGTTGTTGACCTTAATCAAGTGGCTGAGCTGCTTTTAGTCAGGTTACTTCCCTGAGTTGTAAATCTATTGTACTCCTGAGTCGGATCGCAGCCCCTACATAAAGAGAGGGGAGTTATGCTCCACCTTTGGCAAAAGAAGTGTACACCAAATTGCTTAAAATTTAGCTCAGGATATTTATGTATCCCTACCTGTTTTTTCTTAAGTAAATGGTTTACATTACTTTGGACTCACAGACATTTAATTTACACCTTGGGATATAATACAATGTTACATTATTTATTTTGTTCTTCAAAAGCTTCACTTTGGTCTTTTGGAGCCATTATAGTTCACTTTCATGTACCTGTAACACATCGTGTATGTGTGTTTGTGTGTTTGAACATTTCTTTCATTTCTGAAACTATAAGAGGCTCCAGGCCCTTCTTACATATTACATATCTCAGCCCAAGAATCAAGAATTTTCTTCTACTAGAGAATGCTATTAGACTCCCAAATCTGAGTGGAGTAATTTTTTCAATTTTGCAAATTATGCTTTTACAAAGTTAATGGATTTTATTGAGGCCATGGATTATTTATGAGTCAGTTTTCCAAGCTTTTTTTTTGTGGGCAACCCCAAAATAAGGAAATTATCATTTTCAACAGAGGAGCAGACTGCAACCACCAAAATGGAATGGAGCAAGGCTTGATGAATCCCTTATATTACCCAAGGTTTTACAATGAAGCAAAATGTAACAACAAAATAAATCTAGCATAGGAATAGAGAGCATCAGACATACCTACACAACTTTCTTTGTTTCCCATTCTTTTATTCTTCTTTTACTTTGAAATGCTGTACAGTTTAAAAGAAACAGTAGAGTTGATAGATGAACAATTTAAAGAAACCCCCAAAATACCTTAGTAACTCAGTTACACTCATTGAATAGTAAATTTAATGTAATATTGGAAGTTCTTTTGGCTGAGGTGGCATTGATCTATTTCTACCAATTCCAATGAACAACCAATTCAAATCCCTAACTCAGAAGGTACTTTCTGATTAAATTTTTCTTTTTTAAGCAAATTTTTTATTATACTATTAGAGTTGTCCCACTTTTCCCCTTTATACCCTCTAAGTTGCACTGTCTGTCTTGCTCCCCAAATGTTCCTTCTGGCTCATCTGCATGTGAATATACGATATTCCAGTCTGCCAGCCACCGACTTGTCCACCCTGGACCACCGGATGCTGCCTTGTTGTGCACCCTCTTTGCCCCAGCCGCCTGTCTCTGCCACTCCTGCTGGTCTGGATGAATCTGTCTTCTTTAACTCCTTGGTTAGTGGAGTGTCATGCAATCTGATTTTCTGGCAGTTCTGGTTTTTTTTTTTGTTTTTTTTTTTTGCTTTTAATTTGGTTGTTATCCTCCTTTTAGTTGAACAAGAAAGTGAAATATATCTAAATATGCCTCAGTCTTGGCTGGAACTCTGATTAAATTTTTCTGTATTATTTGTGATAGGGCATCATAGAATAAAAATTAGATCTGATATTTACTAATATTATTAATGTGCTATGACACAGTTTGTACATAAGAGGATGGTAAAGATGTCTTGCTTCTGTTATGAAAGGTCCAAATACTTAATAGAATTTAATTATATCCCAGGATGGATATGACATAAGAGTATGAGATCATGCTAAACTTCAGATAGCGGGGGTCAAATATTAATAATGATTATTTATACAAGACATTAGTGTTAGTTGGTGTCTCCTTAATATTCACTGCTTATTTTGTCATATCCAGCTCAGTTCTACTGTGGAAATACAAAATAAATTTTTCCTTTTTATTAATAATAAAACATAATGAATACCATATATATTTTCTCATATTTTCCATCATATTTTTGTTTCACAATGTGTATTTCTATTAAGCAGCTTGGTTGTCATCTACATACTTTCTATACATTAAACACAGAATTTGAAAATTTGGAACAATGTGGTCCTTGGAGACATTTCTGAGTTTTAATTCACAAAATACAGGCTTACAACCTCAAGACCACTCAAAACAATTTCTCATTCCCTTTGTTTTCAGAACTATACAATATTAGGCAGTACGTAAACCATATAATAAATTGTGCCATCATTTGCTATAAGTGATAGTAAAGTGTTTAACAATTTTTCTAATTTTGTTTTTTTTTAATTTTATAGGGCTCAGAGTCTATTGAAGTGTCTCTTAAAAAGAAATCTAGATTTCTACCGCTTGCCACTTCCTCTAAGTGCCGATAATGTATTCCTGAGACCTTATAAAGGCAAGAGACTTACAGACTGAATTCTTTCCCTCAGTAAGAGGCTTGCACATCTTCACCAGAGATAACACAGCTCAATCCTTCCATAATGGATGGGATGAGACCGAGAGTGCCATCTTACATACACCTCTTCACAAGGGAGCTCTGCTATTTGTACCAGATGCATTTTCGGGAAAGATACTGTATAGCAGCTCCACGTGCACCGGAATTTGCTGTTTTACCAAAAGATGGCTAATTGGGTTAAATGCCCTGTAAAAGGGGAAAAAAGAGAATTCAGGTATGCTTTTATAAATTTCAGCATTTTAAATATCTTTTAAGTACACTTGGGCATTTAAAAAGATATACTTCCTTTTCTATTTTTAAAGAATGTTAATATTTTTAAGGCCTTACAGTTTAGTGCAGTATAAAAAACATCCTATGTATAGGCACTTAGACCCATGCAAATTAGTAGAGGCTAGAATAAAGATCTCTTCTCAATACTTTGAATATCTGGAAAATGTCATGCCCACAAGTTGAAAGTGGTGTCTAGCATATATTAGGAGGCAAACATCCTTTTCAGGGCTGTGCCTCTTTCGATCTCTCTTATCTCATTCTTTCATGAACCTCAGATGATCTTTCACTATAAATAAACTAAACTTATGTTTATTAATGTGGAAAGTTTTTTTTCTGATTTACTTCTTATACATCTCTAGAATTTTTCAGTAAGTTTCCTGAGCTTGCCATTTACAACTACTACATCTAAATATATTACATCCAGTCATATTTAAAGCCATTTAATATTATATTTCTAGCACTCATATTCCTATCTTATACTCTCCCAAGAGAAAACTACCAAAGAAGAGACAACCAACAGGTTAAAAACTACTAAAACATGACTATACAATGAAAACATTGCTGTTGCTTTATCTAGGCAGCAGAGAACAGTACAAAGCTAGCCCTATGCAAACAAATTGTATTGCCTTAGAGCCGATTAATACAGCCAGGACACAAATTCACAGAATGACTATGATCCACATTTCTCCCCTGCTTAATAATTCTCTTTCCATTGTCCTCTCTCTCACTTTAAAGAACAATGGCTCAGGAGGAAATTCAAGCAATATTGTAAGAAAGGAATCTTCTCTTTCTCAGAAAATTGCTATCAACATGGGATAGTATTTAATTCAGGCAACTAATCAACAGACCCTGTTTTCATACTAACAAAGTCTTAGAGAAAAGTTTTTTCCCCCTAACACTATTCAGAGATGCTAATTTCACTGGTTAGGTCAGTCTGATTTTTATCTAATCAATTGGAATTTAACCAAACAAACCCTACTGGAAGTACATATTTGATAGCAGTAGATTGTGGGGGGAGACTTTTCTCGCAAGTCCCCCTGTCCACCAGGGATGAAAGTAACGTGACATGACATGATTTGCTTGGGGAAGAGAGGTGGCCAGTCCCTCAAGAGGAAAGGACCATGAGCAATGGCCAGTTTCTCAGGGGAAAAAGGCCTTGAGCCCCTTCTTCCAAGGGCTTTTATTGGGTTGTAATACACAGGAATACTGGATGGCAAGGATCAAACAGTAGATAACATTTCAAAGAAATCTGAGGGCTTAGTCTGAGTCAGTCTGTCAGGAAGACAGTTTTAGAGTTTCCTGCTCCAACCCTTAATTTATGAATGAAAGCACTCTTAGCAGAGCAGATTTCACAGGTTTATCAGGAAGTCTTTGTGATGCCAGACTTTTCCCCAGGACATGTTCTGGCAAGGCAAGGAGCTGCACCCCTCCCCATCAGGTATTCAGGCTTAAAGGGATTTGAGCCAGGAAGCGCTTCTCCCAGAGGAGATGGGGACTCGCGCTATGTCACATAGCCTACAGGCATGGGTCTATTGCTTGCTCTTTGTTGCAGCCCCCTGAGTCCTTCCATGAGGCCTCCCAAGTGGTCGAGTCTGGCTTAGGTTGCTCCCCGCTGTGAGGAGACTTACCCGTCATGAACTTCTGACCATGCTTTGGGGGTAGGGAGGAAACTGAGGCAGCATTTTCTACCAGAGACAAGCTTTGTCTCCTGTGGCTCGCATTCTGGAGGTCACTCGCTCATCCTTAGCCATGGGGGATAGAGCTACAATTCCTTAAACCAGGCAGAGCAGTCCACAACAATACATGATCTGAGATTCCCTTTAAAATCAGCCCTGGATAATATGGTTCAGTTGCTGGTTCAATTCCTAGTTGGAACACATGTCTGGATTCCAGGTCAGGTCCCCAGTGGGGGACATGCAAGAGACAACCACATCACATTGTTGTTTCTCTCCCTCTCTTACGTTTATCTAAAAATATAAATAAATAAAATCTTTAAAAATACTAGTTTTAATTTTTTAAAATAAAATCATCATTTCATCTAAATTCTGGTGTTATTTCACTGCAGTTTTTAGTTTTATAATATCTCTTCAATAAAGTATGGCCTCGTGAAAGTTAAAAAACTAAAAATCCCGAACAGCTACTTTACCAAGAGTTTAATTTCTTCTTTGAAGCACTAAATGCTGCTTTTTAGGGTTAGAAAAACAGACACTTCAGAACTCACTTAAATTCTTTATTCTCAACCACTCATAATACATAAGATGAACATATAGTATCATTTGATAGAATTAAAGTTAATGTGTTTGATTTAAAAGTAGTATCTGTAGCTCTGAAACTTCACGTTGATACAATTGAAGTTTCAATGATGTCACACTTTTGAGTTATTTTCATCTTTCTTCACTTTTTCAAATCTCATCTTCAGTTTTATTCTCACTTTTTCCATAGCAAATATTTAAAAAAACATCATTATACAGTGAAATACTACATCTGGCAATCTCAGACTGTAAACAGACACAACTAAAAACTACAAAAGCATCCTGGCTGGTGTGGCTCAGTCGATTGGGTGCCCACCTGTGAACCAAAGGGTCTCTGGTTCTATTCCCAGTCAGGACACATGCCTGGGTTGTGGGCCGGGTCCCCAGTAGTTGAACAAGAGGCAACCACACATTGATGTTTCTCTCCCTCTTTTTCCCTCCCTTCCCCTCTCTAAAAATAAATTAAGAAAAAATTTTAAAACTTAAAAAGGCACACAGAAAAAAAAGAAATATGTGTTTTCAGAGTTCTTACAACAATTAGTTTGTAAATTAGCTCATGTCTCTAGAACGTGAACTATTATTATCTGAGATTATATAGGAAATCAAAATGTTGGGAGCAAAATGAGCAAATACGCTTTGATAAAAGAGGGTTGGGGATCTAAGAGACCTCTAGTCCTCTTCCTAGAAGTTCACTGTTCACTTATATTTCAGATTCTTGTTGCAGAAAGCTCAACTAAATGCATTTTTTTTTCTTTCTGGCAATATGGCATGGTAGCAATAGTATGGGTTTTAGAGACAGAATTTGTTCCTGAATGTATCATTTGTAATTTTTAAAAACTAGATAGTTACTATTCTCTGAGTCTTAATTCTATCTCAATAAAATTGTAAAATTAACACTTTCTTTATAAAAATGCTTTAATAATTAAATGATATTAATGAGGTATATGGCCCACAGCAAATACTCAAAATGTTAGCTCTATTACCCTCATCTCTTAAATTTGTACATTAATGAGTTAGAGCCTAAATTTTTTTTCTGAAGGATATTTAATCTAATAGAAATTGAGTTTGTATTTTGGCACTTCCATAGTATTTCACTTATATATTTCAAATCTCTGACATTTCCTGCTTTAGTCATCCATGTAATATTTACATTATTTTCCCTTATACCCATGAGTCAAAGCCAGAAACGTGAACCCATTAAAAAGAATCATTTATGGCCAGGATGGTCCATGCACAGTTAAGCACTGGGTTTACATAGTCAGCGTTCAACCCAACATGAAATACAAGTGGAGCTACCGCTGCAGCTTTTACCTGGGTAGTATCAATAAGGTTTTATTGCGACACATTGTCCACTCTCTCTTGTACGTCTGAGGCCAGTTTTTAATCACAAATCACACAGTTAAGAGTTTTAGTCAACTCAAATACAAGACAAAATATCAAAATATCACTAAGTATTTTGGTACTAGGTGTCAATAAAGTGTTCAAAATTCTTTCTATGACAGATTTTGAAGTGTCACATAAATCATATATTAAGTGACATTAATGACCTTAATGCAGAATTTTTTTCTGTAATTGTAATAGAAACAAGTTAACTTCCTTTATACAACAAGCAATAAAACTAATCATAAAACAAACAGAATTTGATTAAAGAAATTAAATTGCAAAATTGTGTTCAATTCTTATTGTATATATTATAAACATTCACACACATGTACATACACATACAAACGTGCATGTGTTCTATTTCTTGATGGCTTATGCATATACTCTGCTATAAAAATTTATTTCTGTGCATCTGGAATAATGCTTTGTTTTATGTGGGCTCTTATCAAACAAGTGGCAATAAAAACTTTATAGCACCCTATGCTGACATATTTTATTTATTGCTCTTGGTTTCATTCCATTTTCCTTCTAAATCATATAAATCAACATAAAAACAGTGAGGTCACTGACAAGAACTCAGAAGTTCAATTTAAAGCATGAAACTTGAAACAGATAAAGAAAATAGATGAAGTAACATGCAAAATTATCCTCCAGTGGATGATTACCTGTAACTTACACAGGTAAGGTACACAGAATTCTGTGCAATACCTTACACAGAAGTTTCCTTGCATGTAGGACTTTAAAAAAGATTGTTTTAATAACTGTATGTATTCTTCTTCATAGATTGACAAAAGTAGCTATAAATGAATGTGTGGCAATTATGGTAGCAAAATCATTTTAGATTTAAATGGTGAGTTTGGACAAGATGTAATCCACCCTCATATCTTTATTCTCTCCTCATTTTATTAATTATACGATTTGGGTTTTGTAATGAACCAAAGGAATTAAATAATGAGGTAAATTCATTTTTAAGAGTCACTTGAACTCAGCCTTGCTTTACAATTTATTTCTCTTCATTACCAGTCAAAACTATCCAAGCTGGTCAGTTTGTTTTAATTCTGAGAAAATTCTATATTCAAATCTCCTACCCCTCTACCTCTACTGGCACCATGCTAGATAAAGTTCTGTCATTTCTTTGCTGGATGTCTAATACAGCACCTAGATGTTATTTTAAAATATTTAAGCAGAAAAACAAATGTAACTTTTTGTGGTAATGCTACCCGTCAGGCAGGGACAGTTCTCCTAGTCAGGAATTAACCCTTCGTCAGTGGCCAGTTGGTGTGATGTTAGTCCAAACAGTCCACTGCAAGTGCTGTTAGCTGTGTCTAGAAACTAAGAAGTGGTTTAGTTAATTACTGTGGTGAATATACAAATTAGTGCAACGGATGTTAACAGTTGGATCTTACTAGTAAATTTGAACTACTTATGATATATGGATTATAAACATGATCTAGAAAAATTATTTTTCATGAACAGGATATGTGCATTTAGTGAGGCCTACATCCTGAACCCTTGAAAATGTCATCTCAGTCCTGATACCCAAATAGAACTATAATGTATGAATACATGTTTACAGAGAATTATTACTGTCCTTCAAATAAGAGTCCTGTCTCTAGAATTTTGTGTCACTTTATACCTGTGGGGTGGAGAACCAAAAAAGGCTAAGTGCTAAGAATTCGCTAAGTTTCCAGAACAGGTTGTTTGATTATGTTTATTCACCAAAGGTTGTTTAATAGAAAATTCACAGAATTCCACTGTAATGATCTACCAAATTACGTGGGACTTATTAATCTTACCCAAGTACAAAATTTTCTCATTACTAAAATAAACTGACTGCTTTGAATGACCAAAATGATGTAAGTTTTTATCCACATCTCTAGTATCATCCTTTACATCCCTATGCTTCCTTTTTTTTTAAGATTTTATTTATTTATTTTTAGAGAGAGGGGAAGGGAGGGAGAAAGAGAGACAGAAATATCAATGTATGGTTGCCTCTCACATGGCCCCCACTGGGGACCTGGCCCGCAACCTAGGCATGTGCCCTGACTGGGAACTGAACTGGCGACCCTTTGGTTCGCAGCCCACTCTCAATCCACTGAGCTACACCAGCCAGGGCCCTATGCTTCCTTTTAACAATATTCTCCATACAAGCTTTTGAAAAAAAATTATGTTTCTCTTTTGCTTAAATTATGCCACAAAATTCTCAGTGCTCTTGGAATGTGATTCAAAATTCTTTCATGACTGATCATATCCTCACCTTCTCTTCACCTTAATCTCAGACAATTCTCTCCCTCAATTACTTTTTTGTACACCCCACCTTCCCCTTAAGTGTTCTTTCTACTCCTAGAACATCATTATATTTTCTCAACCATCACTTCATTTTTTTATTATAATTCTTCTTCATTTTTTGGTTGGGTTCTCTTTTAACCCTCAACACAAATGTTTTTTCAGGAAAAACTTATCCGATCCTCTGGATTAGCTTGAGTTCCTATCTTAATGTACACTGAATTTTCCTATAGAAGGATCACTTTGTCTCATTAATTATTCTATTGTCGGTGACTAGTATTCTTCAGTAGAGAGCACACATAAAATAGAGTATACTGAAGAAAAGATAAAAAAGAAAAAACAGGAAACAAAAATATCAGGAGGAACATTTACATATTTCCTATGCTCTGGAGAACTGCTCCAGGCCAGTTACTGACTGCAGTATTGCTTTCAGCCTTTACTGATAAGGACTAGTAGAGAAGCTCATCTTGCTCATTAGTAAATTTACCACTTCTAATTTAAATTACTCCAAGGCCCAGGAATTTTCCCAGCACTACACCTGCTTTACTTCTTACCCATGAGGCTTTACAGAGACAAAACATTTTATAAAACATAATATGTGCATTAGATGAGTATGACTTTATTCTCATTATTAAAGGCCAGCTGGAAAGGAGAACTGGCAGATTAGAAAAAAACACATCTATAGTTAATGGTGAGCAATCTAAAGATACACAGAATACCAGAATGTGGATATATAGATCAGAGCATAGAGTCTGAGACGACAAAAAGGACAAGGCTGGGGGCCTTCAGTGTGGCTTAAGCATGACCTCAGAATATTGTGCAACATTTCTGAGCATGAATGTTAGACCTACCAACCACAATCCTCTCCCTATTCATCACTAGACACAAGTTACACACCTTTACAATGAGTAAAAGAGTCTGCTTCCTGTAAGACAGATACGTTTCATCTGCATCCCATATGAAAAAATTGAGAAACAAAAAAATACAGTCACATTAATTAACATATTTAGTGTTGGTTGACTCAATATGAACTCAGTCATACTAAACTCAATTGCAACCCTTGAATGTAATTCAAGATTTGAGGTACATCGTAAAATATGTAATAAATCTAGGCATGAAATAAATTACCACCACATATACTTTGCCAGTGAGGGGGAAGCGCATTAAAAATTACCAACAGTCTGTTGCTTAGTGACAAAAAACAAAACTCATATAAATTTGAAATGTAAATTTTGATAGTGAAACTATTCTTTTTTTTTGGTATTATAACAAAAAGTCTCACACGTAGCAAAAACGGTGCATCTCTTGCCTACACTGCAATGTTACATGTGAGCAATTGTGGGTGACGGCTATGACTCCTCTCCACCCATCTTACTCTGGGATGTAGGCTGACAAGACTGCCCCTATCTTCAACATGCCATTCTCATGGCAAAGGGAAAAAGCCAGAGAGCTAGGAAAAACTTGCAATAACTCAAAACTTTAGCTCAAAACTACCATTCATTACTTTCTCTCACATTACTTTTGAAAAGTAAATAATGTGATCAAGATGATGGTGTGATGATAATCTTCACATGGAAAGTAAAGCTGGTGGTAATGGGTGGAAATGTACTAATCACTTTCAGGAGTGGCAAGAGCTACCACAGGAACAAAGCCACACACAGCGTTTCTGACTAATAAGGCTTACATTGTTTGAGGGTTATAAGCTGTGTCACATAATAAAACTAATATTTTAAAACCATGATAAAGTCTCAAGTCAGGTATATATTTAGTGTTTCTATATGGAAAACATATGTATAGCCTTTCCATTAAAATATCTTAAATGTCTAAGCATTTGGAGACATGTCTCATTGAAACTCTGGGACATAATTTTTAAAGAATATTTAAGAACATATAAAAATGATGAGACTGAATCCAACATGGTTTATAAAGGACAACTCATGCCAAATGTTTTGATATAGTATAAGAGAATGTAAAAAGCTGGCAGACAGATTTTCTCATGATAATTTTAGAAAACAATCCAATACGATAGACTGCTATTCTTCACCCTATCCTATATTTTTATCATGTCCATAAACATTTTTATGAGAAAATCTGGTAGATTTCTTTTGAAATTTATATACTTGATGTCACAAAACCTTGGGATAGGGAAATAAGGCAGGAGCAAATGAAGACTCAAAAGAGGGGTGCAAGGACAATTTTGATGTTGAGTACTGGAATATTCATCTAGTTTCTAAAAGTCTTCTCTTCTAAAGTCTAAATTATTCTGGTGATTTGTGCTAAAGCTGTAGGTGAAGCAAAATGACTCCATGGAGAAAGAAGCCATGAGATGGACCCAAGAGGGTGCAGGAGTAAGTGTAGGCCGCACTAACCTCCTCCCAGGACGAAACTGGAATTGCAACTAAGTTAAAGTAAAACCATCCTGAATAACCAACTGAATACTAGCTGGAGAGAAGTCTTATAATAAAGCAAATAAAAGAAGAAACCACTTCACCACAAGGAGACTTGCAGGAAGTATGGAGGAACAATAGGGCTGGCTGGTCTCCCATGGGCAGCGGCTGAAGCGCCAGAAAAATATTTCGGTGGCTGGAGGGCTCACCTAGGGAAGTGTGGGGTCTAAACCTCAAGCTAGGACCCCCAGCTTACAGCACCAGAACTGGGAAAGGAACCCAAATAATGTCCAACTGTGAAAAGCTGCAGGGTTACTCTCTGCCCGGTCGAGATGTCTACCTACTACCAAACTATACTCTATGGCCATAGTATTCAAAACACATGGTACTCACATAAAAATAAACACATAAATCAATGGAACAGAATAGAGAGCCCAGAAATAAATGTACTCATTTATAGCCAATTACTATTCAACAGAGAAAGCATGTACATATAATAGGCTAAAGATAGATTATTCAATAAATGGTGTTGGGAAAATTGGGCTGACACATGCAGGAAATGAAACTAGACCAACTTCTTATAGCACACACAGAATAAATTCAAAGTGGATCAAAGGTTGTATATTATACTTAAAAGTTCAAAAATCCTGGAAGAAAACACAACTACTAAAATCATAGACATTGCTCTTACTAACAATTTTTTCTGATATATCACCTCAGGAAAGGGAAACAAAGAAAAATCATACAAATGGAACTATATCAAGCTAAAAGGCCTTTGTATAGCAAAGGGAATCATCAACAAAATAAAAATAAAACCTGTGGAATGGGAGAACATATTCACCGATACACCTGATAAGGGGTTAAAATCCAAAATTTATAAAGAACTTTGAAAACTCAAGACCAAAAACAAACAAACAATCCAATCAAAAGTGGGCAAAGGACCTGAATTGACACTTCTCTAAAGAAGACATACAGATTGCCAATAGACACATGAAAATGTGTTCAACGTCACTAATCATCAGTGAGATGCAAATTAAAACCACAGTGAGATATCACCTCATACCAATCAGAATGATCATCACCAATAAATCCACAAACAAGAAATGCTGATGAGGATGTGGAGAAAGGGGAACCCTTTTGCACTGTTGGTGGGAATGCAGACTGGTGCAGCCACTGTGGAAAGCAGTATGGAGATACCCCTCAAAACTAAAAAAGGATCTGCCTTTTGATCCAGCGATTCGAGTTCTGGGAATGCATACAAAGAGACCCAAAACACTAATTTGAAAGAACATATGCACCCCTATGGTCACTGCAGCATTGTTTACAATCAACAAGATACGGAAGCCATCAAGTGTCCATCAGCAGATGAGTGGATAAAATAACTATGGGACATTTATGCAGTAAAATACTATGCAGCCATAAAAAGAAGACAATTTTACACTTTGTGACAGTATGGATGGCCCTGGAGAATATTATTCTAAGTAAAATAAGCCAGTCAGAGAAAGACAAGTACCATATGACTTCACTCCTATGTGGAATCTAGTGAACAAACGGAACCAACAAGCAAAATGGAGGGAGACTCAGAGAGCAGGATGACAACTATGGGTGGGGGCCAGTTAGGGAGTGGGGGGATGAGCAAAAAACAAAGAGTGTTTATGAACGTGGACAGTAGTGTGATGATTGCGGAGGAAGGGGCATATAAGCATGGTAATGGAAAATGCAATAAAAATAAACTTTGAGATTAAGGAAAAGAAAAGATAAAAGAAGAGATCCATGATGACTGGGGACACAGATTCTCAAAATCCTAAAATTTATTAATCTCTGGTTCTACTAAAATTCTCCATTTAAAAATACACTAGCTATAAACAAACACATGAAATCACATGTTTCAGAGATTCTAACAGTTTCCTCACTTCTCATCCTTTTTTCTGTAACTACACTGTACATCAAATCCATTTTAAACCTTAGCCTCTCCAAGATTCCATGAAACTAATAATTTCTTTTACATTCATCCAATTATATATCATTTTTCCCCTGGATTCTTTTTTGTATCAATATTTTAAACCTTGCCATTTCACAGGCTATTACTGTTATTAAGTATTATCTCTGTTTTCTTAATTTTTACTGTATTTTCCTTGTCATATTTCCATTTCCTACTCTTGATTCTGAGCTTCTATTTAGCTTTCCCTTCTCCTTCAGCACCCTTTAATCACACTCAGGAGGAAGCCTTTGTGTCAAGGCAACTTGGCACATTAAAAAGGAAAAATATACCTTGTCTATTTCTTATTTCTTTCTCCCTCCAACATTTTCCAGGTTCCTGAATTAATAATAGGATTACCTTCAAGTTTCATCAGTTTGCAAAAGAATTAAAATTCTTTTTCTTTATCCAAATTAATTCCATAAATATTTATTAGTCTAATCTTACTACATTTATTTATACTGTCAGTTTCTATAGATCAAATTTTATAATACAGATGTGAGGGGGAGACATATAGTGGTAAGCAAATATATAATTATATATATTAGAAGAACAAAAGTCTTAAAAAAGAAGCATGCTAGACTAGGAAGTCCTACCACATCTTCAGAAAAAAGAGCATATTTCAGAGCATCCTATAATTGTTAAGACATACTGAATAAGTACTAAACAAAATTATAGGCATCTTTATGTTACTTGTAATTCCCATGATAATTCAGTAAATTGGGTACTATTATGTTATCTTTATTTATTATTATTTTTAATTTTAAATGAATATTTAATCTTCGAGAGAGGGGAAGGGAAGGAGAAAGAGAGACTGAGAAACATCAATGTGTGGTTGCCTCTCCCATGCCTTCTCCTGGGGACCTGGCCTGCAACCCAGGCATGTGCCCTAACTAGGAATTTAATCAGCAAACCTTTGGTTCCACAGGCTGGAGATCAATCCACTGAGCCACACCAGCCAGGGCTATTTTTATTTTTTATATATTCAATTTTTAATTAAATTTATTGGGGTGACATTGGTCAATGAAATTATATAGATTTTAGGTATACAATTCTATAAAGCATCATCTGTGTATTGCATTGTATGTTCACCATCCCAAGTCCAATCTCCTTTCATCACCATATTTATCCTGTTCTACCTTTCCCCACCATTCTTTCCCTCTTTAATCACCATACTCTTTGTCCTTGTCTATGAGGTTTTTTCCTTAATCCCGTCACCTTTTTCACCCAGTCCCCCCAAACCAACTCCTCTGTGACAGCTGTCAGTTTGCTTCTTGTAATCTATGAGTCCATTTCTATTTTGTTATTCATTAGAATATTCATATGTATTCATTAGAATCCACATGTATGTGAAATCATTGGTAGATTATTTAGACTTCAGTGATAACTAAAATGGTTAGTTTTATTTATTTACTTCTTGGACTAATTTTTTTCAGTTTCATTGAGATATAATTCACATACAACATTGTATAAGTTTAAGATATACACTGTGTTTATTTGAGAGCCTTAAATATTGCAAAAATGATTACCATCATAGAATCAGCTAACACCTACATACAGCATGACACATAATTACTTCTTTTTTTGTGGTAAGAACATTGCAGATTTATTATTTTAGCAACTTGCAAGTATATAATACTGTATTAAGTACAATCCCCATGCTGTACACTTGATCACTGATACTTACTCTTCTTAAGACTGGAAGTTTGTAGGCCTTGACTAACAGGGACCCTTTTCCCCCAGATCTGGCCCCTGGTAACAACTATTCCAGTATCTGTTCCTTTGAGTTCACCTTGCATAGGTTCCATACATAATGATATATAGTATTTCTCTCTCTCTGATTTATTTGACTTAGCCTAATGCCTCCAAGGTACTGTCATGTTTCTTGGCTGAATAATATTGCACTGTATATATGTGCCACATCTTTATCCATTCATCCACTGATAGACCCTTCGGTTTTTGCTGTATCTCTTGTGAATGATGCTCCAGTAAACACAAAAGTGCAGATCCTTTTTTGAAATCCTGTTTTTATTTCATTTGGCTAGAAACTCAGAGGTGTTACTGCTGAATCATATGCTAGTTCTATTTCTAATTTTTTGAGGGATATTGCATACCCTTTACCATAGTGGCCATACCAGGTTGCATTTCCATCAACAATGCACAAAGATTCCCTTTTCTCCATATCCTCACCACTTAACACTTGTCTTTCAAAAAGGTGTGAGGTAATCTCTCTTTCTTATTTTGATTTTAGTTTCCCCAATAATTAGCAGTGTTGAGCATCTCTTCATGTACTTGTTTGCCTTTTTATATCTTCTTTGGAAAAATATCTATTCAGTTCTTCTGCCTAATTTTTAATTGAATTGTTTTCTTTTTCTATTGAATTGCATGAGTTCTTTATGTATTTGGGTACTAACACCTTATCAGATATATGATTTGCAAATGTTTTTCCCATTCCATTCATTGCCTTTCATTTTGTTGATGGTTTCCTTTCTTATGAAGCTTTTTTTTTAAACTTTTGTTCAAGTACAGTTTTCTCTCTTGTATTCCCAGCCCTGCCCCCACCAGTGCTCCCCACCCCTCTCCCATCTCCGCCCCCCACCTTAGTTATTGTCCATGTGTCCTTCATACTTATTCATGTGAGTCCATCCCCTTTTACTCTGTGCTTCTCTCCCCTCTACCCTCTGGACCCTGTCAGCACGTTCTGTATTTCAGTGTCTTTGGTTACATTTTGCTTGCTCGTTTGTTTTGTTGTTTACATTCCTGTTAAAGGTGATATCATATGGTATTTGTCTTTCACTGCCTGGCTTATTTCGCTCGGCATAATGCTTTCCAGCTCCATCCATGATGTTGCAAAGGGTAGGAGCTCCTTCTTCCTTTCTGCAGCATAGAATTCCATTGTGTAAATGTACCATAGTTTTTTGATCCAGTCATCGACCGATGGGCATTTAGGTTGCTTCCAACTCTTGGCTATTGTAAATTGTGCCGATACGTCCCCTAGAGCAAGGGATATAAAGGAAAGAATTCACAAATGGGATCTCATCAAAATTAAAAGCTTCTGCATGGCTAAGGAAAATAGTATCAAGATACAAAGAGAAGCAACTGTTTGGGAAAACATATTTGCCAATGATACCTCAGACAAAGGTTTAATCTCCAAAATATACAAAGAACTCACTCGACTCCACTCAAAGAAGACGAGCAACCTGATTAAAAAATGGGCAGAGGACTTGAACAGACATTTCGCCTTTCTTATGAAGCTTTTTAATTTAATGTAGTTTTTTACTTGTTTATTTTTTCTTTTTGTTTGCCTAATCTTTGGTGTCAAAACAAACAAAAAAAATCATTGCTAAGACAGTATAGCTTACCCTGTATATTGTTTTCCAAATTTTATGGTTTCAGACCTTAAATATAATTATTTAATCCATTTTGGGTTGTTTTTGTGTATAAACAAATAAGGTTATTGTTTTACTTTTTCATGTAGCTATTCATTTTCCCAGCACCATTTATTGGGAAAAAGATGATCATCTTCCCATTTTATAATCTGGCTATTTTGTCATAAATTAATTTACTATATATGCATTGGTTTATTTCTGAGGTCTCTATTCTGATTTTAGGCCTGTACTATACTGTTTTAATTACTATATCTTTGTGTAGTTAGAATTCAGAAAGTGTGATATTTTCATTACACTTTTCTTCTTTCTAAAGATTTCTTTGACTATTCAATGTCTTTTCAAGCTTATTTTTATCTAATGAAAAAAATGCAATTGGGATTTTTATATGGATTGTATTAAGTCTGTAGATCACTTAGGGCAATACAGTCATTTTAACAATGTTAAACTCATAAAATTATCTTCACAGGGTCACCCTGTACAATGTTTGACCAAATATTTGGACACCCTATGGCTCAATCAACAACAGTTGTCAAATTTCCAGGTTAAAGATTTCTTTTGCATTATTTTTGTTTTAAAACAATTAATGCAGATGAATATGGTTTTTTCTTGATATGAATGAAGCCTTTTAAGTTTACAAAAAATATAAAATCCTCTAAAGAAAAATGTCAAAAGATTTAGTTACATAAATGTTTTACTGTGGCAAAAAAAAGAAAAAAACAATATTAATTCTTTTAATTTATCAGCACAAAATATTTTCCTATGTATTTGTGTCTTCTTCAAAGCCACTATGCTTTACAGAACTATACCTCAAATTTGTAGATTAAAAAAGAAGGAAATCTTACCATTTTCAGCAATAATAATAAACCTAGAAGGCATTATCCTAAGTGAAATAAGCAACTCATAGAAAGACAAATACTGCATTATGTCACATATGTGAAATTCCAAAAAGTCAAACTAATAAAAACAGAGAGTAGAATGATGCTGTTAGTGGCTACTGGGTGGAGGAAATAAGTAGATGTTGGCTATAATAAGCTCTTTATACTTCTAAAGAGCATAAAAGTTTGATTTTAAAGAATGAATAAGTTCTGGAAAGTGTGGTGACTATAATTAATAACACTGCATTGTATACTTGAAATTTGCTAAGAGATTGATCTTATGTATTCTCACCACACCTACACACAAAAATAACTCTGAAGTGATAAATATGTTTACTTGATTTTGGTAATCATTTCACAAACTATACATGTATCAAAACATCACACTATACTCCTTAAATATATGCAATATTATTTTTGAAGTGTACTTCAATAAAACTAGAAAAAATAAATGGAGATGAAGCTCTTCTTCAACTAAATGTGTAGAAACACAGAACACCACTCACACCTTAACCAAATATAGCTAAAAAAGTTTACAAAATCAAAAGCAAATTTAAAGGTAAGCTAACAAAAAAACTAAGTTAATAAGGAAAAGTGAATTGAAAACCAGTGAGAAAGCCCTCTGTGAAGTGATGAGACATACAAACTCTTTCACCTTTGATGAAGTACTATCAGAAGATGAGACCACTATAAAAGCAGGTAAGCAAAAAAAAAAAAAGGCTGCACCCTGCTTGGTGTGGCTCAGTGGAGTGAGTGCCGGCCTGCCAGCCAAAGGGTTGCTGGTTCAATTCCCAGTCAAAGCATATGCCTGAATTGTGGGCCAGGTGTCCAGTAAGAAGTGCTCAAGAGGCAGCCACACATTAATGTTCCCCTCCCTCTCTTACCTCCTCCCTTCCCTTCTCTCTGAAAATAAATAATAAAATATTGAGAGAGAGAGAGAAGGCTGGCTGTATAACAAGTTCTGAAGTCTGAGTGTTTTGCACAGTCACAGGTGGAGTCTTGTCTTACCAGCCGTTTTCTATTCCATTCTGTGTAGTGCTCATGAAAACATACAAGAGTAGGGAAAATGACAGATCCACCTCTGGCACAAATAAATCAAACGCTGTCTTTGATTGTTATTTTCACATGACAATTGATTGAACCATGAGTTGCCCAGATATTTGGTTAAACATTATTCTGGCTATGGCCATAATGGAGGATTCTGGATGAAATTAACATTTGAAAATAGATTCCTTCCCAAATATGTGGAAGCCTTATGTATTCTGTTGCACTGAATAGAAGAAGGCTCAGTAAGGCAGCATTCACTTTCCTCTAACTTCAAACAGGGACCACAGTCTTCTCCTGTCTTTAGACTCAGACTTAGACTGGAGTGTATAGCATCAGGTCTCTTATATCTCAGGAATTTGGACTTGGACTGGACCTTTTTGGTATAGAAAGCAAAAGCTATGTATTTCTGAAGGAATAGAAACTTACTACTTCTGAGGATGAGGGATAGAAGAAAGGGTTGTATACAATTGTAGGAGGGCTAGAAACCTTCAAATGCGACTGCCTGATATTTCTAAAACACACAAGGCAGATTTCCTTTCTTTGGGTTCAAGAGGAGGAAGGAGATGGCTGGGAGGATAGACGGAAAAGCAGAGGGAGGACTTCTGGCCAAGATGAGGGCGAGGATAGATACACTTTGTTCCCTTCCCCAACCAAAAGAAGAACAACAAGAAATTTGAAAAACAAAGAGCAATCAGAACTGCCAGAAAAATCAAACTGTATGGAAGTCTGACAACCAAGAAGTTAAAGAAGAAACATTCATCCAGACTGGTAGGAGGGGTGGAGACAGGCAGCCCAGGCAGACGGGATGTGTGGCAAGGACTCAGCTGAAGGACCAGATGGGCAAAGTGGTGGACTGGGCAGTCCCACATTTGCATACCAATAAACAAGAAGGAACAACTGACTAGGGAGACAGACTGTACAACCCAGGGTTCCAGTGGGGGTAGAAATAAAGCCTTTTGTTGTGACCCTTCAAGGCCAGTCAGGTTTGTGGTATTTGTACAGATAGAAAAATATTTATTGGGGTGTCTGGCATGCAAAGGCATTCATGGGTGGTTAAGCCATGTAGGCTGCAAGCAATGTGTTTATCTGCATGTCCCAGTGTGGTGTATGTCATGGCTCTTGCTCCCCGGTGTGGTACCCAGTGTGGTACC
Source organism: Sturnira hondurensis (assembly GCF_014824575.4). NCBI lineage: Eukaryota > Metazoa > Chordata > Mammalia > Chiroptera > Phyllostomidae > Sturnira > Sturnira hondurensis. The sequence continues at coordinate 892,301 of NW_028082296.1, forward strand.
TGTTGCCTTGCATGTGTCTTTTGTCATCATTGCCTCCAGCAGGGAGTCCCTACCTGTTTAAGTATCAGAGGGGAACAAATCTGGAAAACTGCCAGAATATTACATAATATAATTCTGTGTATGTGAGCCCACTTCATGTTATGCAAACAGTTTATTGGACCCAGTCTCAAGGCTATGAGAACACTGGTTAGCAGACCCCTCCAAGGCTATGGGAACAGTGCTTCCATTAGTTATGTAAACACCTGGGTGAGGAAGCCAGACTGTCTCCACTTACCTTACAAGACTCAAAACCTCTGGCTGTAAAAACCTGTGAGAGTTGCAATGGTGGGAGAAATGTGCAGCCTCACAGGAGAGTTGGTTGGAGAGAACCACAGGGTCCTAAAATGTACGCAAAACCACGTACCCTGGAATCAGTACCAGAAGGGCCCAATTTGCTTATGTGTAGCCTGGGAAGTGACTGAAAGTTGACGAAGATCTGAGCAAACAACATTGTTCCCTCTCTGACCTTCCAATTCCCTACATACATTGCCAAAATGCAGTGATGTGGTTTGCCGGGCCCTGACAAATACCTAAGGCTCCACCTCTTATAACATAACAGGCATGCTGAGACAAAGAACTATGGCCCAATAAAAGAACAGATCAAAGCTCCAAAAATAGGACTAAGTGATGAAAAGATAGCCAACCTTTCACACGCAGAGTTCAAAACACTGGTAATCAGTCTGTTACTAGAAATGGCTGACTATGGTTACAAAATAGAGGAAAAAGTGAAGGCTATGAAAAGTGAAATAAAGGAAAATGTACACAGAACCAACAGTGATGGGAAGGAAACCAGGACTCCAATCAATGATTTGGAGTAGAAGGAAGAAAGAAACATTCAACCAGAACAGAATGAAGAAACAAAAAACTGAGGAGAGGTTTAAGAACCTCCAGGACATCTTTAAACATTCCAACATCCGAATCATAGGGGTACCAGAAGGAGAAGAGGAAGAGCAAGAAATTAAAAACTTCTTTGAAAACATAATGAAGGAGAACTTTCCCAACCTGGCATAGGAAATAGACTTCCAGGAAGTCCAGGAAGCTCAAAGAATCCCAAAGCTGTTGGACCCAAGGAGGAACACACCAAGGCACATCATAATTATATTACCTGAGATTAACAATAAGGACAGAATCTTAAAAGCAGCAAGAGAAAAGGAGACAGTTATCTGCACAGGAGTTTCCATTAGACTATCAGCTGATCTCTCCAAAGAAACCTTATAGGCAAGAAGGGGCTGGAAAGAAGTATTCAAAGTAATGAAAGGCAAGGACCTACATCCAAGATTATTCTATCCAGCAAAGCTATCATTTAGAATGGAAGGGCAGATAAAGTGCTTCTCAGATAAGGTCAAGTTAAAGGAGTTCATAATCACCGAGCCCTTATTATATGAAATGTTAAAGAGACTCATCTAAGAAAAAGAAGATAAAAAATATGAACAGTAGAATGGTAACAAACTCCCAACTATCAATGACTGAACCTAAAAACAAAAACAAACTAAGCCAACAACTAGAACAGGAACAGAATAACAGAAATAGAGATCACATGGAGGGTTATCAGTGGGACAGAGGAGGAGAATGAGGAAGAAAGGTACAGGTATTAAGAAGCATAACTGGTAGGTACAAAATAGAAAGGGACATGTTAAGGTAGGTATAGGAAATGGAGAAGCCAAAGAACTTATATGCATGACTCATGGACATGACCAAGGAGGTGGATGCTGGTGAGGGGAGTGCTGAGCAGAGGGGAATAAAGGGAGAAAAAAATGAGACAACTGTAATAGCATAATCAATAAAATGTGTTTAAAAAGAAAAGAAAAGCTGATGAAACCCTGCCCTGGAATCTCCAGGGCTTGGGGCCTGCACAATACCTAGGGCTGAAGAATAGAGAAAGCTCCCTTCACTCTGACTTCACCTCACACCTTAAATTACAGAAACCAGTTGTAAAGGTTAAAACTACAGCATTTTTAGAATAAGACATATGAGAAAATCTTGAGAATCAACACTTTCAAGGCAATATATTCTTAGAAAAGTTATGAACGACGGAAGAACAGATTGAGGATTTGTTTTGTTAAAAAGCAAAAGAAAAAATCTGATCTTCCAAGGCAATGAGTTCTTTCAATGTTAAGAAAACTGAAAGACAAGCAACAGACTGGAAGGAAATATCTGTAAAAAACATCCAGGAAATGACTTGAAACCAGAATATATAAAGAACTCTTACAATAATAATAAAAATAATAAGATATCAAAAACTCAATAGAAAAGCAAGAAAGAAATTGAATGGATACTTCTTAAAGAAGATACATGAATGACAAGTAAGTTCATAAAAAGATATTTAACATCCTTCATCATGAAGAAAATGCAAACTAAATCAGTAGGGTTTTGCTACTTGCTTACTAGAATGATTAAAATAAAAACATCGACAATGCACACACTAAGGAATTAAGCAAGTGGAACTTTTAGACACTGCTGATGTGAATGGAAAGTGGTACAACTACTTTGTACAGCTTTTCAGCAGTTCCTTAAAAAGTTAATATATATATTTAACATAATAATATACATATACATGTATATACATGTATATATATTCCCATGTAACCCAGTCAATCTAAACTTGAGTATTAACCTAATAGGAATAAAAACATATCTTTATACAAACACCTATGTTTACATCAGCTTTTTTCATAATCTATTATATAGTTCTAAACTGTAAATAGCTCAAATGACCATGTTTTAGTAAGTGGATAAACAAATTGTAGTACATGTATTTAACAGAATACTATATCAATAAAACCAACCAGTCACAATACGATAAATTTCATGAATAAAAAAAGACAGAGACAAAGGTTACGTTGCATATTTTTCTATTTATGAAACATTCTGGAAAAGACAAAAATTAAAGGAAATATGTCCAATCAGTGGTTGTCAGTGGCTAGAGGTCGGGGTGTAGTGTGGGCTTCACTGACACCAGAAACCATACTGGAGTGATGAAAACTTTCCACAACTTGGTCTGTGGTACATACATAACTTATACAATTGAAAATTTGTTGATTTGTGTACTTCAAAAGGGTGCATTTTATTGTATTTAAATTACAACTCAATAAGCCTGAATTTTTAAAAACTTTTGCAGAGGAGGTTGATATTATGCTTAATGTGGGGAGGTAGGTGGAAAAACACTGACATATTCTTCTGTCACTTTGTTTCAATAATGTCTTAAAAACTCTGATAAGACACCAAAAATGTCAAATTAAAAACTAATAAAATACTACATCCCAAAGGTATGAGATGCAAATGAAATAAGGAATTTTAAAAAACACAGTTTTAAAACACATAAATTAAAGAAGAAGTAAGGAACTAATCATCTCTTTGAAGATACTAGAAAAAATAAAAGCAAAACATACCAAAGGCAATAGAAGCGAGGACTGAATATCCACAATCACAGTGATCTTGAAAACATGCTATATGTTGAGGGAGAACCAACATATGTAAAACTTGATCCTTCCAACAGACTGATCAAACTGAAAGCTCTCATGAGGTTAATCGGAAAAGAAAAAGGCAAATATGGGGGGAGGGAGATGAATGATGTACTCAATAATTAGTTAAATCTAACAACACTGTAGACACCACATACATTGGGGATATAATAAGTATATATTAGGAATAACTTCATACCAGCTTATTAACTTCATAATAGCTTATTTTATTAAGCTATTATTTACAATAAAGTTTTAAAAATTTAAGTACTTTTTGTAATTTTATACGTATTAGCAACACCACTCTCAATGAACAAAACAGCTCCCATCAGCCTAAAAGCTTTCCTCGTACCTTCGTGGCAAAGCCTGTCCCCATGTCCTGCCTGCTCAAAGTCACCAGTGGTCTGCCTTTTGTCACTGCCCAGCCTAGAATTCCTTGTAAGCGATTTCTTATGAGTCATACAGAGGTATTTATTGACACATTATTTTAGTTAACATAATGGTTTTGAAATTCATCTGATGGAACACATTGATATTTAATTTGTATTTTTGAGTAATATTCTGCGGTATGGAGATATTAAAATGTATTAATCACCAATTGGTTACTCCAGTTTAACCATTTCAATAAATGTTGCTGTGTATCTTTGTGGATGTGTATCTTTGCTGCATTGTTTTTTGCTGTACATGTCCTCAATAGTAGAGTTTCGTAGAACATAGTGGGCTCATTACATATTTTTAAAATGAAGATTATGCTCTTTACGTGGCATAGCACAGAGAACAAAAGAGGTTATTGCTCTAAAAGGCAAAGGCAGCTTGCTGACCCCACCAATGACACCGTGCATTCCTTTAGGTGAGTCACTTAAAACCCCAATTTAACCTCCAGCTGTCAAATGAGAAAAATAATGAGTCCTGCCTTGGAGGAATGATGTGGGGATTTATAATATAACACTGCAGAAACATTACTTTGCAGTTTTAGGGAAAGGAATGCAATTTAAATACAGCACAATACTTTCACCTTTTATATCAGCTTGCATCTCTGTTGTGTCCTGGTTACATCAGTCTCAGCAAGTTAAAAAAAAACACAACAACAGTGTTCTAATGCCACAGAATAATTCTAATGATTATGAAAAACTACATCCCGAAGCTCATATAATAATTAGATGGTAATATGTTTTGCAGTTGAAATACCACTACAAATCTCTGAAAGATATTCCAACATTTCATGAACCTCATGTACTTACTGTGACCTATGGATCTTGCTGCATAAAGAATAACATGAGTCCTGCAGGCCCCGCTGCTGTATGTCAGTGTATGTGCAGAATGGTCCGTGAGAAGCACGTTAGGTATATGGCACAACTGCTTTTAATTGAATTCATATGCTTCTGTGTAATAAAATGGAAATGCCCCAAACCAAGTTATATACTAATTTATTTTTCTCATAGCTACACTAATAAATTTGAATTTCCTCTTAGCACCAAATAATCCTCTTCTTGTGGCCTAAAAGATGGCAAATTGGAAGGGAAATGGAAAAAAATTCCAAAGTTAAAAGGGATTTGGATCACAGCAAGTAGTACAGTTGGAGAACATTAGAGTTTAAGCATCATAAAATTGTAATGGCTGAAATTTAACAGAATGTAGACACAACTTCACATAAGTAAAAGTGGAGATTGATATAGCAAAATAGTAGTGTTAAAGTATACAGAAAAAATTACAAAAATGCTGAAATCATGAAAATTTCAACAGATTGCTCATTGAAGAACAAAGTGAAAATGAACACAGCAACTGTATAGATACAGAGAAAAGATTGATAGCTGTCAGAGGAGTAGGTAGTGGAGCTGGTTGAAAAGATTAAGCAAGCAACAAGGACAGCAACAACAAAAACACCTCGTAGGCAACATTATGGTCACTACCGGAGGGAAATGGGGGTGGGGAGAGGCAGGGAAGGGTAAAAGGGGAATAAATGGTGATGGCAATGGTGACTTTGGATGGTGAACACACAGTACACAGATAATGTATTATAGAATTGGACCTCTTAAAACTATATAATTTTATTTACCAATATAACTCCAATAAATTCAGTTAAAAATAAAAATAAAACAAATCTTGCTTAACCATGGAAGAGGAAAAAGGAGCTATTCAGCAAATAATTGTTTGAATTTGAATTTAATCAGTTTGTCTTCTTTTATACTAGAGTAATTCAGTGCATAAATTTCTCACATAAGTGATTACCAAAACTAGCTACACTTTAGAATCACCTGGAAATAATCAAAATAACAACAGCAACAAATAAAAACAATGTCTAGATACCATCTGGGATATTAGGGTAGTTCAGTTCAGGGTGAGGCACAGCTATTAGTATATTTTTTAAACATTTTATTTATTTATTTTTAGAGAGAAGGGAAGGGAAGGAGAAAGAGTGGGAAAGAAACATCAATGTGTGGTTGCCTCTTGAGTGCTCCCTACTGGGGAACTGGCCCTGCAACCCAGGCATGTGACCTGACTGGGAATCGAACCAGTGACCCTTTGCTTCACAGGTCCATGCTCAATCCACTGAGCTACACCAGCCAGGGCGCTATTAGTACATTTTAACAATGCACCCCACACTGTCTCAGATGATTCTAATTTAAAGCCAGAGTCAAGAACTCACTGCCTTGGGGAGACTGAGTTATATGCCGAAGTTCTCAAATTATTCTGTCTGGATTGTAGGGGGCGACTTTCCTCGCAAGTTCCCCTGTGTGCCATGGACGAGAGTAAACATGACTGAGACAGGATGTGATCTGCTTGGGGAGGAGAGGTGGACAGTTTCCCAGAGGAAAAAGGCCTTGAGCAGTGGCCATTTTCTCAGGGGAAAAAGGCTCCCTCCTCCAGGGGCTTTTATTGGGTTGTAATACATAGGAATACAGGGCGGCAAGGATCAAACAATACATAACATTTCAAAGAAATCTGAGGGCTTAGTCTGAGTCAGAGTCTGTCAGGAAGAGAGTTTGAGAGTTTCCTGCTCCAACCCTTAACATATGAATGAAAGCACTCTTAGCAGAGCAGATTTCACAGGTTTATCAGCAAGTCTTTGTGATGCTAGATTTTTCCCCAGGACATGCTCTGGCAAGCCAAGGAGCTGCACCTCTCCCCATCAGGTATTCAGGCTAAAGGGAATTAGAGCCAGGAAGCCCCTCTCCCAGAGAACAGGGGGACTGGGGCTATCTCAAAGCCGGGGGGTGAGAGTCCATTGCTCTTTGTTGCAGGCCCCTGAGTTCTTCCATGATGACTGCCCAAGTGATCCTGCCTGGCCTAGGTTGCCTCTCTTCTGAGGGGTCTTACCTGTCAAGGACTTCTGACCATGCTTTGGGCAAAGGGAGGAAACTGAGGCAGCATTTGCCACCAGAGACAAGCTTTGTCTCCTGAGGCTTGCATTCCAAAGGTCACTGACTCATCCTTAGCCACAGGGGTTAGAGAGTTACAATTCCTGAAACCAGGCAGAGTGGTCCACAACACTGGATATTAGATGTGTTTGCTAGCTGCATTATGTTGCCTGATTCTTAATTGGCTTATAATGTTTACATTTCTGTTTCAACTGATACATGCTGTTTAGGGTTGTCTACTTGTATGTGTCACTATTTCTTGCAAAGTTAGCTGGGCAGTAAAAACATGTAACACTTACACTGCATATAAAAATCCCTGTCAGTGAGAGGTGGCACTTGCCAGACTAGTACTGATGCCTTCAATTTAGACCAGCACAATGGCCTGACCTTGGGTGCCTTTAGAAGGTGAAAAGAATTGGGTATAAACAGAGAGAAGGAAAAATAGTAGCTATGGGTAAAGGAACAATTTCATGGATAGTGTAAAGAGGCTCAAAACAAGCAATCATACTGTCTCTTAGCTCCATTACACCAGATGCCTGAAAAAGTGAAGCCGTAGAGTTGCCAACACCTCTCCTGCTTTGGGAACCTGACAGGATCTAGCAGAAGTCTGTAAACACGAGTTGACTTGCCTTGGGAGACATTTTCATACAATATGATGATAGACTGGATGGTTATTAGCAACTGAATGGGATTCTAGGAGCACACCAGTATCTCTTAACATTTATGATTATTTTGCTACTAGGAATTCATTTTCAAAGACTGGGGATGGACTGCGATATTGTAACTTTTATTAAAAACAAACAAATACAAACACAAATTTTGTCTTCATCCCTGTTCCAGGCATAGAGTTCCAAAACCCTGGTAAATTCCTGCAGGAAAAGAGCAGGAGCCGCATCTTTTGTTCTAACGAGGTGACTCTCGTGGACTCCTGGGTGGCCCCCAGATGGAACCTTGTCACCAGGGAGACCACACCATGATTAAAAGCTTGGAATTTTCAGCTCCATACCCAATTCTCCACAGAGGAGAGAGAAAATGAAAAGGGGATAAGAATTGGTTATGCTTACTTGAGGGAGCCAAAATAAAACCCTAAAAATAGAGATTTTAAAGAACTCCCTGGCTGGTGAATCCATCTATGTGCCATTAGTCTGATGCACTTCAGCTCCACGGGGACAGACACTCCTACTCTCAGGACCCTCCCAGACCTCACCCTGTATGTCTCTTCATTTGGCTATTCACCAGCATCCTTTACTCTATCTTTCAAAAACCTGCTACACGTTAAGTGGTTCTCTGAGGAGGAGGTTTGGGGGACCTCAGATTTACTGCCATTTGGTCAGAAGCACAGGTGACAACATGCATGTGACATCAGAGGTGGGGTGGGAGCAGTGCTGTGTCACCGATCCCTTAATGAACCTATAGGGTATCCGATGTTCCCTCCAGTTAGATGCTGTCAGATTTCTGAGTTAAATTGTGGGACACCCAGCTGGTGTCACAGAGAACTATTTGGTGAGGAAAACTGCCACACATTTGCAGTAGGCCCACCTTTGTCCTATACCTCGCAAAGCAAGTCAAAGCCACAGAAGAATAACATCTATTTCAGATACTGCCTACATGTACTCCTCTGTTCCCTTGTCTAAATTTATTTTTTTTCTTTTTTTAAAATATATTTTATGATTATACCATTACAGTTGTTCTATTCCCCCCCCTTCATTCCCCTCCACCCGCACACTCCCTCCCCCACCATTCTCCCCACTTTAGTTTATAACCACGTGTCTCAAGTTCTTTAGATTCTATATTTCCCCCATTATTCTTGCCCTCCCCCTTATCTATTTTCTACCTACCATCTATGCTATTTTCTGTGCCTTCTCCCCCCTTCTCCTCCTCCCACCCCCCTGTTGCTAACCCTCCATGTGTTCTTCATTTCTATGGTTCCACTCCTGATCTAGCTGTCCTCTTGGTTTGCTTTTGTTTTAGGTGTGGTTGTTAATACCTGTGTGTTTGCTGTCCTTTCACTGTTAATATTATTCATCATCTTTTCCTTATATAAGTCCCTTTAGCATTTCATATAATAAGGGCTTGGTGATGATGAACTCCTTGAACTTGACCTTATCTGAGAAGCACTTTATCTGTCCTTCCATTCTAAATGAAAGTTTTGCTGGATAAAGCAATCTTGGCTGTAGGTCTTTGGATTTCATGACTTGGAATACTTCTTTCCAGCCCCTTCTTGCCTGTAAGGTCTCTTTTGAGAAATCCGCTGACAGTCTGATGGGTACTCCTTTGTAGGTGACTGTCCCCTTATCCCTTGATGCTTCTAGGATTCTCTCCTTCATTTTGGTCTTGGCTAATGTAATTATGATGTGCCTTGGTGTGTTCCTTCTTGGGTCCAACTTCTTTGGCACTCTCTGAGCTTCCTGGATTTCCTGGAAGTCTATTTCCTTTGCCAGACTGGGGAAGTTCTCCTTTATTATTTGTTCAAATAAGTGTTCCACTCGTGGCTGTTTCTTTCCCCCTTCTGGTACCCCTATAATCCGGATGTTGGAACGTTTAAAGATGTCCTGGAGGTTCCTAAGCCTCTCCTCATTGTTTTGAATTCTCATTTCTTCATTCCTTTCTGGTGGGATGTTTTGTTCTTCCTTCTGGTCCATTCCATTGATTTGAGTCCCAGTTTCCTTTCCATCGCTATTGGTTTCCTGGACATCTCCCTTCATTTCAATTAGTTTAGCCTTCATATGTTTCTCTAATTTGTGACTGTAGTCTACCAATTCTGTGAGCATCCTGATAAATAGTGTCTTAAATTGGGCTTCTGAGAGGCTGGCAATTTCCTGGTTGCTTAGGGTTATTGGCTCTGGGACATTGAGTTCCTCTTGCGCCATCTTTTGGGCTGGTCGTGCCTGTTAAGTAGCAGGATCGGAGCCCTAGGTTTTCACCGGAGCAGGGCAACTCAGTCGCTGGGTTGTGACGTTGTATGTGGGGGCGGGGTCAAAGAGGGATGATGGCTTCCCTCCGCCGTGACCCCCACCGGCACCGCAGCCACCACTGTCACCGGGCCCATGTGTTTCGTTCCACTGCACACAAGTGTGCGCTGTCGGCCCTCCACCACTGGGTTTGCCCCCTGGGGCTTGTGTGGTCTGTCTCACTGTGCGCGAATGTTCGACCTTGGTTAGTCTGCCCCGCACCCTGACTGGCTTTGGGCTGCCCGTGCGCCTAGCGCCTAGGTCGGGGGATCTGTCCTGCCCCACCCAGCTCCGTTGCTGGTTCCGCCTCTCTTACTGTCCCTGTTGAACGGTTCGTAGCTGTCAGACTTCCGTATAACTCCGTGTTCTGGTCTTTGTGTGTGTTCTAGTTCTCCAAAACTTTTGTTGTAGTCAAACTTGGTTGTGGGAGAAGGCACAGTGCTTCCACCTATGCCTCCATCTTGGCGGAAGTCCCCCTTGTCTAAATTTAAACCGTGGCTTCCCATTGCTGCCTTTGCTCCACCTAGTTGATGACTCAGTCAGATATAATTTCAAGCTTGCTAAATTTGACCAACTATTCAAATGATTGTTTCTCATGCTGAACTGTTTATGCTCCTAAGAGTTTGGGGTTAAAGTTTAAATAAAAATAAAATTTCTTGGAGAAATCTAGCAGAAAAAAATAATGTCTTGCAATTAGGCAAGTTTTCAAACTCTATCAGAGAGCTGATTGATTTTTTTGATTAAGCAACTATTTTACAGAGCACTCACACAAAGCACACATATATTCTTAAAAGATATAACAGGTATTCTAATAATAACTAGGGGTCAGAAAACATAGAAAAAACACTTCTACCATATAACATGCTTCCAACAGTTGGAAAAAGGAAAAATAAAATATTAGAAGCATAGAATTACATTATATTGGAGATAGATTTGTCTTTAGGAAAACCATGGCTTGACATTCTCATCTGATTTGTATTTCATTATTAAGTCTTGAAACTTCAATTGGTGCGGGAAGTTATGTAGTGCCATGGTGACTCAGCCTACTAAAAATGGAGCTCTAAGGCAGTGCTTAACTTGTCTGAAATCAAACAAATATGAAATGTGGATTACCATCCACATTTTTCATCATGAAATTTGTAACTTAATCCTTAGTGATACCTAGTCTCTTAGGTATAATCCTTAATTTGTACTTGTAATTGACCAACATAATTGTGGGTTGTGATGATACCAACTTGTAATTGACTAACTTTAAAACAAAAATATACTTAGAATTCCTTAGATCTGTGAAATGATTTACTTTGAAAAAATATAAAACCAAGAAAGTAATGACAAGAAATACGTACAAACGATCAATATACAGTCTCTTAGAATGTTACACATGCAATGATGGTCAAGTCACAAAGAAGAGGCAAATAATAATGATCAAGTAGAATGAGATCTATACTGACAAATATATAGTGGTCAACGTTTTTATTATGCTATTATATATCACTATATTATTTTTATACTTAGTATCACCTTGCAGAGCAAAAGGATTTATGTGAATTAAAAAAAAGAAATTGGTTTTCATTCTAAAGGTCACCTGAAAAATATGGGAATTTGCATTTTTATACCACCTGGATAGAGAGGGTACCAGGTACTCATTAGATGCAGGCCCCAGTTAATGACTCAGGCAGCAGAGCCTTCCTTAAGGGAGTAAGGTGTAAGTGGGGAAATGTCAATGTCCCATTCAGAGAGCACTGGTGTGCTGAGAGATCTGATAGCATTTTAAGTGCGCAGCACTGGGGGGACCTGCTGTGCATGACTTCTTTCCTCCCAAAGTACAAAATCAATATTACATCACAAAGAGAGAAAGACTGTAAAAAAACTAGGAACTGTACAAACTAGTGACATTAAGTCTTGAATAATACATATTGAGTCTGTTTTTTTCAAAAAAAATGAATGTAAGCTATTACAGCTGTTAAGAAACCTGCATGGTATCTTCACATAATGTGTTTGCTGGCTACTCAGGCTGCATTCTTATAACTCCAGGTCGCTGCTGCTGCAGCTATTGCCTCTGATCAGAGAAACAACCTGGGAGGCAGTGGTTGCTCACTGCTTCCTTTATCTTCTGGCAGCATATCTACACGCTGAGATTGCTTCCGGTAGTAGAAGGCTTTCCAAAAAGAAGATGAGAACTTGGGTCAATGTTTTTGCTGCATTGTTTTAAGGCATACTATCCCAAACAATAAGTGAACAGTTGCTGATGCTTGAGAGGAAGAGACTCACAAGATAAGAGTTCAACAACACAGTAGCAGGCATTGTGTTGTGTAAGGACAAGGACATGAGCTGTGGCCCAACCATTCCTCCCCAGCCTAGAATGCAACATGATGTCTACATAGAACTCGTTATGGCCTAAAAGTCTGAGTATATAGTTAAGTAATACATTAGATGGATGTGCCATTGCTACCTAAGCAATATATGGTGGATAAGAGAAATATATTGGAAGCAAAGGGAGTGAGGGACAAAAGACCAACAGAGAAAAGAAATAACAAAGAGGCCAGGACTACAAACTCCTTTATTGAAAGTATGTACTCTTTGAGGAATCCTCTGGAAAGACGAACATATAATTCCATGGGCAATAAGTTTACATAAACTAGTGGTTCTCAAAAGGAAGTGATCCCACCCTCACACCCCCAGGATATTTGGCAATGTTTAGAGGCATTGTTGGTGATTACAACTTAAAGGGTTCTAATAGCATCTAGGTCTACAGTCATACCACCCTGAACATGCCCAATCTCGTCTAATGGCATCTACTGGTTAGAGACCAGAAATGATGCTAAACTAAGTATCATACAGTTTACAGCCTCATATAACAGAGTTATCCCATCCAAAATCTAATGGATGGAGAACCCCAGCATAAAGTAAGCCAGTAAGTAAGGCCACAATAACATTTTTAATAAGAATAATCACATTCCAAAGAGATATTGCAAAAAGGTTAACATGAAAAAGAACCACACAGAAATGAATTTTTCTACTAAATGCACTTCTAGTATATTATAAAAGCTGCCTGAATATATGTTTCACACACTTTTTTAATACTGAAATTTAATTCTATAAGTCTTAGGGAAAGAAAAAGAGATTCCATTAACCTTAATTTTTATTTTTAATCTTTTAATTTCCATTTTCATGGAGCAGATTTTAGCCCATAATTGAAACTTGCAATTGACATGAGGGCCATAAAGGCTATGAAAAACTTACCTTTTAGTATTATTTATAGTTTATGATAAAAACATAAATGATTGATTTGATAGACAATTTGGCTTTATCAAATAAAGACATTACTTGGAAAAATAGTGTCTCCCAAATTCTTTTAACCACACTTCTTGTGACTAACTCAGAGAAATTAAAATCTGCATGTATTAGTGTCAGTTTTCTTAATGATGGCTTTTTACCCTTGCTTTCTAAGTTCTCCTGAAAGAGAATTACATCGAATGTCATTTTACTAACTCTAGCTGCTTCCGGATAACTGCCACCATATGAGGCCATCATACACTACTCTCTAAACTGCTATGCTGTGGTGTCTTCCTTTGAATTTCTGTGATTAGCATATGCTGTGACTGCAAATGTCAAAATAGAAATATTTGAGAAAGAAAGGGAAAAACCATTCGCAAGAAAAAATGGGTCAAGACAACACTGATATTCTCAAATGGATAATCAATTTTCTGTATCGCTCAAACCCAAATTACAATTTGAAAAAAAATGACATCCAATTTAAACAACATTTATTTAGCATCTGCACTGTACAAATAACATACAACATGCTGTGGAGGACAAAAAGATAATCAAGGCAGTGCTTCCTGCCCCAACCCTAGGAACAGAATTCTAAGTTTGAAACCCAATTTTATGAGGAAGTCCGTACTACTTAACCTCTTTATACTTCCATTTCTTCATTTTTTAATTAGAAAAGTATAGTACTTAAGTACTTATTGGTATTGTGATGGTGAAATGCCTAAAATATTTTCTGACAAATGAAGCTCTCAGAAAAATTTTAATTGTTCGTAAGTACAATTTTACACTCAGACTGACAGATCAGCATGAGCAAAAGTTCAGAAATAGAAAAACACAATATATGCTGAGAAATGTTAAATGGTTTGGTGAGCCTGTAATAAAGAGATCAATTAGAAGACATCATTGGTTTTAATGACAAAAGCCAAATTAAAAACAAAATGCAGAGAAGTTACAATGCCATACTAATGAATTCAGATATGTGTGTGTTTTGGAAGGGATAGCACATTATGAAAGGTTTTGAGCAGACAATTATCTGGGTTTTGGAAAGCAACGCCATTGGCAATGTGGAAACTAAATTGGAGGATAAAAATTATAGGATGGAGAAGATTTTAGAAACTATTGTCATAAGTCAAATAAAAGATACCCATTCATGATCTAAAGTTGTGAGATTAAGAATGAAAATAGAAGATAATGGAGAAGAAAACAATGAGCCAGTGTTTTGTCTATGGGAGTTGAGTGGGACACTGAAACATTTATACTGTTTAGATTATTTACACTGATATTGTCCCCTACCAGTTTGCAATTTCACTTTATCCAGGGATAGTTTATGGTAACTATCCCAAGATACAAAGATTTGCTCTTGCTATCAAAGTTTATGTAGAGTCTGTCCTGATTATCTAGAGAGATATAACTTTTCCATTTTTCAATCCTAGGAAAAATACTTGAGAAAAATTACAACTTCATCCCTGGACACATATGGATGGGCTGTGTCCTGTTGGCTGATGGCTTCTTGGGGGCTATAAGGATATATAAACAATACTTCACTAAGTTATAGGCACAGTATGGACCATTAAAGAAGATGCCCAGGAACTTATGAGCCATAAGCGATATTACAAATCCTACATGAGCTCTGAAATTTTATGCAAAAGTTTACTGTATGACAGCTTCCTTCCTAACCAGTTGAAGATTTAGGACACTCAAACCAATATTTTATATGAGAAACAAGTTTGCTTCATGCATAGATATTTTACTGCATACCATTATTAATTTCTATTATCCTACATACAGAGAAGTATGATTGAAACAATTTCTATGATCAATGAAGCTTAAAACCAAGCAGGGAAGAATGCTCCACTATGTATCTGACAACAATTCAAGCACAACAAGAAGTTTAATGTTACAAAGAATCAGTCATGGCCCATAAATACTATTGTTTTTTCTACGGCTACTGATAAAATCTTTGAAAAAATTGAAGTTAAAATCTGCAGCACCAAGTGGAATTCTGTGAATTCCACGCAAATGAATAATGGGCTAAAAATGCCCATAAATTTAAAAAAAGAGAGACCAGTACCTCAGTAAGGAAAAGAAAAGAGGGTGATAAACATCAAAAGATATTCAGCTGCACTTATAAAAACGTTGAAAGGTCTAATCACAGTATGCTTTTCTCTTATTCGATGGGCAAGGAACAAAAATTTTAATAAAGCCCTGGCTGGTGTGGCTCAGTGGATTGAACATTGACACGCGAACCAAAGAGTTGCTGATTCAATTCCCAGTCAGGGCACATGCCTGGGTTGCAGGCCAGGTACCCAGTAGGGGGCACTCAAAAGGCAACCACACAATGATCTTTCTCTCTGTTTCTCTCCACATCCCCTTTCTAAAAATAACATAAATACAATCTTTAAAAAATGTTAATAAAATATTTTGTTAATGACAGAAACTCTCATACACCACTTATGGAATGACACTTGGTATGTATTATAGGGCAGTTTAACAATATCTTTCAAGTTTAAAATGAACATAATTCTCTGGGGTATTTATCCTTAAAAACATATTTCAAACAGGGCACCAGACAGTTAGTGGATATATTCCTCTCAACAGAGGGACTGTTAAATATGCCATGACACCTCATTCAATAACACAATAAACAGACATGACACCGATATGACATAACTTCTAAACTATATTTATGTAAAAAACCCATAGTATGGATTTTTATGTGTACAAAGCATATATTGATATGAAAAATAAAGAATAGTTTCATGTGTGTTTATCTTTTTAAAGATTTTATTTATTTATTTTTAGACAGAGGGAAAGGAGGGAGAAAGAGATGGGGAGAAACATCAATGTGTGGTTGCCTCTCACAAGCCCCCTACTGCGGGGGGCCTGTTCTGCAACCCAGGCATGTGCCCTGACTGGGAATTGAACCAGTGACCCTTGGGTTTGCAGGCCAGTGTTCAATTCACTGAATCACATCAGGCAGGACAAGTGTATTTAAGTAGAACATTTCTGCAAGGATTCACAAAGAAAATCAGAAGCAGAAAGCCTGTTTCAAATGGAGAATTGACTGTTGGGAGTGCTAGAAAACGGGGGGGGGGGGCTTATTATTCATGGTATAAACTTATGTCCATTTGAATTCTGCATATGCGCCTCACTTATTCAAAACACATATCAAATTATAATGTTCATGAAAACAAAGGGAAATCATAAATGCTACCTTCTATCTTCCTTGTAAATGTAGATGACTAAAATAACAAAGGTTTATAATTCCCATGAGATTCTCAAGGGCGTCTCTCCCTCTCTCACTCTCTTTCTCTCTCTCCCCCTCTTCTGCTTCTCTCAAAGTTTTTAAAAAATTACTTTCGGTTTTGTTCAACACTGTCAATTTATTTACCGATAACTCTTTTTGTATCTGCATATTTCATTAAGCTTTTTAAAAAATTCTCAACCACAGCATAGGACATACCATATGGCAAGAGGGTCCTCAATGAATATTTTAGAATGCTGAATTATAAAAACAGAGACGTGTCTTAGTATGCAGAGAGAACACCGTATTATCACTGAGTTCCCTTCATGATGAAGAGGACAACACTGAGACCTAGTTGGATCATATATGTAATATATTCTGAGATTTATGGAAGAAGAGAGCTTTGTAAATTCAAATAATTATAATTATATATAATAGTATCTACATCTCTTTTTTAATCCATGTATTTTCTTAGAATCTTAGTAGTTGCATTGAGAAATGGGATCAGTAAGGGGTAAACACCAATTCATTAAAACCTGGCAGTATTACCTCAGATTTTGAAACACTAATAACTTTGTAAACACAATTGTTATGATGGGAAATCCAAAATATGATTTTACAGGTGTGAATGAAGTGCTCGTGGATGAGAACAGCAGTAAGTGACAATTTTGTGGGTTTGTTTAAAAGTACGCTCTTAAAAAGCCATCAAGTAATTTATTTAAAATGTATATTTTAAAAATAGAGAGAGCATTAGCCAAATGGATTCACATCCTTTACTGTACTGAGATAAAAAAATCATCTGAAATTAACTACGAAAGACTTTCTCACGAGAACCTAAAGAATTTAGCTGCAGTTCATTGAGGCTTATTCAATGCTCTCCTTGAAGGAGAGGGAAACATATGTTCTCCTTCTAGCTTTTTAAAAATCATTCTTAATATAATTTTGTTGCATACAGTTCAGAGTTCTAATACCAGTTTGCAATGACTTGATTGCTGCTGTGGTCTGGCTATTGATGTCTCTTCTCAGGCTATAGCCTAAAGCAAAGCGCCCCAGGGTGCTTGCTAGGTTGGGTTTTTTCTTTCTTCGTATTTTTTTATAATTTGCTTTTTAAGGAGACTTTTTGTATCTGTGGACCTGTTTTTAATTTTTCTGATATATGTACCCTTCATTGTCTTCCATTCCCAAGAAAATATCAGTTTTCACCCAAACTCTCACTTGAGAAGGTTAGTTTTTTCAATCTAGAACCTAACATCTGTAATTTCTATAACTATGAAAACTCCTGAGATTTAATCTCAGTGTGGTAAATGCTCTCAAAGTCCCCTCCTGACACAAACAGAGCCTTTTATGTTTTGTTTCTAAGTAG
This sequence comes from Sturnira hondurensis, assembly GCF_014824575.4. Classification (NCBI taxonomy): domain Eukaryota; kingdom Metazoa; phylum Chordata; class Mammalia; order Chiroptera; family Phyllostomidae; genus Sturnira; species Sturnira hondurensis. The sequence goes on from NW_028082296.1 coordinate 909,991, forward strand.
CATTCAGAAATAGCATGGATTGTTTAACTGATTTATCAGGTAATGGAACTGATAAATGAAACAATAATTCTGTAACTTGGCACTCACGGTAAAATAAAAACTATATTTAACAAAGTGTAATTATCCATGTTTAGAAAGTTTTCAGTCATATCTATAAAAACAAGAGTAAACCTGTGAGTGTGTATATATATGATATTGGAGGGAAATGGCATCTGGCTGTGACTCATCTCTGACTCGAGCGAGTATTTAATCCTAATTCTTTTTGTTTTGTTTTATACTCTTTCAGTGTTGATCAACCACTAATCTATCCTTCATTACATCTTCTTCATGAAACCTACAATTTATACTCTTCCAGAAGAAGACTGAGACTGTGGAGAAAAGGGAAACCTAGTTGGTAGGAATGCAGACTGGTGCAGCCACTGTGGAAAACACTATGGAATTTCCTCAAAAAACTAAAATGGAACTGCCTTTTGACGCAGCAATACAACCACTGGGACTATATCCTAACAAGCCTGAAACACTGATTCATAGCAGGGTGGATAGCAACGACCATTAAATGACATTTAATAAAGGTGGACCAGGAATAAGAATATTATAAAAAAGTGAAAATGAGTTGTATACTATAGGGAACTGATCCATCTGGCAATGGTGAATGTAGCTCAGCCCTGGTCCAGAAAACCAACAGCTGCAAGGCAGCACACAGGAGCTGGGCCCACAGATCAGCTTTCCCGTGGGGAACCAGACCTGCATTATATGTAGGCTGCTTTGAGGCTGCTTTTATTAAAGCTCCCTCACCCTGAGTTAAGGCAGCAAATGTTCAATGGGTATCTTTGAAGTAGCTTCCTCAAGTCTGTGCTAAACCTCCCAAGGATGGAGTGAAACCAGTTCAACCACTTTTTTCCTTGCATTTGCAGTATCTTTTTCTTTGTTATTTGTAAGAAGTAATCAGGAACACCCTTTCCTTTGTTATCTGTAAAAAGTGATCACCTAGAGGAAACCTGAGCATAGTGAATGAGAACCTTCTTTGATGTAATGCTCCCAGAAAAGCAATAAAAGCCCATCTAGGGAGGGGTTGGGATACTCTAACTCAGAGAGCGGCTATGCTGTCCTTTTTCTCCACAGGACTTCTGCAGTCTGTGTGAATTCGTTCACTGCATCCACAGCACCATGGGCCCCATTGGTCCGCGTCAGTATACAGTAATAAAAAATTATTTTGAGAGGATGGGGGAAGCAAACTAATAAGAATAAGGAGTAATGCCCAGGTTGAAAGAGAGTGAACAAAGAAAGAAAAGGAAAAAAGGGAGAGAGAAAACAATAAAACAAAATTCCTTACTCAACTGATCATGGGCAGGTCGAAGGTGAAATAGAGTAAGACAGTGGGAGAATATTCTGTGGGATTTAAAGTACAAACAAGTAGTAAAGAAATAGGAGTTCCTTGGGAGAAGTACAGCAATAACCATGATATTTCACCCAACTAGCCATTGTTTATAAAAGGAGAAAGAGAAATACGACACTTATTAGAAGAGAAAACAATGTGAGCTGACTTAAGAAAAAAGAGCACTTATGTGAGTTTAGACGTGAGTTTAGTTCTATCCCTTACTCTCCATTTTCTAAATGGAGAGTAAAGGATAGAAACAGGGCACAGTGTGAGAGAAAGTAAAGTTAGCAGCAATAAAGCCTAGGAAGATGACAGAATGGGTTAATACCAAGGATGGGTGCTCTGTGGAATTTGAAATAACAATGGTATGATAATAAATATATGATCTGAATAAAAAATAAAAAGTAAAAGAACAAGAGTGTGTTTTATGTGTAATATGAATGAAGGGGGAAAATTAAAATGCAATATGAAAGGGGGAATAATAAAAAACCAAGTCAAACAATAAAAACTAACAGAAAGCCCCACAAAAATCCTAAATAAATGGAAAGAAAAGAAATTTTAAGAAACATACAGTTTTGAAAGATAACAAGGGTGAAATTTGTCTCATCTGTTGGTGTTTGTTGGCCTTTTGACTTCTTTCTGGATCTGTCTCTGGTTTTCTCACAGCTCCAGGTCTTATTGTCTTTCTCTTGAGAAGAAACAAACAAACAAACAAACAAACAAACAAAAACCCTCCTGCTGATTTTACACCAGCCAGACCAGTTTTGCAGGTCTTCTGATCCAGCCGGCAGGGAGAGGCTGGGCTCCTTTTTTTGTTTGTTTGTTTGTTTTGTTTTGTTTTTCTTTTGCTGTGGTTCCACAAGTCTGGGGACTCAGTCTGGGCTACCATAATCACAGGTGCCCAGTTTCCAGCCCACACCCTCAGAGTACTGTGTGGCCCGCACTGTCCCCACGCAACTCATTTCCGCTATTGGAAGAAGTCTCTCTGGGAGCCATTGCCTCTCCAGGCCCCTTTGATCTATCCGTGAGGCACCCTGAGTGGGAGCAAATCGGCCTACACTCCTTCCTCTTTGCTGGCCCCGCTGCGGTGCCCCAGAGGTCCCTGCAAGCATGAGGTCCCAGCACATGGGCTAAGTTCTACCTTTAGGAAAAGTCCCCTTGGGTGCCACCTGCCACTCCTGACAAGCGCCAGGCTTTCCACACAGTCCAGTTTTCTGACCAGTCCAGAGTCTATCTGGGTCACATCCAGTCATGGTCCATCTCTTCTCCCAGCTCCAGGAGTCACTTGGCTCCCCAATTTCTCTGGTACTGTCCCAGCCAGGGACCACTGCCCCAGCCAATGGGCGCTGCTGGCAGTGTGTCACTCACTGCCTTTTTATCCCCCTAGCAACTTCCCTGCTCTGGGAAGGGATGGAGCCAGTAGGTTGCTATCACTGATCTGGCCTGCCTCCAGGGCTTCCACTGCAGCTATGGACTCTGGTGCAAGGCCCGGGCCCCTTCCTGTCAGTTTTCCAATAAACTATAGACTTCTATAGAAGTAGATTATCTATAGACTATCTATAGACTTCTATAGAATCTATAGATAGTCTATAGATTCCAAGGAATCTATATATGTGTGTACATATGTATATATACACACACACATATATACATATATATATGTATATATATGATGGATAGGAATCATGGTCCTGTCTTTTTAAATTATTTCAGTTGTATATTTAAGCACACTTGAAATTATTAATAAAAAATAAAATGATAATGCCTTACCTATATATAACAACAAAAAATAATTAAATATATTTTCCCACCTGGTAAAATATTAGAAATTCATTATGAAAACTGTACACAGTCTAAGAATGAGGCAATAATATAATGTAAAACTGAATTGCTTTATAACAATCCACTGATAATCTGTGACTTTATGTATTAAAATTCCAATATTTGTAAGAATTGAATATATATGCTTCAGAATTTTTCATGAGAATAAAAGATAATTGAAAACTTCTGATTCCACTCTACGGGGAGCAAACAATTAAAATACTGAAAAAGTTTGGTTACTGTTTTATATTTAGCTCAATCTAAGCACTAACTACTACGTTATATGACACATTACAACTTATAAAATGACATTTTTGTGAATACACAAGAAGTAGTTCGAGAGAATGCAGGAAAAATCCAAATCTGAGTATTCATTGCTGTTTCTAGGTGCATTACACTTATATATGTCCCAGAAATATCAGAATACTCATGTATTATGATATAATCCTAAAAAAAAATTGAACCTAAAATATATCCAACCAAACCTCGATCCCACAATGAATGTATATGACTATGGTGACCTAGCACAGTGCAAGCATCCCTTTTCTTAGTGATGGTCTCCCAAAACTTATTTTTTCAGTATCAGGGGTTATAAAAGAAAAGGATAGATTTTCAGAAGTCAGACCTAACAGTCATTAGAGCGAATCAAATATTGAAATAAATATTTTATCAGAAATTTATGTATTGAAGAAATAGTGATATAAATAACATGGTTAAATATTTTATCAGGTAGACCTAGGTTTAATTTATAATACCATCACCATCATCTGTGTAAAGAAAATTGTGTTTTTCCTTTTCCTTTTTTTGTTCTATTTTTGTTCTTTTTTTGACTATTATATCAACATAAGTTAAAATCAATATATACTTTTTATGTCTTATTATTATAGAGATCCAGTAAAATGACCTATAGTAGTATAGAATTTTAAACATTAGTATGTCATTTAAAATATAGATCAAATATCTTAGGAGAAATGTGAATATATGCCTCTTCCTTTATGGGAAAGGCAAGTAGAGGATGAGATAGTTTTTTGTGACTCTTTTCAGTAAATCCTTTCCTATCTCCAAACAAAAACAGCAAAAGACCCAAAATGAGGTCATTGATATCTAAAGTTACAAATTAAATATTTATTCCTTTGGTCCTGGGCTGGTTATTTGACTTTCATTTTCATTTAAATGCAAATACCTTAAGGAGAATATTATTTTATTCATTCATCTGTACTTTTCTGTAAATAATGGGTTTGCCATCTCTATTTCTTCATGCTGTAAAATGACATTAAAAAGAAAGCATGATTTTCCTGACTTAGCTGGTTGGTGCATCACCCCGTACAACAAAAGGTCATTGGTTCAGTTCCTGGTCAGGTCACATACCTAGGCTGAGAGTTTAGTCCCTAGTTGGGGCACATAAGGGAGGTAACTGATTGATGTTTTTCTCAGACTGCTATCTCTCTCTGTCTCCCCCCCATTCCTCTCTTCCAAAAACAATAATAAAAAATATCCTCAGGTGAGAATTAAAAATAAAAACAAAGCATGATTAATTTTTAGATGAGATGGAAATGATACAGGGTGCAGCCAAGGGGGTGCCCAGAAAAGATTTGGAATGGTGTCCAGAACTCAAAGTGTATAAGAATATTGGAGAAAATATTATTAAGGTGTCCTCGGCTCCCCCCCAGGTGTCAGTTGGGGGAAAGGACGAATGGAGCAGGGCCATTGAGAGCTGATTTGCATAGCAGTTTTGCAGCCAACCTCTGGAATGGTCATTTAACATATCTATAACCTTTAACTGGTTTCATAGATATGTTAAATAGCTGTGGCCAAGTTTTGGGCCAGGGAGAAGTGAGTGGCGGCTACCCAGGATGGAATTGGGGGCTGCTTCTCTGAGAGAGTGCCTGCAGGAGAGGCATGTGGCTTTAGCAGAGTGAGGAACCCCCTCTTGGCCTGGTGAGGGGGAGAGCCACGCTGTTTTGGAAAGATGTAGACCCCTGTAGCCATTAGGAGGGAGAGCCATGCAGTTTCAGCAGAGTGCAGACCCCCTCTTGGCCAGGTGAAAGGGAAGACCATGCAGCTTTGCCAGAATGGAGATCCCTGCGGCCAGGTGAAGAAGAAAGACACGCGCTTTTGGTGGAGTGCGGCTTTGGGGTGCTCCCTTTGGCTGAGTGGCCTGGAAAGCAGGAGAGACTTTGACTGGAACTTGGTACAAAGAACTCTTGCCAGTGAAAGGTGCCACATGACTTTGGATTAATTGGAGATCCTGCCTGGACAGGCAGGCGACACAGCTCATGTGCTAGCTACCTGAAAAACGGACGTGTGCTCTTTTCCTGATTTATGGTACCCGGAGGTGGGACAGTGGGAGAAGGGAGCGCTGTGTGTGTGTGTGTTTGTGCATACCCTTAAAGACTTTAATATTTTAAGGAAGGCATTAGCCCTGAATAGCACTAAATAAACATTTTGTTTCCTTTTCACAAATCTCTGGCATTGAGAGATGTCTTTCCAATTGGCGGCGGACAGAAGAGCCCAATAGATATTAGTATACCGTCCTTGGGAGGGGCCTCTGTTTTCTGAAGCAGTTTTTTGGCATCCCTCGGTGGGCCAAGTATTGCCCCCCCGCCTCGGACCCTTGTTCGGTAACAGAAGGAAGATGAAAATAAAGACATATTTTTAAGTCATATAGTGTAGGAGAATAAAAGTAGAATTAGTAAAAAACATCATAAAAACTTTTACTTAGTTCTGTATTATCATAGTATACTTAGTTATAACAATGAGTAGAGATAGCTAACACTAGAAAATATTTTAATAATATTGTTTAATAAACATTTGAAAACAATATGAAGAATGAGTCAATATTATAAAATTTCCCAATATCTCTGTATTAAACAAAATACATTTGACCTTCCATGAATAAATGTGAAAAGACCTGAAGAAGCAGGTTCATTTCCAAATCTGTATATGCAATTGAAATTAAACTTTTCTATTTTTATAGTCTTTGTAGATTGGGGTGGGGGGAATGTGTGTGCTAAAATGTGTGACCATTTGTATTATTTGAGCTTTAGTAAAAAACAATCCCAATGAACTGAATTATTTAAGATGAATTTAATATAGAGTTTTAAAAATTGTTTTTATATTTTTAAAATTTGCACAGAGTAAAGTCCACTTTGTTGTTGGAGAGGTATGTGAGTTTCTATACTTATGTAGATTTTTAGTCACAAACAGGATGCAGAACAATTCCAATACGCAAGAGAATTAATTCCTTTCTATTGAGACCTGGCTCCCTTGCCTATCCCTGGGAACCACTATCTGTTCTCCGTTGCTATAATTTTTTCAGAATATTAAAGAAACATATACAGTACATAATATTTTTATGCTGGCTTGTTTAGCATAATGAAGTTGAGATTCATTTATGTTGCTGTGTGTATTAATAGTTTGTGTATTTTTATTGTTGAATAGCATTTTGTTGTGTGGTCATATCAAAGTCTATTTTCCCATTCCTTGGTTGAAGAATATCTGGTTTTATTGGGTTGGCCAAAGAGTCTGCATGGTTTTATTCCATAAAACAAAAGATGCATTTTTCATTTTCACCAATAATCTTATTGATTTGGATATTCTGAGTATGTCCAAATCAATAAACCTGTCCAATTTTGAGAATGTAAATTGAGAAATCCCCACCATAAAACTCACAAACCACTTTCAACACATTCCATCAGTCACAGCACCTTCTCCCTATACTGCACAAATCTTTTCTTGCATTTTAGTTGTTTTACTATTCTTAAAATAATAAACCATAATATGCTGAAAATGCTACATATTTTCTTCCATCTCTGATTTTAAAATGGCTGCAAAAAATTCACCAGTTTTCATAAGTTTTGATTTTAAGTGCACGTTTATATGACAGCCATCACAATGCAATCTAACAAAATCGTTTCGAATAGAGTTAAAGAGAAGTAAGTGCTACGAAAGCTGTATTATGGAAAAAAACAAATTTTTTGGCCAACCAAATACCATTTGTGGCAACAGTGAATACTGCTGCCAGAAGTATTCATTTGAAGGGGTTTGTGTACAGGTTTTTATTTCTCTGAGCTGAATAGAAGTGGGATTGTTGGGCCAATTGATTTGTAAAACAATCGGTGTAATTCAGCATAACAATAACCTAGAGACAATATCCTATTGTCATATGATTTAACATTTTACAAAATTCATGAGCCATTCATGATGCAAACTCTCAGCCAACCAGCAGTCTCTGAACACATTAGGATTTACCAACTGTACCCTTAACTACGGACAAGTGATGGCTGTCTGAAGTCTGATGCATTTGCACCCATGCTTTTATTTGTGTTCCATGAATTCTCATGCACATCTGGTACTTTAATTTGAATGTGCTATGGTATAAATTAAAGTACAAATTAAGCAATAATAAAAAAATTACTAGACCTCACTTAATTATTTCTAAGATATTCTTTTAGGAAACATTTATAAGAAAGACAACCAAAAATGAAAAATAAGACGACCAAAAAATAAATAAATAAAGGAAATCGGCATCTTGGTGGGGAAGAATTTCCTTCTACCCTTCCACGTTCTTTTCTCTTTAATTTTTTAACTTAATTTTTAAATCGCAGTTTACATTCAATATTGTTTTTGATTAGGTGTATTACAGAGCAGTATAGTGGTTAAACAATGACATACTTTACAAAGTGTTTCCCTTCGTATTTCCAGGACCTAACTTGATACTGATAGGCTGGCCAGACCACTGGGAGCAGGTAGAGGGTGGAGAATAGGAGAGGCCACTGGAGGAGACTGTGAAGCACGGGAGGCAGCCGGAGGGCTGTGGTGCCCAGGCAAACCACCTAGAAACGTGTGAATGCTCCACCCCTGGTGCCGAGCATCCTGCTCTGGGCAGCAGGTTCTTCTGCCCCAGGCCATACAGTGGCAGGAGGAAGCACTGTGCTGAGCCCATGGAAGGCCAGCAGGATAATCAGACGGCAGGAAAGGCCCTCTTACCCTATTCTGGAACCTGATGGGAGGGACAGAGGAAGGCAGGCACCTGAAGGAGAGAGGTCCGGATGGTGGCAAAGGAAGAAAGGGATGTGCTCTTTTACCCACGTTGTGAACATACTCGTTAGTGTGTTCATGGGACTTCTGGCCCTAGAGGTCACATGGCTAAAGGTGGCTCCAGCCCCACCCAAGGATTCCAGGAGGGAGCCTAAGGCCTGTGAATGCTGGAAGGAAAGCTGAGCTGCCCGGATGACCACTCAGCTGCTGCCTGCAGTTCCCAAAGGATGGTGCTTTAAATGGGAGACGGAACTCTAGACACTGCCTTTGTTTTCGCTCTTGCTGAGGATGGTTAGGTTTTCCTCTGGGTTTCCTAGAGGGGATAAGCTTTGAAGCAAGTCTGCCATTCTCCCAGATCATGCAGCATTTGAATAAAAAACTCTTTCCTTCCTTACCAGCTTCTGTCTCTAGATTTTGCCTGCTGGTGATGGTGAGCAGCCAAACCCCACTTTGGTTCAGTAAAAAAAATCGGCACCATATCTAGTTATGACCATATTATCGACTGTATTACTTATGCTATACTTTACATCTTCACAACTATTTTGTAACTATGACTGTAGTACTTGATCCATCCACCTTCACCTTTTTTACCCAGCCCACCAACTACCCCCTTGTCTGGCAGCTATCACTCTACTCCAGGTTTTTTGACTGGTCTAATTATTAAATTTATACGAGACAGACTAACAAGAGGCAATAAGCAAATCTGATTACATACCTACCTACCAGATCCCCACATACATGAGAGGTTGAGCGATAGAAAGGGGAAATGAGGCATATGTGACATCCTGAGCCAAAAATAAGGCACCTGAGACTTCACAGGAGTGGAAGGTAGTGTTACCGAACAAGGGTCCGAGGGGGGGGCAATACTTGGCCCACCGAGGGATGCCAAAAACTGCTACAGAAAACAGGGGCCCCTCCCAAGAACGATACACTAATATCTATAGGGCTCTTCTGTCCCCCACCAATTGGAAAGACATCTCCCAATGCCAGAGATTTGTGAAAAGGAAACGAAATGTTTATTTAATGCTATTCAGGCCTAATGCCTTCCTTAAAATATTAAAGTCTTTAAGGGTATACACACACACACACACAGCGCTCCCTTCTCCCACTGTCCCACCTCCGGGTACCATAAATCAGGAAAAGAGCGCCCGTCCGTTTTCAGGTCGCTGGCACGTGAGCTGTGTCGCCTGCCTGTCCAGGCAGGATCTCCAATTAATCCAAAGTCATGTGGCACCTTTCACTGGCAAGAGTTCTTTGTACCAAGTTCCAGTCAAAGTCTCTCCTGCTTTCCAGGCCACTCAGCCAAAGGGAGCACGCCAAAGCTGCGTGGGCCTCTTCTACCAAAGCCGCACTCCACCAAAAGCGCAGGTCTTTCTTCTTTACCTGGCCGCAGGGATCTCCATTCTGGCAAAGCTGCGTGGTCTTCCCTTTCACCTGGCCAAGAGGGGGTCTGCACTCTGCTGAAACTGCATGGCTCTCCCTCCTAATGGCTACAGGGGTCTACATCTTTCCAAAACAGCGTGGCTCTCCCCCTCATCTGGCCAAGAGGGGGTCCTCACTCTGCTAAAGCCACATGGCTCTCTCGCAGGCACTCTCTCCGAGAAGCAGCTCCCAATCCTAACCTGGTTAGCTCCTCACTTCTGCTAAAGCCACATGGCTCTCCTGCAGGCACTCTCTCTGAGAAGCAGCCCCCGTTTTCTAGCCTGGTTAGCAGCCACTCACTTCTCCCTGGCCCAAAACTTGGCCACAGCTATTTAACATATCTATGAAACCAGTTAAAGGTTATAGATATGTTAAATGACCATTCCAGAGGTTAGCTACAAAACTGTTGCTATGCAACACAGCTCTCAATGGCCCTGCTCCATTGGTCCCTTCCCCCAACTGACACCTGTGGGGGGGGGGGGGTGAGGACATCCTAATATTTCCTCCAATATTCCTGTACACTTTGAGTTCTGGACACCATTCTAAATCTTTTCTGGGCCCCCCCTTTGGCTGCACCCTGTATCAGTAGTTCACAAGACGGTGGTAAGAAGAGAGAGCTGGTGTTCAGTAATTGGTTGCTTGCTCTGTCGTGCAGATAGTCATACAAAGCTATTTCTGTCATTAACTTTTATTATGGGGGAGGAACCAATTAAGTTATGGGAGTGGTAAGAGTTTTTCTTGAGTCTGCAGGGTCTTTATTACCATCAGTTCAAAATAATCCACATACCAAAGTAGCACATCTTTGGAAGCCTGTTCTGAACCCCTTCAATTGTTTTAAACTAAATAATGAAAACAAATCATTGATCTATCTCCTTTTGAAAAAATAAATATTTTTCTTGTTAAGAAATTTAGAACTAAGATGATATTCCATTCATCCGGGTGTATAACTGCAGGATTATACTCCATGAAATCCTCTAAGTCAGCACTTAGCAATACGGGATTGCAAATACAAAACTCCCAAAAAGTTTTATAGTACTAAACAGAAAAAAAAATCATGATAGAATATTAACTGATAGAATCAGTGCATTCATTTCATCCATTCACTTAACAAGTATTATTGATAATGTAGTATGTGGTAGGAAGATTATGAGGACTGAATATTATTTTTTAAATATATGTTTTCCCCAATTACCTCTTTAGAGCATTCAAACCATTGATACTTGTTGAATGAATTATGTTTTATAATAGTTGTAAAATATTTTAAAATTTAAAGTTCAATTTGCAAACAGGTAACAACATATTTAGAGATACTTGGAGCAATGCTACAGGTTTTTTCTCCATTTATATGTACTCAGTTTTATTCTTATCATTAACTGCTCTGCTCTATATTAAAAAAATCTGAACTCACAAATATTAAATTTCCTAGGCTCCTCTTTCAGGTAGATACTAGTTACTATTAGCTAGTGGGAAGAACTAGTAGGATATATTTATTTATGTATTTATTTATTACTTTTAATTTTGAAATAATTATATTTTTATAGTAATTTGTAAAGAAAGCAGAGACGCTCAGTATATGTCTCACCCAGTTTCTCCTAGTTGTTATACCTTATATAATTCTAGTACAACAGCAAAACCGGGCATTGACATTGGTAAGTGTATGTAGAGTTATATTTTATTTTTTCACATTTATAGATTTGTGTAACAACCACAATGATCATGATACAAAACCATTTCATTTCCCTCATTTTATTATTTCATAAACATTCCCACCCTTTCCCTGCCCCTTCTAATACCCATAAACCCTGGCAAGTATTAACGTTTTTCATGTCTATCATTTTGTCATTTTAAGAATATCATTTAAATTGAACCATAGAGTATGTCACCTTTTGGGATTCGTTTCCTTTACTTAGCATAATGCCCTCAAGTTCACTGGTAGGATCTCGGGGCCACACACCAGTAAGCAGTGATTGACTTCAGTGCCTGTGGGGTTCCACCAGCAGTAGCAATGGTTGGCTGCCAACTGCCAGGGCTGCAGGCTACCGAGGCTTTTAGCAGCACTGAAGGCTGAACGGGACAGTAGCTGCAGACCTGAGCAGCCTTTGGAGGTTCTGGCACCGGCAGTTGCCAGCAGATTCAAGGGCACATGTGCACCTGGTCTCCAGAAACTCTCTCTTCCTTTGTTTTGTTTTGTTTTGTTTTAGCTCTCTAGGGTGAGGGTGAGAGGAGCTTCTTGAAATGATCGTTAACTTCAAAATCTCTCTTTTGTTCTCCCTTCTAACACCCTTGTAAACAGTTCCCAGTATTTAGAATCTTCTGTATAAAAAAAAAACTAGTATGACTTCTGTTTTCAGGGCTGCACCCTAATAGCAGCACCATCAAACAGCATTGGTGTTAAGAAGGTAGTCATGTAAAGTATTGTAAAAACATACTAATGACCATATTGTTACTAATATCAATAATAAGGAGCAACAATTTATTCTGAATATGTGTTAGGCATTCTGTGTGATGGCTTCCATTCAAATTGCTTACACACAGAAGCAGCAATGAAAAGAAAGAGAAGAGAACCTATGCCAGCTTTGAAGAGTGTGTTTTAAAATTGTATAAAACCATTTTCAATGCGTATTTGAAAAACAAAAAAAATGAAGTTCATGTTCAGAATCAACTATCTTGAAGTTAATCTATCTTACGTGACAGCCCACCTAGCAGTCCAGTGGTCACACAGCTGTCAATATGGTAAAGTCTTTGATGTTTAATGATGGGACCAGAATATGCTTCCAATGACCTGCGCTAGCGCTGCAACACTCAAGCTGTGAGATGCAGGCCTCTTAAGAATTTCAGATGCCAAGTCCTATTCAATATTCTCTAACTTGTGAAAATACTTTTGGCATTCCATTTCATGTTTTCTAAAAAGTTGTTGCACTGAAAATGAATAGTGTGGTGTTGCCAGTTGAGGATTTGTGCAGCTGGCAACTTTTAATTGTTTCCTATACAGCTTAGAATGACATGATGCCAGGGCCCTGTTTAATAATTAATTACTGATTTGAAAGGAGCTTTATGTTTTGTTTTGACTCACTAATTTAAAAAAAAAAGACTTCCTCTACAAGAAAGAAAACTGCATAAAAAGTTCCCCCTTTCAGTACAAAACAAGTTTTTATTCCTCAAGTTCCTTTGTGAAAATGTTAATCTTTGTCTGAAATATTTAGTTATCTAAAGCTTCTTATTAATAACAGTGATTGACATTAATTTCTCCTTGAATTTTTAAGTGATAACTCTAGTCCAAAATAAATTCCTTCCAACTACAAATTGTGCTTTATATTAATTAGATCTCATTTTAAAATATATTTTACTATTTTTGCACTATTTTTAAATTGTTCAATATTTAATAATGCTGAGTACATATATTTTATATTCCTACCATGTACACAAACTCCTTAAGGACAATATCATGAACATATCAATATTTGTGTATATCAGTTCTTACACTAATAAAATATTGAACTAACTTATTTCTATATCTGTGTTTTAAGGTTCACAACTACTGATTTAATAGGAAATAGCTAAACCATTCATTCTCTCTTAAAATTAAGAATAATGCCCCTTTGTTCATAGATTCCATCTGGTTTACGTGCCTTTTTTGCCTTATTTGCTCGTGGTTGAATTGGATGATATTTATTTAAGAAACATCATCTCAGTTCTAACCCCTACGTGGAAACAGAACATTCAATGTGACAAACGAGATCCTCACTCTAATAAAACTTTTATTCAAGAAACATGAATAAGTAAAATGTTAAATAAAGTGGTAATTTCTCATAATAATAATACCATAAGAGAGTAATTACAGAAATGTAACCTGAAAAAGAATGATTTTAAAGAAGTCAAGTAAGAAGTCATCTGAGAAAACATGATGTTCAAGCTGGAACTGAATTTTGTCAAGAATTTATTCAGATAACCCAGGAGAAACATTTTAGTCTGTGACTAGCATAAAGTCCTGGAGGTGGATATGAGGTTAACTTACTTGAAAATGGTCCTATTTCTTGTCTGTCTTTCTTTTTTTTAAATTAGAGTTAGTAGTTTAGATTTCATACCAGGGATAACAAGCAGCAATGTTTTAGTCTGAATAAAGGACTAATCATTTTATTTGAACTTATGATAATTAATTTGTGTGCTATTGTAAAAAAATGAGTTAGAGGTAGCAAAGTATAAAGCATTCCTTAACCCTAAGCGGGAGGCAATGGTTGTTTAGGGTAGTATCAAAGAACATAAACAGAAATAGTTTCATTACTGTGTTCGGTTGAAAAATTAAAAATATTTGCTGATGAATGAAATGGAGAGACCAAGGATAGAAAAAGTTAGGTGGGTAAATTTTAGGTAAAGCTCCTAGGAGACCTCTTCAACAGTGTTAAGAAACCTTATGTCTGTCAAGTCGTTCTACTTACAATCACCATAATCTTATATAATTTAATTCTGTCGATAATAAAAAGTAATTACTCTTCCTCTACTCTGAAATCGTGAGTTCACTGAGTGTCTGCAAGATTAAGTCCATGTCTGAGCCTTCTTTAAGGCAAAATTAGTAACATAAAATGAAATTTTAGAATCCATGTTGGAAATGTGTGGTAAGAAATACCACAGAAACGTACACTGGAACCCGTGCTTCTCTGATAGAGGGCCATTGAGATGGCAGGTGTGAACTTGTGATCAATTGTTTTTACATATAAATTGCTCATTACTGTGTAAGTTATAACAAACCAATTAATAATTATAATGTCAACCCCAAAGTCTACCCTAAATCAATCCCCAAAGTCTATGCTAAATTAATCCCTGATCTATTTCTGACTTAAATGAAAATTTATCATATAATTGAATCATATGGTAGTGAAATGAAGTATTTGTAATATAAAGTGCAAGTTAGCAAAAATCTCATTTAAGAAATATTTTTACCAAATCACTTGAGTTTCTCATATATGAAACTTTAAATTTCATGGAAAATGACCAGAAAAATTTCTTTGCTACCATATGATTCAATCATATGAACAATTTTCATTTAAATCAGAAAATGACCAGGTTTAATTTAGCAAGTAAACCTTAGAGTGTTGCTATTATTATTATATTACTACTCTATTATTTCTTATTAAGCACCTACTATTAGTTACTTTCTGTGCATTTCATTTAATTATAAAAATATATTATTAAATAAAAATATATGGTCTTCTCCAATGATATTGCTGAGGAGACAATTCAAGTAATGTGGTACAGATCACAAGGTTATAAGCAACCTATCTGTAATGTGACTTAACTACTTTTAATTCTAATTTATAATAAATACATTGTAAATAAACATTGTTTTTACAACAGTAGACTACATCCTAGGAAAATAATTACAGTGCTTAGAGTAATACCTGTTGTTTCAAGTTATGTCTAAAAATTTCATTTTAATCTATGTGTGCCTAACTTACGTTCTTCATACAAATATACCCACACACTATTGAATAACACTTATGGAGCTATGTTTGTGTAATATAGAAAACCTAGAAATTTTGACATGTATAGTTATAAAGCAACAAAATGTAGCTTCCCATATAAATACCAATTATAATTATTTATTGAGAGAGTATCTTGAAAAATGCACATATTCTAAGTGTGAATTCAACATGTTTCTACAAAGTGAACGTATCCATGTGACGACTACCATCCAGCTTAAGAAATAAAATAATGCTAGTAAACTAGAAACTATACTGCCTCCTTCCTCTCCTTCCAATGTTTGCACCCTCTGTTTTTACCAAAGCTAACAAGCGTGTTCACTTCTAACCCTGGAGATTAGTTTTATTTGTATTGAACCCTTAGGTAAATGCAGTCATTTAGTATGCATTCCTTTGTGATGGCTTCTTTCACACAATATATGTTTATGAAAATCATCCACATAGTACACGCTCATTTATTCCATTCTCATATAAGATTGTACTTTTCATACGCACCAATTCACGTACGCAGTCTACCTTTTTAAAATTTGGGTTATGCCCATTTTGAAATCACTATAATTTTTCATATGGCAGCCCAATTAGCACAAAATTTACTTTAAAAGTTCATTCTTCATCACTATTTTGTGTCATCCTTATATGAATAAAGTGTTCATCTAAGGTGGTACAGACTCACTTGCTCTACTAGTTTACTTTTTTAAACTGGCAGGGATACCACACTGACATGGTGACTTTAGAGTCAGTCTTGATATTCAGTAGAAAAATTCCTCCTACATTCCTCCTTTCCTTCAACAGTCATACTATTTGTGGCCTTTCACATTCTAACAATGTATATATGTTTGCTAATTTTAATAAAAAATGAGCATAAAGCTGTGTGGGAGTGTCTTGATTTCATAGATCAGTTTATAAGGAAATCTTTCCAATATTGTATTTCAGTTCATGAATGTGGTATATTCCCTTACGTGTTTAGTTCTTTTTAAAAATTACCTTAATAATATTTTACATTTTTCAGTAAAAGCCTTTCATTTACACTTATTTTAACTGTTGTAGGTATTTGATATGGGTGATGCTATTTCAAACAATGTAGGTGTGCACACATGCATATTCATTCCTGTTTTTGACCTAGACATGCAATAGTATTATATTGAATGTGTGTCCTGCAATATTGCTAAACTCATTAATTAGACTTAAAAATTAAAATTTTTTAACTTTTTTATTGTTGTTCAAGAATGTATTGTTTGGATTATTTATATACAAAATCATACGGACCGTTCTAGCATTTTCTTTTTAACCCCTATTTTTTAAATTCTTTTTTCTTTATTATTGAGCTGGTTAGAACCTCTAGCACAATATCAAATGGGGGAAAATAAGAGAAGGGCTGTCAAGGAACATATATAAAGGACACGTGAACAAAGCCAAAGGGGAGTAGAATTGAGGGTGGAAGAGGGATGGGGTGGGGACAGGGGAGGGTGAGGGGGGAGTGGAGACAACTGTGCTTGAACAACAATAAAAATACAAAGAGATAACATTGTTTCTCTCTTTTGTAATTTAGATATATCATATATTTTTTGTTATTTAGTATAAAATATTTTCTAATTACCATTATAACTTATTTTTGATACATGGATTATTTAGAAAAAGCTTTGCCCTGGCTGGTGTAGCTCAGTGGATTGAGCGTGGGCCTGTGAACCACAGGGTTGTGGTTGGATTCCCAGTCAGGGCACATGCCTGGGTTGCGGGCCAGTTCCCAGCAGGGGACTCATGAGAGGCGACCATACATTGATATTTCTCTCCTTCTCTCCTTCCCTTCCTCTCTAAAGATAAATAAATAAAATCTTTGGGGAAAAAAAAGAAAAAGCTTTACATTTCTAAACATAGAGTTGTTTCCAAGTTAAATTTCATTATGATGCTCTAGTTTACATCCATTATTCTGCAATCAAAATGATCTGAATTATTTAAACCTTTATGTTAAGATAGGATTGGTGGCATAGCATATTGTGAAAAATTTTTAAATATTCCCTGTGTACTTGAAAAAATATGCTTTCTGAAATTGAAAGCAATCCTGTATTGATAAAAATGTATCATTTGGTAATCAAGTTCAAATCATCTATATTCTGACTCATTTTTGGTTTGATGGTCCTACCAATAACTGAGAAAATATGTTAAGAACCTGCCACTATACATGAGTGTTTTTATTTATCTGTTTGTTTTGTCATAGTTTACTTTATCTGCTTTAACATTTTAATATGACTGCAGATCATATATGGCTATATTGTTTCAACTAAAGCATTTTATTATCATAAACTTTTTCTCTATTTTTCCCTAAATTCAACTGTTTGAATATCTATGCTTTTAAATACTCTTTATGTTTATCTTATTAGCAGTTTATAACTTATTTTCTTTTATAACTGATAATTATTGTATGTTAATTAAACATGAATTTCACTTATATTTAGTGTGCTGTCTAATATGTTGGGACTTAAATTAACCATTTACTTTTCCCTATTTATACTTCTTATATGTTACTCATATTGCTTATTTGACTTCTGTATATTTATCGATTTTGAAAATTATTCCATTTCCTTTTTATTAACTGTATAGTTACATGTTCTTTAACCATTACATTAGTTATTTCCAGATTATACCTTATATTTCCATTTTATCAAAATTTAATAACGATATGTATATTTCAATCTAAGAATATTCACAGCTTTGGATAATATATTCTCCATTTACCTTTCTCTAAGTTTATATCCATTTATTCTCATTTACCTTAACATTTAAAACTATTAGATGTCACTATATTGTCTTAAGCAGCTAATATTCATTTTGATATGCCAAAATATTTATCTTTTAGATACTCTTTATTCTTCTCTGTCTGATTTTCTATTTTGTCTTATTTTATTTTATTTGAAAATAACCCTATAACACTTCCTTTGTCATCAGGAATGCTATTGATATATTTCCTCAGTATTTTTAAATAATTTTTATTTCATCTTTAGTTTTGAGGATAATTCTGCTAAAATTTTAGGCTGGAAGTCCCCCCCAACTCACACTAATTTTTTAAAGTATATTCAATCATGTTTTTGCTTGTGTTGTTTTCTCAGAGAATTTATGTGTTTGTATTGTCATGAATCATTTGAAGATACTATATCTTACAAACACTTTGTAATTTATTAGTGAGAAACACTGATGTCATCCTTTTTTTGGAGGCTATTACATTTAGTGTACCCAATAATATTTTATATATTTAGGCAGTGATACTAAAGTTATTTTTTTATGTGGGAATAAATCAAATGGGGTCAAAATGGGAGATTTAAATGAAATCCTCCATTTACTCACTTACCTTTCAACTAGGGTAGTCACCTACATCAACTCTGTTTAAAAATATTTTAAGTTTAAACTTAAATTTACCTATAACTTATATAACCACCTCCACCCCTGACACACACACACACACACACACACACACACACACACACACACACTTAGTGACTCAGAACTTCAGATTTAGGATTAGGTACACATACTAAAATAATTCTATATTTTTAATGGTTTAAAACAAGGTTGAGTGCTACTCCTTCTTGTTAAGATACAGAATGATGGTAAGGCCTGTGCACTCATGGTAGTGAAAGTATAAATAAATGAATGAATATATATATATATATATATATATATATATATGACAACAGCCTTTTATAAGGTATTATATAGAGTAGTGAATACAAGGAAGCCTGAGAAACTGAATTCCAGAGAGATGTGTGTCTCCCAAAGGTAAATAGAGAGCCACAGCTTCTGAGAAAAAAAAACAAAACTAAACTAAACACTGGATGCAAATAGGTAGAGGGGTAGTCACGAAATTTAATGACAGTTTGAATAGTAAGGCAAATTAGAATCCAAAAAATTTTGAGTGTAAAACTAAATCACTCAACCTAAAATTACTTCTCTTTCCTGAAGTTTGCTGAAAAAAGTAGCAGTAAAAATGTACCTATAAATTAGAGAGAATTTATAAAGTCTTCATGATTTTCAAGGAGATTAGATTGGTAGACTCCAACAGAAAACTCCATGAAATAGTACTCTAAAACATTCCAGATAAAATGCTTACAAGACTAAAGAGATGAGACCTTCAGCAACTGTGATATGAACAGATAGTGTTTTTATTAATAAGGTATAAAAGTGCTCTAATTAAAATAGCACCTAAATTGGTACAGTATGAATGGTTAGCTCCTGATCATACCTGCTAGACAAAGACACGAGCTTGTGAGCTCAGGGATGCAACCTTTAATGTCGCATTTCTATCTTACCTACACTGTTCATTTATACCCATTGTGAAGGAAAACAGTGAAAAGTATAAAAAATAGGAAATGTGATACACAATTAAAAGAAAAAAATCATAGAAGCAGGCCCATAAATAACTCAGATGGCAGCATTAACATTTAAGCAATGATGATAAAATATATATTACAGCTTCGAAGAGGACAGCAAGCAGGTTATTTTCACAGTTGAAGCAGTGAGCCTGCTTTAGATTTCATTCAACAGTATATGTTCTCTTTTACAGTTATGTTTCTATACAAAAGAACAGGGTCAAGTCCACTTTCATAATGGACAGGGTAAGTAATATTAGTCACTTTGAAATAGGAAAAGGAAACGTTTCTTCTTTTACCAGTTTTGAAGTACTGAAAAGAGAACAAAAGTGCATGTAGGGCAAGAGCTCAGATTGCACTGTGGATATAAACATTTGGATTTGAGAAGGTTGCTGTTATGCAAACATCCACGTTTGTATGGAGGAAAGACAACCAATCTGACTCTGATCATCACAGACAGACTTACCACCACTGAGCACATTTAACACGGTGTAAGAACTGTTCTGCACCACTGGTGGAAGAAACAAACTACCGTGGTTTTCCTAATTCTCCTTACCTTCCAGTAGTAACAAATAATCCAAAAACAAAAACAAATGTTAAGGAAAGAAAACATGGGTGCTCAAGTTAATGGGGCCATAACACACACAGTTTTTGAATCCAGAGGCAAATCTCTATTTCCTCTGGCATCGCTAGCCATAACTTAGAAGACATGCACTAAGGAACCAAAACAGACCAGTGATTTTGCATCATAGAAAAACAAAGAATTGTGATATTCCTATTTGACCAAGTGTTCTCTCTCACTGGCGTCTATGGAGTCCCAAAAACCACTCCAGGTACGTAGTGCCTATTTGGAGAAAAAAAGCTATGACAGACATATTAAAACACTGAGCACTTACCTGTAAGAATCTGGAGAAATCTCTTAAATTGATAAGAACATGATACCGTTAACGGATAAGTATCTAATTGTTTATTTGTACACTTGGGGGTTTATGAATATTAGTCCAGTTATTAGAGAATAAACAAAATGAATAAGCCACTGCAAAAGGAAAGACTATTCCACGGGGTGACTGCTGCTAGACTCCTGTGCTAGATCCAATTAGATCTGGAGCAGAACAGAAACTGCTTCACCAAAATTCCCTCAGCGAACTGTCTGCGGGTGACCCCTCCTCTAGGCCCCAGGCGTGCTGGTTTATGTTGTTTCCTGAAACAGGCTGCTGCCCAACCTTGAGCAAGCATGATAGGTGTTCTTCCCCTCATCTAGGACAGACATGCCCCAACACTCCTATCGATCCTGCCCTGTCCTATATAGCTCCTTAGGGCCTGCGAAACTCTGCAGAGAATATCTATGGCATCTTGCCATTGTTTGGGATAAGCCTTGTTTGTAAGTTCCCTTAATAAACTTCTAATGCAACCACAGAGTTTTCAGCCTCTTTCTCTGGTCTGTTGGCCCCAGAAAATTTTCCCATCAGTGTCCAAAAAATAAAAATAAAAAATAAAACCTACATCATCATTTTTGCTCATTTGAGAAGTTGAGAAGTGTCTGTGTAAATTTATAATTCACTATAGGAATCTTAGGATATAATTTTATTTTCTAACATACAGAGCACTTCTTTTTGAGAATCAGTTGAAGCCTGAAGGGCACAGTTCTGAAATAATTTTACACTGCTCTTCCTTTGATATTTAGTAAGAAAGAAAAGAATAAAAATACCTACGATTAATTAATCAAATAGCTATGTCTGTTCAATTTCCCAGAACCTAGACTAGAATGGAGGAAACAGACTCAGTGTGTGAGTGCCCTTCACACCACTGAGACATCCAGGGAAAAAGCTACAGTAGGACCCTCCAGATTGCAGGGCCCAGGAGAAGGGCTTCTTCTGCCTGAGTCTAAGGATGGTACTGCTCTTGAATAGTACTCTGCTTCTATGACAATATTACTTGGAACCAAAGAGGGAAACACGGGGATTTTAGAATCATCAGTAAAGACCCAGCTAGGAATATGAGAGAGATTACATTTATGTAACACAGACTAAACTCAAATGCAGAGATATGTAAAGTCTGTGAGCTGCAGTTGAGATGAGTAATAGCTTGTAAATGGTTCTTTTTAGGCCATTAGTAATCTGAAGTTATCAAGTTACATGGTTTTAAGGTTAACCTAATAGTGCACTGCTCTTAATAAGAGGTCTTTATGAGTTCCCACCAGCCTACACACTGAGTCATCACATTTCTGACATCTATCAGGCTGATTCACCAACATGTGAATTGTTTTTCCCTAAAGGAACACCCGATAGTGACATACTCATTCTAACGGATTGTGAGAAACCGAATTTCATGTAATCAGTCTTAAAAAGACTTGGTTTTAACTCACCCTGTCCAGTGTTTTGCCTGTTTAATGTCTATTCAGGGAATGTAATAAAAAAAGAAACATTCTCTAGAATGAAGAGAAACAGTGTTTTCCCTGAGTTTTGAGTGCTTTTCAAGTAGCTCATTATCCAAGATTCCTAATGAAGACAGACCAACTCCATTTCTAAAGGACACACTCTATTAACACCAATTATTTGAGTCCATGTAACATGTACAGATACAGTGTAAAAGCTATAGGAGTAAGCTACTCCAAGTGTTTGAATGATTAACTATGGTTTAATCATTATTTACTAGTTACAGAGTAGCCTCTACAATGCATTTCATTAGAAAAACAATAAGAATGTAATCAATAGTAAGACGTCTTTTAATATTAAGCTCCCCAGACATTAATAAGGCAGTTCAAATGATACTGTGACTGATTGACCTAGAAGAAATAAACAAAACACACTTTTAATAGACCATTCACATAAAATCTGTCTACTATCAACCCTACTCATATCTACCATTTCAGTGTGCCTCTCTTCCTGGGCTTCCAAGTATACATTTGTACTTGATTTTGGATTAATGATTCATTAGAAATAAAAGTGTTTTCACCCATTCTCACTGTCACACATTCTTAATTTTAAGACTTTTTAAGACTTTAATGATCTACACAGACAGGTCATAACTTCCCATTATCCATAGTTTACTACAGGGTTTACTCTTGGTGTTATACATTTTATGGGGTTTGATAATTGTATAATGACATATACCTATTATTATAATATTGTATGGAGTACTTTCATTGCCCTAGAAATCTTCTGTGCTCTTCCTATTCATCACTTCCTACCTCAGCCTTGGCAATCACTGATATTTTTATTGTCTCCACAGTTTTACCTATTCCAGAATGTCCTCTAGTTGGAATGATATAGTATGTATACTTCCCAGATTGGCTACTTTCACTTAGTAACATGCATTTAAGGTTCCTTCATGTCTATTTGTAGCTTGACAACTCATTTCCTTTAGCACTGAATAATATTCCATTTTCTGAATACATCAGTAGATTATTTACCTATTCACTTACTGAAGAACAACTTGGTTGTTTACAGGTTTTTACAATTATAAATAAAACTGCTATAAATATTCATGTTCACATTTTTGTGTAAACATACATTTTAAACTTCTTTGGGTAACTATCAAGGAATCTCATCGCTGGGTCCTATAGTAACAGTGCGGTTAATTTTATAAGGAATCACCAAACTGTCCTCCGAAGTGGCCGTGCCATCTTGCATCCCCGACAATGGATAAGGATTTTGTTGCCTCCACATCCCTGCCCGCATGTGCTGTTGTCCGTATTCTGAATTTTGACCATTCTTCTAGGTATATACAGGCATCTCATATTTTAAATTTGTATTTCCCTGATTACATGTGATGTGGAACATCATTTCATATGCTTATATATCTGCTTTGGTAAGATTAAGAGCATCTCTGCTCTGTCTATTTTTTTAATCAAGTCGTTTGCTTTATTATTATTGAATTCTAAGTTTCTCTTGCATGTTTTAAATACAGCTTTTTTTCAAATGTGTTTTTTGAAAAATATTCTCCTAGTCTGTGCCTGACTTCCTAATTCTCTTGATATTTTCTTTTGCAGAGCAGAGGTTTTTATTTTAATGAATTCCAGGTTATCAATCATTTCCTTTATGGATAATGTCTTTAGTATTTTATCCAAAGAGGCATCAGCATAACCAAGGTGTTCTAGGTTGTTCCCCTGTTACCTTCTAGAATTTTAGTAGCTTTGCCTTTTATATTTAGGTCTACAATCCACTTAAAGTCAATTTTTATAAAAGGTAAGAGATCCCTGTCTAGGTTCTTCCCCTTCCCTCTCCCCTCCCCTTCCTCCTCCTCCTCCTCCTTTTTCTTCTTTTTGGTATATGGATGTCTAGTTGTTCCAGCAACAGCTGTTGCAAAAACTATATTTGAAACATTGTATTGCCGTTGCTCCTTTGTCCAAGATTAGTTATTTGAGTCTATTTCTCGGCTCTCTACTCTGTTCCATTGATCTATTTGTCTATTCTTTCACCAGTACCACACTATTTTAATTGCTGTAGCTTCATAGTCAGTCTTGAATTCAGGTAGTGTCAGTCATCAAACTTTCTTCTTCCCCTTCAAAATTAAGTTATTTATTCCAGGGCTTTTGCCTCTCCATATAAACTTTAGAATCTGTTTGTTGATTTTCATAAAAGAACTTGCTAGAATTATTACTAGGATTGCATTGATTCTGTAGAGCAATTAGGAAGAATTGACATCTTAACAATATTAAGCCTTATTGTCCATGACATATCTATTTTGTTGTTTGATTTTATTTATCAGTTTGTAGTTTACTTCATGTAGATGTGGTAGATACTCTGTTGGATTTATACCGAAGTGTGTCATTTTATTTTTTGGCTGTTAATGTAAATACTATTTTGTTGTTAATTTCTCAATCTACTTGTTCATTGTCAGTATGTAGTATGGCTTTAATATTAAAATAGTGGTGACCTGATAGAATGAATTAAATCATAGAATGAATAGACAATGAATTGGGAAGTGTCCCCTCTGTTTGTATTATCAGGGAGGGATCACAGAGAATTGATAATATATTTTCCTTCACAACTAGGTAAAATTCACTTGTGAAATCATTTGGATACAGCGTTTGCTCTTTTTTTAATGCTATTCATTTTAGTATTATATATATATATATATTCTTATTATCTATATCACACTCATGTGAGTTTTGCCAGTTTGTGCTTTCAAAGACTTGGTCTATTTCACCAAAATTATCACCTTTAATGAATTTCCTCTTGATTGTCTGTGTACGTGTGTGTTTCCATCTTTCTGAAAACACAATTCTGCTTACATTATTGCATCAATTCTATGGTGTCAACTTTTTCCATTAGAGCCCTGTACACAATAATCATATTTATTTTAACTTACTTATCTAATAATTCTAACATCGGTACCATATCTTCATGGGGTTCTGAGACTTGCTACACAATTGACTTTTTTCTTGCATTTTTGCAGGTTTTAAAATTTTCTTTTGAAGGCAAACATGATGCATCAGGTAAAAGAAACATAAAAAATGAGCCTTTCTTGTGATATTTTATGTTAATATGGCAAACAGGTGAACCGTATTTAATGTTTGCTGTTATCGCAGGTGAAAGAGCCTTCAAGTTCCTCCAGTTTGTTTCCACTGCTGATTCTGGGCTCTCGTAAGCACTCCTCCTTAGAGGAAATCCACATCTTTCAGGTCTTTCACGTATAATCCATCATTGTTATACTGGAATCCTGTTGGTGCAATTTTAGGGTGTAAGAGGAAGTATCCTATAATTGTATGTCTGAATCTCAGGTTTTTAGTGAGTCTGTATTTTTGAAACTTCAGAAGTGTTTTATAACTTGTTTCCCACCCCTATCTCCCACTTACGTGTGACCAGAAGGCTAGAAGAGGCTGGGGTACCAGAAACCTCCCTTTCACCAGTAGAATACAGCTCCATTAAAGTCTTTAACTCCGCAGGATAGATTTTTGCAATGAGTAATGTGCTGGGTGTATTTCACAATGGTTATTCTCCCTCAGCCAGAGAGAAAAATGGTCCTTTTGTAGCAAAATCTTGAGAACCTGGTAGAATTACTGGAGATAAAACTTGTGAAAAGTGTAAAATCCTTAAAGATAGTGGCATCCAGGAGTTTCTCAGTCTCAAGCTAGTCCACACTCAGTTTCCAGCAAGT
The DNA here is from genome assembly GCF_014824575.4 of Sturnira hondurensis. Taxonomy (NCBI): domain Eukaryota; kingdom Metazoa; phylum Chordata; class Mammalia; order Chiroptera; family Phyllostomidae; genus Sturnira; species Sturnira hondurensis. Next base: position 935,592 of record NW_028082296.1, read on the forward strand.
CGTCAAAATTGTCACTTTTGTGTTTCTATCAGTTCATGGCTCCAGCTCCCTCTGCTACAGATGGTAAATCTTATTTGTGACAATCTTGCTTAGCTTGTCTCTTCAAAACTGAAATTTCAGTTTTCTTTTATGTCCAGAAAGAGTCATTGATCATCAGTTTCTTCACATTTTGTGTGAATGGGAGGGAAGGCTTCTAGGCTCTTTATATTTTGGAACTGAAACCAGAAGCTGGTGACAATGTCTTAATTAATTCTTCATTTAGAATTTAGAATTTAAATTTGTTTTTGATGTCCCTATATACATATTTAAGAGAAGCTGACATTTTGGAAACTCCATTAAAGAAAATAAAGTATAATTCTCGCATCTCTGTGAAAGTAGCATGGAGTTTTTATACAAATGCAAGCTAAAAGAATGCCTTATTCATGATTTCATATGAAAATAATTTAAAAGAAGTAAAAAAAAAAAAAGACCAGTCACTAAGAGAAAAGAAAAGACAAAGTGACCATGACTAGATTTCTTTTGTTGATTTTCTTAATAGTTGTTTTTCAATAATAGATTGTGTATCTCTTAAATATCTATTCAAAAAAAGTCAGCAAGGGAAATCTAGTCTTTGTATCACTAGGTCCACATTAAGTAGACCTTTGTCACAGGGCAATAATTCAGGGAGTTTATGGTAAAAGATGGAAAAAACAGATTTATGTTTTCATTTAACTTTAATTAAACTCTAACAGTTTTCTCAAGTGTGGATGTAGCTAAAAATCAACAGTAATAAAAGCAGCAACATAAATATAAAAATCACAGATATTTTATTCACCCATATCACTGCAAACTTTCAAAGATATTGCTGTTAATCAGTACTCTGAAATTATAATAGGTCTTTGACCCATTAAACAAAGATTTTAACTTCCATGTATGAAAGTCTTTTCAAAGTAGCCTTATTGGTTCTAGTCGTGATGAAAAAATTTAAATTATCATTACTAGGGTTATTTATTGCAATAAAAGTGACAGGTATTTGTCATGTGTTTGTCATTTGTTTTTTAAAGAAAACAACAACAAATCAGTGACACCTTCAGTCACAGGGTACGATTTCCCTGCATTGCCCACCCCTGCCGAGCCGTGGGATTAAAGAATCTGACAGTGACTCAATTCCTTTGCACTGACACCGAATGAGACGTTTCTTCCGAATGTATCGTGACGACTCTATAAATGCTATATCTAGGGTAAAAATCCAGGTCCTTACTGGTTTTGGATCCCCCAACTTTGCTGGATGTTAGGAATTTTAAACAGTCCTTCTAACTCTGGTTGAAAGATAAGGGATGTGCAGAACACAGAACATTTGCTCCGAAACCCCCAGAATATATGTTTTCCTCACTTTGCCATGACTCTGGCTATCCTCCAGATAAGACCTATCACCACCTGCTGGGTGGTATTTCCTAGTGTGATTCCAATAAGTTCTAGACTTTTTTAAAAATCAAATTAGGAGGACCCTGCCCCTCCCACTCCCCCTGTACACACTCTCCGTGTTTATCTTTTTTTCTGAAACAAATACTGAATGTTTAGGTAATTGAATATGGGGAAAGGGGCACTCGTAATAAAACATTTCAAAGCAATTATACTGATTAATATTTTAAAATAGTATCATGTTTTAGACACTTTTTTCTGATTATAAAAGTTATATGCTTTTAAAAAATCTTGTAAGTTTTATGAACCATGCTTTCTCATCTTCTCTATCTTCAGCTGTTTGGACTTCTGGGAACTTGCTGATCACGTCACAGACAGCACCTCCCAGGGCAAGCCGATTCCCAGAGAAACAGTAAAGGGCCCACCTGGACATGTGCCCCTTGTGCGCCAAAACCCACATCTCCCAACTCTCCTTAACTCTTAATCTTTAAAAAATCGGTAACAGCTATGTCCCTAAAACTGCCAAAATTGTTCAAACCTGCCAATGCGAAGCCTGTTTGCTCTGTGTTGCTGTCCCAAGGAAATGACAGAAAAGGCGCTCTTGCTCAATTTTCCCCACGCCTCCACCTCCCGACCAATGCCCTGAGCTTCCCTTGGGGCGGTTGGGTGTGCGGTGTGGCCCCTCCGCTGGGGTACTGCGGATAACAAGCACTCCTTTCAACAACCTACATTTTAAATTTAAGTAAGATTAAATATGTATCTATCAAAGTATGTGGTAATTTTATTAAGCTAAATTAATAAAATTTTAAATGCTTTGTAAAAATATATATTTTAAGATGTTTTATATTGATTGCTTTCAAACACTGAAAAAGTTAAACAATTTGCATTCCTTTCTGCATTGTTTGAGAGTGTTTATTTCCTCACATCTCTGACAGTATCTGGTAAAATAATTCCACATAAAATTTGTTAATATGGTAAGATCAAATAATTTTTCATATCTGTACATTTTTTTATTACTCATGGTGCTGCAGATTCATAGTTATCATTTATTTACTAGCATTTAAAAACACTAAATTGTATACTTTAGGAAATAATTTTTTACTATTTAAAATATTTTATTAATAATACATATTAAACATTATTGTAACAATTATTGACAAATTTTCCCAGGTGTGCTCTTTTCTTTCAATAATAATAGTTACAGGGCTTATTTCAGTAAATATATTCATAAATTTTATATCCAAACATCTATCAATGGTTTTCGTTATGTTTTTCCATGTTTGGTGGTGTGATTATAGAGACTTTCAATGTTGAAAGCTTAAATGAGATGCTATCTAATTTTCTATAATATTTTGATTTTCTTTTCGTACAAATATTTAATTCACTAAGAATTCGTGTTCTTGGGTGTTGTGCCATGTGAATTCAATTTTTTACATCCAATGCATAATCACATATGGTACAGTGAGAAAACTGATACTTACATATTACACCAAAGCCCATGATTATTACCCCCATTTATTTGTTTACCCGCAGCAGTGACCATTAGCTGGTTTTAAGCCTCCTTCCCTTTCTGAGCTCCTATGAAGATGACTTTCTGAGCTTACTGGATGTTAGGCTAGATTGTGATTTGGAAAGAGTCAGTGACCTATAAGAGAATGTGTCCCTTCTAAACTTGGCTTATAAACATTGGCCAATGTGACCCTTAAAGTTGTCCTCCATGGGTGGCTAAAGGTGGAAGATAAGGAATCCCAGACGAGAGGGGACATGGAAGGGTCTTACCAGTTCAGTATAACTGTTTTTCTCTGAATTTTTAAACATTACTTAAATCCCACTTTCTTCAGAGTTGACAATTATAACTTATCTGGGATATGGCTCAATGTTTTCTACATAATTTCAATAATTTTGCCTGGTACATGGTGACCTCTTTATTTCAAATAAAAGTCTTTTCACAGTTTCACATTTTTTGTCCTTATTTTTTGGCACATTCTTATGTTTGATTAATTGTATTACTTTGTTCAGATATAACAATTGGTCAAAAACACTGCTCTTCAGAACTCGTTCTTCGGGGGCTTTGGGGTCAAGTTGGCCCGCTCTTAAATCCCCCATTTAACAACTGCATTGCCTTGGGTAAGTCACTGTATGTCTCTCAACATCAGTGTCCAAATCTACAATCTTCATTTAATGGAGCTGTGATAAAAGATATTTAAAGTTAAATTTACTTTAAATAGATATGTTTAGTATAGTACCTACTATACTTTATTCAGTTCATAAATGGTGTTTGATAATTTTAGGTTTCCTATATACCCCAAACTTTTACCTCCTTTGGAATGTTGCCCTACATCGTCCCTATACTCTTTTTATTAGTGTGGATAATATTACTTTATTTTTAAGGTTCACATATATGCCATATATATGCTTTTACAGAGGAACCTTTACTAGCTATCCCATTTAATGGGCTACCTCCTATTGATTTCTGACTTAGTCTTTTAGTTTGATAACACATTATTATTATTAGACAAGAATGAAGTCATTATGAGAACAAGAATCTTTTTACTTTTCTTTCTTTCCTTCCTCCTTTTTTTCCCTCCCTTCGTCCTTTCCTTCCTTTTTTCCTTCCTTCCCTCATTTATTTCTCCCCTTTACCCTTCTTTTTATCCTTTTTTAAACTATTCACATTCCCATTAGTTAATGCAATGCTGGGGATATAGTATGTATTCAATAAATATGTGAAATGTTTTATCAATATATTTTCATATTTATTTCAAAATTTCCTTATATGTGCCCTTTTTTAATTTCATTGAACTGCAGATTTACTTACCTATTTTTAAAGCTATCACTCTTTTAATAATCTAATGTTTTTTTATTATTTTCCTTACTCTGACAATCTCATCACAGTCTTTACTTTCATATCACCTTTTTAATCTCTTTCATTTCATTTAGAGGATAAAAGTGATAACAAAAATACACCTTCCTTTTTCTGAGAATACAGGGTTACAAAAGTAGGTTAGGGTTGTGAGTACACAAAAGACAAAGTTTATCCTTGTATTATTATTTATTGTATTATTTTCCATACAACAATTGTAATCCTACTTTCACTCCCACCCTGACTAATTAATCTTTCCCATGTTGTTCTTTCTTTTTCATAGAATAATCATTAACTACTTTACTTTTTTCCATAGGTCCCATGTTGCTTTTTATTGCAACCATTTTTCTGGTCATATGGCATGAATGAACTCTGTGTTCTCTCACTGTTTATCTGAATGTGCTTAAATCCTTCCTTGTAACCATATCCTGCAGAGATATATGTATATATGTTGAATTTTATCTAAGTATGTATCTATTTATCCATCTATCTATCATCTACTATCTATCTAGTGTCTATCTACTGACATACCTACCTCCTGTTTAGACTTTCAGAGACTCTAGGAGTCTCCGGTAGGGGGTGGGGGGTGGGGCGAAACAATGAAAAATATTTTTATCAGGGGAACTCTCTGTCCTTGATTTTTCTCTCTCATTGCCCTAAGGGAGGATATTTCTAAATCTTGTATAGCATAGATTAACTTTTTAGATCTTATACAATGATGTGGAAAAAATGCAATATTTTTGTTTTTCTGAAAGCACCTTGGCAAGCTCAGAAGCCTGTGTTTCTGCTGATGGTAGTATAAAACAAAGCCAAACTTTAAAATAAACACTACAACCTTAGAGTCAACAAAGATATCTGAGTTTCTTTTCAGGTTTGAGATAGTTTAATAGACCTATGACCCCTCGCCCGGCTTTTAAGTGTTTTCTTAGAAACCAGGAAACTTCCTCTTATCCAGTCTCCCTTTTGTCTCCACTATCCTCTATCTTGGAGGTATACTTGTAAAAAAGGAATCAAGAGCCCTTTGGTTTCTACTTGGGGTGCTCTTGAAGTGCCTAGGAAAACTTAAGGGAAAGAGAAGAGTGAGATTGTGGGTGTTCATTCCCCTGAGCTCCCCCCAACCCCAGTGGGTCACCTGGCTCATTATGTCTGTAACAATAGCCCTCTGTGACAGATCATCTTTGGGTTTCTAGCCACAGCTTCCTGCTCTTGCTTGTTCAAGCCTGAATTGTAATCAAACGATTACTAGCTCTAGAATTTTGCATTATTCCTTCTGTTTTCCCTATGTCTCACCAGCATTTTTGTGCATAGTTCTTATTAAACTGTCCTCCAATTACCCAATTTGAAAGTGTAACCTTTATTTGCAGAATCCCCATTACAGGTAAATTGTCATTTTTTCTTCAAAATTGAATCTCAGAATGGGGGAATTATCAAATATTCTTATGATGAAGTAGAAAAGATGTCTACCACTCATTGTGCTAACTTCTGAATTCTTACTACCTTAGTAGTACGTATGCTCATTTGATGTAGCTGATACCTGCTTATGTTCTCTAATCTGTTACTGAGCCTTTTAGCTGGTAAAACTTGAGATCTTGTCTGTCACCAGGGTGGAGGATTCACAAACCCAGATCTAACCCTCAATTTGTTTTATTTTGTTTTTGGGGGGTATTTTAATAAATATACTTTTTTCTAGATTTTATTTATTTTTTCAGCTGCCTTCTGACTATTTTTTTGTTTGTAGCATGATTGTTTTTGTTTTTTAAAGTTGTTGTTCAAGTAAAGTTATCACCATTTTCCTCCACCACTCCCCCACCTCTTCCACCCCCACCTCTCACCCTCAATCCTACCTTCCTTTGGCTTTGTCCATGGGTCCTTTATGTATGTTCCTTGGTAACCCCATTCTCCCCCAGTATCCCCTCCTCCCTCCCCTCTGCTTAATTTGTTCTTTATTTCAATGTCTCTGGTTATATTTTGCTTGCTTGTTTTATTAATTAGGTTCCACTTATAGTTAATATCATATGGTATTTGTCTTTCTGGATCATTTCACTTAGCATAATGCTCTCCAGATCCACCCAAGATGTCACAAAGAATAGGAGTTCTTTCCTTTTTTCTGTTGTGTAGTATTCCATTATATAAATGTACCATAGGTGTTTTTTTTAAAGAACGAGATGAAACACTCATCAGTAGTTTATTTTTTCTTTTTTTTTAATTTTATTTATTTATCTTTAGAGAGGAAGGGAAGGAGAGAAGGAGAGAAATATCAATGTATGGTTGCTTCTTGTGAATCCCCTGCAGGGAACTGGCCTGCAACCCAGGCATGTGCCCTGACTGGGAATCGAACCGCGATTGTGTGGTTCACAGGTCCGCGCTCAGTCTGCTGAGCTACACCAGCCAGGGCTAAATGTACCATAGGTTTTTGATTCACTCATTTACTGATGGTCACTTAGGTTGCTTCCAACACTTGGTTATTGTAAATTGTGCTTCTATGAACATTGAGGTGCATAGGTTTTTTTGAATTGGTGTTTCAGGGTTTTATGATATAGTCCCAGCAGTAGAATTTCGGGGTCAAAAGGCAATTCCATTTTCACTTTCTGAGGAAATTCCATACTGTTTTCCATAGTGGCTGTACCAGTCTGCATTCCTACCAACAGTGTAATAAGGTTTTCTCCACAACCTCACCAGTAATTATTGTTTATTGATTTGTTTATGATGGCCATTCTGATTGGTGTATAGTGATATCTCATTGTGGTTTTATTAGACTTTATTTCTAAGAGAAGTTTTAGGTTCACAACAAAAATGAGCAGAAAGTACAAAGATTTGCTGTATGCTCTTGTCTCTGCACATGTATGACCTCCCATGTGATCAACACCCACCACCAGAGTGGCATAATTATTACAAGAGATGAAGTTACATCAACATATCTTTATTATCCAACATCTACAGTTTAAATCAGTATTGACTCATGGTGTTAAACAGTATAAGATGTTGAGAATTTAGCTAAACTACTCTGTAATATTGATGCCTTGACATCCATTATGGGTGGCTAAGCTGCCTCCGGGGTCCATGAACTGAAACTACCCCCACCCTTGAGCATAAGCCCTAGGTAACAGCCCTGAGAGTTATAGTAAATATGTTAATGATAAGATGCCTAAAACCACCCTATGATTAATGCTATTCCCCACCCCCCAGGATCATCTTTATATAAGACCCAAGTCTTCAGTCACCACCCTCCCTGCCCTTCCATGCTTAGCCCCACAAAGTTACAAAGTATACCAAATCTCTGCTCTTTTTGGTTTGAATAGACCAATTCAGCATTTGTTCAACAATACTTTGTTCAGGAGATTTGCATCTATATTTATGAGAGATATTGATCTATATTTTTCTTTATTTTAATGCTTTTATCTGGTTTTTGTATTAGGGCAATACTGGCCTGAAATAATGAGTTAAGGAATACTCCCTCTGCTTCTTTCCTCTGAAGAAGGTAACCAAGAAGCAGGATAAATTATTCCTTAATTGTTTAGCAATATTTACCAGTAAACCCCTCTGTATCTGGTGTCTTTTATTTGAGAATGTTATTAATTATTAATTCAATGTCTATAGTAAACATAGTCCTACTTAAGTTGTCTATGCTTTTTGTGTGAGGTTTGAGAGATTCTGTCTTTCAAGGAGTCTCTCTATCCCCTTAGGTTACCAAATATGTGGGCATAAGAGTTTTTCATGAATTACATTTATATCCTTCAATATTTGCATGAGTTATAATTTTATCTCCTTTTTTTCTTTTTATACTAGTAATTTGAGTACTCTCTCTTGTTTTTCTCCCCATTAGCCTGCAGTAGGCTTATTAATTTTATTGAACTTTTCAAGAGCCAGCTTTTGGTTTCATTGATTAATTGGCTAAGGTAGAAGCTTATATAATTGATTTTACATTTTTTCCAATATATGCACCAATGCTATACATTTCCCTCTAAGCACTGCTTTTCTGCATAGCACATATTTTGATGTTTTGTTTTCATTTTCATCTAGTTTAGACATTTTAAAATCTCTCTCAAGGTTCCCATTTTGGTTCAAGTGTTATTTAGAAGTGTGTTGTTTAATCTCCCAAATATTTTTATTTTCTAAATATCTTTCTGTTATTAACTTACAATTTATAGTTTAATTCCATTGTATTCTGAGAACAGACATTGTGTGGTTTCTATTCTTTTATATTTGCTAATGTGAGTATTATGCCTTAGAAGATGGTCATTGTCAGTGAAGCTTCCATGTGAGCTTAAAAAGAATGTATTCTGTAGTTGTTGGATAACATAGTCTACAGTTGTCCGTTATATCCAATTGATTAATGGTGCTATTGAGTTCAACTTGGTCCTTACTAATATGTAAAAATAGATCTGTTCATTTCTGTTAGAGAAAACTTGATGTCTCCAGATATAGTATTGGCTTCATATCTTTCTCCTGAAGTTCTCCAAGATTTTTCCTCATATATTTTTATACACTTTTATTAGGTAGATATAATTTGTGTTAATTTGTGTTGTCATACCTTCTTGGGAAATTAAGTTATCTTTATGTAATGCCCCTCTCTCTTTACCCCTGATAACTTTCCTTGCTTTGAGCTCTACTCTGTGCAAATTTAATACAGCTACATTTTCTTCCTTTTGATTATCACATTTACTTTAACCTGTGGTTTTATCAAATGGGTTTCTTGTAGTTGTCTTGTTTTTTTAATCCACTCTGACAATTTCTGCTTATAATTAATGCATCATTTCGGTCAGTAACATTCTACTGATAAATAATCATTCTGATGGTTGATTTAGTTGAATTGATATTTATTATGTTTGTTAAGAAGATCTAAGAAGAATTGTTGACTTTTTGGTCCATCCATATTTTTATTTATTTGTAGGACAGAAGGGTAACTTCCAATTTTCTTATATGAAGGCTCTTGTGTCTTATCCAGTTTGTTTTATTTTTAGCGTGGCAAACAGCTCCAGGCCTCAGCCATCCTCCATCCAGTACATGATTGAGGATGTTTATCCCATGACTTGCTACCGGATTATTCATCCTTAGCCAGAGTGGCTCTTTGCAGACTCACTGTCCCTTTTCAATATTTTTCTTACACATGGTATGATGGTACACAGAACACTGAGTTAGCCTAAGGAAAAGAGCTAAATCCACATTTGATAGAAGAGATAGTTAGCTTAGGGATACTTGACTAGATATGTGCCCTCATCCATTCCTAAACTACCACCCGAGAGGCACATACCTACTTCAGTCCCATGATAAATGCAGGGACTTTTCTACGGGGTTTCAGTTTTCTTCTGCTTCATTAGCTGAATCTCTATTTCATAGAACAATGTTCCAAATATTTCCATTCCAAACACTTCCATTTCAATACATCTCTGAATTCATAATGATAAAAGCATAAATAAAATGTGTATTTCATGGGGTAAATGTCATAAACTTTATTGATTTCATACATGATTAAAAATATGCATATACATATTAAAGCCCTGACTGTGTGGCTTAGTTGGTTTGAGCATCATCCTATATACCAAAAGTTTGTGGCTTCTATCTTTGGTCAGAGCACGTACCTAGGTTGCTGGTTTGATCTCCAGTTAGTGTGCGTATGGGAGGCAACAGATGGATGTTTCCTTCTCCCATCGTCTCTCTCTCTCTCTCTCCCTCCCCTGTCCTCTTTCTCTTGAATCAGTAAATATATCCCTGGGAGAGAATTACACAAACCTACATTAAATTTGTTTTCTGTTTGACTTAGCCTCTGATCTTGATAACCATTGTATCCTTATATAAAAAAGTTTCCTTGGTTATTTTACTAGTCATTTTGGAAGAAATTAACTTTTATCTCATCTGACTGAGATTGTGTCCTTCATTTAGGAGCTTTCCTATAGAGAGCTGGTCGTGGTATGATGGAAAGCTATTTATATATGGGCAATGTGCAGTGCTTGCAGGTGCTATTGCTATACCTGCATACATTTTTTTGCTTCTGTGTTTTTTTTTAATGTTGATTCTTAAGGATAAAAATCTCTCCTAGGATACGAATGTGTCTTTTCTATTTTGTAAATAAGACTTTAGACCTCACTTTGCTCAGTTAAAGTACTCCTGTTTTGATTTAGAACAGAACTTCCTAATGTCGGAGTTATTTAAAACCCCTATTGGGAAGCCAATCAGAATAAAGACTGGCTACCCACAAACTCTTCCATTTGTTTTAACTTGACACTTACTGCAGCCTCAGAATAGTGTTCCTCCATCATGCAAAGGTAGCTCCTATTAGAGAGCACACAGATGCTAATAAAAATACCTTCCCCGATGTGTACTATCAAAATATTTGCCTGCAAATTTTATATTTTAAGAAGGATTTCTTTGTCTATTTCACAAAAATACTGACTTGCTTTTGCAGAAATATGAGGTATGTGTTGGCAACAGGTATAATCCCTCAGTATGATACCATGTTTAACATGTTGGGGAGAAATTCTATTTAGCACTTGATTTTCACCATGTTTTAATATCATTGTTAAAGAAAGTTCTTGACTATATTCTGTCTTCTTTTGCAATTTAATGAGCTCCTGAAATGGATTTTTAAGGTATTTTTATTGATTGTGCTATTACAGTTCTTCCAATTTTTCCCCTTTATTCCCCCTCTACCCTGCACCCCCAACCCTCCAGCATTCCCGCCCCCTGCCTTAGTTCCTGTCCACAGGTTGTACATGTAAGTTCTTTGAGTCCTCTGTTTTCTATGCCATCTTTTATCTTTTCCCATCTATTTTTTGCCTATTAATTATGTTTCTTCTTCCCTGTACCTTTACCCCCTATTCCTCCCTTCCCCCTCCTCCCTGGAATCCCTCCATGTGATGTCCATTTCTCTGATTCCGTTCCTGTTCTGGTTGTTTGCTTAGGTTTTGTTTTTGTTGTTTTTCTTTTCTTTTAGGTTCATTTGTTGAGAGTTGTGAGTTTGTTGTCATTTTACTCTTCATATTTTTTATCTTCTTTTTCTTAGATAAATCCCTTTAATGTTTCACATAATAATGGCTTGGTGATGATGAACTCCTTAAACATGACCTTATCTGGCGAGCACTTTACCTGCTCTTCCATTGTAAATGAAAGCTTTGCTGGATAGAGCAATCTTGGATGTAGGTCCTTGCCTTTCATGACTTCAAATACTTTTTTTCAGCCCCTTCTTGCCTGCACGGTTTCTTTGGAGAAATCAGTTGATAGTCTAATGGGAACTCCTTTGTAGGTAACTGTCTCCTTTTCTCTGGCTCCTTTTAGAATTCTCTCCTTATCTTTAATCTTGGGTAATTTAATGATGATGTGCCTTGGTGTATTCCTCTTTGGGTCCAACTTTTTTGGGACTGTCTGGGTTTTTTGGGTTTCTTGGACTTCCTGGAAGTCTATTTCCTTCTCAGATTGGGGAAGTTTTCCTTCATTATTTCTTCAAATGAGTGTGCAATTTCTTGCTGTTGTTCTTCTCCTTCTGGCACCCCTATAATTAGGATATTGTAATGTTTCAAGTTTTCCCAGAGGTTCAAAAGTCTCTCTTCATTTTCTTTTACTCTTATTTCTTCATTCTGTTCAGTTTGAAAGTTTATTTCTTCCTCTTGTTTCAAATCATTGCTTTGAGTCTTGGTTTCCTTCCTGTCATTGTTGGTTCCCTGAATATTTTGTTTTATTTCACTTTAGGTATCTTTCACTTGTTTTTTTCATTTTTCTGACCAAGCTCAATCACATCTGTGAGATTACCAGAGCTTTAAACTCTCCATCAGATAGATTGGTGACTTCCTCCTTGCTTAGCTGTCTTTCTGAGGCTCTACTCTTTTTTTTTTTTTTTTCATTTGGGCCATATTTCTTTGTCTTGGTGAGGCTGATTGGTTGTAAAGGGGTGGGGCCTTGGGTATTCACCCAGGCAGGGCAACCCTCCTTGCTGTACTGCCTTGGGGGAAGGGCCAAAGAGGGCACAGTGCAGCTCACCTGCTTGTCTCTAGCTCACTTTTCAGCGGACTCTCCTGTGAAACTGGGAGCTAATCTCACCACGGCAACCCCAGCCATAGCCCACAGGCAGCTCTGACTCTCAGTCTTTTCTTTAAGTCAGCTCCTCCAGTGCAGCTCTGCCGAGTTTCCTCCCCGCCCCCAAGGCTGCTGCTTCTCTCTGGTTTTTCTGAGTCCGACACCTTACTGATCTGGTTGCTCTGGTTGATCTTTTCCTTAGTTCCTTGGTTGTCAGAGTTCCATGCAGTTTGATTTTCTGGAGGTTTTGGTTGTTTATTGATTTTAGATTTGCTGTTATCCTCCTTTGGGTTGTACAAGGAAACAACGGATTTCTACCCATGCCCCCATCTTGGACAAAACTCTGAAACATGGTTTTTGATACAATTCTTTTTCTGTCATTTTTTGGAAACCCATGAACTTAGTTAATAATAATAAGTAGGAATAAGGCAGGTGAGGAGAGGTTGAATGATCTTTCAAAGGAAAAAATATGTCAATAATAAACACAAGGTCTCCAAAGTAAATTTTCACATCAGATAACATCTTCTTTGGTATGTTCTCAGAAATATTAATGAAAGATTTCCATGACAACTGTATGTGCAATTTAAGAAACTGATAATAATCTATTAAAGTAGTCTCCTTTTGCCTAGGGAGATACAGTCTAAGACACTTAGTGAATGCCTGAAACCATGGTTAGTACCAAATCCTATGTATACCATGTTTTTTTCTATATATTCACACCAATGATAAAATTTAATTTATAAATTAGGCACAGGAAGAGAGTAACAACAGTAACAAATAATAAAGAAGAGAAATTAGCCCTGGCTGGTGTAGCTCAGTGGATTAAGAGCAGACCTGAGAATCAAAAGGGTCACTGGTTCAATTCCCAGCCAAGCCATATGTCTGGGTTACAGGCCAGGTCCCCGGTAGGGGGTGCATGAGAGGCAACAACACATTGATGATTCTCTCCCTCTCTTTCTTTAGAAAGAGGGGAAAGGAAGGAGAGAGGAAGGAAAGGAATCATCGATGATTCCTTTCCCCTCTTTCTAAAAATAGATAAATAAAATATTTTTAGAAATTGTTAAAGAAGGAAAATTACAACAATATAATAAAATAAAAGTTATGTGAATGCGGTCTCTCATGTATAACTGATCTAATAACAAAGATAGTTAATAAGTGACTAATGCACAAGTAGCATATACAGTTTGGATATGCTGGCCAAAATGATAATTCATGTTTCAGGCAGGAGGAGTGGATTGTATGAAATTTCATCACAATACTCAGAATGATGTGCAATTTAAAACTTCTGAACTGTTTATCTCTGGAATTTTCCACTAAATATATTCAGACCACAGTTGACTGCAGGGATCAGAAACCAAAGAGAATGGAATTGCAGAAAAAAGGGGTATTGCAGTATGTTACTCTCCATATATGTGTATATGTATGACTTAGATTTATTGTTCATAAAGTTATACAATGTAAACTTTTATTAGCTTTAAAATTTATGTCTGTAGATAGAAAAAGATACTTCAAACTCAATCGTGTTTCTCTAAAATTTTAAATGTTTGTGTTTAAATTTTTTTTCTTTATTGATTTTTAGAGAGAGAGGAAGGGAGGGAGAAAGAGAGGGAGAGAAACAATATGTGGTTGCCTCTCACACGCCCCCTAGTGGGGACCTGCTGTGCAAACCAGCCATGTGCCGTAGACTGGGAATCAAACTTGTGATACTTCGGTTCACAGGTGGTACTCAAGCCACTGAGCCACATCAACCGGGGCTAAATGTTTTGGTTTATTGTCTAATAGTAATAAAACATTGCTGCGTCAGTAGTGAACATACTAACTAAAGAAAACATGTTTTTTCATGAATTTTTAAGTTGAACTTAGTGAGGGTTAGCACAATGGAAAGAGTATAATTTAATAAAGCCCACTATTTGATAAATCAGGCTTTTAGCCAAGATGGAGGTGTAGGTAGATATGTTTCACCTCCTCACACAACCAAAAGAAGCATAATAATTTAAAAATGAAAAACAACTAGAACTGCCAGAAAACAGAATTCTATGGAAGTCTGACAACAAGGAGTTAAAGAAGAAACATTCATCCAAACTGGTAGGAGAGGCACAGATGGAAAGCCAGGGTGGCAAGGACACACGACAAGGTGGTGGCTGGTAGGGATATCCCACATTCATGTGTGGATAAGCTGGGAAGAACAACTGGGGAGTGTCACAGACCATGCGACTCAGGATTCCACCACAGGAAACTAACGCCTCAAAACCTCTGACTAAAAATCTGTGGGGTTTGCGGCAGTGAGAGAAGCTCCCAGTTTCGCAGTAGAGTCCACTGGAGGGGCCCCCAGGGCCCAAGAGTGTACACAAACCCAGCAAATGGGAATCAGCTTCTGAAAGGGCACCTTCCACTTGGGGGCATCGGGAAGAAGTAACTGAAAGTAGGCTGTAAGGAAGCCAGAAGCCAAGGAGGCAGCATCATTTCATCTCTGAACCCTCCCCAACATAAAGCTCCACAACATAGGGAAGTGGGTTGCCACACCCGGGCGAATACCTGAGGATTTGACCATTACAATGTAACAGGTATGCCAAGACAAAGAAATCTGGCCTGAATGAAAGAACAGATCAAAACTCCAGAGAAAGAAGTAAGCAATGAGGAAATAACCAACCTATGAGATGCAGAGTTCAAAACGCTGATAATCAGTATGCTCACAGAAATGATAGAGTATGGACATAAAGTAGAGGAAGAAGTGAAGGCTATACAAAGTGAAATAGAGAAAAATATACAGAGGACTGGCAGAGAAGGGGAGGAAACCAGAACTCAATGTTTTGGAACAAAAGGAAGATATAGGCATTCAAATGGAACAGAATGAAGAAATGGGGAAAGGCTTAGGAACCTCTGAGACAACTTTAAATGTTCCAACATCCAAATCATAAAGGTGCCAGAAGAAGAAGAGGAAGAAAATTGAAAACTTATTTGAAAATATATCGAAGGAAAACTTCCCCAATCTGGTGAAGAAATTAGACACTCAAATCCAGGAAGCTCAGAGAGTCCCAATGACATTGCACCCAAAGAAGAACACACCAAGACACGTCATAATTAAGTTACCTGAGATTAAAGATAAGGAGAGAATCTTAAAAAGAGCAAGAGAAAAGGAGTTATCTTTAAAGGAGATCCCATAATACTATCAACTGATTTCTCCAAAGAAGACTTACAGGCAAGAAGAGGATGGAAAGGAGTACTCAGAGTTATGAAAAGCTAGGACCTACATCCACAATTGCTCTAGTCAGCAAAGGTATAATTTAGAATGGAAGGGCAGGTGCTTCCCAGATAAGGTCAACTTAAAGGAATTCATCATCACCAAGCCCTCATTATATAAAATATTAAAGAGATTTATCTAAGAAAAAGAAGAAAATCAAAGCCATAAACAGTAAAATGACAATGAATTCACAACTATTAACAATGGAATGTAAAAATAAAAATGAAGTAAACAATTAGAACAGGAACAGAATTACAGAAATAGAGATCACATGAAGGATTATCAGTAGGGAGGGAGAGTGGGTAGCATGGGGGGGGTAAGGTACAGGGAATAAAAAGCATAAATGGTAGGGACAAAATAGACAGGAGAAGGTGGAGAATAATATAGGAAGTGGAGAAGCCAAAGAATTTACATGTACAACCCATGGACATGAATGAATGGGGGAAGGATGCTGGAGGAAGATAAAGGGGAGATAAAAAGGAGACAAATGTAATAGCATAACTAATAAAATATACTTAATAAAATAATGCCCACAATTTGAAAGCCATCTGCTGACATAATCAGTTTGCCATGTAAAGAAGAGCAACAAGGGCATGATTATCCCCCATGAAATCCTGTATAAGGAACGCAAAGTTCAGTTCACATACTATATAGAGACTAGCTCCTTCAAAGAATCTATCTTTAAATGCTGTATTTAACTTTTTAAAGTTTATCTCTTTTTAAAACTATGATCACTGGTTTGGGATAACCATTTTCCTGAAAAAAAAAGTGTAATATTACTACTAATAATTTTTAAGTAGAGTTAATAAAAGTTATTATTTCAATTCCTTAACCTCCACTTATCAGCCTCCCATTTCCACTGGTCTATATAACTAAGCTCATAATGAGATGAAATCATAAAGGGATATTAATCTTCCATGTGCATTGCTTAAAACACCACATCATTTGACTTTAGATCTCATGCTGTTTTTTTCATGAGTTTAATGCATTTTATATACAATTCTAACAGGTATTGAATAATCCCACACCTTACTTATAGAAAGGCCATATTTCACAGCTAGAAATGAGAAATAAGTGGAGGGTTATATTTCACTGGAACAAATACATGTTTAAGCCAGTAATTACCATTTATAATGCTGTCCTTAGGATGTCTAACAGCCCTTTGGCTCCCTATACACCATTCATGCTAATTCTCAGGCAATAATTTCCAAATGAAAACAAGCCCTATAAATCTTTCAAAGTGGTCATGAAGATATTCTTGGTGAAACTATAAGTGCCATTATATTGACAATGATAATATTATGTTCATGGACATATCTTAAATGCAAGTGTCTATATCAGTTAGTAACAGGAACTCAATATGCTATGTAAGTACCAAGCACTGGGCAATCATCCCCACTAAAAAGAGTAGACAAAATGCCTGGAAGGTTAACCAATTGCCACAAGGCCCAAATAGAACTTGTATGTTTCTCAAAGAATTTTTCTAAACTGCATTTGCTGTGGAAAATATAGCAATGAAAGAAATTACTAAGAATTGAATGACTACTGAGTGCAGGTAGAATCACCAGGTTCCTTATCTTTGGCAGCTTGATTTTATTCTCAAAGCCAGTCACATTTCATTAAATCTTAAACCATAAGTATACTTCATTGCCTTAAAACTTTAATTTTAATGTATATTTTATTATAAAAATTATGTTCTGTTAACCATTATAATACCAAAGACTCTTGTCAGTTCCTCCCTTCTCCCATATTATCCTTTCTGGTTATTTATATAGATAGAATTCTCATAATGACTGGGTTTTTTCAATAATGCTAAGAAAACTGTCATATAAAAGGATGATTCATAGAAAATTATGTAGCTCTTTGAACACTAATATTTATGGATCTTTACTTCTTTCCTCAATTCTATTCTCTGTCCACGTTAAACAACCTTTTTTCAAATGAAATCACAAAGTATGTAAACACGAGCACTGCTGGAACATGCAACAGCAAAAACCACATTGCCCATGTGTAGGGTAAATGGAGGCAGTCCAGCTTCCTTATCCAGATGTCTGGGTAACTAAGGGAAGCAGTTTTCCCATAATCTTGAATGGGCCTAATAAGTAGTGTTCCCATAGCCTTTAGACTGGGTCTGATAAAGTATTCCTATAACATGAAGTGGACTCATGTGCACAGACATGCTATGTTCTATAATTTTTTGGCTTGTTGCTGGCTTTGTTTGTCTCTTATACTTAAGCAGGTAGGGACGTCTCACTAGATAGACACAAAGCTTGCAGCGTGCATGGTTTGTCCACCCATGAATAAAGGCATATCAATCATCCCCACAGCTCCACACATTTTCTTCAGTCTTCCCAAGTCTAGGGTGGACCTACCAGGCCTTAACCACTGCAACACAGCAAGCAATTCCCTAGTCTTCTTTATCTCTCCATCTTGATTTTTTATTCCTACTGATCCTTGTAAGACAGCATTTAAAAGTCTACAGTAGTGTACAATTGTGACCGAACCCTTCATATTCACTCACCATTCATTCATTCATTCATTCATTCATTCATCCAAAGCAAGCTCCAATCCTGCAACCTCTCTGTTGATAGTAATTGCCCTATACAGGTGTCTTTTATCTTCTGTACTATAGTTTTCCTATACCTTTTTCATCTTCAGGTCTGTATAGATACACAGATAGAATTGACTGCAATATTCAGCACAATAAGATGCTATGCAGATTTGTAGCCTAGGAGCAATAGTCTATACCATATAGCCTAGATATAGGCTATAGTAGGCTTTGGACATATTTAGGTTTCTGTAGATATACTCTGAAATGTTTACACAATTTTGAAATTGCCTAACAACCCGTTTCTCAGAATGTGTCTTTGTTGTTAGGCAATGCATGACTGTATATTGAGTAAAAAAATTCCAGTAAGACAGATTTACCTCTGATTTATGGTTAGTCCCATCCAAACCACTTGAAACAAAAATAAGGCAGGAAAAAAAGGTGGTTCCTTAAAGATACACTGGCAAGACAAAAGCATATGTAAATCACTTTACTTTGGCAAATAAAACAGAAAAGGAGATCATATTTTATTGAATGTCAACAATTACTATCTACCACCATTATTATATTACAAAGAATATTTCCTATGGAAAGAGATGAACTAAATTCCCACATCTACAGGAGATATTTTTATCTTAAAATAATCTAAATCCAAAGTGTAAGGTGTTTCTTGATGGAATTATATTTTGATAATTTTAAATTTTATTCTAAAAGCAAGAAAGAAGCACTAGAACAACACTCATATATAGGCACCAAGAATTTTTCTTGTGTATAAATCAGAAAGTTTTATTCTGGTTAGTATAATACCACTTTACTTTTAGAAAAGGAATTTATTTTTTCAGTTTCACTATTCCCTAGTGAATCTGCCTCACAACTCAAATTTCTCTTTGTAAAACCCAGATATTTTCAGAGAAAATTTCACACGAATACTACTATACAATCCTCCTTAGTACCTTGGATATTTTGTATGTATAATTTCATTCTGGATCTTTCTTTTCACAGAGCTTAGTTTGTCAAAAAGTGGGGGGGAAATGGAGATAACTGTACTTGAACAACAATAATTTTTAACTAATAATACAAAAAAGTAAGCAAAAAATACTTTCCAAACTTTTGGCCAGGATATTTGGCCTCAAGAAGTAGTTTAGAGTGAAGACAGTGGCTGAGTAGGTGGAATTTGAGCCCATTTGCTTATGCCCTCAGCATGGACTTTCAGCTGATCTAATTGCAAGTGACCTGAACAATCAATTGAATCCTAGCTGATATGAGTTTTTGAAGCCAAGGAGTACAAGAAAGCTTTGTACCATCTGGTAAGAGATTTGATAAGTTGAAGGGGAGATACTCTGTGTGAGCTGCCTGCAGCAGACGAGAGCACAGAGGAAGAAAAATACAGCTTAGTGGCTCTTTGCCCTCTTGGAGCAGGGGGCCCCAACCCCTATAGGAAACCCCCAACCCTAACTGGGAGAGACTCGGGAGGATATACAGAGTCTGTGCAACTCAGGCTGTGTGCATACAATAAGCAGTACACCCATGGCTGCAGCGCCAACTGGGAAAGTCCAAGAGAGAAATTCTATCTCCTAAAACTGTTGAAGGCAGCATCAGGCTGCAACCAGTCCTGACCAAGAAGGACTTTTTGACTTTTTGGGAGGTGAAGTGCATATAAGCTTGGCAGTGTCTTGAAGCCGCAGTAGGGGTGCCACATAGGGACCTTCTAAAAGAGGGGAGTGAGGCATGGTTGAGCAGGGACCCCATGTGTACACTCAGTATCCCTGCAGGCAAAGAGGCCAGATTCAAAGCACAGTTCATGGCCACTGAACCCAATTGGCCAGGAAGAGTAGAAGCTGCATGGTGAAGGGATTTCAATGCCCCACCTGGCATGGCTGGCGAGTGGGGGTCTGTACACACAATGGAGAATTTGGGTTTGAGCCTCCTAAGAAAGCAGTGAGGTAGGAAGTAGACAGGCAAGAGGTGAGCACCTGAGATTCTTTGCAGCCAAACAGGGCCACTCAAATTGCAGAGTACAAAGCACTGGGAAGGAGAAGCCATGACCTTTTTTTACCTACAGGATTTCAAACTCCACAGAACAGTAAGATCAGGTTCAAGAACCCCATTACCTGGCACACATCTGCAGGAGGAAGAAAGTGAATCTCCTAAGAAGTCCTTCATGAAATTTCATCAGACTCTATCCTGCCTCTGCCTTGGGCTCTATTCCACTGAAAACAGCAGAGCAGAGAGATTACAAATTGGCACAGCAAGAAGTATTCAGGGCCCCACTCAGCCTCCGCTCTCACACAGAGCTGCCATCAGTGCCAAGGAGGAAAGAGCTGGCCCTTTTACAAAGATTGGCCCCTCACATGAAACAGGCAGTTCATTCACCAGAAATTGCACATATTGAAAATAATCTGGGACAGACCAAGTCATGAGGCACAGAGGATGGGGAACAGACTCACTATTTTTCCTGAAGACTAAACAGTGCCTTCTGGGGGATGATCCATGGACCCCACCCTCCTGATTGCAACAGAGCCTCCCTCTGGAGGTAGGTGGAGCTGGTAGATGTGCTGCTGTTGCTCATTAGATGAACCAACCCTAGGCTTTGTGATGATAAAAAGCCAGCAGGGCAGAACAATGACAGCAGCCAAGGCTAAAGGAGACACCCTCAGACTGTGGACCACTTAGACTGTCCACACACTTAGACTGTGGACCACCCTTAGTCTGTGGGCCACAAACAGACTGCCTAA
Organism: Sturnira hondurensis; assembly: GCF_014824575.4. Classification (NCBI taxonomy): domain Eukaryota; kingdom Metazoa; phylum Chordata; class Mammalia; order Chiroptera; family Phyllostomidae; genus Sturnira; species Sturnira hondurensis. The sequence continues at coordinate 956,387 of NW_028082296.1, forward strand.
AGCTAAGCTGGGATGCTAGCTGGCATCAGGAATGGATCCTGAAGGAGAATTCAGTAGGCCAAAATACACCAGACTCTACTGAGATGAATTCCATCTCGCCCTTTTTCATTATTTCCACTATTTTTTTTTACTGAATAGCTTTTTAACATTGTTTCTGTCTTCAATTCTTCTATTATTTCACTTTTTAATTTTATTTTATTCTTTTTATATGTATTTATTATTATTTAATTTTAATTTTATTTTCAATTCAAATCTTATATTTTACTTTTCCCTTCTCTTATTCCGTTTTCCTTTCATCTTTCTCTTTCTAATTTTGTGTTTTAAACTTTATGTTTCCCTTTCTATGGGTTGTTTTTATTCCTCACTGTTACTATTTCTCTTCCCTCAATCTTCTTTAAACTATCTTTGTCTCTATTAATCATCTCACATTCTTTTCGCCTTCCTTATACTATCCTTACTGTCATTCCACCTTTATTAACATTTGCTTAGTTGTTGATATTGGGATTGTTTTGCATTTATTCAATTTTAGAAAAATTGAAGAAAAAACCCATAGTTTTTCACTATGGGTTTCAAAATTGAAGAAAAACCCATAGTTTTTCACTATTTTTTATTTTAAATCTTTAAATAGTTTTTTCACTATTTTTTAATTTTTAATCTATTATTTTATTTTTAAATAATTTATTTTATTTTTTAAAGATTTATTTATTTATCTTTAGAGGGGAAGGAAAGGAGAGAAGGAGAGAAACATCAATGTATGGTTGCCTCTCATGAGTCCCCTGCTGGGAACTGGCCTGCAACCCAGGTATGTGCCTTGACCTGGAATCGAACCGTGATCTTGTGGTTCGCAGGCCTGTGCTCAATCCACTGAGCCACACCAGCCAGGGCTAAATCTCATATTTTACTATTCCCCTCTCCTAATCCACTTTGACTTCCTTTTTCCCTGTCATATTTTCATTTAAAAATTGATGTTCTCCCTTTCTGAGCCTGGTTTCTAACCATTATGCTTATTATTTCTCCTTCTTCTGTCCTCTCAAATTAATTTTTATTTCTTTTAGACATCTCACAATTTTTTTATCTTTCTTATAATATNCTGCAACCCAGGTATGTGCCTTGACTGGGAATCGAACCGTGATCTTGTGGTTCGCAGGCCTGTGCTCAATCCACTGAACCACACCACCCAGGGCTAAATCTCATATTTTACTATTCCCCTCTCCTAATCCACTTTGACTTCCTTTTTCCCTGTCATATTTTCATTTAAAAATTGATGTTCTCCCTTTCTGAGCCTGGTTTCTAACCATTATGCTTATTATTTCTCCTTCTTCTGTCCTCTCAAATTAATTTTTATTTCTTTTAGACATCTCACAATTTTTTTATCTTTCTTATAATATTATTATTCTCTTCCTACCTTTGTTAATCTTTGCTCATTCATCATGGATATTGCTGCAATGATTGTTTTTCTTAATTTTGTTCCTATTTTTTCATTATTGTGTTCAAACCTCATATTATACGCATTCTTTTACTTACTCCACTTTGCCATATTTTCTCCCTATTTTATTTATGTTGTAAATTTTATTTTATCCTTTTCTTCACCTTGTTTATATTCCCTAATCTTAATATTTCTCCTCTTACTACCCACTCAAAATCATGTTTCTTTCCATTAGTCACCTCATATTACTTTTTCTTTTTTGTATAGGAGTCATATTCTCTTTTCACCCTTATTAAGCTTAGCTTATCTGTTGTTGATATCACAGTTGTGATTGGGAGCTATTTCTGTTGGTGTTTTATTTTCCTAGGTTGTTTTATTTTGTTCTGGCAGATCCTGTACAACAGCACATAAGATGTGATGATAGTTATGACTCTCAGTCAGCAGGCTGATGGAGAAAACCCATGAATGAATGAGCCAACAACAACCAAAATCCAATTACAATAAGAGAGCCCACATGAAATACAAAAATGCATCCCTAGAGTATTCAGCTCAGGAGTTCAAGGAGACTGCACCACAGAGTCCTGCAGGACTCCTAATACAGAAGACCACCACACAAAGACAGAAAGTCAAAGCAGATTAATGTAATATGCAGAAACAAACAATAAGAGCCACCTAAAATGGGGAGGTAAAGAAATAACTCCCAATCAAAAGGAAGAGAGGAATCCCCAGAATGAGTACTAAATGAAAGTGAGGTAAGCAATTTATCAGATATAGAATTCAAAGTAATGGTTATAAGGATCATAAAGGAACTCAGTGAGAACATCAGCATGAAAAATACATAGAAACTATGAATAAGAGGAAATGAAGAATGCAGTATGTCAAGTGAAGAACACTGGAAGGAATTAAAAACAGGCTAGATGAAGCAGAGGATCGAATCAGAGATTTGGAAGACAAGGTGTAATATTGTCTTCATCTAGAAGAAGGTAGAAAAAACCACCCAGTGAGACCAACAAAATAAAAAAGTTTCAAAAAGAACAAAGGTAGTTTAAGGGAGCTGCAGGTAACATGAAATGTAACAACATTCACATCATAGGGATTCGGGAAATAAAACTTCATTAGAAAATAGGTCATGCAAGTTCTGGAAGCACAGAGAACCCCAATCAGGATAATCCCAAAGAGGTCTACTCCAAGAAATATCATAATTAAAGTGGCAAAATTTAAAGACAAAGAGAGAATCTGAAAGGCAGCAAGGTAGAAACATAAAAGGGAGCTCAAATGAGGGTATCAGCCTATTTCTCAACAGAACCATTACATGCCAGAAGGGAATGGCACACATATTCCAAGTGATGAAAAGCAAAAACCTGCAACCAAGACTATTCTAACCAGGAAAATTTTCATTTAAAATGGAAGGTGAAATAAGAAGCTACACAGACAATAAATAAATAAATAAATAAATAAATAAATAAACGAACCAAACAAAAAGATCTAAAAGACTACATCTCCACCAAGCCAGCACTGCAAGAAATGATAAAGGGCCCTGACTGGTGTAGCTCAGTGGATTGAGCTCGGGCCTGCAAACCACACGATCGAGGTTCGATTCCCAGTCAGGGCACATGCCTGGGTTGCAGGCCAGTTCCCAGCGGGGGACTCATGAGAGGCAACCATACATCAATGTTTCTCTCCTTCTCTCCTTCCCTTCCCCTCTAAAGATAAATAAATAAAATCTTAAAAAAAAAGAAATGATAAAGGAACTACTTTAAGATAAAGAAAAATAAAGAGAGAGGAACTCAGGCACAAAGGGAAATATGGAAATGAATAAATACATATCAATAATAATCTTAAGAGGAAAGATGGCTGCCAGGAAAGAGGGAGCAGATTTCACCTCCCCCAACACACAGGAGAGAAACCTGGCGGATCTACAGAGGAACAGAGCAGACGGCCAGCAGTACCACAGCATACATGAAAATAGGAGATCAAAAATTGTAGTGGACATTGAAAAAACAACAGTAAGGACAGTGCTTCGGGACAATAAGGGCCCAGGGATCAGTGGGGGGACCAGGGAGGCTGCAGCCCAAGGCCAGGCATCCACTGGGCTGATCATAGAGCTCTTGGAAGAGAACTGGGTCAGCACTCCCACCCTGACGAAGCAGGGTTTGAGCAGCACTGGGAGAGACCTGGTTGCGTGAAGTCGCAGAGAGGGTAGTAAGGACTAAGTGGCAAACACACAGGGGCTGTGAGCACCCACGCATAGCCCTGGGAAGAGTGTGCACCCCAGCCCGTGTGACCAGAGGGCCTGGTCGGCACTCACACCTGAAACTCTGGGAGGGAGAGCTTTGTGGAATGCCCAGAGCTCACATCTGTGAACCCCAAGGGAGCACACATGCCTCAGGAGGCCCGGAGCCCACACCCAGGGCCCTGCTGAGGGGCACCAAGCTAGCTCTGGTGCACAACCTGTCCTGGGGAAAGGGCGTGGGAGGCTGACTGAATGCTGAACAAGAAGGGAGAAAAGCATACCAGCTGCCCCTCAGCCTGCTGTTGCCAGCAAGAACAGAAAAACTGGGTTGGCCAGTTTGAAGCCAGCAAGGGTTTTTTGTTTGTTTGTTTGTTTGTTTGTTTGTTTTTGTTTGTCTGTTTGATTGATTTTTAAAGTAATTTCTTAATTTTTATTATTTTTATCTCTCAATTCCTTTTGCTTCTCTTTCCTTATTTCTTGTTTTATTCCATCTTCCTTTCTTTCCAATTTTATCTCTTCTTCCTTCCTTAGTCTGGTTTTTGTTTAAATACCCACAAGTGAGACAAAAAAAATATGGAACTGTGAAAAGACCAGAGCTGGACCCAAAGAGGGGGCATCCCAACAGCTGAGACAGAAAGACAAATTTCACTTTGCTATTACAGAGAACCTGCAAGTTATTGCATTTTTGTATTATTATTTTTTATTATTATTACATCTTTTGTTTGAATAATATTTTTGCATTTCTCTTCTTTCAGTTTAGTCTTCTTTGCTCGGCTGGTTATATTGTATCATTTGACAGGTCTCCCTTGTTCTCTCATCCATAGTGTATTGCTAATTTCTGTCCTTCACCTGTGTTCCATTGGCACACTACTGAAGGTCCTATACTCCCTATTCTTGGTATCCAGGTCTCATAGATTCTGTCATATGATTGTTGTTCTAATATTATTGTAAATAATAGCTGTTCCATACAATTGTAAATACTACACAACATCCCTCCCAGATCTTAGCCCACTTCAGTTTCCTGAACTCTATTACTATAGTGGTTAACTCTATTCCCCGACACACTACACCTATTTACTATCCTCTACTCTCACCTTACCTCAGAATCTGACCTCCCACAAGCTCACTGCTTTCTAGATCCAATTCACAAGCCTTCCCTCCCCAACAAGAGTCTTCTTTCCATTCTTTCCAAAAGGTGGCTAGTTGGGTGGATGATCACAATTTAACACTATATGTAGCCAAAGGATCTTCTATCTCTTCTCTGCCAGCTGCTACCGTTATAGCATAGAATATTCTCTTGTCTTAAACCATTTTGCCTTACCCCTCCAACTGATTACAAAAAAAGAGTAGGTGGAAGTGGTGAGCACCAGGATACGTGAAGGAGATGGCACCACTGAATCTCACAGGTATTCTACCACAGAAGTTCACGCCATACACCCAGGGAGTCAGAATAGATCAATTTAAGGAGCTGAGGCTAACAAGAAGAGTCTCACACGACTCTTCTTGGGATGGGAAGACAAAGAAACAATCCTCAAATGAAAGGAAAGGCGGGAGTCTCACAAAGAATGCTAAATGAAATAGAGGCAACTCAACTATCAGATATTGAGTTCAAAGCAATGGTTATCAGGAAGCTCCATGAGCCCAGAGCAAATACTGAAACTACAGGGAAACTACAATGAACTCACTGCAAATTATAACAACACGAAAAAAGAAATAGAAACTATCAGCAAGAGCCAAGAGGAGATGAAGAATACAATATCCAAACTGAAGAACACAGTAAAAGGAATCAAAAGCAGAACAGATGAAGTAGAAGATTAGATCAGCAAGCCTGAGGACAAAGTAGAAAAAAAAATAGCCAGAAAGAGCAAGAAAAGGAAAAGAGGCTCAAAGAATGAAGAGGGATTGAGAGAAATACAAGACAATATAAAATGTAATAATATATGAATAATAGGGATACTAAAAGGAGAAGAGCAAGGGATAGAAAATCCATTTGAAAAAGTAATGATGGAAAACTTCCCTAATTTGATGAGAGAAAAAGTCACACAAACCCAGGAAACACAAAGAATCCCAAACAAGAGGAACCCAAAGAGGCCCACTTCAAGACACATCATAATTAAAATGGCAAAATTCTAAGACAAAGAAAGAATCTTAAAGGCAGCAAAGGAGAAATAGGAAATAACATACAAAGAAGCCCCAGTAAGGTTAGCAGCTACCTTCTTAATGAAAATGCTCCAAGCCAGAAGAGAACGGCAAGAAATATTCCAAGTAATGAGAACCAGAGGCCTGCAACCAAGGCCACCTAACCCAGGAAGGTTCTCAATCAAGATAGAAAGCCAAATAAAGAGCTTCCAAGACAAACGAAGTCTAAAAGAATATGCCTCCACCAAACCAGCTCTGCAAGACATGCTAAAGGGACTGCTTTAAGGAAAGGAAGAAGAAGAAAGACAGAGAGGAACGCAGGTACAAAAACAACAATGAATAAGTATCTATCAATAATAACCTGAAGTGTAAATGGATTAAATGCTCCAATCAAAAGACATAGAATAGTAGAATGGATAAGAAAGCATGACCCATACATATGCTACCTATAAGAGACCCACCTCAGGACAAAAGACCTACACAGAATGAAAATGAAGGGCTGGAAACAAATTTTTCAAGCAAATGGACAGGAAAAAGAAGCTGTGGTTGCGATACTCATATCAGACAAAATAGAGTTCAAAAAAAGGGCCATAAAGAGAGATCCAGAGGGTCACTTCATAATACTCAAGGGAAGAATCCACCAAGAACACATTAACATCATAAATATATATGCACCCAACATAGGAGCACCCAAATATATAAAGACTATCCTAGAGGATTTAAAGAAAGATATTGACAGTGACACAATTATAGTAGGGTATTGTAATGCCCCACTGTAAAAAATGGACAGATCTTCCAAACAAAATATCAACAAAGATATTGTGGCATTGAACAATGCCCTAGAGGAAATGGACTTAACTGATATGTACATATAGAGAGAGTCCTTCATCCAAAAGAAGCTAAATACACATTCTTCTCAAATGCATGTGGAACATTTTCAAAGATAGACTACATGATAGGACACAAAACAAGCCTCAACAAATTCAAGAAAATTGAAATCATGCCAAGAATTTTCTCCTACCACAAGGGACTGAAACCTTTTTCCCAAGGGAAAAAAACCCAAACACTCAAAATCACAGAGATTAAATAGCATGCTCTTAAACAATGAATGGGTCAAGAATGAAATTAGAGATGAAATCAAAAAGTTTCTGGAAACAAATGAAAATAAACTCACAACAACTCAAAATTTATGGGACACAGAGAAGGCAGTCCTGAGAGGGAACTTCATGGTGATAAAGGCCTACCTAAAAGGGGTAGAAACATTTCAAACAACCTACACCTACAAGAACTCAAGGAACAACAACAAAGTCAGCCCAGAGCAAGTAGAAAGAAGGAAATAACCAACATCAGAGCAGAATTAAATGAGATAGAAACAAAAAGCACAATTCTAAGGATCAATGAATCCAGGAGCTGTTTTTTTTTTAAAGGCAAACAAAAATGACAAGCATTTAAGCAGGCACATCAAGAAAAAAAGAGAGGACCCAAATAAACGCAATAGGAAATGGACGAGGAGAGATTACAACTGATACCACAGAAATACAGAGGACTGTAGGAAAACTGTATGCCAAGAAATTTGAAAACCTAGGTGAAATGGAAATATTTCTAGAAAAATATAATCGTCCAAAACTCAGTGAATAAGGAGCAGAAAGCCTGAACAGACCAATAACAGCGGAAGAAATTGAAGCAGTAATCAAAAACTTCCATCACACAAAAGCCCTGGACCAGATGGTTTCACAGGAGAATTCTACAAAGCATTTAAGGAAGAGCTAATCCCTATTCTTCACAAAATATTCCAAAAATACAAAATGATGGAAGACTCCAAAAATCTTTTTATGAAGCCAGCATCATCCTAATTGCAAAACCTGATAATGACATAATAAAGAAAGAAAACTTCAGGCCCATAAGGCTGATGAACATAGACACTAAAATCCTCAACAACATATTGGCAAACCACATCCAGGGATACATTAAAAATATCATACACCATGACCAAATGGGATTCATCCCAGGGATTCAAGGTAGGTCCAACATTTGCAAATCAGTGAATGTTATACATCACATAAAGAAAAGTAAAGAAAAAAAACATGATCATATCAATAGATGTGGAAAAAGCATTTGAAAGGTACAGCACCCATGCATGATAAAAACGCTCAGCAAAGTAGGAATAGAGGGAGCATTCTTCAACATAATAAAGGCCATATATGAGAGACCTACAGGCAGCATCATACTCAATGGGCAAAAACTAAAAGCTTTTCCACTAAGATCAGGAACAAGACAAGGTTATCCACCTTCACCACTTCTATTCAATATGGTATTGAAAGCTTTAGCCACAGCAATCAGACAAAAAAGGAAATAAAAGGCATGCAAATTGGAAAGGAGGAAACAAAACTGTCATTGTTTGCAGATGACATGATAATGCACATAGAAAATCCTATACACTTCACCCCCAAACTGCTAGACCTAATAAGTGAATCTGGCAAAACAGCGGGATACAAAGTCAATATTCAGAAATCAAAGGCATGTTTGTATACCAACAATGAAACATCAGAAGCAGAAATCAAGAAAAAATCCCATTCAATATAGCAAAAAGAAAAATAAAATACCTAGGAATAGATCTAACCAAGGAGGTAAAAGACCTGTATGCAGAAAACTACATAACACTGAAGAACAAAATCAAGGAAGACACAAACAAATGGAAACACATATCATCTTCATGGATCAAAAGAATTAACATCATCAAAATTTGCATAGTACTCAAAGCAGTTTATAGATTAAATGCAATCCCTATTAAAGCACCAATGACATATTTCACAGACATAGAACAAACACTTCAAAAATTTATACAGAATCATAAATGACCCTGAATAGCAGCTGCAATTTTGAGCAAGAAGAGCAAAGTAGGAGAGGTCATAATACCTGATACCAAACTGTATTACAAGGCCACTGTAATAAAAACAAACAAACACACAAACCAATGGAACAGAACATAGAACCCAGAAATAAACCTAAATCTCTATGGTCAATTAATATTTGACAAAGGGAACAGCAACATAAAATGAAGTAAAAATAGACTCTTCAACAATGAAGAGTGTTGGGAGAACTGGACAGCTATGTGCAGAAAAATGAGACTCGAGCATCAACTTACACCATACACAAAAATAAATTCAAAGTGGATAAAAGACTTAAATATAAGCTGCAATACCATTAAAGTCCTAGAGGAGAACATAGGCAGGAAAATCTCAGATATCCCACACAGCAGTATTTTCACCAGTATGTCCTCTAGAGCAAGGGACATAAAGAAAAGAATAAACAAATGGGATCTCATCAAAATAAAAAGTTTCTGCATGCCTAAAGAAAACATTATTAAAATAAAAAGAGAACCAACCATATGGGAAAACATATTTGCCAATGATACCTACACAAGGGTTTAATCTCCAAAATACATAAGGAACTTACATGACTCTACTTTAAGAAGACAAGCAACCCAATTAAAAAAAGGGCAAAGGACTTGAACAGACACTTCTCCAAGGAGGACATACAGAGGATCCAGAGACACATGAAAAGATGCTCAAGATTGCTAGCTATCATAGAGATGCAAATTAAAACCACAATGAGTTACCAATTTCTACTGGTCAGAAAGGCCATCTTAAACAAAACAACAAACAACAAGTGTTGGAGAGTGTGTAGAGAAAAGGGAACCCTAGTGCATTCTTGGTGGGATTGCAGACTGGTACAACCACTATGGAAAACAGTATGGAATTTTCTCAGAAAACTAAAAATGGATCTGCCTTTTGACCCAGCAATTTCACTTCTAGGATTATAACCTAAGAACCCTGAAACACCAATCCAAAAGAACCTATGCACCCTAATGTTCATAGCAGCACAATTTATAATACCCAAGTGTTAGAAGCAACCTTAGGTGCCCATTAGTAATGGAATGGATCAGAAAATTATGTACATCAAGCTACACTCAGTGGATTGGGCGTGGGCCTGTGAACAAAAGAAATGCAGTTGGATTCCCAGTCAGGGCACATGCCTGGGTTGCAGGCCAGTTCCCAGTAGGGGACACATGACAGGCAACCATACATTGATATTTCTCTCCCTCTTTCCTTCCCTTCCTCTCTAAAGATAAATAAATAAATTCTTTGAAAAAAACCTATGGTATATTTACACAATGCAATTCTATGTAGCAGGAAGAAAGAAGGAGCTCCTACCCTTTGCAACAGTATCGATGGAACTGGAAAGCATTATGCTAAGCAAAATAAGCCAGGTGGTAAAAGAAAAATACCATATGATCACACTTTTAACCAGAACCTAAACAACAAAACAAACAATCAAGTAAAATATAACTGAAGACACTGAAATAGAGAAAAGGCTGACAGTGTCCAGAGGAGAGAGTGGAGGGAATTTCAGGAAAATTTCAAGGGAAAAGGAGTAGGGTTTATAGCAACAAGTTTAAAACACACATGAATAAAACTGGGCGGGGGGTGGAAATGGGAGAAGCGGGGGAGGGCTGGGTGGATGGGCTGGAGTTGGAGCAAAAGGCAGGAAACTGTACTTGAACAACAATTAAAATAAAAAATAATAAATAACCTTAAATATAAAATGATTAAATGCACTAATCAAAAGACATAAGTTAGCTGAATGGATAAGAAAACAAGACCTGCATCTGTGCTGTCAATGGAGACCCAAATTAGAACAAAATATCTTAAAAGGTTGAAAGATAAAGGATGGGGAAAATATTACATGAAAATATTTGCAGATGACAAGACAGTGCACAAAGAAAACCCTACAGAGTCTACCAAAAAACTACTTCAACTAATAAGTGAATTTGGTAAAGTAGAAGAATACAAAGTTAATATTCAGAAATCAATGGCGTTTTTGTACACCAACAGTGAACTATCAGTAATAGAAACTAGAAAAAACCCATTTACTTTGGCAACAATGACAACAAGAGCATAAAGTACCTAGAGATAAATTTAACAAAGGAGGTAAAAGATCTGTATTTAGAAAATTATAAGATGATGGAGAAAGAAATTTTAGAAGATAGGAAGGAAGGGTTTTCAGGAACATGGACAAAATCAAGGGGTGGTAGAATCAGGGGAGGGAGGTGGGGATGGCTGGGGTGAGGAAGGAGTAGTGGTGGGTAAGTGTAGACAACTGTATTTGAACAACAATAAAATAATTTAAAAAGAAAAACATTGAGGAAGATACAAATAAATAGATAAATGTATCATGTTCATGGATTAGAAAAAATTAGAATTATTAAAATGTCCATAATACCCAAATCAGTCTATACATTCAGTGCAATTCTGGTTAAAATATCAATGGCATTTTTCACTGATCTAGAACAAATGCTCAAAAAATTTATATGGAACCAAAAAAGACCTTGAATAGCCTCAGCGATCATAAGATTAATAGAGTTGGATGGATCATAACACCTGATATCAAGCTATACTACAAGGTTATTGTAATCAAAACAGTCTGATATTGTCATTAGAATGGGCATATAGATCAATGGAACAGAATAGAGAGTCCAGAAATAAACCCACAACTCTATGTTCAATTAATATTTGATGAAGGGGGCAAGAGTATACAGTGGAATAAAAATAATCTCTTCAATAAATGGTGCTAGTAAAACTGAACTAGTACATGCAAAGAAATGAAACAAGACCACTATCTTACATCATACACCAGAATAAATTCAAAATGAATGAAATACTTAAATAAGTCATGATACTATAAAATTCCCAATGAAAAATGTATGTAGTAAAATTTGAAATATCCCCCATAGCTGATATATATCCTAGAGCAAAGGAAATAAAGGGAAAAATAAACAAATAGGACTACATCAAATTAAAAAGCTTCTGCACAGCTAAAGAAAACATCATCAAAATGAAAAGGGAACAGACTATATGGGAGAACATATTTGCCAATGACACATTGGACAATGGTTTAATGTCCAAAATATAGAAAGTACTCATAGGACTCAACACTAGAAATATAAATAATCCAATTTTTAAAAATGGGCAAAGGACCAAGGAGAACATACAAATGGCCCATACACATATGAAAGAATGCTCAACATCACTAGCCATCAGAGTTGCAAATTAAAACCACAATGAGATATCACCTCACACCTGTCAGGATAGCCATCATTAATGAATCAACAAATAACAAGTGCTGGCAAGGATGTGGAGAAAAGGAAACCCTAGTGCACTGTTGGTGGGAATGCAGACCTATGTAGCCACTGTGGAAAACAGTATGGAATTTCTTCAAAATATAACTGCCTTCAGAAACATAACTGCCTTTTGATCCAGTGATTCCACTGCTGAAAATATACCCTGAGAATCTCAAAACACTAATTCAAAAGAACTTATGCATTCCTACATTATAGCGGCACTACTTACAGTAGCCAAATGTTGGAAACAGCCCATCAGTAGATGAGTGGATCTAAAAACTGTGGTACATTTACATAACTGAATACTACACAGCAGAAAGAAGAAACTTCTACCTTTTGTGACAGCATGGAATGAACTGGAGAATACCATTCAAAGAATTTTACAGGTCTTAAAGTTAATGATTTTTTGAAGCTGAATCATATTATCAAGAACCCAGGTTCCTATCTAACATGAAATTCAGAAGAAGAAATGGCATAATGTTATGTGGTCCTTTAAGAGTAAAAATGTTTTTACAAGTCTTCCTTCTACTATTTACTGGACAGAATTAAATCTCACGCTTACTCTTGAATTTAGAAAAGTAGTTGATATACACTTTGAGTAATCCAGGCTTTTCTGTATTTAACAGTAGAATCAGTTTCTTCTTCTAAGATATGTGACTTCAAGTAAAAAGTGAGAAAAAATTCTTACTACCAACTAGAAAAGAAAGGTAATGACCTAAAATCAACAATAAGTAATAAGTACATCTTATCACTGTATTAGCATAGTAGTTATTCTAGTTAAATTGAATTAATCAATATATACTGTTTAAATTTTTTTTTACTGTGGTAAGAACACTTAACATGATATCTGCCCTATTGAAATATTTTAAGTGTACAATGCCTTATTTTTGTCTATAGGTACAGTGTTTTACAACATTGTACACCTTGGCTATTGTAAATAATGCTACAATGAACATAGTAGTGTTATTATCTCTTCAAGGTCCTGATTTCATTTTTGGGGGGATAAGCATTAAGAAATGGAATTGCTGAATCATATGGTAGTTTTATTTTTAATTTTTTGGGAAAACTGTCATAATGTTTTCCAATGAACTATTTTGCATTTCCACCAGTTAAATCAAACTAAAATGCTTCTTTACCATAAAGGAAACGATGAACAGAGTGAAAGGGAAATCCACAAAAAGGAGGAAAACATATATGTAAACCATATATCTGATAAAGAGTCTGTCTCCAAAATAAATAAGAACTTCTTCAACTCAATATTAAGAAACTAATGACTTGGCCCTGGCCAGTAGTTCAGTTGCTTAGAGCATCATCTCAATATGCTAAGTTTGTGGGTTCAGTCCCCAGTCACGGCTCATGTGAGGGCCAACCAATGAATTTTTAAATAAGTGGAACAACAAATTGATCTCTCTCTCTCAAATCAATGAAAAACTAATAACCTGATTAAAAATAAAGATTTAAATAGACATTTGACCCAAAAAAGTCATACGAGTGGTCAATGGGCATATTTAAAAAATGCTCAGTGTCACCAATGATGAGGAAAATCGAAATCAAAACAATAATTAAATATACTTTCACTGTAATTAATTGAGGGTGTGTATACATGAGCATGTTACTGAAAACAAAGAATAGGCTAGCAGGTGTGTCCAACCCTTTGGCATCTCTGGGCCACACAGGAAGAAGAAGAGTTGTCTTGGACCAGCCTTTAAATACAGTGCAACACATAATCACACAAAAAAATCTCACCCTGTTTTAAGCAAATTTATGATTTTCTGTTGGGTCATATTTATAGCCATCTTGGGCTTCATGTGGCCAAAGGCCATGGTTTAGACACTCCTGACAGAGTTTTGTAAAAATAATGAATATACATAGAACCAGATAAAATAATCACCTTCATTCCACTGGCTTTATTTAATTGTACTTACTTGTCTATATAATTTTATTTCAAATTAACAATTGGATCTGGTCAATTTTCTGTATTTCCAAGCTGAAAACTCTTAAATGACTATGTTAAAAGCTATGTTTAAGCTACAGTTGAAATTCCTAAGGTCATCACAAATACAGCATATTGTTGAGCTGATGGTGATAGGGAGTCTGTGTATCATTCTGCTTTAAATGGGGTCTTCTAAGGATGATTGCATTAGAGTGAGTGTATAAAGTGCAATCACAGACTATCTTATGGATAAAAGCTCCCAAATTGCCAGTAAAAAGACACCTCTAAATGGATAAGAAACTCAAGTCACAAGTAATTGCAAAATGGGTAACTTGGCTCCTTTTGGTGGGAGACATGTAGTTTTTGAAGTTAAACTGATCAATGCAAAGAATTCTGCCAGTTATGTGGACAGCAGTATTTCTGAAGGAGTGACCACTACTATAACACATCTGTTTTCACTGCAATATCTTTTTTAAATTACTTTATTGTTGTTGAATTATAGTTGTTTAACATTTCTCCCTACCATTCCCCCCACCCCAGTTAAATCTGCCTCCATCCTTTCCTTCCATCCTCCTCCTCCTTGGTTTTGTCCATGTCCCATTTATGGTTGTTCCTGATAACCCTTCTCCCCTCTATCGCCTCCCCACTCCCTTCTGGCTACTGTTAGATTGTTCTTAATTTCAATGTCTTTGGTTATATTTTGTTTGCATTTTCTTTTGTCATTCATAGCAGCACAATTTACAATAGCCAAGAGCTGGAAGCAACCTAAGTGCCCATCAGTAAATGAGTGGATCAAAAACTTATGGTACATTTACATAATAAAATACTAAACAGCAGAGAGAAAGAAGGAGCTCCTACTCTTTGCAGTGGCATGGATGGAGCTGGAGAGCATTATGCTAAGTGAAATAAGCCAAGCAGTGAGGGACACATGCCAGGTGATCTTACATTTAACTGGAACATAGGTCATTGCAATATCTTAAATCCAGTAATTATTACCTCAGTTCTCTCTTGTACCCATTCATCCAAAACATGGCAAGTTTGCCTGGGAGTTACATGGTTGAGGATTTCTTTGAGGCTCTACGCTGTAAGAGACAATGGCCCTGAAGTATATATCTGAAATAATCAGTATGTATAAAAACACCTAAATGTTATTTTCTCTTTTGTTGTTGTGAATTTGAAAGGAACAAAAATTAAGAATGATTTTCATGGTTTTATTAGGCTCTCATTTCACACAATTTGTTTCTTATGTAGAAAAATCTCAATGGCAAAATGCAAAATAGGAAAGATGTTACTAATAGATAAGAAATATATTTGATTACTGAAATGAGGTCTAAATTAGAGTGTGATCAAAAGTAGGAAGAAATAAAATAAAAGTACATATATATTTTATATCCATCAAATTATTATTAAAGGTGTGTGAGATTTGTTTCAGTCTCTCTCACCAAAAGAATTGCCATTGTTCACCCTGGCTGGTGTGGCTCAGTGGATTGAGCACGGGCCTGCGAACTACACGATCGAGGTTCGATTCCCAGTCAGGGCACATGCCTGGGTTGTGGGCCAGTTCCCAGCAGGGGACTCTAGAGAGGCAACCATACATTGATGTTTCTCTCCTCTCTCCTTCCATTCCTCTCTAAAGATAAATAAATAAAAATCTTAAAAAAAAAATAAAAGATAGAAGTTTTAAAAAAAACGAATTGCCATTGTTCTTTATCCAAGTGTGAGTGTGTGTGTTGGCCAGTGTGAGTAGGAGAGACCAAAGAAGGCATGTTTATGATATATGCCTACAAAAATAACCAATTATTAACCATTTTGGATAATTAGAAGTGAACAAAAGGAAAAGCCCTGGGAAAACTCTGAAGAGTCCACCAGTTAAAAACATTCCCATTTTTCTCCCGGGTATAAGTAAATTAAAAAATTTGAAAACTACACACACACATAAACACACTCCATCTTCTACATTAGCCTCTTTAAAGAAGTAACACAATTCTTCCACAGAAAAGGAACTGTGTTTCAATAGTACTGTCTTTTTTTAAAAGGTGTTAAGATTTAAGCTACAGAAGAAGTTTTGGCAAATTGACAGGTAGATCGTCAGTTTAGTAGATTTACATTTCTGCTCAATTTTTTTATACACAGTTTTGTTGTATTTGTTTAGTTTATACTAATTACATACAACCTTCTCAAGAATTCAATCTACTGAATTTGGTTCTTTTTATTGCTTTTTCCACAAAAGCCAAATACAATTACTAGGAATTGACTGCTTAAATATTATATCACTTAGTAAGTTTTGTGAGATTGCTTTTCAAAATAAATTTTTAAGTCATTGCCCAATGTTTTCAATATGAGAACCTATCATACTCATATTTTAAGGTTAATAATTAGAAAGCACCTGCCTTCAAAAAATTTTAAAGAAGCACCAAAAAAGTCCTGTTCACAATACTCCTATTCTCGTTCTTACACTGAACCAAAAATAACTGTATTAGCTGGCTACAAACCTGTCTAAAACTTCAAATATTTCAAAAGTATACTTGATTATCCTTCTTATAGAAAGGATAAGAAGTTATCCTTTAACAAAGTTAAGTCATATGTCTTATTATGTACCCGATTTTGGGGGGACGATATACAAGGTCAGTATGAGTGATTAATTGACTAATTTATTAGAAGGATGAAACTATCTACTGCATTTATTAATTCCCATTGTGATTTATACCAGGCTGGGATACACATTATGTATGAAAATATCCCATAGACCTTTAAGAAAATGTGACACAAATAAATAAGTTTTGAGGAAGTAGAAGTAAAAATTCATGCATATGGTGGGTGTACTTAAGGATAGTCACAGAGAAGACACAGCAGGGCCACCAAATAGAACAGAGAGTGTCCAGTTAAGTTTGAATCCCATGTAGTGATAGGTCCTTTTAATATAATATGTTCTAAATATTGCAGGAGAGATGATTATGTTTTAAAATACACGTGTTGTTACTCTAAAACTTACTTGTTTTTATTTTGCTAAATCTTGCATCCCCAGGTCTAGGATACCAAGGGACCAACATGAGGAGAAGGAAAAAGCTTGAATAAATTTCCTAAATTTGCCTACAATTGAGGATTTTACAAAATTTGTATATTATTGAGTAACAGAAATATTATGTTAGGTACATTCCTAGTTTAAAAATAATACCCCAATGACTATGTATAATAAGTACTAGTGAACTCATACCTAGCTGTCTGAATACTCCTATACATCTAGCCAACATAAGTATTATAGAAAGATTTCCTTTGTATTAATCTTGAGCTTTTGGAGGGATTGGCTGAGTTACTTGAGTATTATCTAGAAACTACAATTTGATTTTTATTTGGATATTTTTATTACTTGTTAGAAAGTGAAAATGCATTAAGAAATAATATCTCATGTGTTTATTATTTCTTGTTATTTCAGTTAGTGTTTGCAATGATATTATTTGTCTCTTTTGGGTGTCATTTACTCCTCTACTCAATTATAAATCTAATCTCTCATAGAAAAGACAGTGACAGATTCAGGTTTATCATTTGAGCTGTCTAGTATAAACTGCATTCTAAAGATTTATTTTGAAGACTGTATTATTTAGAAAGTAAGATAAATGTGCATATTTAATAAATGGGTTCATCAATTTGTAAATCAACCAGTGAATAAATTAATAGTCTGTTTTAAGTCCCTGGTTAAATTGAATGGTTACTAATTATAAACAGGAATCATTCGTTATTCTTATAAATCTGCCATGTGCCAGGAACTCTTTAGACCCTGGAGACACAAAAGCAAAGGAAACAAAATAATTGAACTTTGTGGAAGTTATTTTTAAAGTGCTGTCAAGTCCTGGCTGGTGTGGCTCAGTGGATTGAGTGTCAGCTTGTGAACAAAAGGGTGGCCGGTTCAATTCCCAGTTGGGGCACATGCCTGGGTTGCGGGCCAGCTCCCCAGTAGGGAGGTGTGGGAGAGGCAACCACGCATTGACGTTTCTCTTCCTCTCTTCCTCCCTCCCTTCCCCTCAGTCTAAAAATAAATAAATAACATCTTTTAAAAATAAATAAAGTGGTGTTAAACTATGAATAATACCAATGAATAAAAAAGTAAAATATACAGAATATCAAACGGTAACAAGTGCTATAAAAACATAAATCAAGGAAGGAAGAACATAAGTAGTGCAGGGACAAGTGAGCTTTCCATTTTAAACTAGAAAGGAAAAGACTCACTGAGAAGATAATAAACAAGACTTGTAGAGGGTGAAACAACAAACCACGTGCATGATAACATTCTGGCAAGCTGCCTCCTGTCATTTAGGAACACAAAGTGGGTCTGTGGGGCTGAAATGGAGTAAACAGGAGAAGAAGAGCAGAAGAAAGTCTCTGGATGAGAGAAAACCATAGAACTGATTGTACGGAGTTAGTTGGATCATCCACTAGAACACTGAAATCACTAAGAAAGAAGACGCAAGTACTCACGAAGAAAGACAGCTGGGAGCCTAAAGACTCTAAGGAATACCCGAAGGGCTTTAGGATTGTTCAATGATTTCATGAAAGAAAGTACTGATGCGATAACATAGTACTTATTTTCAGGCCCAGTGGTCCCCAAAGTAGCGAGGAGAAAAGCAATCATCATTTGTGCGAGCTGGATTGGACAATCAATTTTTCCTTAGAGGAAGAGTGCAGGGAATCTTTCACGGAAGAGAGAAATGATTTAGATGATTTTAATGGATCCCACAGGCAAGAGAGAAAGTTTCAGGAGTTCAAGAGGTATGAGAAAGGCCTGAAAATCTTCTGTTGTCTTGTAATAATGAGTGCTTGATCAGAAACAGAGACAGAGACACAGTTGGTGCTGCTAGAACCAACGCAGAACATGGTTGTAGGGTTTGGGACTCCCGCCACACTGGTGCTGCAAGAAGGCATGGAGGCCAGCAGAGGGCTGCGCTCTGGGGCTGCCGATGGCCCCTGCGGAGGATAGTCAGACCCAGTAACAGAAGCTCCCATGTCGGACTCCCAGTTATTGTGTGGGGTTTTTTTTTTTAGTGCTTATTCCAGAAACAGAAAATTTTGTTTCTCTATTTTATCTGTTCATTTTGAAAGTTTTGGATCTATTTACTGATAACATCATATCATGTCAAAAAAATTAGCATATGGCTTAATATATCCATCTTGAAATAGTCCAACCGAAGAGGAGTCAATGATTTTAATTAATCAGAAGAAAGTAAGATGTAAGAAATATTTTTGCATGTGTGTCTACATACATATACATAACAATGCAATTTCTATATAGAGACATGTTTACACATGGGCAGATACTTTAGGGGTCAAAAAAGAAATGTCAGAGAGCTATGCAAAAAGAAGTGTCTTTTTATCAAAAACTTAGAGACTGCTTTGACCATTTTCAGAATCAAAATGATTTTTAGAGGAATTCTGGAGATTTAAATGCCACTGTTCCTTTTATTACAATGGCTACACACAGTCAACTGTATTTTACTTCTGCCCTTGTTTGAAAAAACTTACTTTGGGAAGTCATTAGAGTCAGCCTGATACATGATAGCAAACGGTAACATCAAGGATTGTATGCAGGTATTATTATATTTGCATAATGGATTCTCTCTAAATTCTTTGCAGAAACATTTATTACCTAGACAGAGCTTCTGTAACAGCGAAGTATAATGTACCACACAGAAAATATTGATCCCCATCTGGTTTAAAGATTGCCAAATGGTATAATGATATATGTGCTCTAGAAGATTTAGAAAGGATATTACATGGCTTGAAAGACACTTAGCTTTATGGGTTTTCAGCAGGAACATGATTGATAGAACTCACTTATGGGGTCCTAATCTCATTTATACCCATTACTTATTGGAAACTATGTTTTTTCTAACCTTTTTACTTCAGAAGAAATATCTACATGTTGCCTTAGTGGTCTTTAAGAGCAGCAAGGGGATGCCCTGATAGAGTTTAAGAAAATAAAGAACGCAACAATTATGCTGCATGTCTTATTTCCCAGGCTTACTATGTGACCCAAGGCAACAGAGTAAATATTATTTTTTGAAGGAAAGTCATGTGAGTAGAAGATCTAAAAAAGCCATTGACATGTAAGTGCTAATGTTAAACAATAAATGAGCTACTTATAAGTAAGCACCGTTCATGTAAACACACAAGTCGGTGATTTGGTTACACATGGAGTTATAAGATCCTCTCACCAACTTAAAACTAGTTTTTAAACAATTAGTGACTATATGTCAAAAAAGACTGATTTATTATTCTAATTGAAAAAAGAACTTAACCTTCATATTTCTCATTTCACATTCTAAATTTTCCATCTATCCAGTCAAACCTTCTCTCAGAGGAAGAGGTGCCCTGTTCTCTCATCCTTCCTTTTCCCTTTGACAGACTCCTCATCTCTGACTCACTAACCTGCAGGACCCAGCCGTATGTTGGAGTTACAGTATGATTTCTCAAACCTTGAGTATCTTCCCTGCATGTGTAAAGGTCTAGTAATCGTTTTCCCAACATGATGGGTCATCAGAGCTGGCTTTGTAGGAGATCCATGATCTAACAAAAAAATGAAATGCCATAATTGTGAAAAGAAAGACAATATCCTAAAGCTGTCAATTTTTATCCAAAATGACCTATCAACAATGTAAACACAATAATAATAGTTCCACCAGTGGTTTTGAAGCAGGTATACAAATTATAAAACTTCTAACCAAAAGTAATGTTTATGAGTGTGTTGCAGCTGGTTAAGGCCTGGCAGGTCCACTGCAGAGCTGTGGGGATGTTGACACGCCTTTACTCATGGGTGGGGGAGCCGCACACACCGCAAGGTATGCACCTCTCTAGTGAGAAGCCCCTACCTGCTTACATACTAGAGGTATACAAAGCCAGTATCAAACTGAAAAAGTATATAACATAGCATCATTCTGTACATGTGAGTCCATTGCATGTTATAGGAAGGATTTATGAGACCCAGTGTTAAGGCTATGAGAACACTACTTATCAGGCCCATTCAAGGTTATGGGAAAACTCCTTCCCTTAGTTATCCAGTCACCTGGGTGAGGAAGCCAGATGGCTTCCATTTACCGAACAATGAGTAACCTAGCGCTCTTCAAACAAAGTAATGCCATAGCTCTACTAATACAAATATCTACTTGCTGTGCAACATCATGAATAAAAATCAGAAACATAACACAACATATAATTCACACCATATGATTACATTGTTATATAATTCCACCAAATACATACATTATTAAAAGTGGGCATATGGGTAACCCTATGGGAATAATACTGGGTAGGAAAGAGAAAGCCGCCTTTTGGATTTCTGGTGATACGCTATTTTTGTGTTGACTACAAGAGGTGAGTATAGTTTGTGAAAAATAATGGCAAATACTTAGAATTTGTGCATCTATTTACATGAATCATCTTAAATAAAAATACGAACTCAAAATGATTTTTCACTTTATGGTGTATTGTATGACTTTATAATATGAACAATTAATTTAAAAGAAGTTTATTTTTATTTAATTTAAGAGACCATAACTTAGAATATGAAAAACAAACCAAGATAAAATAAAACAAGAGGGTCTGATATAACTGGAAGTTAACTAAATCTAAAACAGTTTAAATTTTGCGAATTACAGCATCTGTAAAATAAGGGCATGAGAGCAATTTCCAAGATGGTGAAAATCTTTTGTAATCTGACATCAGGTGTGCTACATGAGTAAAATAGATTAAAATTTTATCAACTTATTCACATTAAGATTCATGCCTTTTGTATATATAAATTTTATTTTACAAAGAACTATAAATGAATATTGATCTCAGTAGTTTGCTTTTCTTGATTCCGTTAGTTCTATTACACAAATCTGAATCTACTATAATTAAATTTGAGGCTTGAATCTATGAGTGAAAGAATGAAGGAATGAATGTTCTTATGGAAAATAATATAATAATAATAATAAGACAAAAATAAATCTGTGTTTTTACACACTCACAACTGTAAATGTACCTTTGCTCCATCCTGTATTGATGATCTTGGAGCCAGGTCTCTTACTTTGGAAAAAACTAAATCACAAAACATAAAAGAGTACAGTTTTATGTTTAAATTACACAAGGAGAAAAGTGGGGGCAAAGTAGGACAGGTTAATGGGGAGGAAAAGAGAATGAGTCTCTCAATAGTAGGAATATCTGTAACATCTATATTTCTTAGCTCTGTCCAATGAGGACCTTGAAGCAATGACACTCCAACAGCCAATAAAAAAGAACACTTCTAGCATTCAAATCTTACTATAAAGTGTTATTTCCTAATCAAAGAAATCAATGCTCTTTAGAGTGTACCGAGACAAGAAAAGTCTAAGAGGATCTTGGAATATCTTAATCTGTTTTTTTTCTAAAAGTGTTCAAAGAATGATAGGAACATGTCAAAAGGACAGAGTTGCTGTCTTGAAGGGGCTCTCCCAAGTGTAACTTTGGAAATTCTGGCTATCAAAATAAAGTAATACTGGACTATAACATATCAAAAACAGGACAATATGAGATCATACTGGTATTAATAATTTAAAGATAAATCTACTAGAATAGAGTACTCTTCCTTGTTTTGAATGAAAACAAAAAAAATATAGATGAAATGATGGAGCTGAAAATCATCCATTGAAACCAAATTTAATGATATATTAATGAAAAAAATTATGTAATCTCAAAGAATTTGACCTTCGGATGCTTTTTTGATTATATCAGAAAAACACCAAATTTATAGTGGAGAAACCTGAGGGATACTCCCTAACCAAATGATCACAACTAATACAAAAAATGCTGAGAATAATACAATAGGCTATCTGTAGTATCCCTCCTATAAACTGCATGACTTTAATTAAAGCCTGAAAAAAACATACAACAAACAGAAAATGGAGAACATTCTACTCTTCAAAAACTTCCATAGCAAGCAAGATTTTTAAAAATGATGTAGGAACTTCCAAATGAAAAGTGCTAAAGACAAATTGCAGTGAAATGCAATGAATAATCCTCCACTGGAGCCTGGACCAGGGGAAGAATAAAATCTGTGAGGGATATTATTGAGACAACTAAAATAAATAGATATTATCTATGGAAACATTTGATCAGTTTTAATTTTTTGTTGATTACTATACTGTTGTTTTATAAAAGAAGACCCTCGTCCTTGTTTTTAAGGAAATTCACAGTGTAGTACTTAGAGATAAGAGGCATGATATATCCAATATACTCTCCAATGAAAGATGTATTTTCTTGCTTGATTGTCTCATCGCTGATTATCCTTGAAAAATCATCTGAATTTCCTGGATTAAACCCTGAGGAGCTATGAAAAATATCTTCCTACAAGCCAGTGAGCTGTGTATTTGCATTCAATGCATAATTGATGCTTTGATACTTGCTTTTATTGGAGCCCTATTAAATTGGGTCTAAATACTTTCTATATTAGTTAGCTCTACTGTGTACATAGCCTGAAACCTGCAAAGAAAATATATACATACAAATTCACCTTGAAATATTCTGTTTGTAGGCAGTTTATATTGAGTTTATGTTTACATGTTTACATCCATATACTTGACATACTATTTACATTAGAGTATGCCACCTGAGTGCTGTATTGTCTACACAGAGGTTTAAAACAGTATATAGCCATTTAAAAAACAACCCATCTGGGTAAGAGAAGGCAATTACCATTATTGCCAGCCAGTTATGTAAGTTAAATCAGACATAAAAATATATTCTCAGGGGGAGGATGATAGATCCCCTCTTTGTTAAATTAAAAAGGTTCAAGGAGTGCCATTTTGTAAAATGTCAACCTGCTGTTTCTACACAGGCTCTGCTGTTCATATTTGTAACCAGACTCCAGTACACAAGCAGACAGAGCTTGCCTAGTTTCTTAGCCCTGCTTCTTGTCTAGCAATGCTCATTTTATACATGTCATGCGGTCAGCAAGCTCATCCAGTGGCATGTCAGGACAGAGTAACAAAAAGAGTAAAATAGCCACAAAAGTTACAAATCAAAAATTAAAAGCAATTTATCCTTTTATTGACACAATCAGAATACTGAATATATTGCTAGGAAGTAAAGATGATTGTTGATATTTTTGCATTTTTTTCTTCTGGCTACTGAAACAATAACACGATTGGTATGAGTGGAGAAGTAAAATGATATTTCATCTCATATACTACCTAGTGGAAATGTCTATAACTTCTGAAGTGAGGAGTCTGAATAGAACAATTTTAAAGACAATAAATTATCAGCATTACAGTTATTAACAAATAAGGAGAAAAGCAGTAATTTGCTATTAACTATATTTAACACGACTCAATACATTTCAGAAAACTTTGATGAGTGTGTTATTTAATGACTTTCAATTATATCTGATCCATCTGATTAATAGGAGTAGTTTTAGTACTTCCTACACTCCGCACACATACAATAGAATGACAGTGTGTGTTTAGAGGAGACCATTCTGGGTGACACGGGCCCAGCTCCCAGTGGATGCACAGGACCCACACCCATGGATAGGTTCTCCCATGGGGAATCAGGCCTGCATTGTACCTTGGCCACTTTGAGACTTGCTTTTGCTAAAACTCCCTCACCCTGAATTGAGACAGAAAGTGCTTATGTTGCATCCACCAACCATGAGAACAAATGTCAGAGACTTTCAGGGTTTCAAAGATGTTACTTTATTGGCCAAGTTTAACCTGCGCAGGGGGGAACTCTCAAAGTGTCCGGAGACACAGTGCCCACAGGGGCTGCAAAAGAGAGTCATGCCCAGCGCTTACAGCTAAGTCCTTATATAGAGGCAAGCAAGCAAGCATTACACAGATGATGTGGCAGTTAGCTATTGGCTTACAGAGCCCGCGCGCGGGAACAGGGTGGGGTCTGTCTCAACTGAAAGGAAAATTTTGAAACTAAACAGATGGCAATCAACTTACAGGATGTTTGCTAGGGATGCAGGTTCCTTGGGGCTGAGACTATTTTTCTTGTTCCCAACACTTACTGTAAATTCCTAAAATCCATGCTAAAGCTCTCCAAAATGGAGTGTAACCAGTTCAACCACCTTTCCCTTTTCATTAGCAAATATCCCTCTTCTGTGATGTGATTAGCGGCATTGGCTCTTTTGTTTTCTGTAAAAGGTAACCTCCTAAAGCGAACCTATGCATAGTAAATGAGGACCATCATGTAATGTGCCCAGGAACCCAGGAAAGGTAGGTCATAGCAAGGGCCATGGCTTTTTCCCATGCTCTCCCTTTTCCTCCATGGGACTCGGTAGTCCATGTGAATGTATCTCATCTCATCCATAATGCTGAGGACACTCCAGGCCTGTGTCCCCATCATGTGTTTGCTTCAGCAGATTCTCTAATTAGATTGTCACATATTCTCCATATAATTTTAGGGACAACCATGATATCTGACATACAGGATTTACCTAATTAATATCTGTTAAATTGTGTGTGTGTGTGTGCAGATTAGGAAAGAAATGAGGAAGAAAAAGTTATCAGAGCTATGCAAAGATGGAAGATGCTAGCTACTTCAAGAGTCACCACTTTCTGTCTAAGGAAACTATTCAAGCACAGATACAGTAAATAATGGAAAAGAGGAACATAAAATTAATTTGGATTGTGCTAGTATCTGTGTTTTTCTATTTTCCTTTAAGCCTGTGAACCAGTGGTGTATTTGAAACCTCATGAAGAAATTTTATTCATAGGTTTTTTTATTTAAAAAAAATGTTAATATATAGCCCTGGCTGGTGTGACTCAGTGGACTGAGGACCGGTCTGAGAACTAAAGAGTCGCTGGTTCAATTCCTAGTCAGGGCACATGCTCGGTCCCCAGTAGGGGGAGCATGAAAGGCAACCACACATTGATGTTTATCTCCTTCTCTTTCTCCCTTCCTTCTCCTATTTTTTAAAAAAGAAACTTGGTATATATTAGAAATATTTAATATTTTAAACTAGCTAAAAAGGGGGAAGATGTGTTGGCCATATTTGTAACAGACAAGGAAAAATTTCACCTTTGTCAACAGAATTATAAAAATTGTATTATTGTCTCAACAATAACAGTTTATTCTAAAAATTCATGGCTGTTGGATTATCATCAATAAACCAGTCATCATTTCTATTCAAGCTTCTGCCAGTGAGTAGTATATGTGTGTGACCATCACTATTGACCAGCTTCAACTGTTACTAACATATGGTACCTAATTAAACATTAAGCAACATAAGTAGTAAAGTTGTCCCTATTTTACATGTGTAGAACAAGCATTATCAGAGTGTTAAAATAGTTCACCTTAGGATCATATAGTTAGTTAGTTAAGAAGATTAAAACTGCCCTGGCTAATGTCGCTCAGTGGATTGAGCGCAGGCCTGCGAACCGCATGATAGCAGTTTGATTCCCAGTCAGGGCACATGCCTGGGTTGCAGGCCAGTTCCCAGCAGGGAACTCACAAGAGGCAACCATACATTGATATTTCTCTCCTTCTTTCTTTCCCTTCCCTCTAAAGAAAAGTTTTAAAAGTTTTTTAATAAGATTAAAACCTGTGTCTAAACTCACTGTATACCCCTAGGTGTCTACATAATGGTCGATATTTTCAATTTTACTAATTTAATTAAAAAGAGACAAACTCCTTTAGGTTTTTGACTCATTAGAGTGTACATTTTATTCCTAAGTGGCAAAAACATCTGAAGAAAAAAGCTTTTATTCCCTTGTTAATTCACTTGGGCATTTTTAAGCCTGCCTTCAAAACATCACCTTTCAAAAGCAGTCTTTTCTTTCAGTCATATTTTCTTGCTTCTATGACCTATGCATTTTTTGAATATAGTACTTGTTTAGAAAGAGAAAGCAAACAATTTTGTCTTTCTTAGTGTTGAAGGTTTAAGGAGTTAAAATAAATTAGCTTGTCAGTACTTCTTATTCTTGGAAAACATAAGTGGAATTCAATATATATTCCAGGCATACACTTTCTTAATAATACATTTTTTAATTTAACACTATTACCACTTTCTTTCCCTTTTGTCATCTGATCACTATAAATATTGTTGACAAATGTCAAATAAGCAAATATGTTTCTACCTAAGTTAACCAACTAAGTAAATAAGTGCAAACACCTCATGAATTGGACCAAATAGGAATCCTGAATATTAACCATCATAAATACCTGTGCATAAAACATAGGAGCATATTAATATACAAATCAATTATTAATGGATATAAAAGGCAAACAATAATAGTAGGAGATTGTAATAACCCATTCACATCAATGGATCCATTATCCACACAGAATATTAATAAGAAAGTAATGCCTTAAATGTCCAATTAGAGAAGACTTAGATATTTGTAGAACATTTCATCCCCAAATTGAAGCATACATTTTTGCAAGTTCTCATGGAACAGTCTCCAGGATAATTCACATTTTAGGCCATAAAATAAGCCTCAATAAATTCAAGAAGACTGAAATCACATTAAGCATCTTTTCTGAACCAAGTGACATGGAACTAGAAATCAATTATAGGAAAAAAAACTGGTAAAGCATCTGGAAACTAAACAACATGCTACTAAATATTCAATGGAACAAGAATAAATCAAACAAGAAATCAAAAACTCTTGAAACAAATAAATATGAAAACACGGCTTTTTCAAAATTTATGAGGTGCAGCTAAAGCAGTTCTAAGAGGGAAGTTCATAACTATATGGGCTTACCCCAAGAAACAAGAAAAATTTCAAATAAACAACCTAACTCTACACCTAAAGGAAATAGAAAATGAAGAACAATCAAACTCCAAAATAAACAGAAAAAAGATAATTGTTAAGATCAGAGCAGAAATAAATGAAATAGAAATTAAAACAAAAATAGAAAGAATCAACAAAGCCAAGAGCTAGTTCCTGGGAAAGATAAATAAATTGACAAAAGTTTAACCAAGCTCATCAATAAATATAAGAGAGAGCCAATGGGAACAAAAATAAATATAAAAAATGTTAATCTCATCCTAATATACCATTAGAAACACACCTAGAAAAATCAAAACAAAACAGTACCCTGTAAATGGAAGGAAAGCTTCAAATGATTTGCCAAGCAGTAAATAGTAAAAAAATAAAGTAGGAAATAGACTTTCTATATTATTGTTAAAGAGAGGCACATATCTGTGTATGTACATTTTCTTTGTCTTCAAGCTGTGAAGTCCTGATCTTAGAATTCTCTGCTAAACTGGCTTCTCTAATGTTACTGGCTTGCTCCAGAATGGATTTCTGTACAAGTCAAACTGATAGGAACAACCAAAGAAGCCATAGGAACTTCCAGAGATGCAGTGAGCTAGCCCTCTGATATTCTGCCTCTGCATCGTAGGCACTTTTTCTTATTTTCCATGGCATGAATTAGCTTCCTGTTCTAAATCTCATTGTCGATGTGATCCTTAATAGTGTTATAGTTTATTTATTGTATTTTTCTTAGGGTGTTATAAACATCATCTTATTTAAAATTTGGAACATAATATGCAACTAAGTTACCTTTTTTTTTATCCACATGACACTAGCCAAGCAGTGAAAAATTCAGTTAATATACACAACATGTTTGAACATTTAAATGGGAAAGTAAAGATCTCTCAATTATTTGTTAATGTGGTGATCCTATATACAATGTGATTCAGTCACTGACTTCTTTTGCTTAGCCTTTCAAAAGTTTGGTGACTTAGACAAATGTTTTATAGACAAATGACCTATAAACTGAAGTGCAATGTTGCAATGTTGATATTTTCAGACTGTTTGAGAGCTGTTGTTCAAAATGTGTACATGAGTTTGAAGAACATCTTATTTAAAGAGTAAAAACCTGAGTAAAAGAGTTTAGCTAGGACTTTTGAACTTCAAAGAAAACATAAACAGGGGAGAACAGTTTACACTGTGCTGTGTTTGTCAGAGTGGCCAGTGAGAAATACACAATTAATTCTTAGAATAACTCTTGCACTAACCCTAACTTTCTAACCACCATTGTGAACAAAACCTGTTTAAAGAGATAGTTCTTTCCCCATAAATAATCTTGGAACCTTTGCAAAACAATATTTGACCATATATGTGAGTGTTTATTTCTGGGATCCCTGTTCAATCCCGTTAGTCTATATGTCTTCTTTTCAGCCAATACCACACTGCTTTGATTACTGGAGCTTTGCAGTAAGTTTTGAAATCAGGAAGTATGACTACTCCAGCTTTGTTCTTCTTTTTAAATATTATTTTAGCTAATCAGGGTCACTTGAGATTCCATACAAATTGTATGATGTGTTTTTACTTTTGGTAATCCATTTATTAGTTATAACAGATCTTGTGGTATGTGTGTGATCTTCAGGACTTTCTTCATATAAGATCATATTGTAAATGGACATAATTTTACTTCCTCTTCTCAAATATGAGAGTCTTTTAATTCTCTTTATTGCCTAATTTTTCTGATTAGGACTTCCTGTATTCTGCTGAATAGCAGTGGTGAAAGTAGGCATCCTTTTCTTGTTCTTGACCTCAGCGGAAAAGTTTTCAATCTTTTACCACTAAGTATAGTACTTGCTGTGCTTTGTTTCATACATGGCCTTCATTATGCTGAAGTAGTTTCCTTTTATTCCTAGTTTACTGAGTGTTTTTTATCCTGAAAGGTTGTTGCCTTTTTTCAAATGTTTTTTGGTATCAATTTTAATGATGATGTGTGTTTTTTTGCCCTTCATTTTGCTAATATGGCATATTACATTGGTTAGTTTTCGTTAAGTGAACCATCATTGTATTCCAGGAATAAATCTTACTTGATTATGGTGTACAGTGCTTTCTATTTGCTATTATTTTGTTAAGGATTTTTTATCAATATTCATAAAAAATTTTGGTCTATCATTTTCTTTATCTGCAGTGTCTGTATCTGATATCGGAGTGTCTGTATTTGATATCGGAGTAATGCTGGCCTCATACAACAAATTTGGAAGTGTTTCCTCCTCTTCAGTTTTTTGGAAAAGTTGGAAAAGAATTGGTATTAGTTTTTTAAATACTTGGTAGAACTCACCAGTGAAGCCATCACATGAAGAGCTTTTCCATGCTGGGATATTTTTGATTATTCATTCAATCTCCTTATTCATTATAAGTATAATCAGGTATTTTATTTCTGATTTAGTCTTAGCAGGTTTTGTGTATTTCTAGAAATGTGTCCATTTCATCTAGGTTATCCAATTTATTGGTTTATAATTGTTAATGATATGTATTGTTATATATCCCTTTTTAAAAAATATTTATTTATTTATTTATTTATTTATTTATTTTAGAGAGGGGAAGGGAAAAAGAAAAAGAAAAACATCAATGTGTGGTAGCCTCTCAAGAATCCCCTACTGAGGCCCTGGCCCACAACCTAAGCATGTGTCCCAACTGGGAATTGAACTGGTGACCCTTTGATTCTCAGGCTGGTATTCAATCCACTGAGCCACATCAGCCAGGGCTAGATCCTTTTTTATATCTGTAGTATTGGTAACAATGTCCTCATTTTTATTTCTGATTTTAATAAATTGAGTCTTTTTTCTCTGTTCACCTAGCTAAAGTTTTGTAAATTTTGTTGATCTTTTTCAAAGAACCAACTTTTGGTTTCATTGATTTTCTCTACTGTGGGTTTTTTTTTTCTGTTTTAGGTACCTATGATCTAATCTCCATTATTTCTTTCTATCTTCTAGCTTTGGCTTTAGATTTTTCTTTTTCTAGTTCTTTACAATGGTAAATTTGTTTTTTTTTTTAATTTATTTATTTATTTATTTATTTATCTTTAGAGGGGAAGGAGAGAGGGAGAGAAGCATCAATGTATGGTTCCCTTTTGTGCGTCCCCTGCTGGGAGTTGGCCTGCAGGGAACTGGACTACAACCCAGGCATGTGCCCTGACTGGGAATCGAACCGCGATCCTCTGGTTCACAGGCCCGCGCTCAATCCACTGAGCTACACCAGCCAGGGCCTAAATTTGGGTTTTTGATTTGAGATTTTTTCAATGAAATTACCTAAGATTTTTCAAGTTGCTTTCTATTGGGTGATTTTATATTATTTGATATAGGTAAATGTCATAAGTTTTAATCAGTTCTCCCTAATTAATTGTGTATTTCAGCTGAACATGTTACACTTTTGAGTAGCATTTCATTCACAATAGTGTTGCCTGGTAATTACATTGGATCCACTTTTTAATTACTCTATTATTTTATTATGATAAATTATACATTTATTTTTTTCTCTGTCTTGCATTGAGTCATTGATTATGCAACTGAGCTGATCTCAAGCCCACAATGTTTTCAAGCCCATGAGTGAGATGTGTATAGTTGTAAGTGCCTAAGTCTTAGGCCCTAAGATATGGGGACTGCTTGCTCTTTGGTGTTATCACAGCACTACCTAATAAAATTACCAGATAAAGAATCTTTGTTCAATTATACATATTATCAGAGGGAAAGTTGACACCATATCTTTAATGTGAAACGGCATCCTTGAAGCTTAATAAAAGACCATCTTGCTTTGGTTCAAAGTTGAGCTGAGAGAAAACATAACAAGATTAAAACTTAGCTCTGGAATGTCTCCTAATTGTCCTGTATGTATTTCAAGGCTTGGTCCTTTTTGCCATGGTTAAATATAATTGTGGTTTATGCTAAAAGAGGTGGACCTCTCTTGGGGCTAGCTACTTTAAAACAAGATCCCTTGTTTCAAAACAGCCTTTATAATGATAAGTAGGATCCCAATTATCACAACATAGCATTTTTTCCTAGCTAATTCTTCAGAAATATATATTTGGCCTAACCAGGTCAAATTTGCAACTATTTATTCCAAATTTAAAAATAATTATAGAAGTAGCAGATGAAATAGTGTATGGCTAGTTAATATGCTTTCCTTTTACTTCAATTATTGAGACTCTCATCATCTCTGAAGTTCCACATCCTCAACCTTTCTCTATTTCTTAATGCAGTTGAGGAAATTTGCTAATACTTGCAAAGTAACACATCGGGTTTTGTCAGAAGGTTAATTTTTTTCTAGAAAATGCAACTGGGACTATTTCCTAACAGATTAATTTCTTACACTGAATGTGTTCAAGTGACTATAGTCTCATTTATATCAGTTATAAGCTCTATTAGCCTTTTTGCATTGAAAAAATACTTCATGTCCAGGGAAATTAATCCTTAATTATGAAGTACTCCAGACTTTATTTGTGTATGCTAGCCCTTAGAAGGATAACATGATACAAAAACGGCCACATACAGCTTTGTTATTACTACCAAGGAATCAGACCCAGGCTGTTGGTTTCATATTATTTGACCATAATAAACAACAGATTTTATATTTTTATGCTTCGGTGGTAAAGAACATTATTGTTTCTCATGCTGACCCTGTACATCCACACGGGCAGTTAAATTAAAACCAGTCTTCTCTTTGGCTCCAGGTAAGAAATTAACAGCTCGTGGGAAAGCTAATTAGATCCAATTATTACTCATCGGACCTAATTTGACATCAGATGTTTGGGAAGAAGTCATCTGAATTAACAGAATGAGAATTTAGCTACCATACCACATGAGTTCCATGGATAATTATTCCTAATGTAACTCATTTAGAGAAGAAGAATATACTGACTAAAACAAAATAATCAAAAAGGGAGATGATCTAATATAAAACTCCTGAAGAAATATGATAGTGGAACATAACTGTTATTCATTCATTATTCTACTCATTTAATTACTTTTTCCAGAGGAGTATTTTGCTGTAAGTAAAGAAAGTCCTTAATTTTATTTTTAAAAAAGTTTGAACCTAATTTTGCTCATTTGGTAAGATGACTAAATGAACTGATCAACAAATCCTTTTCTTTATGGCATTTTTGGTCTAGTGTCATGTATTTAGCATGGTAACTGGAGGCAAGACAGTCTTCTTGAGTTTGTAGTCTTTAGTTGGTTAAGAAAATCCAAACTATTCACACAGGTGACTTCTGAAGTACGGCAACAAGATATTTTAGTGCCTGCTATGTGTAGGGAAGAGTGCTCTAGTCAAAATAAAATAATCAGTTGGGTGTAATGTGCACCATTTAGCCTGAGAATGAGAAAGCACCAACATGGTCATAGAAAAGAACAGAAATTACCTTTCTTTCACCTTTCCTTCATCATTCTTGAGATTTAGCAAACCCTGTAGCACAGGAGCAACTTCTGATCTGCTCACACGAAGATGCTTACTTAGTGGGTACAGCTGCAGCGGTAGCTCAAAAACCAGCGGAGTGCAGGAAGAGCAGTGCAGTACCTCCAGAATTTGTGACATCTAACAGACACCTGACTTCAACCTCTCAATTGCATCTGTTCAGTCTGACACTGTTTACACTCTTTAAGGGCCAGTAACATTGTGATGTTATTAAAACATCAGCAGTCATATCTATGGGTCAAATAGAAATTATGCAGAGAAGAGTGTATAAAGAATCGGCACTGNCCTCCCCTTGGCTGCACCCTGTATCAGTAGCTCAAAAACGAGCGGAGTGCAGGAAGAGCAGTGCAGTACCTCCAGAATTTGTGACATCTAACAGACACCTGACTTCAACCTCTCAATTGCATCTGTTCAGTCTGACACTGTTTACACTCTTTAAGGGCCAGTAACATTGTGATGTTATTAAAACATCAGCAGTCATATCTATGGGTCAAATAGAAATTATGCAGAGAAGAGTGTATAAAGAATCGGCACTGTTCCTTAGCCAATGGCCACTATTCCTGTTCAGCCAGTAGCTCAGAAGATGTCACTGTACTCATTCATTTGCATGAACACATTTCCTTAGTTTTCACCCAATTTCTTCAAACAGACCCCATAAAGAAATCTACATGGAACAAAATCAAGTCTGACATGATGAGGACACTGGCCCACCAGTATCTGAGTCATTATGGGTGAAATGAGACATTCACATGGACTACCGAGTCCTGTGGAGGAAAAGGGAGAGCATGGCTTTTCTCTCAAGGGGAGCAAAAGCCTCCGCCCTTAACCGGCCTTTATTGAGTTTCTCGGCACATTACATGATGGTCCTCATTTACTATGCACAGGTTGCTTTAGGTGGTTACTTTTTACAGAAAACAAAGGAGCCAATGCCGCTAATCACATCACAGAAGAGGGATATTTGCAAATG
Organism: Sturnira hondurensis; assembly: GCF_014824575.4. Taxonomy (NCBI): domain Eukaryota; kingdom Metazoa; phylum Chordata; class Mammalia; order Chiroptera; family Phyllostomidae; genus Sturnira; species Sturnira hondurensis. Next base: position 990,435 of record NW_028082296.1, read on the forward strand.
AAAAGGGCAAAAGTGGTTGATCACGTTATACTAATCCTTGGAAGGTTTAGCATGGATTTTAGAAAGTTACTTTGCAGTAAATGTTAGCCACTGGAGTCTGGGCCCAAGCCACACAGAATGGTCTCCTACACTCACCGATGTTTTGTTTTGTTTTTTTAACACTGCTATACTAATAAGGTTTACATATACGCTAATTGATCTTGCAGTATGTTTTTTAAACATTACCAAACATTTAATGCAACCAAGCATTTAATAGGACATACTTAATACAAAAATCCTATAGGCCTCATTTTAAAGATGAAGTCACTTGCACAGAGAAGCTAAACACATTTCATAGGGGTGTAGGGGCTACTATATGTGATAGGTCTAGGCTCTCTGGTTGTGAACTCACACTATGTTGTAACTTTATTATACTGTCTCACTGACAAAACCAACAAAAATACCCCAGAAAAACAGAGTATGCAAAAAAGTTACCCAACCGTAAAGAAGTAAGTACATTTCACAAATTTTAGAAATAGGTTTTATTTAAAAAACAGTCAGTTGAAAAGTTATATGTAGTTTAGGACATTTTCTCAATATCCTTAGTACTTTCATTTTGCTTCACACAACAGCAGATCTCTTTCTGTCTTCATATTACAAGGACACAATTTTCAGCAACCTAATTTTGGCTCTGATTTACTCAGAAAACTGACCCACCTCTTTCGTGATCTGATCAACCCAGCAGGCCAGTACAGATGGGCCTCCAGCACCTCCTGCCATTAAATGCATTAGTGATGTCAGCCCCCAGATCCAATTACATGAATACTGCTGGGCCAAACAACACCAGACCCTCCTTGGCTCTAGTGTCTCTCTTTTGAAGTGTGTCCATCATGTTGCTGCCCCTGGTGCTGACCATAGCCTCCTGGCTATGTGAAAAGTAAATAGAGCAGACAAATAATGTGACCCAACCCAGTGCTGCCAGCTACCTCAATATTAATCTTAACTCTTGTCCTATTATTGCTTAAAAAGCAATGTACTATTATTCTTAAAAAGAATAAGACACAGTCATTTTCCCTCAGCAACTGAGACTCTAATGTGTTGAAATAACCACTTCTCAATCAGAATCAGCCAGCAGCGCTGTGTATAGACCTTCATTGTGCACACAACACTCGTCCCTCAAGCCTTTGTACTCATTCCCTGTTTGACTCCAACACCTTGTCCTATCACTAGAAAACAATAGGACTTCTCTATGACATACTTTTAGTTTTATTTTTAAAAATTATTTTGTTTTTGATTTCTAGAAAGTTAAGAGCCACCATTAACAGAAAAATCTTTAGACTAGAAAAACATTGTTCTTTTATAGTTGGTTTAGAATGTCTTTAAATTATACCACCAGTTAAAGTAATATTTCTATTTTTCTTAATAAGAAATACAATAATTCAATAGTTAGACATTTGCCTCAAGTTACCAAGAAATGCATGACAGCTGACATTCACTGATAATAATCCTTAGCTTTTGCTTTGCTTCTCAGAGTCTTCATTCCAGAAATATTACACAATTATGACACTAACAGGAGTAACTTCGGATATGATTGTCAGTGCAGTTTTTTTTTAATTGGAATCTATCTTCTCTCTTATATTAAAGGTAACTAAAGAAAAAATCAAATATCATGAATGCTAGGTTAAGTGCTTGGAGGTCTGAGTATGTGTATTCATATTTTCTCATTGAGTACATGTAGAGTAATGACAGTAGATTTGAAAAGAGACTGTTTTTAGTTAGTGAAGAATTACTACCTGCTCAAAGAATTAGTAAGTTTATACAAGTTCTCTATCTGGTGGAGGGAAGAAGATACATATCCTTGGTTATAATATAAGCATGTAAATCAAAACTGAATTCACAGTACTTCTAGTAGAGCTAATGGTATAACCACTGAAGTCTGGCTAAATAGACCTTTGTAACTTTGATAGGTTAATTTAGATAAATATCCCCTCAAGTATACAATGAGAATCTGAGTTCCCAAATTATTTGTCACTTCTCCTAAAATAACAGCCATAAATGAACATTTTAATCAGATATAAGAGTATGATTTAGATAGATGTGATAGTATTAACAGAAGCAGAGGGAGTAGAATAAACCCTTATGACCAAAATGTTAGCATTGCTTATAACAGAGCATTCATACCAATGGTATGAAATTAAAAAAATATGATGAACAAAAGGGTGGTAGTGGTATCAGGAAATGTTAAAGCTCATTTTTACATTTCTAAAGATTATATCTAGCATTCGATATTATATTAGTTTCTGGCTGTTTTCAGATTTTAAACTTAATTTAATGGATAATAGAAAATTACAAAAAAAAAAAAACCCTGAACATGACAGACAAGATATAAGAAAATACTGATGTAAGAAATAAATATTTTGTGGCCATTGAAAGAGTTGAAATATGAGAATCAAGATTTATTAGGATGGAATACAACAGTAGTTTAAATTTAGCTTATATTACACTAAAAAGTTATGATGTAAATTTAATTAAACATCGTTGATAATATAACTTCTTTGATTAATATAGTACAAAAAGGAAAAGCAAACACATAAGTGCTACTTAATGTGGATTTAATTTGCAAAAGTATTATAGCCTTAAGTATATAAATAAAATAAGGGGAAAATTTAAAAAGATTGTATATCAAAATCATTATGAATTCAAAGTACACATATTATTTTAGTAGTAACATATCCTGAAAAAATAAACATCAAATTTAAGAGAGCTGGTACCAGTCAGTGGTGACAAAGGAAGAAAGAGATGTGAATGGAATCTTGGAGAGTTTCTTACAAGAGGGTTAATATGTGCGATATTGTGTTTATAAGTTGAATAAAATATGAGCAAAAATTACTAGTTTTGTTAGAAATAATGGTGAAAATATTGATTATATTATTTTTCTGCATTATTATACATATGTTTGAAGTATTTCTTAGGATAAAAAAGAAAGTACATTTAATTTCAATTCTATCTCTGCCAGTTATAAGTTTTGTGACTTTGGAGAAGTCATGTATTTCCCCTATTCCTTAGTTTTTTCCTATTCTCATGTTCCAGTAAACCTTGAGATAATTAAGAGTAAAAACAAGGTATTTTAGATTTAACTGGAAATATAACCATAATGTAGTTAAAACCAAAGCAAGAGAAAATCAATTATTCCTGTTAGTTCTTTACAAGGTCTGAAATAGGGAAAGGGCAATGTGAAGACTTTCCATTGTTAGTGAAAGATGTGTTCAGAAATTGTTTGTGGACAAGATCCTTCAGACATAGTCAAAGGGGGAGAAAGCAAACAATACAATCCTCGAAACATAACACAATACCTAGTTGTTTCGCCTTAAGTGTATTACCCTCCCAGACTTTACATTTATACATTGTGAAAAATAATAACTACAAAATACAATAATAAATATATACAACTTAGCGCAATGAGCACCTTTTTAAGACCCTCGATAAAGGCAATTTCTGTTACGTCTAGCAAAAAAGACAAATATTTCAGAAATAAAGGAGTATACAATGAAAGCTGAGACTGAGATTTCTGTTATGGAGATATAGATGGGGTATGGGTAGACTGCATCCAATATTATTATCTCTATCATTGATTCCTGACTCTGATTGTATATTACAATAAGCCACGGAACTCTGCAAATTGTGTATGTGTGTGTGTGTATATATACTTGAGAAAGACTTCTAGAAATTCCATTTTAATCAGTCTAGGTTAGGGCCAGGACACTAGTTTATTTTTAAAGGTTCTCACCTGATTCAAATGGGAAAAAGTCACTGAAGTCTTCAAAACTGAGGATAATGTTACCAAGTATGGGGAAAAACAAGTCACAAAGAGTGGAATAAAAAGGGCTTAAATTCTCTCTAATAATTGCCTGCTAAAAATCTGAATTGGCAACTGTGTTAAGGCTCATAGAAATATAAGCCAGTCCATCATTTGGTCTCAAACACTTTACCTTATTAGTGTATAAAATAAGTGCACAAGTTTTATAAAAAAAGACTCATATACTACTGTACTGATCATTCTACAAGCTACTAATATTCCAAGGATGGGGACACATGGTACAGACTATTGTCCTTGTGAAATTACAGGATCAGTCTTAGGTTAATATTCTAGGCTCCCATGCCAGGTGTGGTTGCAAATGCAATGGCATTTACAGTTGCTTTGTGATTTATATAAACTATGAAGGAAATAAAAGTTATTTTTATTGCTTTTACCAAATAATAGAGCCAGGAAGTATATTACCTTTCCCTTTTACAAAAATGTATACATCTTTTATTTATTTATTTGTTTATTTATTTATTTATTTAACAGTTTTCTGTCTTATATTCCCAGCCCTGCCCCCGCCAGTGCTCCCCACCTCCCTCTCATTTCCACCCCTCACCTTAGTTATTGTCCATGTGTCCTTTATACTTGTTCATGTGAATCCTTACCCTTTTCCCCTGTGATTCCCTCCTCTTTCCCCTCTGGTCCCTGTCAGCCTGTTCTGTATTTCAGTGTCTTTGGTGATATTTTGCTTGCTTGTTTGTTTTGTTGTTTAGATTCCTGTTAACAGTGACATCATATGGTATTTGTCTTTCACCACCTGGCTTATTTCCCTCAGCATAATGCTTTCCAGTTCCATCCATGCTGTTGCAAAGGGTAGGAGCTCCTTCTTTCTCTCTGCAGCATAGAATTCCATTGTGTAAATGTACCATAGTTTTTTGATCCAGTCATTGACCGGTGGGCATCTAGGTTGCTTCCAACTCTTGGCTATCATAAATTGTGCTGCTATGAACATTGGGGTGCATAGGTTCTTTTGGATTGGTGTTTCAGGGTTCTTAGGATATACTCCTAACAGTGGAATTGCTGGGTGAAAAGGCACGTTCATTTTTAGTTTTCTTAGAAAATTCCATACTGTTTTCCACAGTGTTTGTACCAGTCTGCAATCCCACCAACAGTGAACTAGGGTCCCCTTTTCCCCACAACCTCTCCAGCACTTGTTGTTTGTTTCTTTGTTTATGATAGTCATTGTGACTGGTGTAAAGTGGTATCTCATTGTGGTTTTAATTTGCATATACATCTTTCTATAAGTACACTTTACTGTTGTACAGATAATGTTATGAAACATGTAAGCACAAAAGCCAGCACACTTCACCTTTCCTTGAAGAAACAAAAGTAGGTAAGACTCCATGTACCTCCTCCACCGGTAAAGTCCATCTAGATGAAAGCCCTCAGCACCAGTACATGGACCAGTGAGTCACCAGATGGATCAATGTCCTTATATGCAGCATGCTATTTTTCTCTCTTTTTACAGTAAATGGTACAAAAAATGTGTAGTTATGTTGTTTATACATTGTGAGAATAGAACCATGTCCATAGTTGCCCATCATGTTTAATATCTGAATTACTTTTCCCCTTCTTTTTAAGTCAGAAAGATATCTTGGTGTTTTCCTAATACAGAGTAAGAATTAAACTCATTTGGAACAGGTCTGAGAAGTTAATCCCAAATCTATTTTAAATAACAATTTAAAGAACTCATAACTAATTGCATGTAGTCCTTCTGAAGAACTGTAACTTTCTGCCTCAAAATAACTTAAATAAAAACAAAAAAAAGGAAAAAAAGGAAAAGATAACATAAAAATGCCCTGAACAAGCAAAAAAGGTATATATATATATATATTACTTTCTAGTTTTATTAGTCACCTTCTATATGACCTTAGGCAAAGCATTTAATAAATCTGATTTTCCTTATTCTAAAAAAGTATTACACAAAGAATTATCAAAATGCTTGTCTTTCCTATAAGTAAGATATCTAAATATGTTGTTTTAAAAGGGCATTGTGGCATACAAATAAATTCACAGACCCTGGAAAACTTGAAGGAAATGAGAGATATTTTAAGGAGATTCATAATATTGTTTAAAAATTATTTTTAACAAATTTATTTTAATCAAAATATCTTATGTCCTAACCTATAATTCCAATAATAAGCAATAACTATTATTTTGATCTGTTTCACTACTCTGAGATCAATTACATGTTTTCATCTATAATTGTCTTTCTATTGATTTTCCTAAAATGTTCAGTGATACTTGGCAATCCAATCATATCTGTAAGTGGAAGTCTAAATAGGCCTGGGGTTCCTCTGCTACTGTAAAAACCTCTTCCCAAAAGGCCCTTCCTTTAGGAATGGAGCTCTGTAAGCATGGTAAGCTCATGCAGTACCAGTTGTAGAGAGGAAGCAGAGAAATAAATTGGATGCCAAAATATAGTCCTTCAATTTACTACTTTTAGTTGCTCTCCATGACCTTATGATCTACAGAACAGGGCTCATAATTCCAGGGTTAAGGAAGGGCAAGATGATTAATTAGGGTTTAAAACAAGCATTAAACTATTTAATTTTTATATCATTTAGAAAACACCTTTATTTTACACATATACACAAACACATATGTGAAAATTAAATATGTGTATATATACACATTTTTCTAAAAAGTGAAAAATAAAAAAAATAGTTGAATAATACATTTTAAGAAAGCAATTGCTATACACACTTATATACACACTAACTCTGTACTCTGAACTTAGAGTTCGTTTTCTAATGAAGACTAATTCATCACTATTCTAATAATTATTGTGAGCAATATTCCTCTTTTTTTGTTATTCCTATGAGTTTTTCACACAGTTATAGATAATAGTGCCTGTTAAAAGAAAAAAAAACAGGCACTATTCATACAGTGGGAATTGGGAAAAAAAGTTATATGTTTACTCAGTCCAGCCCCAGTACCAGAAGCCTCCTCAAACTTTTCAAGGGGAAGTTACATTTAATTTTGGGAGAGCTTCTGTCTTTCAATAAAACATACAATGCAAGACTGAGTGACTCAGGACTTGAGTGAGAAGAGGCAAAGTCAAACCTTCTAGAAGGTCTTGTGAACATTGGGATTGCTTGATTCATATGTATTTGTTGTTACACCTCATAGATAAAAATAAAATAGAATGTAATCCAACTGTTCTTTTAAAGTTTCTTCAAACAAAATATAACATTGTCATTTTGTTTATAATTCTGCATAGAAACATATAGATAAATGTATACAATGAATACAGTCATTGTATTCAGTGATTATATAATTCCACAGAAGGGTATGCTGAAATTAAATCCCTCAAATGTTTACTCCCTCAGAATATTTCAACAAATTACTGTAGATCCCATTAGCAGTCTTTTCCTATTTTGCATTTATATTGGTCTTAGGCAGAAAGATCTGTATTTCCAAGTTGTGAAAAGTCTTTAGTACTTCTTCAATTACTTTTCTCAAAATTGTTGAGGAAGTCATTATATACACTTGTTTGATCACCTAACCATGAAATTTTTCCTTCATCAATACCTGTAAACACATAGGCATACATTTTGCCCATCATATTTATTATTCAAACCTAATTTCATTTGTTTTTGAACATCTACTCTCAATTATATTAAAAATGAGCATTGCCAATAACTCTCAATTATATTAAAAATGAGCATCGCCAATACCTGTGTTACCTTCTTTATCTTTTCATATAAAAAAAGATTCAGATAATCAAAGTGTGTGCTTGATGCGACACACTGTGCCCCATACAACAGCAGGCCTTCAATATCGCCTGGAAGCAAAGGGCAGATGGGTCCTGATGAACTGGATAAAGGAAAAAGCCTAACATTTTTTCTGTTTTTAGAAAAATAACTCAGTCCAAGATAGTTATGTAAATATAGTGTAAAGGAACAAGACAAAATGGAAAACCAGAAGTGAGGCCTTTGCAACGGGGGCTTCCAGAATTAGAAGATTGTTAATAGTGACAATTTTCAGCAAGTAGAGCTGAAATATTTCTAAATTGAAGCTACACTTGGGAAGCTGTTTGCCTGATGGAGATTAGGAAACCTACCATGATGCCATTCTTCCTTATTAAACTAACCCTTTTAATTTGCATTGCATGGTTGACTGGGGTGACTTTGATAAAGTGGATCTGATGCACCCCTGCAGATTGCTGTTCATTCTGCAATTTCACTCTACCCAATGAGCAACATAAGAAGATTTCCCCTGTAGTTTGGTTGTGATGATATTCTAATTAGGATAGAAATCTTCTGGAAATAGTAGCAGGGGAGGGGTGAATTTGTAGATAATAATAGCATTTATTTTGTTCTCCATTCAATTTCTCACTGATTGAATGGCAATCCTAGAGGCTGGATCCTACATTTATTTTCTTTATCTAATAGCTTTCATTATTTTTCTGCCACTCATAAGCATCCTAACAGATACCACAATTCTGGATGAAACTTTGCTTACCTAATCCTCTTTGGGGACCTAAGCCCCTCACCTCAGGTTATGGTTTTGTTCAGAGGGGAAATGAAAACCTGAGAATTTGGATCATCAGCCAATCCAAACATTAATTCTCTCCTTGGCCAATCATATAATGAACACCTATTTAATAAGTGTACCAATAGTGTCCCTGGAAAAGGAAATTTGCATGTGCATATGTTGCGTACAATATAGAAATGAATAGAAATAGTCATTTGATCTGAAGACTTGATATAATTTTAACAGAATTAACACTCCCTTCAAAGTTTCTTTGTAAAAATTACTAGAAATTTTAAAAGGGAAATGTCAAAGACTTGACAATTAGCCCTCCGAGCAAAATTCAGTATCTGCTGAAATTGCTATATCAGTCTGTTCAGTGTTGAGCCTTAATTTTGTAAATATAATGAGAAATGATACACTTATCCCCTTGGTGCTTGGTAAATAACTGATAAACAAACAAACATGTGATCAATCTCACTAGTAATGTTATCTATCAGCCTTTTTCAGAGCATAACAATGAAAGATGCACCATGAGTCTGCTTAACAGAAACTTTTTTGTAAGTATTATTTTCAATATTATAGGGTTTATACTGTGAAGAAATCTTTTATTAGTACGAGTGTTCAACTTAGTTTAATTCCATAGTCTATTCTTTTGCTTCTCTTTATAAAATATCTATGAGATCCAATAGCAATGAAAGCAAAAAGAAGTACAGATACATTTCATAATGTAATTCTTTAAAGTGGCATTTTTTCATGATTTCACTCTACCCAATAAACTGGATAAGTGAATTTCTTCTCCAGGTTGACTAAGATGATATTCCTGTTGGAAGGATAGAAAACTTCTGGAAATAGTCATGAAAACTTGTTTCCAAAATATTTCCTAAATTTTTCCATGTATCTGTCTATTCATAATAATGTGATAATTTCAAATTATTTATGGAAATTCAAACTATCTTTTTTGTCAAACAGATACCTAATAGCATGACAAGTAATATCAAGTAATAGCATGACAAGAAGTAGTCAAAGGACTGCATTCAAAATCCTTTGTTGGGTTTAATTACACAAAGATGTGAACTTGAGAGCTACTTGTAATACAGTGGCATATCTAAAAATGGAGGACAGTTGCATTGAATTTTGACATTGCAACTTCCCTAAACCCAACACAACAATCATTTCTTGCCTTTGTATGAATTCTGGACATTTTTGATGTAAAAACATGTGCTTTTTAACTTAAAAAGCCATTAGAATGTCCTATCTTTTGCAGAAGACCACTTTTAACAGTTTATGGCGCCTAATCACTAGAAAACTGAAATCTAATCACAGGACCATGTAACACTTCCCATACCCCAATACCTTACCACCACATGACTGATGGGGCCCATTGAGAGCACTCCCTTCTATTAAGTAGATTGTGATAGTGTAGCAATCAAGAAAAAATTACAACATTTGCTAAATGGCAAAAACAAAATTTGAAAAAGCTAGGGAATACTGAGAACCCAACTCAGATATGGCAAGAATACTAAAATTATCAGAACAGAAACTTTTAAAACTATGATTAATATGCTAACTAATTTAATTAAAAAGGAAGACAATATATAGGTGTAGATGTCAAACATATGCAGAGAGATGAAAATTCTAAGAAAAAATCAAAATGAAACACTAGAGATCAAAACATTAAGACAAATGAAGAAGGCTTTTGTTGGGCTTACTAGTAGACTGGATACAGCTAAGAAATGACTATGAATTTGAGGTTTTGACAAAAGATGCTACAAAAACAAAACAAAAGACAAAAATAAAAAAGCACAAGATCTAAGAACTATAAGACAACTACAAAGAGTAAGATATATGTGAAATGGAATATTAAGAGAGAATGAAAGGAAAAGAAAAAAACATTTGAAACAATTATGATTGGGAATTTCTATAAATTTACGTTAAACAACAAGCCACACATCCAAGAATCTTAGGAAAAACCAAGAAGGATGAATGCCAAAATACTATTCCAGTGTGTAACATAATCAACTGCAGAAAATCCAAGATAATGAAAAGAATCTCAAAGAAGCCACAGGAAAGAAACTACCACATCTATAGAGGAGTAAATATAAGAATTACATCATACTTCTCCACAGAAACCATGGGGGCAAGGCAAGAATGGAGTGAAACATTTAGAGTTGGGAGGAAAAAACACCAATCTAGAATTCTGCATTCTGCATTCTGCAAAGTTATCCTTCCAATACAACACACGACATACAACACATAACATACAACCTATAACATACAACCTATAACATATATTATATATATTTCAGACAAAATAAAAAAGTGAGGTAATTTGTTGACAGGAGATCTGTGTTACCAGAAATGTTAAAAGAAATTCTTCAGCGAGAAGTAAAATGATATACCAGAAAGCCAGATCTACATAAAAAATAAAAAAGCACTAGATAGAGTAAAATAAAAAATGTTTTTATTTTTATTATTCCTAATTAATCAAACAGAAAAGAGACAACAGTTTGTTCACAATAGAATAACAATTCAATTTTATATTTTTGTTATATATTACATATTATAAACAAACATTACATATATATACACATACATATAACTTATGAATGCTACATATATGTTAAGTGAATAAAAGTAATTATACAAAAAAGGAAGAAGGAAATTAGGAATCTATTGCTATTATAAGATATGTGCACTATCTGTGAAGCTGTATAGTGTTATTTAAAAGCAAATTTGTATTAATTGTAAATGTATAATGAAAACCCTAAGGAAAACACTAGGAAATTTTTGGAGGAAAAAAGAGTGTAATCAATAAGCTAAAAGAAGAGAGAAAATGGTATCATCTAAAATGCTTAATGAAAAGTAAAAAGGCAGAAAAAATGTTTAAGACAAAATAGGAACTAAGAAAAAAGGAAATAAATGAAAAATATTAACACTGGGACTATAAGACAGAAAGCTGTACTTGAACAAGAATTAAATTTAAAAAATTATTTAAAAATTATTAAAATAGAACAAGGGACATGGAAATAATGAACAAACTGACGGTGACCAGAGGGGAGGGCGGAGGGAGATAACAGGGAAAGAACAAGAAGGGTCAAGTCAAAGGACGTGTTTAAATGACCCATGGACAAAAACAAAGGGGGGATTAATGTGGGAGGTGAGGGTGGATTGGGCAGGAGAGAGTAATGGGGGGAAATGGGGACAATTGTAATTGAACAACAATAAAAAAATGAAAAATTAAAAAAATAAACCAAAACTCCAAGAAAAAATTAACAAACCATTCTTGACCAATGTGACTCAGTTGGTTAGAGCATTGTCTCATAAACTGAAAGGTCAGGAGTTAAATTCCTCATCAGGGCACGTGCCTAGGTTGAGGTTTGGCCCTGCTCAGGCCACATATGAGAGAGGCAACAGACCAGTGTTCCTTTCTCACATCAACATTTCTCTTCCTACCTCTCACCCTGTCTTCCCCTCTTTCTAAAACCAATAAGCATGTCCTCAGGTAAGGATAAAAAAAGACACTAACAAAAACGGTATATCAATAAACATTTAGAAAGTCAATGGTCTAAATATATGAATTCAGAGACAGATGTTGCAAGAACGGATAAAAGAGTAAGACACAATTATATGTTGTATACAAGAAACCACTTTAAAAAAGCTAAAGACTCATAGACAAAAAGTAATTGACTAGAAAAAGATACACCATCTTTAATCAAAAAAAGGCAAAAGTAGCCATGTTAATTTTAGACAAAATGAATTTCACAACAAGGAAAGTTACCAGGGATAAAGAGAGAGGAATATTCCATTGTGATAAATAGAGAAATTCTCTAAAAAGACATAACAACTCTTAATTTGTAGGAAATTAGCACAGAATATCAAAAATATTTTATGCAAAAAATGAAAAAATTGCAAAGAGAAATAGCTAAATCCTCTGGTTGGAGACTTCAAAACCTATCTATCAGAAGTGAAAATATCTAGCCATTAAAAAATCGGAAAATATGTAGTTGAACTCAACAACATGATCATCTACAAAATGCAAAATCCTCTCAAATTTATATGGACTATTCATGAAGGTAGATCACATTCTAGACCATAAATACATATTAATAAATTTAGAAGAGTGGTAATCATACAATGTCTGTTCTTAGTTCACAATATAGTTAGAAATCTATAACAGAAAAATAAATAGAAAATCCCCAATTACATAAAGATTAAATAATACCCTTCCAAAAACCCTATTAGTTAAAGACAAAATTTTAATATATGTCTAAAAAAAATTTTGAACTGAATAAAAATGAACACATAAGTTATCAAAATTTGTGAGATACAACAAAAATAGTGCCTAGATAGAAATAAATAACATTTATATGTGTATATAGTGAATAACAATAAAACCACAAGCTGGTTCCTTGAAAAGATTAATACAATCATGTCTCTAGTGTAGCTTAAAAGAAGAGGATACAAATTACTAACACCAGAAATAAAATAGGTGAATCATTACAGATCTCAATGACATTAAGTATAAGGTAGATATACCATAACCATATACCCCCAAATTTGATGACAAATAAAATGCTCCAACTCCTTGAAATATTCATCTGACAAAACTCACATAGAAGAAATAGACAATTTGAGTAAGCCTACACCTAATAAGAAAATTTAATCAATAATTAATAGACTTCCCAAACAGAAAGCCCCAGACCTGGATCGATTCATTGTTCCACTCTACCAAACATTTAAGGGAGAAATTGTACCGATTCTCTCCAACCCCTGTTAAAAGATAGATGCATAGGATATACCTCCAAACTGATTCTATACATCAGCATTTCTCTAGTAACAAAACTGAAAATGACATTGCAAGAAAAGAAAATTACAGACCAATATTTATTTTAATAAAATTAACGTAGAATAAAAACATGAGTTTAAAATCAGTTGATAACTCACTCTGGTACAGAAACAAGATAATAATATGTCACTTTATGGAGATTCAGGAGGCATGATTCCTGAAGTTAGACACAATGCAATCTTTCTAAAATAAGTATGCAAATGTGTTGAGCACATTTGTGGGATGGAGAGCATGGAGTAATGAAGTGTGCAAACAAAGCCCTTGCCTTCACTGGGCTGCCATTACAGTAGAGGAGGATAATTAGTAATAACACAACTAACTTGTCATGAGTTAAAACTGTTATGAAGGATGTAAAGCAAGGTCATAAAGATAGAAAATGGAAGAACTACAACTTATAAAGGATGGAGAGTGTAGATGTTCTGATAATCTGATATTTAAGTTGAGGCCTGATGAATTAAAAGAGAAAACTATGATGATATTTAAGGAATGTAAATTACAGGCAAAAGGATTAATAAGTTCCAAGTCAAAAGCATGTGCTCTTCGGTAAATTTGAAGAATGGAAAAATGTACTGTCATTGGAACTAAGGAAGAGGAAAAGATGAGATTGAGGTGTATCCAGCTCTGTCTCGCTCCTGTGTCATGGTGCTTGTCCCTGAATGCACAAATCATACTGTTGTGTGCCATCTAAAATGTCTACATGCATCTTTTCAGCAAAACTTAAATGATGCTGGCATTGTTTCTAAAATATTAAAAGTATTAATAACTTTATTTTTTCAGTTAGATCAACAGGATTCAAGACTTCATCTCTTCTAATAACATATATTTTTAGAAAATGACTAGAGATACTGGTGCTATGGTTTCAAACCAATTTTGTGCATTTTTTAAATCTGATAAATTCACATGGAATAGGGCATTTTTCTTCATTATAAATGGAAAAATAAGAGCATAATGGAACTTAGAATGGTGCATGTGTCTTCCAAAAAAAGAAAAAAAAGCAGCCTTCCCTTTCTTCTCACCAATGCAGTATAAGGTGATAAAATTATAATTACATAGAAATAAACATCTTAGTTGTAGCAAATGAATAAATTTAAAATGAATAAGCTTAAATAAATATTTATTTAAAAGCTCCTGTTTCTTTGTCACTCAAAATAGTTTTTTTCTTTTTTGTTTGTTTGTTTTGTGCGTGGTCATTGTTGGTTTTTGAATGGGTGAAAAGAAGTGAAACAATTGGTCAATTGGTAAGTAGAGCCGAATTCAGACTGAGTTCTAGTTTCAGCTTACAGGACGCAGATACCTTTAGTGTGCTTTAATTCCATTGCAAGTCCTGGCCAGAACTTGTAAAATAGTATGGGCATACTGTGTTATTTCAATCTGATTTTAGCTGGCAGCTCTGCTGTGCCCATCTTATTAAGGAGAGATCTACTTGGCCATATAAATCTTAATAATGACACTGGTAGACACACCCATTTCCTTCAATTCACTGCTTGATGGACAGGGAGCAATAGTTAGTGAGTATCATATGTATGATTCATAAACTAAGAGGAGCTTAAAATAACTACTGTTCTACATTACATGGGCTTCCACACATTAGTTAAAGAGGCAAAAGTTACACCCTGATGAGAGATGTCAAGTTTTAAAACCATTAGAGATGCAGACAGAAATCCAGTTATGTATGAACACCCAGCAAACCTGTTCTATGTCAGAATAAAAGGAGGCTTACCAAACTTGTGACTGAAAATAACCAGAGGAAAGAAGAAAAAATCAAGGATTTTTCTTGGTTCACCTTAATATATTGACTTTCTTCTGTAATTGCGAGATTACAATGGACTAAATAAATTCTCACCGTCTAAATAAATGACCCCTATAGAATGAGTTTAAAGCACAGTGGAGAAAGCAGGTGAAGATGCAGCTCATGTACCTGGGCCACGGTCCCAGGAAATAACAACCACAGCATTTACTTTTGTGTCTATGAATTTTTATATGCACACAATATAATATAAAATATATGACCATGTCTATATTTTTTCTCATTAGTTTTATGTATTTAGTTTAAGAGATATGTATTTTCTTCTCATCAAAGCAATGCATCAATACAACATAATAGAATTTAAACTTTAACCAGTAACAATGATACAGGCCGCAGCCAAGGGGGAGCCCAGAAAAGATTTGGAATGGTGTCCAGAACTCAAAGTGTACAGGAACATTGGAGGAAATATTAGGATGTCCTCACCCCCCCCCCCCAGGTGTCAGTTGGGGGAAGGGAAGAATGGAGCAGGGCCATTGAGAGCTGTGTTGCATAGCAACAGTTTTGCAGCTAACTGCAGGCATGGTCATTTAACATATCTATAACCTTTAACTGGTTTCATAGATAGTTAAATAGCTGTGGCCAAGTTTTGGGCCAGGGAGAAGTGAGTGGTGAAGAACCAGGCTGGGAACTGGGGCTGCTTCTCTGAGAGAGTGCCTGCGAGAGAGGCATGTGGCTTTAACAGAGTGAAGACCCCCTCTTGGCCAGGTGAGGGGGAGAGCCATGCTGTTTTGGAAAGATGTAGACCCCTGTAGCCATTAGGAGGGAGTGCCACGCGGTTTCAGCAGAGTGCAGACCCCCTCTTGGCTAGGTGAAAGGGAAGACCACAGCAGCTTTGCCAGAATGGAGATCTCTGCGGCCAGGTGAAGAAGAAAGACGCGCGCTTTTGGTGGAGTGCGGCTTTGGTAGAAGAGGCCCACGCAGCTTTGGCGTGCTCCCTTTGGCCGAGTGGCCTGGAAAGCGGGAGAGACTTTGACTGGAACTTGGTACAAAGAACTCTTGCCAGTGGAAGGTGCCGCATGACTTTGGATTACCTGGAGATCCTGCCTGGACAGGCAGGCGACACAGCTCACGTGCCAGCGACCTGAAAATGGAGGTGTGCTCTTTTCCTGATTTACGGTACCCGGAGTTGGGACAGTGGGAGAAGGGAGCGCTGTGTGTGTGTGTGTGTGTGTGTGTGTGTGTGTAGGTGTATACCCTTAAAGACTTTAATATTTTAAGTAAGGCATTAGGCCTGAATAGCATTAAATAAACATTTTGTTTCCTTTTCACAAATCTCTGGCATTGAGAGATGTCTTTCCAACTGGCGGCGGACAGAAGAGCCCTTGGGAGGGGCCCCTGTTTTCTGTAGCAGTTTTGAGCCAAGTATTGCCCCCCCCTCGGACCCCTTGTTCGGTAACAACAAGACAAATGTGAATGAAAGGTTATATGAGTAAAATGAAACAGTGGTAGTTATATAGATTTAACAACCTATCATAATATATTTAAAGTTATAGTATTTTACAGATGAAAATTATTACTTAACTCAAGTATTGCAGGATCAAGCATCCTAAATAGAATACACATGTATTTTGGAAAGAATTGAGCCATTATTCTGAATAGAAAACAACAACAAAAAAAATGTAGTGTTTGTTAAGTCAAATAAAAAGAGAGCCTTGAGGTTAATTAACCAGAAATAATTTTTTAAATCATGAATAATTTTAAATAACAATTAAGTTAAATAAGCCAAAGAATGTGTGACTTTTCAAATTTACATAAACCATACTCAGATTCAACTTAAAATAACTGGCTTTTATTTTTCATAATTGGTATTTGAGAACACAAAGAATTCATTGCTCTGGTATAATTTTTTGATTTAAAAATAAATTTCTGTAAGTGGTTTACAAATCATTAAAGTCAATTTATTTATACCATATTTTTGAGCAATGCATTATTTAATTAAACTCTCAGAGTATACTTCATTCCAATAGTTACTTTCTTAGTCTGAACCTTAGTGAGTTTGCACTAAATTTTCCAAGAACTTTTGTTGGCATCCATTGAGTTGATCCCATGACTTTTCTTATTTGTCCTGTTAATGTGTTGAATTATGTTGGTGGATTTTCAAATGTTAAACAAACATGACACTTTGCTTTGCTTCAAAAATCTCTGACCCAAATATATACACAGGGCCCAGCACAAATAATACCCCTTTTTAATGAGCTGGTAATCTATACCAAATCTTTTATTACAAAATCGTAAGTAGGTACTTCTGTAACATAACAATATCACACTCAAGCTCACCATAGACATATTAGGTGAAATGTTCACATTGCTGTCCATTTCGTGCAAGATATTCACATACCCCGCCAACTACACTCAATGGCATTATAACTGCATAATATATATTAATTTATGTTTAATATATTAATATATATTATATATACATATACATATAATAACAAAATATATTTCTGATTAGAGGACTACATGAAATAAGATTGTTAACATGTTGTTAATTCGGGAATTTGGGTGACATGTTTAAGGCAGTATGTGAAAGTATTCTTTCCTCTATTTACATGTAACCAAACAACAATCCAATGGATAATATTTTTGGCTTACGATATCAGCCATTCTCTTTCATATTAAGTTGTTTCATCCTCATTGAGCTAACAGATAAATTGTTAATGGTAACAGGATTATAAATTATGCTTTTGTGATATCTTAACTATAGCAGTGAACACGTGGGGGTCCCTTTTATGGCATCAAGGTAACACCTTGGGAGCTGCTTGCTTAATTAGAAAGCTCACATTTTACATAGGACATTGATGGAACAAACACATTTTAGTTAAGAGTAATTTTTTATTCAAATCTGTAGACATATTTGATCAACCTTTCACTTATTTATTACTGTTTTTCATTAGTTTTCAATTAATATTAATTTGTTCAAGAATGTCAGGAATGACATCGTTTCACATTTGGGAATTTGAACAACACATTTCCCTTCCTAGCCGATATTTTAGAAACCTTTAATCAATTCAATTAAGTTTTACCTTCCTCTGTACACTGTTTCTACTTTGATTAACCTATCCATTGCCACAGGCATAAGCTCATTAAAATGGACTGACACAACTATTTTAAGTCCTCCCTCCATCTGTCCATCTTTCTATGTATTTTGCAGATAATATATTGATAAATTTGATTCATGCGAATTTAAATGTAATAAAAATCCAATGTAACATCTATTTAAAATTCTAAATTTGATGAATATACCATATCTTACCAACTATGCTCATGGTCTTCAGCACATATGTATTTAAATGCTATGTTCATATTTCTGCAAAATAGAAACTGGAAAAACATTCTAAATTCAATTTTGAGTTTTTATCTTAAAGAAAATAATGTTAAGAAATTATAACATCACCAACCTTTAAATGAGCGACATTTTATTATATATAAGACAGAAAGTTGTACTTGAACAAGAATTAAATAAAAAAATTATTTAAAAAACAATAAATGTAATATAATTCTCCAAATAATTGATTTTTGGATTAAATAAAATTTAAATAACCAAAAATATATTGTTTCCAGGTCAATGCTGGTTTCTAGCATGGTCGACTTTTTTTCTTAATACAATAAATAATTACACTTTTTTCATTATATTTTGGTAGGCTTTCTCTACTCCATTTCCTGAGTGTTTTTTATCATAAATGAGTGCTCTACTTTATTAAATGCTTTACCCCATCTATTTATATTGATCATAAACAAATCAATAAACAAGTGCTGATGAAATTGTGGAGAAAAGGGAACCTGAGTACACTGTTGCTGGGAATGCAGACTGGTGCAGCCACTGCGGAAAGCGGTATGGAATTTCCTCAAAAAAGTAGAAATGAAACTGCCTTTTAATCCAGCAATTCCACTGCTGTGATTCTCCCCTAAGAATCCTGAATCTCCAGTTCAAAAGAATCTATGCACCCCAATGTTCACAGCTGTACACTTTACAATGGCCAAGTGCTAGAAACAATCTAAATGCCCATCAGTAAATGAATGGATTAAAAAAAAACATGGTACAGAAAACCTAGGTGAAATGGACAAATTTCTAGAAAAATATAATCTTCCAAAATGAAGAAACAGAAACTCTGAATAGACAAATAACAGCTGACAAAATTGAAGCAGTAATCAAAAAACTCCAGGCACACAAAAGCCCCAGACCAGATGGTTTCACAGGAGAATTCCATAAATCATTTAAAGAAGAGCTAATCCCTATCCTTCACAGAAAATTCCAAAAATATCCAAAATGATGGAAGACTCCAAAAATCTTTTTCTGAATCCAGCATCATCCTAATTGCAAAACCTGATAATGACATAATAAAGAAAGAAAACTTCAGGCCCATAAGGCTGATGAACATAGACACTAAAATCCTCAATAACATATTGGCAAACCACATCCAGGGATACATTAAAAATATCATACACCATGACCAAATAGGATTCATCCCAGGGATGCAAGGATGGCAAAATATTCACAAATCAATAAACATAATACATCATACAAACAAAAGCAAAGAAAAAATCACATGATTATATCAATAAATGTGAAAAAAGTATTTGATAAGGTACAACACCCATTTATGATGAAGACACTCAGCAAAGTGGGAATACAGGGAGGGATATATATATATATATATATATATATAATACAGGGAGGGATATATATAATTATTACATATATTATATATAATATATATAATAATTACACATATAATAATTACATATGCATATTACATAGTATATATAATAATCACTGTATATATATATATATAAACAGCCCTGGCTGGTGGTTCAGTGGATTGATCACCAGCCTGTGAACCAAAAGGTTGCCAGTTCAATTTCCAGTCAGGGCACATGCCTGGGTTGCAGGCTAGGTCCCTCGTAAGGGCACTGAGACACAACCACACACTGATGTTTCTCTCTCACTCTTCCTCCCCTCCACTCTCTCTGAAAATAAATAAATCAAATCTTTAAAAAAAGAAAAAAATCTTAATTGATATGGCAACAAAAAATAAAATACCTAGGAATAAACCTAACCAAGGTAGTAAAAGACCTGTACTCAGAAAACTGTACCACTAAGGAAAGAAATTAAGGAAGAAACAAGTACATAAAAACATATACCATGTTCATGGATTGGAAGAATTAATATCACCAAAATGTCCATACTATCCAAGGCAGTTTATAGAGTCAATGCAATACCTATTAAAATACCAATGGTATATTTCACAGATATAGAACAAACACCTCAAAAACATATATGGAACCATAAATGACTCCAAATAGCTGCAACAATTTGGGGAAAGAACAACAAAGTAGGAGCGATCACAATACCTAATACCAAACTGTATTACAAGGCCACTGTAATCAAAACAGCCTGGTACTCGAATAAGAACAGATACCTGGACCAATGGATCAGAATGGAGAGTCCAGAAATAAACCTAAGTCTCTACTTAGGTCAATTAATATTTGACAAAGCAGGCAGCAGCATATGATGGAGCAAAATAGCCTCTTCAACAAAAGGTGTTAGGAGAACTGAACAGGTACATGCAGAAAAATGAAACTTAAGCACCAACTTACACCATACACAAAAATAAATTCAAGGTGGATAAAGACTTAAATATAAGTCCCAACACCATTAAAGTCCTTCAGGAGAACATACACAGGGAAATCTCAGATATTCCAAGCAGCTGTATTTTCACTAGTATGTCCCCTAGAGCAAGGGACAAAAAGAAAATAATAAACAAATGGGACTTCATCAAATTAAAAAGCTTCTGTGTGGCTACAGAAAACAGCATTAAAAATAAAAAGAGAACCAACCATGTGGGAAAACATATTTGCCAATGATACCTCAGACAAGGGTTTAATCTCCAAAATCTATAAAGAACTCACATGACTCCACTCTTAAAAGATAAGCAACCCAATTAAAAATGGGTAAAGAACTTGAGCAGACACTTTGCCAAGGAGGACCTACACAGGGTCCAGAGACATATGAAAAGATGTTTGCTATCACTAACCATCAGAGAGATGCAAATTAAAACCACAATAAGATACCGCTTCCCACAGGTCAGAATGGCCACCATAAACAAAGCAACAAACAAGTGTTGGAGAAGGTGTGAAGAAAAGGGAACCCTAGTGCATTGCTGGTGGGACTGCAGACTGGTACAGCCATTATGGAAAATAGTATGGATTTTCCTCAGAAAACTAAAAACGGAACTGCCTTTTGACCCAGCAATTCCACTGCTAGGATTGTATTCTAACAACCCTGAAACACCAATCCAGGAGAACTTCTGCACCCCAGTTGTCATAGCAGCACAATTTACAATAGCCAAGTGCTGAAAGCAGTCTAAGTGTCTATCAGTAAATGAGTGGATTAAAAACTATGGTACATTTGCACAATGGAATACTAAATAGAAGAATGAAAGAAAGAGCTCCTACACTTCACATCAGCATGAATGGAACTGGAGAGCATTATGCTAAGTGAAATAAGCCAGACGATGAGGGACAAATACCATATAATTTCACCTTTAAGTAGAACTGAGTCAACAAAACAAACAGGTGAGCATAATATGGCCAGAGACATTGAAATTGGGAACAAGCTGACAAAAACCAAAATGAGAGAGGAGGGGATAATGGGGGGAAAGGGGTGAAAAGGTTTACAGGAACAACTATAAAGGACACATGGACAATAAAAAGGGGTGGTGGATTGGGGAGGGAGGTGGGGATGGCTGTGATGAGGGGAGTAGTGGGGGAGTAGGGGGGAAATGCAGACAACTGTACTTGAACAACAATAAATTTTTTTAAAAATGGTACAGTTACACAATGGAATCCTATGCAGCAGAAAGAAAGGAGGCGTTTCTACCCTTCACATGGGTATAATTGAAGAGTATTATGCTAAGTGAAATAAACCAGGTGGTGAGTGATAAATATAGTATGATCTCGCCTTTAACTGGAACCTAATCAACAAAACAAATAAGCAAGCAAAATATAACCAGAGACATTGAAATAAAGAACAAACTGACAGTGACAGTGGGAGGGGGATAATGGGGCAAAGAAGGGGAAGGATCAAGTCAAGGAACATGTATAAAGGACGCATGAACGGAGAAAGCCAAGGGAGGGTAGGATCGAGGGTGGGATGTGGGGGTGGGTGGGGTAGGGGAGAGTAAGGAGGGGGGAAAGTTGAGACCACTGGACATGAACAACAATAAATGAATAAATAACTATACCTTTTTGTAGGCAGTTTTGCAATTGCATTGTGGCAGTGAACACAACATATGGCTCGTAAACACCTGCCTGCAAAAATATATTTATAGAAACAGTAAACTAATTAATTCATTAAAGAGCCCCATGATTTATGACACATTATACAATCCCATCAAATGAGATTTACAACACCTTCCTTGGGAAAACCTTTCTTCACCAGCATGTAATCAGTTATTTAATTGAGAGAAGATGATCATGCTTCTTTACAAACTACATCAGGATGCCCCGAGAAAAAACAGATAATCCTACCAGAAGGGCTCCTCTCTACCATCTTATTCAACGTAGTATTTCAAAAGGTTGAACATAAATCTGGGAAACATGTATTCAGAAGTCTGCAGTTCGTTTTGGGTTGTGTCTTTCTGTCCATACATCCCCTAGTTTCAGTGTTCAGTGGCTGCATTTTATGCCATATAAGTAGTTGTGAATTTGACAGGAGATATGCTTACTGTTAATATCATTGCCTGAATCCTGCACTCGTCAGCTTTTCTCCATCTGTTGGATTAGCATACCCTCTGCTCCTGCTTCACCCTAAAGCAATAATAGGTTTTTTTTTCACAGACTTTCTATCTCTCCCAAAGTTGCATATACCACTATCACTCCTGGTGGTTAGTTTGTCTGATAAATCAGTTAGTGTTGTTCCTAGTTCTCTTGGAGACTGCTTTCTCTTTTTCCTTTTTAAAATATTTCAGTTTGGGCATTGGAGCAAGGATGTATTCAGGAAAAAGAAATTTGGATAATGACTGTTTTTTCAAGTATTAAAATTCACTGCTATTTTTGAATTAGGACATAATCGCATTTGTTTTTTATGGTCAGAATCATTTGCAAAATTGTCAATATTTTATTTTTAAAAAGTTCTCCCACTTACTAAATTCAGTCATATGCAAGGATAAGAAGCAGATGCCATTTTCACATTATTTAATAGGACATTAGTCTCACATCATATTCACGTATGTTCTCAAAGCTATTTCAAAAATAGGAGGAAGCAAAGCAAGTATGACATTGTTATCAGTGTATTGTGAATACAAATTGGCATTACAATACTCTAAGTTCATTACAGTAATTCTTCAAATTGTATGTAGTAAGAACAACACTCCATCACCTCCCAGATAACTGTGATGAATAGAATACAGTGGAAGAGTTAGTCTCAGGATAAATGGCATGTGGAGAAGTTAATCACTTTTCCCTATGAGCCAGAATTAAAAAAATTTAGAGCAGGGTTATTAAAGTCACTTAAATTGTAGCCTATTTTGGAAAAATTAATCTCTATTTTAAATAAATCAGTCAATATTTAGTGTTTTAGGGAAAGTTTCTAAAGTAATTCCATTCAAAGATGTCACACATTCAGTTAAAATACGGAAATCATTCATAATTATAAATCAAGTATATTGTAAACTACAATGACAACCACCAAATATATTCAATTTATTTTATCCAGAAGGGTATCAATAATAAATATTTTTTAAAATCTCTCCTGCACAACAAGGATGATTTTTGTCTCTCTTATCACATCCATTATATTCTGTTAAAGCAACCTAAATAATGTATGTGTTAGCAATTTGGTCAGAACAAAAATCTCCTCTTCATGAATTCAAATCAGCTGAAATAATTCTTTATTTGAATTTTATGGACAACGTATTTTGGATTTTTTTTACCTCTAAATAATATACTCAGAGAAAAATATTACATAATCAAATTTAGAAAAATGTTATGCACGATTTTTCTTCAAGAGATGAAATCTCTGTGCCAAAAATGTGAAGTCTAAATTGACCTATTTTTGCACCTTTCTATGTTAGAAAGAATTGTGTCTAAGAGAGGTAAGTAAACTAATAGACCTGTGCTACCAGAATGCCCATGTCCTAATTCCGAGAACCTGTGAATGCTATCTTATATTTTCAAAGGGACTTTGCACATATAATTAAGATTAATTGCCCAGAGATAAAATTATCCTGGAATATTCTGGTATGTCTAAATTAATCACATAGATCCTTAAAACTGGACAGCCCTTTCCAGTTTGAACAGAGAAAAAGACTGAGGGTGGGAAAGGGTCCCAGAGAATCTGTGTGGCTTCTGAAAGCAGGAAAGGGCCGGAAAGGGGACTCTCCCATGGAACCACCAGAAAGGAAGGGAGCCTCTGTCGTATCCCAGTAAGAACCACTTCGGCATTCCAACCCCAAGAACAGTAAGGTTACCAACCTGTGCCATTAGAACACTAAGTATGTGGTAATTAGTTACAAATGCAATAGGAAAGTAGTAAAAACATATGTCAAAGTCTAAAAAGAAATTCCTTTAATTGTTTAAAATTTACTTTCTTCTTTTTAAATTTGTATTAAATTTATTGGAGTGACATTGGTTAACAAAGTTATATACATCTCAGGTGTGCACTCCATAATTTATTATATGTATAGTATATTGTGTGTTCACCACCACAAGTCAAGTCTCCTTCCCTCATCATCAATCCCGCCTTTGCCCTCTTCTACCTCTTCCCACCCACCATTTCCTCTGGTAATCACTACACTGGTGTCTGTATCTATGAGGTTTTTGTTTTCATTTTGCTTATCCCATTGACCTTTCTCAGCCATATCCCAATCCCCCTACCCTCTGACATCTGTCAGTCTGTTCTTCATAATAATGAGTTCATTTCTATTTTGTTTGTTAGTTTATTTTGTTTATTAGGGTTCACATATAAGATAAATCATATGGTACTTGGCTTTCTCTGACTGGCTTATTTCATTTAGCAAAACACTCTCTAGGTCCACCTTACTGTTGTCACTAAAGGGTAAGATTTCTTTCCCTTTTTACGGCCAAGTAGAATTCCATTGTATAAAGGAACCAAAGCTTTTTTATCCTCTCATCTACCGATGGGCATTTAGGTTGTTTCAACATCTTGGCTACTGTAAATGTTGCAATGAACATAGGGGTACATATAATTTTTTTAAGTGAGAGAAAGGGGAAGGGAGGAAGAAAGAGAGGGAGAGAAACATCAGTCTGTTGCCTCTCATACGTGCCCTATCTGGTGGTCAGACCAACACCCTACACATTTGCCCTGACAAGGAACTGAACTGGTGACCTTTCACTTTGCCACACAATGCCTAACCAACTGAGCCACACTGCTCAAGGCTATTCTTTCAAATTAGTGTTTTACATTTCTTCAAATATATTCCCAGAATTGAAATCAATGAGTCTTAAGGCAGTTCCACATTTCATTTTTGACATAATTCCATACTGCTTTCAATAGTTGCTGTACCAACCTGCATTTCCATCAACAGTGGATTAGGGTTCTTTTCTCTTCACAACCTCGCCAACACTTGTTTTTTGATTTATGGGTGATGGCCATTCTACAGGTATGAGGAGATATCTCATGGTGGTTTTAATTTGCATCTCTCTGATGATTAGTGATGTTGAGTATCTTTCCATATGTCTATTGGTCATCTGTACATCATGTTGGCAGAAGTGTCTATTCAGATTCCTTATCCATTTTTTATATTGGATATTGTGGGGTTTATAAATCTTGGGTATTAACCACTTATCAAATGTATTATTGACAAATATGTTCTCCCATTCAGTAGGTTGTCTTTTAATTTTGTTAATGGATTACTTTGTTATGCACATTTTTAGTTTGATCTAGTTTCATTTGTTTGTTTTTTTCTTTTGTTTCCTTTGCCTCAGGAAAAAAAATCAGAAAAATATATTGATAGTAGAAATAGATGAGATTTTATTGCCTATCTTTTCTTATAGAATTTTTTATGGTTTTGAAGTGAACATTTTAGTCTTCAACACATTTTTAGTTTATTCTTTTACATGGTGTAAGATGTTTATCCAGTTTCATTTTTTCCATGCACCTTTGCAGTTTTCCCAAAACCATTTATTGAAGAGACTATCTTTAATTCAACATAAGTTTTTGCTTCTTTTGTTTAATATAAATTGAGCATAAATGCATAGGTTTATTTCTAAGCTTTCTATTCTGTTCCATTAATCTATATGTCTGATTTTATGTCAGTGCCATGTTTTTTTTCTTTTTCAACTTTTACTTAATTTTTTAATATTTTTGTTCAAGTACCATTGTCTCCATTTCCCCTCTCCACTATCTCCAAGACAGCCACCCCCACTTCCCACCCTTGATCCTACCCTCCTTTGGTTTTGTCCATGTGTCCTTTGTAGATGCTCCTAAAAACACTGCCCTCTGGTTCCCCTATTATCCCACCCACCCTCCCCTCTGATTACTATCAATTTGTTCTTAATTTCAGTGTCTCTGGTTATATTTTACCTGCTTTATTGTTTTGTTGACTAGGTTCCACTTATAGGTGATATCATATGGTGTTTGCCCTTCACAGCCTGGATTATTTCACCCAGCATAAAGCCCTGTTTGTGGGAATGCAGACTTGTGCAGCCACTGTGGAAAACAGTATGGAATTTCCTCAGAAAACAAAAAATGAAACTGCCCTTTTACCTGGCAAGTCAATGCCATGTGGTTTCAATTACTGTTGTCTTACAGTATAGTTTGATATCAGGTAGTGTGATTCCTTCAACTTTATTCCTTTTTCTCAAGACTGCTGCCTTTTGGGGGATGGTTTGTTGTTTCATATAAATTTTTGGAATATCTGTTTTAGTTATGTGAAATACACTATTGATATCTTGATAGTAATTGCATTGAATCCATAGATTGTTTGGAGTAATATGGACATTTTTATGATGTTAATACTCACTATCCATAAAGACCATATATGTTTCTATATATTGTATCTTCTTTAAAATGTTCTTCATTATCTTATAATATTTTGAATGTAGGTCTTTTATATCTTTGGTTAAATTTATTCTTAGGTATTTTTATACAATTTTAAATGGGATTGTTTTCTTAGTTTTAATTTATAATAACTCATTATTGATGTATAAAAATACAACTTATTTCTGGATTTTTTTGTATGCTGCTACTTATTTAACTTATTCACCAATTTTAGTAGTTTTTCATGGATTCTTCAGGATTCTCTATGTACAATATTATGTCATCACCAAATAATGACAGTTTTAGTTCTTCATTTTCAATTTGGATGTCTTTTATTTATTCTTCCTGTCTGATTGCTGTGGGTAAGACTTTCAGCATTAGGTTGAATTAGACTCCCAGTCCTATTCCCAAATTTAGAGGACACGCTTTTAGTTTTTGCCAACTGATTATGATGTCGGCTGTGGGTTTTTAAGTTCTCATACCTATATTATGTTGATGTATGTTCTATCTATTCCCATATTGCTGAGACTTTTTATCACATATGGGTCGTGAACTACATGAAATGTGTTTTTCTGAATATTGATATGATCTTGTGATTTTTATCATTCATTTTGTTTATATGGTACATTCTTTTCATTAATTTGAGGATATTGTACCAAATTGCATTTCTGGAATAAATCCCACTTGATCATGGTGCATAATTTTTGGAATGTATTGCTGGATCCAGTTTGCTAATATTTCATTGACGATTTTAGCATCTATACTCATCAGGAATATGGACCCATAATTTTTATCGTAAGTAGTGTCTTATATATGGTTTCGAAATTATGACAACACTGGCCTCATAAAATGAGCTTGGGAGACTTCTCCTCTTTTTTGGAATAATTTGAATGTTTGGAATAATTTGAAAAGTATAGGTATTAGTTCTTCGAATGTTTGGTGAAATTCACCTGTGAAACCATCCAATCCAGGACTTTTGTTTACTAAGAGTTTTTTTAAAATTATTACAGATTTGACGTTTTTAAGTTATATTTTATTGATTATGCTATTAGAGTTCTCTCAACTTTTCCCACTTTGTTCTCTTCCAACCAGCACTTCCTACTCCTTCAGGCAGTCCCCACACCACTGTTCATGTCCATGGGACTTGTGCAGGTTCTTTGGCTACTCTATTTCCTATACTGTATTTTACATGGTTATTCTGTTACTAGCTACTAATACTTCTTAATCCCCTGACTTCCTTGATCATTTCCACATATTTCCCTTCCATCTGGCAACCATCAAAATCATCCCTGTATCATAATTATTCTTTTTTTAACTTTTAAAAAAGATTTTATTTATTTATCTTTAGAGGGGAAGGGAAGGAGAGAGGGAGAAAAATATCAATGGTGCTCTTCATGCACCACCTGCTGGGAACTGGCCTGCAACCCAGGCATGTGCCCTGACTGAGAATCAAACCACGATCCTCTGGTTTGCAGGCCTGCACCCTGAGATACACCAGCCAGGGCCATAATTATTCTTTTTGCTTAGTTTGTTTTATATTCAATTGTTGATAGATATTTGTTACCATTTTATTGTTCATAGATTTGATCTTTTTCTTATACAAGTCTCTTTAACATTTTTAAAAATATTTTATTTATTTATCTTTAGAGGGGAAGGGAAGGAGAGAGGAAGAGAAACATCAATGTATGGTAACATTTTATATAGTAATGGTGTGGTGATGAACTCTTTTAGTTTTTTCTTGTCTGGAAAGCTCTTTGTCTGCCCTTCAATTCTAAATATCTTTGCTGAGTAGAGTATTTTGGGCAGCAAGACCTGGCTTATTATGATTTTGAGTATTTCTTGCCAATCCATTCTAACCTGTAAAATTTTTTTCAGAAATCAGCTGACAGTCTCATGGAATTACCTTGTAGTTAACTAACTGCTTTTCTTTCGCTGCCTTTAAGATTTTCTCCTTATCATTAACCTTTGGCATTTTAATTATGATAAGTCTTACAGTGGGCCTCTTTGCATCCATCTTGTTTGGGACTTTCTGTGTTTCCTGGACTTGCACACCTATTTCCTTCACTAAATTAGGGAAGTTTTCTGTCATTATTTTTTCAAATAGATATCTAGTTTCTTGCTCTTTCTATTCTTTTTCAGGTACCCCAATGATGTGAATGTTGGAAGGTTGAAGTTGTCCCAATGCTACTTATATTACCCTTGCTTTTTTTGGATTCTTTTTTGTTCTTGTTGTTCTGATCGGTTGTTTTTGCTTCCTTATGTTCCAAATCATTGAATTGATTCTGGGCTTCATTTACTCTACTAGTGTTCCCCTGTAAATTGTTCTTTATTTAATTTAGTGTACCCTTCATTTCTGACTGGATCCTTTGTTTCTGACTGGATCTTGCTAAGGTCCTCACTAAGTTCCTGGATCATACTTATAACCAGTGTTGTGAACTCTGCATTTGGTAGATTTTTCTAGCCTCTATTTAGTTTAGTTCTTTTGTGGAGTTTTGATCTGTTCTTTCATTTGGTTCATGTTTCTTTGTCTCCTCATTTTCCTGATTTAGTTTTGAAGATTGGTTTTGAAGAAATATCCATATCACCCAGGTTGTCCAGTTTGCTAGCATATGGTTATTCTTAATATTTTCTTACATTTTTGTATTTCTTTGGTGCTGGTTGTTACTTCTCTTTTCTGATTGTATTTATTTGAGTCTTCTATTTTTTTCTTTTCTTTTTTTAAATATATTTTATTGATTATACCATTACAGTTGTTCTATTCCCCCCCTTCATTCCCCTCCACCCGCACACTCCCTCCCCCACCATTCTCACCCCCTTAGTTTATAACCACGTGTCTCAAGTTCTTTAGATTCTGTATTTCCCCTACTATTCTTGCCCTCCCCCCTATCTATTTTCTACCTACTGTCTATGCTATTTTCTGTACCTTCTCCCCCCTTCTCCTCCTCCCACTCCCCTGTTGCTAACCCTCCATGTGTTCTTCATTTCTATGGTTCCACTCCTGATCTAGCTGTCCTCTTGGTTTGCTTTTGTTTTAGGTGTGGTTGTTAATAACTGTGAGTTTGCTGTCCTTTCACTGTTAATATTTTTCATCTTCTTTTTCTTATATAAGTCCCTTTAGCATTTCATGTAATAAGAGCTTGGTGATGATGAACTCCTTCAACTTGACCTTATCTGAGAAGCACTTTATCTGTCCTTCCATTCTAAATGAAAGCTTTGCTGGATAAAGCAATCTTGGCTGTAGGTCTTCTGATTTCTTGACTTGGAATACTTCTTTCCAGCCCCTTCTTGCCTGTAAGGTCTCTTTTGAGAAATCCGCTGACAGTCTGATGGGTACTCCTTTGTGGTGACTGTCCCCTTATCTCTTGCTGCTTCTAGGATTCTCTCCTTCATTTTAACCTTGGGTAATGTAATTATGATGTGCCTTGGTGTGTTCCTCCTTGGGTCCAATTTCTTTGGGACTCTCTGAGCTTCCTGAATTTCCTAGAAGTCTATTTCCTTTGCCAGACTGGGGAAGTTCTCCTTTATTATTTGTTCAAATAAGTTTTCTACTCATGGCTGTTTGTTTCCCCCTTCTGGTACCCCTACAATCTGGATGTTGGAACGTTTGAAGATGTCCTAGAGGTTCCTAAGCCTCTCCTCATTTTTTTGAATTCTCATTTCTTCATTCCTTTCTGGTGGGATGTTTCGTTCTTCCTTCTGGTCCATTCCATTGATTTCAGTCCCAGTATCCTTTCCATCACTATTAGTTTCCTGTGCATCTCCCTTCATTTCAATTAGTTTAGCCTTCATATGTTCCTCTAATTTGTAACTATAATCGACCAGTTCTGTGAGCATCCTGATGACCAGTTTTGAACTGTGCATCTGAGAGCCTGGCAATCTCTCGGTCACTTATAGTTATGGGCTCTGGGGCTTTGAGTTCTTCTTGAGGCATCTTTTGAACTGTTGGTGCCTGTTACGTATCAGGCTCGGAGGAGCCCTAGGTGTTCACCAGAGCAGGGCAACTCAGTCTCTGGGTTGTGATGCTATATGTGGGGGTGGGGTCAAAGAGGAGCAATGGCGTCCAGTCTGCCGCCTCCAGCCACCGCAGCCACAGGTGCCACAGCTGCCACTGCCACTGGGGCCCAAGCACTTCGTCTCCCCACGCATGAATGTGCCACCGCCGTCAGCCCTCCACCAGTGGGTTTACCACTGGGGCCTGCGCGGTCCGTCTCACTGTGCACGAATGTGCGACCACGGTCAGTCTGCCCCACACCCTGACTGGGTCTGGGCTGCCTGCACACCTAGGTCTGGGGATCTTTCCTGCCCGACCCTGCTCCACTGCTGGCTCTGCCCCTCTTACCATCCAGGTTGAAGGGTTTGTTGTTGTTGGACTTCCATATAATTCAATTTTCTGTTCTTTGGCTGTGTCTTTGTTCTCCAAACCTTTGTTGTATTCAAACTTGGTTGTGGGAGAAGGCACAGTGTTTCCACCTATGCCTCCATCTTGGCGGAAGTCTATTTTTTTCTTGATGTGCCTGCTTAAAGGGTTTTTAATCTTTTTAAAATGTTTTTAATGAGCAAGGTCTTGGTTTCTTTGAACATTTGTATTATTTTAATTTTACTCTAACTTTTAATTTCTGCTCTGATCTTTTATTATTTTCTTTTTTAACTCATTTTAACTTTGTCTGTTTTTCTTTTCTGAGTTCCTTTAAGTGTAGAGTTAGATTGTTTATTTAATATTTTTCTTGTTTCTTGAGGTAAGCCTGTAATTTTATGAAATTTCCTTTTAGTTCTGCTTTCACTATGTCCCATAGATTTCAAGTTGTTGTGTTCCCATTTTCACTTGCTTCAAGATATCTTTTGAATTATTCCTTGATCTTGTTGTTGAGCCATTCATTGCTTAGTCAAATGTTAATTAGCCTCTATGTCTTTGTGTGTTTTTCAGCTTTTTAAAAAAATTTGGTGAATTTCTAGTTTTATACAATTATAGTTAAAGAAGACACTTAGTGTGATTTCAGTCTTTTTAAATGTATTCAGATTTGCTTTGTGTTCTAACATGTGGTCTATCCTAGAAAATGTCCATGTGCTCTTGAAAAAAAATGTATATTTTCCTGCTTTTGGGTGAAATATTCCTAAGAATTCTGTTAAGTACATCTGATCTTGTGTGTCATTTAGAGTTTTGTATCCTTGTTGATTTTCTGTCCAGATCTATCTGTTGTTGTCAATGTATTGTTAAAATACCCAACTATGACTGTATTGCTATCAATCTCTCCCTTTATGTCCATCAAATTTGGCTTTATATGTATTATGTGCTTCTATGTTGGTTGCAAAAATGTTTACAAGGGTTATGTTTCCTTGTTGGATTTTTCCTTTTTATAATTAGGTAGTATCTTTCTTTATTTCTTACTATAGCCTTTTTCTTAAAGTGTATTCTTTGAAGTATAAGTATTATTACCTCATAGTGTTATAGTTCTCACTAAAGTTTTGTGCTCTCACTAAGTTCCTTAAGCATACTTATAACAACTTTTTTTGTGCTCTATATCTGATAAACTGCTTGCTTCCATTTCATTTAGCTCTTTTTCTGGGAATTTCTCTTGTTCTTTCATTCGGCCACATTTCTTTGTTTCCCCATTTTGGCTGCCTCTTTATGTTTTTTTTTTCTATGTATTAAGTAGATCTGCTATGGTTCTTCATCTTAATTGGGTGGCCTTACAGAGTAAGTATCTTGTGGAAACCCTTGGTCTAGTCTCCTTGGCCACCTAAGCTGCATGTCCCAGGAATGTCCTTTGTGTGGGTTACATGGGTCCTCCTACTGAGTCTTGGTTTCTATTGTCCTGTTCATACATGGGGCTGACCCTCAGGCTAGCTGACTTCGGGGTCAGTCCTGATCACAGTGTATGAGCTTCTGTGCAAGTGCTGACCACATGAAGTAAAATTTGCCTCAGCACAGTCTGGTGCCTTCTGAGATCTTCCTTTGGACCCACTGCTTGTGATGCTAATTAGATTTGCTTTGATATTTTCTGTAGCTGGCCATTGGGTGTGTTGGTTCTGGGATTTGTTCAGAGGGACTCTAGTTCAGGCCAATATCAGACACTGCCTGTGACATACCCTGGGCAATCTCATTGGAGATATAAGGTGACCCACAGTTTGTGATGTCTCTGCTGGGCCTGGGAGTGCTCAGCAAGGACCAAACAGGGCAGCAAAGCTGGTTTTGACCAACTTTAGGTCCAGAGGCAGGTCAGTTTAAGTCCCAAGGTACCCTGAGATCTATGTCTGCCTGTTTCCATCTGCCAGCTGTCTGTTATGCTCAGTCACTGAAACAGAGTGTGGCAGTATTTGAATTGCATAAGGTAGGTTCCCAGCAAGTCACCAGGTAGGGGAGAGTGGTATCCCCCAAACTGATACAGGTTCCAACTTGATGCCATTTCTTGGCCTGAGGCCACTCCTCATAGGTCCCAGGTTATACCAAGTCTAGCGGCCACCCCTGGGAGGTTGCCAACTTTGTGCTGGGGCAGGGTCTCATGTAGTCATCAGGGTGAGTCCAAAAGTGTTCATCACACCCAAATAGGGCAAGATTTGACCACGTGAAAGGAGGGCTCTGCATGACTAGGGGTGCTAGGCGAAAATAACTCCTCTTCTAGTACAATTCAACCTACCAGATTATCCCAGGATCTGGATCTCAGCTGGGCAGGGCTATCAAGTCAGGAGGATGGGTCTCATCAATTTACTGTGAAGAGGAGGTGCCTTGTCCCACTTAAGTGGGAGTGCAGAGAGTGGCTCTCACCCAGAGCCACACAAGTTATTCTGTCCCAGATTCTTCGTAGACCTCGGCAGGGTGAAGCCCTCAATAGTCAGGAGGAGTGGGGCTCTGGGGTCCCTGAGAGTGGGGCTAGTAGGTCTTCCAGCATGGGGAGGTACCAGTCAGGTTCACGGGAGGAATGGCTCATATCCCAAAGCCATGCTACTTAATCACTGATACCCCTGAGTATCAGTGGTACTGATAGAGGGGTCTGGGTAGAGGTTTACCCAGACCTCTACCCCTGGCCCAAGCAGCTGACTCCTCTGCAGGCACAGGCTTTGCAGTGTGGAGCAGCAGGGAGTCCAGCTGGTGGGGATATTGTTTTCTTCCAGGTTGGTGCTATATGGAGGGGAATGCTCCACCCAAGAAACATGGCATCAGTGGTGTGGCAGAGGGACTCAGCACAGGGATCCTAGTGGCTGTCCCTTCAGCTCTCTTCCCAAAGCCACAAACCCCAGACCTTCCTCATGTGTTTCTAGTCTTCCCTCTGCCAGAGCCAGGGGCGAATGGCTGTGAATGAGAGTTTGTGCATTGGCTCTTTAAGAAAGTGTCACTCTCTGGCAGAGTCCCCTCTCTCTTTGACAGACAGAATCCCCACTGATTTTCACATCCAGATGTTATGTGATCACCTGTTTCTGGCTCTGGAACTCTTGGCTAGGGTACTCATCTTGGGGTTGAGACCCCACTCTTCTCAGGGGGAACCTTTGAAGCTGAGAATTTATCTCATCAAAATATCTCTTCAGAATTTCAGCTGCCACCTGTGAGAGAGAGGCCAGCCTTCTTCTGTAAATACTTGGTTATAATACTTCTCTTCAGCTCGTTTTCAGTTGGTTATTCAGGCTGACTGCTCTATATTTGGTTGTAATTCCAGTTTGGTTCTGGGAGGAAGTGAGTGTAGCTTTCACCTACTCTGTGGCCATGTTGGATCTAGAAATTAATCCTAGGTAGGATTTAAGTATTTAATATCAGCCTGTTAATGGCAAATTGGGCATGCACAAGAAGCAGTGACTGGATCAACAACCAGTGGGTAAAAGCCCATTGGGTGCGAGAAGAGCATTCATGTGCCTTTGTGCTACTGAGGTGGCTGATGACAGAAGCTGGCTGATATCAACTAGCTCGGTTATTTTGTTGGTTGATTATTTGCCTTTTCTGGGGAGGATTGTGTCTGGTAGACTTTAATGTGCTACAAAAAGTTAGTTTGAATGCATGCTAATTCCCGATCTGTTCAATCTCTTCTAATGCTGGCATATTTGGTTCGAGTAATATGGACCATGGTTTTCTTTTGTTTGTTTCCAAGAGTCATTCCAACAATGTGTTAGTACCCTGGCCTAGAGTTCTTTCCACATACCTAAATAATATAATAAATTTCTCCCATGTTTATAAACACTCCCTTAGGTAAAGAACATACCACTTTTTCATCTTTAAGGAAATATAGGGTGGAGTAGGATACTTGCTCAAATTTAGAGGATTAAAGGAAAGTAGTATAGCTAATAACTGAGAAAATCTTAACCATGGTCCAATTCCTTTCTCATCTACATGACTTGTGGGCCCAGTAATTCAACCATCTGTAGAGATATGCTATCCTTAAGATAAACTTTTTGTATTAGTACTCTTCTTTTCTGATCTTAAGTCGAAGAAAATGACATTCTCTTTTGATGTTGCCAAGGAGGGTCATTGGCTTTCACACTTAGCCCTTAATTGATGGAAAATCAACCTCAGTCTTCTACTTTCTTTTACTAAATCATCTATGCCTCTAGCAACAGCCAACTGGTTCTATGGTCCCTATAATAATGTTTCTCATAATTCTGGAGCCTGATACAATTCACCTCCAAGCCTATGCACTTTCACTAGTACACCATCTCAGCTTAAGACCTTTAAAATTTCTAAGAACTGTGTCGTTACTGTGGCTGGCAACCAGTAGGTAATTCAATTCCAAAACCCGTGTTACAGTGTGCTTTGTTGGACCATTTCTGGCAACAACTGTCATAGGTCTGGTTCCCTGGGAAATAGACTGTGAGAGGGAAATTTGTGCCCATGAAGTTTAATGGGAAGAGCACTTAGAAACAGCATCTGGAGCACTTAGAAACAGCATCTATAATGAAGTGAAGGAAGCAGAATAGGCAAGTGGCAAGCTACACAGAGGCCTCATTTGATTCCACAGGGAGTTCTGAGGCTGAGAGGGCTTTTAAGAATTGATGAATTGAAGCAAGTGAAATGAATATTTGTCTCCATCCATGGATCAATTATTGGATATTTGCTGCCTCTTCTTTCAGAATAGTATATTCTTTGGTCAGGGTGTTGGATACAGGTTTAGCTAGGAAGCATCACTAGGCAACATTCCTGGGGCCAGGAAGGGTCAAGGCTTATAGATTAGTGCTTCCCCCTGGAAGGGGCAATCAGGTAGTGCTCTACAACATCCATTACAAAGGTATTGACTCCAAAATGTGCTCCAAAATATGCTACATTCTCATTTAGCCTATAAATTATACACTTTAAAATAGCTAATTTCTGCAAATTTCTACATGGCACATTTGGGAAAAGTAAACTCTTCATCTTCATTTCAAAGTTGTGTTGGGTTCTACTTTTTAAGTTAGGAATATTTCATGGGTGTTACTCATGCTTAAGTGAGAGTAGATTCAGTCAGGTCTTGAATTAATTGCTAAAGAACAAAGTGAATTTTTTCATTTTCCTTCCCTGTTTGTCTATTTATCATTAGAATTTTTCTTTCAGATATTCAACCAAAGGCTCAATTTTATGCACATCCTCTAGCTAAGTTTTTGTTTTTGCCTTTTAAAAAAATCACTTAGCTCCTGCTGACTTAAGCAGATATTTACCATTTGCATACTATTATAAAGGCTCTAATTTGAAGTAGCTTGTGCCTGGCATTTAGCATATCAGAGAATGAATGTAGGACAAAACATTTCCCTCTGACTTCCACCAGTGTGCATCTTCAGTCATCATTAATTTTCACATTTTCCTAGATAACATTTCTGAGATTCACACTTACATATTTGTTGAAGAAAAATAATAATGGATAAATAATATGCAAGGTGAAAAAGCCCTAATAAGCTTGGAAAATAATTTTGAACATTGGCAAAAAGCTCCACCTCTCTGATATAATGATGATATATAAAAGTAGTGTAAAAATTTTCTACTGAATGTTGCTGGGGTTCCATTGTAACACATCAGCTAGGAATGAGCAGCCACAGGGCAAATAAAAGGAAGGGACTTCATCATTAAAATCCAACAAAGAACTTAATACAGGAGGCTGGAAGCAAAGGAAGACATGTCTCACCCACTAACTCAGCAGCTCTGAGCCTGGTCTGCTAAGATTGCCAGGTATTCTGAACAACACGAGCAAAACTATAATAGTGCAGAGGGCAGGGGTGCAGGGCCTTGAAAAATCTGTGTTTATCATCTATACTAGCTGGCAAAAGGAGCACCTTGACTGTATATTCATCCCAAAGCCTGGAAGGGGGAAGGGGAGGGTTCTACAGTACCCAAAGAAAAAAGCCCCCAAAACAACTTTGGTCAACTGCCTGCCTCCCATCACATATACCAAATGAACAAATAGAATCTGGAGCAAGATAAGGATTCAGGCTAACAGACCCCACACATGCCTACATTTGGGTAGTCACTTCTCCCCGGGAAACCTGGCATCACCTTTACCCATTAATTAATATGTAAACTTCTTCATCCTCATCCCCCAACTATATATAAGTCCTCAGAACAAAGGACTCGCTCTCTTGCTACACCAGGGCCCCTGGCCACCCTGTTCTTGCTATTCTTGCTTTTCCTTTCCCATTAGAACCTAGCATTAATAAACTCTGCCTGCAGGCTAACAAGCTTGCTGATCTGTAATTCATTACTGTGTCAGTAAGAACTGAGTTTCTCCCATAGTACCATCAGTTTTTCCCTGATAGAGCTCACAAAGTAAAAAATGAACTGAATAAAAACATTTTTATGGTTTCTGTCACATAATTGAACAGTATATGATATTCCTGGGCAGTTAAAGCTCTTGAACCTATGCTTGTGTCGTCATGCTTACTTATTCTGAAAGAGCTCAGGAAAACACAAGTGAAAGGGAGAACAACAGTGTAATTAACATGGACCTGCTATTTTTCACTGTTGCTCCAGAAATTCAAGAAATACCTATCTTCATCTGGAACTATTTCATATGCAGACATGGTCTGTTGCCTTTAACCTTCATGTAGAAAAAATAAAATAAAAAAATACTAAACTGAATTCAAAACAAATAGAAATCTTTGAAGCGTTTCACTATCCTTTAAACACCCTTTTGCACTTTAATTTAACATGGAAAATGCCATGTCTAAAAAAGTTGCTAACTCTCATTCATATAAGCAAAGAAATTAATAGCTTACATAAGGTTTTAAAAATTTTTAAATGTAATACTAAATTGTTTATAGTAAGTGCTTGTACTTAAATTTAGCCAGAGGAATTGTATTGCACTGTCATTTTCTTCTTAAAAGTATTTATTATTGTATTTTATCATAATTTAGTCATTGTAATAAGCTTCTTCCTATAATCTTAATTCCAATAGCATTGCAATAATTAAAAAGATGGTTATCTCTAAATAATATTTATAAGAGCTATCTTATAAGAACTATTTATAAGAACTATCTCCATTGTTCTCTTTACTAAATTTTTGTTAGATTAATTTAAATGCCTACAAAAAATAAAATAAAGAAGGATGTATAGCAAACAAGAAAGAATGAATACAAAATACTTTTATCTATGTAGGTGTTTATATCTACTTAATGGATTAGTAAAGCTGTAGTAAATGCACAAAATATTCGGTCAAATAGAACAAACACTTCAAAAATTTATATGGAACCATAAAAGACCCCGAATAGCAGCTGCAATGTTAAGAAAGAAGAACAAAGTAGGAGGGATCACAATACCTGATATCAAACTGTATTACAAGGCCACTGTAATCAAAACAGCCTGGTACTGGCATAAAAACAGGCACATAGACCAATGGAACAGAATAGAGAACCCAGAAATAAACCCAACTCTCTACAGTCAATTAATATTCGACAAAGGGGGCAGTATCATAAAATGGGGTAAAGATAGCCTCTTCAACAAATGGTGTTGGGAGAACTGGACAGCTACATGCAAAAAAATGAAACTCGAGCACCAACTTACATCATACACCAAAATAAATTCAAGGTGGATAAAAGACTTAAATATAAGCCATGACACCATTAAAGTCCTAGAGGAGAACATTGGCAGGAAAATCTCAGATATTTCACGCAGCAACATTTTTACTGATATGTCCCCTAGAGCAAGGACTATAAAGGAAAGAATAAACAAATGGGATCTCATCAAAATAAAAAGCTTCTGCGCAGCTAAAGAAAACAGCATTAAAATAAAAAGACAACCAACTGTATGGGAAAACATATTTGCCAATGATACCTCAGACAAAGGTTTAATCTCCAAAATATACAAAGAACTCACACGACTTCACTCTAAGAAGACAACTAACCCAATTAAAAAATGGGGAAAGGACTTGAACAGACACTTCTGCAAGGAGGACATACAGAGGATCCAGAGACACATGAAAAGATGCTCAATATCACTAGCTATCAGAGAGATGCAAATTAAAACTACAATGAGATACCACTTTACACCGGTGAGAATGGCTATCATAAACAAAGCAATAAACAACAAATGTTGGAGAGGGTGTGGGGAAAAGGGGACTCTGGTCCACTGTTGGTGGGATTGCAGACTGGTACAACCATTATGGAAAACAGTATGGAATTTTCTCAGAAAACTAAAATTGGACTTGCCTTTTGACCCAGCAATTCCACTGCTGGGATTGTATCCTAAGAACCCTAAAACACCAATCCCAAAGAACCTATGCACCCCAATGTTCATAGCAGCACAATTTACAATAGCCAAGAGTTGGAAGCAACCTAGGTGCCCGTCAGTAAATGAATGGATCAAAAAACTATGGTACATATACACAATGGAATTTTATGCTGCAGAAAGAAAGAAGGAGCTCCTACC
Organism: Sturnira hondurensis; assembly: GCF_014824575.4. Taxonomy (NCBI): domain Eukaryota; kingdom Metazoa; phylum Chordata; class Mammalia; order Chiroptera; family Phyllostomidae; genus Sturnira; species Sturnira hondurensis. The sequence goes on from NW_028082296.1 coordinate 1,030,220, forward strand.
TTTTGCAACAACATGGATGGAACTGGAAAGCATTATGCTGAGTGAAATAAGCCAGGTGTTGAAGGACAAATACCATATGATCTCACCTCTAACAGGAAGCTAAACAACAAAGCAAACAAGCAAGCAAAATATAACCAAAGACACTGAAATAGAGAACAGGCTGACAGTGACCAGAGGGGAGAGGGGAGGGAATTTCAGGGGAAATAAGGGAGGGATTTAGAGGAACCTATATAAAGGATACATGGACAACAACTGAGAAGGGTGGAAATGGGAGGGAGGGGGGGAGGATGGGGGGTCGGATGGGATAGGAGTAATAGACAGAAAACTGTACTTGAAAAATAATTAAATAAAAAAAATTGGAAAAAAAAAGAAATTAAATAAAACTATCTCATATTGTAGGATAAAAAAATATTCAGTCAACTTATAGACTTGAGAAGAATTTTCATCTTAATAACATTATTTTACTCTCCCCAAAATTAATTCAGGATAAGAATCCACAAGAATCAATAGTAAGTATCCAACCTGAAATGGAGTGATTGCTTGAAATGATTTCCAATATATCATATGTTATTATATTAGTATATGACAAGCTATGCTGTGCTTCACTGGGTTACATAATATCATTTTGACTATAACTCCAAGTCTATCTAATGTAAGATGATGAATCTGGAAATAAAACAACAAGGAATTATTTGCTTCCAGGTTTTAAATGAGATTTTTTCTGTCCACACAAAAGAAAGCGAAGAAACCAAAATGGCTTCTGAGAGGTCCCTCTCATTTGTGTCAACAGGCAATCACCAACTACAATCTCTGGTTCATCATGGGCAGACATGTCCAATGGCTCAGTAAGCACTGGTGCACATGAAGCAGCTGCTATGGAAACAGGATCTGTCAGGCTTTCTGCTGGTTCCATGGGGCTCAGATACTGTAAGACACGGCTGTCAAACTCATTTTCACTTGGAGCCACATCAGCCTCGCAGCTGCCTTCAAAGGGCCTAATGGAAGTTTAGGACTGTATAAATGTAACTACTCCTTAATAGCTAAGTGAGAGCTTGGCACTGCCACTGGGTAGAAAGAAGGTGCCAGGCAGAATACAACAGGTATTTGGCGCAAGGGCCTTGTGTTTCCTATCTGTGCTATAAGACGTATTCTGTCAAAATCGGAATCAAAGTATTACATTAAAATTATTACTATCTGAGGACATGATGGAGGCCTGCTGTGATCTAATTATAATATATAGTAAGTGATGAAATAAATGAACTGGCCATATATAAGAAAAAACCTAGCAATTATAATATACTGAATAGAATGTGATTCTGTATGTATTTTACAATACAAACATAGGAAATAGGAAATTGAAATATATATATTAATTAAAGAGTGAAGAACACATTTTATTAAGTATAAAACGCCCTCTGGTTCCATGGATAATAAATATCAACTGTATTTTAATACACAGAAGTAAAAATCTCATCACTAGATAAATGTTCATTTTTATTGTGTAGGTAGAAAGGACAGTGGCCTTAAAGGACATGGCCAAAGGTGAAGGGGATACTTAATGTGAAGGATGTCTCAGTAGGTTACTGGTACTAAAATATTAAAATACTTAATATGAGAGAAATTAAAACATGATTATTTAGCAGGTAAAATGTTTGGATGCAACATATGTTAATTTAGCTAATCCTTTGTATTTCTCAGATATACCTTTCCATGTTGCACACTCATGATATTTCAAGGTGCTATTGATTCACAGACATAAGGAAACCAGGTGGATCTCGTTAAGACTTCAACAACAACAACAAAAAAGGTACTCGGACAGACAGTTGACCCTGATGACCAAACACTATCAACAAATTACTCTCTAGTTAATTTATCAGCAAGGCAGAAATAAGTCTCAATGTTAAGTGGTCACATTTTCACTTGTTAGAACAAGTTGAAAGTGACAAAAGAAAAAAGGAAACTCAATTATCTGTCAGAGTCTTTATGCTATAAACTTCAATATATGCTTCGACAACTTTGCTACTCACTCAGAAAATATCACAGCAAATTGATTCATATACTCTTCATCAGAGAAGATATTTATAGTCACAAACACTAAATGTGTTCAAAGATATTCAGTTGGAATCAAAGGCCAAAAGATACAGTCGTGCCCCATATAACAGTGAGTAATACACCTGCTTCTCTATTCTAGTTGGAATATTCTAGTTTGGCTGATAATTAAGAAATAGCAAATATTTAACTATATCCCTTTAGCCAGAAAAATCAATATTATTTTAGTAATAGAAAAATGTTAGCCTCAACATTCTGACTGCACTCCAAGGCAGAAGATAACATTCTATCCAATAAAAATATTGCTATAGTTTCAAACGGATAAGTAAGGTATTAAAATGTAATTGGCAAAGAACTTCATATTGTCCAACCTAAAGATAAGTTTACCTGAGGGGTGATAAAGGCAAATACTTTGTCATCTGCAAAGCAACATGTGATTGCTTTGAGATGAAAGACACTAAGATCTTTAAGGGTTTATTATAAAAATCTTAACAAAATTGATATTTTGCTTTTAATGCAGAATTAGGAAGTTGATAGAAGAAGCTTTTAAAATATATGCAGTTTACTTTTCCTTCTCATTTTATCTTGTTTCAAAGGGGTACTACTCTTCTAACTAGGCATATAGACTAAATGACCAAGTTTGCTATTCTTGTATTTTTTTAAGTTAGATTAAATTTTGAAACAGATGGGCACATCTATTTTGCTAGTTCAACTGTTATTTATCACCAGTTATCCATGTGAATGCATCAGGAATACAGTACTGGTTTTCAGAAGAATATAAATATGTGTGTATACACACAGATACATATAATATATAATCAATTTGTGTGTATATATATTCTATATTGAAAATCTTAGACACCACACATCTACACACTGTTTACTCTCTTACTTATGCAGTCTGCACAAAATAGAAAAACAGTTCTTGCATCAGCTTAGCAAGTACAATTATTCATGAATAGAGGAGACTTGTTATTGTCTCAAAGTTTGTTTCCTTCTGAGCTGTTAGTCTGTAGTTTAGTTTAATTTACAGGAAATTTTCATTTATCTCCTGTTCTTTCTCATGTATGTTTATTTCGTTATTTACTGCCTCACATCCTTTCCCTCTCTTCCTTTCTCTCTGTCTCTACCCATCTCTCTCTCTCCTCAAACTTCATGCCTACTAATGACACCTAACAAAAGAGCTCTTGATTAGTTATTTAACTAGTTGTCTTATTAATTTATAATATTAAAGTGGTTGGGATCTCAACAAATTTATGTACTATATTTATGTGTAAGCTTCCAGAAAACATCTTAGTTATTTTCCTGTGATTGTTCTTCGTTTGGACCTTTATGAATAGGCACATTTCCCAAATTATCAAATAGTGACTAAAAAAATTAAATATGCCAATATTTACTAATCAAACGAGCATATTTCACTATAAACTAACAAAGTCCCTCATTCTAAAATGAGAGCAAGAAAAAAATTATAAATAATTAGTGTGAACCAAAAATAAAATTATATATTCTATACAACTGTAGAAAAAGAATAAAAACTCTCACTGAAAACCATGTTTCTCTATAAACCATTGCTAAAGAACTTACAATTAGCCCTGGCTGGTGTAGCTCAGTGGATTGAGCGTGGGCCTGCGAACCACACGATTGCAGTTTGATTCCCAGTCAGGGCACATGCCTGGGTTGCAGGCCAGTTCCCAGTTCCCGGCAGGGGACGCACGAGAGGCAACCATACATTGATGTTTCTCTCCTTCTCTCCTTCCCTTCCCCTCTAAGGATAAATAAATAAAATCTTTAAAAAATGTTTTCAATTAAATTTGACAGAATTATTAATTAAATAGTAAAATCCAGGTGTGGATTTCTGCACAATACAATAATTTTGTAAGATTAGTCATGTTGGTAATAAATTTTATTGTGCCAAACCCATATTTTAATATTACATAGATATTCAAATGTTATATATGCATATGTGTAATATATAGTATTTGTTATATGTGTTTATGTATAGATATAGATAAATCTGTATCTATGCAAATTAATTTAATAAAATGTTGTGAACCAAGATGTAGTAATAAGGAAAAATGGTGGTTCACAGAGTAATTATGTTAAGTGAAATAAAATAGTTAACAAACAGAAAATTCTTTTTTGACAAGCATCACAAGTTGTTTGCAAATGTATTATTCAAAATGTGACAGTAAATACAGAGCAGCAATTTGAAGGTTGTTAAAGAAAAACAGAAATTTTAAATAATTTTTACATTAAAGAAGTTTCCAAAAAGAAAAGTGGTTTTTTTTATAGTAATGTTTCACTGGAACATGGGGTTTCTTTGACAATAAGTTCCCTCAAAATATTTGAATTAAAATATCATCAGTTTTTATTTTGATCAAAAGACAAAACAGATAGAAAAGGACAAGATCAACAGAGATATTATCATTAGTACAGAAATGTTATTCTTGCACAATTCACATGATGGATTAGGAACACAAACCTTAGAATATAAGGCTGCTAGGTATCATGATAAAGAAAACACAACTTGATATTAAAAAGTGTTTTTTTCCTATATACACAAGATTTTGAAGCCAGCTGCTCTGTCTAATTTAGCTGCCCACCTTTTAAAATATATGAATATAACTGACAAATAGTCAATGCAGTTGATGGTTTGTAGTATTACTTTTACTCTCTGTTGAGTAAATCTCAAAGAGATCCTGAAATAAGAGCAGATAGCTGTAGACTTCTGGCTAAGATGGAGGCATAGGTGGAAACACTGTGCCTCCTAGTGCAACTAAGTTTAAAGACAACAAAGTTTTAGTAACAAAAACACAACCAAAACACATAAAATTGAACTGTTTAGAAGTCCGACAACAACGAACCATTCAGCCAGACCAGCAAGACGGGTGAAGTCAGCAGCTGTCGGAGCGGGTTTGTGCAGGAAAAGGTGGCCAGACTGACCCAGGCACGCAGGCAGCAGTTGGCAGATCACAGGTGTGGGGTGGCAATGGGTGGACCCAGTGAGGGCACAACGTGGCTGGCTGACCGCAGTTGCACATTCACACTCAGATAAACCAAGTGAAGGAGTGAGCAGTGAGAGACCGCGCAAACCTGGGCCCCAGTGAAGGGAATTAAAGTCTAAAAGCACCAATTGGAAAAACTTTCGGGGTCCAGGTGGTGGGAGAAGCTCCCAGGCTCACAGAGAGTTTGTTGGGGAGACCCACAGGGTCCTGGAGGGTGCACAGGCACACACACCTGGGAGCCAGCACCAGGGGGGCCCAGTTGGCTTTCAGGAAGCAGCAGAGGGGACCGACATCCAAGAGAGAGCAGAACAAATGCCATTGCCCCTCTCTGACCTCGCCCACACATACAGCATCACAACCCAGTGACTGGGTCGCCCCGCCCTGGTGAACACCTAAGGCTCAGCCCCTCAAATGTAACTGGCACCAACAGACCAAAACATTATGCCTCAAGAAGAATAACAGATCAAAGCCCCAGAGCCGATACTACTAAGCAACCAAGAGATAGCCAACCTATCAGATGCACAGTTCAAAACACTGGTGATGATCAGGATGCTCACAGAACTGGTTGATTTTAGTCACAAATTAGATGAAAAAATGAAGGCTTCACTAAGTAAAATGAAGCAAAATGCACAGGAAACCGATAGTGATGAGAAGGAAACTGGGACTCAAATTAAGGGAGTGGACCAGAAGGAAGAAAGAAACAACTAAACAGAAAACAATGAAGAAACAGGAATTCAAAAAAATGAGGAGAGACTTAGGAACCTCCAGGACATCTTTAAATGTTCTGATATCTGAATTATAGGGGTACCAGAAGTGGAAGAGGAAAAGCCACGAGTGGAAAACTTATTTGAACAAATAATAAAGGAGAACTTCCCCAATCTGGAAAAGGCAATAGACTTCCAGGAAATCCAGGAAGCACAGAGAGTCCCAAAGAAGTTGGACCCAAGGAGGAACACACCAAGGCACATCATCATTACATTAGCCAAGATGAAAATGAAGGAGAGAATTCTAGAAGCAGCAAGAGATAAGGGGACAGTCACCTACAAAGGAGTTCTCATCAGACTGTCAGCGGATTTCTCAAAAGATGCCTTACAGGCAAGAAGGGGCTGGAAAGAAGTATTCCAAGTCCTGAAATCCAAAGGCCTACATCCAAGATTGCTCTATCCAGCAAAGCTTTCACTTAGAATAGAAGGGCAGATAAAGTGCTTCTCAGATAAGGTCAGATTCAAGGAGTTCATCATCACCAAGCCCTTATTATATGAAATGTTAAAGGGACTTATCTAAGAAAAAGAAGATAAAAATATTAACAGTGAAAGGACAGCAAACTCACAGTTATTAACAACCACACCTAAAACAAAAGCAAACCAGGAGGACAGCTAGATCAGGAGTGGAACCATAGAAATGGAGATCACATGGAGGGTTTGCAACACAGGAGTAGGAAGATGAGGGCGGGGAGAAGGTACAGAGAATAAGTAGCATAGATGGTAGGTAGAAAATAGACAGGGAGGAGGGCAAGAATAGTATGGGAAATATAGAATCTAAAGAACTTATGACACATCAACAGAAACTAAAGGGGGGAATGTTGGGGGAGGGGGTGTGCTGGGCGGAGGGGAATAAAGGGGGGAAATGGGACAACTGTAATGGCACAATCAATAAAATATATTAAAGAGAAAAAAGCAAATAGCTGTATAAAAATCAGAAATGGCATGGCTACATTTATCCTGTTACTCCACCCAGTTAAACTTTGTGATAGTAATAATCAACCAATTATACCTTTATAAAGCACCTACCTGCACAAAATAACATGCTGTATAATTTCATTAATCATAATCAACAGTATTAGATGGACAAGTAAACAGTTAGTTATAATCAACCATGAATTCTATGGCATTCCTATATATCAGGAGACTGCTGTGCGGAAAAGAAAATGTTGGCAACAGACTACATTGTCTCTTTTTACCTGTGGGTATGCTGCAGCAGAAAAAAAATGAAGGTGTCTTGGCCAATCCCTTTGCAAGCATGCTAATTACAGCCCTTCCAGTAAGCATACATATGCAGTTGCTGGTGCTGAGAGAATCCTTGTATTCAAAATGCTTTGCAAGATGCACCTAGCTTCTTCAGGATTGCCTGTGGGAATAAACATGGTGTTCTGCTATCTACTGTGAAGCTCCTTGAGAAATGTATTATAAAATGTAATTGAAAGGGAATAACTTGTAGATATTACAAAAGACTACCTTTTGTGTGAATGGTGACCTACATGCATCACTGAGGGACCACAGCTGTTAAAACCAAATTAAAGAGACTCTTAATACAGCAAGAGACAACCTGGGAGCACTGTGGGGATCCTGCACTTCTCCATACTTCTTCACCTGTCATGTATTTAGTGTTATTTTTGAAATTCTGAAATTATTAGCAAATTTTGGTACTGGATGAGAGCTCCAATTTTGTTGAATTTAAACAATCCCAGGTTGGGAGTTATCTCAGGTTGTCAGGCTTATTTGAAAAAGGGGATTACAAAATTCGTTTTGAAGGTACTTGAGCAAAACAATCACTCTGTTGTTTATACAGCTTGTATATTTGGGGGGATTGTAATGGGAGGATTAATGGGGATTATAGGACTTACTACTCCAAGCCTGTCCACTTCTTGGTACTATCACTGTAGTGTAAATAGTGCAAATGTTAAGACATAAGCAAATCTCACCTGAATACAGGTACATATCTATGACTTGGGAAGGAAAGATGAGGTTAGGTTAATAGCCATTTCTCATTTCCCGTGCCTTTGTCTTTTATTAGTTTACTAAGGTATTAAGTGGGCCTATGAGAGATAATTAGAAAACTAATGATATATAGATGTATAACATAGGCAAACATATCCTGCCCACAAAATAGAGAATAAGTCAGAGAAGGGGATTAGAAGAAGCAAGGGGGATCCATGACAGCAGGGCGGAGCGTGGGCCACTGTACTTATGGAGGGAAAACTGGATATGGATTTGTTGTTAGGGGTGAAAGGTACAGAGATATTATGGAGAAACTGGCAATGTCAAGATTATAATTAAGAGTAAAATTAAAGATGAATGTAATTATTTGTGTTTGAGTAACATGTATAGTCAAAACAGAAAGGAGTTATTAGAAAAGTCCTAGAATACCATAGTTTTTTTTTCTTTTCTTTTCCTTTCTTTTCTTTTCTTTTTTTCCCCCCATATAACCCACTGGTATAGAGAATGTGAGGAAGGTGTTAGGAGATCTGTCCCCAGTCCTACGGAGCTACTCTACGTGCATGGCTCCCACTTACTGTACACAGAAGACCTGTTCACATCAAGCTTCTCTTTAGCTGCAAAGTAGATATTACCAGCAACCAAACATAATTTGAGCTCTTCCAAAGTTATGTCAATCAATCTGTAGGCAAGTGTCTAAAAGGGTAATCACGTATGATAAACTGAAGCATGAGGAGAGGGCACCTTTCATGAAGAGTCAGAAGAAATTTGTAGCAAGGATATAGTTTCAAAAAAACAGAGAGACTGAGTATAAAATAATAGGTTCTGGAGGATAGGGAGGGCTCAGAAAGACTTTCCACAATATTTCCCTCTTTGAAAGCACAAACAGTAGTAGTAATTGTAGATGACTCCTACTCCATGCACTGAATATAGAGGCGCACCTGGCAGAGAGCTGGGGTTTTTGAGGATCTTCTCTCCTAGGAGTGACCAGTCATGTGCTGGGTCTGGGAAAGAAGGTAACACTGGTGCTGTGTGAAGAAAGCGTCATTGCTCTTGGCAGTGGAGGTGACAAGCTGAGACCACACTGTTGCAGCATAGCCCCAGTGTCTGTCTGGGTTTATGAAGGGAATCACCTGCCCACCCCCACTGCCGCCCTGATGGGGACCCTAGAACTTTATGGGGCATAGTTAGTCTCATTCATAAATTAAGCAGTGAGGTCAGCAGAAAGGATGAGGCTAGGAGCCTGAGGCACGAAGTGGGGAACCCTGGCATTCTTGATTTCACACCTGTGCCTTTTGGGTAGTTACGTGGTTGTGAGGAGATGCGCTCTCTACCAGGGATTTGCAGGGTGGCCAGAGCCAGCTTCTTTCTGCCTTGGTCTCATCTCCTCACCTGGGAAGGCCTGGCCTCATCCAGGCCCGGCTGCTGAGAAGGCCTTTGCAGCAGGCAGAGGCATGCAGTGCTCCTGGGAGTGGAGAACAGAGCTGCCCCTCGGCTACCTCGCGCACTCCAGAGGCGCTAGCAGCAGCACCTAGGCTGGGGCCAGTGGGCGGCCAAGGCTCAGGCCACTGGGTTCGGCCTGGCTGCCCTGCCCTCACCGCTGCTCTGGCTGGTATTACTCAGGCCAACTGACTGTGAACAGGGTCAGCCACAGGCCACTACTTGCCCACTGGAGAAGGATCACACCATGACCAAAGGTTCTTTACCACCTCTCATCACACAGTGACTGTCAGGGTTTCAGAACACAAAACAGCTCCTGCAAATTAGATTTTTATGTGCCAAAGCAGGAGCAGGCTAAATTTGAGCCATAGGCAAGAAGACAAACATGCTCAGTGGTTGGTAACCTACAGCCCACTTTGCAGGGTGTTGGTTACAGGACCCCGGCTCCTGACAGTGTAGACAGGGAGCGCTGGCCTGTGTTAGTTGGTTGTGTGCTGGGGCTTGCCCAGATGCACGGGTGGCTTTTGGTGTACGTGTACAGGTGGCCACCGGCCTGTAATGACAAGAACTAACTCTCTGACTCCGAGTATAAGATTATAAATTATCCTCATACTTGAGGATAAAAATAAAAATTATGAAAGAGATAGTAAATACAAAAGATGTCCCACCTATAGAAGTAAATACTCCAAGACAGAAGAGCATTGTTAATTTGAAAGTTAGTAACACAAAATTTAAAAATAACTAAAGTGTAGTTTTTTTAAATGTTACAAAAATTATTTTTTGCAAAACAAAATATTATTTGAGGTAGTTCTTCACTCTGGCACTTTACCTCACTCTTAGACTAAATTACAAACTCAAAAATAAACTAGTATGGTAAAAAAAAAATGGTATCTTTACGAAACAGTCAAATGACATAAATTGAGAAAAATCTAAAAATTAGTTTACATAGAGGGATAATTTTAATTGCCAAAGTTGAATATCTAGTACTGTGAAATCTCACCCTGAACTAGAACATAATCAACAAAAGAAAAAAGCAAACAAAATATAACCAGAGTCATTGAAATTAAAAACAATCTAACGATAGCCAGAGGGCAGCGGGGAGGGAACAGTGGGGACAAGGGTTTTCAGGAACTACTATGAAGGACACAGGGACAAAACCAAGGGTGGGGATGGAAGCAAGGGAGAGAGGTGGGTTTGGAGGGGGTGGGGGAAGGGGTTGGGAGAAAATACAGACAAATGTAATTGAACAACAATAAAATAATTTAAATAAATAATAAAAAGAAAAGAATACCGTGAAATGGTGACCTGAAGATTTCTATTAACAAAAACTAATTGAATTAGTGTAGACATTGAAAAAATTGAATGGTGTAAACATTAAAGTAAATAAAATATAATTCTTCTACATGTAGAGAAGAATTAGAACACTCTAATTATAGAAATATTATAGGTAAATGCAGGATTGTTAAATACAAAGGGAGTGAACTAATAGAAAGTATACCTCTTAAATACGTTCAATAGTAAAGAAAGCACACAAAAGACCAGGCAGAAAAATATAGAAAATAAAGCAACAAAAATAGATATGAATATTAAAATAATAAACATAAATGCATTAGCCTATTATTAACATACATGTAAACATGTAAACTTTATTATTAATAATTTTCTGATTTTATGTTTGTACTTGCACAGTACTTAAAGATTATGGAGCAGGCCCTGGCTGGTGTAGCTCAGTGGATTGAGCGAGGGCCTGGGAACCAGAGGATCGAGGTTTGATTCCCAGTCAGGGCACATGCCTGGGTTGCAGGCCAGTTCCCAGCGGGGGACACATGAGAGGTAACTGTACATTGATGTTTCTCTCCCTCTCCCCTTCCCCTCTAAGTGATAATAAATAAAATCTTTTAAAAATATTTTAAAAAAGATTATGGAGCAAAGCAAATGCTCAATAAATAATTATAACAATGGTGGTAATCATAAATATTCTATGGTACATTTAAAAATACCATATATATGGAAAATAAAATGGAACATTTGTGATTAAGGCAAAACACAGATATGTAAGGAACCAAGAGGGCATGATTTTTAATATTTATTGATGTTTTAATTTTTGAAATATTTTTTGAGTTTCTAATTTCTGTTTGGCATGTCCACCACTTATTCAGAGAAAACATTGTGCAGTGGAAAAAATTGTAAATAAAAAGTGATTCAATCTGTATTGCAAAGCTTTAGGCCTCAGTGGAACAGAAAGGTTTCTAGTACATAGGCAATAAATTATAAAGAATTCTAATGAGTCAGAGCTTTTGTAGCCCAAGAATATATAGAGGTTTCTTGTTCTGCATTATTTCCTGAGCTGCACTGGTGATTGTATTAACAATCAATGAAATAGTTTTCTAACCTAAAGGTTTCTTAAGTTCACTGAATTTTATGACCACAATGTTGAGAACTAACTGATGATATTAATATGCCCAAGAGTGTCACTGAAAAATCAGAGTGCTTTCTGGATCTATGGAATTTGCTGATGGGAACCAGAGTAACTCAGTAGCAATACGCATTGTACTGTGAAAACAAACTCAAACAGAGGCTTTGCTTTCTAAGTGATGGCAGAAAAACCATCACTTAGAAAAACCAAGTGTAGAAAAACTTCTATCAAGATTGTAAAGTCCATTGTTTCTCACCCTACATTTGAATAAAGCCTTGCCATTATGCAAGTCCCCTTGGAAGAAGGTAGAGGGGACCAGTATTGATGGAGCTCAACACTAAACTGGTGTAAGTTTTGATATCTGGGAGGAATGGGGGACCCTAATATAAATGAAGTTAAGGTTCTAAAAACTTAAAAGAACAAAGTTATTATTCTTGTTTATCTGAATATCTGAAATGGTATTTTATATTGATGACAGTTATGTAAAAATTACATGAATACTTGTGTGCTTAACCATATTGTATAAAAATACATAAATGTAACTATATTAATCAAGATGTGATCATCTACCTATAAATGCAAGAAAATCAACAAAAACAGTGAATAAAATTGTTGAGTTCATAGTGCCCAGATTTTAACCATTTTTCCTATTGATCAATAATAATAACCAAAAAAATTATGAATAAAATATTTAGAGTAGCCTCAGGAAAATAACTGTAAAGTACTTATAAATAATTTTAATAAGGACATTATGTGATTTAAAGAATATTATTTGTATAAACAAATATATGGTAAAATAAATCATAATTATAAAGACATAATTGCTTCATATATCAATGTACAAATATTACTTCAAAATTAAAAGATCTGCAAGAATAAATTGAGAAATTCACAAATTTAATAAAGTGCTTCAGAAAGCTTTCCAAATACAAAATAAAAATGATAAAATCACTATTATTCATACATAGAAAAGTAATCAGATAGAAATTATAGTTCAAGAAACCTAGTTTTATAATTGTAATATAATAGTGTGTTTGAAAAACAAGAGTAATAATTTTGTTTTCAGGAGAAAATAATTATGGAAAGGGTGTTGATAGATTAGACTATAAAAAGAAGAGACTGTATTTTCTTCCACTTGGCATATAAATGAAAGATAAAATCATGCATTCAACTTTCCAGTTACAAATAAGACGGGGAAGCTTGGGCAGAGAAATCAGCATTACTTCTGAGAACAACTAGAAAATCTGAACAAACTACAAAACTTATCTAGGTAAAGGCACCAGTCTAGATTTATATAACAAGCAAAATATATTCCCCCCCAAAACAGCAATTAAAACACTTAAAAAATCAAAAGTCATTTTAAAAATTCCCCAAGGCAAATTTCACTGAAGAAAATGCTCATGAAGTTCTTCCAGTACAAAAGGTAAACAATGAGTAAATATAAATGAATATTAGTATCTAAATCAATTATTTTAATATCTGTGTCCTTTAAAATATATACAAAGAAACATCAAAAAAGAGGGTGGAAGTAAGTATTTTTAAAATCTCTAAAGTTTTAGCTTTGTCAGGGAGTGGTAAAAGTAAAAAATATATATATAGTAATAAGTTGTAAGTTATATAATAATCACTGAGGTCATATTTTTTAAAATAATGCTAAAATAAGGAAAGTAATATATAATTAAAAATATCTTGTGGAAATGCATAAAAACATATGATTAATCCAATCTAAATGAAGAAAGAAGCTGCAAGAAACAGTGAACCAAGTGTAGCAGCACAATACCAGGTAAAGTAAACTATTGGTCCAAGTAGAATATTAGACAAAGTAAAACATAAGGCAGGAAACATTACTGAAGATAAAGGATGCAATGGTTAATTTTATATGTCAACTTGACTGGACCATGAGACTTCCATGTACAGGTTATCTCTGGGTGTGTCTGTAAGGGTATTTCTGGATGAAATGAAGATTTAAATTGGTGAACTCAGTAAAAAGGTTTGATCTCCCCAATGCAGGTGGGCATCGTTCAATCCACTGAGGGCCTGAGTAGAACAAGAAAACAGAGAAGAGAATTCCCCCCATTTTTGCTTCCTGCCTGCTGTTTGCTTTGGGCCATTTCATCATAAATTCTCAGGTCCTTGGACTAGGATTTCCACCATTGGCTCCCCTGTTTTCCAGGCCTTCAGACTGTGACCAAAATACACCACCAGTTCTCTTAAATTTAGAGCTTCAAGGTGAAAGGTCATGAGACTTCACAACCACCGTATTGATGTGACCCAGTTTCTCAACATAAGTCATATATACATACTGTACACACCCTGTCCAGAAAAAGTCCAGCCATTGTCAATATAATGAGACCAGTTTGTGTTACATGAGTGTAACCTGGCAGCCAAGGAGAGTGGACTGTAATGCTCACCCATGAACTACGATGACTTCACTGTACTACCCAGCGGGGATGGTAGATGCCGTTGATGGAGCATGTGTACTGTGTGGCCATCACATTCGAAATGACTGAGTAGAGCAATAAATCTGTACCACATTTTGCATTAAGCACGAACATTCCTACACAGAAACTATTCAGATGATTCAGAAGGCCACAGCTTTGGGCAACTGGTGATTGGCCGCTTCATCATGGCAGCACACACATTCACACATCATGTCTCATGCAGTTTTTTTGACAAAACATCAAATCTCCCAGATGACTCTGCTCTCTTACTGCCAGGTGGAGCTTCCTGTGACTTCTGGCTTTTCCCAAAACTAAAATTACCTTTACAAGGGAAGAGATTTCAGACCATTAATGAGATTCAGGAAAACACAACAAGGCAGCTGATGGAGATTGGGAGAACTGTGTGAAGTCCCAAGGTGCCTATTTTGGAGGAGAGCGAGATATTCTTATCCTATGTACAATGTTTCTTATATCTTGAATCTTCTTCAGTAAATGTCTCTATTTTTCATAGTACATAGCTGGATACTTTCAGGACATACCTTCATACATACATACATACTATTAGTTGTTCCTTTAAAGAATCCTGGTCAATATAAGGACAATTTTACATAATAATGAACTGAATGCATCAGAAGGATTCTAAATTAATATTAATTTCAATAATATAGCTTCCAAAATATATAGATCAAAAATAAAAAAGATAAAAAAGAAATAGAATGACCCAACAACCATTTTAGAAGATATAAATACACTTCTCTGAAAATTTGATTGAATGAGTAAAAGAAAAGATTTAAAAAGATGGAAACATTATCAAAAAGGAGAGGAAGATCATGATTAAATATAAAAATGACAGAGAAATAAATTTTAAACTATTTAAAAGTACTATTCTGAAAATTAAGCAATTAAAGTAATCATGGATCAAACAAAAATCATAGCAGTCATGGAGATTTTAGAAATGCAGTACTTGAATCCTCCTGTAACCACATGAAATTTTCAACTAAACTACAGAACAACCATCATTTAGAGCCACCTGAAATTACCTTAACAGAAGTCCTACAACTAAGAATGAAAAGAAGAAACCACATCAAGAATAGTAGGAGGGGTGGAGATGCATAACAGCCTAGTCCCTTATCCACACGTTGGGAGTTAAAAATCAGAAGGGATATCTCAGGTGCAGAGGTCTACCCTGAGGAGCAATGTGCCCCAGCCACATACCAGGCCCCTTAACCCAGGGTTCCAATAGCAGAAAGAAAAGTCCCCATAATGTCTGGCCAGAAAAACCAGCTTGGGTTGTGGCTAAGTGAGAGAAACATCTGGAGTCCCAGTTCTTAAAAAACCCACTCACAAAATTACTTGGATTCATTTGCTTTGAGCTCCAGAGCTGAGGCAGCAGGGACATACATGTAGGAACTGGATAGTCTAGTATCAAAGGGAATGATGTAGGGTCAGCATTTTCCCAGATAGAAGAACTGGCAGAAGCCATTGTTCCTTTGATAAGCCATTCCCCAACAGAGTTGGCAGGCAGGTAGGCAGCATATCACAATCTCCATCAACCTGGCTCCCACTGTTCCCCTGGCCCTGGTGATTCCCTGAGACCCACCTATTCCATTCATCTTATGGGCCCACCCAAGTTTTTTTCAATGCCTCTTCTATACAAATGGCTCATCTTGACTCATGCTTTGGACTTCCTTCAAATCTCTCAAGCAAACAGTATCTGTTTTCAGTGTGCCATGTACTTCTCACTAAGTGGCCCCAGGCCTAGCATAAGCCACAGCCAGCCTTGGTTCTCAGCTTGGCCTCTCCTGGGCACCTCCAAGGCCAGCACAAGTATCAGTCATCTACAGGTCACTTTGTAGCTGGCTGGCCCCAAGTACGGCACAAGTGGCAGCTGACCTTGGCCTGAACCTCCTTGGAAGGAAGCCCTAGTGGATAATCTCAGACCATGTCAAAGTACCCACCATCTTCTTCTATAAGAAACACACTGAAGGGTCTGAGTCAGTGTGCCTGAGATCCTCACTGAAGTTAAGTCTCACTCCATGAGGTCAGCCCCTGCACAGCTAATTCTCCAAGAGGGGTGGTCAGTTGGTAGTCTCATCCATTCCTTGAAGCCAATCATCCTGGGGGTGAATACCTCTCATTAAGATAGGAACAGCTATTAAGGCTCAAATACAATAGGTGGGTGTACACAACCCACACAGGAGGCAATCCACAGGAGTGCCCAAGTTTGGTAAACAAGGATGCTGTGACAGTAGACTCTACAGGACATTTACTACACAAGAGCATTCTATAAACCTGGGGAGACTTAGCAGCTCTACCTAATACATAGAAACAAACACATGGAGACAGCCAGAATGATGAGAAAAAGATACATGCCCCAAATGAAAGAATAGAACAGCTCTGGCTGGTGTAGCTCAATGTATTGAACCTGAGTCTGTGAACCTTCGGCATGCTGGTTTGATTCCTAATCAGGGCACATGCTTGGGTTGCATGCAAGGTGCCCAGTGGGGAGTGTGAAAGAGGTGACCATACATTGATATTCTCTTTCTCTCTCCAGTCTCCTCTCTCTAAAAATAAACAAATAAAATATTTTTTAAAAAAAACAATAAAACTCCAGATAAAGAATGAAACAATATGAAGACAAGCAATCTAATAGAGTTTAAAACACTGGTTATAAGATTGCTCAGTGAACTCAGGTAGAGAACTTAATGAGAACTTCAAAGAAATAAAAACATAAAAATGGAGATAGAGCCCTGGCTGGTGTAGCTCAGTGGATTGAGCATGGGTCTGTGAACCAAAAGACTGTGGTTGGATTCCCAGTCAGGGTACATGCCTGGGTTGCAGGCCAGTTCCCAGCAGGGGCCAGTTCCCAGCAGGGGCCACACGAGAAGCAACCATACATTGATATTTCCCTCTCTCCTTCCCTTCCCTTCAAAAGATAAATAAATAAAACCTAAAAAAATGGAGATAGAAATGTAAAAAGCACTCAGAAATGAAGACTACATTAGCTGAAATGAATAATACATTACTGTGAATCAACACTGAAGAAGATGAAGCAAGAGATCAAAATAAGAGATTTGGAAGATAAGAAATCAGAACATACCCAATCAGAAGAGGAAAAAAAGAAAAAGCAAATAAAAAAAGGAGAATAATATAAGGAGGCTCTGGGACAACTTCAAGCCTACCAACATTTGCATCATGGATGTGCTGGAAGGAGAAGAGAAGAGCAAGGAATTAAAAACTATGTTAAAAAACGATGAAAAAAATTCCCTAAACTAATGAAGGAAATAGACATACAAGTCCAGGAAGTGCAGAGAATCTTAAACAAGGTGAACCCAAAGAGACCCTCACCAAGTCACATCATAATTTGAATGCTAAAGGTTAAAGACAAAGAGGGAATCTTAAAAGAAGCAAGAGAAAAGCAGTTAGTTATCTATAAGAGATGTCACAAAAAAACTCTCAGCTGATTTCTCAATAGAAACATTTCAGACCAGAGAGATTAGCAGGAAATATTCAAAGTGATGAAAAAAGCTAAGACCTACAACCAAGATTATTCTACCCAGCAAAGTTGTCATTTAGGATAAAAAAAAAAAAAAACCAGAGAAAGTGTTTCCCAGACAAAAAAAAGCTAATGCAGACCATCACCACCAATTCAATACTATAAGAGATATCAAAGGTTGTTTTTTAAGAAGAGAAAAAGGATAAAAATATGGATAATGAAGTATCAATAAATACATATCTATATCAATAATTACTTTAAATGCAAATGGATTAAATGTTCCAATCAAAAGACATATGGAATCTGAATGAATAACAAAAGAAGACACTTACAAATGCTGTTTACAGTAGACTCACTTACAGTAGATACAGAAACACACAGACTGCAAATAAATGGATGGAAAAACAGTATTTCATGAAAACAGACACAAACAAACAAAAAAGAACTATGATAGCAATACTTATACTACCTAAGATAGACCTTAAAATAAAGCCTATATAACAAGGGCCAAAGAAGGACCCAACAACTCTACTCCTGGGTATCTATCTGAAGAAACCCAGAAGAATAAATTGAAAATACATATGGATCCATACGTTTATTGAAGCTTTATTTACAATAGCCAAGATATGGAAGCAACCTACATGTTCATCAAAAGATGAATGGATAAAGAAGTTGTGCATATATACAATGAAATATGACTGAGCCATATAAAATAATTAAATCTTATCATCTGCAACAACATGGATGGACCCAGAAGATATTGTGCTAAGTAAAATAAGTCAGAGACAGACAAAGACAAATGGCATATTATTTCATGTATATGTGGAATCTAAAAAATAAAATAAAGTAGAACAGAAACAGACTCATAGATACAGATAACATTTTGGTGATTGCCAGATTGGAGGAGGGTTGGGGTGATGGGTGAAAACAGTGAAGGGATTAAGAAGTACAAATTAGTGGTTTAACATAATAGTCATGGGATGTAAAGTACAACATAGGGAATATATTCAATAGTAACATAATAACTCTATGAGATGGGTACTAGATTTACTGAGGTGATCACTTAGAAAGTTATGTCTAATCACTTGGTTGTACATTTGAAACTAATAGAATATTGAATGTCAACTGTAATTGAAATATATAAGTTATTTAAAACCAAAAATCATAGAAGTTATTACAACATGTTGAAATGATTGGCAATGAATATATGTACATCAAATTTTTGCTTCAGGCCAAATGGAGCAACAGGGTCTTGGTTTACTCTATTACTTGAAACAACTTAGAAATTGGACAAACCATACACTTCCAGAGTTTTTAAGACACAGAATATCAGAAGTGGTGTAAGCTCTGATAGCAGGGGTTTTTCCCCCCTAACGCAAGTGCCTGACTTAAGTTTTGATTTCCCAGACATTCATTTTGAAGAGGGTTATCTCAAATATTAAATGCATTGCTAACCAGATGATTAAATGAAGAGCCAGTCTGCGCCTCTTGAAGTTTATTGAATGATGTTCGGTTGATGTAGATAACTGACTTTTAACTACTTTTTTCTTCCCTTCCTGAGCTTTAATTACTACCCTTATTTTCTATATTCATTAAAAAAGTTCACCCATGAATCCCTAGGCACCCCCATCCTCACACCAATGAGAGCAGAACCCCAGGTCTGATCTCTTTCTTTCATCACAAGTGATCTCATTCTGTGGCCCCAGTCATGCAGTGTACCTTCTGAGACATGTCAGTCATATACATTGTCTCTTTCGAACTTTCCTGGTGGTTATTGCTGAGGTTATATCTTGCAGTCATTATAGGAATCAAAAGGACTGGTTCAGTCACAGGACTGGTTCTGAAAGGGTAGCCCAGGCACAGGTAAATGCTCCCAAGCATTTCTAGCCACAGGGTGAGACCAGCATCAAACTTCAGGCAACAACCTGGACTTCAGTACCCTGCAAATTATCCATAAATATAAAAGAAAATTATTTTCTCAGACAAAAAATGAGCTAATTTGTTGACAATAGACCTGCATTGCAATGAATGTTAAAAGAAGTCTCTCAGAGAGAAGTAAAATGTCATATAAGTCAGAAAGCAAGATCTATACAAATAATGGAAAAGCATTGGACAAATGAGATAAAATTAAATATTATTTCTAATTCATCTAATAGACAACAATTCAAAAGAGTAAGAGCAGCAATTCTTCCATTTTATATACAATATACTTATATATGAAATATCACACTTGCATATTTATACTTATATATACTCACACACACACATACTCTTGGGCATGTACATATGTAAGTGAAGTGGATGACTGCAGTGATACAAGAATGGAAGAGAGGAATTAGCATATTTTGTTATCATAAGGTATGTGCACTCCCTGTGAAGCAGTATAGTGTTATGTGAAAGCAGACTTGTGTTAACTGCAAATGTGTGTTGAAAACCCCAGGGAAGCCAGTAAGAGACTTTCGAAAAGAAAGTGTAACTGTATAATTAGTATGCTAAAATAAGAGAGAAATGGATTTATACAAAATGTTTAAGTAAAACTTATATAGGCAGAAAAATTAAGAAAAAAATAAAAACCAAGAAAAAGAAAATAAATGAAAAAAACATGAACAAATATGGTAGATAAATCAATAATCATTTTAAGTGTCAACAGTCTAAACCAGGGGTGTTAAACTCATTTTTACCAGGGTCCACATCAGCCTCATGGTTACTTTCAAAGGGCTGACTGTAATATTAGGACTGTATAAATGTAACTGCTCCTTAACTAGGGGCAAGGAGCTTAGCATTGCACCTGGGTAGAAACAAGGTGCTGGGCTGGATAAAACAAGGTGGAGGGCCGGATTCAGCCTATGGGCTTTGTGTTTGCCACCCGTGGGCTAAATATATGAAAGCAGAGATATGTATCATCAGAGAATAAGATACAAACATATTTTGTGCACAAGAGACCCTCGTAAAATAAACTAAAGACATAGATGAAAAGTAATTGGATAGAAAAAGATTCACTATTCTAAAACTAATCCAAAGAAGGCAAAAGTAGCTGTTAATTTTACATAGAACAAATTTCACAATAAGGAAAGTTATTAGGGACAATGAGAGAGGGGTATTCCATAATGATAAATGGAGCAATTCTCCAAGAATGTATAGCAATGTTTAATGTGCAAAGACCTAAACAGCAGATGCCAAAATATGTTATGTAAAAACTAAAAAAAACTGCAAGGAGAGATAAGATGAATCTGCTATTATCCTGGAGACTAAATAGAGAAAAGGAGCCAGTGTCCCTGTTATCAGGCCACCAAGATGGCTAGACTTTATAGGGTAGAGTATCAGAGAAAAGAGAACGGCATACAGAAAGAAAGAAAGGAGATTGGCAGAACATCATCTTGGAGGACATTGCAGCAGGCTCTGTATACGTGTGGGGAAATTCCCAGAACTGAGGAAAAGAACTACCCCCAAAAGATTAGAGGGATCAATACATGAAGAGCCCAGGAACAGAACTTGTTTCTTCCACTGCAACCTCATATGTAGAGGATTCAAAAGTGCCTTGACTTTGTAATGCGGAAGAATCGCCCTTGCTGAAGAGGTGCTGTGTTTTGGTGATGATGTGAAACAATTGATCATCTCATATATTGCTGATTTCAGTAAATTACAGCCACATTGGAAAACCCTTTGGAAATATCAACTACAACTGAATATGTGCTTACCCCATGGCTTAGGAATTTCACCTTTAGATTCATATTTATTCAGAAGAAATGTGTACAAACGTTTACCACAAAACATGTACAGTTTTTATACCAACACTTTCCTATTTAAAAACTGGAACATTACCCCAAGGTGCACAAACAAAAGAACAGATTGTTTTATTCATATACTGCATAATATTGAAATGAATAAATTACAAGTACTTAAAACCACATAAATAAATTTCACAAGTATATCCTTGAGTGAGAGAAACCAGAAATAATACATTACAAAATGTATGCTCTCATTCACATAGGTTTAAACAAGAAAATCATTTTATGATGTTTGAATAAAGAAAGTCACTTTCAGCTTTCATGTCAGTAAGTATTTTTCTGTCTCTTTTAGTACTAACAATTTATATACACCAAAGACCCAGAATTATCCTATAGGCACCCTATAGGATAGGCAACCATATCTAATATGTGACAGACATATTAACCCTAAGGTAACAGGCATAGGCAACCTATAACAACTTCTAATAACCCTAGCTAATAATCCCAATGTGGATGAGCTACAAATGGATCAGAGAAACCATGCCCTATTCCTTATCTTGGACAGGATCCTTATGTGTTCCTTTTTGTTAACATCTGTGTTACAATCACTCTACCAGAGTTTATTACATATTCAACTACTTTCTGGACAAAAATATCTATATGTCTAAAATCACACATAGCTCAAGAAATTCCAGAAATTAATATTTTTCTCCATGAGCCACTTATCCTACTTATGCTTTATTCTACCTTTGTATTCTTTTTTTTAAAGATTTTATTTATTTATCTTTAGAGGGGAAGGAAAGGAGAAAGGGAGAGAAATATCAATGTATGGTTGCCTCTTGTGTGTCCCCTGCTGGGAACTGGCCTGCAACCCAGGCATGTGCCCTGACTGGGAATCAAACCATGATCGTGTGGTTCGAAGGCCCTCGCTCAATCCACTGAGCTACACCAGCCAGGGCCTTACCTTTGTATTCTATATCTAGAGTATTTCACTTCTAGAGAACCATTGCAGATACAACAAAACTAGGTATGTACATATAAATATATATAATATATTGCATATATGCAATTATACATATATTATAATGTCATATGTTATGATGTATTATAATATATTTATTATATAATTATAATGTATTATAATGTATAATATAATATATAACATATATAATATAATGTAATTATATTATACATATAAAATCTGTGCCTTATTTCATGGTTGAGAAAATAGAGACTAGTCTAAATGACATATGAACAACAACAAAAATGATTTTATTGTATAAGCAGAAATTAAGAGTCAGATCTTCTGGTTTCTCTGTCAGTGTCACCCCAACACCCTCGCCACACACACACACACACACACACACACACACTGGGTAGTTTTTTATAGTCTCAATAATCAGATGAGGAAACTACTCATGGAAGACTAATTGATTTTCTAAAATTTATGCAACTATTTTATCTTAATTAAGGGGATAGAGCCTGAATCAACACCCAAGATAATAAACAGTCTATCTAATAACATTATTAAATATCTACTTTATCATTTCTAGTCTCCTTCACCATCTTATAACTCATGTTCCATAAAAGTAAACATAATTTAGCTTGGAAGAATAATGTTTAGCAAAATGTTGACCTTATATACTTTAAAAAATTAAAACAGTAGTTTTAATAAGATTATTTTGCCAATCTTTTGCTATGCTAGGTGGGTGAAATAATTATTTGAATTTTTAAGATATCTTTTATGTTCATCAAAGAAAGTATTATTTATATTTTTGTATATGCATGCTATATTTGATTATGGGTATATCGTTTACATATTTAATATGTGACAGGCACCATAGTAAGAATTACACATATGTTAATCTCTTGAATCCTAATAACCATCTTGTGATGTAGGTTTTGATATTATCCTCAACATGCAGGAAAGGAATCTGACGCACAGACAAGGTGGGCAATCCCCTCCCCTACAGAGCCACTGATGCAGAAACAGGATTGGAAGTCAGGATGTTCAGCTTCAAAATGTTTACTCATAATAACTATGCTATGCTGCCTTGTAATAATTAATAGCAAATATATAAATGTTTAAAAGATATTTTCAGCCTTTTGGCTTGCTTCACATATCTCTTGACATGATGAAATGAAAATATGGAGTGTAATATTAATTTAATATTATGATCCATACAAAATTATAAAGAAGATATAACTTGAAATTTTAAAAAAGCCCAATGCAATACAAAAAATTGAGAGTAAAACAGGAATTGTTTATTTCTATTATCAATGCCATATCTTATCTTTATTAATACAAATAGAAAATACTATCCCCTGAGTTAAAACCTTGAATTGATATCTTCTGTGTAAACATTACATTATGCTTATCCTAATACCTTCCTGAGGACAGATGATGGATTTGACATTTTCTAGAGATATACTTAGAATTTTTATGTGTCTCTAGACTAGAAAAAAGGGATGTTTTTAGTCCTTATGTAGACAAGAGAGAGGTTAAACATGTATAAAATAAGCCTATATGCTGATTGCAAAGAAATGGTTTTCATAGGCAGTGAGTAAGCACTCATAAATAAACATTGAAGAAACTCTTGCTGTGTACTTGGCTGAAAGCAAAGTCCTAGCTCATGAGGACCTTTCAATTTATTTGGAAAATCAAGAGTAATATACATACAAACATGAACATAATAGTAAAGTGCTATTTTGTAGCACTAGCAACCAGTGCAATAGCAATCTAATGTATGCAGTTCACACTTTACTCATTATTGAGGGTAAAGAATGGAGATTGGTCTTAAAATGTGACTGGAATTAGAGCTTGGCAGATGCTGGACAGAACCACACTTTCCTAGATAATCAAAATATACAAAGATAAGCATGTTAAGTAAAAAGCCAGAAAATGAGTATTTTAGGTCTGTATGCTGCCACATGTGTCTCCCACCATATATTTCCCTTCTTTTTATTTTCTCCAACCGTATAAAAATGCCCTCTTTGCTGTGGTGCAGGGGCCACATTTGGCCAGTAGACCACACTGTGCCGATCTCCAGTTTGGAATGACTATGTGGATCTACCTGGTTGGATTCAAAGTTTAATACTGTATAATAATGGCAAAGAAGGTTAGAAAGAAAAGATAAAGTGGTATCATTAACAACATCAAGAGCCAAAATAAAACATTGGACTTGTATTTTATTTCCTAAATATAAGGTGAGAGTATTTATCCCTTAGGTAATTTGAAATATATTTAGCATTAAGCCAAATTATAATCATTTGATCCAAAAAAATCAAATGGAGAGTGTTTAAATAAGTGGGAACATTAAAACAGGTCTTGCTTTTTTTCTTATTAGATTGAGCCAAAACAGTCTTTTTTTTAAAAATTATTATTGCTTCTGAAAGTACACCTTTTAATGAAATCCAATGATTGGAGGTATTAATATGTTGACCTTGGATGTTTTAATGTACAAATTAAATGAAGGCCATATGTGGTGGTTTTCTTTGGAGACGGTGTGTATTTTTGTACTGTGAAATCAAGGAGACTGTTGTTGAAACCGAAATCCTAAGTTTTTTATTTGCTCACAGCTGGGGTGCTGTC
Source organism: Sturnira hondurensis (assembly GCF_014824575.4). Lineage (NCBI taxonomy): Eukaryota > Metazoa > Chordata > Mammalia > Chiroptera > Phyllostomidae > Sturnira > Sturnira hondurensis. Next base: position 1,055,101 of record NW_028082296.1, read on the forward strand.
CCTAGGTCCTAGCAAGCACACAGCACATGCTTAGTTGTTTGAGTTCCCTGCTCAGACACAGATATTTGGAAAGTTCCTAAATCCTCACAGTACCTTTATTATCCACCTCCCTACACAGTAGCTCTCCTGGTAGGACCTACCAGCATGAACATATGTGATACATAGTCTATGTTATACACGTGAAATACTTTGCTATCATCTGAATTTTTCATTTTGATCAGTCAATTTCTTACCATGTATATTGGAATGCTATATAAATATGTAAAATGTAGGAAAGCAAGTGATACTCTCAGAAGAAGACACTGATAGTAAAACTTTTACAGAGATGATTACATGATTTTGATAATGATTACATGAGAAAAACATAACAGGGCATGCATGATCACTTAAGTCTTAAGTGAGATGGAGTGATGTGAGGTCATGATTAATGGAAGGGAGGCAAAATAATGTAAATTGACATCAAGGTGCAATTTTTACATAAAATATTTTAGTAAACTGATAAAAAATAATATCCTATTTTTTGCTTCAATGAGTTAGCCACTAAGTATGAGTATGAAAATTCATAAGTGGAAAATTAACTAAAAAACAGAAATTATTAACACAATAAACTATGGAGAGAGTTAGAGTTGATAGACATGCATGTTTTAAATGTACAAAGTTTAAGACTCAACTAAAGCAAATTTGCTTACATGAGTATGTAGATATCAAGCTAGAAATAAGATCTTCCATTAGATCTTAACTTAATGGGAATTTTTTTAATGTGTAAGAAAAATGTATGCTAAGAAGTTTTCTAGGGGTTAATCAGAATTATAATATTGTATTTATAAAGTTGATTGGTGGATAAACTGAAATATGCTTTTTAAATCATTGTTATAACATATTTATGTTATGTATTGTTTTGTCCAAATAAAAATTGGGTTTTTATTTTTAAAAAGTTAACAATATGTAAAAGGAATTTGAAAGGGCTAGTTTCAAAGAATTACAGAATAATGAAAATTAACATAACTGAAAAGTGAGATACTATAGCATTTAAAAATATGTAGAAAAAAAGAAACTAATCAGCAATCAATGTGGAAATGAAGTTCTGATCATATAAACATAGATAACATTTTTTACTTAAAAAACATGAGCAGCATAAAATAATGATTTTAAAAGTCACATAAATCCTTGAAGCCAAAACAGTGATACACTTTTCTCATCACGATGAATTTTTATTCCACATTCTCTTGAAATGTCTTGATACAGAGGAAAAGTTCATTGGACGAGGCTCTAGGGATCTTGGAGGCTGACCACCATTTTCTCATCAAGCAATATCATTTGTTATATAGTCATCCTTTATTTCCTTAGTTATTAAATAACTAACATTTTTGCTTTCTACATAAAAGTCATATATCTGGAATATATATTATTTTCTGAGGACTGAGTAATCCATAGTGCTTTTGAAGGGATATATATTAACAAATAATTATAATGTGGTTTCATACTTTAACAGAAAAACATGCACAATATATAAAGGAAATATTGATAATATATAAGTGTGAAGATAGGAGGGAATCATCAGAATGTTATCGCTGAATAACAACACTCAAATGGTCTTAAAAGTTTGGGGATTTTGCAAGACAGAAAAAATAAATTATACTAGTAAACTTTGTGTTTGAACACAATTAATTGAACTAATATCCAGATTTAGTGTAGATATTATATAAGCAAACAAAAATATATTTGAAACATATACATATAAATACACATATACTTAAAGCATAAGTTTAAGTCAACTTTCCTAATAGCCAATATATTTATTCAAGATATTTTTATAATTTATGAAATATACCCTTTATAAATTTATTATCTGTAAAATTCCCTATTTTTTTCTTTTTTATCTTTTATAAAGATCACTGTATTTTGACCAATGATTTGAATTTGGTGTTACTTTTGAATAATTATTTTTAATTTTAAAAATAAACCTTTCTAGAACAATTCAGCTAAAGAGTTATTTCCTGATCTCTCTTGAATTCCATGAGGTTATCGTATGATAGTAAAAGACCTTGTGAGATCTCATACACCTCAGACCAGTTTATGCATGATCTTCAGAGGTGAATGGGCATGTTTAGACATAAGGACATTAAAATACAATTAGCATAGACTGACTAAGAGATATGAAGCCAAGGTTATATTTGGAAGATTTGTTGTTGTTGTTGTTGTTCCTCTTTGAAGACCTACTCACAGTTATCTTTTGGTTTTCTTCTCATTTCTAATTGTTAAATATAAAAAGAGTAAGAGATGTTCAAAATGTTGTTACTATGGTGATTAAAATCTAGGGCTTATAAAGAAACCAAAACCCAGCCAACAAAAGAGAAATAAAAGAACAGGGAGGTGGAAAAATATAAAATAAATTTAAAAAATACAAAAGAGAATAAACATTTTAATGTTAAGAAGAAATTTAGGCAAATGTTTTTTCTGTAAGTGGTGTGGCATTTAGCAGATGAGGAAAACTACTTCCATTTTACAACCTGCCATAGAAAATAAATTTGCTTTCTTCAGTAAGATGATTGCTTTATCAACTGTTTTCTTTTGATAAATATATTTTTCCAATTGAAATCAAAATGCAGTTTGGAAATTTTTAGAGCAAGACCTGCGTCTCACAGCAGGGGTGAGAGAAACTGAAGGTCAGAGGGGAAATTCTTCCATACTAGAACTTGTTTTTGTGAGCTATGCCAGTATCCACAAAATCACCAGTACTCCTTTCTCAATGAGAGGACACAATGAAAGAAAAAATTCAAAAGAGAGCTTGGTAGCTATTTATAATCTCACATGCAAAATACTGTAAAAAATTATCCTCATAACACCATATACATTATTGTTAAGTTAGGTATAATTATTTCTTAAAGTAGTAATGACAAACTGAAATATCTTCACTAAGTATTCAATGTTGTTTAATATGTTTTTACTATTATTACACTTTGAAATAATTATCAGCAAAACCACACATTAGTATATTTATTTAAAATAGAAGAGACAGACCTATTAAAAATCAAGGGTATGGCATGGATGAATCAATTGGTATGTTTACCAGAGAGATCCTAGGAAAGATCAAGTGCAGATACATTTCATTGCACTTGAATAGAGACAGTTATCAAATTCATATATTACTTTACTTAAAGTAATATTCCCACAATACAAATTATAAATGCCTTTTATGAGAGTAAAACCTCCTGAGTTTAACACAGACATCTATAAATATTCCTTCCTAATCCTTCAGATTCTCAGGTCTTAAAAGAAAGAGTATTGGAAAGAGTACTTGGAAAGATCAATCACCAAGAGTCAGAAAGTGTGAACTCTGTTACAAATGCAGTGCCTAATTTGCTACCTCACCTTGAAAGCCTATTTAAAAGTTTTTCTTACCTATAAATTGAAGAGCTATGGACTAAACTAGTTTCCACATCTGCAAAGCTTGTACTTTTAGAAATTAATATTATAGTGAAGAGAATATCAAGCTCTTTTAAAATATATTTTATTTATTTATTTTTTTAACAGAGTGGAAGGGAAGGAGAAAAACATCGATGTGAGAGAGAAACATCAATTCATTGTCTCTCACAAGCACACCAACCTGGCCACCGAACTGGCACCCAGCCATGTGCCCTGATTGGGAATTGAACTGGTGACCCCTCACCTATCAGGAGCATGCTTAACTGAGCTACACTGGGTAGGGCTCAAGCTATTTAAAATATTTTCAAATCTTCTAAGCAAAGAAACTATAAACCCTCATTACTTAAAACTAGAATTTTATCAATTAAATGTGACATCTGATTACATGATCTTTGACCAAAGAGAGAAAAAACATGTCTCTTTATATATGCCATTTTTTGGTAGGTAAATATTTTGAAAATATGAAGTCTCTGTGAAAGAGGGCAATACAAAGTTTCTTTGAAGCACTAAAACATTATATTTCATATTTAACTTCTTTGCACCAAACCTGCCTTAATTCAAATGTATTTTTTTGTTTTACTTTGAAGTATTATTTTGTAGGTTATATTAATCCTACATTGAATTCATCCATTTATGTATTTTCTATCTACAGTTATACATAAAATCAATAATGCAGTTAGTTCAGTTGATTAGAATTTTCTCACTTAATATTGTATTATATTTCCTTTATTCAACTAATTGCTGCCACTTGTTTTTTATATAATCTTGAGTTTTTCTGTATAATACAATCTTAATCCAGTGATTATTTATAGGTTAAGCTTTGACAATCCATCCTAAACTATCACAAAATTCTATGCCATGCAAGTATATGTTTTATAGTTAACAATTATTTGCCAACAATACTGGATCATTGGTATTTCTCACCAAGTAATATTTCTTTCACTATTTCTGTAGTCATGATCAGTGAAGTTTTCTTTCCCCAGGTGAAGAGTGAAAATTTTTTCTAGTTATCCCCTTTATGGGCTTTAAAAAGTGACTACTGATATAGTCTTTCATTTCCAAATCATTTCTTGTTTATTTACTTGCATTTTACTGGCATTCCTTATTAAATATTAAAAACATGAAGTGGAGAAGCATTTGTATTGATTGCAATATATATTACAGCTTGGGTGGTACAAACAATTTTTCATCAATAGTCAGCAATTACTTACAATTGCTTCTTATCTCAACATGGAATATTCAAAAATCATAAATATTTAATAATATAGTACCAAATATTTATTTATTTCATATTTAACTGAATACAGGAAGTATTTTAGTATATTTTATACAAAGAGTGTGAATATTCTTTATTATTATTTAATTGTTTTAAATGGTAAATCATTTCCTTTATTGTAACATATAAAGAATTTCCCTTTGACATATATCTGTAATTCAATATTTAATAAAAATAACCTGTGAAACTAACTGAGGTAGTTTTTATTACTCAGATCCATATACTGGATCAAAGGCTTGATGTCAAATGAACTCAGATTTTTTCTTTAATTTTGCTCATGAAAACCTGAGAGATCCTGCTACATGTTGCTTAATATTTCTAATTCCTAAACCCTCATCTATAGAATAGGAAAGATGACACTTAAACCACAGGCTGTTTTAAATTTGAAATGAGGTTATTTATAAAGCAGTTATGGGAGTCTTGTCATTTAGCGAACACTAAACGGGGTCTATCAGTTATAATTATTTATGTTAATAAGTGAGGTAATTTTTTTAGAAGACAGGGATTGTGTGGCTTGTGACATAGCTTGCCTAGCACAATTGGATTAAAAGGATTCTGTTCTCACTCCACATAATTTATTTAGACTCACTATGGCTTTATTTACTACCATTACTCTGTCCACCTGTCTACTTTATAGCATATACTATATTTCCATTAATCATTGCAGTTTCATCTTGATAGACAGTACCTTCTTATTCTATGTGCATTTATGACTCTGGTTGGTGTTTAGGAAAAAGCACTTACTAATGGAATAAATATGCAAGTGAGGATGAGTTTGAGCTGTGAATAATGGACTATAAACTAAGGAGGAACTGAGAACAGGTAGTACCTGGGGTAGAACGGGAACTCATCAGGAAACAACTCATTTTGGATCACTGTGTTTGAAAAACAGGCAAAAGAGCAATGCAACAAATAATGCAAACAAGTGGCTTGCATGTTTAAAGCACCACTGAGTGGTTGGGGAAAAGGATGAAACTGAATGTCATTATCAAAACAACTTTAAAAAATGGAAGTAAATTTAATTTCGGAAGGAATGTGATCTTTAAGGGAAGCAAAGAGGGACAGAGGGATAGCCTTATGGAATCATACGCTTAAGGCATAGGCAGAGAAAGAAAGTGAAAGAGGAAATAAATAAGATTACTAGATTGATTGGAAAGGAAAGAGAAGAAAAAGCAATGTTACTCAAACAAGGCAAGGGAACTTACTGAAGAGAGACTGGTTAGCTCCTTAACATCAGACATAATTTTAGTAAGATAAGAACTTAAACAAAACAGGAAGATTTGGCAAGTAAAAAATCATTGCTTAATTTGTTGAGGCCATTCAGTGAACTATTACTGAGGAATATTATATTAGTATAAGATGGAGGAGAAGTAGGAGATAAATAGAGTAAGTAAACATACATTTCGCTTAAAGTATACTATTGCATGCAAGGAGAAATTATTCTAAGAGGAAAATGAAGTTAAATATTACAGAGATGTATATTGGTATATCAACAGAAAGAGCTAATTTGCTTATCTGAAATTAATTACTAAAATGTGGCTACAATGTAGAAAGGAAGGGTCGAAGTTAAGAACACTTCTTGGAAATTTAATATTGAAAACAACCAAGAGCATGAGTTTTGATATGTTATATACAAGGTAGGATTAGTGAGTAATAATATCACAATAAGATGCATTAGGAGTAAATTTTTAGGAAATTAAAATAAATTTATGGAATTTGAGACATTTGAAAATTAAAAGGATCAGCATGGAATTTGGGCATTAAAAGTGTATATATAGAGAGCAATATTATTATTATTTTTTACAAATTACCTAATATGTGTCAGGCTCTGGGCCAAGAGTTTTTATTTATCTCATTTTTTAAATTTCTAAAAATGATTTTATTTATTTATTTTTTATGATTTTTTATTCATTTTATTTAATTTAAAAATATATTTTATTGATTATGCCATTACAGTTATCCCATTTCTCCCCTTCATTCCCCTCCACCCTGCACATCCTCTCCCACCCAAATTCCCCCCTTTAGTTTATGTCCATGTGTCACAAGCTCTGTAGATTCTATATTTCTCATACAATTCTTGCCCTCCCCCCTGTCTATTTTCTACCTACCACCTCCGCTACTTATTCTCTGTACCTTCTCTTTTCTCCTCCTTCCACTCCCCTGTTGCTAGCCCTCCATGTGATCTCCATTTCCATGGTTCTGCTCCCAATCTAGCTGTCCTCTTAGTTTGCTTTTGTTTTAGGTCTGGTTGTTAATAACTGACTTTGCTGTCCTTTCACTGTTCACATTTTTTATCTTCTTTTTCTTAGATATGTCCCTTAACATTTCTAAAAATGATTTTATTTATTTATTTTTTATGATTTTTTAATTCATTTTATTTAATTTAAAAATATATTTTATTGATTATGCCATTACAGTTATCCCATTTCTCCCCTTCATTCCCCTCTATAATAAGAGCTTGGTGATGAGGAACTCCTTGAACTTGACCTTATCTGAGATGCAATTTATCTGCCCTTCCATTGTAAATGAAAGCTTTGCTGCATAGAACAATCTTGGATGTAGGTCTTTGGATTTCATGACTTGGAATACTTCTTTCCAGCCCCTTCTTGCCTGTAAGGTCTCTTTTGAGAAATCAGCTGACGGTCTGATGGGCACTCCTTTGTAGGTGATTGTCCCCTTATCTCTTGCTGCTTCTAGAATTCTCTCCTTCATTTTAATCTTGGCTGATGTAATTATGATGTGCCTTGGTGTGTTCCTTCTTGGGTACAACTTCTTTGGGACTCTCTGAGCTTCCTGAATTTCCTGAAAGTCTATTTCCTTTGCCAGATTGGGGAAGTTCTCCTTCACTATTTCTTCAAATAAGCCTTCTGGTACCCCTATAATTCAGCTGTCAGAACATTTAAAGATGTCCTGGAGGTTCCTAAGTCTCTCCTCAATTTTTTGAATTCTTGTTTCTTCCTTCTTTTCTGTTTGGTCATTTCTTTCTTCCTTCTGGTCCACTCCCTTGATTTGAGTCCCAGTTTCCTTTCCATCACTATTGGTTTCCTGTGCATTTCCCTTCATTTCAATTAGTTTAGCCTCAATTTCTTCCTCTAATTTGTGACTAAAATCAACCAGTTCTGTGAACATCCTTGTCACCAGTGTTTTTAAAGCATTTTTAATTAATTATTGTTCAAGTACAGTTTTCTGCCTTTTACTCCCATCCCAACTCACCCCCCTGTGTCCCCCACCTCCCTCCCGTTTCCACCCTCCTTAGTTTTTGTCCATGTGTCCTTTGTATTTGTTCCTGTGAATCCTTCCCCTTTTCCCCTGAAACTCTCTCCCCTCTCCCCTCTGGTCCCTGTCAGCCTCTTCTGCATTTCAGTGTCTTTGGTTATATTTTGCTTGTTTGTTTGCTTTGTTGTCTAGCTTCCTGTTAAAAGTGAGATCATATGGTATTTGCCTTTCACTGTCTGGCTTATTTCACTCAGCATAATGCTTTCCAGATCCATCCATGATGTTGCAAAGGGTAGGAGCTCCTTCTTTTTTTCTGCTGCATAGAATCCATTGTGTAAATGTACCATAGTTTTTTGATTCATTCATTTACTGACGGGCACCTAGGTTGCTTCCAACTCTTGGCTATTGTAAATTGTGCTGCTATGAACATTGGGGTGCACAGGTTCTTTTGGATTGGTGTTTCAGGGTTCTTAGGATATAATCCTAGCAGTGGAGTTGCTGGGTCAAAAAGCATATTCATTTTTAGCTTTTTAGAAAATTCCATACTGTTTTCCATAGTGGTTGTACCATTCTGCAAGCCCACCAACTGTGCACTAGGGTCCCCTTTTCCCCAAACCTCTCCAGCACTTGTTGGTTGTTGCTTTGTTTATGATGGCCATTCTGACTGGTGTGAAGTGGTATCTCATTGTGGTTTTAATTTGCATCTCTCTGATAGCTAGTGATATTGAGCATCTTTTCATGTGTCTCTGGATCCTCTGTATGTCCTCCTTGGCGAAGTGTCTGTTCAAGTCCATTGCCCATTTTTTAATTGGGTTGCTCGTCTTCCTTGAGTGGAGTGGTGTGAGTTCTTTGCATATTTTGGAGATTAAACCTTTGTCTGAGGTATCATTGGCAAATATCTTTTCCCATACAGTTGGTTCTCTTTTTATTTTAATACTGTTTTCTTTATCCATGCAGAAGCTTTCTATTTTGACAAAATCTCATTTATTTATTCTTTCCTTTATGTCCTTTGCTCTAAGGGACATATCAAGAAAAATGTTGCTGCATGAAATATCTGAGATTTTCCTGCCAATGTTCTCCTCTAGGATTTTAATGTTGCCACAGCTTATATTTAAATCTTTTATCCACCTTGAATTTATTTTGGTGTATGATGTAAGTTGGTGCTCATGTTTCATTTTTTTGCATGTAGCTGTCCAGTTCTCCCAACACCATTTGTTGAAGAGGCTATCTTTACTCCATTTTATGTTACTGCCCCCTTTGCCGAATATTAATAGCTTGTAGAGAGTTTATTTCTGGACTCTCTGTTCTGTTCCATTGGTCTATGTGCCTGTTTTTATGCCAGTACCAGGCTGTTTTGATTACAGTGGCCTTGTATTACAGTTTGGCATCAGGTATTGTGATCCCTCCTACTTTGTTCTTCTTTCTCAAAAATGCAGCTGCTATTTGGGGTCATTTATGGTTCCATATAAATTTTTGAAGTGTTTGTTTTATGTCTGTGAAATATGCCATTGGTGCTTTAATAGATATTGTATTGAATCTGTAAATTGCTTTGGGTAGTATGAACATTTTGATTATGTTAATTCTTCCAGTCCATGAACATGGCATTTGTTTTTACTTGTTTGTGTCTTCCTTGATTTCTTTCTTCAGTGTTGTGTAGTTTTCTGTATACAGGTCTTTTACCTCCTTGGTTAGGTTTATTCCCAGATGTTTTATTTTTGTTTTTGCTATATCGAATGGGATTTTTTTCTTGATTTCTGCTTCTGCTGTTTCATTGTTGGTATACAAAAATGCCTTTGATTTCTGGATATTGACTTTGTATCCTGCTGTTTTGCCAAATTCATGTATTAGGTCAAGCAGTTTTTGGGTAGAGTGTATTGCTCTAATATTTAGAGCAATATTAGAATTGAAAAATGAAATTATTTGAAGTTGAATTTCAGGATTCATAGAAAATATTAAAAATCTAGATAAATAGTAATATACTAAATTTTTTGAAACTATTATATATAAATGTAAATAACACACTTAACTGTGTAAAATTATTGCCAGATTTTTATAAAATATTTTCAATAAAATATGTTGAATTAATTATACAGAATAAATTAAAGTTGTAGGAGAATAAAATATTTAGGTTCTTTAACATAAAGTAGGAAATGTATATTTGCAATAATTTACTGGTAACTTTAGAAAAAACATAATCAGAAAGGAAAAAAATAAAAATATTAAGAAAAATCATGGGTTTTTGGAATATTAGATGCCAGTTAAACTAGTGCCAGTAAAAAAATAAAATAAATAAAAAACATCAATTGTCTTGAAGGAAAAGTCTAAACAAGATAATTTTTAGAGGGGGAATATATCTGATAATAAGATTTATTATGTGGCTCTAATAAATATCAGAAGTTGTTACTGGACAGCTGAATTCCTAAAGTGTGAGTGTTTGTGTATAAAATTTCTCTCTCTCTCTCTTTTTTTTTACCAAGTATCTGATCTGATCTGAAAGAATATATACCAAAAGGTTAATGGTGTTACAAGATCATGGAGGCATCATCTTTACACTTTTCTTTTTGAGGTAGTTCATTGGACCTGGATCTTTTATTTATTTTTTATATACTTTTTATTGCATTTTTTCTATTACTCTTTAGTCCCCTAATACCTCTTCCCCCCAGCACTCACTATACTGCTCTCTATGTTCATGAGTCCTCTTTCTTTTTTGTTCAATCTGTCCACCCCCTAACATCCTTTCCCCCCACTAGGTGTCATCTGCTCTCCATCTATGAGTCTGTCTCTGTTTTGTTTGTTAGTTCAGTTTGTTCATTAGATTCCATGGATGAGTGAGATCACATGGTACTTGTCTTTCTCTGACTGGCTTATTTCACTTATCATAATACTCTCTAGGTCCATCCGTACTGTCACAAAAGACAACATTTTCTTCTTTTTTATGGCCAAGTAGTATTTCATTGTGTCAATGCCCCATTAAAATATTCAGTACTGGGTTATCAATAATATTCTCAATTTTTCTCTTTTTTCTCAATTAATAATATTACTATAATATGAGAGGGAAGGTGTTTATTGATGAAATCACTGTGCTTTTTGTTGTATTTGAATAGTAACAGAATATGCCACCCCAAAATAGCTGCTTTGACATAAGGACTATTTTGAGCTGATCATTTGAGAAGTAACAGCTTCAGGAGATGTTACCTTTTTGTCAGGTCCATTTACATTTGTAAAGAAAATCTCCATTTTAATGGTGTCTCCTTCTCTGTACCAGAAAGGCTGACTCTAAATCACCAGAAACTCTCTTTCACCAGGAGAAAGAGACTTAAAGGCACAGACTTAAACCTCTAAAACAAGCCTTAGGTGTTTTTACCTTTCTTTTCCTGGGAACCTCCTATAATTCTCCACCCCCATGCCCACCTCTTTTGTTTTAGCTGAAGAAAGTATTTAAGGTTGTGACTTAGACTACCTGGAAGTGTTACTCATTCTCCATGGGTATCTCCCATGTATACATGAGGTATACACCTTAGTAAACTTCCATTTTTCTGTTGTTTGTGTTTTTTAGCACAGGAGCTTAGCCAAGAACTCACTAGAGTAGAGTGAAAATTGTTTTTCCTCCCCTACATATTCTACTAGTGTACTTTCTAATTATCTAAGAGATGGTGAATTTCTTTGTAGCAAAGCACCTTTTCCAATAATTCTAAAATTGCGGAGTTATACTTCCAGTACATTCAACTTATGTATTCTTACTTTAACCTTAATATAACACTATATTATTAATAAAATACTTGTATATTCCTACTTGCGTAGAGATTTAAAAAATGAACAACCAGGAATATGATTGACATTTTTGTTCTGCTTATTTATATTTTGGTTGAGAGTTGGCATGGATCAGCAACATTTAAGAACTAGAGGATAAATATGAATCCTGTTTTAAGCTTGAGTTTTTCTATCAGTGGAGTTTTTATAATCTCCTATATGTGATGTAAAATATAGGAATGATTTCACTTAGATGGTAATTGCATAGCAATCCATTCACTCCAGGGATGGCTTTTTAAATTGGTCTTGGCACTGATAGTTTAACCATAACAAGAAATGTATCCAGTAAAATGAAGAGAATGTATGAACTTGGAGGTGACTACATTAATATAAACTTCAAAATATCATCCTGGAACTATATTTTTCCCCTTAAATGGAAGGGTTTCAAATCAATCAATAAATAAGCACTGAATTATTTTAACAGAGATTGATCTTTTGAAAAATATCTGTAAAGCCTTGACACAAATATTACTAGAAAGTTTCCAAATTGACTAGTTTTGTTGTTTATTGGTCTTTTGGAAGTGATATTTTGTTCTGAATTAAAAGATTTGCTGGGGTTTTGATGTAGTTGTAGATGTTTCATTACAAAATACAATTAACTATAGCTATATTTCAGTATACTTTAAATCAAGGCCAAAGCCGAGGCCATGGCTCTGCAGGCCTGGCAAAAATAGCTACTGGTAATCTCTGAGTTGAATGGAGACTACAAAGTCATAGAGACATTGGAGGTCTAAATAACTGGAGTAAAAACCAAACAAACAAACAAACAAATAAAACCCCACCTTCCTGTACATCAGGACAATCTGTTACATTACAAAGAACTGTGCTCTCTGAGATGGGCTGGTCCGGCTTTCTATATATCTCCATTTAGATAAGTGAAAAGAAAAGTTTTTGTAACAAAAATTAGAAGCATTACTATAGTACCTTCTAGTGAGCAAAAACACAATACTCTTTTTAAGGAGACTCAAACATCCACAATATATGGCATCCAAGTAAAAATGAACTTTAAATACAAGTCAGTTTCTGATTCCCCATAAGAAGGAGAGTGTGGAAGGCATGACTTTGTCCTAAAAGTATTTTTTGTATTTTTTCTTATTTCATTTGTATATTTGGTAGATTGATATGAAGACTTTTGGGGGGGTAGAAACCTTTGCAGGAATAGGAAAATCTGAGCTGCGACTGCTATATTGAGGGAGGCTCAGCACAAGTCTGAGAGTAAATAGTTCTGCTGGGGTATCTTCGGTGTCAAATTTACCTGCGGAAGGGGACTAACCCAACTCCAGCCCATCAGAGCCATTCTGCCCTACTGAAGAGGGGAAAAAAACCCTGAGAAACACTTGTGAATTTTACAGTCTATAGCTTAGGCTCACTGAAAGACTGAGACTTAATCCTAGAGCTATAGAACAATGTACCTGCCCCAATATCACTAAAGACTGATTCACTCCAGTGTTTTATACCCAGCACATCATATTAGGCTAGAAAGAAAAAACTTACAAGGCACGTTGATGCAGAACAGAAAAAAATTAGAGAAGAACCCTGACAAGCGAAGTGAGGAAGTAGAAACTGACATGGTCTTATCAGAGCTCCGCCCCTGCACATGGTCAGTGGGTAACCACTTATGGAAGAAAAACCCCTGTGGTGGTTGTGGAGGTCAGCAAACATGAAGACGTGCTAGAACCAGATCGTTCCAAAACAGAAAACAAATGACCAGAGATCCCCCCCAAAGCTCATTATACCATCATTGCAATGAAAACTAACATCACAAATGGAAGGAAGAAAAAGGGGGATGAAAGTCATGAGGCTTTTGGAACAGGCCATGTTAGAAAAAAGGTCCCCTTCAATCCAGGAGCTGCAGACAGAATTTGCACCACAGAATTAAAAAAAAAAAAAAGGAAACCGTAAAATCACAAGAACTAACTGAGCACACACAGAACTCACTGGGGAGTTAGTGCACATCCCCTCAAAGATGGTTTTTTTTTCCCCTTTCTATCACAGAGCCATTGTTTTCTCTATTTGAGCAAAAGTTGTTTTGTCCCCACTGTGATTCATCCTTGAAATTTTTCATGGGTAAGTCAAGACCCTGAGGTCACCTGACAGGTGAAAGGCCCTGGACTGTGCTGGGGTAGGGGCAGCCTCTGGGGAACCAGTTCAGCAACAAAACCAAAAGGCAAAGAACACGATTGGAAGAAACATGGCACACCGAACCAGACATGACAGTGGTGTTGTAATGATCATATTGAGAATTCAACATGACTATAATTAACATGCTAAGGGCTCTAATGGGTAAAATAGACAGCATACAAGAACAAATTTGCAATACAGGCAGAGTGAAAATAGTGCCACAAAGAAATGATAGAAATCAAAATTGTAACAGAAGTAAAGAATTCTACCGTGGATATTTAACAATATGAGTAATCATTTCAATCATCTGTGGTTTATAGTACCATTCAAAAGACAGAGACTCATAGTTAGATAAAAACACAAGACCTAACTATTGTCTACCAGAAACTCACTTTAAATATAACAATAGATCGATATTAAAAGTAAATGGATGGAGTACTAGCTGATGTGGTTCAGTTGGTTAGTGTCATTTTCCTATAAACTGAAAGGTCACCAGCTCTATTCCTGGTCAGGACACATGCCTAGGTTGTGGGTTTGGTTCTAGTGGGGGAACATATAGGAGGCAACCAATTCTCTCTTGCATCAATGTTTCTTTCCCTCTATTTCTCCCTCCCTTCTCTTCTCTCTGAAAATCAATAAGCATATCTGCTGGTGAGGAAATAAACAAAGAAAGAAATAGATGAAAAACAATAACTGTGCTAATACTAATCAAAAGAATGCAAGGGTAGCTATCTTAATTCCAAACAATATAGATTTTAATGAATGAAACAATATTATATATAAAGAAAATATTATATAATGATAAGTCAATACTCCAAAAACTCATTAACAGTCCTTCACATGTATGTGCCTAAAAACAGAGCATCTGTGAGATACAAAACCAAAAATAATTATGAACAGAAATAAATGAATCCACTACTACAGTTGGAGAATTCAACAACTTTCTATTAGAAATGACAAATCTAATCTACCGGATAGCATTTCGAAAAGAACAGAGTTGAACTTAGCAAAACTATCAGTCGCCTGGTTATAATTGACCTCTGTGGACTACTTCACCCAACAACAGCAGAATGTACATTCTTCTCAAGGTCACAGACAATGCTCACCAAGTTAGAGCACAATTTCTGCCATAAAACACAACTGACAAATTTAAAATAACCAAAATTATATGTTTGCTTTGACCATGTGGAATTAAACTATAAATCAGTAACAGAAAAATAACTGGAAATATTTTAAGGTGTAAATATTAAATAGCACAATTCTAAATAACACTAGATAAAAAATCTCAAGGAAGATTTTAAAATATTTTGAACTAAATGCATACAAAAGGGCAACTTATCAATCAACATTTTGGAATGTGGTAAAAGCAGTGCTTAAGGAAAATGTATAGCATCGAATACGTGTATTAGAAAAGAAATATTTAAAATCAATCTAAGTTTTCACCTCAGGCAAAATGCAATCCAATGAAAACAAAAGAAAGGAAATAATATAACTGGAGTAAAACCAATAAAATAGGAAAAAAGGAAACCAATAGACAAATTAATAAACCCAAAAGTTGTTTCTTTGAAAAATCTCTGTGGAATTTATAAGCCTCTAGCCAGGCTAAGAAATGAAAGGATACAAATTGCTAATATCAAAGATGCAAGAGGGGATATTGCTACAGATACAATGTGTACCAAAAGGATCATGAAAGAGTGCTATGAACAACTCCGTGGCCCCAAATTTGGTAACTTAGATGAAATGGCCCATTTCTTGGACACTATCTGTGAAAACTCACACAAAAATGAATATTCTAAATAAGCTTATATCTATTCAGGAAATTAAATCAATTAACATTCTGATTCAGAAGACACCAGGACCATATGAGCTTACCAAATGTTTGGTGAATTTTACCAAACATTTAATAAAGAAATTATACAAATTCCCTAGAGTCTCTTTCAGAGCATAGAAGCACAAGTGGTACATTCTGATTCATTTTATGTGGCCAACATTATTACCCTGCTACCAAAACCACACAAAGCCATTCGAGGAAGAGAAAACTAAGACCTATATCACTCATGAATATGCATACAAAATTTTTCAAATTAATATTAGCAAATTAAATCTAACAACGTATAAAAATAACTATATTCTACTTCCAGCCAAGATGGAGGCATAGGTGGAAACACTGTGCCCCCTCCCAAAACTAAATTTAAAGACAGTGAAGTTTTAGAAACAAAAACGCAGCCATAACAGTGAAAACTGAACTGTACGGAAGTCTGACAACAACAAACCACTCAGCCAGACCAGTAAGAGGGGCGGAGTCAGTGGCAGAGCAGGGTCGGGCTGGAAAGATCCTTTGGTCCGACCCACCCTGGAGTGGAGGTGGAGGCAGTTGGCAGATCCCAGGCGTGGGGTGGCGATGGGTGGACCCAGTGAAGGCACAGGGCGGCTGGCTGACTGTGGTCACACATTTGCGCACAGATAAACCAAGCAAAGGAGCAAACAGTGAGATAGACCTCTCAGGCTAGGGCCCCAGCGACGGGAATTAGAGCCTGAAAGCACCAACTGGAAAGACTTTCTCGGGGTCGAGGGGCCAAGAGAGGCTCCCAGGCTTACAGAGAGTTCGCTGGAGAGACCCACAGGGTCCTGGAGAGTACATGGGCACCCACACCCAGGAACCAGCACCAGAGGGGCCCAATTTCCTTGTGGGAAGCCACAGAGGGGACAGAAATCTGAGAGAGAGCAGAGCGGAGTGAAGTGCTGTTTCTTTTCCCCTCTCTGACCCCGCCCCCACATACAGCATCACAACCCAGTGACTGGGTTGCCCCGCCCTGGTGAACACCTAAGGCTCCACCCCTCATATATAACAGGTGCGAACAGAACAAACACTATGACTCAAGAACAGCTCAAAGCCCCAGAGCCTATAATTCTAAGTGACCAAGAAATAGCCAATCTTTCAGATGCACAGTTCAAAATACTGGTGATCAGGATGCTCACAGAATTGGTTGATTTTAGCCACAAATTAGAGGAACATATGAAGGCTAAACTGATTGAAATGAAGGGAAATGCACAGGAAACCAATAGTGATGGAAAGGAAACTGGGACTCAAATCAAGGGAGTGGACCAGAAGGAAGAAAGAAATGACCAAACAGAAAAGAAGGAAGAAACAAGAATTCAAAAAATTGAGGAGAGGCTTAGGAACATCCAGGACATCTTTAAACGTTCCAACATCTGAATTATAGGGGTACCCCAAGGGGAAGAGGAACAGCCACGAGTGGAAAAATCATTTGAACAAATAATAAAGGAGAACTTCCCCAGTCTGGCAAAGGAAATAGACTTCCAGGAAATCCAGGAAGCTTAGAGAGTCCCAAAGAAGTTCGACCCAAGAAGGAACACACCAAGGCACATCATAATTACATTAGCCGAGATTAAAATGAAGGAGAGAATCCTAGAAGCAGCAAGAGATAAGGGGACAGTCACCTGCAAAGGAGTTCCCATCAGTCTGTCAGCTGATTTCTCAAAAGATGCCTTACAGGCAAGAAGGGGCTGGAAAGAAGTATTCCAAGTCATGAAATCCAAAGACCTACAGCCAAGATTGCTCTATCCAGCAAAGTTTTCATTTAGAATAGAAGGGCAGATAAAGTGCTTCTCAGATAAGGTCAAATTCAAGGAGTTCATCATCACCAAGCTCTTATTATATGAAATGTTAAGGGACATATCTAAGAAAAAGAAGATAAAAAATATGAACAGTGAAAGGACAGCAAAGTCACAGTTATTAACAACCAGACCTAAAACAAAAGCAAACTAAGAGGACAGCTAGATCAGGAGGGGAACCATAGAAATGGAGATCACACGGAGGGTTAGCAACAGGGGAGTGGGAGGAGGAGAAGGTGGGGGAGAAGGTATAGAGAATAAGTAGCATAGATGGTAGGTAGAAAATAGACAGGGGGGAGGGCAGGAATACTATGGGAAATATAGAGTCTAAAGTACTTGTGACACATGGACATGAACAAAAGGGGAGCAGTGTGGGGGAGGGGCTGTGCAGGGTGGAGGGGAGTGAAGGGGGAATGGGACAACTGTAATGGCATAATCAATAAAATATATTTAAAATAACAATAACTATATTCTACAAGGAAGTGCAATTTATGCCATATATGCAAGACTGGTTCAAATAATTTCAAAATTAGTTAATTCTGTCATATCTATAGTCTAAAACATAAAGAATTATATTCTCATACAAACAGATGCAGAAAAGCAGTTGATAAAATCCAATATCCATTTATGATAAGAAAAAAAACTTCCAAAAAACTAAAAGTGGTAAACATCCTTAACTTAATTTAAAAAAATCTATAAAATCACGTGGCTAACATCCACATTCAATCATGAGAAACTAGAAGCTTTCTCATCTAGATCAAATACAGGCAAGAATGTCATTTATCACCACTCCCTTTCTACATCATACTAGAAGTACTAACTAATATTAATAAAATAGGAAAAGAAAATGAAATATGTGCAGATTGAGAAGTAAGAAAAAAATTGTTCACAGATTATATAATTATCTATGTAGAAATTCCAAAAAAACTGACCAAACAACAATTTTTTAAAAACTTCCTGAAATTAATAACAGATTACAATGAAGTTGCAAGATTAATATACAAAGTTGCAAGGTTAATATACANCTAAAGTACTTGTGACACATGTACATGAACAAAAGGGGAGCAGTGGCGGGGGAGGGGCTGTGCAGGGTGGAGGGGAGTGAAGGGGGAATGGGACAACTGTAATGGCATAATCAATAAAATATATTTAAAATAATAATAATAACTATATTCTACAAGGAAGTGCAATTTATGCCATATATGCAAGACTGGTTCAAATAATTTCAAAATTAGTTAATGTATTCTGTCATATCTATAGTCTAAAACATAAAGAATTATATTCTCATACAAACAGATGCAGAAAAGCAGTTGATAATATCCAATATCCATTTATGATAAGAAAAAAAAATTTCTAAAAAACTAAAAGTGGTAAACATCCTTAACTTAATAAAAAAAATCTATAAAATCACGTGGCTAACATCCACATTCAATCATGAGAAACTAGAAGCTTTCTCATCTAGATCAAATACAGGCAAGAATGTCATTTATCACCACTCCCTTTCTACATCATACTAGAAGTACTAACTAATATTAATAAAATAGGAAAAGAAAATAAAATGAAATATGTGCAGATCGAGAAGTAAGAAAAAAATTGTTCACAGATTATATAATTATCTATGTAGAAATTCCAAAAAAACTGACCAAACAACAATTTTTAAAAAACTTCCCGAAATTAATAACAGATTACAATGAAGTTGCAAGATTAATATACAAAGTTGCAAGGTTAATATACAATAGCCAGGCACTGTGCTATTTAACAACACTAAACAAATGGAATTTAAAATTACAGACACAATGTCATTTATTTTAGTATCTGCCAAAATGAAATACTAAGGTATAAATCTAACAAAATATGTACAAAATTTATATGACGAAAACTGCAAAACTCTGACGAATGAAATCAAGGGACTCAATAAATGGAGAAATGGCCCATGCTCGGAGGCAGGAATATTTAATATCATCAAGATATTATTTCTTCCAAGTTGATATATAGATTCAACACGATTTTAATAAAAATCTCAGGAAGTTATTTTATGAATATAAACAAAGGGATTATCAAGTTGTATGGATAAAAGACCATCAAGTTGTATGGTCTTTTCCGGGCAAAAGACCCGGAATAGCCAGGACCACATCAAAGAAGTAGAAGGCAGTCAAAGGACTGACGGTGCCCTACTTAGAGCTGTACTGTGAAGCCACTGTAATCAAGACAGGGTTGTATTGGAAATAGAGTAGATGAGTAGATCAACAGAACAAAAAGCAAGTTGCAGAAATAAGCTCCCATCTATACAGTGAATTGATCTTGGACAAAGGAGCAAAGGCACTTATAAAAATAACTTGTACTGCATAGAAATCACAAAAATCAATGCAAACTTGATAGTATACCTAAAAGTAAAATCTTTATGATCTGTCAGTGAGAAAATATATGTTAGAACATAGAAAATGATGTCCAATTAAAATGGTGAATGATACTTTCTTTAAAATAACTGACTTGCAATCCTAAAAATTTCAATTTTAAGAAACAAAGAGACCCTGCAGGTATGGCTCAGTGTAGTAAGTGCTGGCCTGCGAAAAGAAAGAGAGAAAAAGAAAGAGAGAAAGAGAAAGGCAACTAAATGCAATGTGTAATGTGTGATTCTGAATTAAATCCTGGAGCTGACTGGAGAAAGCATATATCTATAAAGTGCAACACTGTGACAACTGATGAAACTTGACTATGGACTGTGGATTAGAAAATAGAATCATACCACATTAAATTTCCTGATTTTGACAACCATATTATAGTGTTGTAACAGAATAGTTGTGCTCTTTTTAAAGGAATAGTCTCCAAATTATTTTCAAATGTTTCAGAGAAAATGTGTATACGCATATACAGGCAAACTCACAGAGAAATGGAGACGGAGAAAATGAGAGAATGGTTTGAGTAAATGATGCAAGACATAAAAGGTAAGTGGATCTGGGTAAACAATATACAAGTTTCTTGTACTATTCTTGCAACTTTTCTATACGTTTTTAAATTTTATCAATACAAATTGCAAAAATATCAAGTAAATAAAACCATTGAAAATGTGAATATCAAATAATGAAAAAGAGAAAATGGGGGAAAATTAGAATTGTCAATTGTCAAAGTATTCACTTTAAAGACTTATAGCTAACAGGAATCCTAGGAATAATTTGACCTAATCTTCTAGGGTTTTTTCCATGGGAAATTGACATTTATAGGTTTAAATAAATAACTCATATCACAAATCTAGATAGCTGTAAAGCCAGGCTTATGATACAGATTCTTTATGCACAGCCCAATATATTTTCCACATTGAATATATTGTTTCTCCTCATAAATTAAGGCATATGTACTAATCAATAGTTTCTTCACATGCAAATAGAAAGGCATCTTATGAAATGCAGAGCAGCCAACAGAGTCATTTGTAATTTCCTCCTATTCTACTTGCCTGTCTCATGACGCCAGTTGAAAACACAAAATTCAGAGAAAAGACCTGATGAGAGATTTTTTTAAAAGTTAATATATTGATCTCTGTTAATTTTACATGTTATTCTACAAAGAGGTTTTATTCTTTCTAAAGTTAAGATCAATTCAGTATAATGCAATTATCTGTTCACTGACTGTACATGGCAAGAGCGTACTTTTAGTCATACATGAATATTTCCATAATACTGTGAAGTAAGAAAAGGTTAGAAATATCCATTAAAATAAGGGAGATAGTGAGTAAAAATTGCCATTGGTCCCTTGCACACAATATCACATAATACGGTATGTTGACTATACTCCAAAACAAATAGTCATATTTCTCACTTTAACTACTGCATTTTTATTATTCTGATAACACTTTAAAAATAGACTTAGAGTTCAAACTCTTAATAAATTCCTGATATGCACTGCATTCTGTGATGTTCAACTAAATGAAAATTTAAACCTAAACCATGACAATTGAACTCTGAATGTAAAATGCAAAAAAAAAAAAAACAAACCACCAAAAAACAAACAACTCTACACGCTGCATTGCATCTTGGCATTTTATACTATATATGCCTGTCTATTAAAAGTAGAAAACAGTCACTCACTAAGAGCAGAAATGAGGACAAAAAAAGTTATAATTCAATTAGAAGGTTTTTAAAAATTTGTTATTTAATTTGAGGTATTCTGAGTCACTATATAAAATATCACTAAAGAATATCACTCAATTTTTAATGTAAGTATAAATGACTATGAAATATAAATGATAAATACTAAAACTGTTTAATTACTATCTTTTAATAATTCTACATAATTTTCATAATTAATATTTTCTTAATTATCAATTTTCAAAATTTGTTTTTCAACAGAAATGTTATTATTTTTATATCTCTTTCAGTCTGGAGTTTTGTTGCAAATATTAATTTGTATTTTATTGTTTCCTAAGTCAGTCTTGCAAAACCATGTCTATATTAATCTTAACTATAAAACACTTTTGCTAGTGTTTTTGCTTTTCAATTCTATTCATTGTTCCATTTACAATCAATTGATTTATGATTTTCTCACATTTGTCTTGTTTCTTGAAAGTCTTGATAAGAGAGGAATTGACTGAAAGCTGGCCAAGAGCTAATCAAGTGGCATTGCTCCTTCTTGGAACCCCTCCCCCACATACGGTGCCACGACACAGCCAAGTGGGTTGCCCCACTCTGGTGTACACCTAAGGCTCCACCCCTTTCTAAGTAACAGGTGTGCAGAGACAAAACATATAGCCCAAATAAAATAACAAGTCAAAGCTCCAGAAAAATACGACTAAGTGATGAAAAAATAGTTCCCTGAGCAGTCTGATCACCAGTGCTTTGAACTCTGCATCTGATAGGCCAGTTGAGTATGGTTGAGTATGGTCACAGAAAAGAGAAAAAAATGGAGGCTATGAAGAGTGAAATGAAGGAAAATGTACAGGAAACCAACAGTGAAGGAAGGAAACCTGGACTCAAATCACTGGTTTGGAACAGAAGGAAGAAATAAACCTTCAACCAGAACATAATGAAGGAACAAGAATTCAAAAAAACGAGGAGAAGCTTAGGAATATCCAGGACAACTTTAAATGTTCCAACGTTCAAATCATAGGGGTTCCAGAAGGAGAAGAGGAAGAGCAAGAAATTGAAAACATTTTTGAAAACATGATGAAGGAGAGCTTCCCTAATCTGGCAAAGACTTCCAGGGAGTCCAGGAAGTTCAGAAAGTCCCAAAGAAGTTGGACCCAAGGAAGCACACACCAAGGCACATCATAATTACATTACCCAAGATTAAAGATAAGGAGAAAATCTTTTTTTTTTTCAATTTAGTTCTTATTCAAGTACAGTTTTCTGTTTTAAATTCCCCGCCCTGTGCTCCCCACCTCCCTCCCATTTCCTCCCCCCACCTTAAATCTTAAAAGCAGCAAGAGAAATGGAGAGAGTCACCTGCAAAAGATTGCCCATAAGACTATCAGCTGATTTCTGAAAAGAAACCTTGCGGGCAAGAAGGGGCTGGAAAGAAGTATTCAAAGGCAAGGACCTACATCCAAGATTACTCTAGCCAGTAAAGTTATCATTTAGAATGGAAGGGAAGATAAAATGCTTCTCAGATAAGTTCAAGTTAAAGGAGTTCATCATCACCAAGCCCTTATTATATGAAATGTCAAAGGGACTTATCTAAGAAAAAATAACATAAAAAATATGAACATGAAAATGACAACAAACTCACAACTATCATGACTGAATCTAAAAAAAACAAAAATAAACTAAGCAAACAACTAGAAAAGAACAGATCACATGGTGGGTTATTAGCAGGGGGGGAGGAGAAAGAATGAGGGGAAAGATAGGGAATAAGAAGCATAAACGGCAGGTGCAAAATAGACAGGATGAAGTTAGAAATAGTGTGGGAAGTGGGGAAGCCAAAGAACTTATATGAATGACCCATGGACATGAACTAAGGCGGGGGAATGATGGTGGGAGGAGGGTACAGGGTGACAGGGAATAAAGGGGTGAAAAAATGGGACAATTCTAATAACATAATCAATAAAATATATTAAAAATAAAAAGAAACTTAAAGCTATGTTATACTAATTTCTTATTCAAAATGATTTCCTAATAATTTTCATATTCTGAATCACATTATTTTATCTATTTGTTTTCTTGATTGTGTCATTTGCTTATAATTTTCAATAAATTATTTCTTTATAGTTTTATGCCTATTGAATCATTGTAAGTTTGATAATACAATTGCTAGAGATTGTTTGAGTAAAAATAATCTAGATTAAATATCAGCCACCCCTGCCTGGGCGGCTCAGTTCATTTGCAGCATTGTCTCACACACCAAAAATTGTGCGTTTAGTCCCTATTCAGGGTGTATTCTAGACGCAGCTGACTGATGTTTCTCTCTCTCTCTCTCTCTCTCTCTCTGTTTGAAATCAATAAACATATTCTTGAGTAAGAATGTTAAAAAGTAATAATCATACCCTTGTGTTTTTTTTCTGGTCGATTTAGGTTACAAAACATTATACTCAACTTTAACAGCTTAGAACAATGTTCTCTCTCTGGGCAGTTAGCCCTTCCATTGTTCAGGAGGAGCAGTTTAAAAAATATCTGGGTTCACAGGATGAGATAATTTAAGGATTAATTTAAACAAATATAGTCAATGGCAGAATAAAATTATTAAGGTGTTACAGTGTTGCAGTGATTATGAATATCCATTAGATTCTGTGTAGATATTCAAACTACTGTTATGGTTTCAGGAAATCTCTCCTTACAAGTAATAATAGTTTTGTTGTCAGTTGGTTGTTTCTCAGTATTTCACCAGATAATGGGACTTGAGCAACAGAAGATAAGTTGTAAAGAAAGTCCAGGACAAAGTTTACATTATTATATTGCTTATGACCTTGCATTTCTTGCAACGACACTATTCTACACGTTTAATGTCATTTCCAGGTCAACACATCCATAGAACATCAAGTGAAGAGACAGTGATCTATTGTGTGGTATTGCTTTTCATGTGAATGGACTGACTATAATGTAATATTATAAATGAGCATCTAAGAAAAATTGACCAGTTCACTATTGATAGATATGAAGATAAAGATGCAGAATTAAACTAAATCTCCTCATATGTAAGTAATCAATAGCGTGTAACTGAAAACTGTCTGTTTAGAACCAAATGGTAACTTGTATTTTAGCCTCAGTAGAAAGTCCAAGAGGATAAAGAATCAAATATTAATGATATGCATGTTCCCAATTATTCTGTGTGTAGACAGTTATGTCCTGAAGTACTCAGTTTCTTTCAGTGGTTTTAAAAAATACAGTTATCAAACTCCAACTACTGAGTTGTAGTAAATCACATTATTATTTTTCACAAATAATATCGTTCTTCTTCACAAAGCTTGTTTTTAAGCTTATCATGTATGTGAATTGATCATAATTATCAATGTTTGGGTTTCTTTTTATTAAAAAAATAATGCAACTGTTTGCACTGGTTACACATTATCATGAGCTACAATTTTAATGTTTAACTTTATTGCAATTAATGCAATTTGCATCAATATTATAATTAATATGTTCATCAAATAACCAAATATATGTATGCATATACATTTAAAATTTAAATTATGCATATTATGCAACATCAGGGAATGCTGGTTAATGGATTAAATGAATGAATTCAACTATATTGTTTCCCATGAATTCTGCGACAACGCAAGCAACTAAGTTAGATGTGGACAAATTAGGAAGGAAGTGACACAGATGGTTAAAATCAGAAGAGTTGAAACATAGCCAGGAAAAGACTGTGATTACTGTTGATTTGTGAGTGACACTACAGATCTTTAAATAAAATAATTCTTAACAAAATTAGTTGTATGTCCCTTTAAAAAGCGTATAAAATGGAGACGAGATTATGTAATAAGTTACCACAGAAAATGAATAAAAAAAATTAAATGGAATACCATATGATATCACCGTTAACAGGAATCTAAACAACAAAACAAACAAGCAAGCAAAATATGACCAATGACACTCAAATACCAAAAAGGCTGACAGGGTCCAGAGAGGAGAGGGGAGAGAATCACAGGGGAAAAGGGGATGGACTCACATGAACAAGTATAAAGGACACATGGACAATAACTAAGGGTGGGGGGTGGAAATGGGAGGGAGGTGGGGAGGATGGGGCAGGGGGCGGGCAGGGCTGGGAATATAAGACAGAAAGCTGTACTTGAACAAGAATTTAAAAAATTAAAAAATAAATAAAAGAAATAAAATAAAATCTGCACAACCCCCCCCCCAAATTAAATGGATTAGAAACACTAAACCAGATATGCACTTGAAATTGAAAGCTAAAGGGTGCAAGCACCATCATAAACATTATCAAACACGATCTCTGTTTATTCTATATATTCCTTTTGTTTATTCCTTTTGTGGCCTGCAAATAATGTTTATTCAAGTTAATTCACTATTAAACACAAAGGCCAGTAACCAGACCCACACTATGGTGTCCAGTGTCAAAATTTAGTTGGAAATAAATAGTTCTACCCACAGACACATAAACAAGAGCCAGAAAATATCATCCAACCATGTGATTTTTCATTCTAGCTAGTGATGAAAATAATAAAAATATTCTTGAATGTTAGAAGGAAAACTCTAAACCAAGTTATATATGCAAATTTTATTTTATTTTAGTTTCATTAAATCTTTTTCAGTTTCTTTAACTTTGTGTGTGTTTCATTAATGGATCTTAAAGTTAAAATAAAATATCAGATTTTCCTGTTTATTATTATTATCAGCTAATTCACATTTTCTTTTATTTTCCAAGATATCACCATAGATGATATTTTTATTTTCCAAAATATCACTATTCTAGTAGATATTTTCCCCACTTTATAGAATGTGTTTTCTAATGACATACAATGTAAATATGATATTTAGTGTTTCACTCCTGAAATTTTGGTAGAAGGAGAAGGAATTGTAATAAATCAATTGAGCTAGCATAAAATATCTGGCCAGAATATAGTTATACTGAAGAATAGCCTGATAATATCCATCTTTTTATCTGTTGCCTCTGACTTAATCTCATGCAATTCCTGTATACATAACCTAAATATACAGTA
Organism: Sturnira hondurensis; assembly: GCF_014824575.4. NCBI lineage: Eukaryota > Metazoa > Chordata > Mammalia > Chiroptera > Phyllostomidae > Sturnira > Sturnira hondurensis. The sequence goes on from NW_028082296.1 coordinate 1,081,695, forward strand.
TAGAATTTGGATATACCTAGAAGCAGGCAGTACTAGAGAGAACCCTGGGAGTCTCTGTACGGACAGGATGGAATAAGGAGCTGCTATTAACATTTCACTCTTCCACTTTTTTTTAAAAACTTAGGCCAGGATATATTTGGCACGGACAATTAAGAGAAAAACAGCCCTTCAGTCAGGTTATCAATATTAACTCTGCCTCTTTCTCCACTTGCCTTCCCATCCTAGCCTTGGCTGTCCTTCAATGCCTTTCTTCTCATTACTTCCACCCATGTTATCACTATGTTGGCTCTAGGAAAGTGCCAAATAATTATACTGAAGGAATGAAGAAAATCCATTCAAATGCCTTGTTTTCTCCACTTAAGCTGAAGTTGGCTGTCTCTTACCAGATTTAATGACAGAATAGAGACTCATGAGTAAACACTTGAGTCTATCAAATCAAACAAACAAGCAGACAAACAAGCAATGCCACATTGCCAGGGCCTGTGTCTATCCATTGGAGCAAAGAGGGGAGTATTTCCTGCGGAGGTCTTTCTTGTTTGTCTCTGCATAGTCGATATACCATTTGACTAGTGGTGTTAAGTTCATTTAATAAACCAATTGTTAATGCATGTCTTTAGCAACCAATAAGTTCTCAGGCAATAGGTTTTTGTAAACTGAGGGAAAAAATGGCAGTAGTGGTGTCATGTTAGCTCAAGGGTATGCCTGCCAATTGTTAAATGACAGTCCTTTAGCCTCCACTAACACCATAAGGAAAAAGTATGAAGCCTTATTTTCAAACATCACAGTAGAATATGTTCACTGGAAATAACACCTTAGTTTGTGTTTGTTTCCCTTTTGAATAATACATTCTTAAAATCTACAGCCTTTTACAATGAAAGTGTTGAACCTAGGTCTGAAGAATAATTTATAAATAGAAAAAGGTATTTTTTAAGATTTTATTCATTTATTCTTAGAGACAGGGAAAGAGAGGGAGAAAAACATGGAAAGAACATCAGTATGAGAGAGAAACAGATCAGTTTCCTCCTGCAAGCACCCCTACAAGGGACCAAACTTGCAAACCAAGAATGTGCCCAGGCTGGGAATTGAACTGCTGGCCTTCTGATTGGTGGTGTGATGCCCAACCAACTGAGCCACACCAGTCAGGGCCTGAAAATATTTTATGGCATCAGTGCTTATCAGACAGACAGTGAAGAGCTTATGAGATAATATTCATTTCTTTAGAGGTTCTGTGAAAGGAGAAGGAAAGATAGAGGGATAGCAGTGATCTGCCACACTGGAAACTCTGTACATCGAAGCCAACTGTGATATGACTAAATGCCGACTTCAGCACTGTTGGTGATACAAACACTCTGCCTCAATAGTGGTGACATGACCCAAACAGAGAAGGAACTGGCTAACCTCAATATGCTCTTTGTCTTCTCATTCCCTCTCCTTGAACAGAGCAATCTTTGAAATAAAGGATGGGAAAAATATATGTTATTGAAGTATTTGAATTTATGTTAGGACTTTTGATTAAGTCTACTAATCACCAAAGGCAAACTATCAATATACAACCTGTTTGGGTAAAATGTGTTAAAAGGCCAACAAACTGTTAGCCATAGTTTTAAATCGAGAAAAATTTTGATCAGCCTTCTAGAAATAGATATTATTTCACCTGTCACTAATTCTCTCTTTCTGACTGAGGTAGATGGAATGCTGGCACTATGTTTGATTTGGTCTTAGCATGGATATAGTGCTTTCTTAGCCTCTTGACTTTGGGCTGGGCCATATGGGGCTTGCTGTGACTAACGGTGCATAGTGATCTCTGACGGTGTGCCATTTTTGAATCTATATCTTGCAAAGCCTGCTATGGTTCTGTGTCCTGTTGTGCTTTTGTCATTCTTAGGAGAAGCAACATTTTGTCATTCTTTGATGCAGGTATAAGTAGTTGGTGATAACATCTCCAAACCACTTTAAATCTAAACTCTGAAGTCACATTTCCCTTAAAAGTCCACCTAAATTATTTTAGTAACTCTCTCCACCCGACACTAAACATGATCTATCTGGAAAAATTATCTTAAAATCTGCTCATTTGTCTCAAGACACTTAAAACTTGTGAATACTGCACTCTTTTATTGCTTACTCATGTTTTATCCTCTTAAAGAGAAGGATGCTCCTGAGTCACCTTTGTATGACACTGAAGTAAATGGTCACTGACCTTCCCATTAGGTCTCCTTGGTCTCCACTATGCCACTGCAAACACTGATGAGACTGTTGACTTGAGTTACTAGTTGGGTGTGTATCCCAAATCTAAATAGCTCCTGAAGGAGTAGGTCTGCATTCTCTCATCAGCACAGCCACTGTGCCTGGAACCCAGCAGCTCAGTGATTGAGACACAGTCTCTATCTCTATGGGAAAGGAAACCAAATCACTTAAGTCAAGAAAAACTTATGTCAGGTTGGTAAAAAATGAGACAATGTTGCATATATTTTTTGAACATCTAGTAAGGCAAGATATCAAAAACAAACTTGGATATAAAACCAGTGTAATACTGGTATCACCAGTCCAGACAAGAATTTATTTAATTATGTGGCATAAAAAGCAAGATTGTTTACGGTTCTTTCGTGTACTGCTGCCATTTCTACTGACTAGAACAGGGAGATTTAGACAACTTGCTGAGGGGATAGACTTAAAATAATTAACTGCAGTAGAATGTCTATTTTAAAAGAAATCTATACAAGGTATAACCCAAAGGAGTGCTTTTGAGTAGTTAGGCCTTCAGGAACTCCTGTAAAATTTTAACTTTTTAATAGAAATGGAAACAGAAGAAGGTGAGTATAATAAATAGAGTCAGTGTGCAATATAACAAAACTCTATGTCTAGTACTACATAATTCTTGCCAAATTCTTGCCATCCACCAAACACATGCAAAGGATCTCAAATTATCACGCATGGCAGGACTTATATTACACATACTGGAGACCAGATGCTAGTTAGATTTGGAATGCCATGTTCAGATGTAACTGAATGACCTTATCTGCCAGTGTCATCCAAGGGACTGGCACTATGTTAGTTACACAAGTCAAGTTTCACTCCTTTGTGCCAATCAGAGATGATTTAGTCTGAGACCCCTCTCATGCAAATTTCAAATTTCATTTCATTCAAGGACTGAACACCTAAAAGTAGAGCTTATAAAATGAAGTGTAAAAGCAATTTAAACTCACAGTAATTATGTACAAGGAAACAGCTATGGACACTATCCCCAAATAAGCAGACTATAGAAGTTTTTGAAGGTGATAAATTATTTTCAAAAAAATTTAACTTCATTGTTACTGTCAACACTTTTACAGATGTGCCCATTACCCCTCTTGTGCTCGTCTCCTCCCAGCTCCCACCCAGCTTTTTTACAGATGTGCCCATTACCCCTCTTGTGCTCGTCTCCTCCCAGCTCCCACCCAGCTTCCCTCTGGTCCGCCCCACACTGCCATCCATGTCTGCGGGTCGTGCAGGTTGGTTCTTTGGCTAATCCCTTCACCTTCTTTCATCCATCCTCCTCCCCTCTGAAGCTGTCAGCCTGTCCAATATGTCTATGCTCTATTTTTATTTTGCTTGTCAGTTTATATGTTACTATCTATTGTTTATTAGATTCCATATATAAGTGAGACATACTGTGATAAATTTTAATGCTTTTTTAAAGAAGTAAAAACATATCCAGGCTCACTTTATCTGGTTCTTGTTGAAATTCTTTAGTCTTCAAGACAAGTTCTACAGAAAATTGAGATTTCATAGGGGTCTAGAGGACCAGAGGATGTGTTTAAAAAAGCCACAGGCCTAGATTTTTTGGCTCCTGTGCTCAGAAGGACTTTACCATGTATCCATGGAATTAATGGACTTACCAACCACCTTGTGGCTGGCCGAAGACTAAAAGTATGGCATAAGCTGGGAAACAATATTGAAAGAATGGAGATTTCCCTTACAGGAGGCATTTTATGCTCTGGATCAGAAACCGTAATATGACCCTTTTACCCCCATAGTCACAGAACCATACAATCAAGGAGTGGCAATGGAGTGACTTCTCTCAGTATTCTTCATAACCAGTCACTCAAAGAATGTTTGCTTTTTGTCTGGAAATGTTGAGTGCTGTTTGTAAAGTGAGCTCAGTTTTCAAGGGGAAAATGCTTTCTTCATGAGAGGGCAACACTCATGAAGACTCATGAATGGGTTGAACTGGAAAACAAGAATTCCGCCTGGCAATTCTGGCATCCATATCCACTGAACAAAGAGAAAAAAAGTTACCCTAACGGCGGAGGTGACCGACAGCGATTACCAACGGGCGGTTGTTTTTCTTCCACACAGTGGGATCTCAGAGGACTCAATGCTTTTAGGAAGACAGCTTTGTAACACTTTTACACACAATAGTAAAGGTAATTGAAAAACTAGAACAACCAAAAAAGAACTATTGAAGACTCAAATCCTTCAAAAATGAATGGTTTGAGTTCTTACACTTGATAAGGAATACTCTCTAACTGCTGTTGTGGCTGAAAGCAAATACAATATGGAATAGGTAGCAGAAGAATAAATGGGCAGAAATCAAATATAACCTTAGGATCAATTGCAGAAGTGAGGACTATGGTAGCTCTGCATAGATTTTCTTTGTTTGTTACTTGTGTATACACAGTACCTGTTTTTATCTCTCTCTTCCCACTTACTCTTTTATATACAACTATTGCAGGCTGACCTTCCATTTTTTTTCCTTGGGTAATCTATAGTCAGTGAAATGCTGGCTGAATTTGAGTAGTAACTAACTAATATGGTTGTTGATGGATACAATGGCAACAGGGATTTTCTGTTCCCCTCATTTGAGGGGAAAATAAGAACTTCATCCCTTCTACAAAGAATAATTATATATGTTAGGTGAGAACTTGAAGCTGTCTTTGTTGTTTCATGGACGTTTAAACATTTGTGCAAAACTGTGTATGGAATGTGAATAGCCATCGCTGTAGAATGTGACAGTCGTGCATTTGTTGACTGTTAGCTACATATAAATACTTTCTTCCTCTGTGATGTTATTCTAGACCCGGACGTGTCACTCCCAGGCCAGTTGATGTTGAAGTTAAAAATAAGCTTTATCAAGAGAGGGTGCTAGAGGGATACTGCACAACTAATGCAGGGTAAAGGGTTGAGCTGTTTTTGGCCTGACAAGTGGTGGATCGGAATGCGGAACCTGGTAGTGTAAATGTCAGAGGCCGTCTCATGAGCCAGCTAAAGCCCAAACACTCTGGTGAGGTTCTTTGCTACCCAGTGGGCTGCTGCTCTGAGCCAGCTACAGCTTAAATACTTACAGGAGTTTCTCCACCACCTGGAGGGCTGACTCATACCCTTCAGCAAATTTACCCACCACAGCAGTCTAAGTGTCTTTCCCCAAAGAGGTCTAAATCCCAGACTTGAGTCTGACCTCCAGCTTAAGTTTCTAAGTTCTTTTCTGATTCATTTTTCCTCAGACATATAAAGAACAAAAAACCATATACATTTACCAATTCTGCACGCTTTAAAGTCACTTTTTACCAATTAACAATGCTTACTATTAAATTTCCCATGCTCATACTATTAGTATGGTTTCTGTCTTCTGACTTGAACCTAATAATACAACCAACTTTTTTTTGTTACTCCTTGATTTCTATTACTCCTGATATTTATTTCCCATTTTTCTATTTCTATAATCCCATTTCAATTATTGTCCTTAACATAACATTTTAAAGCTTGACCAGTAATGATATTTGCAGAGTATTATATTTTTAAATTTTTAAACATTTTATTTTTATTTATTTTTAAGATATTTTTTTACTTATATATTTTTAGAGAGAAGGGAAGGGAAAGAGAAAGAGAGGGAAAGAAACATCAATGTATGGCTGCCTTTCCCACACCCCACAACTGGAGACCTGGCCTGCAACCCAGGCATGGGCCCTGACCAGGAATAGAACTGGTGACCCTTTGCTTCCCAGTTTAGTGCTCAATCCACTGAGCCACAACAGCTAAGGCTGTTTTTAATTTTTAAAGAAAGATAAATTAAGGGTTTTTTATTAGGAAAAATAGTATTTTTTATTTTTTTATTTTAATTGTTGTTCAAGTACCGTTTTCTGTCTTTCACTCCATGCCATCCCACACAACCAGCCCTCCCCCCTCCCTACCACTTCTACCCCCTCTAAATTTTGTCCATGTATCCTTTATACTTGTTCCTGTAAACCCTTCCCCTTTTCCCTGAAATTCCCTCCCCTCTCCCCTCTGGACACTGTCAGCCTGTTCTCTATGTCAGTGTCTTTGGTTATATTTTGCTTGTTTGTTTGTTTTGTTGTTTAGGTTGCTGTTAAAGGTGAGATCATATGGTATTTGTCTTTCAATGCCTGGCTTATTTTACTCAGCATAATGTTTTCCATTTCCATCCATGCTGTTGCAAAGGATAGGAGCTTGTCCTTTCTTTCTGCTGCATAGAATTCCATTGTGTAAATGTATCATAGTTTTTTATCCATTCATTTACTGATGGGCACCTAGGTTGCTTCCAGCACTCGGCTATTGTGAATTGTGCTGCTATGAACATTGGGGTATGTAGGTGCTTTTGGATTGGTGTTTTGGAGTTCTTAGGGTATATTCCTAGCAGTGGAATTGCTGGGTCAAAAGGCAGATTCCTTTTTAGTTTTCTTAGAAAATTCCATACTCTTTTCCATAGTTGTTGTACTAGTCTGCAATCCCACCAACAGTGCACTAGGGTCCCCTTTTCTCCACAACCTCTCCAACACTTGCTGTTTGTTGCTTTGGTTATTAATGATACCTCAGACAAAGGTTTAATCTCCAAAATATATAAAGAACTTACATGACTCCACTCTAAGAAGACAAGCAACCCAATTAAAAAATGGGCAAAGGACTTGAACAGACACTTCTCCAAGGAGGACAAACAAAGAATCCAGAGGCAAATGAAAAGATGCTCAATAATGCTAGCTCTCAGAGAGATGCAAATTAAAACCACAATGAGATACCACTTCACACTGGTCAGAAAAATAATACTTTTAAAAAATGTTAGCTATATTCATTGGCTTGTACTAAGCAAGTCTTTGGCTATTAAGATTCTTAAGCCAGTATCAAAGTCCGTGTTTAACATACTGGACTGATCTTTATATCTAATTGTCATTTATCCAACTCTAGAAGAGTTTCATCAGATATCTCCTATAGAGAGAGAAAGTATGAAACTATTAATTCCTATGCTTTTAGAAAATGAAATTTAGCTCAGTGTGATCAATTATTTATGGATAAGTTCAGGAAGAAGAAATATTAAGCTATATAAACAATTTAGAATAAAAGGTAAAGAAGAACTCACAAGTCAATGGGAGTCACATGACTGACTCCATGTTCAGCCCACAGAAGAGGTCCAAATTGGAACCTAAATACTGCATACAGTCAAACCTCAAAACAGAAAGACAAAAGTGTCATTGAGTAGTAACTAGCTCTTTCATATTCATTGTCTATATGATTTTTGTTTTGATTTATACTTCTATTTTCAATTTATTACCACAATCAGCCAAAAAGGTTGGTCTATCTTAAAATGCTGGAATTTCACAATGAAATTACCAAGGCAGGGAAATATGCTATATTATAAAAAGAATCTCCTTAATTATCTTGGAGGGAATTTTCCTTTTATTGTTGTTTACACTGAATAGGCAATATACAGAATTAAACAAAAATACACTGATTTATCAAGTGGAGAGTATATTACTAATATTGGCTTTAGCAATGATGCTGGTGTAATTTGAAGTAGTAGTCAGGCTTTACATTATGATAGAATAAGTAGATAATATTTTAAAATTAATTTTATAAGTAACAGTATTTATTAATATTTAATCATAGTAAATATGATCAATCCTTTTTGCCTTAATAGACTTGCATTTTTAGGTTACTTACTTAGATATTAAGACGAAGACATTTTACTTCCTTGAGATGCCACCAGACGAAGAACTGTAAAACAGACGGAGGGCACAACCTGGGATGGAGCCTTATGGAGAGAGATTTGTCATCAGATCTCTGCAAATAAATTTTACCACTTCATGTGGTGTACACCTGTGGCCACTTGATACTGTACTTTGCTGCCACACAGGAGACTTTATAACCCTGTAAATGCTATTTTGTTATCTTTGTAATGTGCCTTAAAACAATAGTAAAATAAAGGGACTGGCGTATCATGGGGAGATAATGTCCACAGGTGGTGCACAGGATGATTTAACAAGACCCCTTCCTGACAAAATCCCTAAGTTTCATATTCCAGCTGTATGTTCCTCAGGGGTGAAAATGGGTGTTGGCCATTAAAGATTGATTTTCTCGGTTTCTTATGATTATAAACACACCTGTTCAAAAGAACTTCATGATGATAGACTGCATACATTTTGTGCTGTTTTTTTCTCATACACCCTGTATTTTGTCTAGAACAGGAGTTGGTCTATTGACAACTGATTCTCAAATAGCAAGTTCTTCAAAGAGTGGGATTTGAGATATTTGTTATATAGTCTCAGCTTACTTTTTTTAAAAAAAGTTGAGACTTTGAACTATCACACCCATATCTGGATGCTTTATGCTTTAAGAACAATCTGAACTCTGAATATAATCTATTATATTATATTTATGCGTGTCTTTATGTTATATATCATAACTTAAAAATGGAAATAATGAGCTCTTGGTCTACTTTTACTATATTTTACATCCATAAAATCAAAATCTTCAATTCAATATTCATGGAAATAAAACTATGACAATATGTAACAAACTAAGTCTATGGTTTCTATACAGTGTTCACAGTATTAACATAAAACTCTTACAATTTTGCATTTCTAAAAATTTAAGAAAGAAGTAAAAACAACATATTTTTCACAAGTTTGAGGCATGTAAAAATATCGAAAAATACAAATTATGTCAATAAACACAAAAGGTTTACATTTTAAATAAAATGTATAAATAAAAGGTGTTAAGGCAATAGGTAGTTTAACATCAAAATGTAATTTGAGCCTTGACTGGTGTGGCTCACTGGGTTGAGTGTCAATCCACAAATCAACCAAAAGGTAACCAGTTCAATTCCCAGTCAGGAACATTTTTTTCATGTTTTTGTTAGCAGTCTGTATATTTTCTTTGCAAAATTGTCTATTTCAGTCCTCTGTTCATTTTTTAAACTGATTTTTAATATTAAGTAATATAAGTTATTTATATATTTTGGATATTAACCTCTTATCAAATGTATAATTTGCAAATATTGTCTACCATTCAGTAGGTTGTATTTCTGTTTTGTTGATGATTTCTTTGTTCTGCAAAATTCAGATTACTTTTTTATTTTAAATTTTATTTATTTATTTTTAGACAGAGGGGGGAAGAGCAGGGTTTCAGGTAAAATTAATCATACTAAAGTTTTAGGAAGGCGTGTGAGACACATCCGTTGCTCTTTCAACAGTGTCATTGAAGCAGATACACTGCTCCCTTAAAACTAGATTTGTGACCAGGATAGTTAATTCTCGAGGCTGGAATCCTAGTCTTTGAATTTATTTCTAGACAATACGTTTCCCTTAATACCAAATGTATCCATGGATCAGTTACCATTAACTAATTTTGAGGAGCTTAAGAAGAATGGAAATAATAAAAGTAGTGAAATACAAAGTCAATATTCAGAAATCAATGGTGTACCAACAATGAACTCTCAAAAAGAGAAACTAAAAAATGAATTTACTACAGCACCAAAACAATAAAGTACCTAGGAATAAATTTATCCAAGGAAGTAAAAGAGTTCTACTTAGAAAGCTATAGAACACTGAAGAAGAAACTGAGGAAGACACAAATAAATGGAAGCATATACTGTGTTCATGGATTAGAAAAATTCACAACATTAAAATGTCATAAAAATGTCCACACTACCCAAAGCAATCTATAGATTCAGTGCAATTTCTATTAAAATACCTGTGACATAATTCACAGATCTAGAACAAATATTTCAAAAATGTATATAGAACCAAAAAAGACCTTGAATAGCCTTAGCAATCTTGCGAAAGAAGAATAAAGTTAGAAAGATCACAATACCTGATATAAAACTATACTACAAGGTCATTGTTAACAAAACAGTCTGATACTAGCATAAGAACAGACATATATATCAATAGAATAGAATAGAAAGTCAAAAAATAAACCTATGTCTCTACGGTCAATTAATATTTGACAAATGTGGCAGAAGAATACAATGGAGTAAGCACCGCTCTTCAATAAATGGTGTTGGGAAAATTGGACTAGTATATGTAAGAAACTGAAAGTAGACCACCAACTTACACCATACACCAAAATATATTCAAAAATACAAAAAAAGACTCAAATATAAGTCAGGACCATAAAAATCCTAGCAGAAAACATAGGCTGTAAAATTTCAGATATCTCATGGAATATATTTTTGCTGCTATATCTCACAGCGCAAAGAAAGTAAAAGAAAAACAAACAAATGGGACTACATCAAACTAAAGGGCTCCTGCATGGCTGAAGGAACCACCATCAAAGTAAAAAGGGAACTAGCTGTATGGCAGAACATATTTGCCAATGACACAGTGAACAGGGTTTGAACTCCAAAATATAAAAAGAACTCCTATGACTCAATACCAGGAAGAATAATAATCCAATTAAAAATGGGCAAAGGACCTGAATAACACTTCTCCAAGGAGGACATACAGAGGGCACAGACACTTATGAAAAGATGCTCAACATAACTAGTCATCAGAGAGATGCAAATTAAGTGAGATATCACCTCACCTGGGTCAGAATGGCCATCATAAACAAATCAACAAACAAGTGCTGGCAAAGATGTGGAGGAAGGGGAACCCTAATGTGTTGTTGGTGGGAATGCAGACTAGTGCAACCACTCTGGAAAACAGTATGGAGTTTCCTCAAAAAATTAAAAGTAAAACTGCCTTTTGATACAGCAATTCCACTGCTGGGAATATACCCTAAGAATCCTGAAACAACAATTCAAAAGAACTTAAACACTCCTATGTTCATAGCAATGTAATTTATCAGAGCCAAGATTTGGAAACAACGTAAGGGCCCATCAGTAAATCAGTGGACCAAAAATCTGAGATACATTTACATGACAGAATGCTACAAAGCAGGAAAAAAAATATGGAATCCCCATCTTTTGAGACAGCACGGATGGAACTATAGTCTATTATGCCAAGTGAAATAAGTTAGTCAGTGAATGACAAAGATAAAATCTTACTTATAAGCAAAATCTAATAAACAAAATAAACTAATGAGCAAAATAGAACCAGAGGCATGGAATCATGATAGCTCTAAGTGGGGAGGAGAGAAGTCAGAACTGATTGAAAGAAGGTAAAGGGATTAGTCAAAGAACATTCACGAACAGTGACAGGGACAACGGTGTGGGGACTGATGATAGAAAATTCGGGGTGGCCTGGGTGGAAAGGGCAAAGGGGAAAATAGAACGTCTGTAATAGCATAAACAACACAAAGTAAAAATGAAGTCTTTGCAAATGAAAATAAATTAAATAAATGAAAAAGAAAATACTAATTATGATTATGTTAAAAGTGTGTTGGCCACTTTTAACACATATTATTTTTCTGTGAAAAATAATTCATACATTTTTTTCAGTTAGGACATTAAAATTTAACATAAGACCTTGGTTCAGAGAGTTTTCTCATCATGTCCAAAAGTCACATATTTTGCAAGTTTTAGAAGCTGAGCTTGATTTACAATCTCTTTTAATGCCAAAGTCAAAAATTAACAAGGACCTCTACTTCCTGAAAGAGAAACTAGCTGACCATTAATCCTAACAAAAGTAAAACTGGCAAAGGGACAGTGTACAAGGAGAGGTTAGTATTCAAGAGTGTGAAATTTCCATTTTGCTTTTACTTTTGGTTCATGCTGGTTTCTTACTGTTTTTATTCCTGATTTGGTTCATGATGGTTTCTTACTGTTTTTACTCCTGATGGGTTGGCAGGACTTGTATGTTCTTTCATGGAAACCTCAGGGGTATACACTTTTGCTTTGTCTAACATGGAGTTCTCAAAATGGCATGTGGGTCTTTGTTAACTCTCAGTTGGATAACTAGCATACATGAAAATTTTCTTGAAAAACCTTCAGACTTTTCACACTGTGCAAAATATAGCAGCTTAACTCCTAAGAATAATGAACAACTTGGGCATTGCTAGGACATTTTGTTCTACACTGACAGTCTGGCTCCAATAGAATTTTAATTTATTCTTCTCAATTATTTTCAATGGGAGCTCTCTGCTTTTGTTGTATTGAAACCCTCATTACCTTTGATGCCTCCCTGTCTCCCTTCTACAATACCTCCCACATCTTAAACAGATAGCCCAGTAAGCAGTGCAGAATAGAGGTTAAGGATTTGGCCTCGCTGTTGGACCACTATTATCTATACCTCAGCTCCATCTATCTAATTATGTACTTTTGGGAAAATTGCTACAAAATTCTCTCTATCTCACCTTTACTTTCTTTTATTCAAGGGTTACTTTGAGTTTCAAGGAATGTGGCATTGGATACATTTTCTATAAACACTAAGTCTTAAAATATGTTTTTTTGCAAAGAAGTTTCCGCTCTGTTCTGTCTGTTCTGTTCCATTAAAGCAAAGGTATAAATCCCTTCTTTGACCATTTTATCTTACCACTCATTGAATACACTACTTCAGACTGTCTCGGATTTTCCTTTGTAATGAGTAGAAGCGTCACGGCTTGAGTGTTTTCAGAGACAGTAAGCACATGAAATTACATCATAGATTGTTCTATTTTTAGGCACTTTTGATGGTTAGACATTTATTTTTTATCATTAAAAATTGGATTTTCATTTTAATTTGAACTTGGTATATCGTAATATACGAACCTAAGTTTAATAATTCTAATTCTTTTTTAATGAAGCATTTCTGCAAATGATCACCACCCATTTTTTTTCTTTTCATGTTAAACAGTCCCATTCCTTTAAGCAATGTGGGTAGAATCATGGAGCAAATAATGACAAGAAGCATTAGAAAAGTTAAATTAATATAGTTTTAAAAAGTGCCAGGCTTGTTACCATGAAATATGAAAAATAAGTTTCATCTTCTCATGTTATAAGACACGTGATAGGTTTAATTTAGTAAAAAATTTAGAATTATGTTACTTAAATGTTTCTAATAAACTGCCAAGGTGTTGTATTTTTATAACTGTTATTTCAAAGGAAGTGCTGCTATGTTTTCCAGTGGAAACTGAGTTAATATTATTGTTATTATTATTACCCATGTGTTATACATAAAAGGAAACACATGAATTGCTTTTTTCACTTCTCTTTTTTTAGTATGCATATTTGTCTTTTTTACTATCTACCCCCACCTTTACTTAAGAATTTGGTCTAACAATTATCACATGTACATTCACATATCTTATTATAAATATAGTCTTTCTTCTACTTAACATCTTATTGAAGAAACTTTGCTTCATATATATGTTTGCATACTACATAACTCCTAAACTGAAAAGAAATACTTGCTAAGAAGCAACGATTTGGCAAGTTTTGTGCATGAAGGCTTCTGTAGGACGAAGGGACTGTTTGCTAAACACATGACTGTTGTCAAATAGCTTATAAATTAGTTCAAAGGGATAAAATAACAAGTTCTGAATTATATGACAGTTGCAATAAGTGAATTTGAAGTTTATAAAGTGAAAATCTAAAGCAGACTAAAAGCAGAAGGCCAGATTTTGAGAGAAAATCAGAATGAGTTAAATACCAAAAATACAAATTATTCCAGATGCCAGAAGAACACAGAGTAAAATGCATGAGTAAAATGTGTGTGACATGTGTAGGAGTACAGTGGAAATAAAAAGAGGGGATAGGATTTGGTTAAGGTGGAACAGCTTTCAGAATATTTTGAAATTCAAAAAACATTTACACCCAACTTAGTAGGTAGGAGTATGTTATTGTAAGTTGTCAAGAGGTTCGTGCTGACTGCATTTCTGCAGAGTGGCCGGGCAGACACATAAAAGAGGGGACAAGGAAGGGAAGCATACGTAGCCAAAGAGTGACCAAAGAGCTGTCACAGATATTAGATACGAGGAGATTCTGGAATAAGCTGAGCATTTCCAAAAATCTCAACAGAATGAAGAAACACATTTGTACATTTTAAAAAAGGCATTAGAGTTATAAAATTTAGAAGGAGACTTTGGTTTCACAGTATTAAAATATAAAAGTATATATATCTAAAAAATCAAATTTGATGACTTTTTTTTTCTTCTTAATCTGGCACTCCCTAAAACAAAGAAGAAGATGACACCAATTCAGGACACTCAGACTCTTTTTTTTCCCTTGCAAATGTTAACTCCTCACTTCTGCTTCTTCATGTCATCATAGTTTCAACTCATTAAGTTGCACTGCATATTATTAACATTTCATAGAGGGTATTTTAGGAATGTGTATTTTTATTATTTAATCAATTTCAAAGGGTTTCACATAGAATTCTTTCTTTGTCCTGATGACAAGAATAGAGAACAGGTATTATACATGAAGACTATAGTTTGAGAAAAATATAAAACATATAAAAATATAGCCTATCTAACTCTTCTAAAAATGAACACTCTAATTGGTTCATATAATAGTCATAGTTTTTAACTAATCACAATCTATTTGATTTTATAAGAAAAAGCTTCCACGTAGAATTGTTCCTAGTCACTTAGCGTATTGATGACAGGTTGCCATAACAAAACATCATAGCCTAGGTGACTTAGGCAATAGAGATTTATTGTGCTTACAGTTCTGGAGGTTGACAGACATTGGGATGCCAGCACGGCAGAATTCTAGTCTGAGCTTCTCCCCTCCTGGCTTGCAGACAGCTACCTTCTGCCCGGATCCTCACCCGACTAAGAGAGAAGCTCTAGTTTTTCTTCCTCTTCTTACAAGGGTACCAATTCCATCATGAGAACCCCAACCTCAGGACTTCATCTAGGCCCAGTTATTTCTCAAAGACCCCATGCCCAAGTAACATCTCACTGGGGAGGAAGGATCCGATGTGTGAATGTTGAAGGGACACAATTCGGTCCATAACATCCTGCTTCTCATCCTCCAAGATGCATGCTTCCATATAACATACATACATCCTATCTCAAAAACACCAAAATTCTGAACTAATTCCCCAAACAACTGCACAGTATAAAGTCCAAAGCCTCCTCTAAATATCACCTAAATTAAATATGAGTGAGACTTGGGTTTTGATTAAACCTGAGGCAAAATTTTCTCTCCAGCAGTGAATTGTGAACCCAGATATCTTAGTCTGTTTGGGCTGCTGTAACAAAATATCACAGACTGAGTGGTTTATAAAAAGACAAAATTCAGTTTTTTCAGTTCTCACATTCGGAAATCTAAGATCAGAGTGACTGCATGGTTCAGTTCTGGTGAAAGATTTTTTCTAAGATTGGAAAACTGACGACAAGGAAATTTTTGGAAGAGGTATATGGACAGACACCTCTCTGAAACGTCAAGTAGTGGGAAGATATTTGTGTTCCACATAATTGGAGCATAATTACCTTCAAGAGGGTGACCTCAGCCAAAGATTTTAATAATCAAGTGGAGAGCATGACTAATTTTGTAGACACAAGTCCAGCTTTTCTCACAGCCACCTCTATTGACATCAAACTAGCTCATGGACTCAGTGGCCACGGTTACAGGGACGGAAGTTATGCATGAGCCCAGCAACATTGACGTCCATTCACCAAGGCCATCCTGGCTATGGCCACTGTTCTGACCTTGTTAGTATCTTCATTTGGAGAATTAGTATGGTTTAAGGATATGTGTAAGGTGACACATCGACAAAGGGTGAATTTGTGATAGTTAATTTTATGTGTCAACTTGATTGGGCCATAAGGTGCTGTGTTGTGACTGTTCGAGGCCAGACAGGTTCTGGGATTCTAGCAGACGGAAGAGCATACACGGAGCCATTGGATGTCTGACATGCCTTTATTCAAGGGTGTGCGATCCACATGCAACCCAAGCTGTGAGTCCCCCTGCAGGGGTGCCCCTAACTCTTTTATGTACTAATAATGCACACAAAGCCGGCAGGGAGCCAAAATGTTGCATAACACGGCAAAATTCTGTGCCATGAGCCCACTCAAGGCTATGAGAACCGTTTATAGGATCCAGTCTCAAGTCTATGAAAACACAGCTTATCTTAGTTTCCCAGGCATCTGGGTGAGCGAGCCAGACTGACTTTGTTTACCCCACAATCTACCCCTTCGGGATTCCTTACTGCACAGTCTACCTGAGGGTATCTCCCTCGAAGTTCCCTTGGCAAGGAAGGCATAGCCCTATACCCATAAACCACAGTACAGACTACAACAACAAGCAACCAAAACACAAGTACCACTGCCTAAGACAGCAAAAACCCATCGCCATTCATTGAATACCTGACACGTGATCCCCTATAGGTTCCTATAGTGTCAGGTGTTCAGTTACATGGGTCTCGGAAGCTAATGCCTATAGAGCTTGACTATCACTGTGGTGGACATCAGGAACATAGACACAGCGTTTGGCTCCTACTAAGGCACGCACTCCACCTTGGGATGCTGTAGGCATATCTAAAGTCATACAGTTTTGCAAGCCCACTTTTCTTAATTGATATACTTCCTCATTTAAGAAGCTTAAAGAATCATGTGTTTCATTCAATGCACAAGCAGTGTCAAGAGCCAAAGCAGTTATCTCAGTCTCAGTGACTATAGAAGCGGTTTGAGGAGAAAAAGTAGCTAATGGGTAATACCACTGGGGAGTACACTTTACCCAGAGTCACTCCTTAAACACTTCCCAATTTGTTGCCTGGCTCGCAAGAGTCTTCTGAACCCAAGCAGGCAAATGGGGCCATTCCCATATGCAACGGCCAGTCTAGTTTCCATGGTGGCCTAATTCCCAGGGGTCTTGCCATAAGGCCTGCTTCCATAATGGCCTATGCATCACTATTAATTTATTTGCATGCCATGTAGAGATCCACAATGTAAGTTAGCTTCAGGTACACCACCCAACTATCTGTTCAAATCGGCACTTCATTGGCACAGATAGCGCTTCTTTGGTAGCCATGAGTCACATGGCACGCAGTTCTGCCCACTGGCTACTCTGTCCTATTAAGACAGATTTATGTCTGTTAAACTGCAGTTGCATTTGTGGGGACAGCAACTGAATGGGTAGGGGTAGGGGGCTCAGTATAACCCTGCAAAGAGCCTTAACAAGCCCCCACAAAAGTTCCAGGGTACATTCAGGAATGGGGGATGCTTAAACAATATACTTACCTGGACACAGTTGCCCTTCCGGTCCCTGCCTGCCCCTTGTAGATGAGTTTCTCAGCCCTTTCCCAAATTTAATTTTTCAAAGGATATTTCCTTCCTTTTCTCTGGAGGTTGACACAGCCAAATAGCCCTCCAAATGCACAGGATGGGCCTCTCGGGTTATACCCCTGAGGTTTGGACAGTTGATTTAGGCCTGAACCGGCAGCTCGCACTTGAGCAGCTCCCCTGTCTGGGTACGCGCACTTGCTGCAGGCTCTGGCTCCTCCCGTGGCTGCCTCTTCCACCAGTGCATCCAGGCCCTGGCAGCAGTGTCTGGCAGGTCTCCCGCTCTCACTCACCCTGTGCCAGCTGCTAGCACTGCATTTGCATCCCCTAGAGTCTCCCCGCCACCACTGCAGCCTTTTTCTTCTGGGGCCGCGCTGATGGGCACCACACTCCCCTGCGTCTGCGGCAGCATGGTTGCAGCTTCCGCCACTCCACAGGCCCGGAGCCCGCCATGGCTCCCTCGCCCTCTCCTCCGGAGTAGGTGCCCCTCCACAGGTGTACACAGAATGAACCAGGCACAGGCTCTGCTCAAGGGAGCAACAGAGAATAGTGCACATAATATTACCCACCTCTAAATTCCAAAGGAGGAAGAGGCACGCAGCCAAAGGCTTCTGGGCCTGCTGCCGCCTGCTTCCTTGAGCACGCCAGGAGCAGAGTGTTCAAGGGTGCCAGTGCGCCAGTGGTCAGAGGGTCAGAGGACCCCGCTGGGCCACAGTCCTCCCGCCCAGTAAGTAGCTCCCCACAACTTTATTCCAAGTCTGTGCAGGGTAGGGAAGCGGAAGGGGGCCCGGGTCTGCCCAGACCAGACTCCCTCCAGCTTCCGTAGGCTGCTGTGATTTCATTTGCTATATAATTACTTGGCGAGCCCGCAGTGAATCAGTACATTCTGCCCCACACTTTTTTCCCATGGATCGCTCCCTGTGATTGGGGAGGGGTATCTTTATAGCTCCTCTGATCTAAGGCTTTCCCCCAGGACACAGATTTGAGCCTGGAAGGATTTCTTTCTTCATTTTTTTTAAGATTTTATTTATTTTTAGAGAGGGGTAAGGGAGGGAGAAAGAAAGGGAGAGAAACATCAATGTGTGGTTATTTCTTGTGTGCCTCCTACTGGGGACCTGGCCCACAACCCAGGCAAGTGCCCTGACTGGGAATGGAACCTGTAACCCTTTGGTTTGCAGGCCTGCTGCTCAATCCACTGAGCCACACCAGCCAAGGCCAGGCTTGCTTTCTGCCTTGATGTTCTGGTCACTGCTGGGTGGGGAAGTGCAGTCTCCTCTTCTTTAGTCTTCAGGGCTTCTGCTCTCTCTTAGGGTTCTGGGAACTTCACTTCATCATGAAGTGCAGTCTCTATCTCAACTCGCAAAGCTGAAAGAAACACCCAGCCCACATCCCCCACAGCCTCCACAGCCACATGGGTGCTGAGCTTTTTTACGGTCTTTCTTGACAACCTGCAGGACCTTCTCTATAGTGTCAGGTGTGCCACTGACATTGGGCCAGTCGTGGGACCAAGCCACTAGGTGCTCAGCCACTGAATAATACCTACCAGGGACTGGCCACCCATCCACAACCCCTCCGAGGGTGCTGACTCCATACTATTCTGTGACAAATCGGCCAATGGCATCAACTGCAGCCTGTCAAGGCCAGAGAGGTTCCAGGAGGCTTTGGGTAGACAGAAGAACATACGTGGAGCCATGGGGGGGTCTGACATGCCTTTATTCAAGGGTGGGTGATCCACACACACTGCAAGCCGAGTGTCCCTCAGTGGGGAGCCATTAACTCCCCTATAAACTAAATGCACCCAAAGCCAGCTGGAGTCAAAATATTGCATAATACAGCAACTTGTGAGCTCACTCAAGGCTATAGGAATCATTTATCAGACCCAGTCTTAAGGCTATGAGAACACAGCTTATCTTAGTTTCCCAGACAACTGGGTAAGGGAACCAGAATGACTTTGTTTACCTCACAGGTGCACAGATATGTTATTAAATATTATTCTGTTTTTTTTCTGTGAGGGTATTTCAGGATGAGATTAACATTTGAATTTACTAGACTGAGAAAAGCCAATTGTTCTCCCTAATGTAGATGTGCCTTATCCAATCCATTGAAGGCCTAAATAGAATTAAAAGGCTGAATAAGATAGAATTTCTCTCTTTCTCTCATTCCCTCCCTCTCTTCCTCCTTCCCTAATTATCTGTATTTGTTTGTTCAGGAAATGTTTAATTTTGTTTTTTTATGTGTCAGGGTCTAGTCTAAATATGAGTCACAGTCAGTCAGGTATGACCTAAGCTATGCAAAGTGTGCATTCTAACAGAGAAATCAGATTAAACAAACACAATGTTTAAGAGGTTAATTTCAAGTGGCAAGAACTGCTATAGAGGGCTGGCTTCATTGATTTGCAACCTGTGCAGTTACAAAGGAAACTGCATTTAGAAAGACCTTGGTTTAATGCACTGCTCTCACTGTATTAAATTGGATGGACCTGGAGAAAATTATGCTAAGTGAATTAAGACAGCCAGTGAAGGAAAAATACCACATGATCTCACTTATATGCAGAATCTGATGAACACAATAAACTAATGAACAAGGCTGTAACAGAAGCTTCGATACACAGAACAGTCTGACAGTGTGGGAAAGGCAGAGACAGGATGACAGATGGTGAAGGCATTAACCAAAGAACATTTATGCATAGCCCATGGACAAGGACTATGTGGGGGTTGGCTTGGGGTAGAGAAAGTGTGGGGCTGGGTGAGGGAGGGCATGGGAGAAAAGTAGGAACAACTGTAATAGCTTAAAAAATAAAATAAAATAAAATATTAAATAAAATAAAATATTAAATAAAACATGAAATCATTTGTTCTCCATTGAAAAATGGAAATGATTTGTTTTTCATAATAAAAAATAAATTTGTTTATAGTGTTTTGAAAATGGGTTCTTATGTTTTTATTTTTCACTGGACCCTGCCAATTATGTAACCGGACCCAGTGCTATGAAGAAAACCAGAGTAACAAAGAGTGATAGTCTGGGATAAAACGGTACTATTTTTTTTTCTTTGATAGAGGCTGGAGAAAAATTTTTCTAAAAAGGTAATGTTTAAATTCTACCTTCAATAGGCAGAAAGTATTCATGTGAGCAGAAAATTTCAAACAGAAAATAAGAAATATAAAGGTGCTGAGTGTGCTGTATTTTTCTGTTGTCGGATATAAGAAAGTTAGCTGGCATGAGTGGATAATGAGTCAGGTGACAAATGCTAGGAGGCAAGACAGGTGATGCAGCCTAAGGTGTGTATCATAATTTAGTATAAAAAAGAATTAGATTTTTAAATGTCTGCAATAAGAACTCACTAGATAATGAAGAAGAGAAACTCAATAATAATTTGGACTTTGGGCCCTGGCTGGCGTAGCTCAGTACATTGAGCACGGGCCTGCGAACCACACGATCGCAGTTCTATTCCCTGTCAAGGCACATGCCTGGGCTGCAGGCCAGTTCCCAGCAGGGGACTCATGAGAGGCAACCATACATTGATATTTCTCTCCTTCTCTTCTCCTCTAAAGAAAAATAAATAAACTCTTAAAAAAATAATTTGGACTTTGTGTTTGATGGTCCTATTGTGAAAAAAAGTTTCATTGTGTTAAATATTATTTCCAAATAAATACAGTCAACATATTTATTGAAAGTTGAACAGTGCTGTTGGAAAAATGAGAACTTTTAAAATTAGGTGACAGCAGTAAATTATCTAATCCTGTCCTGTTTCCTTCTTTTGCTCATATACTATTTGTCACCAAATTTCAGGTCTTTGTTATGAACTGCTCACATTTTTGAATAGTTTATTCTCAGCATCACATCCTGGACAACATAAAACTTTAATGCATATAGTCAATAAACAGAAAGAAATATATACCTCTTAATCCTCCAAAGAACTCCATACAACTAGTGTTGTATAACCTAATACAAGATAAAGAATCTTGTACCATATCATTTTTTCTCTCCTGAATTGACTCATCAGCATAACTTACAACAAAGGATGAGTGAAATCAAACCAATTCATATTGATTAGGTAAAAGTAGATCTTTAATTAGATTATCTGAATCTATTCTAAAACATTATCATCGTGTCCAACACTAAGCACTGGGCTTCTTAATGTAGCCACATTATTCATTTCAAATATCATAGGTATTATATTTCCTCTGAATTTGGAAAATGTTGCTTTTATTCCAGTATAATAAAAAATATGTACAAAATGATGTATAAAAACTCAAAATTGTGTGTAAGAAATTCACTTTCTTAAAAAAGTTTTTCTTATTTAAATATTCAAAAATTTTCACTAAAATTAGAATGCATCACAAATTATAAGCAATGAACTAAACATTTGCATCAAAATTATTCCAATTTGAATACTAAATTTAACATTATTAAATGTATTTTTTGAATTAGCATATTTAAGTTTTGGGGGGTATATTCCCAGAAGTGGAATCACTGGGTCATAAGACAGTTCCATTTTTAACTTTTGTGGTAACTCAATACTCCTTTCCACAGTGGTTGCACCGATCTGCATTCCCACCAACAGTGCACAAGTGTTCCCTTTTCTCCACATTCTTGTGAACACTTGTTGTTTACTGACTTATTGATGATAGCCATTCTGACAGGTACGAGGTGATATTTCATTGTGATTTTAACTTGCATTTCTCTGATGATTAGTGACATTGAACATATTTTCATATGCTTTTTGGCATGTGTATGTCTTTTTGGAGAAGTGTATTCAGGTCCTTTACGTATTATTTAACTGGATTTTTTGCTTTTGGGGATATTAAGTTTTATAGCTTCTTTATAAATTTTGAATGATAATCAGTACCAGATGTACCAGGAAATATATTGTCCCATTTACTGGGTTTTCTTTTTATTTTGTTGGTGTTTTTCCTTGCTGTGCAGAAGCTTTTTAATTCATTATAGTTACATCCCTTTCCTCTGCCTGAAAATATATATCAGAAAAAAAATATTGCTGCAAAAAATGTATGAGATATTTCTTCTATGATTTTTATTGTTCTGAGTCTAGCATTTAAGTCTTTAAAACATTTTGAGTTTATTCCTGTGTATTGGGTAAGAAGGTAGTCTAGTTTTTTTTTCTTTTTTTGCATGTATCTGTCTTATTTTCCCAATACCACTTATTAAATAGAATATTTTTACCTCATTATATATTTTTAAGATTTTATTTATTTATTTTTAGAAAGGAAGGGATGGAGAAAGATAAAAGGGAGAAATATTGATGTGTGAGAGATATATCAATAGGTTGTCTGTCTTGTGTCCCCAGTGGGGGATCTGGCCTACAACCCAGTCATGTGCCCTGCCCAGGACTTGAACTGATGGCCTTACAGTTCACAGGCAGGCACTGACTCCACTGAGCCATAGCAGCCATGGCATCCCCATTGCATGTTTTTGCATCCTTTATCAAATATTAATTAACCAAGAAGGTGTGAATTTATTTATGGGCTCTCTAATTTGTTCCATTGATCTACAGGTCTGTTTTTATGCCAGAACCATTTTGTTTTGATTACAACGAACTTGTAGTACAATTTTGTATTAGGTAGTGTGATTCCTCCAACTTTATTCTTTCTCAAGATTGCTGTGGCTAGTTGGGATCTTTTGTGGTTCCATGTACATATTTGGAATAGGGTAGCATGAATAGGTAAGAGAATGAGATCCATACATATGCTGTCTACAAGGGACCCATCTCAGTACAAAAGGTACACACAGACCAAAAGTAAAGGGATGGAAAAATATTTTATGCAAATCAAAATTTTGAAAAAGATGGGGTAACAATACCTATCTGACAAAATAGACTCTAGAACAAAGGCTATAGTGAGAAACAGAAAAGGACAACACATAATGATAAAGAGAGCAATCCAACAGAAGGATATAACCTTTGTAAACATGCATGCACCCAAAATAGGACACCTAAATATGTAAAGCAAATCTTAATGGAATTCAAGGAAGAGACTGACAGAAACAGAGTCAGAGTAGGGGAACCCAACACCACATTGACATCAGTGAATAGATTTTCCTAACAGAAAATCAACAAGAAAATAGGAGCCTTAAATGACACATTGAACAGATAGATTTAATTGATATCTTCAGGGCATTTCATCCAAATGCAACATAATATATATTATTTTCAAATGCACATGGAACATTTTCTAGGATAGGCCACATGTTAGAACACAAAACAAATATCAACAAATTTATGAAGATTTACAATAACTAAGCACTTGAAACAGCCTAAGTGTCCATCAGTAAATGAGTGAATAAAAGATCTGTGGTACATTTACACAATGGAATACTACGCAGCAGAAAGAAAGAAGGAGCTCCTGCCCTTTGCAACACCATGGATGAAACTAGAGCACATTATGCTAAATGAAATAAGCCAGGCAGTAAAAGACAAATACTGTATAATCTCACCTAATCAATAAAATAAACAAGAGAGAAAAATAGAAACAGAGACATGGAAATAAACAACAAACTGATAATAACCAAAGGGGAAGTGGGAGGGGGATAGTGGGGCAAAGAAGGGAAGTATAAGTGAAGGAACATGTATAAAGGACCCATGAACAAAGCCAAAGAGGCAGGAGGATTGAAAGGAAGGTGGATGGTGGGTAGGGCAGAGGAGAGTAATGGGGGAAATGGGGACAACTGTAATAGAACAACAACAATAATAATAAAATTTGCTTTTAAAAAAGAAATTACATCAAGAATCTTCTTTGACCATATAGTATAAATCTTGAAA
Organism: Sturnira hondurensis; assembly: GCF_014824575.4. Taxonomy (NCBI): domain Eukaryota; kingdom Metazoa; phylum Chordata; class Mammalia; order Chiroptera; family Phyllostomidae; genus Sturnira; species Sturnira hondurensis. The sequence continues at coordinate 1,105,828 of NW_028082296.1, forward strand.
TCAACCACAAGGAAAAATTGAAAATACAAAAACTCATAGAGGTTAAATAACAGGTTACTAAAAATGATTGGGTTAACAGTGAGATCAAGGAAGAACTCAAAAGATACCTTGAAACAAATGGAAATGAGAACAAAACAATCCAAAATCTATGGGATACAGCAAAATTAATCCTAAGAGGGAAATCCACAGCATTACTGTTTTACTTCAAGAAACATGAAAAACTCATATGATCTAACTTTACATTTAAAGAAACTTAAAGAAGAATAACAAACAAAGCTGAAAGTTAGTAGAAGAAAGGAAATAATAAAGATAAGAACAGAAATAAGCAAACACACCTAAAAATAAAACAATACTAAAGATTAATGAATTCGAGAGAGGATTCTTTGAAAAAATAAGCAAGATCGACAAACTTTTAACCAGACTCATAGAAAACAAAAGTGCCCTGTCTGGTGTGACTCAGTTGACTGAGCACCAACCTGTGAGCCAAAGGATTGCCAGTTCAATTCCCAGTCAGAGTACATTCCTGGGTTGAGGACCAGGTCCCTGGTTGGGGTTATGTGAGAGGCAACCATGCAGTGTATCTCTCACATATCAATGTTTTTCTCTCTCCCTTCCTATCTCTCTAAAAACAAATGAACAAAATCTTAAAATATATAAAGAGAGAGGACACAAATAAATAAAATCAGAAATGAAGGAGGAGTAAATACTAACACCAAGGTATCATAGGAAATTATTGTGATCAACAATATGCCAACAAATTGGATAATCTGGATAAAATGGACAAGTTCCTAGAAACATACAATCTTCCAAAAGTAAATCAAGAAGAATCAGAGAATATGAATAGACCAGTTACAACTTGTGAAATTGAAGAAGTAATAAAAACATTCCCAATAATAAAGTTCTTGGCCAGATGGATTCACAAATGAATTTTACCAAAAATTCAAAAAGAACTAACATCTATCCTTCTCAAACATTTCCAAAGAATTTAAGCTGAGGGAAAACTTCCAAGTTCTTCTTACTAGGTCAGAATTATCCTAATTCCAAAAACTGATAAAGACCCTATAAAGAAAGAAAATAAGGGTCTGAAATCCCTGATGTACATAGATGCTAAAATTCTCAACATAATATTAGTAAACCAAATTAAAAAAATCCATCCAAAAGATCATGCATTGTGATCAAGTGGGATTTATTCCAGAGATGTGAGGACATACAATATCTGTACATCAGTAAAAGTTATATATCACATAAACAAAATGAAGGATAAAAACAGTATGGAATTTTCTCCAATAACAAAAAATTGAATGGCCCTTTAACCCAGCAATTTCATTGCTGGAATTATACCCTGACAATCCTGAAACACCAACTCAAAATAACCTATGTACCCCAATGTTCATAGCAGCATTATTTATAATAGCCAAATGCTGGAAACAGCCTAAATGCCCATTAGTAAATGAGTGGATCAAGAAACTGTAGTACAGAGAGATGCAAATTAAAATCACAATGAGATACCACTTCACACCAGTCAGAATGGCCATCATAAACAAAGCAACAAACAACAAATGTTAGAGAGGTTGTGAGGAAAAGGGGACCCTCGTTCACTGTTGGTGGGATTGTAGACTGGTACAACCACTATGGAAAACAGTATGAAACTTTCTAAGAAAACTAAAAATGAACATGTCTTTTGACCCAGCAATTCCACTGTCAGGAGTATATCCTAAGAACCCTGAAACACCAATCCAAAAGAACCTATGGACACCAATGATCATTGCAGCACAATTTACAATGGCCAAGAGTTGGAAGCAACTCAGATGCCCATCAGTAAATGAATGGGTGAAGAAACAATGGTACATTTACACAATGGATTCTATACAGCAGAAAGAAAGAAGGAGCTCCCACCCTTTGCAACATAATGGATGGAACTGGAAAGCATTATGCTGAGTGAGATAAGCCAGGGGGTGAAAGACAAATGCCATATGATCTCACCTTTATCAGGAACCTAAACAACAAAACAAACAAGCAAGCAAAATATGACCAAATACACTGAAATACAGAACAGGCTGACAGGAATCAGAGGGGAGAGGGGAGAGAATCACAGGGAAAAAGGGGAAGGATTCACATGAACAAGTATAAAGGACACATGGACAATAACTAAGGTGGGCGGCGGAAATGGGAGGGAGGTGGAGAGCCCTGGGGGGGTGGGCAGGCCTGGGAATATAAGACAGAAAACTGTACTTGAACAATAATTAAATAAATTTAAACCAAAAAAACCTGTTTTGTTAATGTCAAAATAATTATGACGCTAACTTTCCACTATTTGTCACCAAGTACATTTCTCTCTGATATAAGAGTAATGGATTCTTTTAATTCTTTCAAATCACTGCAGAATGCACATGCTGTGTAAGAAGTGTGTTTTAAACCCTCTGTCTATAGTGTTTATAACACACTGTCAATGTACTCCTCTAGGAAAAAGTTGAAATGCACGGTGTCTCTTGTAATAAATACTGTTTCGACTAAAAAGAAAAAAGAAAAAAAACTGTAGCACATTTTCACAATGGAATAGTATGCAACAGAAAGGAAGAAGGAGCTCCTACCTTTCACAACAGCATAGATGGAACTAGACAGTGTTATGTTAAGCAAAATAGCCAGGTGGTGAAAGACAAATACCATGTGATCTCACTTATAATAGGAACCTATTGAACAAAACAAACAAATGAGCAAAATAAAATCACTGGCACAGAAACGAGAAACAAACTGACAGGGGCCAGATGGGAGGGAGGAGGAGGATAAGGGAGGAAAGAAGGGGAAGGGTCCAGTTTAAGAACAGGCATAAATGGCCAATGAACATGGACAACAGGGTAGAGATTGACTGTGGGAGTGGGTGGTGGGCAGGGCATGGGAAAGCAATGGGGGAGAATTGGGATAACTGTAATAGAACAATTTAAAAATAACGCAATATCAATAGATCAACAAAAGCATTTGATAAAATTCAGCACCCATTTATGATCAAAACTCCAAGCAAAATGGGAACAGATAGAACATACCTCAATATAATAAAGGCCATAAATGACAAATGCACAGTCAATATTATACTCAATTTGCAAAATGAAAAAAAAACTGTTTCTCTTAAGATCAGGAGCAAAACAGGGATTTCTGTTTTCACCACTCTTATTCAATATAGTATTGGAAGTCCTAGCCACAGCAATCAGACAAGAATACATAAAAGGGATCCAAACTAGAAAGAAAGAAATGAAACTGTCATTATTTGCAGATGATGTGATATTGCACAAAGAGAAACCCACAGATTCCAGCAAAAAGCCACTAGAACTGATAAATTAATTTAGTAAAGTACCAGGATATAAAATAAGTATTTAAAAATCAGTTGCATATTTATACACCAATAATATCCTATCAGAAAGAAAAACCAGGAAAACAATCCCATTTACAATTGCTTCAAAAATACCTAGGAATAAATTTAACCAATCATGTAGAAACTTGTACTCAGAAAATTATAAGATGCTGAAAGAAATTGAAGGAGATACAAATAAGTTAAATTGTAGAACATATTTATGGATAAAAAGAATTAACATCATTAAAATTTCTATACTACTCAAAAGCAATCTATAGATCCAATGCAATTCTTACCAAAACATTAATGGCATATATCATACAACTAGTACAATTTATTATTTAAAACACCATTTTAGGCTATACACACACACAAATAGGTTTAGATGGGGGGTTGTATGGAAAAAGACAAGTAGGCTATGCTTTTTGCAACAATTTTATTAACTCAAAAGAATATCATTCACAACTGTAAAACTACTTTTGCCCAATCTTATATAAGTCTCAGGGTAGAGCAAAAGATTTTCCTAAATACTTCTTGTATTTTTGCAGATGTATTCATCCTTAGTAATAAGTTAAGCAAGAACACATACAGCAGGTATAGCCACAACAAATATAGTGCCTTACATTTTTCCAGAGTACTTTATCTCAGTAAATTGGAAATCAAGTTTAGAATTTATCATGATAGTTTTGAAAATGTATCAGGTCTCATGGAAACCCAAAATTTATCTAGGAGAAATAAATCTTTACTCCCTTATCATAATTTACTCCTTGTAATTCTTATAGTTCAAAATGTGTATTATAAAGCACTATAGTTCTATTTTATGTTCTTGTCACAAACAGAAAAATTTTATGATACCCTAATTTGGCAGAATAAGAACAGCTCCTTGATTATAAATTCAATGTTAATTTTAACTAATTTTAGGAAACCAACGCATGAGAGATACAGTTATTAATTTGTATTTATGCAATATAATGTTTCACAGTCAATTTCACTATGAATCTGTAGGAACAAAAATCATTAGCTACACCTTTCAGTCACACGGTAGCTTCCAAGATTGCCCAGGATGCTGTAGAAGATTGAGACACAGAACTGGGTTTGACCAGAGCACCACAGGCATGAAGTACTGCCGCACGGAAAGAACAAGGGTAATACAGTCACACAGATTTCAGGCTTCAAGAATTAAAGGCTGAGTGACAGGTCACTTCAACTCTGTGCAGCTTAGTTTCCTGTGTGTAGAATATGGACCACCCTGTGAAAGGCAAAATAGTGGACCCCAAACATGTTTGTGTCCGAATCCAGAGAACCTATAAATGTGTTATTTTAATTTGTTTACCTACTTCATTATTTAAGTCAGTAAAAGAGTCTTGGAAGATGTGATTTTAAACTGGGGAGATTATTCTGGATCTGTGAAGCATGATATCATCTCAAGGGTCTTCATCAATAAAAAGAGGGAGCGAGAGAGACAGTCAGAGAAGATGTGAACACAAGCAGAAGTGGGAATGATCTGACCTGCCTTTGCATGCTTTTTTTTCTTAGGAATAACAAAGATGTTTATTTTTAACCTTTTGTATTTTCTTTTTAATGATTTTTTTTCTTTTATTGATTATGCCATTACAGTTGTCCCATGCCCCCCTTCATTCCCCTCCACCCTGCACACATCCCCCACCATTCCCCCCTTTTGTTTACATCCATGTATCACAAGTTCTTTAGATTCTATAATCCCCTACTATTCTTGCCCTCCCCGTCTATTTTCTACCTACCATCTATGCTACTTATTTCCTGTACCTTCTCCCCCCTTCTCCTCCTTCCACTCCCCTGTTGCTAACCCTCCATGTGATCTCCACTTCTATGACTCTGCTCCTGATTTAGCTGTCCTCTTAGTTTACTTTTGTTTTAGGTGTGGTTGTTAATAACTGTGAGTTTGCTGTCCTTTCACTGTTCATATTTTTTATCTTCTTTTACTTAGATAAGTCCCTTTAGCATTTCATATAATAAGGGCTTGGTGATGATGAACTCCTTGAATCTGACCTTATCTGGGAAGCACTTTATCTGTCCTTCCATTTTAAGTGAAAGCTTTGCTGGATAGAGCAATCTTGGATGTAGGTCTTTGGATTTCAGGACTTGGAATACTTCTTTCCAGCCCCTTCTTGCCTGTAAGGCATCTTTTGAGAAATCAGCTGACAGTCTGATGGGAACTCCTTTGTAGGTGACTGTCCCCTTATCTCTTGCTGCTTCTAGAATTCTCTCCTTCATTTTAATCTTGGCTAATGTAATTGTGATGTGCCTTGGTGTGTTCCTCCTTGGGTCCAACTTCTTTGAGACTCTCTGAGCTTCCTGGATTTCCTGGAAGTCTATCTCCTTCTCCAGATTGGGGAAGTTCTCCTTTGTTATTTGCATGCTTTAAAGATGGAACAGCACCACTTGCCAAGGAATGGGGGGGGGGTTTCTAACCACTGAGAAAATGCAATATACTGACTTTCTCCAGCTCCCTCAGAAGAAATGCAGCCCTACCAATACCTCAACTTCAGCAAATGAGACCCATTTCATACTGTGACCTCCAGGACTGTAAGACAATAAGTGAATAAACCACCAGATTTATGGTCATTCATTACAGAAGCAACAGGAAATTGATGCATTCCTCAATATAAAATTTGGTTAACATTAAATTCTCTCAGCCCAGATTAGGGCCTTATGAAACAGACCAATGCTGAGGAATAAATGTGCGGACATGCTTCCTTCTGACGTCTCTCATCCAAACAAAAATGTTTCTAATTACTCTGAAGAGATGGAAGGACTCAGGCCCAGTAAGAAATATGTCTTGTTTTTTCTTAGCATCAGCAGCTTCAGTGTGCTGAACAGTAATGCTACCCAGTGTGTAAAGCATGGTTTGAGTTTTCCTGTGTGCTGTACATCACAGCTGAATACTGAATCCCTGTGGTTCACTTGCCCTGTCCTCCTCTGCCACAACCACATTATCCATGCCTCTTTTCCTCTTTGCCCTGTGGAGTTCAGTCATAGGTGAGAATTTGAATTGTTTTACTCCTTCGAGGCACATTGAAACTCTTTTGAGTTGCCCAAGTAATCCAACCTGACAGGATGAGCAACAAAGAACTCCACCTCTAGGAATGTGTGTGATTAGGTGTTACTAGCTACACATTTACTCCTGGTTTCAAGGCAAGAAACTGCCATGAGGGTCACAGCTTCTTGTGCAGCTGCAAGACACTGCAGAAGACTTAGCTATTTCAGTTGCTGTAAATAAATGTGTACATATCCCAATGTGTACACAGTTTCTTACCTGGCATCTGGACCTTAAAACCATTCCTTTCATATATAAAAAAAAATTTAAAAGAATGGCTTCAATCAGAAAAAAAAAGATTTTATTTAAAAGTTGAAATGCACTATGTAGAAATTTACACTGTGTTTTATCTGCTATCCAGTGACATGTGCTGTTAATTATTTTAGATGTACATAAATGTAACAAATGTCTAAAGCCCTAAGATACAAGCTCACGTTACAGTTATGATTTGTATTCATTTCTGAATGATCTGACAGTCTGGATGGAGAGTGACCTTGAGGCCCTAGAATTTAAAACAAAAGTAGATGCTTAATTAGAAATTAAATTAATGTCATACATTTATATTTTTAATGTGTTATATGAATCATTCAGTGCAGTTTCACCTGGAGTTGCACATATTTTAATTGCCTTTTTAAATAGTGATCACCTCTTTTTTGCTCTCTGGCACTAAAACAAAATCTGAATGATTTTCTTGTCCAAGAACCATGGAGATCCAGAATATTTTCTTAGATTGTTTTAAATCTAACGTATATTCAAATGATTAAAGTCAGCTATACTAGATTTAACCTATCCCATTATCAGAATATTTAATTTAACAGGGCGTTTATGTAAAAGGGCTTTCTTAACAGTAATGTTATTCACAGTGGGGAGAAGCAAACAGTGGCAGCCGGCAGAGAATCTGTGAGGGAGGCCATTGTGGTGGAGAGAGCCCCACTGGTGGAGGAAGGACATGAATAAAATATACTATCTGATATTCTAGGATCATCTTCATGTGGAAACAACAACAACAAAAACCTAGGAAAGGCTAAATAAATAAATTAGGCCTAAAGGACACGTGAAAAATAAAAGAAGGAGGATAATACTTCACGTTTTTGCCCACCCATTGTGTTTCAAATAGAATTGGACAAAGGGCTATGCAAACATGTTTAAGGGCAAAATTAACGTATCAGATGCTAGATTTCAGATACCTTTGGGATGCCCAGTGTGCTTGTCTCTATGCCACGGTGCTTCTCTTGCTTACCACCCCCTCCCCTCCCTCAGTGAGGCTACAAGTCTTAGGTGAGAACTCCAGGCCCAGGGGGAAATCCAGCACCATCAGTACCTTGTAAAAGCCTCAGGATTTACTTCTTCCTGGGATTAGATGAGCATAAGAAGGAGAACAGCCTTGTTCACAACAATATAGTTGCTTGAAACTGAAAAATACAAATAATGCATAAAACAAAAATGTTTTTCCAACATTTTATATCAATTAGAAATATGAGAACTCCCTTTATATATATAAATTTTATATACATAAATTTGTTACCATACATGAATTACTTGTTACCATATTTAGTAGAAAAGTTCAAAGACTGAACAAATTACATTTTACATTATATTACATTATAGGCATTTAACTTATAAAAAAAGGATTTGAAGCATTAGAACTTTTCAACGAAGTAGGCTAGGAAAATTTAAAGATATTAATAAAATAAAGTCAAGTTTTAAAATTCTAAAAATTAAAGTTTAAGTGCTTGAATAATATGAAATATATGTACTGTAAAAATATTTTAATAAAGTTATAAAAATCCTAAATGAACATTTTAATAATGTCTATTATGTAACTTTGAAATTTATATCATTGAAATGTACATACTTGGAAAATCATCATAAGCAAAAATAAATAAATGAGCGGTACTTCACAGATGCTTTAATGTGCAAAATAAGTTTATACATTTTGATAAGAAAAATGCTAAAATACAAAATAACACCAAAAATAATAAATTAATCAACAAATGAAGAAATGTATTGGTCAATAACAGTTATGAGGCCCTGGCTAGTGTGACTCTATGGATTGACTGCCAGCCTGTGAATCCGAGGGTCGCTGGTTTAATTCTCGCTCAGGACACATGCCTAGGTTGCAGACCAGGTCCCCAGTAGGGGGTGTGTAAGAGGCAATCACACATTAATATTGTTCTCCCTCTCTTTCTCTCTCCCTTCCCCTCCCTGTAAAAAATAAATAAGTAGAATCTTTAAAAAATAACATATATGATATAAAAATCAATGTCATTTATAAGAAAATAAATGGAAACTAAAACAAAAGCAATGCACCATTTTGTCCATCAAGTTGTAATTGGTTTAATAGGAATTAGGACTGGTGGCACAAGCGCAATGAAAAGAGGCATTGAGTGATGCAAAAACCCTACACTGTCACTGATTCTGATGCTTCTGCTGAAGATGGGCTAAGAAAAAATCAACCCAACTTCACCTTGAGCTCTAAATTTACTTAGCATTCCGTCTTCCTCAAAGCTTCTTTACAGACAAGATCCTACATTCTTGTTATTCTACAAAATCAGATATTCTGAATAACTAAGGAAGTTATTCAAAGGCTTCTAGAATGCTGTGGAATCTGCTAATGCTGGCGGGGTCACATCGGAAGAATAGCTATAGGGTGGAAACACGCCAGAGCAATAGATAATAAGTGCCTTTTTCAAGGCTGCTAATTTGAAAACTAACAGTGCAATGAAGGGTACAGTCACCTGCCTTTTATCCTCTCCCCCTCCACACCCTCGCCCCCATCAGGCAGAACCGCTCTTTGATTCAAAGCCCAGAAACCAGAAGACAGACTATAAAATGGAACTGAGTATTCCACCCCGTTTCTTTTCATTTATATGCCTGATTGACAAAGTGCTATACACAAACATTCCAAACCTAAATAGCTGAAAATATTCATTCGCATCTAACTTATTTCATAACAATAATGAAGAAACGTGTTTTAACTCTTACTGCAAGGCCATGAAGTATGAACAAAGAAAACAGATGACTTGAAAATATATGAAAATCATTAAAAACACACACACTGTAAAGAAAAAAAATGATTCACATTGAAGGTGGACTTTATATTTCCATAATAGCTGGTACTTTTCTAATCAGGAGCATCCCTCTTTAGTGGTGACTAAGATTTAAATATTATGAAGGAATATCTTTATAGGTAAAGGTGAAAAATAAGGGAAGAAAACAAAGAACAACGAGCAAAGAAAGAGACAAGAACTGATTTCTAAGGCATTAACCCATTCTCCATTTTTTCGTTAAGTATAAATGATACTGAGTTCAAAAGTTTTCCTTGTTCTTCCCATTTGTAGACCCTGATTATCAACAATCTGAGAGACAAACCTGTAAGAAAATCAATATCACTTACGTTATTTAACGTGATAATGAAAGGTAAACTGGAATTTTTTTTCATATTCATGTTCTCAGGAGGTCCACTTACTAAAAATTTGCACTGTAACTGAAAATAGAACAATTAAATATAATTCTTAAATTTTATACTTCCTAATACTATTTCTTACACAATTTGTTGATCATTGTGTAACTTAAGTAACAGGTTCATTAGATTCTTCTCCCAAATATTGTATTTTAACTTTCAACAAAATAGTTAAATTAAAAAATTCAACTAAGAACTTAGTCAAAAAAATCAATGTTTAAGTGTGTTCTCAAATCAATAAACATTTACTAAAGCTGCCAATTTTTATACTGCTATAATACTGTAAAATGAGATAGATGAGTCTACAGTACTAAAAGATACTTAACACTTAAAATTATTCATACTGTAACTATCATATCACTATTTTGTTATTATTATTATTTTAAATGCTTCTGCCCTCAATATTGCTCCAGCTCATTAACATTTCTTACATTATTTACTACAAACAATTTCAGTATTTTTATTCATCCAGTTCTGACCTCACCCTTTTATACTAAAAATTAACATTACTTCTTAAATTTCTGAAGTAGAAGATATTTTACATAAGCCCCTTTAAATTTATTTTTGTCACCTTGCACATATTCTGTACCTATACCTATTTGTTGTTCTTTTCCCCACATCATAGGAAAACAAGTCTATTCTTTACAGAGCTATTAGCTTAGTCTTGATAGGTTCCAAAATTTCACACATACACACACTACACACACACACACCTTGTTCCATCAATTACCACACTCCTTTTTCTCTTTTATTTTATTCATTTCCTCTTCACTATATCTGTTCTATCATAGCTTTTGTCTTCCCCCCTCAAGAAAAATCTGGCCATGAAAGGCTTGAGCTTCTCTATAAAAAGAAGTCAATCCTTCTCTATAAAAAGAAGTCAAAAGAAGTCAAAGTCCTATAAGTCATCATATTTAAGTCGCCCTTCCATTTAAGGAAGGGTGACACCTATGCTTTGAAAGGGTGACACCTATGCTTTGTCAATATAATACTTCAAGTTTTATTGATAAGTTAATTAAGGTCTAGAGAGATAAGGGTTAATTGATTTGTCCAACATCACCAGTTCTTGGTAACACTGGGATTAAATATGATTCCATCTGACTCCACACCTCATTGTCACATTTATCATTTTTATAATAGCAAGATTGTTCCCTGTATTATTACCCTTGTACAATATATGCCTCACAATTTTTGCTGTCTAACTTCTGCCCCCACATTTCTTTTTAAACTTCTTTCTGGAAGATAACAGAGGATATCTTTGCCACCAAATGCTATCATTTCTTCCAGTTTCTTATATTCTTTAAAGTTTCTGGGAATTATGACCTCTTCCTCATTCTTCTATTTATCTGGATTCTAGGCTTTTGTGAGGTATGTTTCCCTAATTCATTTTTACTCTTTCTGACTAGTCTATTTCTCTTTCTTTGCCTTCTCTTTTATCCCCATACTCAAAGTTTTGCCATTTACTTCTCTATTCAGTAATCTCTCACCTGGACTCCAATTACTATATCCCAAGTGAGCCATTAGGAGCACTGAGAAACTGATGATTTTCTCTCTTAATTTTATGAAAGGTCAAGGCTGATCCTCTCTGGAGAATAACATCTGTTTCATCAGCTAAGTTACAATGAAGTGAGAGACTGAAAATGAAAGAAACCTAATTTTAAAATATTTTTGGAAAAAAACATATCTACTATTATTTATATCTAAAAAAGAAGTAATAGTGATAAATGACATTCCAAATGCATATCACCATGGATAATTCAGCAAAGAAAAATTCATTTATTAAAATAGTATCCCGTAGCATATAGAATTGTTGGAATAAGAAAGTCAACTTGGAATGTGGACACAAAAGGATACTAGGCAGCCAAAACGACAGCTCATTCAAGCACAGGAATAAGCAGTAGGGAACCTTCCACGCAGCCAACAGGGTATAGACAACAGGCTCACCCACCACCGCNTACCTACTATTATTTATATCTAAAAAAGAAGTAATAGTGATAAATGACATTCCAAATGCATATCACCATGGATAATTCATCAAAGAAAAATTCATTTATTAAAATAGTATCCGGTAGCATATAGAATTGTTGGAATAAGAAAGTCAACTTGGAATGTGGACACAAAAGGATACTAGGCAGCCAAAACGACAGCTCATTCAAGCACAGGAATAAGCAGTAGGGAACCTTCCACGCAGCCAACAGGGTATAGACAACAGGCTCACCCACCACCGCTCCTGACACTGGACCTAGGATACAACTAGGATACATGACAGTATAATGGTCATCAAAAAACAAAGGAAACAAAATGTTTAAAATGTACTGCTGTTGTGGACTGCTCTGCCTGGTTTTAGGGATTGTATCTTGACCCCTTGTAGCTAAGGGTGAGGGACGACCTCTGGAATGCCAGCTGCAGGACACAAAGCTTGTCTCTGGTAGCAAACGCTGCCTCAGTTTCCTCTCCCTGCTCCCAAAGCTTGGTCGGAAGTCAATGATGGGTAAGACCCCCTCACAGCTGGGGGCCAACCTAAGCCAGACTCGATCACTTGGGAGGCCTTCGTGGAAGGACTTGGGGGGCTGCAACAAAGAGCAATGGACTCTCGCCTCCCAGCTTTGTCAAGGGTCACCATGTTCTCTGGGAGAAGAGCTTCCTGGGTCTAATCCCCTAAAGCCTGAATACCTGATGAGGAGGGGTGCAGCTCCTTGCCTTGCTCGAGCATGGCCTAGGGGAAAATCTGGCATCACAAAGACTTCCTGATAAACCTGTGAAATCTGCTCTGCTAAGAGTGCTTTCATTCATGAGTTAAGGGTTTGAGCAGGAAACCCTAAAACTCTGTTCCTGACAAACTCTGACTCATACTAAGCCCTCAGATTTCTTTGAAATGTTATCTACTGTTTGATCCTTGCTGCCCTGTATTCCTGTGTATTACAACCCAATAAAAGGCCCTGGAGGAAGGGGCTCAAGGCCTTTTCCCCTGAGAAACTGGCCACTGCTCATGGCCTTTTTCCTCTGGGAAAATAGCCACCTCTCCTACCCAAACAGATCATGTCATGTCTCAGTCATGTTTACTTGCATATGTGGCACACAGGGGACTTGTAAGGAAAGTTGCCCCCACATACTGCTAGCAAGTGGTGCATGGAAGTGCAGGAGTGGGTAAAAAAGCTATTAAAATGAATTCATTCTTGCATTTTTCTTTTTTTTAAGATTTTATTTTTATTTATATTTTACAGAGGAAGAGAAGGAGAGAAACCTCAATATGTGGTTGCCTCTTATGTGCCCCCAAGTGGGGACTTGGCCTGCAACCGAGACATGTACCCTGACTGGGAATTGAACCAGCAACCCTTTGATTCGCAACATGTGCTCAATCCACTGAGCTATGCCATCCAGGGTGAAAATGAATTCATTCTTATATAAATTTTATATTTTTTCTAGATTGGATAAACCATAAAAATAGCTTTAAAAAACATCTGGGAAACTAAAGGAACCCCATAGATTAAAATGCTCTTTTTCAAAATGTTCTTTTTGAAAAGAATGTTGAAAAAGTCATGCCCTGGCTCGTGTAGCTCAGTGGATTGATCTTGGGGCTGCAAACCACACAATCTGGGTTCCATTCCCAGTCAGGGCACATGCCTGGGTTGCAGGCCAGTTCCCAGCAGGGGACTCATGAGAGGCAACCACACATTGATATTTCTCTCCTTCTCTCCTTCCCTTCCTCTCTAAAGATAAATAAATAAAATCTTTAAAAAAAAAGAAAAAGTCATAACTGGAGATTGATAATAGGATTGGGAAGTTACAATGAGGAAATGTTTATTTTTAGTATACAACTTTATAGACATGTACAAGTATTTCCTAAACTAAAATAAACAAATTAAAATAAAACCTATAACCTGTGAAAGTCTCCATAGTTAACTTGTTCATTTTCTACTGAATAGATATACTTACTATAATTGTCACATCTTTTTTATAACTGGAAAAGATACTTATGTACTTATATTAAATTGATTTTCTCAATCCCTATTAATATAAAATAAAGCACTTACCAATATGATTTTATAGTTTGCCAATGTGTTATATGTTTTTTTCAAATTATCATAGCTAAAATTTTCTTATTTTAATGTTTCTAATTTAATTGTGTTTTTACTGGCTTACATAAACAATTGTGTTTTTACTGGCTTACATAAACAATTTGTAATATATGGAACTTCAGATTTGTAGAAATCCAAGGGGCAACATATTAGTAGAAATGCCTCTGTCTCTTCCTCAAACATGAGTTCTAGTTCTAAACAAGAGAATAACATCTTTCTTCAATGGATTGGTGTGTTTGTGATTTGTGTATGCATCAGAGCCTCTTGGATAGTCAAAAAAATCTCCAAAACTTTGTAAATCATACACTCACGTATGTAGAAAACTTGTAGCTATACCTTTACAAAATCAATAAACTCACAAAATTTTCTCTGTGTGTTCATGTTAATAAATTATCTTTTGAGAAAGCATTATATTGAGATTCTGTCATTCCAACACGTAAAGAATTCCATGTGAGTCTTCAAAATGCATTTTACAGATAGGCAGAGTTGAGCTGAAAGTCAAATTAGGTAGTTATTACCAAAACAACTGACCTGCAAAGTATATTGGGATATAATAAGTAGTCAAAAAAGCTTTTGGCTAAAATGTACAATTGTCTTCAACATTTAATTCTCGAAAAAGATAGAACATCCATAATATGGAACTAGCAGTCCATTTGGATGATGTTTGGATGAATCCACACAGAGAAAATTAGATGATCTGTGTCTAAGAAACTTTCGAGAGGAAGATTGTGCCTCATAGGCACACTGCACTTTCCCTCTTCTCTGCATTTTCTCTTGCTGTTTCCTCCGTCTAGGAGGCTCTTCTTCCTGTCTGGCAAACTCTCACTCATGCTTCAAAGCAGTTAGTTATTTTACCTGTATAGCCTACCTATGAAAGAGTTTTACCTTCTCTATTTTTTTTAGCCTTTTAATTCATGTCACCTGAATTTTCATGTTTTAATATTAGGTATATTGGTAAACAATAGATAAATGGATAAATACATAATTGCTTAGATATGTGTGTATGTATCAACACCACTAAAATATGGTAACTGAAGAACAGAAATTGTGCCTTCTTTATTTATGTATTATTCCTCCTTGATGCAAAATATTTCACATAGCAAGTTTAATAATAATCTATCAAACTTAATGAAATTAAAAGGAATATGATTATGCTAACATTAAGGTTTCATCATATCATCAGAAAATTATTTAATGATATCATGTGATTAATATTAAATATATGTTCATCTTAGTACATGTTATAAGTCATGAGAGTCTTTTGAAATGACCATGTCATGATTAAACAGAGCAGATATTTTATCAGGTTAACAGATTTTTCTTTATAACAAACAGAACTCTGACAGGATTTATCACCATTTACATATTAATTGTGAAAATACCTTTCTAAATCTTTATGAAAGCATTTATACATCCATTATCTTTTTTGTTTGAATTGGTTTGATGTCCACAGTAAGACTGTATAACAGTTTGAGTAAAAAAATATATTTTCCCACAGAATTGTTCCCTACCATGGAAAGCTGCATGGAATTATGTCAAAAATGAAAAACAGAAAGGCAATGTGACCCAGCGATTCCACTGCTGGGACTTTATCCAGAGAAACCTGAAGCACTAATTTGAAAGAGCACAAGCACCTCTATGTTCATTGCAGCGTTATTTATAATCGCCAAGATTTGGAAACAGCCCAAGTGTCCGTCGTAGATGAAAGGATAAACCAGTCATGGTATATTTACATAATGGCACACCACTTGGCCATAAAAAGAAATAAAAGTTTATCCTTTGAGACACCATGAATGGGCCTGAGAACATTATGCTAAGCGAAATAAGCCAGTTAGTGAAAGACAAATACCATATGATTTCACTTATATGTGGAATCTAATGAACAAACTGAACTAACAAGCAAAATAGAGACAGAGTCATAGATAGAGAGCAGTCTGACATCCCTGTGGGGAGGGCTAAGGGGATGGAAGGATGAGCCAAAATGGAGAAAACAAAACTCATTGAAATGGAAAATAGTGTGGTGATAGCAGGTGGGAGGGAAGAGGGTTTAGGGGAATAAATGGTAATGGAAAAAATAATTAAAAGCAAACTATTAAAAATTATCTGCCAAAGGTATAAATCTAAAATCAAATAACTTTCTCAAACTTGTCAAACTAGTGGCAAAGTCATTCTGTGTTCTCTATACTTTATTATTCTGTCTTTCTTTGATTTGTAATATGCCAAAATAACACTTCATTTTAATATATTTTCCCCCCAAAGTTTTCTCATTTCTCAAATACTTCTATGGGAATAGTTGATCCTTGGGCAAGAGGCAGAGTTAACAATAATAATCAATCTATTAGGAAATAATAAATATCTTTTAAACCATAAATTCCTTTCAATATACTTACATTCCTTAAAAACAAGGAGCAATCCTGTATTTGCTTCCTCAATGATATGTGGTGTTCCATGAATATTGCTAACTGGTATACAACTTTTTAAATACATACTGATTTTGAATACTTCCAAAACCCAGGTCCTTATTTGATCAAAGTCAAATTTGTTTTTAAAGCTTCCCCAATGATTTTAACATGTAGTGAAGGCTGCATACCCTTCATTTGGTACAGATGACAGAATAAAATAAAGTAGTGATTCTCAACCTTGGTTACAATCTAAAGAACTTTAAATATTTTATTTATGTATTTTTAGAGAGAGGAAAAGGGGGGGGCAGAAAGAGAGGGAGAGAAATATTAATGCATGATTGCTTCTCACGCTCCATCCACTAGGGACCTGGCCGGCAATCTAGGCATGTGCCCCGACCGGGAATCGAACCCGTAACCCTTTGCTTCAGTCTGGTACTCAATCCACTATGCCACTCACTCAGGGCTAGAATTACATGAAGATTTAAAACAAAAATCCATGCAGACTCCAACTCAGGCCAATTAGATCAAAATTCCTGGTGTTTGACATGGGCATCTGTAGTGTTAATGTTTCCCAGGTGAATCCAGTGCACCCCTAAGTTTGTGAACCAATGCAGTGGAGGAGATTACCTGTCTTACTTTGATTCACAACAACTGGAGTACATATTTCATAATAAATTATGCCAGTTGGTGAATAACAACATGTATTTTATCAAAATAGCTGTAAGTATGACAGACAGATACTTCCTCTTAAGAAAAACTACAATTACGTGTTTGCCCATTGAGCTGCACTCAGCAAATCATCTGTATTCTGGGTGTATGTTCCCCTCAGGATCTGCTCATTCTGTCTTCCCATTGCCATAGCCCTTTGCAAAGTCACTGCTAATGCTGAAGTGCAGACTAATTAATTAACTCAGTTGGACCCACGACACTACAAGCTGCTACTCCATTTACCTTTAGTACTGTTTATCCAGGCTAAGCAGTCATCCTAAGTGTAATGTGTTATGCGCAATGCTGCGGCTAATGGTGTCCATATCCAGCACTCCCCACGCTAAATTATGCTGCCATCCCACACTATCATTCTTCTGCACCACAAGAATATTCATTTACTAAAACAGACACTTGTGGGAAATATGCCAATTATTTTTATAAAGGACAAACTGGAAACAGGTCCCATAATTGCATGCTAGTCAACCAGTCACGTCTATAAACAAAATCACTCACTTTTACTTTTACCTCCATTTATAATTCTATCTGTTGACTACAGGTCTTTTCTTATGCTTAATTCTCCTTCTAATTCATTAATAGCAGCATCCTTTCAGTTTAAATATCCGAAAACCGTAGAAATTGCTTAGGACGTTTCCATACCTCATGCTTGCTTGCTTATACTGAGAGTTAATGTAGAAAGCCATTACTAGGACAGTGAACATTGGGCCCAAATTATCTTGCTAATTAGTAGATTCAGTTGTTGATAAGAAAGTCATTTTTTTTCTTTACTACTTGCAATGACTGGAGGGAATTAGAGCATTTATTCCCAACATAACATCTTTTTTTATACTCTCATTTTCTATCAGTCTGTCTCCATTGGGTCTCTGTGTTCTTATTTTATGTATTGAATATTAATTTTATCTGCTATATATAGATTCCGCAAGTTAAAATCCTGACTTTTAAATAAACTGTGGTAGCTTACATTGCTTCGTTTCCAACCACCCTGGCTTGACTGTATGGTCATCACATATGTTCTGTATTTTAGAATATCCATCTTGTTTTTAGAATTGTGTTGGTCTCTCACCTCATCCCCTCCTTGACTGTCACCGCAGTTCTAGTCCATGCACTTTCTGGGGCTTTCCAAAGGAGCTGTCACCTCACTGTAAGTCAAGGTACAACAAACATGGCTTCCCTGATTAAAGTGTGAAGTATCCTCAGTACGTTCAACTACAAGGACAAAGGTTCACTATGGGATTTTCTTTTTTCTTTTTTTCTAGATTTACAATAGCCAAGAGTTGGAAGCAACCTAGGTGCCCATCAGTAAATGAATGGATCAAAAAACTATGGTACATTTACACAATGGAATTCTATGCTGCAGAAAGGAAGAAGGAGCTCCTACCCTTTGCAGCATCGTGGATGGAACTGGAAAGCATTATGCTGAGTGAAATAAGCCAGGCGGTGAAAGACAAATACCACATGATCTCACCTTTAACAGGGATTTTCTTTAGATATCTCTTTTTTCTTCATCCAAAAAAAAAAATACAACCCACTCATTTAAGGTTTTTTCATAAAAAATGTGGCCAAGGGACCATCTGAGGATTATTTTAAGGTGGTGTGAACACAGGATTCAGTCCCCTGCTGTACCAGATTCTTAAAAATGGGGACTCTTTTATGAGCCCTAGAGTGGCTGTTGAGGGTATGGAGCAACTTCTGATTAAAATTCATGACATTTATACAACTTTGGAAGGAAAAGATGATAAATTATGGCGCTATGTATGAATTCTAAGGCTCATTTTTGGTAGGGATAAGACGTGTTTGATAACCATTTCTTCCTCTGAAGTTAAATTTCACCACTATTATTCTATCTTGAGTTAATATTTTTTCAGGCACTATAAAAGTCGCAAAATATTTATTTCTAAACATGCTTTTGTAGCCTGAATTCCTATTATTCCAACATTTAAATGTTTTAGTATTTTATATTAAAAATATTTTTATTATAATTGGCTATCAGCCAAGACAAGGTACTCTTGGTGATGTCTGTTTTTTCAAGATCATCATTTGACATTTATTAAAAATATCCTGTAACCTTTCAGGAACCAGATTAATTAAAAGGCCTACTCAACATCCCTCCTATCGTGGGTTAAATTTTGACCTTAAAACAATGTGTCAGTGTCTTAACCCTTGGAACCTGTGAATGTTACTTTGTTTGGGAAAAAAAGGTCTCTGCAGAAGTAGGTAAACTAAGGATATCAAATGCTGTCACTCTGAATTATACAAGTGGTCCCTAAATTCACACAAAGAAGAGACTCCTGGGAAGAAGAAAGGTACGTGAAGACAGAGGCGGAGATTAAAGGCACGCACGCACAGCAGAGGAACACGGGAAGCCACCAGAGGCTGGAAGAGGCACGGCGGGGTTATCCACAAAAGCTTCCAGAGGCAGCCTGGTTGTGCTGACACAGAATTCAGACTCTGGCTTCCAGAATTATGAAATAATATGCTTCTGTTGTTTTAAATATCGTATCTATGGTAATTTGTTATGGGAGCCCTTGGAAACTACTGTGTTTCCTTATTTCTTGATAATTCTGTATACCAAATTCTATAATTCTACATTACGTATTTTATAATAATATAATTCTATNGCATGTAGGCACAGCAGAGGAACACGGGAAGCCACCAGAGGCTGGAAGAGGCATGGCGGGGTTATCCACAAAAGCCTCCAGAGGCAGCCTGGTTGTGCTGACACAGAATTCAGACTCTGGCTTCCAGAATTATGAAATAATATGCTTCTGTTGTTTTAAATATCGTATCTATGGTAATTTGTTATGGGAGCCCTTGGAAACTACTGTGTTTCCTTATTTCTTGATAATTCTGTATACCAAATTCTATAATTCTACATTACGTATTTTATAATAATATAATTCTATGGTCAATAATTATAGCCAAGTATTAATAAAGCCGTATGGGAATGGGAGGGGCCTTTCTGAATTAAGAACAGCCGCCGCATCTTAGCGAACAGGATCAGATTCCAACGGACAGGTGCTTTCATCAGGCTCAGTACGGAGGCAAGAAAAAGAAAAGAGTTAGGGATGTGCTGGCACTTTGACACCACTGGACAGGAAAGTGGGAGAAGTGTCAGAACGTGAGGACAGAAGGCAACCGTGTGACAGGGTGGAAGTGAGTGCACTCTGATTTCCAGGTCTCTTGAGAAGTAGGACAGTTATAAGTATACAAAATACAGTTTATTCTTCTCTTATTATTAATTATTACATTATTTACTTGTATTACAACTGTAAACCTACTATTGCCAACCCCTGTATTTGTTTTATAGAAGACTGAATGAACTTGATATTTGAAAAAAATACATACACAAGTGCAGAACTTATTCTGAGATATTTAGGTCTATATAACAAAATCAGATTATAGTTTTTTTTTAAGATTTTATTTATTTATCTTTAGAGGGGAAAGGAAAAAGAGAAGGAGAGAAATATCAATGTATGGTTGCTTCTCATGAGTCCCCTGCTGGGCACTGGCCTGCAATCCAGCAGGGAATTGAACCTCGATTGTGTGGTTCACAGGCCCACGCTCAATCCACTGAGCTACACCAGCCAGGGCTGTATCAGACTATAGTTTTTTAATGAAGGAAATAGACAATTCCCTTTTTTTATTCTGGAAATAATTTAAATATTTTGTTTTTGTTTTTTTCTTTAGGCAGACTACAGAAGGGATTCTGAAACTTAGATGAGGGATAAATACTTTCCATCTTTGGACCTGTGGTACATTGTTCTCCTGGGACTCCGGCGGGTGGAAAAGACTGGACACTTTTCAATGGGGAGTTTGTGGGACAAGGGAAACTATCTTGCTTGTGGATTTCCGGGCGCCAGGATGTTAAAGACTGGGCCCTTTGATCAAATGTAAGTCACATGTAGCAATTATCACTGTTTATGAAGTTATACTTCTTTTTTGATATCCACTTATTTGGTGAAGCCTTGACAACTGTTCACAACGGGTGCCTGTGAGGGTCATGGGAACTAGGGAAGCTTTGCACCCTTCCTGGGTGGGACATTCTTCAGTTGGAGCAATTCCCAAAAGCAGTTACTTTCTCATTTATTGTTAAAATGTCACCTTTACCCTGGGACAGATTGTGTTTATTTTCTTAAAGTATTTCTATATAGCAAATTGCTGACGGCTATTGTCATCAGAGAAAAGGTCAGCAAATTTAGGAATGCATAATTCATCCTATATTCAATAACTTGAAAACTTTGCCACAAGATCATCAACTTACCATTGTATAATACAGACAGTTCATCAGCACTGCCCTTCTTTTATTACAAACTGTCGTGATGAATATGTTATGTTTAAGGTCCTATAATATAAAATTCACCCCGTTGTGAACTTATATATCGCTTTATGCACATCTGAGTCTCAAGTCCACTTTCCTAACCAAATAACCACCCTCCTATTTATTTTCTCCTTTGTTTTATCAAAAAAGCTTCTTGAAAGAATTGTATGTATTTACTGTTTCTGAGCTTTTTTTCCTTTGAATTCTAACCAATAAGTCAGGTTTTAGATCCCACCAAACCACTGGATATGCCTTTCTCAAGGTCACCAATGACCTTGAAATGGTTAAACCCTGTGGTCATTTCTTAGTACCTATTTCACTTGACCTTTTTACAGGATATATACAACTGATTAACCTCTCCTTGAAATACTTTGTTTCATTTAGACTCTGAAAGACAGCACATTCTATGCCTCTTCCGTTTTTTTCCCCCTCTGTTTGTACTTATTTATCTCTCAAACCTCTGAGTACTGGAATGATCTAGTGTTACCTCTTCATTTTCTGTTCACATTCGCTCTCTTGGTAAGCCTACCCAGGAGCATGACTATGGCTTTAAATTGCATTTATACTTATGACTGCTTAATGTGTAATTTAGCCCAGAACTCTCTTCTGAAATTATAAATATAAATATATGTATATATTTATAAACTCACACACGATTGCCTATTTGATAGCTCCACTTCAATGCCTAGTAGAAATCTTCAATGTAACACATTGAAACTGAACTTCTGCTCTCCCTGTACATTCCAACCGGTACCTCTTAGGGCTTACACACTTCAGTTTAAGGTACCAAGATTCCTCCAGTTACTTAGACCAAAATATCTGCCATATCTGACACCTCTTTTTCTTCTTTTCTTCAACCTCTGCACCTGCTTATTCCAACAAATCCTGTCATCTCTATCTTCAAAGTACACCCAAGTTTCAAGGGCATAGAGTCTCAGTTTTAAAAAATGAAAAGAGTTCTGTAAATTGTTTGCACAACAACTTGAGTATAATGACATTAAAAAATCCTACACTTAAAAATTCCTAAAATGGTAAATTTTGTTATGCGTATTTCCCAGCAATTAAAAATAATTTTTAAAAAGTAAGTACAAAAAGTCTGTCCAGAATTTGATCACTCCAAACTACTCTCACTCTCCATATACTAAATGACACCACCAGCACCTGTTGCTAGGGTGTCCACAAAAGTCTTCTAATAGGTGTCTCTGATTCTGTTCCTATTCCCTTGCAAGTCCCTTTAGACAACAGCCAAAGTGGTCTTATTAAAATATAAGTGAGCCCTGGCTGGTGTAGCTCAGTGGATTGAGCGCAGCCCTGCGAACCACACGATCGAGGTTCGATCGAGGTTCGATTCCCAGTCAGGGCACATGCCTCGGTTGCAGGCCAGTTCCCAGCAGGGGACCCACGAGAGGCAACCATACATTGATATTTCTCTCCCTCTCTCCTTCCCTTCCCCTCTAAAGATAAATGAATAAAATCTTTAAAAAAATATAAGTGAAATGAAGCTTTTCCTCTAAGGTCTCCCCTCTCACTTAGGGTAAAAGCTAAAGCCAGTGGCATGACCTAAAAGGATCCAAGTGACCTGGCTTTATTACCTCCCTTATCTCATCTCTGTGACTCACCATCTTACTTCCTCTGCTTCAGCCATGCTGGCATTTTCATAATTTATCTACACTCCTACTTAAAGTCTTTTTGCTTGCTTTTCCTGATTATCTATAAGGCTAACTCCCTCACTTCCCAAGATCTTTACTTAACAGTCACCTCAAAGATTTATGCTTGAACTTAAATCCCTGCAAATAACTGACATTTTATTTCTCCTCTCCTTTAAAAAAAAATATTTATTTATTTATTTATTTGCCTTTAGAGGGGAAGGGAAGGAGAGAGGGAAATATCAATGTATGGTTGCCTCTCATGTGTCCCCTGCTGGGAACTGGCCTGCAACCCAGGCACCTGCCCTGACTGGGAACCAAATCACAGTCCTTTGGTTCACAGGCCTGAGCTCAATCCACTGAGCTACACCAGCTCAGGTAACTTTTACATATATCTCTAGTTCTTTTTTAAGTCCAATTAGACCCTCTGTTGTAATAGTAATGAAAACAAAACAGAACTTAAAACCCAGACAGTTTCAGTGACATAATACAATAAATTTTTTTATAGTTCCTATCACAGACTAATGTGATTCAGTAGAGTGAGACCCTTCCAATTTATTATTATTTATATTCACTTAAGTAACAGGGAAGGAAAAATACAAATGGTATTTAAAAAAATAACCACACAATAGTGTGGGGATCCCATACACTCTTACTGAAAATTGATACGGATACCTCTCCACACCAGAGGTGGATCTTTGTCCTCTTTCTTTGAAGGTGGGTGTGCTGAAGAGTGTGAACTAAGTGACACAGTGTGACTTTCGAAGTTAGATCTTGTTCACATGGGATGCTCCAGCATCTGTGCCGTAAGGAAGGAAGCCAGGGCCACATGAAGAGATAATGTGTTGGTCTTCCATACAAAGTCCCAGATGAATTTTCAAATTGCAGCCAGTGTTGCCAAGACAAGACAGTGAAGGAGTCTTCACATGAGAATATCTCAGCCAGAGAATCATCCCCAGCCACCTAGTTCTGCCACCTAAAGGCACAAATATAACAAGCTGTCCCTGATATTCCTTGTCTGTATCTCTAACCTACAGACTCATGAGTCTAATAAAACTGTTTCATACCATTACATCTGGGAGCAATTTGTTTTGCAGCATTAGATAACTGTAACACAGCTAGAACCCAAATAAGGCACATTGACTTTTAACCATTTAGCTGAGACCACATTATCGCTACCATCATTTTTTGATCAAAATGCAGTCATTTGGCTGCACCTAACTGCAAAGGCTCCAGCCACGCTGCAAATCTGGAAAATGCAGTCTCGTGGTGTGGCTGAAAATGTGAAGATGTTACTAGGCCCGCATTATCAGCCTTGGCAGAGTCCTTCACTATTGACCCTGCTGTGTGCTATTTGACTCTATTGCTACTGTTAACCTAGAAGATGAGCCACCTGAGGATGTTTGATTTTATTTTTTAAGATTTGCTCATATTTTTATGGCATATAAAGAGTGGATATCAAATGATTGTTAAATTGAAGGGAATTTATGAGGCAAAAATTTGATTTTGAATGATAGACTGAATTGATTTCTCATTAATCTCTTCCATATAAATTTGTTCTGGATTCCCCTTTATACCTCAGTCAAGGTAAATACTAACCTCACTTACAATTACATAGCTTTTGCTTATAGTATTGCTTTTATTTAAAATGACATTTATTCTTAGTAACTTTTTATCCTTAGTACATCTCTTTCAGTGTCTAGACAAGAACATGTATCTTCATGTATTTTATTGATAAAAATAATCTAACATACATCATGAGGTGAGATACATTATATAAAAATATTAATCAGTCTTCCACAACATGTAAATTTTCTGGTGTATTTCCTCAGAAATTAACTAATAATTTTTATGATTATTCCAACAGTATGTGCTGATTTTAAAAACTCTTTTGTCATATGGCTTTCTAGGTACTGAGTTTTTAAATATCTTCACAGTATAATTAACTAATAATCAAGGTACACCATGCAACTAGAATATTTTATTATTGTCAAGGGTAATTTTTATTGATATAGTAATTCTAAGTCTTCTATTTTTAATTAAGTATATTTTACTGATTATGCTATTACGTTGTCCCATATTTCCCCTCTGCACCCCTCCATGTGGTACCCCCATTTCCTCCAGCACCCCACTTTGGTCATGCCATGGGTAGTACACACAAGTTCTTCAGCTTCTGCATTTCCTGTACTATTCTTAACACTCCTCTGAACAAACTGTACCCAAAGAGGGCCACACCAAGATACATCATGACTAAAATGATGAAAGTTAAAAATAGAGAATCTTAAAAGCAGCTACAGAAGAGAGATACCTACAAAGAGTTCCCATAAGACTCTCAGCTGATTTTTCAAAAGAAACCTTGCAGGCAAGAAGGGACTGGCAGTAAATATCCAGAGTGATGAAAAGCAAGGACCTCCATCCAAGATTTCTCTATCCAGCAAATCTATCATTTACAATGGAAGGGCAGATAAAGTGCTTCTGAGAGAAGGTCAATTGAAAGGAGTTCATCATCACCAAGCCCTTATTATATGAAATGTTAAAGGGACTTATCTAAAAAAAAGAAGATTTAAATTATAAACAGTAAAATAACAACTATCAACAACTAAATCTATTTTTTCAGTAGTCTCCTTGAATATTTGTATATTTTAATTAATATTTTATAAAATATGATTAGATTGTAATTTTTTGGTGTGGTAACAAAGACCAAAAAGTTTGAGAATTTTTTTAAAAATTGTTTCTTCTTTGCTAGCAGTTGTAATAATAATTTGATCTTTAAGCCACAGCTTTTTTGTAAGAAGAGTTTTAAGTTACCCAATTATATTGTACAGGCTATTCCAGTTAAAGCATTACTTAATCCATTAATATTTTAAGTGGGTATCATTATAGTGGAAATTACTGGAAAATATTTGCCTCTTGTGTTTGTAAGCATGAGATCCCGTTTTCTTGTTGCTTATTAGTCAGAGACCACTTCCAGTTCCTGGAGGCCAACCCAGTAATTTGCCTTTTGATACCTCCATACGTGCTGTCACATTTTTAAAGAATGGATCAAGCTGTTTCAAGGGCTCGCCTTGTGAGGCCAGGCCTACCTAGGTAATCTGTGTCTGTCTTGATTAACTGAACATCAAGTGCCAGTAGTCTAATCACATGAGTGACACTCCATCCTAGGCAGAGGTCTCCCCCACATTCAAAAGAGAGAATGATACAAAGCATATACACCAGAAGACAGCCATCTTGGGGTCAGTCTCAGACTTCTGCCTACGAAGATGCCAAAATGATACAAATGTAAAAAGGCAGCCCAGTTGCCTCCTCAGTGTAATGAAACTACACTCTTGAGAAATGTCAGAAATTATGTGTGACCTGTGGCTGAGTAAAGATATTCGTACCGATCCTTGTTAGTTACAGACAAAACTTAACTTCTTTATTATGTAAATACAAACAGCATAAACGGAAGCTCTAACATTTTGTTCTCACATAAAATTGACCATCATGTATGTATCCTAGCATAATTTTCACTTTATTTTTTATTCCATCCACATAATATACATAGACATCAAAAACTGAGAATTTTGGTAGATGTAGATTTCAGGGTTTTATTACCTATAAACACAAGCATGTTAGATGGGTCTAGTATGTTATACCTGAACAGTGCCAAGGATGTGATAAGGGCTCAATAGAAGTAATTGAATAAGTAACTAAGGAATTGAGGTGGTTGTCAGAAGAAGCTTACATTAAGGGAGAAAAAGTAGTGGCTATAAGCTTAGGATCACAGCAGGGGCTTGGGTGTTAAAAGAAAGCCAACACTAGAGAGTTGCATGGGAGCACATCACTCATGGCTTCCTTAGCTCCTCCTCCCATTCCTCGCATCCTCTATTTTGAGGGTGGAGGGGACAGCTGTGACTTGAATGAACAAGAAAAAGCAGTGCTATTAGAATCTCTGTAAGACACAGAGAACAGAGGGCAGGATTATTTTGTGGTCAATGAAATTTTCAAAGCATCCACTATGTGGTGAAATGACTATTAGAAGAGAAATTGAACAATAAAAATAGCTGAGTCCCAAAGGATCACACAAGAGTAGTATAAAGAGAGAAGTCAGGGACCACAGAGGCCCAAACCAGAATAAAGTGGAGGCATTGTACATCGTAGGACCAGCTTCTGAAGTGAGAAAAAAGGATGATTGAAGGAATTCTTTATCTAATGACTTTTAGAAAATGCTAGGAGGGAATTGGGATAGTCAGGTCTCTGGTCCTGAGTTTATACAGAAACAAACCCTAAGAGAATACTGTTATTATGAATCATTGTGCTCACTTTCTCACCTTCCTGGCTGTTGAAGCTTGGAGACACAGCTAGAAAGATAAATAACTGGCTGTATAAAAGTGACCTTCTCCAGTCAACCTCTGAGCATGACTTAAAGCCTCCTGTACCTTTCAGACTATAATCCTTTTGTTTTATTAGAACAAAAAACTGAGAGGAGGATATTTTTCATTGGGGTTATGTCCTTCACGGGCCAGCAACTATTTATCCTCTTATGTAGAGACAATTCCTGATTTGGGGGCTGTACACACACACATAGCCATTCACACATAACTTCATTTAACTTTCCCTTAACACGACTCTTACAACGTTGTTATTTCCAATCTATTGCCTATTAACGTGCACAGAAATGGACCACTTTCTAAATAAGAAACATCATTTCCCCTTTATCTTTGTTTTATTCTCATATCCAATGTGTTTTCTACTCACGTTTTGTTTCCAGATGCTCACAGCTATATACAAATACTTATTCTTGATTTTTTGTAAGTGATTGACTCATAAATAATTTTGGTCTTGCTACCACTTCCAGTGTTATAGTATTGCATTGCCAATTTATAGTCTAAACTTTTCTTATCTAAGTACTTATGTATGTTCAAATTTTTCCATGTTGTAACATGGACATTTTTGTTATAGAGTCCATGGTACCACCTCACATACAATAAATTTACAGATACATTAAGAAATGTGCTATTGAAAACAAGGAAGTGAAAGTGATTTCAGCAAAGGACTAAAAGTGGAACAAAAGACTAAATGCCAACGTGACCAAAGGGAACATTAAATTACAGAAACACTGACACAATAGAGATCGTCTTATTGAGGACACTGTTTCTAAAGAATAATTTCAAAGTCTTAATCGACTTGGGGCCAAATTTAAATTTTTAGTTTCAGAAGGAATTGTCATTAGTGCATTTAATATGTTTTTCTACTCCGACGAAAAACGAAGTATTTATGCAAAAAAAATCTGAGTAATAGTGTAAATTGTTCCAATTTATTATTCTTTTGGTTACTTCTATATACTTGAAATCTGTAACCTTTCCAATTGTTATTTAATTAACTGTCTTTCTCCCTCCACCTGTATTTGTACATTTGTTTCTATGCTCGTAAAAGCCCATTTGTTTTCTGATATAAACTGCCTGCTTACAAGTCCTGTACACGTAAGGAAGCTAGATAAAGTGAAAAACAGGTTTATCCACCCCGAGACATTATTACAAGAGGATAAAGCAAACTTGAGAATGTTTATTTCATTTGGTACATTTGGCAGAATCACAATTCATTTGGCTGTATATTATTTATTATTTCCTGATGGCACAGCAGAAACCGTGGCATTTATTGCCACTCAGAACGTGATTTATAGAAGGTGTTGATGAACTCTAGAGTATGTAGAATGCCAAATTTCCAATTTCCAATTTATTGGGTTGCACAATAAAGAACTTAATTAAAAGGTCCCTGGCTGCCTAGGGAAAATGTGAGGCCACAAAGAAACATAATGGGACTGTCCTCTATCATCTCATTGTAGTTCAAGGCCCTAGAACTTTGAAACAAATTTCCTAAAATGTCTCCTAAAGGCAAAGATTAGAGGTTTCTGGAGACACTTCTAATTTAGAAGTCACCTCTATTGAAATATGTCTTTGTCAGATAATCTGAGTTTCAGATATCAAATTTTGTAGCACAGAGTGTGAGGCAGTGAGGTGGTTGGTTCTGTTGAGTCTGGAATCAAGACTCTGTGTTTGAATACTGCTTTATGATTTTCTAAATATCACTGTCTCACTGTGCTGTTTTCCTCAATTGTTAAGTTGAAGCAATAAAATTTTTTATAGAATTATTTGGAAGATTAGCCCTAGCTGGTGTGGCTCAGTGGATTCAATGCTGGTCTGTGAACCAAAGGGTTGCCAGTTCTATTCCCAATCAGGGCCCATGCCTGGATTACAGGCGGGGTGCCCAATAGGGGGAACAGGAGAGGCAACTACACACTGATGTTTCTCTTCCTTTCTTTCTCTCCCATCCCCTCTCTCTAAAAATAAATAAATAAATAAGACCTTTAAAAAATTATTTGGAATATTGACAACTACATGTAGAGTTCTTTGATCAGTGCCTAGTAGCGAGTATGTGTTCAATAAATGTTAACTGTCATCATTTCAGGGGAAAAAACTAATCTAATTTATTGTTAATTGTTTGCATCTTTGAGCCCAACCAAATGTCTCATTTTTCCATAATCTTAAAGTCAGAACGACACCAAATCTGTTACCTTAGGTCGTGATATTGGCCTGAAACATTTCTTTTGTTTTCATTCACCTTGAGATTTCTAAGACTGCTGATTCTATTAAAGCCCAGTCTTATTCATTCTGTGAAAACTGCTTTTTGCTATCGCTAGTGTTCTGAGATTGTTCTTCTGTATTTTACTGCAAGGATTTAAATTGTGGCTTGGAGTGATGAGAACAGCAAGGGCTTTGAAATCAGACTAACTTAACATCAAAACTTGACTCAAAATTATCAACACTGTGACCCTGTGGAATTGCTTAATTTCGAGTCTCAGTTTCCACATCTATAAGATGCACTTTAAAAAAATTACATGAGAAAAGATACCTGGGAGAAAAAAAACGATATATATTAGATATTCAGTAAATAGTTTTCTCTCTAGGTTAATGTTTCCCCCTAAAATAACAGACTCTGGTTTTCACCGAAAGCTTCACTCACTAAAGCATCAGTCCTACATCTGAACAGCCTTTTACATTCTCCGTGGTCTCACTGTCTTTCCTTTTGCAACATGGACATTGATTTCCTTAAGATGTTTTGAACAGTTTTTCATGGCTCCCTTCCCTAACTTTAATTTTAATTAAAAATTTTTTTTCAGATTTCAGAGCAAGCTCACAAAAATTCCCTAATACTCCTTATGTAGATTTTATTTTCTCATATGACATCAGAGTCCAAGTCTTTGCAAATGATTCCATAATCTAGACCATTAACCTAGAAATTTTATAGAGATTCTGATACCAATAGCTTGGCCAGAGTGCAGGGTACAGGAGGACCATGGGAGGGGACAGGAGGAGGGCAGGAATGGCTGGAGGCAGCAAAGCCTCGATGTCCAGGTCACCAACCTGGCGCCCTGTGAATACTCTGTCCCCATCACAGGGCATGCAGCTCCTGACATCAAATCCTTCACCCCCAGGCAAGGTGGTGACAAGAGAAAGTACCACACTGAGCACACCTGAAGCTAGTAAAATAATTAGATAGGGAGAAATGCGCTCCTACCCGCTTCCACTACCTGACCGGGGGTGGGATCACGGGAAGTCAGCCACATGCCATAGAGTTTAGAATGGTGGCAGGGGGAGGTCCCTATGGAAGAAACCTGTCAGTCTAACGTGGGAAAAAGAAGGAATTGGTTAGGATTGGGGGCAAAGCCTCCATGAGCATGCCCAAAGTTTGGGCTGTTAACGCACCTGGTTCAGCTGAGACAGGAAAACAAACAAACAAAAAAAGGTATGAAGGGTTGGGTTCTTGCCCACCTCGACAACGTGGCCAATGTGTTTTGGGACATCCTAGCCCTAGAAGCCAGTCTCCAATGGTGGCACCTATGCTCCTGCCCAGGCACACACAAGTGCCAAGGAGGAAGCCCGAGAGAAAGCTACTGGGAGAAAAGCTGAGCTACCAAGATGACCACCCAGGGGCCACCTACAGGTCCCAAAGGATGGTGCTGTGAATGGGAGAAGGAACTCCGGATGCTGCCTTTGGTTTTGTCAGGCTGAATGTGACTGGGTTTTTCTCTGGGTTCCCTGGAGGGGCTGGCCTTTGAGACAAGAGTCTTCATTCTTCCACATTGTGCAGCATTTGAATAAACACCTCTTTCCTTTCTTACCATCCTCTGCCTCCAGAATTTGTCTATTAATGGCCATAGACAACCAAACCTCCACTTTGGCCCGGTAACAATCCTAACATCCAAAGAGGTATCTCTGCAGTCATAATTGTGGCTATGTTAATTTCATAACCACCCTATAGTAATTACCTCAAAAAACTTGAGTATTTTAAAATACTTTTACTTTTTACTTTATAACATCTTTCCTATGATCTGTTCCTTTATATCCTATACAATTCTTTGTCATTAATAGTTTAACTCCAATTTATTCAAACTTGTAGAGGCTCAATTTATTTATCCTGATATTATTTAAAAACAAACAAACAACAAAAGCCGTAAATTTACTTTTCAGCATCATCAAGCACCCACTTCCTCTAGTCCTAAACACTTGACTTGCCTACTTTATGACCATGTTGCTCATCATTTGAGACATATATCCACCCCTCAATCTTCAGAACACCTCTCCTTGTAATTAACACAAAGACCTGACGGTTTCTACCAATGAAACAGCACCCCACCCCGTTCTCTTTTTCCTAGCTATTTCAGAGCAGTTATCATTAGCTTCTGTGCTTTTGTCTTTGCTAGATTCTTACATTTCTTGAGAATTCAGTCTTAACTATTTTTTCATTTTTTATAATTTTTTTATTTAATTCTTGTTCAGGTACAGTTTTCTGTCTTATATTCCCAACCCTGCCCGCCACCCCACCCCCTGCTCCCCACCTCCCTTCCAATTCCGCCCCTCACCCTTAGTTATTGTCCATGTGTCCTTTATACTTGTTCATGTTAGTCCATCCCCTTTTCCCCTATGATTCTCTCCCCTCTGGACCCTGTCAGCCTGCTCCGTATTTGAGTGTCATTGGTCATATTTTGCTTGCTTGTTTGTTTTGTTTAGATTCCTGTTAACGGTGATATCATATGGTATTTGTCTTTCACCGCCTGGCTTATTTCACTCAGCATAATGCTTTCCAGTTCTTAACTATTTTTGAATAAATAGACTATTGTAGAGAGAACACAGGTTTTGAAATCAGACCTAAATCCAAATATCTGCCCTATTACTTTCAAGTTTTAAAGCTCAAAGTTACTTTTCCTTTTGAATGTTATTTCCTTTGCCTATAACAGAGATGCTACACTCTACATCAGCTTGAAAGGACACATAGAAAGTAGTAAGTGGTAGATACTCACCTCTTCTTTACCAGCTTTCCTTTCCACTATCATAACCCTTGAATTATTTGATAATGTGCCTTAACTATAATGAGCAATCAGTAAGTTTTCAAGCAGGAATAACTTATGAATATACTTAGAAATATATTTATGGTATAATATATTTGAGATACATACATGCTTTGTAAGTTTCATTATAATATTTATAATATATTTTAGTATAATGCTTTTGAAATATAATATATATTTATAATTATTTAAAATCTTATATATACTATGGTATTAATATTTATTTAATATTAATTTAATATTTTAAATATATAGCATTGGTTTAGATAGCTCAATCTTAATAATAATTATTTAATTTTTATAATTTTGTTTTTAAAAATGACCACATTTTTATTTAAATTAAAATTTTTATAGGCAAGCAAAGGTACTTTTGAAATTACATTAAAATAAAAAAAGGGATCAGCTTAGGAATATTTTCAAGTGGAAATTTCCTACTAAGGTGGTCCATATGCTGTAATTTCAAAACTCTTAGGCATGTTCTGCAAATGAGTATCTTTTAACTGAAATAGTAATTCCTCTAGAAAATGTTTCTGTCCTATCCATTCTTGTACCAGCTAGTACACAGGACAACCTGTTTATAGAAAATTTGCAAAAGACTTGATATGTACTTCATTCAAATAGGTGATAATTTTCTTCAGGTAGTAAGATGATTTTCTAAGAATACATCCATTAAAAATTTTTATTTCATAAAAGATAAAATATTAATAACCAAATCACATTCATATATATATATATATATATATATCTCACACAAACATGTACATGCCCCATAAATTTCATGTCAGCTAGATCATAAAAAATTATATCAAATTTTTAAGAAACATATAATTTTCAGACCTAATGTACCTTTCAGGAGGTAGTATATATAAGGAATTTTGCCCAAAAAGAAAAGCCCAGCACCGAAATGTAGAGAAAAGCAAATCTGGAGCACTCCTACTTTCTTCAGGAAAAAAATAAATGAAAGTTCTACTTTTAATGTGTTAGAAATCAGGAATAACTTGACTAGCTACATCAATTTTTATGGGATTAATGTGGTATAGAATGATTCAACATTGCATTTAGCCCAATAAATTAAGAATGCTTGAATTCTGCCCTACTTTATCAAATAGGATTATTGTTATATACAACATAAACTGACACTATTTAATTAAGTGGGAGAAAAGAATCAATTTTCTGAAGAGATAACAGTGTCTGAAATAATAAAAAGCAAGAATCTAACAGGCAGATACAGGAAGGATAAGAAACCAGGCCACACTGGTGATCTCAGCAGCAGGAACTCATTAATACACACTTACAACTGTAAACCTACTCCTGCCAGACCCTGTGTATATCTCCACATACGTCATTGCCATCAGGATGATTTATCATCTTGCATTCTTGAGCAACATCATTTAAAATTCAAATTTTCATGAAAAGATAGAATGAAATTCAACTTGTTGGATTATGTCTGCTTCCCCAGATTGCTGCCTTGCTTTTACTCACTTCTCATGCCTTCAATACACAAGATGTTTGCCTTTAGTGAAAGAATTTAAGATGAAGTGAGCAACTTGACCTAGACCACTTTCCTAGTTACATTCTTTCACCCAGTGGAATTGAAGGTACTGTTCTGAGACTATAGAAATCTGATTAAAGACTATTTTGATTTCCCAATTATTACCAATTAGGTTATGGTTATTAAAAAACACAGAAAACATGAACTGCTTTAGAATGAATTATATTCCTCCCAGGATGAAGGGATATTATGACAAAGAAAAGGAATGAAACTACAGGAAACCATGAAAAACACTCCTGGGAGGGAGGGTAACATGCAAATATAAAAGAACACTGAATGTGTAGATCAACAATAACAACTTTGTCATAGGAGGTTTATAACATTTTGATATTTAAAGCATATAAAAACAGTAACTCGAGGAGCAGAAGTGGATTAATAGAGTTAAAAGTCATAGTTTTGTGTTTTCTGTGATATGTAAAAAATACTAATTTAAGGATAGTTATAAGTCTTGACAGTATATAAATCAAGAATATATGTGTACTGTAAATCTATAATCTATAATCTATCTTATCTATAAGATAACCATGAAAGGTACAATGAAATTTGAGAGAGGAGATAAAAGGGAACGACAAAATAATTCCTACACAGAAGTCAGAAATATAATAACAAAAAACAAGAATATATGGGACAATTGAAAAACACGTATAGTAAGATGGATTTTCTTAATGGTTCATACAAAACAATTTTAAGTAAAAAGAAATGGATTCATATTAAAAGTATGGAAAAAGTACCAGGATTGAAAAAGATATATCATGCAAAATAAGGAAGCTTCTACCAAACGTAATCTGGGCATGCAGTTTGCTAGAGGCTCAGGTTCACAGAGGAGAGAAAGGTCTATTGGGAGCTGAGAGGTAACAGTAAAAAAATAACAAATAATCTAATAGAGTTGTTGTGAGTATAACATGAGATAATGTATTTGAGACTCTTAGCCAGTGCTTGGAATGCTTTTACAACCACACACACACAGATTACTAGTTATTTGTAATGTTATAAATAGGACCTAAGGTATATCAGATGCATTTTTGACTAAAAACATTTGGGCAGGTAAAGTACATTAATGTGAGTATATAGATGTATTTATTTGTTATTCCTAATCTAACAAATAGCAGTGGCTATCATATGAGAAAAAATTCCATGGGACAAGTCATTTACCAAGATTATAAGAAGATAAAACAACATAAAAATTTATTAGTTTCTTTCATGTGGGACTCTACTGTGTTACACCTCCACTCTAGCCTAAAGAGCAACACTCATGAATCATCAGTCTCATTGTTTCAGAAATGGTAGTCTGTTAGAATCAATCCAGCCGTAATCATTGACTTTTAAAATATCTATCCCTTGAAAATAAAAAGATGTTGAAAGATTCTTATGGTTTCCAAATTCAGAACTATAGTAAGTATCAAAAGAATTTTAACTTAAGAAGAGGCTATTGGGTCAGTCAGTTTAAAGTTTGTTACAGTGATAAACAGCTTCCAAATCTCATGATTTATAATTAAAAATTGTTATATATCCTGCTCATATTATGTGCCCCTTTTAGGTAACATAACAGGTTTGTCATAAATCTTCTTTAACTAGTCCTCGGGATAAAGGCTGAGCCTTATATGGGATAGCCTGGTGATATAGTAGAGAGAAAGAAAACATGACTCTTAAGAAAGACTTTGTCCAGGAAATGGAATGGGTTACTCTTGTTCATATTTTAAAAACCATGCAGACAACTTATATTTGTGTTACCAAAATATGACATCAAGTTGGTTAAGAGGTAAGTCAATGAGAGTTTGGTGTAAACTTCATGAATATGTTATAGATTCAAACATAATTGTTTCACAGAAAATGGGCCAGGAAGACACAAATTCTGCACAAAGATGTGCAAAAATAATGCACAGAGCAAAGAACTCAAAGAGAACTAAGATGGAGGTTATAAAAAGTAAACATAGATTGAATGGAATAAAATGAACCAGAGACATGGAAATAAAGAACACACTGACAGTGACCAGAGGGGACAGGGTGGGGGGAGAGGGGAAAGGAGGGGAAGGATCAAGTCAAGGAACGTGTATTAAGGACCCATGGGCCAAGGCAATGGGGAAGACGATCGACTTGTCAGGTGGGTAGGGCAGGGGAAAGTAATGGGAGAAAATGGGGACAACTATAATTGAACAATTAAAAAATGTAATGAAAATATAATAATGGGTCGTTTTAGAAAACTTGATTGTAAAAAATAAAAATCAGAAAGTATGAAAAGTTAATCTAGGGGAAACTAAAAGAACTATTTAAGTTTGGATACAGCGGAGAAATAAAGTGTTACAATTCCATTGTTTCTAGTGTCTTCAGTTCCCAATTTTAAAAGATATTTGTCGCACTGGAGCAAACTCCAGATGACAACAGTAAAAATTGGCAGTAAAAAAATAACAGGATTGAAATTATTTCTTGGTTCCAGAAGCTGATGGATATATGAGACTTTTGAAATGTTGGTACCTCAACAAAAGCAACAGAAAGATAGTTTCTATTACTCAGTTGTAATAATGGATGCAGATAATGTTGAGTGCTGCAACCTTTTAGTATTCATGAACCTCACCTACAGAAGACAGGAAACATACTAGCTGTGGCCGAAGAACATTACAATGTGTTATATTTTCAAGTTCTTGTTGTTTTAGGAGTCATTTAGTGGAAGGGGATTTATAATTCCAAAATGTTTCATAGAACTTATTCTCAAAATAAACCATAATGATTCTAAGTCTTCTTTGGTATTTTATTCACTCATGAAATAGCAAATTGTAACATAAAAAGCTGTAGCAATAGCAATTGAGGTGACTGTTTGGGGGCTATTGAAGCAGAAAACTGCACGTAAAACTTGAACATTGACAAATGGAGCCAGGAAATTGAGAATTATTTTAAATAATTCAAGGGCAGCAATCAGACCAGAATGCAGCAGCATGGGGCCTAAAGTGGACAAGGCTGACTAAAGGATAATGCAAAAAAGAAAGACTGAGAATCAAAATTACATCCTCAGGCAAACCTGAAAACATATTCCACAGAAATATTTCTCATGAACAAGTAGCATGATACCTGTATTGTAATTATACATACTTGTGATTTTTATTTTAAATAATATGCCTTCCTCTGTATCTTTCCTTGGATAAACAAGTTTCTAAAGCGTGTTGCCTCTCCTTCCAGACCTTAGACCATTATCATGCAAATATATGTAAATTCCTGATATCAAAAGGTAGCTTTCTCTTTCTCTTCCTTCTTTCCTTCCTCCCTTCATTCCTTCCTCTTTTCCCCTTTCTTTCTGTCTGAAAATGATCATAGTTGTTTTAAAAATTAACACCTTACATATCTGGCTTTAATAGAAAAATATCATTTCACCAATATACTTTTCTAACATGAATTACATAGAAATATGACTCTAGGACAACTGATACAGAAGTGATTTACTGCCCTTAACAGCTGCATAGCATATTATAAATTTGCTAGAATTTATCTAACAATCCATTATAGAGGATTATGTTAATTATTTCCATTAGTTCAGATCTGATTTTATACCCTATAATAATATTTTATCTTTTTCCTCATATAAGTCTTATTGCTTTCTTATTAAATGAGTTCTATGTGTTTTACAGCTTTTGGCACTATTGTGAATGAAATATTTATTCATTTTCATTTATAGCTGATAATGACTCCTGTGGAAAGAGTCTTATATTCCATCAACTTAACAAATTAACTCGTCAATAATAAATGTTTTATTATGTTCATAACCATATTATTTCCAAACAAGGGCAATTATATCTATTTTTATTAATATTTGTCAATTATTTTATTTTTCTTTCTAATTTTTAATATTCCTGAACCTCACCTACAGAAGACAGAAAATAGATGTACATTAGAAAGGTCTGAACAAATGTAGTAGTAATAAGTACCGTCTCTTGTTCCTAAAATTTAGCATTATACTTTTAGGATAATTCACCTTTCTAAAGAGTTTTTTTATTAAATATTTAGCCATATGTATATTGTTTGCTTCAAACTTACTTTACTTAAATATTTATTGTAAGTAGTAGATATACCATTGTAAAAAATGTGTTACTTCTATACCAATTTAATAAGGCTAAATTTTATAAGGTGATTTTTTTCTAGTATGTATTATGAATGTAAATACCATCTGTCCATTTTGTTGATACAATGCATTATCTTAATATATTACTTGATGTGGAACTATTTTTCATTTCTGAAATAAATGCTATTTTCCATGGTAGATTTTAGTAGTCATTGACCTAGGCTATTCATCATATCTATCACAAATTGTTTCTATAACTTAATATGTAAAAAGTATTCATATATTATTATACCACCATTATTATAAAAACATATCACAAATACTTCATTTATAAATATGTTTGCATATTTGCTGTCAATAATATCAAATGAATAATACTGGCATGGTACAAATATATTACTTTCTGCATTTATACCTATATTAAGAATTGAGATAGATTTGTATCATGAAGCTGAATATTTTACACTTGTTGACAGCATTAGACAAGTTCAAATGTATAAAACATTTAGAACAATGACTGAGCGTATTAAGTGTTGGAACATGCTTGCTTGATCACTTTCCCATCAATGTGCAGCTGTTTTGGTGGTGGCTAGACAGAGGCAGAAGTTTAAGATTTACAATGAATAGCACTTTCCCGAGTGAGTAAAACTGAGGGAAGGATAGAAAAAAATTTAGAATATTTATGGGAAGATGACTATAATTTTCTTTATGGAATCTAATTTAGATGAATAGAATAGTAAGAACTGGAAATAGACAATGGAGAGTGAACAAGTGTTGTGATCAAAAGATTTGAGGACCTTAATTGTATGACAGAATTTCATATTTGATATACTGAAATCAGACCTGTAAAGGAAGTAGGGTTGGTTAGAGAGTGGGATGCTGTAAGCTGACATGGAAGCAGTACATTTTTGGCGATGATGAGGTACAGTACCCACAGTAGTGAGTACTTGAGATGAAATAGAGGTCACTATATTGAAAGTGAGATGATCAACAAAATCAGAATCCCAGATAGTGTGAACCATCATAGATTTTGAAACTATCAATAACCCTTATAAGACTAATGATAAAGAAAATGAGAGTGATTTAGATGCTAACATATTTGGTGAATGAGGGCAAGCAACAGAGAAATAAATGGAAAAAGTATCAAGAAAGAGTAGCATTTGGCAGAGACAGGAGCAATGGACTCCAAATAGCTGAGGTTGATTTTGTTAATTATATCCTCATTGTCCTCATTTTAATTTTAACACACTTAGTCACATTCTGGAAATATTTTTTAAAATCACCACCTAGAATCACATTTTTGTTTGATCCTTGATAAATTTCTACAAATATTTTCTTTTTTAAATTAAGATTGTATTTATTTATTTTTAGAGAAAAGGGAAGGGAGGAAGAAAGAGAGGGAGAGAAACATCAATATGTGATTGCCTCTTGCACACCCCAAACTGGGGAGCTGGCCCACAACCCAGGCATGTGCCCTGACTGGGGATGGTTTATGTGTTCTTTTTATGTGTTATTGCTATTGTTGTTTGATATAAATAATTTTTTACTTTTACTTTTTTCCTAAATTATACTTTTATTATTACATAATGTTTTTCTGGGGCTCACTCTCCTATTTGATGCTTTGACCTTAAGCTTCAGGTATTTTGTTATTATGCTGCTACTGAGTTTTATTCCCAGTTTCTGAAATTTCTACTCATCTCTTTATTAAAAATCGATACTTTATTAAAATACAATATTTTGTTGTATTTTTTTCTTAAAAAAGATAGCTGGAATTAATTGCTATCCACTAATGCAGTCTCTGTATTTTAAAGAACTATTCAGTTTATTCACAAAAGATGTATTAATAATGAATATACTTTATTTCTCCTGTTTTTCTTTAATGTGGACTTTGTTCTTTTCTGTTTTTATTGTTACTGGCTTAATAAATATTGATTATTTTTTCTATTTTGATTAAATTAAAAATTTTCAAGGTTTTATATAAATTTAAATACATTAATAAATACAATGATTTTTTACACGTTTAAGCGCATAGCAAAATTGAGTAGAAAATAGAGGATTTCTGCATATCCCCTCGCACCCTACACACAGCCTTCATCATCAGCATAGTGGTGTGGTACATATGCTACAAATGAGAAACTAATTGTCAAATCATTGTCAGTAAAAATTCATATTTGCGTTTGGCTTCACTCTTTACGCTGTACAATCTATGAGTTTTGACAAATATATAATTGCATGTACACCATTATAATACTTTGCAGAGTAATTTTACTGGCCAAAAATCCCTCTGCTCTGCATATTCATCCCCTCTTCCCCTCCAACCTTTGGAACCACTGCTATTTTTACCATTTCCATACTCTTGCCTTTTTCAGGATTTCATCTGATTGATATCATTTTTATGTAGCCTTTCAGATTGATGTTTTCTACAAAGTAATAATCTTGGTTTGATCGCTAATTTCTTTTTAGTGCTAAATGATATTCCAATGTCTGGATTTACCACAGTTTACTTATTCATGTACCTACTGAATCACATGTTGGTTGC
This sequence comes from Sturnira hondurensis, assembly GCF_014824575.4. Lineage (NCBI taxonomy): Eukaryota > Metazoa > Chordata > Mammalia > Chiroptera > Phyllostomidae > Sturnira > Sturnira hondurensis. The sequence goes on from NW_028082296.1 coordinate 1,146,411, forward strand.
TCCCAAATTTTGGCTATTTTAATGAATAAAGCTACTATGGATACAAACATGAAAAGGGAAGAATGAGATGGGACTGCTTAATGAATACAAAATTTTGTGCAGGCTGGTGAAAATGATCTGGAATTAAATAGTGGTGACACTTGTACAGCATTTGAATATACTACAACCCAATTGATTATGTAACCTAATAAATACATATAATTAACATACACGCTCATATATATGTATACATATATGCAGATAGATAAATGACAGATAGAAAGATGGCAGATAGATAAAATGAATTAGCTATTCTGCTTTTAGCAAAAGTGGAGTAACTAATATTGAACCAATATTATCACTGAAAACAACTATAAAAATATAGATCAGTGGAACAGAATAGAGATCCCAGAAATAAACCCAAGTCTCTATGGCCAATTAATATTTGATAAAGGGGGCAGATGCATAAAATGGAGTAAAAATAGCCTTTTCAACAAATGGTGTTGGGAGATCTGGACAGCTACATGCCAAAAAAAAAAAAAAAACAAAACCTTGACCACCAACTTACATCATACATAAAAATAAACTCAAGATGAATAAAAAAGTTGAATATAAGTTACTACAGCATAAAAGCCCTACAGGAGAAAACAGGAAGGAAAAAGATATTTCATGTAGCAATATTTTCACCCATATGTTCTATAGAACAAGAGACATACAGAAAAGAATAAACAAATGGGACCTCATCAAAATAAAAAGCTTCTGAATGGCTAAGAACACAGCAGCAAACTGAAAAGGGAATCAACTTTATAGGAAAATATATTTTCCAATGATATCTCGTACAAAAGTTTAATCTAAAAATATATATAAAGAACTCATACAACTCCACTCCAGGAAGACAAACAAGCAAATTAAAAAAATGGGCAAAAGTCTTGAACAGACACTTCTCCAAGGAGGACATACAGAGGATCCAGAGAAACATGAAAAGATCCTCTGCATCACTAGCCATCAGAGAGATGCAAATTAAAACCATCATGAAATATCACTTCACACCAGTCAGAACTGCCATCATAAACAAATCAATAAACAAAAACTGCTGGTGAGGTTGTGGAGAAAAGGGAAACCTAGTTCATTGTTAGTGGGAATGTAGACTAGTGCAGCTACTGTGGAAAACAGTATGGAATGTCCTCAAATAACTAAAAATGAAACTGCCTTTTGACCCAGCAATACCAGTGGTGGGATTATACATTAAGAATTCTGAAACACTTATTCAAAAGAACCTATGCACCACAATGTCTATAGCAACACAATTTACAATAGCCAAGTGTTGGAAGCAACCTAAGTGCCCATCAGTAAATGAATGGATCAAAAAACTATGGTACATTTACACAATGGAATGCTACACAGCAGAAAGAAGGAACTCCTTCCTACCCTTACTGAAAGCATGGATGAAACTGAAGAGCATTATGCTAAGTGAAATAAGCCAGACCGTGAAAGACAAATACCATATGATCTCACCTGTAAGTGGAATCTAATCAATAAAACAGACGAGCAAGCAAAATATAACCAGAAACATTTAAATAAATAACAAACTGACAGTATTGAGAAGGAATAATAGGGGAAAGAAGGGAAAAGGTTATCAGGAAACATGTATAAAGGATACAAGGCCAAAGCCAAAGAGGTGAAGGATTGAGGGTGGGAAGTGTGGGTGGCTGAGGAGAGGGAAGGTGGTGCTGGGAAAATGGAGGCAACTGTATTTGGACAACATTAAAAAACAGAATGAAAATTAAAATGAAAGGAAATTAAAAAGAAAGAATTCTGAGAGCATTATATAACAATCATCAAGTCTTTGACATGATATCTACTCATCACAGACATCATTAAACAATAAGAAGACAACTTAACTAAGGAGTAAAATACATTTTCAATTACATACTGTACATATATACATTTATACATAAACACATAGATGACAAATAACTCATCTGACAAATAGCTCTGAACCAGAATATATAAGAACTACTATAATACACTAAGAAAAACTCAGAAAACACAGTATAAAACTAGGACAGGGTAGGAGAGAGCAACAGGAAAAAATGTTGGACAAGTGTAATGAGCAACAACTAAAAAATTTTGGATATTTTACAAAGAAGATATTCAAATGGCACATAAGCATATGAAAATTGCAAAGTATCATTCAGCATACAGATATGGTAATTAAAGTATCAGAGATATGACAATTGAAATCACTTTGTAGTAACATTGCACACAACAATCTGGCAAAAGCAAAGAACCAACTGACAAGTATTGGAAGGGATGTGTAATAATTCAAACTCTCATAGAATGTTATTTGGAATGTAAGCTGGTAAAAGTAGTTTGAACAACTCTATGGAAACCTATACTAAGGATGATTATGTACATAACCCTTGACTTAGCAATTCTTCTTCTAGGTGTATGCTGACAAGTAATGCATATGTGTCTACCAGTAGAAAAGTAGAAGTATGCTCACAGAGGCATTTACCATAGGAGTCCAAAACTATAAATGAATTAATCTCTCCCAACAGTAGCATGGATAATTATATCATGGGAATAGCATACAATAAATGTGAAGCCGTAAAAGGCAATAAACTAGTACTATTGCATCCAACACTAAGGATGGGTGTCTACACATAATGCTGAGTAAAATAAATCACGCACACTTATTTATAATTGCCTTCATATAAGGGTCAAGTTACAGGTAAAATTAATAAGATAAAAACTAAAATAACATTATCTTTGGAGCAGTTACTTACTGAAAGGAGGCTTGAAAGAGTCTTCTCAGGGTGTCACTAATGTTCTGTGTATTGACCTATGTGATGTTTTCCCAAGTATGTTCACTTTGTAGAAATCCAAGTTATACTTAAAATTTGCTTCTTTTTTTCTTTATTCTCATTACAATAACTTTATTTACAACAAAAGAGTGCCTGTGAAGAAAATAATTAAGAGCAATTGCAGTGGGTCAGGTGAGAGAGAAAAGAGGCTTGTATTAAGGCAGTTGTAGTGGAAATGGAAATCATTAGGACACACTAGGGTTGACAGGTATTTTTGACTACATGTTAGATAACAGAGAAGGAACTTTTAATGCCTATGTTGATCTCCTATATCTATAAAGCTTATATAGGCTTCACCTTCCACTGTAACATTAGAGAAAGATTAGTTAATTAAGGCAGCAAATCCCTAAAAATGTAATACTAAACAAATTCATAAAATATACCAGAAGAATAAAATTTACTATTTGCCAATCATTAGCCTCCACAATCACTAGGCTCATCAGAAGTAAAGCAATGTAGATTTACATGAATCATAAGTTCATTTCGTAGCCTATGATATTGGCAGCAATCGATAGGTAAGGTTTGCAGTTCAAGAGAAGTTCTTGAACATGGAACTTCATGTTCATGGAACACAGAACTTCATGCACAGATGTTCTCTATATAACTGTGGGGACCAGCAGAATATACCTCCCAGACCTCCAACTGGTTTTTATTGCCTAATTTTGCATAGTGCAGTGGTTCTCAAGAAACGGTATTTTCTGTTTTAGTGGACCTGGAAGTCCTTAGATTCAAATCCAAGGCCTGTAATGCCCTCATTGACTGGACCCTGACCCTCTGGGATCACATCCTCCCTTGTCTAGGTCTTACTGTTTTCTTCAAAGCTCTTAAATAGTTTCCTTCTTTTAATTTCCTGAATAAGCTCTTCTATTTAAAGCACTATTTTCTAAGTGGAACACCCGCCTTTTTTGTTTCCAGATTTTATGCAAAATGTTATTTAATTTAAGAGACCTTAATTGTCCAAACATTTCAGAGTATCAACATATTTTTCTCAATGTCCCAAACTGTGTTCTCCCCACAAATGTACACCAGTCCCCATTGTGTAAATGCACCACAGTGTTTTGATCCATTCATTTACTGATGGGCACTAGTTGATCATCAGTTTATTTTGTTCATTAGATTCCACAATAAGTGAGATCATATATTTGTCTTTCTCCGTCTGGTGTACTTCCCTTACCATAATAATCTTCAGGTTCACTCATGCTGCTGAAAAAGGTAAGATTTCCTTTGTCTTTATGGCCCTATATTATTGCATTGTGTAAATGTACCACAGCTTTCTTATCCACTCATCTACTGGTGGAATGATTAAGCCAAAAAAAAACACCCTTCTGTGCACTGATTATAGTATGGTGACAGCCAGAGGGAAGTGAGATGGGGAAGATTGAAAAGGGTAAAGGAGGAAAAAATGGTGATAAAGGAGACTGTACTAAGGGTGGTAAAGACACAATACAACATACAGACGATATATTTTAGAATTTTATATGTAAAACTTGTGTAACATTTGATTAATATCACCCCAATAAATTCTCTAAAGAAGGGTTAGAGTCCCTATCCCACCTTACTAATCTGAGTTGATCTTATTTGATTAATAGAATGTGGAAGAAATGACAGTATCAGTTTTGTTTATAGTCATCAAAATTCTTTGTTTTGTGAATAAACCCAGGATACCCTGCTGGATGATAAAAAGCACATCTGGGGACTTCCGCCAAGATGGAGGCATAGGTGGAAACACTGTGCCTTCTCCCACAACCAAGTGTGAATACAGCAAAGGTTTGGAGAACAAACACACAGCCAAAGAACAGAAAATTGAATTATAAGGAAGTACAACAACAACGGACCTTTCAACCAGGATCGTTAAGAGGGGCAGAGCCAGCAGCGGAGCCGGGGGGCGGGGGGGGGGGGCGGGGGGTTGGTCTGGCAGGAAAGATCCCCTGACCCAGGCACGCAGGCAGCCCGGAACCAGTCGGGGTGCGGGGCAGACTGACCGAGGTCACACATTTGCGCACAGTGAGACGGACCACGCAGGCCCCAGCGGGTGAACCCAGTGGCGGAGGGCTGAGGGCAGTGGCACATTCGCATGCAGTGGAACGAAATGTGCGGGGCCGGGTGACGGTAGCAGCTGCGGCCACAGCGGCGGGAGGTGGCAGACTGGATGCCTTTGCTCCTCTTTGACCCCGCCCCCGCATACATCCTCACAACCCAGTGACTGAGTTGCCCTGCTCTGGTGAACACCTAGGGCTCCGATCCTGCTAGGTAACAGGCACAAACAGTTCACAAGATGCCTCAAGAAGAACTCAAAGCCCCAGAGCCGATAACTCTAAGCGACCAGGAAATAGCCAGCCTCTCAGATGCACAGTTTAAAACATTGGTCATCCGGATGCTCACAAAACTGGTTGATTATAGTCACAAATTAGAGGAATATATGAAGGCTAAACTAATTGAAATGAAGGGAAATGCACAGGAAACCAATAGTGATGGAAAAGAAACTGGGACTCAAATCAATGGAATGGACCAGAAGGAAGAACAAAACATCCAACCAGAAAAGAATTCAAAAAAATGAAGAGAGGCTTAGGAACCTCCAGGACATCTTTAAACGTTCCAACATCCGAATTATAGGGGTACCAGAAGGGGGAAAGAAACAGCTCAACTGAGATCAGCTGAGCCTAGCTCACATCAGCAAAACAATCCAAATGAATCACAGACTTACAGATAATAGCAAAAACTTACTTGAGGCCACGAAGTTAAGTGGGGATTTATTATGTGATAATAAATAAATGGTAAAAACAACTTTTATTTTTTATTTGAGCACTTATCACTACCTAACATAATTTAATTATTTGTTAATTAGTTTCATCACTGAAATAAAGTTTATAAAAAGGGTATCATTGTCCTTTTTACATCCTTAGTCTCAGAATCTATGCATACACATATATCTATGTCTATATAACAATATCTATACTTATATCTTTCTATCTTTTGTGAAAGAGTGTTTCAAAGAATGTTCAACAATATGTTATTACCTTACTTTGAAGGTGTATGCTTCTGATATAAATTGTTTACTTATTTATTTTGTTTGATATGTGTTTTAAAGATAAATATTAAATTTGGCATAAAATATAAATTTATTCTGAAATAAATTATTATACAAAACATATAAAAATAACATTTTGAAAGGAAAGTAGTATAAATGTGTTAAGTTATGTCAGATAACTGTAAATAAAAGTTGAAAAAAGAAAAATTAAAATATAGGGTAAGATGTTGAATGAGAAATAGGACAAAAAGAAACTCTACATTTTGAAGAAGATTATAAAGTACTATAAGTGTATGGAATGGGTGAACATGTTTGAAAAAATTACATAAGTTACAATTTAGAAAGCAATATTTGGTAAGAATGTAAAGAAAAAATACCCTAAATGAGTCACCTACATAATCTGTGCCAACATAAATAATATAAAATCATAAAGTTGATAAATAGACTCTTATATATGAGTATTTAAACTGCAATTAATTATGCAAGAAGAAATCCAAGATTAATAGTTTGCAGTAACATTATTAAAACAACAAAATATAAAGAAATAAGACAGCACAAAAAAGGAAAGCAATAAAAATGGATGAAATTTTTTAAAAATTCAAAAATGATAAAGAAAATAAATCATGAGTCCAGAGCTAAATCAAAAATAAAAACAAAACAAAACAAAATAGCAAACAAAATAATTGTAATATTAAATATTACAAGATGAGAAAATAGATCTTCCGAAAACTGAAAATATTAGACATATATATTTTCACAAATAAAATTATGGATAGGTAACCAAAATCACAAACGCATGGTGATGTCAATGAGTAATGTGATGTAGTTGTGTGGGAAAGGAGAGTTGATTATCTCAGACTTAATGCTAAAGCAAAATCGAAATATATTAAATATTTAATTTGAAACATATAAGTTTATTAAGTAAGTAACTAAATGACTATGTGAAAACAACATGTAAAATAAATTAACATTTGGCTATATAAAATAAAAAAAATAAAATCTAAGTGCTGAAAGACCATAATTATAAAGGGTAGGGTAAATATCAGCAATACTGTTTGCAACAAATATAATAAACATAAGGTTAATATCACAAATATATAAAGTACTTCTGCAAAATTATAAGAAAAAATCTGTCCCCAATTTTGTAATTCACTATGTATATACTATAACAAGTTGGAACGCAAAGACCAATACATTTATGAGAATATATCTCACTATGTCATAGTTAATTATAGTTTTAAATATATTATTTAATATCTACTCATTAAATACATATCATAAATAACAGGGGAAATATATCAGCAAGCTGAATTTAAATAAGAAAGAATAAATTAATAAATTTTCTAACATTTAAGGTAGCTTTAGAAAAGTAATTGAAGTAGTATACTTTTTACTATAAAAATAATTTCATAACATAGTCCATGTGAAAAACATATTAAAAATTTTAACCTTCTTTATCCTAGATGGTGTGGCTCAGTTGATTGAGCACCAACCTATAACCCATAGGGTCAGGGTCACAGGTTAGATTCCCGGTCAGGGCACATTCCTGGGTTTCAGGGCAGGTCCCCAGTTGTGGGCACATGAGAGGCAACCACACATTAACGTTTCTCTTCCTCTCATTCTCTTTACCTTTCCCTCTCTCTAAAAATAAATAAGTAACACCTTAATAAACTTGGTCTTTTTTAAAGAGGATGTTCTTTTAAAAAGAAAATGTATATCAATATAGAAAATTTGAAATATCCAACAATATTCCAAAAATAAAATATCAATATTGAGTTTTATCAAACTCAATAGCAGAGTCTGATAAAACTCACTTTTGATCAGACTACCCTTAAAAATATAAGGTATATAAGGAATCAAAAAACAAAATAAAGGACATCATACGTTTTAATGATAAACTTTATTCAAAATGAGGTATGTAAGGAGAAAAAAATATTTTTTGCTTCCCACGAATTCCTCCCTGTCTACCTTTCTCTCTTCTTCCCTCTCTTCTTTTCTTCCTACCTTTCTTATTTTTTGTATAGTTTATTCTTTGTGTATTTCATCTTCATTTTTTATGCACCAAGTTATTTAGCAGTCTAGCTTCATATCTTTCAAACTATTTATAGTTAAGATCATATTACGTATGTGGCATTCAATTTTGCTCACCTTGAAAAAAGTGATTCATATTATGACTATTTTAAACATACTTAAATATTTGTTATGAACATAACCTTGTATGGCTATGTTGCATTAAAATGTGCTTAACTAAATCATATCGTAACCTTGGCTTGAAATATCCTTTTTATACAAATGTTTTTTAAATTGCTTCTCATTCTTTTTTACATTTTATTTTTCAATTACAGGTGACATCCAATAATGTATTAGTTTCAAGTGAACAGTAGAGAGGTTAGAAAGTCATGTGATTTACAAAGTGTCCCACGCTATATTCCCAGTATCCACCAGGCATTATACTTACCTATTGTAAATATAATTGACTACTTTCTCTATGCTGTACTTTATATCTCCATAACTACATTGTAACTACTAATCTGTTCCTCTCAATTCCTTCAACATTTTTGTCCAGTCCTCCTATCCCTCTGCCTGTGGCAACCATCAGTTCTTTTTATCAGTGTTATAAAAAATGTCAGAATTTCTGCCTTAAAAATCATTTATAAATATTATACACATCCTTGAGAGGTTACTTGGAATTTAGATTAACTTTCTGAATATACAAAGAGACATTTCTTTAACATATAATTTAGTGTGTGTTTAGTTTTTATGTGTTTGTTTATTAAGTTTAAATCTTTTAAAAAGCGCATCTATTTCATGGAAAGGTAATATTAATCGATTATGCTTTTAATAAATTATAAAGATCAATATAATACACACTAATTTCATTATTTTCAGGTATTTTTCTTACAACTTTTCCAAACTGTGCCTACCTTACTGCAAACAGAGAATTTAAAACAGTAAATTCAATAATATGAGCCCAGTAGAGTTATTGTGAAATAAAATAGCTAATATAACTACATGTTTTTCTCATATTCTTATTTACTTGAATATTATTACATATTCAAGTCAAAGTTGTTACGCTCTCAGAAAAAAATCCTCTGTGGAGTCTTAAGCCACAAAAGAAATGTTACAGCTATAGGTTATTTCCATATCAACACTAATACTGAGGGTTTAAGACAAAAAATTGTTCTAAAGTAACCTATCTGACAATGAAGGCTGATGAGTGACTGACTACTCAGAACCAGACTAGTCATGTCTGGGGAACTCCTGGTACTTTGAAGCTGTTTTCCGGAGTTCAGAGTAATCAGTCCAAGCAACCTTACTTCTCCAACTCTACCATGGTTGTGTCTTGTTTGTTGTTTATGTTTTCAACTATGACTCAAGATTTAAAAGTATCAGACCATGAAAGAATGCTACAGTGTGAGAGTTCATATTGCTGTAATTTCTCTTTGCTTTGTTTTGTGAATGCTCTTCCTTTTTGTCCGTCTTTTTTAAAAAATCATTTTATAAATGAAGTCTGAATCAGTTATTGCTGCATAAAGAGTAAGGGCACTGATACGAACATGCAGAAAATTGTGATTTAGTAAAATAATAATGCACTGAACTTGAATGGCCCTTTCCCACACAATCTTTCTTAAACATTAATCATCTTAACACTTCCCCCATCAGTCAGATCAGCTCTCCCTGTTTCAAGGAAGGAAATTTGACAAAGAGGCAAAGAGAATTGCCAAACTTATTAAGAACCAAAATGAAAATAGAACCCAGAGGTTCTCAACAATAAAACAGTGTTTTGCACTGAGAGCTGCCTCTTTCTTCCAGGTAGAAGATCCCAGCTAAGCAGAGAGCTTGCTTATTAACAGATATGCATGGGGAACAAAAAGCCAGGAGGGTCATATAATACTAATTCTTGTGCTTCAACATAAATATTTGAAAAGTGGCACAAGCAATTTTTTCTGAGATCAATATTTTTAAATTAATCTATGTTTATTTCTTATTTAAAGAGACATAGAGCTGGATGTATGCTTAAACAGAGCCCCCATTCTATCAAAGTAGCAGTAACCATGTACTCCATCCTTCAGTTGAGAAAATTCTGACATAATATTGATATTACTGAATTTCAGACTCACAAAGTAGAATGCAACCAAAATTTTAAATAGCAGGGAAAACCCTCCTGTGATTAATCTTAAAAGTTCTAAGTTCTATTGTGCTTCTCCTTTTTTTTGATAAATGTCCTCTAAGTACAGACAACTAGGAACACATCTGAACTGCAACAAGTTGGGTATATTTTTCATTTTTGCACAAAGAATGCACACTATGAGAATTGTGGGGTAGTTTCATAAAGTGGGTGTTAGTAAATACAGACTAAATTGCTTTGGGGAGGATTTGAGAAAATAAGGTTTATTCTGCATGGGGTGCTTTCATGAGCAAGGAAATATTTATGGCTGGGCCTCTTCATACATATTATTTAGAAAAATAGATGAAAACAAATCTAATACTGATTGATAAAGCTGCAACAGCCACTCATATCAGTCAGGTTAGGAAAATGTTGAAATATCTTGCTATTTTATACAATATTCATTTTCATGAGTACATATATTATTATTGAATGGACTTGTCTTTGTCCTGATGTATATTTTTTCAGTGTAGTCTTATTTCTTGGTGATGTTTTCTGACATTTTAATAATTTTTATAAAGGAGGAATTAAAGAGAGTATTACAGAGAATTTAACATGTACATTTTCATTATAAGATAAACAAATTATTAAACATGAAGGCAAAAAAAATTCTGGGTTATATAAACCTACCAAAATTTAACTATACAAAGAATTGGTTTTACAATATCCTTGGGATAAATATTCTAATTAAGACAGAAACAAACCCAGAAGAAGCATCAAGATATAATGGTAATGACAACAAAAATTACGTACTTCACTTTCCAAAATATACAATGTAAATAAAAGTAATATATTTTAAATTAGAGAACTAAAAGTATCCAGAAATATGTAAATTAGTTTTATTAAAAATATAAATGAAAATGGAAGCTCTGCCTGAGAAGAAAACAAGATAACAGCATATACTATGGTACAGGCAGCACATTGCTAGAAATAAAAACAATGTAGAACTAGTTTGGGGATGGTAAACAGAGTGATAAACAGAGTGATAAAATGAAATAGAGAACACAGAGAGCAAATTATTTCTCTGTGAGATTATATAATAAATATAAACATATATAGGTAACTGGGTGGGAAACTTTGCCTGCAAGTCACCTCATCCACCATGGATGAAAATGAAACTACCAAGACATGATCTTCTTGGGAAGGAGAGGTGGCCAATATCTCACAGGAGAAAGACCAAGAACCTCTTCTCCAACAGCTTTTATTAGGTTGTAATACACAGGAATACAGGTAAAGCTCATCGATCAATGTCAGGTGGCAAGGATCAAACAGTAGATAACATTTCAAAGACATCTGAGGGCTTAATCTGAGTCAGTGTCTGTCAGGTAAGGGGGTAGCAAAAGCTTTGGGAGACATATTCATTTCCTGCTCGAACCCTTATCATATGAATGAAAGCACTCTTAGCAAAGCGGGCTTCCCAGGACTTTAGGAACTCTTTCTTATGCCTGATCACCCCGGGAACCCACTCTAGCTGACAAGGGGCTGCACAGCCTTCCCCATCACAGGTTTTCAGGCTTAAATGGATTAGAGCCAGGAAGTGCTTCTCCCAGACAGAAATGGTAACTCAGGCTATGTCAGAATAGCCGGGGGGTGAGGGTCCATCTCTTCCTCTTTGCTGCAGCCCTCCGAGCCCTTCCTTGAGGACCTTCCAAGTGATCAAATCTGGCTTAGGTTGCCCCCCACCTCTGAGGGGTCTTACTCATTACTGACTAACCAACCAAGCATTGGGGGCAGAGATGGATGAAGCAGAAGCAGCGCTGCTGCCAGAGACAAGCTTTGTCTCCTTAGTGGCTCACAGTCTGGAGGTCGCTCACTCAGCCTTATCCATGGGGGTCGGTTACAACTCCTGAAACCAGGCAGAGCAGTTCCCAACAGATGACTTTAGTAGATCTTTTAAGGAATTTAGTAGTGAGAAAATTAAGCTAGTTTGCTACTTTTTATCATATGCATAATTGGTTTCATGGGTGAAGAAAATTGTGTGCTATGAACTGAAAAGTATGATTAACTCTACTTTGCTGAAGTACAAAAATAGAGAAAAATATAAGTAATCACAAAATCTATAAAAGGTGATATGTAATTGGTGCTTTGCAGATGCTTACAGGATACATAAAGCTCACATGTTTTGGTCTTGTAATAATTTTTGGAAACATATTTAGAGTCCACAGACACTGTAGACAATGATGTAGGAGATTTAATTTGAGTGTCATTTTTATCAGTTATGCATAAATCTATGTTACCATAAAAAATTCTCATGTAGACATCTGAAAATCTGTTTTGGTCTTAATAATCTCTATTAATATTTTTATTTCAAACAAGAAAAAAACATTTTCCATTTAAGTTCAGAAAGTCAAGCATAATGCATTTTGTAATCTAATTATTTTAAAAGTCAATGTTTATATTCATTTTATATGCTATTTTATATTTAACTTCAGTTCTCAAAAGAAAAGAAATAGAGCCATTAATCATCATTACCATTGTATATTTGAGGATAAATAATTTAAAACAAAATTATGTTGTTGAGAAATGCCTTAGTAATAGTTCTAGCTTAAATTTTCTTCAGTTCCTTTCTATTTTCTTGCCTAAGATGTAGTGATTTTTTCTACAAATGAATGTACAAAAGATGATTATTAAAGTTAAAGAATTATTTTAGTGCCAAAATACTAACACAAAGCTAACACAAACTTTCAGTTCTTTCTTTCCCCGAATACAATCTACTTAAGCATGAAATACTAATATTTAGTATTGCTCCTGAATATCAGATCATTTCTGATTACTAGGTAAAATTTGGAAATGTAGTAAAATTTTGTCTCAAATAATTTTTGATATTTTTTTCAAATGAATCTTTAAACTTATTGCTTTACAGAAATTTTTTAATACTTGAAAAAATTATCCTTACAGTTTTAGATTCTTTAGAACAACACAAATCAAAATAATAAAACTAGAGTAAATAGAGTATATATTTTTAGGACAGAATTAGCAAGAACTAAATATACATAAACATTGCACTGAGGTCATTGTTTTCATTTTTGTCTTAACTTCAAAAAATCTTATTTCACTGTGCTTTGGTTATATCTATTAGAATGAAATCTACATTTCCATTTACTTCATTAAGTGAGAGGATGTTGGTAACTGATAATAAAATAATGATCCATGCCAGTGAATCATCATACGCTTCTTACTGGGAAAGTTATTGATCAGAATTCTTGTACTTATTTTTCTTATTAAAAGTGTTTCAAAATTCCGTCAATTTTAAAGTAAAAATGTTATCAGTTTCACAATAATATATCCTAGTTGTGTTTGGTTCTGGACACTAAACTCTCACAAAACTGAAATAACTTCTCAAGGAGGGATTCTGATACAAAAATTATTGATTATTAAAAAAATTAGAGTAATGAAAATAGTTTTGAAAGGAAAACAGGAATATCTCCATGTTAAAAACAAGTCCATGTTTTAAGAAGCACTCGGAAAGACTTGCTATTGTTACAAATCTTAGATATAGAGAGAATCTTAGATATATAGAGAATATCACTTTCACAAAACTGAATTACAAGGCCAGCATCCCATAAAAGCTACACAGATATTAATAAGATCTGCTTGGAGAGAGAGGGAGAGAGAGAGAGATAATCCAATTAGGAATTCAGAAACTTGTTTTAAGGAAATCAAATTTGTTGACTTTTAGTTATTGTCATTTAACAATAAAATCAACATATTGAATATATATATATGTATATATATATAATCTTTTAAGTATTTATATTCCTTTAGGCATCCAGTAAAGACACAAGTATTTTCTTGAGGTTTTTTTTTTTTTTAGAGAGTTTTGACCTCTCAGTGGATTGAGCACAGGCCTGTGAACCAGAGGACTGCAGTTCAGTTCCCAGTCAGGGTACATGCCTGGGTTGCAGGCCGGTTCCCTGCAGGCCAGTTCCCAGCAGGGGATGCAAGAAAGGCAACCGTACAGTGCAATAATGTTTCTCTCCCTCTCTCCTTCCCCTCTAAAAATAAATAAATAAAATCTTTAAAAAAAAAGAGTTTTGACCTTAATACACTTCCACTGTGAGGTTAATACAAGTTCAAAATTTCAACCAACCTCTTCTGCATTCTTTTGCAATTTCCCTCAATCTTCATACTGCTATTGCCATTTACCATTATAGGGAAGGATTCATAAAAAAAATTAAGCAGTAACTATTCATCTATTGCAAATCAGTCACCGTGTCCATGCAGAACAGACAGAAAGGAACCAGAGCTTGAAAATTCTGACATTTAAAAGGTCCTGACACTATTCAGAGACTCATGACCAGTTATAAGACCAGGATAGTTCACTTTCACAATGAGGCTACTGTGTAGCTGTGCATGCACAACTTTGTGTCAGAATATTTCCTATTTGACAGTGTGACTTGAAAGGTTAGGAGCTTGCTTTTAGCCTTTCACTCTACACTTTGAAATGGACTCTGTATCCATTTCAAATTATGATCATTCATTAAGAAATTCTTTATGTTATTAGAAAGACATGTGCATTGATTAAAATAGTTTAAGGAACTGAATATTAAATAATGCATTTACAAACAATATATTCTTGTTATTCATTTTAAAACCCATACTTCTGTATTCATATTTCTATGGTTGCCATTTTGAAATGGAGTACTAGAAATGTGCCTCTGTATATCTTCACCTGGTCATCAATAAAAACATTATTAAAGAATGGCATTGATTTGTACATATATTATTAGTAGTGTATCTGTCTATAACTATTTGGTCATTATTGGCTTCAAATAATTTATCTAATTAGAACAATTCAACTATGGAAAGAGCAAATAAGAGAAATGAACTAGCCAGTTCCTAAAGAATGATAAAGATACAGGAGCTGCCCCAAAGAATATCAGGGAAGACCTCAAAGCTGGATTAGGCTATGACCTCGTACGGTATTTTCTGTGACCTCAGTTATTAAATACTGCAATTTGGACTCAGACTCAGGTTTTGTTAGTCATTATCCAGTGCTCATTCCAGCATAAAACTATGAGTAATCTAAAAGCAATCACAAGCCTCATGGGTGTGGTATGTAACTGAAATATATATCTTCTGTGTTGCCTTTTCAGTTTTTTTTCCTTTAGAATTAAGCTTGTATGCGAAGAACATGCACTCATATCAAGAAACCCAGAAGGCCAATGGTGAATTTAATGTCCTTAAATAGCAACTACAATGAACATTTGTAGACCTTGCCTGAATGTATTTTTGCCCATTGGTACCAGTGTACTTTACATATGAGAGTAGTTATAGCTATGGTATTTCCTTGTATGAGGATCCTGTGAAACAGTATGTGTGTACCTAGGAGGGGAAGCATGTGTGTCCTACCCACAGAGGGCCACACATGGCTGCCCCTTGTGTAAGGCGCCGGGCCAGGGAGACACTAAAGTGCTGAATAATCCACACTGTAGAAGAATGACTAAATAATCATTTGTTTAGTGGGAACTTCTCAGTGTTAGATGAGCAAACTTCTTTATAATTGTGATGACTGAAAGCATTGCTGTTGCTAAATGCCTGATTCCTGTTCCAATGGGAACATGTGATGAGTTGGAGCTATCTGGATAATGAGCATCTTGCAGGCATCGTGTTTTCGGACTAAAAAATAACTAGGTGACAAATACCCATTTAAATAAATTCTAACAAGTGAAATTTCTGGTTAACATTTCATAGGATATAAGTGTTTCATCTTTCTCTAGTCAACCCTTATTATCAAAGTCTGAATGATTTGCCACTGAAAATTGGGGCAGGAAAAATAGAAGTTCCAAGTCAGAGAAAAATTTTAGGAATTTGATTATTTTCACTGAGTTCTATATATGTGCTATGAGAAGGAGGAAGATGAGAGAGAGAGAGAGAAAGGGAGAGAGAGGAAGTAATACTTTCCCTTAATTTCACCAGGTAAAAGTAAATGTTCTTATCTACTGCAATAGGATGTTCTCTATGCCACTTTTTACTTACAGTCTTATCATGGGTACTTTAAATATACTTCATTTTAACTCACTTTTTCTATCACGTATAAGTATTTTTAGGTCAAAAATTACACTTATTTTTTTTAACTTCTCTCTAGATGTTCAGGAAGCTGTACTGTTGAATATTTCATGGATTATCCTGCAAAGCCCCCGATGGATCTGCTGGTCCAACAACAGGGAAAGAACAGTAGAGCAGAGCTTGGCAGCAAAGTCAAAGCTGTGGAACTCGGATTACAAAAGGATCCACCCTATACGTCTGCAGTCAAGTATCGGTGGAACAAAAATTGTGCAGACTGGAAAGGAAGAAAGGGCATGCTCCAGGAAGTTCGCTCTTCAGGAACAAAGGGTTTTACTTGAAAAATAAATAAAAGTATAGTGTCTGCTATTTTTTAAAAAAAACATTTAGTGATGAATAAATGAATCTTCTAATATGTGATTCTACAGAGGCCTTTACCTAAGGGTTAAAATGTGCCCGGGCCCTGCCCAGTGTGGCCGGGTTGGTCAGAGTGTCATCCAAGGGGCTAAAGGGGTCAGGCTCAATTCTGGTTTGGGGCACATGCCTGGGTTCGGGGCCAGCTGTGGTGTGTATGAGGGGAAACCAATGGAGGTTTCTTTCTTGCATGGATCTTTCTCACCCTCCCTTTGCCTCTAAAAAATCAGTGGTCATGCCCTCAGGTGAGGAGTTATAAAAAAGAAAGACAAGAAAAGAAAATATGGCTGGAAGTCCCTAACACAAAACTGTAAAGGATGGGAAATCAGTAAGTTTTGCCTATATGCAAGGAGGTAGAAAATTGATAAGGATGAAGAATAAAAAACAACAGAGACCAAAGATTCCTAAATAAATTTTGAGAAGACTTTACGTGTAGTGTATTTACATATTTCTTAGAAAATAATAACAGTCTAGTTAGCTCAGTTTGCGGCTCAGCTTATAGTCTGTGGTACATGTGCTTTCTTTTCTGTCTGAAAAGTCCATTTTCTTTTCATTTAGAAAGCAGGTTTGGCTAAAGGAACACCAAACAGATACTCAGGGCATATCGAAAACAAGGTTTATCAACTTCACATTTTTTTTACTAGAAAGCCTTTAGACTATTGTGAAAAGAATAAAATTCAATACATAACTTTGGAAGCACCTTTTATAACCTTCCACTATGTGCCCTTCATTTGTCTCAGAGGGAAATTGAGTTTTGTATTGGAAAATGTTACTGGAATGCACTCGGTTTCTACATTTCCTTTGCTTTGATCTGCAAATGTGAGATAGTGCAATGCATCAACTAAATCTGAAGGTCATATGTGTGTGTTTAAAAATTTGAATATATTTATTTTATAATCACAGATATGTGAATTAATTACAGATATCCATTGGTGAAGGAAACCACAAAAGATGGTTTACCTCAGAGGAAAACTTTCTAATTAATAATAGTTATAATATTTTTAAATGACACCAGATACATTAGTTTCTATCTGAACAATGGGATTTTAGGTCTAGTGAAGTTATATGTGTAAAATACAAGGTCTGCTCAGAAGAAATCCAGCCATGTAATATGAAAAACAGAGGTATTTATTGAAGAAGATACAAGATACAAGAAACATTGTACATAGGACAATGATGCCTCTGTCCCCTTCAAAGTAGGTACCTTGGAACCTCACACAGTTCTCCCAATCACCATCAGCTGCCCTGCCATATTTTCCTGAATCTTCTTCCCTTTCAAAAGTGATTTTAATTTGGGGAAAAGCCAGAAGTCACAAGGCACCAAATTTGGGTTGTAGGAGGACTGAGTCACCTGGGTGATTTGATGTTTCAATAAAAAACTCTACATGAGACAAGATACATGAGTGGGTGCATTGTTGAAATAAAGCTGCCAATCACCAGTTGTCCGTAGCTGAGGCTTCTGAATCATCCAAACAGTTTCTGTGGAAAACCGTTCAAACTTGATGCAAAATATGATGGAGATTCTTTGCTGTACTCACTCAGTCATTTTGAAGGTGACTGCCACACAGTATACATGCTCCCCAACAGTATCTACCTCCCCCACTGACCAGGAGAGTGAAGTCACATTGTTCACACATGTGAATTCTAGTCCACTCTTCTTGGCTTCAGGTTTCATCAGTGTTGTGCAAATCATCCTTGTTAAATTAAGAATGGCTTGACTTTTTCCAGACAGACCTTGTATATTACCTGTAGTTTACAAGTAAATGAGAAAGACTGACTGAAACATTAGACAATAGTTCTCTGATGTTTGAACCCTATAACTTGCAGAGCCTTGTTTTGCAAAGTGAAGTACATACAGTAATTTTAGGGGATAATTAATATCTGTGTGTGTGTTAATTTGAAAACATAAAAACTCCATTGAGAGATACTAAAATCATAGACACATTATTCCAAAAAGACACTAAATTTATTTAAGTAAAGGGAGAGATAATTTAAAGTATTTTTCTTATTTGTTTCATACAGACTTTTCTTTCTTCTCTGCTTTTTTCCCTTGAATTGCCAAGGTGTTTTTTTTTAATTGCACATAATCTCCTATATTGAATTTGTTGGCCATACTTTTTAGAATTAGTATTTAAAGAACATCTGGGAATTAGAATTTATTGCAGTCAGCATTCATAAATATTGTATCTGTTCAGTATTAATGAAAGAAATTTACAACTTATACATTCATTTGTCCCTTTATAATCCTTTGTGTTATTGTGCATGTTTTATAATTCTTATCATGCATTGATATTATTTTCTTAAGATTTCAATAATATTTAAATAGTCATTGTATTTTAGTCACATATTTGTTATTTTCACTGGTCTTTTCTACAGATCTGGGCTTCATTCTGGGTCATTGTCTTTCAAAATGAAGACATATCTTTTGTATTTTTGTGTACAACAAATTTGCTAAGCTTTTGTTTGCTTGAAATATTTTTATTTAATCCTCAATTTTAAAAATATACTGAATAACATTACTAGTTTGAGTTTTCCTCTGGCACTTAGAAAATATTGTTACATTGTCTTCTGGCTTTACTGTATCTGTCACCAGGGCAGCTGTTATGTTTATCCTTTTCTTTTTGCCCTCTTAATTCATTGTGTATTTTTCAATACCTTAATTTTTTTAAACTTTTAATTTCAGCAGCTCTCTTATGTTACACTTAGGGTTATTTCTATATTTATTATTTTTCAAATTCATTAAGTTATTGAGTTACTCATTTGGTATCTTTCATCAGTTTTGGAAATTTTCCTGAGCTATGTTTTATCTACACGTCTTCTGAATGCCAATCATATCTAGATTTCATAATGTGATGTCTTCCCAAATGTCTTAGATACTCTAATCTTTTAAAAATTATTATTGTTTTTGTTGTCTGTACAATTTCTATTGACATTATTTTACTAATTCTTTGTTCAGTTGTGTCTATTCTTCCATTATTTCTATTCAAATATTTAAAAAACTTTTAAAAAATATAACATTTTACTTTCTGGTTGTAAATATTTTTTTATTTTTGTTTAATTTCAGATGTTTCTATAAAATTGTATTACTTTTGATTTTTCTTCTGAATATGATACATTTATTTACTTTATAATAAGCAGTAGCCTGGGCTGGTGTAGCTCAGTGGATTGAGCACAGGCTGTGAACCTAAGGGTCCCCATTTTGATTTCCAGTCAGGGCACATGCCTGCGTTGCAGGCCAAGTCCCCCATTGGAGACCACATGAGAGGCAATCACACATTGATGTTTCTCTCCCGCTCTTTCTCCCTCTCTTCCTTTTTCTCTAACAATAAATGCATAAAATAAAAAATAAAGTTTACCTTATAAAAATAAGCAGTAAAGTTTAATTAAGACGTGTATAGAGACTCTCAGCCAAGATGGAGGCATAGGAAGATACACTTTGCCATCTTGCACAATCAAAAGAAGGACAACAACAAATTTAAAAACAAAAAATAGCCATAACTGCCAGAAAATAAACTATATGGAAGTCTGACAATCAAGGAGTTAAAGAAGAACCATTCATTCAGACTGGTAGTAGGGAAGGAGATGGGCAGCTGGGGCAGAGAGGATGTTCAGCAAGGTGATGGCTGGCAGACCAGCAGTCCCACATTTGTGTGGATAACCTAGGAGGAACAACTGGGGAGCAAGACAAAATGCACAACCCAGGGTCCCAGGACCCAGGGGGAAAAGGACTCAAAACCTCTGGCTATAAAAATCTGTAGGGGTGGCAGTGGTGAAAGAAATTCCAAGCCTCACAGGACAGTTTGTTGGTGGATCCTAGAACATACACAAACCCACCCACTCAGGAATCAGCACCAGAAGGCCCCAATTTTTTTGTGGGTAGTGGAGGAAGTGACTGCAAGCCTGACAAGAGCTGATTAAGAGGCACTGATTCCTCTCTGACTCCTTCCCCACAGACAGCCCCACAACACAGCCAAGTGGGTTGCTCTGCCCTGGCAAATACCTAAGGCTCTGCCCCTTAAAACATCATAGTTGTGCCACAACAAAAAAAAATATGACCCTAATGAAAAAAATAGACCGAACTCTATAAAAATAGAACTAAACAATGAAGAGTTCATTGTTCAGCCTGTCAGATGCAGAGTTCAAAATACTGGTAATCAGGATGCTCACAGAAATGATTGGTATGGTAACAAAATACAGAAAAAAACAAAGGCTATGAAAAGTGAAATAAAGGAAAATGTACATGGAACCAACAGTAAAGAGAAGGAAACTGGGGCTCAAATCAACAGTTTGGAGCAGAAAGAGGAGATAAACATTCAACCAGAACGGAATGAAGAAAGAAGAATTAAAAAAAAAATGAAGAGAGGCTTTGGAAGTTCCTGACAACTTTAAATGTTCCAACATCCAAATCATCATAGTGGTGCCAGAAGGAGAAGAAGAAGAGCAAGAAATTGAAAACTTATTAGAAAACATAATTAAGGAGAACTTCCTCAATCTGGCAAAGGAAACAGACTTCCAGGAAGTCCAGGAAGCACAGAGAGTCCCAAAGAAGTTGGACCCAAGAAGGAACACACCAAGGCACATCATGGTTATATTACCCAAGATTGAAATGAAAGAGAGAATTCTAG
Source organism: Sturnira hondurensis (assembly GCF_014824575.4). Taxonomy (NCBI): domain Eukaryota; kingdom Metazoa; phylum Chordata; class Mammalia; order Chiroptera; family Phyllostomidae; genus Sturnira; species Sturnira hondurensis. The sequence goes on from NW_028082296.1 coordinate 1,167,498, forward strand.
AAGCAGCAAGAGATAAGGGGACAGTCACCTACAAAGGAGTTCCCATCAGACTGTCAGCGGATTTCCCAAAAGAAACCTTGCAGGCAAGAAGGGGCTGGAAAGAAGTATTCCAAGTCCTGAAATCCAAAGACCTACATCCAAGATTGCTCTATCCAGTAAAGCTTTCGTTTAGAATGGAAAGACAGATAAAGTGCTTCTCAGATACGGTCAAGTTCAGGGAGTTCATCATCACCAAGCCCTTACTATATAAAATGTTAAAGGGACTTATCTAAGAAAAAGAAGATAAAACATATGATCAGTGAAAGAACAGCAAACTCACAATTATTAGCAACCACATCTAAATTAAAAGCAAACTAAGCAAACAATTAGCAACAGGAATAGAACCACAGAAATGAAGATCACATGGAGGGTTAGCAACAGGGGAGTGGGAGGAGGAGAAGGGGGAAGAAGGTAAGGAGAATAAGTAGGTAGGTAGAAAATCGACAGGCGGAGGGCAAGAGTAGTGTGGGAAAAGTAGAAGTGAAAGAACTTATGACACATGGAGATGAACTAAAGCAGGGAATGTGGGTGGGAGGGGGTGTGCAGGGGAATGAAGAAGGGAAATGGGACAACTGTAATGGCATAGTCAATAAAATATATTATTAAAAAAGCAGTTTTGGAAAGAATGAGGAGGGAAATGGATTCTGGTTTGCTTTGCAAAATAGAGTAGATGATAATCAAAATTAACACATTTCAATATTAATTTCAATAAATAAAATTAACAGCTTTCATTTAACATTTAATGTAGTAGTAATATATGGGAAACCCTGTAGGAAAATATCAAAGATTTAAATAAATGAAGAAATACATCTTGTTTATGACTGAAAATGCATCCTAATAAAGATGTCAATTCTTGCCAAACTGTTATACAGACTTAATAAATTCATATAAAAATTACAGCAGAATATATGTTATCTATTAAAAAGATTATTCTAAAGTTAATATAAAAAAGTAGAGGAAACAGAATAGCTAAAACAACCTTTAAAAATAAGAATTAGTCATGTATGTACTTGTTTCCTCTGTCAAATATTAATTGACTATAACCTTATGGGTATATTTTGGGGCTATCTATTCTATTACATTGAATCATGTGTCTGTTTTTATGTAGTACCATGTCATTTTGATTACTATGGCCTTTTAGTATAGTTTGATATTAGGTAGCATAATTCTTCCAACTATGATATTATTCCTCATGATTATGGTTGCTATTCTCGGCCTTTTGGATTCCATATATTTTTTTAAAATTTTTATTGTATTTTTCACTACCATTTAGTTTCTTTATAGCCCCTCCCTCCCACAATCACCACACTGTTGTACATATCTATCAGTTCTTTTCTCTTTTTTTGCTCAATCCCTCCAAACCCTCAGTTGCCTTCTCCTTGTCATCCTCCTCTCTATCTATGAGCCTGACTCAATTTTGCTTGTTAGTTCAGTTTATTCATTAGATTCCATGTATGAATGAAATCTTATGGTATTTGTCTTTCTATAACTGACTTATTTCACTTAGCACAGTGTTCTCGATGTCCATACTGTCACAAAAGGTAAAAAATTTTCTTCTTAGTCTATGGCCATGTAGTAGTCCATTGTGTAAATGTCTCATAATTGTTTTAGCTGCTCATCTATTGATGGGCTGCTTCCATATCTTGATGATTGTAAATAACACTGCACTAAACTTACAGTTGGTTATATTGTTTTGAATTAGTGTTTGGGGTTCCACTGGATATATTCCTGGAAGTGGGGTCTGGGTCAAAAGACAGAATCAATTTGTAGCTTTCTATAGTATATCTATACTGTTTTTCATAGTGGTTGCACCAATCTTCATTTCCACCAACAGTGGGGTTCCCCATATTCCACATTTTTTGCCAGTATTTGAGAAAATTGGACAGATATGTGCAGAAAAATAAAACTAGACTGTCTTGTTACACCACACACAAGAATAAATTCAAGATGGATTACAGACATCAATGTTAGACCCAAAACCATACAAATCATAAAAAATAACATAGGTAGCAAAATCTCAGACATTACTAGTAAAAATATTTAGCAGATATAACTACCCAAGCAAGTGAAACAAATGAATAAATAAACAAATAGGACTATATCAAACTAAAAAGTTTTTTTTTTACACAGTGGGAGAACGTATCCACCGTTACATCTGATAAAGGATAAAATCCTAAAATGTTAAATAATTTACAAAACTTAACACACATTCATGCAAAATATAATTGATCCAATTTAAAAAATGGGCAAAGGACCTGAATGGACCCGTCTCCAAAAATGACATGCAGATAGCACATGGACATGAAAAGATGTTCAACCTCATTACAATCAGAAAAATGCAAATTAAAACCACAATAAGATATCATCTTATACCTGGCAGAGTGGCTATCATCAATAAACCATACACATTTTTGAAATATTTGGTCTAAATTTAGAAAATATGTCATTGTTATTTTGATAGGAATTGCATTGAATCTATAAATTGCAGTGTGTATGGGCATTTTAAGAAGATTAATTCTTCCTATTAATGAACACAGTATGTGCTTCCACTTATTTGTATCTTCAATTTCATTCTTTAGTGTCATAATTTTCTGAGCACAGGTCTCTCACATTCTTGGTTAGATTTACTAGTAGGTATTTTATTCTTTTTTGAAGTAATTTTGAAGAGAATTATTTTCTTGATTTTCCTTCCTGATAGTTCATTTTTAGCATATAAAAATATATCTGATTTCTAGATCTTAATTTTGTATCCTGCTACTTTACTGAACTCATTTATCAATTCTAGTTATTTCTTGAGGGACTCTTTAGGGTTGTATATATACAACACCATGTCATCTGCAAATAAAGACAGTTTTATTTCTTCCTTTCCAATTTGGATGCTTTTTATTTCCTCTTCTTCTCTGATTGCTATGGCTAAGACTTATCCATGGCCATAAGACTTCCAGTACTATGCTGCTTAGGAAAGGTAAAATCAGGCCTCCCCGTCTTTCTTCCTAATTTTAAAGGGAACATTTGAAGTTCTTGCCCATTGAGTATGATGCTAGCAGTGAATTTGTCATGTATGGCATTTATGATATTGAAGCATGTCCCCTTTATTCCCACTTTGCTGAGTGTTTTTAGCATAGTTGAGTGCTAAATTTGATCAAATGCTTTTTCTGCTTATGTTTATATGATTATGTATTTTTATCCTTCATTTTATTTATGAGGTGTAGCACAGTTATTGATTTATGTATGTTGTACCAACCTGTTCATTCAATAAATGATGTGAGGTAATTGGACAGGTACATGCAGAAAAATATAACTAGACCACCTGCTCACACCACACAAAAGAATACATTTAAAATGGGTAAAAGACTTAAATGTTACACCTAAAACCATAAGAATCTTAGACATATAAGCAGTAAAATCTGAGAAATTATTCATAGTAATATTTTTTTCTGATATATCTCCTTAGACAGGAGAGACAAAAGAAAAAATAAACAAATGGGACAATATCAAACTAAAAAGATTTTGCACAGCAAAGGAAATCATCAACAAAATAAAATGACAATCTACTTTATGAAAGAAGACATACAGATGACCAATAAAGGTATGAAAATGTGTCCAACATCATAAATCATCAGAGAAATGCAAATTAAAACCACAATGAGATATCATCTCATACCTGTCAGATGGCTATCATCAATAAATCAACAAACAAGTGCTGGTGAGGATAGAGAGCAAGAGGAACAATGTTGCACTGTTGGCAGGAATGCAGATTTGTACAGCCACTGTGGAGAGCAGTATTGAGATACCTCAAAAATTAAAAATGGAACTGCCTTATGACCCAGCAATTTCACTTCAAGTCATTTATCTGAAGAAAAGAGAAACAAGTTCAAAATAACATAAGCACCCTTATGTTCATTGCAATGTTATTCACAGTTGCCAAAATCTGGAAGCAGCCTGAGTGTCCATCAGCAGATGAGTGGATAAAACAACTATGGGACATAAACACACAGAATACTATTTAGCTGGAAGAAAAGTAAGAAAATTTTCCCTTTTCAGCATGGATAGACCCTGGAAAACACTATGCTAAAAGAAATGTCAGTCATAGAAAGACAAATACAAAAGAAAAAATAAAGACAGACAAATACTATATGATTTTGTACATATTTGGAGTCTAAGGAACAAACTGAAGTAAGAAACAAACTAGAGTCTGGCTCATAGATAGAGAGAAGACTGACAGCAAAGGGTTGCAAGGTTAGGGGGTGGAGGGATGGAGCCAAAAGAAAAAAGGACTCATGGACAACGGTTTGGTGATCTCGGGGAGGAGGGAAGTATAGGGGGATAAACGGTAATGGGAAAAAAAAGACAATAAAAGAATAAAAAAAGAATTAAATGAGACCAATCATATTACCTGCTTCTAAAAGTAAATATATAGCCTCATTATTACATTGTATTGTTTGAGAAATAGACACAGATCAATGGAGTGGACTAGGCCATCCTGAAAGAGATACATGCAAATACTGCAAACTGACTTTTGTCAAAGATGTAAAAGGGATTTAACTGATGAAGGTTGGATGCCTTTTCAACAAACAGTACTGGAGCAATGGGATATTCATTTCATGGAAGGGGGCGATGAGCTTGACTTAAATCTCACATATTATATAAAAATTAATAAAATGGGCTCTGGCTGGGTTGCTCAGTTGGTTGGAGTGTTGTCTTATACACCAAAATGGTGTGGGTTCGATCCCCAGTCAGGCTGCATATGGGTGTCAACTGATTAATGTTTCTCTCTCAAATTAATCTTGATCTACATCTCTTTATCTCTCTCCCCTCTCTTTCTCTGTCTCTCTGTGTCTCCTTTCTTTTCTATTTAAAAATCAATAAATGTAACCTTGGGTGAGGATTAAAACAAGTAACAAAATGCATTCTAAATTTCTAAAAATGCTATATTGTAAAACTGTTATAACACTGAAGAAAACCTTCAGTATGATGAAGAGTTCTTGAACATGACACCAAAAGCATGATCCATAAGAGAAAAAAATCATTGAAATATAAATCAATAAAATACACAGTATTATGCTTTGCAAAAGACTCTGCTCCAATAATCAAAATCATGATATGGACCTGGAGAAAATATTTGCAGAGTACGTCTTTTTGACTTATGTTAAATCTTGAAAAAATTCATACTCAGAATATACAAGGAACACTCAAAACTCAGTAGTAAAGAAACAAAAAATCCAAATAGGAAATAGACAAACACATGATGAGAGATTTAACCAAATAGGATAATAGATTGAAAGTGTACAAAAATGAGATTGTTAAAAGATTTCATCATCAATGGACATTAGACTAGAAATACAAATTAAGATAAATGTAAGTTGTTAATATTCATATTTTTATTTGTTTTTTAAATATTGTCTTTCTTTCTTTATTTTTTGACATATTTTTATTTTTGTTCCAGTACAGTTTTCTACCTTTTACCCCCAACTCCTCGCCACCATCACAGTCCTCCCCACCTCCTTCCCTCCCTTGTTTCCACACCTCGTTCAGAGAGAGAGAAAAAGAGAGGAAAAGACAGGGAGAGAAACATCAATGTCTGGTTGCCTCTCCCACGCCCCCTACTGGGGACCTGACCTGCAACCCAGGCATGTGCCCTGACTGGGAATTGAACCCTCAACCCTTTGGTTTGCAGGCCCATGCTCAATCCACTGAGCCACACCAGCCAGGGCAATACACATATTTTAGAAAAACTTAAGAAATAGTCACAACATGAAATGCTGGCAGAAGCTCTAGTACATGGTAAATGGTCATTAAAATGGTATAGATCCATTGAATAATATTTGGCCAGTTTCTTAAAAAATAAATACATATTTTATATCTCACCTGAGCATTTATCCAAAGGAATAAAAAATTGTGCCCACAGAAAACTACACATGATCCCAATCTTCTATACATAGAAGGTTTATTTGCAGTAATTAAAAACTAGAAAAAACCAAAATGTGTGCTCAGTAGGTGAATGGTTAAAGAAATTATGGTATAGCCTTATTATAAAATAACACTTTGCAGCAAAAAAAAAAAAACAGCCTGTTCATACATGAAACAAATTGGATGAATTTCAAAGTTATCATGATAAATGAAAAAAATAGCCTTAAGAGATCACATACTATATAATTCCATTTACAGGACACTCTAAAACTTTAAAAAAATAAAAATGATTAATAATAGACAGGTTAGAGATTATCAGAATGAAGACAGGTGAGTGGAATGATAAACAGGTATCATGTTGGAGATCTTTGTGGTGGTAGAACACTTGTGTATTATAAATGGTGGTTACATAAATCTTCACCTATGATCAAAGACACAGAAGTATCCACAGTGTTGACAGCATGGATGGAGCTAGAGAGCATTATACTGAGTGAAACCAGTCAGTGAGGGACAAATACCATATGATCTCACCTTTAACTAGAACCTAATCAACCAAATGAACAAGCACGCAAAATAGAACCAGAGACACTGCAATAAAGAACAAACTCACAGTGACCAGTGGGGAGGGGGGAGGAAGACAGTGAGGGAAAGAAGGGAAAGGATCATCAAGGAACATGTATAAAGAACCCATGGATAAAGGCAACAGGGTGGGGGAGGATTGAATGTGGGAGGCGGGGGTAGGTAGGGCAGGGAGAGAATAATGGGGAGAAAGTAAGGACAACTGTAATTGATAAACAATAAAAAAAGAAGTGCACTCAGTATTACAACAATGTAAAACTCCTAGTTTTGATGCTGTACTATAAAAATATAAAATGTCACCATTGGAGGGGAAGCCTAGTGAAAGTTTCATGACACTTCTCTGTATTATTTTTGCAATAGATGTCAATATATAACATATTTTTAAAAGATTTTAAAGTTTAAAAAATGTTAAACACTGCAACAATAAAAAAAATCAGTACTAAGACTAGTAAATGAGAAATATAACCAAGCAGGTTTTAGATCAACTGGTAGGTCTCTGTTAAATGCAATTCTACCTCTAGTCTTCATATGACAAAGTAAATAGAGATCTATCTGGTAAAATATTCATCCTCTCAGTGGACAGGTTCATCCTGATATTAAGAGAAAACTTTTTTAAAAAGTGGCTCTTGAAGTCCCTTCTGACAAATATTCTGTAATGAATCTGAGGAGTCAAATTTTCTCTACCGATTATCCCTATACCTGTCACTAAGATAATTTCTATGCCTCACTAGATAGAAAACAAATAGGTTAGATTTTGGATGAACTCTTCCAAGAAGATTTATTTTCTTTGAGTTTACATGATTTTTTAAAAACTTTCACTTCTGGTTAGCACCTTTTCTTATTATCTGCCAAACACTAGCAGATAATATAAAGTATATCCATCATCAACAACTTTTAGTTAGTATATGGATTCGTAATTGAGCAATTATTTCCCAGATACCATGCATTTACCCATCATCTAATAGTAATGACTCCTTTGGAGTCACCAGAATCAGGTTGTAAATACAGTAAAGTCTGGACTAACTTCACACTTTATCCTGAAGTCACGGGACTAGGAAAACACAAAGCAGTAAATAACAGCAAATGGGTGTGATAGGCTCAGGAATGGCATCCCAAGTAATATTCATGTCCTAATGTCCTGTGAGTGTGACTTTAAGTGATAAAAGGAATTTCTAGATTTAAATAAGTTAAAGATCTTCAGATGATGAGATTATCCCTGAATTAGTATGGTAGACTCAAAATATAACCATGAGAATCCTTATAAGAAGGAGATGAGATCAAAGGAGAAAGAAGAGATGTAATGTTAGGAACAAGAGTTTGGAGTGATGAGAGCATAGGGCTTTGATACAGGAATGAAGCTAATCCTAAAGCTGAGAGATAAGGAAAGGGATTCCTTCTTCTGAGCCTTTAGAAGGAAGGAACTAGCCCTACTGACACTCTAGGCCCTGCATGACCCCCGTATGGTGCAGTTTGTATTTCCAACTGCCAGAGCTCTGAGGACAAAAGTTTTGAAGCCACTAAGTTTGTGATCATTAGTTATAGCCACAATAATAAAGCAATATCATGAGTAAAGTCTTTTCTCATATTTTAACATTTTCACAACTAGCTCTCCTCTCTAAACTGAGCCTAAAATTATAAGCAATTGAGTAATACCATTACAAAAAGATTTAAGAAGAAACTACATTGTTAAATGTTATAGTCACACTAAGTGTGGAGGTGTTTATTTTCAGAAATCTTAACGTAGAGTAGCTTAAATTCCAATTATAAACCAAAGTATGCATTTGAAATCCTCATCATAAAAGTGTGCTCATCTTTTGTGACAGCATGGATATGCTTGGGAAGTATTATGCTGAGTAAAATAAGTCAGTCAGAGAAAGACAAGTGCATTTCACTTACATGTGGATCTAATGAACAAAATAAACTAACAAACAAAATAGAAACAGACTCATAGATACAGACTGACAGTTGCCAGAGGAGAGGAGGTTTAGAGATCTGGGTGAAAAAGGTGAAGGAATTAAGCAAAGAAAAAAACTCACAGACACAGACAACGGTACAGTGTTTACTAGAGGGAAAGAGGGTCAGGAAGGTAGGAGAGGAGACTTGACTTGGGGTGGTGAACACAAAACACAATATATAGATGATACTTTACAGAATTATATACCTGAAACCTATATAATTGTATTAACTAATGTTACCCCAACAAATTCGGTAAAAATTAAAAAGTACTGTCACTATCTCCTGATTCTAAAGACAATATTTCAAGCTCCAAGGGTTTCTTGAATAATATCCATGATGAGTAGATATCTAGATGCATATGCACTATATAGTATGTATAAGTAAAGGCCAATTCAAACTCTTCTAAACCGCTAAGGCAAAATGCAACATGATATTTTGAGGGTGTTCATACCATATAATACACAGAAATACAAGATATGGAGGGTAGAAAACTGGTAACTATGCTGGTAGAACATGGTCCAACGATGCTGGAGAAACGTTCAGTATAACCTAGTGAAGCTGAAAATGGATGAACCCATGGTTTGTGCTTAAAGTATTTCCTCTACACATGCCAAGAGATCAACTCTTGCAATGAGACATCTACATAAATCATGACATCATCAGTAATAACTGAAAAACAAACAAACAAAAATCTCCTAAAAACACTATAGTAACTATATAAACTACAAAAACCCAGCCAAATAGTAACTACAAAAGCAAAATAAAAAAAAAGAATGGGAAAACATGTTTCCATTAAAAAAAAGAATGATTAAAATTTTTATTTATATACCATTGACTATTAGAAAGGAGAGAAGAAAAATATAGCCATGTGTATCAATATAAATGATTCTCAACAATATAATATTAAATCACATAAACTAAGTTCAGAAAAATGCATACAATTTAATCTAATATATACAAGCTTCAAAAACATGGAAAAACTAAAAAAAACTGTTGTCCAAAAGGGCATAAATATGTTTTAAATACCAACTAAAACAAGAAAATGATAAGAAAACTATTTAGGACAACAGTTACCTCTAGGGAAAAAGTATAAAAAAAGTTTACCTGGGGGCAGGGAAGTGGGAAGAAAGTACAATAGAATGATTTAAAGGTATTGGTAATATTTTAAATTTTAGTCACATATTATTTTTAAACCAAGTTATTTTCTTTTTTTAAATCGTCCAATATATTTATTTACTGATTCCTGAGAGAGAAGAAAGGAGGAAATGAGAAAAAAACATTGATGTTAGAGAAACATCTACAGGTTACCTTCTGCACTCTCAACCCAAGCATGGCCCCTGATCAGAAGTCAAACCCGTGATCACTTGGTCTACAGGACAAAGCTCCAGCCAACTGAGTCACACTAGCCAGGGCCCAGGTTATTATCTACTAACATCTGTGATTAATATCACATCTTCGGAGCAACCAAAAGAAGGCCATCTCTTATACCCACTTTGACTTAAGTCCAGGTCTCTTCCTTAAATGCCTGCTAAAGAGTGTAACTCAGAACAAAAGCTCACTCACTGTCTTTTACAAATCACAGCCTTTTTTAGCTAAAGTATTTTAAAAAGTAAACTCTTTAGTCTGGTGCCAAGTCATCCCAACAGATCCTGAATTATTTACATGTTCAGAAAATACAACTATGTTATGTTTATTAACAGCTTAGTCCAGCTTATCCTCCTTCACTTCCTGGGCTTTGAAACACTTCTTGACTTGTCTTACTTTCTTGAAACTAGACTTTTATTTTTATTTTATTTTTCAATTAGACTTTACATTCAATATTGTTTTATATTAGTTTTAGCTGTACAGCATAGTGATTAGAAAATCATATCCTTTACAAAATGTTCCCTTGACATTTCAGATGCCTACCTGATACCATACATAGCTACTGTTGACTGTATTCTCTATGCTGTACTTTATATACCATGCCTATTTTGGAACTACCAACTTTTACTTCTTAATCATAATGGCTCTCCTTAATAAATCAACAAACAAATGTTGATGAGAATATGGAGAGGAAAGAACCCTTGTGCATTATTTGTGGGAATGCAGATAGATACCTACATTAAAGAAAATAGTATGAAGTTTCTCTAAAAATTAAAAAATGAAATTGCCCTTTGACCTAGTTATTCCACTTCTGGGGATATATCTGAAGAATCTGAAAATATTAATTAAAAATATATATGCACCTTAATATTTATCACAGCATTATTTTCAATAGCTAAGATATTCACATATCCCAAGTTCCCATCAATAGACAATGGATTAAAAAGTTGTGGTTTATATATACATTGGAATATTACTCAACCATAAAAAAGGAATGAAATCTTACTATTTGCAACAGCATAAATGAACTAGAGGGTATTATGCTACGTGAAATACGTAGCATAAGACAGAAGACAGAAGCAGACATTTTTAATAAAGGAAGTTAAGTATAAGCTTTTGAATCTCAGCTTCATTGATTTTTTAAATTGAATTGATTGGTGTGACACTGGTTAACAAAATTATACAGGTTTCAGGTGCACAATTCTACAACACATCATCTGTACCCTGTATTGTGTGTTTACCATCTCAGTCAAGTCTCAGTCTATCTCCAGTTAGTGCCCCACATCTTCCTCCAACTCCCTGCTTCCCTCTTCCCCGGCAGACACCACACTGCTGTCCATGATCCTGGGTTTTTCTTTATTTCTTCTCAACCCCTCCATTACTTCCACACAACCCACACCTGGGACAGTTGTCAGTCTGATCTTTATCTATAATTGTTGCTATTATGTATTTGAAGTCTCTGACCCATGATTTAATTCTCATTGCAATAATTACAGCACACACTACATAAGGTATCTGAGCAGCATAAAATTTTCTAACACCTTAAATGAGAAGATATTAGAATTCAGCTCTCCGTTTTTTCTTTCTTTTTTAATTTTAGCTTCATGTCCACCCTTTTGACTAGATCCACGGGAGGCTGGCATCTCTGGACCACACTGGAAAAAGAGTTGTTTGGGGCCCTGCATTAAATATACAAACACTAACACAAACTGATGAGCAAGGGAAAGGTTTTAAGTAAATTTATGATTTTCTGTTGGGCTGCGTTCATAGGCATCCTGGGCCACACGTGGCACATGGGCCACAGGTTGGACATTCCTGCGGGAGGCTAGATATGTGCGTTAGTTTGTTTCTGTGCATGTCATTTACTCCTCAGTGTGTCTTATCTGGGACTCCGATTTCTAGATTATTGTTTCTGCCTTTTACTTTTAGTTTATTAGTTATATTAACAGCAATCAGTCTGCTTTTGCCTCAACTTGTTATTTTCTAAACTGTGACTTTCCCGCCTGACCAATGGGTCTGAGTCTCCACGTTGTCATGACATCATTGCTGCTCCTCTTTTGGGAGGCGATCTGTAGTTAGAAACAAGATTAATATATAAAGAAACCCTCATTCATCTCTTCATACTTTTTCTAAGTTATTAGAGTTATTCTCCCATAACAATGGCCAACAGGGCTCACAAAAATTCATCCTTTAGGTAAAAAATATTATTTATAAAATTAATTTTAGGCAAATAAAACTTTAAATTTTATTCACTGAAAATGTGACAAAAATTTGAGTATCACAGTATTGTTTACTGTGATATCAGTAAAATAAACAGACATCCTGTTTAAATATGGTTTGGTGTTACATCTTAAGACTAGTTAGAATGTCCCTTCTCAAAAGAAAAAAAAAAACATAGAAAAAAACACCCCTGAACAAACCTTGGGTCATTAAAACAGAATTCATATCTGTGTAGATATTGAAGAAGTCAAGATTTTCTTCCATGTTTATAATTCACGAGGGACACCTTCAGAGCCTTCTACATAATTTAAAATTAGCCTGTAGTACATTTTTGCATCTAGTTTACTCATATACCAGTACTGTAAATATGAACATAGAGTATGTTTTGTAGGTATTTATTCACTTTTGTTCATAATGAATCTCTGATGTCAATTCTGGATGCTTTATATTATTGATCTATCATTATCTTGACACATACTGAGCAAATTTTGTCAGGCTTCTTAGCTTCACTCATATATAATGTGTAATGAACAGCAGAAGAAACTCGGTACTTTTTAAAGTCCCAGACACTGAGCATAAAAAATATATTTGCTTTAGTACATAGACCACCTAAATATTCTTTACAGAAATGTGGAAAGTTACAATAGGAAGAAAGAGAAAAAACAAGTTAGGTAGCTGTGGTGTGGCAGCCTGCCCAATAGTTATGACAAGATGGCAGTGTTTACTGTGCAGCATATGAGCCAACACTGCATCGCACTGTTCAGCAGTAATTAGGGAGCAGCCCCCTAGGCTATTTTCATCAACACGATTGTGAAGGAGCGAAATAACATCTAGGATCACTTTCATTAAAGGCACATCAAAGCTAATGAGGTTCCTATATTACATATATATATATATTACTAGTATAAATATATATTATGCACTTATATATTTTTATATATATTATTTACAAATTCTTACCTAAAAATGTATTTTATTTTTTACTTGAAATGATTAGAAAATATTGTGGCTCAAAGGATACAGACCATGAGAAGACCATATCAAAACAAGTGAAATAAAGGTATTCAATATTTAATTGATATTCAGACTTACTCAGGGAAAAGTTAATCTTGGTTTTATATATGAATTACAACCTAATAGCATTTTTCATTTTCAAAATGTAAAAACTAATATTGGTGTTAGTCTGTTTTACTGGATTAAAATTCTATTATTTTACTCTCTGCATTAATAAGTTTCTATTTTACAAAAAAATATTTACATAATATAAGTGACGTGGCTGAATCTTGAAATGGGAAATGAGTAAATTATTGCGTGAACAACACATATCTAAGTGCCACAAACACATAAAAAGTAACATAATGAGGTTTCTCCTCTACAGAGGTCCAAGTTCCTTTAAGGAGATGAAACAACTGGAACTCAAGACAAAACAAAACAGAACAACTTGTGTAACTTTATTGTTTCATAAAGTTAACAAGTATACAGAAATTTTAGCAAAGAAAGTGATGGCTATAGCTGAAATAGTAAGGTGGGGTCTCATAGAGGAGAAATGGTTTGGTTTTATGCAGAAGCCGTAGTACAATTAGGAAAGGAGAGAAAATAGGTAATTGTTACTTCTGAAAAAAGCATGAAAAAAGGCATAGAGTGTATATGAGGAAGATAGAAGGAAGGAGGCGAATATAAATACCAGACAGTTTGAAAAAGAATTTCTCTATTGCGGGTAGAATAATGTTCCCTCAAGATATCCAAGTCCTAATTTTCTGGATTTGTGAGTATGTCAGGTTATATGGCAAAGGAGAATAAAGTTGCAGATAGATTTAAAGGATGCTAATCAGTTGACCTTAAAACAGGGAAATGATTCTGAATTATTGGAGAGAGCCCAGTGTTTTCACAAATGTCCCAAAGTGTCAACAAGGGAAACATTAGAGTGAAAGAATTTGAGAGGGAGCTATAACCACAAAAGCAAGGTCAGAGAAGAGATATGAGGAGTATTCAACCCTAATTTGTGAACTTTGCAAATGGGAAAAAAAAAGCCGGGGTAGGGCACCAGCTAAGGAATACTGGAAGCTGAAAATGTCACGGAAAAGATTAACTTCCTAGAGCTTCCTAAAAGTAATGAAGTTCTGATAGGGTCGCTGAATAAGACCTGTGGTATTCTTCTAACACACACACACACACACACACACACACACACACACACACATAATTATTAGAAGATCATAAATTTGTATTGATTCACACTATTGTGTTTGTGGCTATCTATTCTAGACAAATTGCCTGAAAGCTTGGCTAGTAATCATCTCAAGTGTACAGATAAACATTCCAATGAAGAAAGCCCTATTTTATTAATGGTGTGGAAGTAGAATTCAAGAGAAAATATAGAAAATTATACATTTTTAAGTAAAACAAAAACGTTGGGGGCAAAGTAGATAAACAACCAAAATTTTTCTGGATATTAGTACCTTAATTCAGTATGAACCCAATGGATACATACTATAAAAATGCAATGTAGATAAAATATTTTATTTAAATTGTAATTTCAGATGTGCACACAAGATGCATCATATCATAAAAAGCTTTTCCAAAATATATATTTATTGACATTTCATTTTTAAAGGTATTGTCACAGGAGATAAAGTAATAATGTACCATGGTGGAGGAATCTTTCCCTCAACCTCTTAGTTTTTACTGGCTGGTCTAACAAAGGGGAAGGATTCGCAGGAACAAGTATAAAGGACACATGGATAAAAACTAACAGGGGGAATGGGAGGGAGGTGGGGAGCACTGGTGGGTTGGGATGGGAGTAAAAGACAGAAAACTGTACTTAAACAACAATTAAATTAGAAAAATAAAAAAAACAAAAAACAAAAAGAAAAGAAAAGATGGAAACAAGACAAGTTAATAGGAGAAAAAAAACAATATTAATTTACGCTGTGGAGGCCTCATAAAATGGGACCTAAAGAAATTACTGAAGAAGTTAGCTCTTAAAATTTTAGACAAACAATGCATTTGAAAGGAATTGAAAAGACAAAGAAGTTTGGGCTTGGGGTAGTAAATTAGTAAAGAAGTTAACCAGGTTTGCTTCCACAACCTTTGTGGCTCGGTATTCCTTATCGGTGGTTGGAATAAGGCCTTTCTACCACCTGACGCAAGGGGAGTATCTTCCTTACAATAGATTTATTTCCTGCTTTCAGGGAGACAGAAAGGAGGGTCAGAGTGTCTTTGTACAGGCTGTTTTTCAACCAACTTTATTTTGAAATGATTAATATATCAAAATGCTATATTTTGAGGTGGCAAATTTTACTCCCACCTTTGCAACTCCCCGAGAAGTTTAATAGCCCCAGAGCTAGCAGAGGTGTTAGACTGTTCCATCTCACTGACCCAGTCTCTTAGTACTGTCAATAGGACAGTTCAGTTAGTGAGCTGGGTTTCATTTTAAAAGCAGGTAAAAAAAATAGGTGGGTTTATAAGCTGAGGCCCATGGTGCAAACAATCAGGTATTTAAGAAGAGGAATTTTTACTGAAAAAAATTAATGATTAAAGCAAATTATAAACCAGTTTTTTAGTTCTGAGGGTAGCCAGTTGATATTTGTAGATGACAGGGTCAAAGACTCTTTCGTAGTTTGAATGTCTCTGATGATGTTTCGGGTGCTCGTTCAGGTAAACTTTATGAGTGGCCTGTACAATAGCAACAAAGGTAGTCTAAACATGAGCTATTGTGTTGATTTCTCTGAAGTTTATATTAAATTGCCTCACTTCAGTTTAAGCATTCAGGAAAAAGGGCAATTTTAGCTTCAATGATTTCAAATCAGAAGAGTGAAAAAAATTTTAAATTGGAAAACATGAATTTGAAGAACTGTTGATGGACATCTGAGGAAACTAGA
This sequence comes from Sturnira hondurensis, assembly GCF_014824575.4. Classification (NCBI taxonomy): domain Eukaryota; kingdom Metazoa; phylum Chordata; class Mammalia; order Chiroptera; family Phyllostomidae; genus Sturnira; species Sturnira hondurensis. The sequence continues at coordinate 1,183,448 of NW_028082296.1, forward strand.
AGAATTTAAGATCCAGTCCAGTTTACAGGTAAACAATAAACTCTCAAAGACAATGATTAGAACTAGACTCTTATATCTACAATTGTATATTATAGTTTATGCTGAAACATTATTCTCTCTCTACAATTATCCCTATTTTTACCAAAGACAGTTATAGTAGACATAATTGGTTTATAAAATAAATCTAATTATATTTGTCCTCATTATTTATTTACATAAGAGCAGCAAGTATAGCAATTGATTATATAGGCTCTATTAAATATGCTTTCCTGGAACTTTTTATAAGTGATCTCACATGGAACTTGTAACAGCCTCCTGAGGTTAGGAAATACAAGCCAAGTACTTATCATCAGACTTTGCCTAAAATATCTATATATTTGGGTGAATTTTTTTCTTCCTGAGGTCTCAAAAATATCTTGAGGCTCCTAGGTCTGTAAGGAAGTAGCCTTCCTTTCTCATTTGGTAAGGGTACTGGGAACCCTGTAAGCAAGTTACCAGGACATTTTTTCCAAGGGACTTTATTTACACCATGAAGTCAACCTTAGTTTCTTAGAACAACCTTGCCATGTCTATGTCCATTCACATCCTCAACTGTGACCTTCTAGCCAAAGCTTGGCGGTACGAACAATATTTTCTTTATATCTTATTATAAGAGATTCTTTTTGAATTAATGTAATTAACTGTTGTGTCATGAAAATATAAAAATACTGACTGAGATTTTCCAGAATCTGAAGGAATCCTCTAGGGAGAAAAAAATGTTTCAATTCTAATTATAGGTATAACTTACCAAATTGTTGTAGCTATAGTTAGCTTAAGAGAAAATATATCTGGAAACCAAAGATTAAAGAACTAGTAACATTTCAAGTAAGAAGTCACAAAAAATTATCATGCTCCTCAGTTCATTTAATAATATTGTATTAATTATTGTTGTGCTTGCTCTTTCTGTTAGCAGTTTCATGAAGCCATTAGTTTCTCTGTTGAGGCCCTGTAGTTCTAGCCTAGCTCAGCGGTGTGATCTGTAACTCATCAGGGACCCATATTCCGGAGCACTTGTCAGAATCCTGTCCATGAATCTTCTGGAAGGTAAGGCACTCTTGTAAGAGTATCAGAGTAAACCCAAAGTGTCTGTAAATGACAAAAGACTTTTAAACATGTATATTTGTTAGAGATTTTATCAGAGTTCATTGTAATAGAATTGACTAGGAAATTTAGCTACTGGACCATGCCTTCCACGTATTTTAACACATCAAATAAGCCTAATAAATGTAACATCCTTTCTGCATAGGAAAAAGAAGCAATACTTTTTAGCTTTTTCAGAGAACTTCTAAAATATAGCTTAGAGGTCAAAAGGACTTTATTTAAAATTTGATTTGGGGAAATATGTCAAAAAATCAAAATATTTAGACATTTGACTAAATGGATTCATAGATCATTATGAACAATACTTAATTACCTATTTTAACCAAAGAAACAATAATAGATTGCAAAGGAAAATATAGAAGATTGTATAGCTGTTAGCAAAATTTAATGCTTTTAATACTAAGAATATTTAGTCTTCTTAAGTAACAAAAGACTTGTTTAAGACAATCTGAAGCACAGAACATTATTTTGGTAAGACAAAATGTATGCTTTCTAGACAGCTTATCCCCAAAACAAAGAAGACCCTTCATAATCTTATCAAGAGTAGAGCAATATTCTAAGAAATTTTTTTCTTTTGATAAAGAGAAAAACAAATTCCAATTTTGCAACAAATGTTTATATTAATTCTTAAAATATTTTATGTATTTATCTTTAGAGGGGAAGGGAGGGAGAGAGGGAGAGAAATATCAATGTATGGTTGCCTCTCGTGCATCCCCTGCCTGGAACTGGCCTGCAACCAGGCATGTGCCCTGACTGGGAATTGAAGCACAGTTGTTTGGTTCACAGGCCCACACTCGATCCACTGAGCTACACCAGCCAGGGCTGTTTATATTAAATTTTATTTACCTAAGTTTATTTCAATCTTAGCTAGCTTGACCACACATTCAATTTTCTTTCCAAAGATTCCATTTTTACAAAGCCTTTAGAACTTTTTTTTGTTGTTTTTGCATTTAAATTTTGTCTTATTATTCCTCATTTATATTTTGCCTCTCTTTCAGACAAAATTACATTCTTTTCCCTCTACGAAAAGTATTTTCATTCTTATACTTTCTCTTACTGAAAATACACATCCTATTTTTTGCACTAAAAATTGTTTCCTTTATTATATCTAGTAGTTTTAATTACACATATTAATAAAAATTCTGTCCTGGCTGGTGTGGCTCAGTGAATTGAGTGCCAGCCTGAGAACAAAAGGGTCACCGGTTGGATTCCCAGTCAGGGCACGTGCCTGGGTTGAGGGCCAGGTCCCCAGTAGGGGGTGCAAGAGAAGCAACCACACAATGATGTTTCTCACCCTTTTATTCTCTCTCCCTTCCCCTCTCTCTAAAAATAAATAAATAAAATACTTAAAAAATAAAAAATAAAAATTCTTAACCCTTAGAAACCTTATTTCCTAATGGAAACTATGTACAGGCATACCTCATAAATATTGTGAATTCAGTCCTAAACCATATTAAAAATTGACTATCACAACAGAGCAAGTTGTAATGTCTGCTGTTTTACATTCAATTTGTAAAAAGATACATTTGTGAAGTGCAATAGAATGAAGCACAATAAAATGAGGTGTGCGTGTAAGTACTTATGAACTGTTTGTTATAGTAGTTTTTTTAAATAAACAAATTTATTAGTATATTTTCTAATATTTATAAGTATATGCTTCTGCATAGTATATGTTTTTTTATTTGAACAAGACATTTTTATTAACAGATCCCAATATCTTTGGTTCTTCTGAAATAATAGGTCAAAAGTAGGTAAATTTAGACTTGAATAGCAATTAACTTATCAGTATTTTATCTCATTTGGAAATAATACAGACATTTATTAAATTCCTATAATTCTCATTTAATTTATCTTAGCAAAACTTCAAAAGTAAAAGCTATTGAAAAGATTTGGAATATTCTCATAAACAAACATTATTGAAAAGTTTATGTAAAACCTTTTTATTTCACCTGCATCTATTTAATTTATTTGTTCCCAAGAATTATGTCTAGATCACCTACAAAAACTTTATTAGACCTTTGATAACATCAGTCATCATGTTAAATTATTATTTTTGGCCAAAAAAATTTTATAATAGAGATATCAGTAACTTATATGACTAATAAACTAAGGTAGAATAAACTATTTTATCTGCAGTATAAAGTTGATAATGCTGAAGCATGCCTAATTATTTAACCCATAAAACTCAAAATAGTGTTTACTGAAACTTTACTAGAATACATGAAACTGAAACTATTCAATTTATAAGCACTTATTGGTAAGTAAATTAAATACAGCTCTTTTGTAAATTAATTTTAATAATACTCTCTGAGATAGAAAAATACCATATCTATAATGTGCACATATAAAACAGATAGACAAGCAAAACAAACATGTCTTAGCTCTCATTTTAAATTATTAGCCATGGTTCATCCATATCATAAAACTCACTAGCTTATAAATAATTGTGTTTTTGACAGATGAAATAAGGTTATAATTTGGGTAAGAGAAACTTTTAAATACTTTTACATTTTTTAAATTTTTATTTTAATTTTTTTTAAATTTTATTTTATTGATTATGCCTTTACAGTTGTTCTATTTCTCCTCCTTTATTCCCCTCCACCCTGCACACCTCCTCCCCCACCATTCCCCCCCTTTAGTTTATGACCATGTGTCTCAAGTTCTTTAGATTCTATACTTCCCCTACTATTCTTGCCCTCCCCCTATCTATTTTCTACCTACCATCTATGCTACTTATTCTCTGTACCTCCCCCTCCTTCTCCTCCTCCCACTCCCCTCTTGCTAACCCTCCATGTGATCTTCATTTCTATGGTTCCACTCCTGATCTAGCTGTCCTCTTGGTTTGCTTTTGTTTTAGGTGTGGTTGTTAATAACTGTGAGTTTGCTATCCTTTCACTGTTCATATTTTTTATCTTTTTTTTAGATAAGTCCCTTTAATATTTCATATAATAAGGGCTTGGTGATGATGAACTCCTTGAACTTGACCTTATCTGAGAAGTACTTTATCTGCCCTTCCATTCTAAATGAAAGTTTTGCTGGATAAAGCAATCTTGGCTGTAGGTCTTTTGATTTCATGACTTGGAATACTTCTTTCCAGCCCCTTCTTGCCTGTAAGGTCTCTTCTGAGAAATCCGCTGACAGTCTGATGGGAAGTCCTTTGTAGGTGACTGTCCCCTTATCTCTTCCTGCTTCTAAGATTCTCTCCTTCATTTTAATCTCGGGTAATGTAATGGGTAATGTAATTATGATGTACCTTGGTGTGTTCCTTCTTGGGTCCAACTTCTTTGGGACTCTCTGAGCTCCCTGGATTACCTGGAAGTCTATTTCCTTTGCCAGACTGGGGAAGTTCTCCTTAAATTCTGAGTTATTCTTTTGTTTTTCTTAAGACTTAAGTTCCAAATCAAGAATTATTTGTTTTAACTCTTATTTTTCTTGTAAGCTATATTCAAAGGACATTGCATAGGAAGATTTCTAGCTGTCAGAGACTGATATAGAGCCTCGCAAGGGACATATTGTCTACCCTAGGTTCTTCTACTAAACTTATTTCCTAGATTTTAGGGTTTTTTTTAATATAATTTTTATTTAATTCTTGTTCACGTACAGGTTTCTGTCTTATATTCCCAACCCTGCCCACCCCCCGCCCTAGATTTTAGTATTTATGTGAGTAATTTTTGGGTCTAAAGATTAGACTACAAATATTTTAGGTAATTTAAAGTTAAAAATGAGCATCTAGCTGTTAAAGGAATTTTCTTGGAAGNCAGACTGGGGAAGTTCTCCTTAAATTCTGAGTTATTCTTTTGTTTTGCTTAAGACTTAAGTTCCAAATCAAGAATTATTTGTTTTAACTCTTATTTTTCTGCATTGCTTGTAAGCTATATTCAAAGGACATTGCATAGGAAGATTTCTAGCTGTCAGAGACTGATTATAGAGCCTCGCAAGGGACATATTGTCTACCCTAGGTTCTTCTACTAAACTTATTTCCTAGATTTTAGTTTTTTTTTAAATATAATTTTTATTTAATTCTTGTTCACGTACAGGTTTCTGTCTTATATTCCCAACCCTGCCCACCCCCCGCCCTAGATTTTAGTGTTTATGTGAGTAATTTTTGGGTCTAAAGATTAGACTACAAATATTTTAGGTAATTTAAAGTTAAAAATGAGCATCTAGCTGTTAAAGGAATTTTCTTGGAAGATAGAATAGTTAATTCATTGAGGAGATGAGGCAAGATTATAAAAGAGAAATTTATATGAGTTGAGTATGTTATTTTGTTCTAAGTTTAATTTCTGAAAATTTAAGAGAATCCCTAAAGGAGTTCCTAGAAGCTAGCTGTTATGTTTTTTTTGTCCATTTTTAAAAAAATGAATTTCCTGTAGGTACTAATAAAACAATTATTCAAAATGAGAGCTCCCTATTTTTTTTTATTTAGAAGTTTTCCCAGTTCAGAGGATCCATTGTTTGGCCATTGATGAGTAGGATTTTCTCAATAGAGCATTTTGCTCTTCTCTGTTGAGAAGCAAAACAATAAACATTTTTATGGCTTAACCACTGATTCAGACACATCTCCAAGAAAGTGAAAGAAAAATCAGAGTCCTCACAAGATCAGAGAAGTTTACTCCCAAAGACAGGCTAGGAAGGCACAGATCTTTGTTGCATAGGCAGTAAGGCTGTCATAGTGAAAATGGTGTCTCTGGTTGTTCATAGAAACTTGAAAAGCCTATAGTCACAAACTTGCTAACCTGTGACATCAGGCCAGTGCTGTTGGAATGGCCAGTGCTACTGGAATTTAACCAGCCTTGACAAAACAATAAAGGTGAGATGCCAAAAACTCTTGTAAGGACCTGGACTCCTTGTAACACCATCTGAGAGCTGGTATGGCTGCACTGACAGTGTGCTGCTTATGACTTCACATGTAGGATCCTCAGTCTATTTGGCCGCAAGATATACCCAGGTAAGTAAGTCAACCTTCTGGATGGTAGAAAACAGCAAATATATTCTCACTGATCATAAAACCAAGCTGTCAGAACATAAAAGAAGAAGAAATTAAAAACCTTATGCAGTTTTTAGATAGGGAGCCCACTGCAAAGTTTGTCTAAACGGATACCAGTCAGTGAAAACTATGAACTCAGCAGTCTGTGAGGACAGCTGAAACTTATGGGCCTCTGCCTGACTTATTACCCTATGGTATTTCCTTTTTATGACAAATGTCACAACAAAGAAAAAGGTGACCTTTTCTGGAAGAAAAGGGTCAATAAAAATGAGTATTCATTTATCAGCTATCAGTCACTATGTACAAGGAACTAGTTCCACAAATATTTTCCTCTACTAATTTAAAATTAGAGAGAAAATGCACCTCACTGTTCTTGCTGCCACTGGATCCCACAGAGATCTGATACGGTGACACGGTAAGAATTTTTACTTTCTGCTGGCTTTTTGTCAGAGTACAGGGGATCTCTTTTTGTGCCAATAGCATTCAGTTACTGAAGATCCTGCCGACCACACCAAATGTCAGGGAAGAAAAAAAAAATGGTCTACTGTTCTAGGCTCTTCTGGCTGTTTAAGAATTAAACAAACATGAGACAGATTAACAAGACAAAATCAAGTTTAATTTTGTATGTACAAAAGTCCCACAGATACAGGATCTAATGTAGGCAGCTTTTATATTTTGTAGACAAAGAAACAATAAATTTGTAAAGAATTGACAAGGCAAAGAAATTTGGGCTTAGGGTAGTAAATTAGTAAGGATGTAAGAAGGATGTTTCACCGCCTTCTGAGCCTTGTATTTCCCTATCCTTGGAAATGAGGAAGTCTCTCCACCTCCTAGTATAGGGAAGGTCACTTTTATAGGGGGATTTAATTACTGTTTCCTGGGAGACAGAGAGGCAGGAGGCTTCCTCCTTGCGCTGACTGTTTCTCAAGTAACTTTAATTCAAAATAATCAATATGAGAAACTGGCATATTTGGGAATGGCAAATTTTGCTTTCCTACAATGGTTTTAAGAATATCTTTAGGTTGAAATAATATAATCAATTCATAATATTTTACTTTAATTATAAACTTAAGTTCCAATGCATTTAATTTAATCCCTTTCAACATAATGCATCTAATAACTTATAAATAATGAACATTATTATTTGTATTGCTATTGCTATTCTAACCATAGATCTATCCTCAGTCCATTATGGTTTTTCTCTTATTAACATAAAATTCTTAATAGACTTTAAGTAACTTATTTGTTTGTTTGTTTGTTCTTTATTTTAAATGGAAATTGTTTCAGTGGGTAATGAAATTTTACTTACTTTTTCTCTTTCTTTAGATAGACCCCAGGGCATTTTACTAATTTGAGCACCTCTCTATTAACCATCTTGAGATTCCAAATTGCATTAACAAGAATATTTCAGTCCACCAGCCCTCAAGGTCTTATTTGTGAAGATAGGAGTAATTGTGAAATTCCTATCTGTATTGCCACTTATTCCATTTTATGTATGAGTGTGTGGATAAAAACAAGCTCTTGGAATGCACATTGGTATGTAAGCATCAGTCTTTTATGCCTTTTCATCTCATAGGTTACCTATGTTTAACCCTGATTCTATAGTAAACATTTCAATGACAAAAATATGTTTTTAAAGGAGAGTAATTTTTGATTAGGAAAGGAAAATAAAACTTCTAATTATTCTTATTATATTAACATTTTATAATGAATAACATTAAATTTTATTATCTGTAGAACAGTATATTTATATATGAAAATAATCATTTAAATCTATAATAACGTATTATTTAGTGGTTATGTATTTTTATAAGTAGTACAAACTGCATAATTGCTTAATATCAATCACTTTTATCATTTAAGTTTTTTCTTTTCTTTCATTTCTTCGTTGTTGTTCTCTTGCACTCTGAATGTGTTCGATATTCACCAATAAAAAGTTTGAAGCTCCTACTCCAGTTCTCTAAATAATAAACATTTTATTCAATTTGTCTAAAAATGAAGTGATAGGATTTGTAGGCCACCTTTGTAGCCAAGCATCATTGGATGATCACTAAGAAACATGTTATATATTTAAACTGAAATATATACAAAATCTAATAAGGACTTTCTAACTGCAGAAGTATTCCTTGCTTTGTTTCTGGCTGTACCTTGCAATTTTTATTCTCATATCTGGTCTATACATTCTGGAAATCAAAATTCATTCTGTAATAATCACAAGGCATTATCTGCCTTTTTCACTTCTTTGACATAGTTGCTGGGGAAAAAGCCACATTGAATGAAAGGGAAGGTAAAAATCACGCAAAAGTCATTAAACTGTAATAGTGGTCATTTGAAGAAAAATACAATGTCAACTTCACTTAAGATAAACATGCATTTGATTAAATAAATTGAAATACAGCTTTAAAACAAAATTCTGATCTTTAAAATGTTTTTGCAATAATATGAGAGGTGGATTGTAGCTACTAACATTTCAGTGTTTGGCAGACATTGTGTTAAAAATGAACTGAGCTGCCATTTCAAAACAATGTCCAGAAAGCATCCAGCCATGTACAATGAAAAACAGGCCATTTATTAAGAAGATACAAGATACAAGGGACACAGTACATAGGACAATGACACTTCAGTCCNTTGAAATACACCTTTAAAACAAAATTCTGATCTTTAAATGTTTTTGCAATAATATGAGAGGTGGATTGTAGCTACTAACATTTCAGTGTTTGGCAGACATTGTGTTAAAAATGAACTGAGCTGCCATTTCAAAACAATGTCCAGAAAGCATCCAGCCATGTACAATGAAAAACAGGCCATTTATTAAGAAGATACAAGATACAAGGGACACAGTACATAGGACAATGACACTTCAGTCCCCTTCAAAGTAGGCACCTTGGGACCTCACGCAGTTCTACCAGTCACCATCAGCTGCCCTGTTGTGTTTTCCTGAATATCATTGATGGTCTGAAATCTTTTCCTTTTCAAAGGTGGTTTTTGTTTGGGGGAAAAGCCAGGAGTCACAGGATGATTTTTTTTCTGGATGGACTTCATATATTTCATATTAAAATTTAACTTTTTATGAGAAAATTAAAATTTTGAAAAACTTTTATCTGCCACTATGAGCTTCCCAATTCTTAAAGACTTCCTAATTATATCAGTGGTGATATTAACAGATAACATTCTTTTGATGTTTTTAAATGAAAAGTTATAAGCTTTAGAACTACATAATTTAGTGAACCAATTTTTAAAATTTTTATTATATTTTTTATCACCATTTAACCACCTTATACCCTTCTCCCTCTTGTAAGCAGCACAATGTTGTCTATGTCATGAGTCCTCTTTCCATTGTCAGGATCCATCCTCAATCAACCTCCCATCCGAAATAGCTGTCATCTGCTCTCCATCTATGAGTCTATCTGTTTTCCTTGTTAGTATAGTCTGTTCATTAGATTCCACATATGAGTAAAATCATATAGTATTTGTCTTCTCTGACTGAATTCTTTCACTTAGCATAATGTTGTCCATGTCCATCTATGCTGTTGCAAAGGGTAAAATGTTCTTCTTTTCATGGCCATGTAGGTAGTATTCATTGCATAAATGTTCCGTAGGTGTTTTATCTAGTCATCTACTTATGGACACTTGGGCTACTTCCATTTCTTGGCAATTGCAAATAATGTGCACTGAACATATAGGGGTGTGTATGTTCTTTCAAATCAGTGTTTCGTGTTTCTTCAGACATATTCCTAGGAGGGTGATTATTAGGTCAAAAGGCAGATCTATTTTTAATTTGTTGAGGTATCTCCATACTGCTTTCCACAGTGGTTGCACTAATCTACATTCCCACCGACAGTGCAAAAGGATTCCCTTTTCTCTATGTCTTCACCAGCCCTTGTATGTTGATTTACTGATGATAGCCATACTGACAGGTATAATATGATGTCTCACTGTGGTTTTAATTTGCGTGTCCCTAATGATTGAGCATCTTTTCCTGTGTCTATTGTCCATCTGTATGTCTTCTTTGGAGAAGTGTCCATTCAAGTCCTTTACCCATTTTTTAATTGGATTGTTTGGTTTTTTTTATGGCATCCAGTTTTATAAGTTCTTTATATATTTTAGTTATTAACATCTTATCAGATATGTTGATGAATATGTTCTCCCATTCCATGACCTATACTTGGAAAATTATAAGATTTTTAAGAAAGAAATATTATGAGATTTTTAAGAAAGAAAATACAAATAAGTGGAAGCACATACCATGTTCATGGATAGGAAGAATTAATATCATCAAAATGTCAATCCTACCCAAAGCATCTATACATACAATGCAATTTCTATCAAGATTCCAATGTCATATTTCACTGAACTAGAACAAATACTTCAAAAATTTATATGGAACCACAGGCCTCCCATGGCAACAGTGATCCTGAGAAAGAACAAAGTTGGACAAATCATGCTACCTAGTATCAAACTATACTATCAAACTATGCCATAGTAATCAAAACAGCATGGTACTGGCATAAAAACAGACACATAGGTCAGTGAAACAGAATAGAGAACTCAGAAGTACACCTACACATTTATAATCAGTTAATATTTGACAGAGGAAGAAAGCACATACATGGGCTAAAGATAGTTTATTCAATAAATGGTGTTGGGAAAATTGGACAGATAACATGTGTAAAATAAAACTAGACCACCTTCTCATACCACACACAAAAATATATTCAAAATGGAGTTAAGACGTAAATGTTAGAGCAAAAACCATAAAAACCCTAGAAGAAAACATAGTATGACCTCAGATATTGCATGTAGCAATATTTTATCTGATATATCTCCCCAGGCAAGAGAAGCAAAAGATAAAATAAACAAATGGGACTACATAAAACTAAAAAGTTTTTACACAGTAAAGGAGACTATCAACAAAATAAAAAGTAAATTTATGTTTCAAATGACCAGTTAATGATGTTCCAGTCATTTATGGGTAAAATATTTCTTCAAAGTGAAAATTATACCAATGGATATTAATGTTAATATGAAAGTACTAAAGTTTAATGGGAATTTTTCAGATTCCCCATTGAAACTTTTAATAAATTATAATATGTTGAGTTTGGTATAATATAAAGATTAGCCAATATTATTTAAGAAGACTTATAAAATGCTTTCTTTTTTCTCACTAGATATTGTGGGAGCTTTGCTTTTCTTCATATATTTTAATTAAAAATATCTAAATTGTTATCTTCTACTAAGCCAGCAATTTAAAATATTTACATAAGTGAACACCTATAATACATATCTCATTAACTTTTAATCATTTTGGAAACATCATTTTCATTTTTACAAAAGATATTAGTTTTTACCAAATTGTAATTCATTTCATATTGCAAATATAAAATAACTATTTTTATTTTAATCTGGAAATTTTAGTTTAGATATAGTTACATTAAAATAAAATTCACCAAAAGTCTACAATTTTTGATAGAAGGCAAACATTTATAGCATCAAGCTGTTTTGTCTGTTGATCTAAGTATGCATTACACAGAGTTCACTTTGAGATAAATAATTGAGCTGTATATATTTTTGCTTTGTCCCCTTTTGTATATGTAAGCTATATTACACAGTAAAAAGTTTTTTAAATGAAGTTTGATAGCGTATTTTGGGAAAGCCTTTCTTTTTATTGCAAGACCCTCCCCCACACACCACAAAGCACAATGACTAGGAAAGTGGATAACCGCGATTGTCATGGGTAGCTGCCGTATAATCTGCCTTGGAATAACACTGAAACTCTCAAAATTAAGCACACATTAATCTCAGCAATGTATTTATACCTTTTTATTTTAAATACCAAATTTTATGATATGAACATCATGATTATCTATAATATTATTTCTCCCTTTCTGATGTTTATACTTTATTTCCTTAACATTATTTCATTGGCAAAAAATGTCATACAATATTGAATAAAAGAGATAAATGCAGTCAATTCTATTTTTTTTTTTAATTTTCAAAAGAGCAGTTTTAACAATTCAGTCCCAAGTATGGTATTTGATAACTGTCTTTAAATTAAACAATACATATGTGGAAACCATTTATGAAACTTAAGAAATGTTTAAAACTTTGAATAAATATTTAACTTTGTTCAATGATTTTTCCACAATTATTAAAATGATTATATAGGTTACTTCAGTTATTCCTGTATTCTCTCACTGTGGTAAATTGCATACCTACTTTTTAAGGTTAAATAAATTGTACTTTTTTAAATTAACCCAATTTAGTCATAATATATTACTATTATAACTGTATTTCTGTATTTATTGTATCAAGTAATTTTGAGCATGTTCATGGTGACCTATAAATATTCTTTCTTATGAAGATTTCAATATTTATTTTTGAAGTTAACCTGACCTCATAAAATAAATTGAGTAGCACTCTTTTTTCATAGTTTTTTAAGACTTTGTATTTTATTTAATTAAATTTATTATTTTGAGATCATTGTAAAATCACATGAAGTTGGAGGAAACAAACACAAATATCTTTTATGAGTTTACTACAATGGAAACATTTTGTATAACTATATATATATATATCACTATCAAAATATTAATATTAATACAATGGACACAATCTCATCAATTAAACAACATTTTGTGTTGACCTTTTATATCCCTGCATTCCTCCTTACCTGTACCCCATCTCTGACCCCTGTTTTCCAGTTATATAATTTTATCTTTAAAAATTTATATAAATGAAACCATAAAGTACATAGTTGGCTTATTGCAATCAGTGTAATTCTCTGGAGTTTTATCTAGCTATTGTCTTTATCAATGTTATTTCTTTTTATTATGGAGTAGTGTGCCCTGGTATAGATATCCCACAGTATGTTGGATATTTACCCATTAAAAGAAATTCAGGTAGTTTCAGTTTGAAACTATTATGAATAAGGCCTATATGAATATTCATGTGTAGAACTTTGTGTGAATGCAACATTTTCCTTTTTTCTAAGGTTAAAGGCCTAGGAGTGTAAGTTTTGGGTTATATAGTCGTTACATGTTTTATTTAACATACTTTTAAAAATTGAAGTAAAATTTACATAACAAATATAAGCATGTTAAAATGTCTAATTTGGTAGCATTAATGCATTCATAATGTTGTACCAGCATTTTCTATGTCCAAAATAGTCTATTACACCCAAAGGAGGCTTTATGCAATTAAACATCTCCCTCCACAGTCTTGAGAGCCTTGACAATCACTAATCTGCTTTCTGTCTACAGATTTAACTACATTTGATATATTATATAAATTAAGTTATAATTATGTAATTTGCATAATGTGACTTTCTGTGCCTGGCTTCTTTCACTTAGCATAATGTTTTCTTAGGTTTATCTATTACTGTAGTGTATATTAGTACTTAATTATTTTTAGAGCTAATTTATTATATGAATATTGTACATATGTAAATATAAATCCATCTAATGATGGGTATTTGGCTTGTTCCCACATTTTGGCTATTCTAATTAGTGTATCTATCAATATTTGTGTCCAAGTATTTGCCTAAATAGGTGTTCCCAATGCTTGTGAGAATATACCCAAGAACGTAATTGCTGGGTAATAAGGAAGTTCTATGATTGACTTTTTGAGGAACCACCAAATTGAGACAGCATTCGTGAGGTTCTCTAGTGTAGAAAAATTTGCATGTACTTCTAAGATATACCTTAAGGTATTCTAACCCAAGGTAGAGATTTTCAATAGAGCTCATTCATAATTTGTAGGTCCTAGATTTCAAATCCTGATGCTTGTGTAACCTCATGAAGCTGTCAAGAGTCATGATCAGTTTCTCAAGTTTTATTATTGTATTAGAAATTTAGCTGATTTCTACTGAATTGGTAAAAGTCTCAGGAAAACAATAGCATCTATAACACTAATAATATACTAGGTCTCCAAATCTCCCCCGGATCTTGGCCCAGTAATTTTTCAGAGTTAGGAAACAGAGTTGTAAAATATTTTCCTGATCTTTGACTATTTTAAGTGAGAATATCTATGCAGATAATTAGACTGGAATTAATGAAATGGAATATACAGATAAACTATTATTTTATTATTTAGTTGCTCAAGCACTAGAGATTTATTCTAAATGAGTGCCACATCTATTACTCACTACCTGCTCTGAAAAAAAAAAAACCTTTTTCTTTCCATTATATTCAAATACATTCCTGTGTGCAAAAAAGACATTCATCTGTTTTCTTTGAAGTTCATACTTTGCCAGTAACTCTTTTGAAGCCTCTGTTACATATCATTTAGCCAAAGATGTTATATTCCTTCATGATCAATTCCAAGAATGTCTTTCTTGTTTTTTTGGGAACTCTTGATTTTTTTCTAGAATATTTTTAAATATGTGATTCCCATAAGTGAAATAATGTTTTCTGCATTAAATATAAAAGGCTGTATGGGGTTGATTAAAAAAGGGGCATGAGCAAGTTTTTTTATAGTGGTGGAATTACTCAGTATCTTGGTTGTGTTGTTTTTTTTTTTATTTTTTTTATTTATCTTTAGAGAGGAAGGGAAGAAGAGAAGGAGAGAAATATCAATGTATGGTTGCCTCTCGTGAGTCCCCTGCTGGGAACTGGCCTCCAACCCAGGCATGTGCCCTGACTGGGAATGGAACCGCGATCATGTGGTTCGCAGGCCCACACTCAATTCACTGAGCTACACCAGCCAGGGCAGTTGTGTTGTTGTTTACACAAATATGTGTATGTGTCAAAATCAATAGAATTTTACAACAAAAAGGTGAATTTTACTGTATATTAATTTTTAAGTGAAGAAAATATAATTGGGAGGGAAAAGAAGCTTATGTAATTTTCTCCTTAAGAAAATATAAGTACAGATTTGGCCCACATACTAACCATACTCACAGATTCACAGCAAAAGTCAAAGAATATTTATAATCCTGGAAGACTCATTATTCAGTGCCATCTAAGAAAGTCATGGCTTTTGGGATCTGATCTACATTGTTCAATATGGTAGCCAATAGCCACATCTGGCTATGTAAATTTAAATTTATTAAAATTACATACATTAAAATTTAGTTTCTCAGTCACTCTAACGGCACTTCAATTGCCCAATAATAAAAATATGTTACAGGCTACTATATTGGACCGGACAGATGTAGCGTATCACCACTATTACAGAGAACTCTATCAAGACAGCTTAGTTCTAGATAGTTATCTAATTAGTTTTAAGAGACATCCTCAAAATTGAATTTTTCCAGCCCTTCATCTTTGAAAATATATGTTAAAAAGTACATATGCTATACCAACTATCTTGCACAATTTGTATTAAATATGCACTTACTATGAGTAATGTGTTATATCCTGGTTATTAGTTATAAAAATAATTCAAGATAATATTCTGTTCCTTAAAACATTTAAAATAACATAATAAAATTAGGTATATGCAAATACACAACATAGCTTAAAGTAGTTCTTAACATAAAAATGTCATCAAGCATGACATGATCATAGTATAAGAAAAAGAAGAATAAATTTTGTCACCATAAAAATGCTGATGAATCAGTTTTTATGTCATGAAACTAGACACATTATGGAATAACTTAGGGCCATGCGAATGTGTGATATTTTATAAGTAGATGTAATGAAATCCATAAAATATTTTATGAAATATCATAAGGTACAATATTCTAAGTGGAAAAGAGGATAGAAGTAGAGATAGAAACCCAGAGAATTCTGTGCTTGACTGATACATTAATAATGCTTTTTTCCCAGCTATATCATCTCATTGATAAAATACAAAATACCTCTTTAAGATCAGCAAGAATGAATTTCTCTCATTAAGATCTCTCATTTTCTATCATTAAACATAGTTTAGAATCTTTCAACAGGGTTATAG
Source organism: Sturnira hondurensis (assembly GCF_014824575.4). Lineage (NCBI taxonomy): Eukaryota > Metazoa > Chordata > Mammalia > Chiroptera > Phyllostomidae > Sturnira > Sturnira hondurensis. The sequence continues at coordinate 1,199,466 of NW_028082296.1, forward strand.
TCCTATCTAATTCTTCAACTCAGAAAATATAAATAAACTCAAATTGTTTTGTATAATGCATTTTTACTTTCAGTTGTCTTACTATCCACATTGATTCTATTCTCCTGTTTTCTAACTTATTTATGTTAACTTTTATAATTATCAAAATTCATGACAACTGAAAAAATGTGTCCATCTGTGGTAATTCATTTATATTTAAATAGTCCACAGTATAAAGTAAGTATATTAAAAGTAGTTTTAGTAGCAGTTAAATATATTGGGTAGATGTCTATTTTGAAAGTATACATTATTCTTTACAAAGAAATTCCGTGATAAAATACATCAGCCAATATCCATAGAAGCAGTTTATGAAATGTAAACTATAAAAGGTTATGTATTATATCCTTGCATTAAGATATTTTTGCATTCAATGATTATTAAAATGTAATTTCACATTTTAACTCAGAAACCTGTGTTGCTTATGTAGGCAGTGTTAGACTGAATCACTCTAAATATGTGCAAATATTCACAACTCTTCTATCTGTCCTTTTGGATAATGGTTATGAAAGCTTACACTTAAACTGCAAAGTACTCCTTAAGTGTAAGATCTTGTGAAAATGTAATTTTCCAATTGACAGTTGAAAGGAAAACTGCTTTTTGTGTACTTACTTTAAAATAAATATTAAAGTTTTCTCTTTTCTTTTGAGGTCTTGACATTAGCCCTGATCATCAGCAATTTTTCCACTTAACTGCAATAAACTCATTAAGTTATTAAATTTCTCATTAATAGCATGGGTGTCATGTGACCTAGAGTTTAAATTTGTTTGACTCTCTCCTATCCTGGATTCAAAGAAGTTCAGTAGAAAGGCTTTCTATACTCAATTAATAATAGTTTCCTTTTATGTCTACTACTTGGTCTTTTCATTTTATGTTTTTTAAGAAGCATAAACTGACAACATAAAAAAGTGTTGATTCCTATTTCCTTCTCTTTCTTCTTTGGTATTTCCAGAAATTTTCAATAAAGATATTTTAATAATTACTCAAGTAGCTGAGTGCCAAGGCTTGAATCATCATTTGATTTTATAGCCAAATAATAATTTGAAACGCCTGGAGACAGGTGTGAATATGTAGATATAAAAAAGTATAAATGAGGGTTTCTCAATATGGTATTTCAATGAACTATGTAGGCCTGTTTAAGCATCATCTAAATTCTATGTTTTTATAAACATATATCATTAAATACTAATATCAACATGCAACTTAACCTATTAAAAGCTTTCAGAACTCATTAATCCGCAATGTTCTCTCAACTTTTGTTCCCAGCACTTCTCTGAGTAGTAGAAATAGAAAAGGAAAGAACGGCTAATAGAAACTGCCTTTAAGAAGTAGGCACACTGGGAAGAACTCAGGCATGTAACAAACACATGTTTGTGCTATAAGAAAACATAGACTGAGTATTCTATCAAGACTGTCTAAACTAGGTGTCTTCCCTTAGGAAGGAATACTTGAATGCATTATCTGATATCTGGACAAAACTCAGGAGAAGAGTTGGCAGAACAGAATTCCAGCCAGGAGGAAGAGTTCCTTCCAATACAATAGATCAGACACCAAGGGGCTTTGGGAAAACACAAGGATCTCTAAGTAGCTGTAGTGCATGGTACAAGAGGGAACAGTCATGAAATAGGCTACAGAGATTATCAGATGCCAGGTCAAACTGATGATGTTAAGGAATTTGGATTTAACTCTAAGTCGAAAGTGAGAGTTGGAGAACCTTGTAAAAGGTGCACACATGCTCCGATTTGCATTAGTGTGAGCAATGCAATGCCAGGTTTATAAGTTATGAACCAAGAAAATCAGGTGTGAGGCAGCCTTAGTAAAACAAGGCTTAATTGTATAAAGATGGGAAAAATCTTACTTGTGTAAGGATGGGAAAGAGGAAGTGATCTGGGTGAAAAACAATACAGATCAGACCAGGAAAAGACTTCTTTGGCTGACAAGTATGAGTGATATTTTAATAAATATGATGTCTAGAAAGTTCACCAAAAAAGATTTCCCCTTTAACATTTTAAGTTATGTTCAATACATATACAGAATTGAATCTGCAAAGGAACATAATAATTTTCAACATATATAAGCATATAGTTACAGAATGTATTGTGCACTGATTCTACCACCTCAAAGAAATGTGTTTAGTAGTCACCTTAAAATAATCTTCACCGTTACTTCTTGGCTGTTGTGTAAAGCAAGAAAACATCCAAAAAATTAAAATAAATTATGAACATTCCTATTTTATATACATATTTAGGCTTTATTTTAATGATATGATCCTACTAAAAGAGAATATATGTTACAGACCTTTTTGAAATAATTTCCTAAAGTCTACTTTTGTCACACAGTCACACTCCTCTTTGTATAATGCCTTCTGTTAGTGTAGATCGGAAAGCAAAGTTTGGATTCCAGTCAGTGACAGTAAGCTAACTCTACATGGTACAGCTCATTTTTGTTATTAAGCAGAATGAATGAGGTACTATTTTATTCTGGCTTAAACTGAAAGCTTAAACATGTGCATATTAGTAAACCATTATGCCCTGACAAATTATTGGCTATTTTCTTTTTCAAAAAGAGGATGCAACTCTGACTACATTATATTAAGTGTCTTTCTGAGGAAAGAATTATGGGCCACTACTTTCATTTTTAAGAAAGTTTTCTTCTTCCTCTGTTCTAAATTGAAAAACAAGTCTAAAGTTAATTGAAGTACCCTATCATTTTTCTTTGCAGAATGCAACATATGTCCTACAGGATCGTTTAACATTCATGCAGATCATTTTTTTCAGGGCACTTTACATACCAGCTTCATCAGCAGAGGAAAGCAGCTCCATTAAATGAGGAAGGAACAGCTCTCTCCACGAAGTTTTCCTCTATACTTGACCCTCTGCATTCTTCTGTGTGGTCTTTTAACCTCATGATTTCTTGGTAATGATGTTCTATATGTAAATAAGTTTGGTATTTGTTTAGAGAAAAATTTCTGTGTAAAATTATGATATCACACAATCCAAAGACAAACCTATAGTTTCAATTTATTGGAAAATATAAGAGAATATGTTTTTTCTACCGTTATTTAGCCTTGTGATACAATCTATGTATTTCAAAGCATATGTGTGATATAAGGGGGTTGTGTTTAGAGTTATTAGGTAATAAAATCTTGTACATTATAGTCATGATATTTGTAGATTTTAGGGGGCATATGTTGAATTATTTAACCAAAAGAATTTCTATATAAATTTATTCCTTTCTGAGTGACATAGAACAAGCTACCTGTTACATCTGACTGTTCATGAATCACTATGGGAAGATGGAACATAGTTGTGTTTTCTGAATTTATACAGTAATTTATCTAAAAGTATCTCCTCTATAAAACACATAGTCTCTAAGTGCATGAAATTTTCCTAATGAGAAAAGAAATATAATAAGTAAACATACAGCCCCTTGATAATTCATCAAATAGTTATACCTTCTTGTGCAGCAATAGATGCATATACATCATTCAGGCTTAATGGAAATTAGAGCAAAACTACTTGGCAAGTTTGGGCAGTTGGTTACTGTGTCTATTTTAAAAACCAGCACAGAGGCTACCCTAACCACTACCACTTCTTTATTGTACTCAGCTACATCATTTACTCTAAGGCTATGCTCAATGTACCATTCTGACTGAGAATAGGAAGCTAGTAATCACTGGAAAGCCCATCGCTATTTTTCAGGAGTGAGATTTCACTAGCCTGAACGGAGTGGTACAGTGCAAAATAAGTTGTGGAGTCGATTGGTGCCTTTAACTAGAAAGCTGAGGCTCGTGGAATAAAAGTGTCATTTGTTTCCATTTTGCCAGTGTTTCCATGCTTGTGATGGCAGTGAACCATGAAAGCGTACCATCGCTATATAGATTGTCAGTGATAGTTCCCACATCAACAACTGTGTGTATCCTTTGGAAAAGAACATACAAAACAACTTAGGCATCATGAGCACAGTGTATATGCAAATACTACCAAAATGCAGTAGAGATAATCATTCTGGCAGACTGGGATTTGATGGAGGCTGTGCTACCTAAACAGCATCCCTGTATTCAAAGACACTGCTAATCTTTACAAAAATGAGAATTTCATGTACTTGCTCTTCTGTGTACCAATCCCAAACATATTTTTTGAAGATCTGTTCTACAGTCTTAAAGTTACCAAAGTACTTTTACGTCAATAAAGTGGAGAAGCAAACTCTGGGTAGACTACTGAGGGATAGTCTAGGATACATTAAGATGAGGTTGTTACCTGTAAATGCATAGTGGGATCCATTATTTCTGCAGTAAAAAATCATTTTAGCTGCAGCAAGTATGGGGATAAACCTCATTGTCTCCATTATCAGTCCCCAAAATAATTCAAAAGCAAAAGTGGCATTTAGATGTTGTGGAGACACTGACCCAACTATTTTTCCATGACACTGGGAACTTTTCATCCTCCACTGATCCTACTTCAGATTCTGTTATGAATAGAAAGGCAACTAGAATCCTTTCCTTCATAAACTATATGTAGACAACATTAAATCTACTAGAGAAAAGATGTGTGCACGTAGAAACACCCAATACACACATAATAAAGTTATAATTATGAAATATTTATCATCACTTCAAGAGGATAATATAGAAAGAACCAAAAGGAGAAAGAGAATGAATGGAAGATGTTCTATGGATGGTCTCTCTAAGAAGATATATTTAATTGGATCCTAAAAAGTTGAATCATGTGATATATTAGGGTATGTATATAAGAACACTGAGGTTGCTAATAACTTGGTACGTACAAGTAATTAAAAGACTTCTGTTATCTGCAATGTAGTGAAAAAATTACAAGAATATATAAAATAGAGTTAGAGTAATGAATTAAAGTAAAAGGAGTGAGAAAATGGGTAACGCTTCTAACAAGACAGTGTAGGGGATAAAAACAATTATTAAAATTATTATTCTATTGTAAGGCAATGGAAAGCCATTGCATATATGGTTTGATCAAAATTTCACACACACAAATATAGGCACACACATATACACATACAAGGTCTGCCCGGAAGCTATCCAGCCAGGTTATATGAAAAATACAGACATTTATTGAACAAGGTACAAGATAAACATTGTGTATTGGACAAGGACACCTCAGATGCTTTCAAATTAGTCACCTTGTGGCCTAACAGTTCTCCCAATCACTATCAGCTGTCCCATTGTACTTTCCTGAATCTCATCTGCAGTCTAAAATCTCTTTCCTTTCAATGGTGACTTTAGTTTTTGGAAAAGCTTTAAAGCTTTTTCAAGTCACAGGGTGCCAAATCTGGGCTTCGAGGTGCTGAGTCTCCTGGGTGATTTAATGTTTTGTCAAAAATCTCTCCCTGACTTGTGATGCATTAGCCAATGTATTGACATGATGAAGCTGCCAGTCACCAGTTACCTATAGCTGTGGACTTCTACACCATTTGAAAAGTTTCTATGGAAGGATTTTCAAGCTTAATGCAAAATTTGATGCAGATTTGCTGCTCTACTCGCTCAGTAATTTTGTGACGGCCACATAGTACACATGCTCACTCAATAGCATCTACCATCCCCACTGACTAGTACAGTGAAGTCATCATTGTTCATGCATGCACATTCTAGTCCACTCTCTTTGGCTGCCAGTTTACAGCAATGTTGCACAAACCATTTCTATTCTGTTAACAATGGTTAGACTTTTTCCGGACAGACTTCATATATCCATATATCCATATATGTAGATCAATACTTATTTAGAACTGTATATTAGTTTATTGTGTTATATACTTTACATAAAGCATATAAAATATATACAAATAAATATTAACTACTATGCAGAAACTGTATCAGGGAGATGAAATTGAGGGTAATTTTCTCCCAGGACAGCCATAACAATATACTACCGACTAGATAACTTTAAAAAAATAAATTTATTTCCTCAAAGTTCTGTAGGCTAGGAGTTCAAAATGAAGGGAATCCAAAACCCATGCAGAATTGTTTCCTTCTGAAGCCTCTCTCTTTTGCTTGTAAACGGTGACGTTAGTTCTTTGACTACCATGGCCTTGTTCGCTGTGCATGTGCACTCCTGGTGTCTCTCCAGCTTCTTACAGGAACAATAGTGGGATCGCATCAGGGCTCAACCCTCATGACCTTGTTTAACCTCAAATACCTCCTTAATAGCCCCATCTCTGAATACAGTTACATTGGGAGTTATAGCTCCCACATATGAATTTGGAGGAGACAAACTGCAGTTCATTAGAGGAGGGAAGAAGGAGCAATCACAAAAGTGTTTTTTTAAACTAATCATAAACAGCCCTGGAATATATGTTGCCAGTAAAATGGAAAGAAGGAAGTAAATCTAAGTGAAATTTAACTTGGTAAGAGGTTAGGAGTGAGAATGAAGGAATAAATACATTATGTGAATTAAGAATACCATTTGTATTGTCTCTTACAAGACAAGAACTTGTTTTAGGGACTGGTGAGTTGGCAGCAAACAAATATTTTAAGTCTAATACACTATATGAGCATATTTAGCTTTATTTAAAATTCAGAGATAGGTTTTTGGGGAGGATTTTTATGATAAGACTTATAAATACAAAAAGAATTATAGAAAACAAACTTCTCAAAAAAATCTCAATTTATAAATAAAGCATTTTCATATGTATAGGATCAAAACCAAAATAAAACACTTGAATGGTTGTCTTACATATAATCCAGACATCAAACAATGCATAATAAAACTTGCAATGATTAATTGGGAATTGGGTAAAATTAATACTTTAAATTTACTATCTGTACAAACTGATAACACTTAGAATATGAAGCATAATAATATTATGTATACATGAGATGGCCAGTCTTTTCAAAATTTCATATTCTCTACCAAAGATTAATAGGTAGGATCATTATGAAAGACCAAGTAATGCCTTACACGTGTGTAACCAGTCAGTATTAAATTACAACCAGAAAATTATTCTGTATTATTAAACATACATTTTGATTCATATTGACTAGCCCTCATCTGTTCATTTTTAAATGTGTGATAATTACCTTTGAAAGTTAAATCACTTCAGCTTTCTATGCAAGCAATGGTTAAATTAGATGCTGACAATAGTGAGCTTCATCAGGGCAACATTTTGGAAGCACAGCAAGGTGTCAGTTAAAATTAGAACCTTTGGACAGGGAACTAAAGACATGAGTTCACATCAAGGATCATTACGGGTAACTGGGAACACCATCACTCTGGTTAACAACAATAATACATTAAAAATTAAGCTGATCTTCTTAAAAATTTCAACCATAAATAATACTATTCTTCCGAATGTAACAAGAATTTTTCTTTATTATTAAGTATACCTTCTGTGAAGAGGAGTAGTTAGTAAGCTGTGAAACTTAAAATGATGAAAAAGGAGGCTGAGATCTGGGCCTAATTTTGATAGAAGGTGGATTACAGTGCATCACTTCTCTTCAAAAAGGTTTCACAGTTTTAGAACGTTAAAATAAATTTGGACATGGTCCTCCATTTCCATCTGCTGGTTTTCTTTGTATTTATGTCTTTCTCCTTGTTATTTTAAATAAGGGCAAACTTAATTCTTTTCCTATAAAGGATTTGGTGATTGCTGGGGGAAGGACATAAAAGGGGACTGGATGGTCATGAAAAAATATAATAAAGATTATATAAAAAATATACTTCCAGCCAAGTTAGAGCATAGGTAGATATGCTTGGCTTTCTCGCACAGCCAAAAGAAGGACAACAACAAAGTTAAAAACAAAAAATCCACCAGAACCGCCACAAAATTGAACTGTATGGAATCCTGACAACCAGGGAGTTAAAGGAGAAACATTTATCCAGACTCATAGGAGGAGTGGAAATGACAGTCAGGGCAGAGAGGATGTGCAGCCAGACAGTAGCTGGCTGACCAGGCGGCGAGGTGGAGGCTGATAGGAAGCTCAGGAAGCTCAGAGAGTCCCAAAGAAATTGGACTCAAGGAGGAACACATTAAGACACATCATAATTACATTACCCAAGATAAAAGATAAGGAGAGAATGTTGAAAGTAGCAAGAGAAAGGGAGACAGTTACTTATAAAGGAGTTCCTGTAAGAGTATCAGATGATTTTTCAAAAGAAGCCTTACAGGCAAGAAAGAGCTGGAAAGAAGTATTTGAAGGCAAAAACCTACATCTGAGATTACTCTATCCAACAAAGCTGTCATTTAGAATGGAAGGGCAGATGAAGTGCTTCCCAGATAAGTCCAAGTTAAAGGAGTTCATCATCACCAAGCTCTTATTATATGAAATATTAAAGGGAATTATCTAAGAGAAAGATCAAAATCATTAACAGTATAATGACAACAAACTCACAATTAACAGGTGCTGAACGTAAAAAAACTGAAACAAAAACTAAGCAAACAACTAGAACAGGAACAGAATTACAGAAATGAAGATCACAGTGGGGCAGTTATCAATGAGGAGGGAGTGGAGCAGAGAATGGGGGAAAAGGTACAGGGAATAAGAAGCATAAAGTGTAGGTACAAAGTAGATAGGGGGAGGTTAAGAATAGTCTGGGAAATGGAGAAGCCAAAGAATTTATATGTACAACCCCTGGATGTGAATTAAGTGGAAGAATCTTGGTGGGAGAGGAGGTGCAGGGCTGAGGGGGATAAAAGGGAGGAAAAAAATGGAACAATTGTAATAGCATAATCAACAAAATATACTTAAAGTTAATGATACAATTCAAAAAGAATGGTTCATAGCCCAACCAAAACATCAATTTTTCACATGTAATATCCACTTCTCCTTTCTCTACTAGCTAAATTGTGTTTGTTATGATAGTCTTTGAAATCAAAAACAGAAAAACAAAAAAATATATATATAAATAAATAAAGGATTGGACCTTGTCAGATAACTGAAATAATATGGATAGCCTTGCGGAGAATAATTATTTGATTCAACAAAATGTGAGTTTGTTTGTCATGCATATTTGTTCAACTTAGCACAATTTAATAAATATGAGCACCAAATTGCAATCATAGTAAAAACACTCAAGTTTAGATGTTATTTGATAAGGATCCAGCCAGTGCAGTGTGAATACTAAAATAAAATAACTGATACACAAACCAAGTTTTTAGCATCAAAATAAATAAATGGTCTGATAATTCTCTCTGATAAGTAAGCCATCAAAATGTATTAAATTTTTAGAGGAAAGTAAATATTTGTAGACACATGAATTATGTTTGGGAAAAGAAAACTTTGCTATGTAGACTAAAGGAAAGACTAAGAAAAGTAGACCAGCAATACACTCATACAAACAAAAGTAAGTTTACAGTTGTATGTATGAAAAATAATACAATAATAAATAATACAAGAATAAATGGTACTCCACTTGTAAACCTACTTTTGTTATATTATATATATGTATATACATGTGCATATATGTGTATATCTATATATATCTCTATATACACTTATTTATTTACTAAAGAAGTCTCACAACAAAATGACAACAAAAAATAGCATATTATCATATAATGTTAGATGTGGATGTTTCCTTACCTTAGATGTCAAATAGTCTCAGCTTCCTTCTTTCCTTAATTCCTGATAGATGTTTCCTCAGTATGCATTACTAATAATAAAAAATGTAAAATTTGAGAAGGCATTTTGGTGAAATCTGCGATATTTTTTCTCTTCCTTCCAAGGTAAGTATGCATTTACTGAATTAGTCTCAGCAGTAAGAGTAGGCATGTGATCTTGCTAATCTCATCTACAGTAAAGAAATTCATGTGCCCAAACTGCAGACATTAAGACATAGAAAGGTGTGTGATAGAAATACATAGCCCCAATAGCACCTGGCAGGTATTCATTGATCACGAGAATAAGGATTAGAATGAAGCAGACACTAAAGATCTGAATCCCAGAAAAGTAGAATTGCAAAAAACAAACTTAGATCCTTGATGACATAAGTAAGGGACTCAGCTAAGTCTGAAACCTAATTAACCCCCAGATGTTCTGTTATACAAGTATTTATACTCATATTTGCTTATGGTTTAAAACAATTCAAGTTTAGTTATCCATTTCAGTAACTGCAGCTGAAAAACTCCAATGTTACACAAACCGCCCTCCATTTTGATGACGCTTCTTACATACTCGCCATTGTTGATTTTCCCCTGAATAGTGACAACTGTAACTGATTACAGTATATCTGAAGTCTTCAAATTACTCCATAGCACATGAATTGTTTTTGTCACTTGATTGGGAAACCAAACATTAAAACGGGGTAGACAAAGAAATAGGAATATCCAGATCTCCATTCCGGAAGGACTTGGTGTCCAGCTGCAGGAAGTGTGGTCGGCAAACAGCCTCCACTGGTCAATTCCCTCATGATCTATTTCAACTGTAGGGACCCACTTCACCCACGGTCACCTCCTTCCCAAGACAGCCTGAATCTGTTGACTGAGCCAGGTAGCACTGAAAAGGCCTTGCCATTTCAGTCTGACACAGAATAAGTCACACAGGAAGCACTTGGTCTTGCCTGCCACAACAGATGCGGCTCTTTGCTGGGCCTTTATCACAAGTAAACTTTCAGACCAGTTCTGTCTTCCTCCACGTCACTTTCATTGTTCTTGATCAATATACTTCTTGTAACCCAAACTCTATCTTTGTGTCTATTTCTGTAACATGAAACCTGAAACATTAAGTTCTTATCTATATTTAGCATGTGTTGCCAACCCTAAAGGTGCATATTAGAATTTTAGAGAGTAACATTTTTCAGTGTTTTACCTGAAATGTAATCAAGACATATATCAACTTTATCCATCTCATCACTATAACATCTATTAAATTTTCTATTATTTCTTCAACTTCATGAGGATTAAGTAACATGTGCATAGAATTTTTTTTGTATGAATGGTCTTGGGATGGTTAATTTAATGTGTTAACTTGGTTGGGCCGAGGAATGCCCATATACACGGTCCGGTGATAGTAAAGCCTGCTTGAGTCTGGTTGGTACGATAATAATATCAGTGTCATGATTTATAGTTTTAGTCTGAACATTTCACCTAAAATGTCATATGGTGTGTTTGAGTGTTATATTGTTGTTATGGAATTACATGCTTATGATTTTTTAATAAAAGTTTTTGTACTAAAAAGGAACGTTATTTGTGCCAGACCCTGTGTTTGGCCATTATACTGGGTATTTGTGTGATGATATTTTGGGATAAGGTTAACATTTAAATTAGTGAACTTTGAAAAAGTGAATTGGTTCTGTTTCTCTGGAAAACATCAACTAATAAATACATAATATATAATAGATGCTCAATAAATTTTAACTTTTAAAACTAATCAAGAATTTATGATAAGGGACAAATTTGCAGGAAAAATGGCTGGCATAGTACATATTCAATGAATATCAATTGTACAAAATAGCCTATTGATTATTGCACAAGATTAAGGTGATGATAAAATTCAGATATAGCAGATATTTTCCCATTGAATTGAAGACATGTATCTTCCAATTAGGCATGAGTATTTTAAAATGTGATATAAATTAAAGAATAATCAGAGTCATTAACATTGGATATTGCAGTAAGCTACAGTTTTCTGAAACTGATAAAAAGTTTTGACTACATACACATAAAGCTATAACATACAATTGATAAAAAGAAATGTACAGCTAGGTAAGTTATGATGCCACTTCAGACATTTCAGCTGACACCATAGCTAAATAATTATACAAAACTGGGGACAATAAATACATTTTTCTTTTTTTTTATTTATTGATTTTTGAGAGTGAGAGAGAAATAGAGATAGAGATCAATTTTTTCCCCACTCAGTTCATTTATTAGTTGTTTCTTGTGTGTGCCCTGGCTGGGGATTGAACCTGAAACCTTGGTGTATCAGAACAACACTCTATACAACTGAGCAACCTGGCTAGGGTTAATCAATACAGTTTTAATTTAAAAATTCATAAATAGCCCTGGCTGGTGTAGCTTAGTGGATCAAGCATGGGCCTGTGAAGCAAAGGGTTGCTCGTTCAACTCCCAGTCAGGGCATACGCCTGGGTTGCAGGTCAAGTCCTCAGTAGGAGACATATCACAGGCAACCACACACTGATGTTTCTCTTCCTCTCCCTCCCTTCCCTTCTCTCTAAAAATAAATAAATAAAAACCTAAAAATACCATGAACAAATTACTACAGATTACCTTGGAAAACAAACTTTGAAGTTTTATAATATGATAGGAAAAAGGATTAATGATCAAAGAAAAGGATATAACTCTAAGAAAATATAACTCACAGTCACCATATCAAAGAATAATATCCACCAGGTTAAAAGTAATAATTTAAGATAGAGCTACAATAATTGTCAGTATTGTAGAGTGAAGTGTAAAAAAATGTGTGAAGTGATTAGAAGGAAAGTTGTCTAGTGTCTTTGTGTTGTTCAGATAAATCATAGCAGCACTGATTAGTTTGTGACTTTCAAAAAGTAAACGTACATGAAAATTTGCAAGGAATGCACCAAAGTAACGGAATGGTAGTAAAATATGTTAATTCCAAACTGGCAGAAGAAAGAAATTGAAATGTGGGGAAACAAAAATTCAAAATGGTTTAAAAATGTGAAAAATATAAATTAGAGAATACTGTGTTAAAATAAGTCAAAATATAGCAATAATTAAAATAAATGTAAATAAATTACATTTTCTGGTTAACTGAGTTTGTCAGATTGGATTAAAATATACCTATATCCTGTTTGCATGAAAAAATGTGGAAAATGAAAGAATACCCAAGACAGTATTTAAAAGATGAAAAATATAATGCCAGGTAAATGCCAAGTGAAAGAAACATGAGATATATTGATATCATATGTAAAAATTAGTCTCACTGGTAATAAAAAATTTTACACTTGATGTACCTCATATACTGGTCTCAAATTTTAAAACCAATCTGCATTATCCTAGAAAGGTGAAACACATCTTTTCAATTATGAATAGCTCAAGAAGAAAAATTATAAGAATATGAGATTTTTAAAAATTGACTAAATAATACATACTCATCTCAAGCACACACAGGCTGTTACTGAATATTGGACTCACACATGGCCATAATACAAAATTCATAAGTTTCACAGTATGGATGCAATGATTGTTTCTAACTAAGTAGTAAGAAAAAGAATAACCAAATTACCTCAGAAAACCCAAGAAGGTAAATAAGTGATATAAAAAACAACATGCTGAAAATGGCTGTCCAGATACAATATATCAAGAGATTCAGTGGCCATTTGGCTATTGCAACACTTCTAAAACTTCCCCCATTTGACTTTGTTTTTATAATAGATCATAAATGCTTTTATTGTTTAACAAGCTTCACAGGTAATTAGTACCTGCGAAGCCATAAATAATCAAAGTCTACTGTGTCTACTTGTGAATCATGGTTTGGTAATACCTTATACCAAATATTGGTGATGTTGAGGGAATGCTGACAGGCACACACACTCACACAGACATTCAGAGAAAAAAATTATAAATTAAAATGTGAAGGTAAATATGTTTATATGCATTCTTATTTGTTGTCACACTCTACTTTTGGTCGTCACAAGAAAAAACACTCTCAAATTTTTTTTTCTCTCTCTATACTTCATTGTACCTCCAGAAAAAGGAGTGAATTAACCAGATTGTAGAGTGTGGGAGGAAAATCAGGGCAATGAATTGCCTTCCTTTCTCCCCTCTTGGTTAGCAACCTATTTCAGGACATAGAATTCTCTTCTACAGCTCTGTGTCATCAGTTTCAAAAGGGCAGGCTGGAGATGGCAGTTATGTTACATGACAGAGAGTTAAATTTAATCAAGTATGCAGATTTTTTTGTTTAAGTCGGAACTATTTAAACAAAATGCAAATTACGGGATTTGTGGCAGTGGATTTTAAGCAGACATTGAAACATTTGGCATGGATACATTGAATAGGTTTATACTCTGGCAGTTTTTAATAAATATCAAGCAACTTCAGGAATTTGATGACTTGCAATGTCCTTTTTATGTGGCAAGACTGGTTTTATACTTGTGCCGTTGGCTATTAATGGTTGAGAGACCTGGGCAATGCTGATGGACAATTCTCCATGAATATTCCTGTTGCATTCCTGTATGTATTTTGACAATGTTTATTCCAGACAATCTGTTCAAAGATATTTATATAGTAAATAGCCTTGTAATACGATATAAAGATAATTTCTCCCTTCTGGAGAGAAGGCAAGTTTATTTGTTTTTCAGGATACTAAAGATAATGTCAACCTCTGAGGCAAAGATAGAGCATGTTTGCTACTAGGCTCCTTAAAAGTTTGAGGGTAGTTTAAGCTGGGTTCTCTCAACTGTGACACAAATCTGTGTGCAGCACCCACACTGTATTTGCCTGAAGTAATAAAGTCTTCTGTCTCTGACCAGGAAATAGTTTTCTCTGCCGGTCCCATAAGCTGTGGCAGGCTAATGGTTTAGCTTGCAGGTAAGGTCAAATCTCAGATGCTGCCCGGTTCTTGAGAAAAAAAAAGTCTCCGGTTATTTGCTATTTTGATATGATGATTGCTGCTGATGTTTTGGTGTCTATTTTTACAGGACAACTACTTTAAAATATTTTAATGGGAAAGCTACTGTATAACAAATTCCCTGCGGGTTTTAGCAAGAAGTATTCCTCCAATAGTTCTCTAAAGAAATCATGGACCTTAAAACCTTAGGAATGGTGTGGGCCCTCCAGAAAAAAAAGGTGCCATCAGGGTTACAAATAAATGACAAAACTCTAGGTTGTAATTTGTGTTAGGTTGTCTTTTGCTACATAAAATGCCTAATATGATTTACAAATAAGGCTCAGGCAAGATTAAAAAGGGTTAGCGTCTGTCAGGAGAACCACCAAAGCTGCTTATAATCTGCAAGGCAGCGGAACTCCATTGATGCTACAGAGCTATACTGAAGTCCTGGCTTCAGATGGCCTCTAGGGTCTGAAGGGAAAACTCAGAAGTCACTATCCTTGACTTCATGCGATTTGTTCAGACTGACTCTGTATTTGTTCCTTACAATGAACATGATTATAGCTTTATGTTCTTGAAAAGTATGATATGGCTTATTCATAAACAAAAACAAAACTAGAAACCTTTTGGTAAAAAGAAATTTTCAACTTTTTAAGCTTGTAAAGATGGACAACTCTGTATATTCAATAAAAACTTTAATATTTTTCTAACCCTTGCTGATAAAAGTGTGGTCCACTAGCCAAAAACTTTGACATCAGCCACAATGTATCTTACAACTGAGTACATTTCTTGCACCCCAGTCCAGGAACTGGAATGAGCATGTTAGGAGAATCTTGGGAGATTTTTATTTGTGTTGAGTCTTCAGAAGTTTACACTTAGGATTGTCTCTGGGGATTAGGCATGCTCAGGACATTAAAAAGAAAATTAAAGCTAAACCAAACACTTGAAAATTGTACTTATCAAAACATGATAAGTACATGAAAACATGAAAAAATTAAGAAAGAAAATCTAATTAAGCTAGAGGAGACAGAAGTTTCCTTAGGAGAAAGAATGGTCTTTTAAGTGGCAGAATGTTAAAATAAAAAGGTTAAACATGAAATCTTAAATACTGTAAAATTATACATAAAGGACAAATAAATGCCCTTACTTATATAAAAATATATTTAGACCCTTGCTAGATTAGAAGGAGTGACCAGTGCTCCAAGACATCTAAACAAAGACAAGAATCAGGTTTCAGAGAGTAAATTAAAATGGACTAAGAAAATAATTAAGTAATACTTCTTAAAGCTACAGTAGAAAATGCAAAATAACAGCAAACACAGTTACAGAAGTGTTTATATAAAATCTGGTCAGTTTTGAGTGGAATAAGAAGATAGCATAAAATATTTCAAGATAACTGAATGAATTTCATCATGAAACAATTTTTGACATTGTGAATCCTATCCTATTGTATGAGTTTGAGGAGATACAATTAGCAAATAGGTGGAATTTGTAGGAGAGACAATACTTTATCCATCCTAGGTTTTTAGCTGGAAATCTTTAACAGAAAGACAGATTATCAAAATGAAAAGCAGTTTATTAACATATGCAGTGCATACCACACATGAGAAACCTAAAACAAAGAGTAACTCATAGTGGTGTCTTAGAACTCTGGCTTACATATTGTAGCATCTTCAACAAAGAACAATATACCTGCAGAGAAATTTAAAACAAAAACAAAAACATTTAGGCTTCTGAGGGTGTCAGTCCTGAGAAGGTTAACAAATGGGAGAGAACTAATAGAGTGAGGTTTATTTGTACATTCCTTTGGTGCCACCTCTGGACTAATCAGAATCTGTCTCTATTAAAAGAGAATTTATATCCTGTCTTCAGGAGGAAAAGAGAAGTGCATAGAGAGCTATTTTTGCATTCACTGTTTCTTAATTTAAGTCAAAGAGACATATCTTGAGGTAACATTAACACTCAAAGAGAAGACAAAGAATAAAACACAAAAAGAAGGAGCAAGTACAATAATGGATGGAAACTGAGCTATAGACAGTCTGCTGAGAGAATCTCTCATGGATAGAAAACTGATGTGGACATGGGCTTGCAGTGCCTGTGGAATCATGGATGAGATAGGAGATAAATGCAGATGGACTGCCGAGGCCTATGGAGGAAAAGGGATCGCACAGCTACTCCCTCAAGGAGGGAGCATCTCAGAATGCCTTAGCCACTCTCTGAAGGGGAGAGCACACTGATCCTTGCCTAGACAGGCTTTTGTTGAGTTTAATTTGCGCAGGAATACAGGTACAGCTCATTAATCATTGTCAGGCAGTAAAGATCAAACAGTAGACAGTATACAAAGAACTATTAGGGCTTCTTCTGAGTCAGGGCCCATCAGCTAAAAGGTTATAAAACTTTGGGAAACAAACTTATTTTCTGCTCAGGCCTTTATCATTTAACTAAGAGCATTCTTAGGAAAGAATAAGTTTCACAAGATTTTACATGTCCTTTCCCAGGCCTGATCACCTGGGGAGCCCGCCCTTTCCAGCACAGAAAAGGCTGCACCACCCTCTGTCATTGTTACAGGCTTAAGTCAGGTAGAGGAGGCAGATAGTCAAGAAATTCTCAGAGACTTCTCCTGAACAGAATGAGGACTCAGGCTTTATCAAAGCAGAGGGGTGAAGGTATATCACCCCCTTTCTCTACAGCCCCCAAAATCCTTCCCTGGGCCCTCCACCAGACCATGCCTGTCTTAGGTCATCCCCCCCCTTGGGGAATCTTACCGGTCATTGGCTAACTAATCAAGCATTGGGGGCCAGTTATGAAAAAAAGGAGCAGAAGCAGGGCTCCTGCCAGGGAAATAAGGTTGTCTCCTTAGTGGCTTATGGTCCGAAGGTTGCTCACTCAGCCTTGGCCATGGGGGAAGGTTACAGCTCCTGAAACCAGGCAGGGTGGCTCCCAAAAGAAAATCTTCTTGGTAGAACTATGCAAAATATGTATACAATGAATATATATACAAGTATTTTGAATACCCGATTATTTTAGTAGATACAAAGGTAATTGATTCTATTTTTGAATTATGAGAGATCCTACCATTCAAGACCTGAAAGAAGATGTTAGCAAAATATCTGAGACAGAAAGCAAAGAAACGTAAATTTAAAATATTTTTATTTCACTAGAAAGAACTGAATTACATTTGATAGGAGAGAGAAGTGTCAAACTACAGAGTATTTAAATTGTTTAATTTTAAGTAAGCCTTCCTTAAGAAAATAAAAAATATTATGCTAGGGAAAATTATTACTGTAGAAAAATACGTAGCATAAAAATGCCATCAAAGCTATACATTACTCCAAAGGAAAGACAATGTGAAACTGTGGCAGATGCACCAACAGTGGCCTTAGTCCAGAAAACCACTGTGGATAAATTTCCAGTTAAAAACAATATGGAGTTAAAGAATTGCCCGGGGGAATAGGATCCATAAGCTTAAGATGACATTTGGCACAGGACAGAGAGGCCTACTCACAAGAAGTAGTTAAAGCCATGCCACTAACAAAGACCACTTCCATGTAGGGTTGTCCTGCCAAAAATATAGGTTCCAAGAGGAACTGTTAAGTAAGAGCTTGAGTAAGCCTGATGGGGGGGAAAAAAAACTGGTCAAATAAACAATGGGGATTGAGATGGTCACCTTTGCAAATTTCTAAATTTTGCCAGAAGGCTGGGATATCTCAAATGGTGTTCTAAGAGAGGAAACATTTGTATAATGGAATTTCCCTCCAAATGTTCTAAACGTAGTGCCATGATTAACTTCCTGATGTGAGATTTTTTTCCCCTAACCTAGCTTACATTAGCAAACCATAGGCTCTGGACACTTGGCATTCATTCACTAGTACACTGGCAAAGCTGAACCCCAGATGTTCCCTCTATGACATTCCCCTCAAATCCTATTGAGTTTTTGCTACGGTCTTTGGCAGGACTGAGTATGGGCTTCTAAAAACAAAATTTGTCAAGCTTAACTATACTAGTGCCTAAGCTTTGGCATGTTTTTCTAAGTTTATGGGAGGGTGTGCCAGTGTTGAAATGATATTATCTTTTAAGACTGGATTTTTAAAAAGTGAGGCATATCAGAGACTTGTCATTGATCTTCTATATTTTTTAAAGAACTAACCCATTCAGTGAGACATGAAGGCCATAGCTCTCTAAGGAACCATTGCTTCACTAGCTTTCAGAAAGAACCTCTCTGATTTGTTCAGATAGAATGGCAGACGAAAGAGGAATAAAACATTAGAGAAAAAAGTTAATGTGACTTTTTTTTACTTTAGATTATTATGAGAATGTTACTTTGAGATTAAATTATTGACATTAATTTGCAAGGAAAATTAATAATTGAGCTTTAAGTTTTCCTTTGGAAAATTACAAACTGAATGATTTATATACAAATTTGGAAAATATCCATTAACACTGTGTTTTCTAATATCTTAATATTGTTATCTAGTCACAGAGCAGGCTGTTTGAAGAGTTATGTTGGAAAACTTGGCCAAAACAATTTTGGGTCAAATAATAAAACAGTGCATTTTGAGCCTTGAGCCTTTGAGCCTTTTAATTAATGATGTATTTCAATCCTTTTCATTTCTTTTGGGGGGCAAAAATTACTGTTCATCGGTAACCCTACGAGAATTCTCAAATGACCAGGGGTTGATACAGAGATGAGGCAGTGATCATCTGCTGATCATCCCTCTGATTCTGGACTAGCCATAGCGTTAATGCTTAGGTCCTTAAATTCAACCAGTTAAGAAACTTGGCAATATTAGACTAAGAATGTTCCTTCTTCATCTCTGAATTTAAGAAGAGCCATTTCCCCTATAATCTCTTGACAACGTTTTACCACCTATTCCTTATCTCCTTGGGAAAGAGCTATGGTTAAATTTGATTTGGAAGAAGAAAATGACTTGTGTCGCTCATTCTTTCTCTGTGTTTTGATTTTGGAAATAAACTCTCATGCAAAATCTCATTCTGCTTTGTTTCTGTGTAATTGAATTCTATAGGTGATGTTCTGCTATCACATAGGAATTCTTGCCCCAGTCCCACACTGTCTGTAAAAGGCAAGGGCAGAAGTGCTCTCATTCTACAGTTCATTAAGAACGAGCCAATAATGTGTGAAGAATAAACTGCTCAGAAAATCACATTTAAGTCTCTCCACGCAGTACTCCTTTATCATGTTTTTTTAATAATTTGAGAATTTGGATAAATAAAATTAATTTTATTTGTCAGATCCCTTCTGACACATAGACTCACATTTTCTTTTCTTTATCACCTTTTGCAATAAATTTGTGCCAATATTGCTAATATTGTACTTTTCATTATTTTGCCAAAGAGCTTTCAATTGTAGCTCCAAGTTGACTTTCCATAAGAATTCCATTTTTACATATGAAATTAGTTTATCATATTGCTATGACACTAAAGTGCTTTTTATCATAATATTTATATGAAATTATACAGAATACTTATATACATGTTTGCAGCTTGCATTACTCAATATAATGTAATATTAATGAGGGAAGACCGTATTTCTTATTTGTATTTAAACCCTAACACTTAGTTCAATGCCTGGTGCATTATAGGGAAATCTATGAATACCTGTTAATGACTGAATAATTTCAACTTTTATGCTAATTTTTTTCTCAAGGAGTATCAATATATATTAAATACCCAGTGATATATGATAGGGAATGATATAAAAATATAATTGGTTCAATAAGGTACTTTTTCATGAGTTTGATAGGCCAAGGATAGGAAGTAATTTGCTAATTAGCAATAGAATCTAAATCTGAAAATTGCTATGAAGTGCACTTAAATCTCTGAGGTAACATGGAAAGCTAAAATTAAACCCATATGATTGAGAGGAAGACAGTGCTATTCTACAGCAACAAAATGAAGTAATAGAGAGGTATTAAAACAGAGATATCCTATAATGCAGATAAAATATGGAGGGGTAACTTCTTCCTATAGTTGTCTCAGTTTCCTACAGGTGTCTGTTTCATACTTATTTATCAATCATTAACTCATAAAATTTTACTTCTGATATAATGATATATATTTGTTCCCTTTGGGGGGAAAGAAGAATTGGCTAGTGGGTATGGCATTTTCCTAAACCAGGGCAGCACCAGTCCACCACAAACCCGGGGGCACAGCAAACCAAGATAACAGCAGAATAGATACAAGTTACACTCACTTCCTCTCAGGACCAAACTGGAATTACAGCTAAAATATAGAACACTCAACCTGAACAACCAACTGAAGACTAGCTGAACAGAAGACTTATGACCAAGGATTTACAGAATAAGCCATATCAAGACTGGTAGAAAAGATGGAGAAGCACCAAAAAAAAAAAAAAAAAACCAAGCTCGTTCTGCACCACTTGTGACA
This sequence comes from Sturnira hondurensis, assembly GCF_014824575.4. Classification (NCBI taxonomy): domain Eukaryota; kingdom Metazoa; phylum Chordata; class Mammalia; order Chiroptera; family Phyllostomidae; genus Sturnira; species Sturnira hondurensis. The sequence continues at coordinate 1,220,407 of NW_028082296.1, forward strand.
GTTAAGAATCTGGAGGGATATCTCAGCTGCAAACGTTCCCACTGAGGAGCATGGGGCCTCAGTCCCACGCTGGGCTCCCCAGCCCAAAGCACTAGAACTGGGAAGTGGAGCCTATATAACATCTGTTTGTGAAAATCAGCAGGGATTCTGTCCACAAGGAGAGATGAAAGTCTTCTAGAAACCCAGGTGCCCTCTTAAAGGGCCAGAGCACACTATCTCATTCACAGCCATTCACCCTGGGCTCCTTTGGAGGGACGGCAAGTGAACTAGAGTCCTGTGAGGAAAGACGAGTTTTGTAGCTCTAGGGAGAAAGCTGAAGGGACAACCACCAGTGTCTCTGTGCGGAGTCCGTAACCTCCACTGCAGATGTCATTGTTCTTGGGTAAAAGACTACCCTCCTTATGGCATCCACCTGGGGGAAAACAAAGTTCCAGCCCCTGCGTTCCCTGTCACCCCATTCTGCAGAGCTCACACCATGCTGAGGAGTCAGCTGTCTAGGCAGAGTTGTGGAGGTCTGGGAAGACTCGGGGTATCAGTGACAGAGTTGTTTGACTTTTGGATGGGCCCATTCCCCCTACTTATACTTGAATACAACAGGCACTACCTTTTGACGAAAGATATACTAGCCCTACCTCACCCTGTGGCGCTTGATCTCTCCACGAGGTCCAGGGAGAATGAGGAACAGACTAATTTGTGTGGCCCTACATTGGAGGCCACTATTTTCCTCACACCTCCAACTGGTACAGAGCTTTCCCTTCACATTGACAAGCTTTGATTAGTTTGGGCCTGATGATCTCTACTGGCCTCTTTCTGACAACACCTTGAGACCCCACCCCTGGAAAATTTTCTGAGTGGCCTCAGACCCATGACTGGCAAAGAAATTGAACCTATATCATTCTGATAAACACCACCTGCCACTACCTGGTGTCTCACTGATACTCTACTTCAGGCAAATCGCATATAGCCAGAGGCTTGCAGTGATTGTGCCTAAATGGCTGCCATCAGATGGAGGCAAGCAGAGGTAGACCCTTGGGCCTTGGGCTGACCAGATCTCTGGCCCAGTGCTGTTGAAAGCTCGCCTTGGTGTGCAGCTGGCCTTTTCCTACACATATCCAGGCCTAGCAAAAGTGGCCACAGACTGTGGATCATTTTATACCTCCAAACTGGTTGCCCAGGGCCAGTCACAGGCAGCATCTGATGTTGCGAGGCACCAGAGTCCCTCCCAAGAGGCCCCAGACCCAACACATCCAGTGGCAAGTTTCAGACAACATTATAGCCAGATCCATGAGTTCCACAAGCACAACATCCAACGGGGGATCTTGACAGGCATCAGACCAGGCTGAGGCAGATTCCTCTTCACGTCATCATCTCCTGCACAACAGCTCTCACACTGTGGTGAGAGTCAATCCTCACAGTCAGCCAGCATGAAGGCCAACCCCACACTTAAACAGGACAACAGCAATCAAGACTTGGAGGGCTCACATAACTCATAAAACGGATATTCCTGGAGTACCCACCTTGGGTGATAAAGGAGTGGGGTCACTGAGTCCCACAGACACCTACTATGTAAGACTGGGTGACACAGCAAACCCACCCAATAAACAGAAATAAACAAAAAGAAATGGTCAAAATGGGGAGATAAATAAACATGCATCTAATGAAAGAACAAAAGAAATTTTTAGATGCAGCTAAATGAAATGGTGGCAAGCAATCTACAGATCTATAGTTCCAAAAAATGGTTATAAATATGTTCAAGGAACTCAGTGACACTTCAACAAAATGGAAAAGGACATAAAAACTGTAAAAAATAACCCATCAGAACTGAAGAATACAATACCTGAAATGAAAAATACCCTACATAAAATTAACTGTAAAGCAGATAAAGCAGAAATTGATCAGTGATTTAGAAGACACGGTAGAAGAAAACACCCATTTAGAGCAGAATAAAGAAAAAAAGAATTTAAATTATGATGATACATTAAAGGACTTTCAGGACAACATGAAACAAACGACATATACATCATAGGAGTACCGGAAAGGGAAGAGAGAGAGCAAGAGATTGAGAGCATATTGGAAGAAATAATGATTGAACCTTCCCTCACCTGGTGAAGAAAAAAAGACAAACAAGTTTAGGAAGCACAGAGAGTTCCCCAGACAATGAACCCAAAAAGACCTCTAAAAAAAAAACCATCATAATTGAATGCCAAAAGTAAAAGAAAGAGAGGAAATTTTAAAAGCAGCAAGAGAAGGACAATTAGTTAACCTAGAAAGGAGCTCTCATAAGACTGTCCACTGATTCCTCAATAGAAATATTTCAGGCCAGAAGAGATTGGCACAAAATAACCAAAGTGATTTAAAAGAAGGACTGCAAACAAAACTACTTTACTCAACAACGTTATTATTTAAAATTGAAAAAGAAATAAAAAGTTCCCCAAACACGAAAAAACTAAAGGAATTCATTAGCATCAATTTAGTATCACAGGAAATGATAAAGGGTCTTCTTTAGTAAGAAAAAAAAAAGAGAGAACAAGAAGCATAGTTAAAAAAGATAAAATGTGATAAGAACAGACCTGTCAATAGCTGTTTTAAATGTAATGGTTTAAACCTTCCAAACAAAAGACATAGGGCGACTGAATGGATAAGAAAACAAGACTCTCCAACAAACTCTGTGAGTTTGGGAGCATCTCCCAGCCCCTTGACCTTGAGAAAGTCTTTCCAGTTGGAGCTTTCAGGCTCTAATTCCCATCGCTAGGGTCCTAGCCTGAGCGGTCGGTCTCACCGTTCACTCCCTCGCTTGGTTTATCTGCGTGCGAATGTGTGACCGCGGTCAGCCAGCCGCCCTGCACCCCACGCCTGGGATCCTCCAACCACCTCCACCAGGGTCGGTTGGACGAGCTATCTTTCCTGCCCGACCCCACTCTGCTGCTGACTCTGCCCCTCTTACCTGTCTGGCTGAGTGGTTTGTTGTTGTTGGACTCTGTACAGTTCAATTTTCACTGGGTTTTGGCTGGGTTTTTGTTACTAAAACTTAGCTGTCTTTAAATTTAGTTGTGGGAGGGGGCACAGTGTTTCCACCTACGCCTCCATCTTGGCCGGAAGTTCTGTCAGCGGATTTCTCAAAAGAGACCTTACAGGCAAGAAGGGGCTGGAAAGAAGTATTCCAAGTCATGAAATCCAAAGACCTACAGCCAAGATTGCTTTATCGAGCAAAGCTTTCCTTTAGAATGGAAGGACAGATAAAGTGCTTCTCAGATAAGGTCAAATTCAAGGAGTTCATCATCACCAAGCCCTTACTATATAAAATGTTAAAGGGACTTATCTAAGAAAAGAAGATAAAAAATGTGAACAGTGAAAGGACAGCAAACTCACAGTTATTAACAACCACACCTAAAACAAAAGCAAACTAAGAGGACAGCTAGATCAGGAACAGAACCATAGAAATGAAGATCACATAGAGGGTTAGCAACAGGGGAGTGGGAAGAAGAGAAATGGGGAGAAGGTATAGAGAATAAATAGCATAGATGGTAGGTAGAAAATAGACAGGGGGGAGGGCAGGAATCCTATAGGAAATATAGAATCTAAAGAACTTGTGACACGAGATCATAAACTAAAGGGGGGAATGGTGGGGGAGGGGTGTGCAGGGTGTAGGGGAGTGAAGGGGAGGAATGGAACAACTGTAATGGCATAATCAGTAAAATATATTTAAAAAAAAACAAGACTCATTCATACACTGTCTACAAGAGACTCACCTTAGAACAAAAGACACACACAGACTGAAAGTAAAAAGACTGAAAAGATATTTTATGCAAATTGAAACAGATGAGCTTGGGTAGCAATATTTATATGAGACAAAATAGATGTTAAAACGAAGGCTGTAATAAGACACAAAGAAAGACAATGCACAATAATAAAGCAATCAATCCCCAACAAGGATACAATCCTTGCAAATGTTATGCAACCAACATAGCAACACTTAAATTTATAAAGCAGAGATGGATAGCCACAAAAACAGAGACCACAGAACAGTCATAACAAAAAAAATAACAGTCCTTGGATATAATGGATCATCCAGACATAATGACAGCAAGAAAACAGCGGCCCTGACCCACTACCTCAAATGGATTTAATTATGTTCATAACATTTCACCCCGAAGTAGCATAATATACATTACTTTCAGGTTCACATGGAAGATTTTCTAAGATAGACCACCTATTAGGACACCAGACAAGTCTCAAAAAATTTAAGAAGACTGAAATCATATGAAACATCTTCTCTGACCATAATAAAATGAAACTAGAAATAAATCAGTAACAAGGGAAAAACCTGAAAACACACAAATATGTGGAAACATGTTACTATTTATGTTACTAAATATGTTGCTAAATATGTTACAGCTAAATAACATGTTACTAAACAAAGATGGGTTAACAATTAGATCAAGGGAGAAATCAAAAGATACTTTGAAACAATTAAAAATAAGAACACAACAACCCAAAATCTATGAGACATGGCAAGAGCAGTCATAAGAGGAAAATTCATAACATAACAGACCTACCTCAAGAAACAAACAAAAAAATCTTAAATAAACAGTCTAACCTTAGACTTGAAGGAACCACAGAAAGAACAATGCCCAATGTGAGTAGAAGAAAGGAAATAATAAAGATCAGAGCAGAAAGAAACAAAGTAGAGGTTAAAAAACATCAATGAAATCAAGAGGTTTTTTTTTGAAAAGTAAATAAGACTGACAAACTTTTAACTAGACCCAACAAGAAAAAAAGAGAGGGGGTCCAAATAAAATCAAAAGTGAAAAGGAGAAATAACAAATGACACAACAGAGGTGCAAAGATTAAAAAATGCCATGAACAAGTACATGCCACCAAATGAAACAACCTGGAAGAAATGAGTAATTCCTAGAAAAACCCAATCTTCCAAAATTGAATTAAGAAAATCTGGAGTACAACTAGTGAAATTGAAGCAGTAATCAAAAAACCTTCATCAAAGAGTTCTTGTACCAGATGGCTTCACAGGTGAGGTTTTTCAAATGTTCGAAGAGGAAGCAACACCTGTCTTTCTGCAACTACTTCAAACAAATTAAGAGAAGAGATGGCTCCCAAGCTCATTTTATGAAAGCAGCATTATCTTAATTTCAAAACCATATAAAACACTATAAAAATATAGGCCAATATTGCTGGTGAATACAGATGCAAAAATCTCAATAAAATATTAGCAAACTGAATCCAGTAATACATTAACAAGATTATCACAGAACTCAAGAGGTAATCCAAAAATTTATAGAGAATTACAAAAGACTCCAAATAGCCACAAGAATCATGAAAAGAAGACAAATTAGGAAGTATTACACTACTTGACATGAAACTATATTACAAAGTCATAATGATTAAAACAGCCTGGTAGTGGTGTGAAAACAGATCCATGGAGCAGAGTAGAGAACCCAGAGATAAACCAAGATCAATATGGTCAAACAATATTTGATAAAGGAGGCAAAAACATACAACAGAATAAAAACAATATATTTAATAAATTGTGTCATAGACAGATATGTGCAAAACAATAAAAATAGACAACACTTGCCCTGGCTGGTGTAGCTCAGTGGATTAGGCACAGGCCTGCAAACCAGAGGATTGCAGTTCGATTCCCAGTCAGGGCACATGCCTGAGTTGCAGGCCAGTTCTCTGCAGGTCAACTCCCAGCAGGGGACACACATACAGGCAACCATACATTGATGTTTCTCTCCCTCTCTCCTTCCCCTCTAAAGATAAATAAATAAAAATAAAATCTTTAAAAATAAAAAAATAGACAACACTTGTACGCCATATAAAAGAACAGACTCAAAATAGTTCAAAGCATTAAATGTGAGACTGGAAACTATAAAAATTCTAAAAAAAACATCAGTGGTAAAATCTCAGACATTTCTTTTAACAATGTTTTTCTGATATATCCTTCAGCAAAAGAAACAAAAAAATAAAAAAAGCTACCATAAACTACAAACTTGAATTTGCAGTACAAACTTGAAAATATCAACAAAATGTAAAGATAAGGCACGGAAAGAGAACACATGTTCACCAATGATACATCTGGTAAGGGGTTACTATGCAAAATTCATAAGAAATTCATGCAACTCAACACCAGAAAACAAACTATCCAATTAAAAAATGGGCAAAGAACCTGAATAGACATTTCTCCAAAGAGGACAAAGAGATGGCCAAGAGATACATGAAAAGGTGCTCAATGTTAGTAATCATCAAAGACACACAGATTAAAGCCACAACAAGATATCTCCTCACAACTGCCAGATGCATATCGTTAATTCAAACAAGTGTTGGCAAGGACGTGGAGAAAGGAGAACCCTTGTGCACTTTTGGGGGAAACAAAGATTGATGCAACCAGTATGTAAAATATGTGGAGTTTCCTCAAAAATTTAAAAGTAGAATTATTTTAGGACCCAGTGGTTCCACCTCTGGGTATATATCCAAATGAACCCAAAATACTAACTTGAAAAATATGTATATATGTACCCCTACATTCATTGCAGCATTATTTTCAATAACCAAACTATGGTTATTGAAGCCCATGTCCATTAATAGATAAGCAGATAAAAAAGATGTTTATATATAGATAGATAAAATATTACTCAGCCATTAAAAAGAAGAAAACCTTACCTTTTGTGACAGCATGGATGGACTTACAGAGTATTACCCTAAGTGATATGTCAGTCAGAGAAAGACAAATACCATATGATTTTACTTATATGTTAAATTTTAAAAAGAAAAACAGACTCATAGATGCAGAGAACAGTCTGATGGTTGCCAGAACGGAGGGGGGCGGCCAGGGACTGGGTAAATAAAGTGAGGGGGTTAAACTGTACAGATTCTTAGTTTCAAAATAGTCTTGGTGTTGTAAAGTACAGCATAGAAAATAAGGCCAGTAATTGTAATACTATGTGTAGTGCCAGTTTGGTATAAGAAGTAACAGATGGAGGTGGGCACCTTGTAGTACAGGCTTCCCCTGCTATGATAGTATCCTAGGAACCAATCTGTATTAGAGTACATGCTGGTGTTGTTGTGAGAGGCCATGTTTAGCTTCAGTAAATTTCTTTTGAAGACTCTTTCAACATGTTGCCCATTTCATGATCGGGCATGATTGATTTACAAGTACACCTGTCCACACTGCACTGGGTAATCAGCAGTTTTTGACCAAAAACAGCATGATCCTAATGCCCCACCCTTCCTATTCACCCAGTCTCACCCAAAGTAACATTTTCTTTTGTTCATTTCTCTAGGTGAAAAAAAAAGTCCTCAAAGAGAAACATATTGCTGATGTGGAAGAGGTGAAACAAACAAACAAAAAAAAATGGCAGAAGCACTGAAAAGCATCAAAGTCCTCAAGTTCAAAAACTGTTTTGAGTAGTGGAAAAATCATCTTGATGGGTGTATTACATCAAGTGAAAAGTACTTTGAAGGTGAATAAAGTTTGAACATGTAAGAATAAATACACAATTTTTATAAAGAAATTCTACAGTTTTTGGTGGGGCCTCCTTGTATATGAGAGTCTGATCACTATGCTGGACACCTGAAAATAATACAAAATAATATTAAATGTAACTGTAATTTAAAAAAATAAAAGAAGACTGACTAGAATAAACACGTGCTAAGATATTTATTTTGAATTTTTTAAATCTATACTCATAAATGAAGAACAATCTCTAATTTTTCATTTATTTAACATTTTTTAACTAAGGCTATACTAGTTCAACGAAACAAAATATCCCAGAGACACATATTTTCATTTTCTCTACTTTGAAAAAATTTAAGTAACAGAAATTATCTGTCCATTGCTGTTGGAGACTGTCCTGCCTGGTTTTAAGAGCTGTAAGCTCGCTAACAGGTGAAAAGGCCCCATGGGCTGGGGAACCTTGGGACCATAAGCCACTAAGGAGACAAAACTTATCTTCCTGGCAGGGGTGCAACCTCTGTCCCCTTTACTTCATCCTGTTTGGCCCCTGGAGGATGGCAGGATGGTCAATGACAGGTAAGAGTTCTTAAGGAAGGAACAACCTAAGACAGGCACAGTCCCAAAGGAGTTATCAGGGAAGGATTTAGGGGATTATGGAGGAGGGGCAAAAGACCTTCATTCCTCAGCTTTATCATAGCCTGAGTCCTCATTCACTCTGTATAAAGTCTCTTAATCTCATGACTGCCTTGCTTCTACTGCCAGATTCAGTCCTGAAGCAATGCTGAAGCAGGGTGCAGCTCTGTATGGGGATGGCAGTTCCTGGTGGGGGGATGAGCAGGCCTAAGAAAGAATGCATAAAATCCTGTGAAACCTGCTTTGCTAAGAATGCCCTCAATTTAAATGATAAGGGTCCGAGCACAAAATGAGTTTGTTTTCCAAAGTTTTACAGGCCTTTGTTGTCACTCTATCTATCTGACCCGGACTCAGAATAAGGCCTTATCGTTTTTTTAATGTTATCTATTTCTCAATCATTACTGCCTGACAATGACTGGTGAGCTTAACGTATATGCCCTGCATTACTATGCAAACTAAACCCAACAGAAGCTCAGGGAAAGAGGTTCTCAAGGCCCTCTTCCTCTGAGAGATTGGCCAGCCTTTTCTCCCCAAGCAGATCATGTCTTGGTATATTTATTCTCAACTGTTGTGCCCAGGACAGCTCTGCGGGACAGAGATCCCCCACACATTGCAAATATGAAAGAAATTTCTCATGAAAACTTTTTTTCTTTGATTTACTGATCATGTTAGGTTACTATTCTTGATTTTATTGTACATATTAAAGTAACTTAGAAAGTTATCCTTTTTACATCCATGTTCAAATACATATAATATAGTGTTAAAGAAAAATGCAGCCTAAAAGGTTTATTTAACTAGTCAAAACCCTAACAAAACACAGATAGTGTTACAAGACAGGGACTGCCCCAGAGAAGGTCTGCCTCAAGCCAGCCTGTAGTGTGTGGGTTTTTGACTTTGTGTAGGGAAGATGCCACAACATGAATCCAGGTAATTTTGAGAATTTATTTATTAAAACTGGGGAGAGTGAAACAAAGACAAGACCTAGAGTAGAAGAAGTAACAGTAGAGTAATAGAAGAAAGCCTAGGGAGTGCTCTGCTTTGGCTCCCTAGAAATGTTATAGAAAAGGAGTGAGCCAATGCTGGGCTGTCATTAGCTCACTTGGAATTTATTAACAAGGGAGGCTTAGAGGCAAGATCAGGGAGTAACTCTGGGTCAGACTGCTGATGCCCACTACTGCCCTGGCTGCAAGTCTCATCAGGACACTCAGAGCTTAGGGGGAACTGAAAAGTTCATGCCCAGAAAGGGGACGGGCAAACTCTACAGTGAGCCCTCTATGGAGTCTTTGTCCTGAGGGTTTCTATCTTTCTTCTGTGGGTGAAAATCTTAGGGAAGAGTCTTAACAGAATATCCATCAGCTTTCTATGTGCATTTTAATGTTTATTTAAGTGCTTCTTATCCCCTTTATCCCCCTCCTGCCTAATCCCACAACCCTCCAGCATTCCCCCCACTTAGTTGATGTCCATGGGTCATACATATAAGATTTTTGGCTTCTACACTTCCTGTACTATTCTTAACCTCCCATTGTAGGTGCATTTTTAAATATGCTCATATGTCAAAATAAATGCATAAGGAGGTTTTGGAAGTATTCTTGGGTCTGCTTTACTGTTTTACTTTTATCTTGGTTCTGTATGGTTTTTAATATTTTCCCCCCCGATTTCATCTGTCCTTGAGTTAGCTGGCACAAATGGCATTTTTTAAATATATTTTATTGATTATACTATTACAATGGTCCCATTTTATTCTCTCCTTTATTCCCCTTCATTCAGCACCTCCTCTCCCACTATCATTTCCCACCTTAGTTCACATCCATGTGTCATACATATAAGTTCTTTGGCTTTTCCATTTTCTGTATTATTCTTACCCCCCCATCTGTTTTGTACCTATTAATTATGCTTCTTATTCCCTGTACCTTTTCCCCCATTCTCCCTTTCCCAAACCCTGCTGATAACCCTCCGTGTGATCTCTATTTCTGTGAATCTGTTCCTATTCTAATTGTAGTTTAGTTTGTTTTTGTTTTTATTTATTAGGTTCGGTTGTTAATGTGAGTTTGTTGTCATTTTCATGTCAATATTTTTTATCTTCTTCTTTTTCTTAGATAAGTCCCTTTAACATTTCATGTAATAAAGGCTTGGTAATAAGAACTTTTTTAATTCCAACTTATCTGCGAAGCACTTTATCTGCTCTTTCAGTCTAAATGATAGCTTTGCTGCATAGAGTAATCTTGGATGTAGGTCCTTGCCTTTCATGTCTTGGAATACTTCTGTCTTGCCTACAAGGTTTCTTTTGAGAAATCAGCTTATAGTCTTATGGGAACTCTTTTGTAGGTAACTGTATCCTTTTCTCTTGCTGCTTTTAAGATTCTCTCCTCTTTAATCTTGGGTAATGTAATTATGATGTGCCTTGGTGTTTGCTTCTTTGGGTCCACCTTTTTTGGGACTCCCTGAGCTTCCTGGACTTCCTGGGAGTCTATTTCTTTTGCCAGATTAGGGAAGTTCTCCATTAAGTTTTCAAATAAGTTTTCAATTTTTTGTTCTTCCTCTTCTCCTTCTGGCACCCATCTGGCACCCCTATGATTCAGATGCTGGAATGTTTAGAGCTGTCCCAGAAGTTCTTAAGCCTCTCCTCTTTTTTTTTTTTTTTTTTGAATTCTTGTTTCTTCATTCTGTTCTGGTTGAATGTTTATTTCTTCTTTTGGCCCAAACCACTGATTTGAGGCCTGGTTTCTTTCCCTTCATTGTTGGTTCCCTGTACATGTCCTTTTATTTCACTTTTCATCATCTTTACTTTTTCTCCTCTTTTTGGACCATACTCAACCATTTCTGTGAGCATCCTGATTACTAGTGTTTTGAACTCAGCATCTGATAAGTTGCCTATATCCACAACACTTTGTTGTATTTTTTTTCCTGGAGTTTTGATTTGTTCTTTCATTTGGGCCAAATTTTCTTGCCTCAGTGCACCCATTACAGGTATTCTCCAGGGGGAGGCAACCCACATTGCTGCCTTGTGGCTGCATTGTTTCCATAGAAGGAACAATGCTGCTTGCTCAGCTCTTGGCCAGCTTTCAGTCATTTCCTCTGCTACCCACAAGCAAATTGGGCCCTTCTGGTGCTGATTCCAGGATGTGTGGATTTGTGTATGCTCTAGGACCCTGTGGCTCTCTCCAGTGAACTCTTCTGTAAGGCTGGTAGTTTTTCACGCAGCCTCAACCCCCACTGATTTTTTCAGTCAGAGGTTTTGAGGCTTTATCTCCCCATGCTGGAACCCTGGGTTATGTGGTCTACGTCGCTCCCCAGTTGTTCCTACCAGTTTATCTGCAGATAAATGTGGGGCTGCCTGTTTCCCCAGCTTCTGCTTCACCGAGTTCACCAGCTGCCACCTTGCCATAAGTCCTCTCCACCCCGGCTGCCTGTCTCTATCCCTCCTATTGGTTTGGGGGAATGTTCCTTATTTAAGTCCTTGGTTGTCCCACTTCCATACAGTTCAATTTTCTGGCAGTTCTGATTGTTTTTTGTTTTTAAATTTGTTGTTGTCCTTCGTTTGGTTGTGCAAGGAGGCGATGTGCATGGACTTGTGCCTCTATCTTGTGCGGAAGTCCACAGATGGCATTAATTGGGTCTCTGTTCTCTATTTCCTAGGCCAGGGAGATTTAAACTCTGTATCCTTTGGTTATAGAAGAGAGGTAGGAACCATTTGATCTCAAGTGTTCTTGGTTAGGGGAGATAAAGTCTTACGATTCACCAGCTGGTTGCAAGTTGCTCAAACAATTTGGCCTTGTTTAATTTTCTTGTCTGTTTCCCCATTCCACTTGCTCAGAAATCTTCCTAGCTTTTTACTATGTTGTCACAAATGTATATTCAAAATTGGATAAATTTAAGAAAACTAATAGAAATGGAGTATTTATTATAAAAAGTGTGAGGAGTGGTGAAAGAAACCAAGAACGATGACACCTTCCAGTGCTGGAAATAACAGGAAATCAGTGCCACTCTCAGAACTGAAGAGGGGAAGGAAACTTAGAGGAACCTGGCGAGAGCAGCTGCAGATATGAGAGCTGCTCACCCAGAACTGTGGCCTTCTCTGACAGTGTGTAGCCACCCCATCGTGACCCAGTACAGAAGAACCTGAGGTATAAGCTCCCCACTTACCCTTTGTTCAGCTCTATGTACAATGTGAATACCCCTACCAATAAAAACAAAACAAAACAAAGACCCTTCCTTTACTCCATAATAATCCTTCTTTAGATACTAGTTTATAAAGAAAAAAACCTCACAAAACTTCAAATGACGAGTCTATATATTTGCTGTCCCTAATTTCATTCTTCCTATTTTCTATTGAGCTACCCTCAAGGAGGCTTCCACATAAACTCACTTCACTGAAGGTACTATTTGCATGGTCACCAGTAACTCAAATATCACTAGGTCCAAAAGACAATTCCCAGCTTCCATCTTAATGTACTGTCATCAGCTTTTGACACCATTAATCACTTCTTTCTTTTTGGTACATTTCTTCATTTCATTCTGTGGCATCTTCTTCTATTTCTTTCTTAACTTACTTTCCTCTCCCTCTCATTCTCCTTTTTGTTTTCCTTTTCTGGTTTCTGATCATGTCTTCAATATATAATGGTGGAACATACCTGGACTCTGTCCTGGAGCTTCTTCTTCATGCTCGCTATACTCACTTCTTTAGATGTTGAGTCTCATGGTTTTAAATACCACCTACATATTAGTAACTCTCAAGTTTTTATTTTAAGCTCTGGCTTTTGGATTTGCCATCCAAACTTCAGATTTGTGTATGGAAATACCCACTCAAGCTCAACACGATGCCCAAAGAAATCTCAAGCTCAAAATATCCAAAACCAAGATCTGATTTTATTGGACTCACTCTTCTCACAATCTTTCCCATATCAGTAAAGTGTTATTCCAGTCCAAAAATAACTGTAGCCGAAACAATCAAAACCACAACAGCAAAAACAAACAAACAAAAAACCCTTGATGTAATGTTAATTTTTGTATTTCTATCTTCCTGCACATCTAATCTGTTTATAACTACTCTGGGCTTTAACTGTCAAAAGATAAGCAAATCCGTCTGTGATTCACTAATTCATTATTCCACCGCTGACTGAAGCACTGCCATAATATCCCAAACAATTTCCCTGAATCTGTCTTTAAGGCCCTAAAGAATAGTCTCAAAATAAGAAGCAGAACATTTTTTAAAAAGTAGATCATCATACCTCTGCTTCAAAACTTTAATGCCTTTCAGATGTAGTAATGTATCCAGGGATTTGGGGATATATTATACATCCTATAGTATCTGCACTCCCTGCCCCGGCCTCCTCACTCTGACTCTGTTTACTATTTTTTTTCTTGTTTGGTCTACCCCCCAACACTGGTTTCACCACTATTCCTGTAAAAATTCTGGTATTTATCTGCCTTGGGAAATTTGTATTTGTCTTTCTTCTAAAAGATTCTTCCTCTTTGTAAATATAGATTCTTTTTCTCTTTCTTTCCTAGCACAAAGTTATTGTTCTCAAAAAGGCCTTTCCAACCAGCCTTCCCATTCTTTTCTCTATACATACTATCTGGCACGCATTGCTCTGATATGCTATGATTTTATTTATTTATTTTACTTTATTTTATTACTTTCTTCCCAGTTTTTAATGTAATATCAACAAGAGGAGAGCGTTATACCCCCTTTTTGCTATAACTCAATAAGAGCTTCCAGCATATAGCTAGTATGTAATAAATATTTCCTGAATGATTTCTTTTATTTTGCCTTTGCTTTAGGTTAATCATATTTATTTTGCCAACAGTAGATTTAGTTGACCTAGAATTTCATATAGATAAAAAATACAATACACATTCTTTGAGATCCAGCTTCTTTCAGCATATTTTTGAAATCTACTTATACTGTTGAATAGATTAGTAATTCACATACCTGAATAGTGCTATTTTTGAGGAATGTATTACACTTGATGTGTCCATTCTCATATTAAGAAAGAAAAATGTGCTGCTTCCAGTTTGAGTCTACTGTGAATAAACTACTAGGATTATATATGTCCACAGTATTTATGGTCATATATGTATACATTTTCTTCAATTCGAATGTAGAAATTAGATTGCTAGTTTGTAAGAAACTGCCAAACTATTTGTCTTACACCATTTTGCATTTCCTATGAGAGTTTTGGTGGCTTCAAATTATCACCAAACAGGACTTTTTATTTTTATTCATTATAAGTTATATAATGCTATCATGTTGTAATTTTTAATTTACATTTCTAAATTAAATAAATAGTTGGCACTTTCTCATGGGCTTATTGATGATTTCTGCACAATTTTTTAAAAAATTTTGTGTATTTATCTTTAGAAGGGAAGGGAAGGGTAGGAGAGAAGGAGAGAAACATCAATGTATGGTTGCTTTTCATGTGTCCCCTGCTGGGAACTGGCCTGCAACCCAGGCATGTGCCCTGACTGGGAATCGAACTGCAATTGTGTGGTTCGCAGACCCGTGCTCAATCCACTGAGCTACACCAGCCAGGGCGATTTCTTCACAAATTTGATGAAATAACTGTTTGAGTCTTTTGCACATTTTTATTGGACACTTTATTAAATACTTTAAGGAGTACTTTATGTGGTCAGTATTTAAATTATTTGTTAGAACACATAATGATAATGCTGTTTCCAAAACTGTGGCTTATCTACTCATTTTCTCAGAAATATCATTGGAAAAGCAGGATGTTAAAAATTTTCATTTTGAAGTCTATTTATCTTTTTTATTTATTTTACAAATAGTGTTTTCTGCATCTTGACTAATAAATCATTGTTTATCCCAAGGTTACAAAGATAATTTTTCTCAATTTCTTTTAGAAGCATTATATTTTAGCCTTTGTGCTTAGGACAATTATATTTTTCAAATTATTTTTTTCTTTTTTTATTTAATTCTTGTTCAAGTACAGTTTTCTGTCTTATATTCCCAGCCCTGCCCCCCCACAGTGCTCCCCATCTCCCTCCCATTTCCGCCCCCCACCTTAGTTATTGTCCATGTGTCCTTTATACTTGTTCATGTGAGTCCTTCCCCTTTTCCCCTGTGATTATCTCCCCTCTCCCCTCTGGTCCCTGTCAGCGTGTTCCGTATTTGAGTGTCTTTGGTCATATTTTGCTTGCTTGTTTGTTTTGCTGTTTAGATTCCTGTTAAAGGTGAGATCATATGGTATTTGTCTTTCACAGCCTGGCTTATTTTGCTCGGCATAATGCTTTCCAGTTCCATCCATGATGTTGCAAAAGGTATGTGAGGTGCATATATGTGAGGATTGAAGTTCATTTTCCCCCATATGGATAGTCAGTTTTTCTATCACCACTTTTTTTTTAAAGATTTTATTTATTTATTTTTAGAGAGAAGAGAAGGGAGGGAGAAAGAAAGGGAGAGAAACATCAGTGTATAGTTGCCTCTCATGTGTCCCTGACTGGGGATCGGCCTCCAACCCAGGCATGTGTCCTGACTGGAAATCAAACCAGTGACCCTTTGCTTCACAAGCCTGTTGTGCTCAGCCCACTGAGCTACACCAGCCAGGGCTCTATCACAACTTTTAATTGACTTTCTTTTCTCCATAGAATTACACTGGCCATTTTGTTGGAAACCAATTCATTATGTAAATGTAGGTGCATTTCTGATTCTCTACTTTTCTCTGTTGATTGCTTTGTCTATTCTTACATCAATACCACAAATTCTTGATTAATATAGCTTTATATTAGCCTTTTAAGTAAAGTGAGGGTATTACTCAGTAAGTTCTTTTTCCAAAGACTAATTTAAGTATTATTTAAATTGGACTTTTTATTTATTTAAATTTTTTAATTAGCTTATCAATGTTCACAAAGGAGAAGTATAGAAAGGCTTTGATTGGAATTGTATTAATCTTGAAGAACAATTTATGCAGAATTGGAACCTTAAACAATTTTGAATTTTTCATTTCATAAACATATTATGCATCTCAACTTTATTTGGATTTTCTATAATATATTTTAGGATGATTTATAGTTTATAGTGTAAATGTTCTTCACATTCTGTGTCACCTGTTTTCCAATAACTAAAAACAGTATTTCATATATTTTTTTTAGCTTAGAGCACCTTAAATACAAAGACTTTCTAATACAGTGACCATCGGATCTGAAATCAAAGGTCCCTTTTACTAGATTTTAAAATTTAATTTTAACTGTTTGATTTATATATATTTTACCTATGTCAAACACTGACATCTTATTTTCAAATACAACTTAATGTATTAGGCGCAGACCTTGTTCACATCACAGTTTTTAGCATACCCTATATCAAAGCAGTACCTCCCTCCAACACAATGCCATTGATAATTCCTCAGTACCCTATTAAGCTCTCAGAACAAGCAAAAGTTTGATTCAAAGCCCTGAGACTTGCATGAATTTAGTGTTTCACATTCCACACTCGATCTTCATAATAAATTAAAAACCATGGGACTTAAGATCTGAGCCCATAGAACTTCAAACTCTTTGATATAACTATCTTTCCATTTCTTAACTTCTTATATTTTCTTATTTTGCCAAAATCAAAAACACATATTGACATTGATTTGCATTTAATTCACAAACATGTATTATGTATTTGTTGAATTAATTAATACTTTTTAATGTAAACTATTGACTGGATGAATAAAACTATTTCCCAAATTCCTTCTAATAGTGTAACTCAAAATAACTAGATATACAGTCTAGCTTTCTTTCCATTTTAACATTATCTACTACAAATTGTGAAAAGGAGTAGTAATCAATAAGTTTCACAAGTGTTGATATCTTCCTTCCACTTTAAGACAAAATACTTCATGTATATGTGTATATATACGTGTGTGTGTATGTGTGTGTGCATGCGTATGTATGTTTGTATATGAAATTACACATACAGAACTCCTTTTCTCCACAGCAAAGAGCTTACTAAAACAATGTGACAAAGGAGAGATTTGTGCACAGTTGGCTTTGCCTTGTAAGTTTTCTAGATCAACCGATGCTGCGTACAGTAACCTAAACAGCAAATTCTATGCTATATTCATGAACTCTTCCTCTGAGAATTAATCTGAAGTTGCCATAGCAACTTGAATTATCTCTTAAAGGATGATATTCAGATAAACTTTGAAAATTTGTGACAATATTTATTTATTAGATTCCCTCCCATTTCTTGAAATTTTGCTAGGTGTGGCTTTGCTGAATCCTAATTATATACCTGCTTGTGTCAGTGGGAACTCATTGTTTTAGAAACTTAAAATAATGCTTTCTATTTCGGAAAATATCATATTGTAGTGATAGAAACATTTTTCATATTTGTCAAAAGTTGAAAATACAGAGACTTTTTATGTAAATGCTAAGCAACAGCAATGAAAGTAGTAAGTAACACTAACAAAATTTATCTTAGAGAACTTTTACATTTACCTGATAAACTTGAAAACATAAATATTAGCCAGAGAAAAATAGTAAAATAATTTTGGGGTTGTTTTTTCAACAAGATAGGGGCCATTAAGTTGAAACAACCCATGTTTAAAAAATGGTGTTGAAAGGAGTAACCGGTATAACAAATTTCAAGAACCAGATGTACTCAGGTAATAGGTGACTTTCAGGAATACTGTTGCCTCAACTTGGTCAAGGGACAATCACTTAGGTAGGGAATATGTGCAGTAGACAATAAAGTCTATTATCTTGATTTATGTAGTGCCATTAGAAAAATTTACCAGGGAAATGAAGGGTCATAAAAATATTCAATGGGGGAGAATTAACATTAGGTCTTCAAAAATTAAGTAAATGTAACATAAATTTTGCCTTTCTCGCTCTCTCTGACCCTTGCTCAAGCTACACTTAGTCTCATTCTCTTGCTCTCTCTTTGTATTTTTTCTAATGCTTGACAAATTATCCAAACTGGTACAAAAAACATTGTCTCTATGCCAATGTCTCTTATTTGAATGGAGTCACAAAAAGCCTCTAATGATTTGAATCTAGTTTTGTTATTTATTCTATGATCACCACTACATATCAATTTGATTTTGAATACTAATCTCAAAGTTGTACTTTCACATACTGCACTAGAAAATTTATTTGTTTTTCACTTTTATGCCTAGGTCTTGGTTATAGTTTCTTTATATTTAGGGTATCTTCATAGGAGCATATCACAATAAAAATGTGGCATATATTGTTTGCTATTTTTTATTTTATTATTATTGATTCCTGGTAGTTGTCACCACTATGTCTGAATGGTGTTATTTTAGGAATGTAATGAATGATTTTTGAACTAGAGAGGTAAGAGTCTCAATAGAAAACTCCTACTCTGTACTTGATATTTAAAGTCTTCAGCATAGAGTTTCTTAGCTTTGTGTGCTTGGATGGTCTTTACTATGAATGAACCCTTTGAAATGTCAGATATTTCTTTTCTTTTTCTTTTTAAATATTTAAATTTATTTTTTTAAGTACAGAAGTGGTGTTAGGTGGGCACTGGAAATCTCAAGGAAACACTTTGTAAAGTATATGATTGTCTAACTGCTAGGCTTTACATTCAATATTATTTTGTATTAGTTTCAACCTGAAACTAATACAAAATAATATTGAATGTAAAATGTAATTGAAAAAGGAAGATAAAAAAAGGAAGACAAGCAAAGAAGTTTCCTTTGCAGTCAATGTTGCCCTTAAGATTTATATAGTAAAAGCAATATCTATATGCTACTAATTAGTGTGACTAATGTTTGTTTACTTTTGGTTTATAGAATAATTCATCAATTAGTTAATCAATTGTTCATTAAATAAAATGGATCCAATTTATATTTTAAATGGCTATCATCCTTTAAGAGATAATTCAAGTCCCACTGTCTGTTCTGCATGAGGCTCTCTTTGGCCCCTCTCACTGTTTAGCCTTAGTAATCTCACTCTGCTGGGTGTTGAGGATGTTAACCTGTCTACAATTTATTTGTCAGTTAATTGGATGCTGCACTGGGGTATCTCTTCTATTACCCTTTGAACTACTGTATTTTTATTGCTATTAGTATTTCAAGGGTTTCCACATTTCTTTATAGTCTCCAAAAGTTCCCAGAACAGTGTTACTGCAAGTGTTCCAGTCTGCATACTTTTTAAAATAAAAAATGTGTTCATCAACCAGTCAAATACATATTCATTTGTTCATTCACTCATTCAGCAAGTATTTGCTCCAGGCCTGGCCCTGCACCAGGTGGTGCTTGGACACAATGATGACAATGACCCCATCCCTGGCCTCATGGAACTCCCAGTTTAATGGGGAAGACAAACATTAAGCAGTCACTAATTGTGCATTAGATTAACAATTAGAAAGTGATGACTCCTGGGAAAGAAAGTAAAAATCATGAGACTATCAAATAAGGAGACCTGAGGTCAGGGTAACGTTTGAGCAGACACCTGAAGACTGAGATGGGATTAGGCAGCAGCTGAAGAAATATTCCTGAATGAGTCGGGGTGGCCCCAATAATGGTGATGGGGGTGATGATAATTGCACCTTCACTCTGCTAAATGCTGTTATACTCAAACTCATTGACTTCTCAATATAGGCCCATTCTGCTGCTGAAGAAACTGAGGTTCAGAGAGATGAGATGATTTCTTTTTGAAGAAAAAGTGTGTTTTAGCACATTGCCAATACCTATGCCAAAATAATCTAAAAATAACTAATCTAGTTACATCATTCACCATGACTTCTAAATTAAATAAGTCGGCAGCTCTTTATAAATAATTTTAAAGTAATGTCATTATTTTAAAAAATCGGTAAGTATCAAAAAATGCTGCTGCAAAATTTTCAAAATCTCTACTTAGGGTACTTTGTATGGTACATATGGTACTTAAGCTAAAACATAAAAAATCGGGTCCATTTACCAAATTACATGTAAGCAAGAACTTGGAGCAGATTTAACTCACTGGCTGGCATATGACTACAGAGGAGCAGAGACAGTAGAACCCACTGATAGCTAAATCTAGACTCATAGACATGCTTGAAAACCAAGACAGTTAACCCAAAAGCTTACTCATGTATGCATGTAATTGTAAATACAAAAGGTGTGTTATTGAAACCACAGAATTTGAAGAAAGATCAGTTGTAGAACATGATGTGGCTATGTAACTAAGAAACCCCATTAACAAAGAGTTATTAAATAACAAGTTGTAAAAGAGAAAAAAATAAGAGAATGAAAAGATGAGAAAAACTCTCCTAGAGAATCCTCAACCACAGAAGACTTAAAAAATAGATATTTCTCATGGCTTAACTGGCTTTCTCAGCAGCATTTAAATGGCAGGTGAAAAAGCTCTTCACTAAAAAGAGTTGGGATACAGCATAATAGTAGGATAATCAACGGAGCGCAGTGAAATTTGAAGGTAAGTTTGGCAGAGAAAGTGTAAATGTATATAGAGAAAAGGATCCTGGTCAGACTTGACAGTGGCTTTCTGACCAGCATTGAGAAAGATGGTTTTTCAAAAAGCAGGAGCGAGAGAGAAATTTGTGAATTCTTAGGGGGAAACAAAATGCATTCCCTTCACTTGGCAGTATTAGAAGGAGTGTTTGATGCAAAGGCACAGGTTGAGAGCTGGCTGAGAAACTCCTGATGACTTCGTGACCCATAAATTCTCAGAAGACACCAAGTAGCGCGGGTCACACTACATGCACCAGGCCAACAGGTGGTGGTGGTCAGGACACAGCTGCTCTTCCAGGATACAATGGAGGGCATTTTCAGCCCATTTCTAAAATCCTTACCTGCTGTGAGGACAGAAAAGGAAGAGGAAGTACGCACTGTTGAAAAATTGTCCACTATCAGCTTAAGGAAGCCCAGAGTCAGTTTAGTTATTGAAATACTGAACAGAAGAGGACCGTTACATCTCAATCAAAACCAGCCCACACTCCAGGGCTCCACAAATAAGTGAGGATTCAGCATCGCAAAGCTGTGATGGGCCAGAAAACTGCTGTATCTTTCTGTACAGGCACAGTGAGTATCTGCTTTGGGTAAAAAAAAAAAAAGGTACTTTAGAGCTCATTAATGTTAATAAAAATGTGTGCCACCTTGCTATATCCTGTGTGAGATTCCGCAAGGTTTACTGAGAGAGAAACTGCCATGGAGCAGCATTTCAAGACTTGAATTCTCTAGAAAAATTAATGAAATATAGCTTTTAGGGTATATCGTTTAATTTCCGCTCAGTTGGAAATTGAGGCTTAGAGTAATGGCCATATGATATTCCATTCTGCTCTGCAATTTAGTGAAAAGCTATTTAATTTTTCTCTACAGTGGACAGAGAAAGACCAGGGGAAATTAGAAGCAATGCAAGGTGAGAGGAACTATCCCTGACTCTTCCACACATGCAATTCTGCTAAGTGTAGGAAAAACTAAGTCTGAAAGTTGAACCATATCGGAATTTAATCATAAGTACAAAAATCATGTGAATGAAATCACAGAACATAATAGAAAAGCATCAATTGTAGAATGTGAGGTGATCAAGTAACTAAATTTCTCAGATATAGATTGACATAGAAAACTGAGGACAGAATTTCAAAATTACAAAGAACTAAAACCAGTTTTGAAACTGGATTTCTCATCTTCAGGTCTATTGAGATTTTGGTCAGCATAATATTCTTTGTTGTATATATTGTATGTCCTGTGCAATGTAGGATGTTTAGCAGCATTCCTGACCACTACCCACTAAGTGCTAGCTGTACCCTTTTCTCCATGTGTTCAAAATATTCCCTGCAGGACAAAACTGCCCTTGATTGAGATCCACCACTTTAGGCAAGAGACATTTGTCAATGTCTATAGAAATCTGTGGTTGTCACAATGAGGGTGAGGATGTGTACTGCAAACATCTAATTAATATACACCAAGGACACTGAGAAACATCCTACAATGAACAGAACTGTTCCCTAAAACAAAGAATTATCAGCTCAAATTGTCAATAGTTCTGAGGTTGACTAACCTTACCTAAGAGTAATCAAAATACAATTCCATCCTTTCAGAGTGGGTCTCTGTGAGCAAACACATTTTTATAGAAAACAGGCAAGAATAATTTGAGGTGTAGAAGAATGAACTGCTAAAGGATTAAAATTGGATACTAAAATTGTATCAAAAGTAAATCCTGAGAATATCAAAGATAATAACTTTAGAATACCAAAGTATCTGAAATGACACTTAGTTTTTCTATGCTTCCATTTTAATTAAATAAGACAAAAAATTCAATATGATGCAAATGGAGATCTGATTAGATTTCCCCACAGACATAAAGCAACCAAGGAGAGATCAATATTACCTTCCATCCTCTTGGTGAACTTCTCTGGGTAATGCAGAGGGAGAAAATGTAAAGATGTAAGTTCTTTTTAGAAGCTTGAGGTAGAAAGGTACAGCTTCCTCTTCAGCACTCTCAGCAGTTCCAGAAGCTACCTCTGGTGTACTGCTCGAAGGACATTACAGAGAACGAGTTTCCAGAAATGAAAGTTTTACTGAATGGAAAGTGATCATTTTGCTTCCAAAGTAGAATGCTCTGTGAAATCTGTGGTTTTTGCTTAAATTACTTTAAAGCTCCAGCCATTCTAGTGAATATTACCAGATCTGGGAGTTTTCTCCAACACAATGTAGGGACCTCCTGTCTCATGTGCTCTGCCACTGAAGCGCACATCGCAGTGTCTGTTCCTTCATTTCGAGCTATGCTCATAATTGGCAAGAAGTCATCTCTTAAAATAACCATTTTACAGCACTAGGCCCTTATATCCTAAAACTTCTGAGTCATCAAAAATATTCTACATATGATGACAGCTCTATGAGCATTTTAACCAACTTGTCAGACTTGGGCTAAAAGAGTCAAAGAACTCTAAACATTTGGCAAATCACTTCATACCACTGTATGTAGAAAAACAAAATTTTATCAAAATATCTCTTTATAATAAGGATTATTTTTAGATGGTAACTTTTAATAAAATGCAGATTTGGGAAAACCAAATAGTAGTTACCCTTCATAAGAGATATTTTCCATTTACAATGGAAATCTTCATTTGTAAGAGTGTTTCACTCAAAGTAAAAGGGAGAGAAGGATATGGAAATCTGTAGAAACTTATCAATGAAGGAGGCAAGAACTTAAATAAATCTATATAACAATATTACTCCTGTTTACTGTGCTTTTCCCGGCAACCTTCCATAACTGACACACCACCCTCAATATCTTATTTTGCCTTTGCCAGAAGGTGGTATTTAAAATAGTGCCTTCTTTCATTTTGGTGAGTTATTATCTTTCTTTGGTTCTTCCATGTATATAGGAGGTATGCTTGTTATTAAATTTTAATTTTGTTTAATTTTGTTTTTCCTGCTAATCTGTCTCACGTCAATCTGATTATTGGACTAGCCAAAAGAATTTAGAAGGGTATTGAATTTTTTTCTCCCAAACATGTGTAAACCAGAAAAGTAAAGGCACTAAAAGGGTGCTTTAATTGAAAAAATACACATAACTGAAATTTGGTTCAAAATTTTGATTTATGACCTGATGAAAGTCACTAATTTTCCAACATAATGTGAGAAAATCACTTCTGAAGAAATTAGATGATCTAAATTTTCACTCCAACTCACTTGCTATCCTGTACCTACATGTCTCAAGCATGTCATTTGCCTGGTTTGTGTCTCAGTTTTCATGTTGTTCATGGAAGAAGTCCAAACCTATAGAAAACTTTATAGGAAATTATTTGAGCCAAGATTTGAGAACATGACCAGAAGTAAATTGTCAAATAGAATGAGAAAATGCTCCAGGAAACGGCAGTTTCACAGCTCATTTTATACATTTAGAATCAAAGGAGAAAGTATAAAATGGTCACATGAAATCTCTTTGTTAATGGTGAACGGGACCAGATGTTAGACCTTGGTCCTTGAGTACAGCTGAGAAAAGGCACTGAGAAAAGGATTCAGAGTGAAAGAAATCAAATACAAGCAAAAGTTTATTTAGAGAGTCCCATAGGTCGAAGATCTGAGTCATGGAAGAACTGAGCCAGCTGGACTGCATGGACTAGGAAACAAGTCACAGAGGCAAAAGAAGGGATTTTGGAGCCTAGGAGAAAGGCAAAAATAATATGCTTAGGGGAAGAAGAAGGGGACCGGCATGGCTGTGGCCTTTCAAGGTCACAGTCTCCACTGACTAGTCAGCACTAGAGCAGGGTGTCATTAGTCATCACAGATGGTCCTGATGTCAGCTATACTGTTTGCCCCAACCTGGCCTCGCTGCTTTTCTGGGCCTGGAGCTGAAACGCCTGGAGCTGAGGCCTAGATATTATTGCTGGTTTGATCCAAACTCCGTCTGTGTGGTCAATGACCTGAAGCTTTGTTCCTAAGATGATTTAACTCATGTCAGAATCATTGTCCTGTGGATAATGCTTAAGGGAGTGGTTGTACAAGGGCTTTCTGGGGTTTACATGAGGCTATTCCTTGTCCCCCTCTTTGTTCCTCCTCTAAGAAGATCTAACTTGTGACTAGCTACATTCAGGGGAAGAAAAGTCAGGGGAGGGCCCAAACTCCATGACCAGCAATATTAAAGGTCAGGGGTCTAAACCACATTACCAATGATATATTAAAGGAGGAAAATGTCAGCCTGGGGGCAAGGTCCCACCCTACAATACTTGTCCTCCCAGTTTTCATCCTTACTTTCTGCTCTGGTGACCTTCCATAGCTGGCCTACTACTATTCCTACTCTGCCCGTATCAGTCTAAGTGCTATATCACGTTGGTGGTAAATTGAGGAAACGGGAGAAGACAAAGCAAGGATTGAATAAAAAAGCAAAGTGGAGACATATATGCTTCTTTTACATTGTTGGTTACATGATAGGTAACACCTAACACTTATAGTACATAGAGATGGTGTGTGGGGGCCACAACATAGCAAATGAAGAGTTTCGTGGTCTCATGCTGTGGTTGTCTTGTGCTCTAGTGAGTGTTTGTACTTTCGAGGGATCTAGAAATGAAGATACTCTAACATTTCAAAGGTATGCTTTATCCTAAATGCATAAAAACAATGGACAGGTGTCCCCGAAGGTAAAGATTGGCCTTTGCTAAGAAAGCTATTGGATGGGGATATGACAGCCAGATAAGAATTTTTTAATAGACTATACTGTGTGGCTATGCTATACTATAATATACTTTGGGTCACAGAGGTTGTAAGGTCCACATGCAGTCCCCTGAGCTTTTGATGTTTATCACATAGTCCCATTTTTGTTGACAAAATTTATAAAAAAGTGATATCAAAACATGCCCTGCCTACTCACAGAAACTTTTAATCAAATGATTAATTTCAATATCTTAAACTACAGTGAAATATTTGAGGCATATAATCACTTTTAAGCCAGAAATAAGGCACAACTATTATACTTTCTCCACTGTTATTCAACATGATATTGATGTTTTAAATCAATACATATAAAAACAAAATTTAATATGTAACATCTAAATATCCAAACAACTTCTGAGTTTTCTTCAGGCCTTATCTTAATTACTTAAGGACCACATAGTACTTAAATAAATGATGCATGGAGAGAAAAATCAGATCTGATTTTCCAACAATTAACATAAAGCAATATAGTTGCAATCCATATTCATGTCTGTGCTTATTAAAAATTAAGGGACAAAATGTTATTATTTTTAGATGCATATTTGTAGGTTCAAATATACCAGACACACATAAAATAGCTAAAATGCAAACTTGCTGAATACAAATAATACAAAAGAAAGAGCTTACAAGGATAATATAAACAATTTACTCTAAATTATAATGAAAACAGATTATATTAAGCATGAAAACTATTTTTAAAGAAAAAAGATTTGGAAATATTAAAAAAAAAGTTTTTTGGAAATTTTAGCCTAAATAATTAAACATATAAATGGGGTGGGCATAATATGTTTGTGGGTGTAACACATTAAAAACATCAATTTTCATGCTTCCTTATTAAAATTCTGCAGGTATCATTTGCATAAAAAGTATTTTACCTTTGCTTAACCAGTATGTTGCATTTTGGTGCCCTCTAGGTGGAAGACAGTTACTCCCACATTTTCACTACAGTATAAAATTAGCCTATATTAATCTTCATATGGTATTCAAAATAAAATTCCTTTTAAAGCATCTAATATTTTTAAAAATCTTGTCTTGGATATTCATCCACTCTTATGAACAGAACCCACTGGAAGTCAGGTAGGATTGTAAGAAGCTAGGAAAATTCCTTGACAAGTGGAATGTGGAAAACTGACACATAATTAAATGGCCAAGCAATTTACAGCAAGATAACAAATCACAAGGTCATATCTTCCGTAACCAAAGACACAGGAGCAAATGGTTTAGACATTTCAAGCTGTGCCAGGGGCAGACCCACCTAGGTCCCAGTCCCTCAGTTCCTCTTTGGTGACATCCTATGAAGGTGAAACTGACCAGAAAATGCATTGACATTACACTCCTATTTTGATCAATCAGCATATTAAAGGGCACACCTGGAAGCTGATGAATATTCTATTGGGATCCTCTCCTATACCTCTCCTAAAATTTCTGCTTTCAGAAAACATAAAAACCCTCAAGACAAGGGACCCAGTATGCCCATGTCTTCCACTTTGTCTTTCCTCAGGCATATATCTTTGCCTTCTTTCTCCTAAGTTCTAAAGGTTCCTAGGAGACTTGCAACCAGGGGAGCAGAGGACAGTGGCAGGTTATCCCAGACTAACCCCTTGAACTTTTTTCCAAGGGCCCTCCTTTGGCCTCTGTAATTTGTCTACTAAGTCCACATGGCCCGGCTGGCTCAATTCTGCCTCTGTGACTCTCTTTCTTACAGGCCAAGACAACCTCCCTCAGGTTTGACTTTCACATATCCAAAGGGCCAAGGCAGCTCCACCTAGGCTCACTCCTGTTGCTATAATCTTGCCTCTTTTATCTTAATCTCTTCCTTGGTTTCACTATCCCCAGCTTTAATAAATGTACAGTCAAAATCATCTGTACTCATGTCATAAAATCTTTCCTGCATGAAGTCAAGAATTCATACATATACACAATAGAATTCTATGCAGCAGAAAGAAAGAAGGAGCTCCTACCTTTTGCAACAGCATGGATGGAACTGGAGAGCATTATGCTGAGTGAAATAAGCCAGGTGTTGAAGGACAAATACCATATGATCTCAACTTTAACAGGAAGCTAAACAACAAAACAAATAAGCAAGCAAGATATAACCAAAGCCACTGAAATAGAAAACAGGGGGACAGCGACCAGAAGGGAGAGGGGAGGGAATTTTGGGGCAAATAGGGGAGGGATTTTGAGGAACAAATTTAAAGGATACGTGGACAACAAATAAGAAGGGTAGAAATGGGAGGGATGGGGGGAGCACAAGGAGTGTGGAGTGGGATGGGAGTAATAGACAGAAAACTGTACTTGAAATATAATTAAATAAAATTTTTAAAAAAGAATCCATACACTATAGACTGTTCTGGGCAGTCCTGCCATAGTCCTGGTTCCTTTCCTTTGACAGAAGATATAGCAAATTACATTTTGTCTAAGTTAAATTTAATTAGCATCCCTACTTCTCAAACCAAATCCTTATCTTCACTTTGTATACTATTTCCACATATTTTTGTCATGTATCTAAGAACAGTTAGTAAATATTGATTGATTAACTTCATAATCTTCTGAAGATAATACACTAATATAACGACTTTATGATGTTATTAATATAGTCCTTACAAAAAAAGTTAGCCTTACAGAGAAAAGTTCCCACTGATTATATTGCAAAAGAAAATAATTCAAACAGCTTGATTCTAAATAGAAGGGAGCTGGATAAAGCTAATATTACTAAAGATACAGTGGTTATATCACTTCTGGTCAGGAATATGGGTGGTCTCTGGAATCGCAAGGTCTCAGGGAATCCTTAAATCTTAAATTACTATGTAGGCCCTATATTCTAGAAGCTTAAAGAATAAAAAAAATATTAAATCAAATATATGTGACTTTAAAATATCCAAGGATACAGCTACAAGTAATTATAGACAGTCTCCCTTCTTAGTCTCTGAGTGAATTTATTTCCCTTAAAAACTCCTGTTTTTTTCATAATACAAAAAAAAACCTTGAAATACCTTAAAGTTTAAGTAAGCCATCTTTTTAGTTCAAATGAGACCCATCTAGTGTCAAATCAAGGGTTAAAAATATCTGCTTCTAACATTGTCTATGGCATATTTTTCTAGTCTGCCATTCTGCTTTCTTCGTCTTTAGTGACAATATGTTGTTTCTTTTTAAAAAGCTTATGACTGAAAATTACCTTTAAAAGAGGAATTTAATTAGTAGCACTCAGATAAGGTCAAGGATGATGCTTTATGAAGTAGCAACCATGATTATATGGTTATATATTCCAAACTCTACAGACCTTATCTTTATATGTATGACCTTCTGCCCCTTTTTCAAGGCCACAGTTTCTCTTAATACTCAATGGCCACTTATTAATTAAAGCAGATTTTATAGAATATCTTGTTGGTTTCACAGGTTCCTTTTCTTCTCCCTGACTTTGAGGAGCTTATTTTACATAATACAATCTAGTGACATCTTATAAGTAAATAAAAAGAAAATAAAAAGTAAAAGTTCCTGGGGAGCTAGGGAGATTCTTTGTAGAAAGATGGTATTTCTTTCTGAGCCTGGAAAGAAAAGGAGATGGGTAAAGAAAAGTTCACATTTAATGAGGAAGAGGCAATAATCCTCCACTGTGTTTGGGTAAGGGAGCAATGTAGAAATGAGCAATTTGTCATTCTGACAAATTTGTCGCTAAATCCAGAGATTCCTGTTTTGAATGTGACAGGCTAAAAGAGATTCAAACCGCATATAGCCAACCATTATAATACACATCTAATAAAAAGCAGAGTAATTTTTCAAAGGGGAAAATCCCTGGCTCATTAGGGGACTTTGGAAGACTGTACTATGAAAATCATTAAATAATTAAAATTTTGCAATAAATAGGAAGTAAAAATAAAGCCAAAGAATACTGGAGCAGGAGTAGTGACTTCACATTTTTGAAAAAAGAACCAGAGAGTGTACATTACAACCTTTGGTATCAGAAGTACTAGCCCTGAGTGGGAGAAGGGCAGTGGCAATGGGAAGAAGCAGTGGTTTGTCTAATAGGTTGCAGCTTCTGGTTAAAGAATTTCTGCCAAAGACCCCCCAAAAACAACCTGGGAAATGATATTTTTGGTGGAAGCTTAAAATAATTGAAATTGGGTAAACATATTGGTTTCGATTTTGTTTTCTAAGGAAGGAGAAACATAGAAGATGAGAGTTACTCATGGTTTAGTTTGAGGATCTGGGATTGTTATTATCATCGCTTATAGTGGACAGATTTTAAGGTGGGCCCACAATCCTCTCCACCTGATGTTTGCATTCTTGTGTAGTATCTTCTTTTTAGTGTGGGTGGAATCTGTGAACTATTTCTAATCAAGGAAACTTGGCCAACATGGTGGAATATAAATCATAGTATTAAATTTTGTAAGATTTTATCTTAGAAGGCTCACCATCTCTCTGTGTGTGTCTTTAAAGAAACCACAGTGAGAGAACCCAGAGGTCAATGTGGCAAGGAAACCACAGTAGAGGTCAATGTGGCAAGGAAATATGGGTGGTCCCTGGAATCTGAGACAGACCTGATGCTCAGCAAGAAATCAGGGCCTTAAGTAATATAGTCACAAGAAAATTAACTTTGTCAACCACCTCAGTGAGCGGGGAAGTAGACACACTGTCAGTTGAGCCTCGAATGATTACAAAGCCCCTGCCAATGTTGTTATTCCAACCTTGCACAGGACCTAGTTAGGCCCAGATCCCTGACTTACTCAAACTGTGAGAGAATAGGCGTGAGTTGTTTTAAGAAGCTAATTTGTGGTCATTTGATACTTAGCACAGAAAACTAATACATTATTAAAGAACAGTGGGAGAGAATAAAAAAGTTGTATACCCGCAAAATGTGAATTATTATGTACTGCTAAATAGCATTAATGAAATAATTTTATTCTTATAATCTAATACTATAAAATAATTTATAAGGTAAATTATTTTCCAATTTATAAATGAGACGAATAATGCATAGAGATGTACTTAATAGATGCATGTAACTTACCTAACATAGATAAGGAATTGCAAATCATATTTGTCTCATCTGTGCTGTGTCCTGGTTTTCTCTCAACATGGACCATTATAAACCAGAGCACTCATCCTCTTCAGTGCTGATGAAAAGCTGTCTATCTTACTGCCCAGTTCAAGCCTCAGGTATAGCAGGAAACCTTCCCCTGATCCCTTAGTCTGACTTAGGTGCATCTCCTATTTGTTCTCATGTTCATTTACCCATGTGCTATTTTAACCCATGTAAGTTAATCGTGGATTACCTGACATATTGCTTTAATATTGATGAGAACAGTGACTAAGACACACAAGGTTCTTGTTTTCATGAAGTTTATATTTTAATGTGGAATGTAGAGAATATATAAATAAAAGTTAGCCTTTAAAAACCATGCTAGCTATGCAAAAAAGTTGAAATAAAAACTGACTAATAGAAATAGCCTGCATAACTATTTTATTTTATGGAGTTAGGAAAAAGGTCCTATGCTGTGCTCTCGTACTGAAGGATATGAAGGGAGGCTATGGTTGCTGGACCAAAGATGTTCATCAGAAAGGTAATAGTAAGTGGAATTGGAGAATAAGATAGGAACAAGGTACTAAAAGGTTACAACAAGCGCTAGCTCACCTGGGTGCTACAAAGAAGACAGACTTTAAGAAGAATGTGGCAGAGTGAATGCCAAACTTGACAAGAGAACATGCAGTGGAGTCATAGTAGTAAAGGACAATTTGAGTGGACTGAGGAGTGATAATGACGTGATCGTGTATAGATGTATTCCTGAAGACAACTTTTTTTCTTGAGATTTTCTTTGAAAGAAAGGGGAAAGACACAATAGAAAAAGGAATGCAGATTAAGATCACATATGTATACTGGTAGAAATAATTTAATAATGAGAAGAAAAATTAACACATGATTCAGCAGAGAAGGCATATAAGGCAGCAGAAAGACCCTTGGGAAGAATAGAAAGAATGCAAGGACTAGCAGAAAAGGAGTGAGTTGGACGAGAAACCTGAGTCCAGATATTGATAAAATGGAAATTGAGGGCCTAATATTGTCCTCACATTTACCTTAATCCTTGTAGGTATCATTTTATGGTTATTTTCAGTTTAATTTTCTATTGCCACAACCAAAAGTTAAGTTTTATGAGAATGAACTTTAGATATTTTGTCTATTAATTCACAAAGCCAAATATAGTGTCTTGTACATAGTAACTTGATTTTTAAATTAGTGAATAAATTTGAAAACATATGTTCATTTCATTGGGATAAATGAACTCTGAAAAAAGTAGGATGGAACTTTGAACCCAGGTTACCGCTTTTCTTATTTGTTTCATTTCATTTTTGTCAATACATTTTCATTAAATGGAAAAAGCACTCTGTGGGAAGAAGAAATAACTATAAGAACTGTCGCACCTGAATTGTTTGGCTTGTGAGTCAGAGATTTAGTCTTCCCAGGTAGAAAGCAGTGGGTAAACAACAAAAATGAATGCCACACTTCCGTTCTTTTATTTAATTTTTTAGCTCACTATAAGATTGTCTTTTTTATGACACATCATGTTTTCACATAACATATGTCATTTGTTCACTATACATGTAAAGAGCATAAGTAATAATTCTTATTAATTATTATTGTATAAATGTCATTCCAAAATCCCAGGTATTTTTAAGTGTCACCAGAATTTACAAGACTACTAAATTACTTAACAGAATCTCTGTTATTCAATTTAATTCTATTTCTATTATATCCATAGCCTAATATGCATATATGTGCCTATATGCCTATTTCTTTACATGTTCATAGGACAAAGAGCGAGTCAATCAAACAACTGGTGTTTAATGTTTTCGATAACTCATGTATCACGAAATATGCATATATGCCTATAGTCCCTTTTAATCAATTTATTCTAAAGGTCAATATGTTGACAACATAGTTGTATCTAATATGTTGTTAGTGTTACATCAGAAAATATTTAGAAAACTCCCAACAATTTTGAGGTATGTTGAACTCCATTTCAATTCTTCAGGTTATTGTGAGTTTCTTTAAACCTCTATTCTTATAGAGCTTTACATGGTAAGGCTGACAATCACTTTATAATAACAAAGAAAACATTCAAAATTAAATATTAAGAGAGGTTTAAAGAAGTTTTAATGAGTTTTTTCTGTTTTTAAAAGAAAATGTTCTCTTCTGCTTTGCAAACTCCCCTTGCCCTGATTTTCCCATCCGTAACACAAACACCATCTTTCCTTCAGTAGTAGATTTCATACATTATTAAGAAACTAGAATCCATGTGATAGAATCTTTTACCTTACAATAAAAAATCATAAGCCTAAATACACCTATACCCATATTTCTTTTTTCACTCTGTTACATTTGATTCTATTTCTCCTAATCTCAAAATCTGATTCCTTGGGCCACACTAACTGCTACTTATCTAGTTCCGAATATATAAAAATCTATGAAACCGGTGAAAGTATGTGAAATGAGTCTTATCAAACATTGGATAACAGACTCTACAGAACTGTGATCATCTAAAGGAGAGAACAACAAAGGAATGCTTGCTTGTGCCAGCGTTCCGACAGAGATCACATTCTGGGTGACAGCATGAGGAGGCGGAGCCCAAGCAGAGTGCAGAGTAGCTGGGCAAGCAGAAATCAAAGTAGCTAAAGCAGTCTGAAGTAGCTAAAATTTCTGGGGAGATTATAAGGAAGGAGGAATCTCTATAAAGAGAAGAGGTTCTAGAGGTTTTTTTTTTTTTTTTACTTCTTTTAAGTCTGTGGCATACTACAAAGTTAAACATAGTTAGATTTCAAAAGCCTGGCAGAAAAAGTTACGTGAAAATTCTGATCAGAACAGATTCTAGAAGTTGGAGAGAAGACACAGGATTTCTAATTAGACAGCATAGAAACCCCATTAAACATAATAAGAACTCAGCTGACACACCAGAAAAGATTTAAGAATAGGGATAACCTAGTTACAGAATACAGAAAACTCAATCCACGCCCTAATAAACGCTGAAAACATGCCTCAATTGGGTCAGTCTGAGCTAATATTAAAAACTGCCTGCCAGGAAAAAAACAAAAGAAAACAGAAGCCTCTTTAAAGAAGGATAACAAATGTTCAGTCCAGCATACATGATTTTCAGCATTTTATTTAAAAAACACTAGATTTTAGAAGAAGCAGGAAAATGTATAAGGGAATTTCTTTGAATAATGGAGTCTATGGAAAGTGGCATCAATATATTCAAGATATTATAATTAAAATGTATAAGTGATCATGTATCTATTATAAACATGTTCAAATATGAATATGCTTAATGAAATGAATAGAAGAGAAATCACTGAAAATATTAAAGCTATAAAAATGGAAAATGTACTACTAACAGTATAATATGGGACATAAAAATATTTGCTGAAGAGAATCATGATGCTATGCAATATGACAGACAAATGATCACTGAATTTGAATGCAATCAGGAAACCATAAAATTTCAATAATTAAAAATTAAAAGTCCCAGTAAACAATAAAGTAATATCAGTTTAGCACACAGGCATCTGAAGTTGCGAGGAGAGGAATAGGAGAACTGGACTGGAAAAAAAAAAGACCAAATGAAATAAATAATGAAAGACTAAGTATTTTTAAATTTGTTACCAAAAATAAGTAAAATGTACAGATACAAGAAGCTCAAACAGGAAAAATGCAGAGATACTACAATGTAGTCATATTACTGAAATAATCACGTACAGAAAACTAAGTAAAAGGGAGGAGAGTCTTGAAAACAGTTAATGAGGAAAAATTACAATATAATCTACATTTAACTTCTATTGGGAAAAATGAAGGCCAGAAGACAATGGAATTACATGTTCAAAAGGCTGAGAAAAACAACAGCAGCAAAACCTGTCAGCAAAGAAACTTGCACCCAGATAAAATGTAAACAAATATTTTTCAACTTTCAAAATGTAAAAAGTATATATAAATAAAATTGAGAGAAATTCTTCGTTCTAAATTAGCTCCAAAGGAAGTTCTTCAGTCTGAAGAAATGGATGACAAGTGAAAAATAGTATCTAACGAAATAGGCAACCAAGGAAATAGTAAATATGTAGGTGAACATAAAACATTAAACACTTTTAAAAATATGAATAATAATATAAAGCAAGTATTACACCAATGGATTATCAAACTTAATATAAAAAGCACAAAAATGGGGGAATTCTATTGAAATATGAAGTTGTATATTTTAAAATATTGTAAATAAGATAAAAATATTAACTAGATTATGATAGGTATGCATAGTATAAGTTTTAAGAAGCAAAATAAAATAATGCTAAAGATCTAGATGTAATAATTAAAACAGTAAAAGTAGTCAAAAATTAAGATGGCAGAAAAAACACATTTTATTTTAAATCAATCAATTAAAATGTCTATGAAAAATAGATTCATTTCCAATTAAGTGATAGCCTTAAAAACAATCATGTTTAAATAGCATTATAATGAAAAAACACTAACATTTTAAGGCAAAGATTGTAAAAGTGATTAAAATAAGTCCAAACCACAAAAATCTATATGTATTTTATTTTTTATTTTTAATATATTTTACTGATGACACTATTACAGTTGTCCCATTTTTTATCCCCTTTGCCCTGCCCTGTATCTCCCCCCACCAGCGTTCCCCCACCTTAGTTCACGTCCATGGATCGTACATATAAGTTCTTTGGCTTCTCCATTTCCCATACTATTCCTAACTTCTCTCTATCTACTTTCTATGGATAATTGATATCCCCATTCTCCCCCTCCTCTTCCTCACTGATAACCCTCCTTGTAATCTCCATTTCTGTGATTCTGTTCCTGTCCTAGTTGTTGGCTTAGTTTTTATTTTAGATTTTTAGGTTCAGTAGTTGTTAGTTGTGAGTTTGTTGTCATTTTAATGTTCATATTTTTGATCTTCTTGTTTTTCTTAGGTAAGTCCCCCCTTTAACATTTCGTATAAGAGCTTGGTGATGATGAACTCCTTTAGCTTGATCTTATCTGGGAAGCCCTTTATCTGCTCTTCCAGTCTAAATGATAGGTTTGCTGCATAGAGTGATTTTGCATGTAGGTCCTTGCCTTTCATGACTTGCAATACTTCTTTCCAGCCCATTCTTGCCTGTAAGGTTTCCTTTGAGAAATCAGCTGACAATCTTATGGGAACTCCTTTGTAAGTAACCATCTCCTTTTCTTTTGCTGCTTTTAAGATCCTCTCTTTCTCTTTAAACTTGGTTAAATTATGATGTGCCTTGGTGTGTGCTTCCTTGGGTCCAACTTCTCTGGGACTCTGAGCTTCCTGAACTTTCTGGAAGTCTATTTCCTTTGCTGGATTAGGGAAGTTCTCCATTATGTTTTCAAATAAGTTTTCAATTTCTTGTTCTTCCTCTTCTCCTTCTAGTACCCCTATGGCCCAGATGTTGGAACATTTAAAGTTGTCCTGGAGGTTCCTAAGCCTCTCCTCATGTTTTTGAATTCTTCTTTCTTCATTCTGTTCTGGCTGAATGTTTATTTCTTCCTTCTGATCCAAACTGTGAATTTGAGTCCTGGTTTCCTTCCCACCACTGTTGGTTCCCTGTACATTTTCCTTTACTTCACTTTTCATAGCCTTCACCTTTTTCTCTATTATGTGACCATACTCAGCCATTTCTGTGAACATCCTAATTGCCAGTGTTTTGAACTTTGCATCTTATAAGTAGGCTACCTCTTCATTACTCAGTTGTATTTTTTCTAGAGCTTTGATCTGTTCTTTCATTTGGTCCATTTTTTGACTTGACACACCTGTTATGTAGTAAGGGGTAGAGCCCTAGCTGTACACTAGGGCAGGGCTACCCACATTGCTGTGTTGTGGCTCTGTATGTGGGGGAGGGCTCAGAGAGGGAGTGATGTCATTCGCTCAGCTCTTGCCCAGCTTTTAGTCACTCCTTCCACTACAAACAAGAAATTGGGACCTTCTGGTGCTGATTCCCTGGTAGGTGGGTTTGTGTATGTTCTAGGACCCTGTGGATCTCTCCAATGAACTCTACTGTGAGGCTAGGAGTTTCTCCTGCCACCTCAACCCGCAGAGGTTTTTTTCAGTCAGAAGTTTTGAGGCTTTATTTCCCCACAATGGAACCCTGGGCTGTGCAGTCTGTCTTGCCCCCCAGTTGTTTCCCCCAGTTTATCCAAACAAAAGGTCCTCTAGCCATTGCCTTACTGTGAGTCCTCTCCACTCCAGCTTCCTGTCTCTGCCCCTTCTACCAGTCTGGATGAATGTTTCTTCTTTAACTCCTTGGTTGTCCCACTTTCATACCGTTCAATCTTCTGGCCGCTCTGGTTAATTTTTTTGTTTTTAAATGTGTTGTTGCCTTCTCTAGGTTGTGGGAGGATGCAAAGTATATCAACCTACCAAAGATGCATTTTAAATAAAAGGTAGAATAAATTAAATGTAAAAAAGATAATAAATAGATATCATGAAAACACTAAGCAAATGATTGTTACAATAGCTATACTAACATCAGGGAAAACAGATTTTATGTCAGGCAGTACTGTCACTGGCAATGAGGTTCATTTTTAATCATTAAAAACTGAGGTCATCCAAATGATGAATATATATATAACCCATAATAGAGCTTCAAAATATATGATCCATAAATTCACAGAATTAAGTGAAAAGCAGAAAATAAATAATCTGTAGATAAATACTGTTTCTCTATAAAACTGACAGAGAAACTAGAGAAGAAATTGCACAGATATAAAATAGTCGACAATGCCACTGCCCTTGAGCAACTTGATGTTAATAGAACATGAGTCACCTAGAATATTCACTTTTTCAAGCATTGCTAGGATGTATACAAATAATTATACTATCTTAGGTCATAAAATAAATCTTAAAAGATTCATAATTCAGAAAATGTTTTCTGAACAATAATAATAATAAATGAGAAGTAGGCAACAACAAAATAACTACAGAATCCTTAAATATTTGAAAATTAATATAACATCTGTAAAATCTCCTGGATAAGAACAGTCATAGAGGAAATTAGAACATACTTTGAGCTAAATTATAATAAAAATAACCATATATAATTTGTGAAGTGTAGCTAAAGTAGGTTTAGAAAAAAGTATAACTTTTAAAAATTCTTATAAGAACCAAACTTTTAAAAATTAAAAATCTTTTCACTATAAGAATAAATCACAAGAAAATCAAAATAAACATTAAATAAAATATAAAAATATTTAATAAAAATAAAAGCAGAGATCAATAAAAATTAAAATTAAAGGAGATAATCAATGTTTTATGCTGTCCTTGTAGAACATTTATAATCTAATGAAACTTAGGTTAATCAAAAAAAAGAGAGAACATGTTATCAATATAAAAAATAATAGGCCCTGGCTGGTGTGGATCAGTGGACTGTGTGCTGGCCTACAAACCAAAGGATTACCAGTTCAATTCTCAGTTAGGGCACATGCCTGGGTTGCAGGCCAGGTTCCCAGTAGGGGGCACTTGAGAGCTAAACACACGTTGATGTTTCTCTCCCTCTCCTTCTCCGTCCTTTCTCTTCTTTCTAAAAATAAATGAACAAAATCTTAAGAAAAACAAAGAGAAAAGCAACAGATTTTAAAACATAAGAAATATCAAATAATTTTATGATAAATTCAACAAATTAAATGCAATAACCAAGTTTTTGAAAAACACACTTATTAAAACTTACAGAAGAGTAGTGCATTTTAATAGCTCTACTTTTTAAAATAATTAAATAGTTTAAAATTTACCTTAAAGAGAATTCAAGATCCAGATGGCTTTGATGATGCATTGTGAACTTTACCATATATCTAATTAGGAAATAAAAATCTTATACAAAATTGATAACAAAGGAACATATCCCAATTTCTTTTATGAGACCAGCATTTCTCTGACACCAAGAACTGATGAGGTTATTATGAAAAAAGTCCTAATAGCCCTTATGATGAGATATAAAAATCTCTCTAAAATTATTAGTCAAATACAGAACTGGATTTACAAAAGCACAATACCTTATAACAACTGAGGTTTATCCCAGATGTCCAATACTGGTTTAACATTTAAAAAATCAATATGTCATATTAACAGTATAGAGTAAAAATATTTGGATCAACTCAATAAACACTTGCAAGAATAAAGTTTAATATGTCCCATTGTTGGGGAAAGGATTTTGAAAAATTGTATCTACATATGCAACAGCCAGTGGATGTAAGTTGGCTTTAGGGAAAGGGTATGATTTTGAATAGGGTTCCTGAAAGGGCTTATAACCAATGCATTCAGCAGCTGAGGGAATTAAGAACTGAAGGAGTAACTGAGTATCTCAGAAGAGTATCCATTACAATCTTTTACTTGCACTACAGAGATTCACTTGCTTAGCATAAGTTCTAGAAGCGACTAGTTTTCAGGCCACAGCTAATATTTATTCCCTCCTTTCTCTATGTGGGGAGTAGAACCAATAAAATGGCATTGGTCTGGTCAAGATAAGATAAAGTGTATAAAACAAAATGGCATCAC
Organism: Sturnira hondurensis; assembly: GCF_014824575.4. NCBI lineage: Eukaryota > Metazoa > Chordata > Mammalia > Chiroptera > Phyllostomidae > Sturnira > Sturnira hondurensis. The sequence goes on from NW_028082296.1 coordinate 1,259,184, forward strand.
TCATGTCAACCAAGATGGCTGTCAGTCAGTTATGACAATTTGGTTCAAGAGGGGAACTACCATCCCGGCTGGTGTAGCTCGTTGGATTGAGCTCAGGCCTGCAAACCAAAGGATCACAGTTTGATTCCCAGTCAGGGCACATGTCTGGGTTGCAGACCAGTTCCCAGCAGGGGCCCACAAGAGGCAACCATACATTGATATTTTCTCCCTCTCCCTTTCTCTTCCCCTCTAAAGATAAATAAATAAAATCTAAAAACAAAGAGGGAAATTACCAAAGTCACACTAGACACATTTTGCAAGGAGACACCTAAGATATCTGCACCTGTGACCAGAACAGCCATGTCTGTAAAATGGGATCACCCATAAATGGACTCCTGGGGAAGTCCCCCTCTTGCCATCAGGGGTGCCAGGACACTTGAGACCCAGAAGGGTGAGGTACAGCACTCTCAAGGGTACAACTGGAACAGGCTTCCGAGCACTGCTGAGACAGCTCCGCTCCACACCCCAGAGAGCTGCTCCACGCCACACTGATCTCCCTTGGCAACGGCCACCGGAGACTCTGCTCAGCAGGACTGAGGACTTCATCTGGCCCATTTTCCACCTGGCTCCTGAGATTCTGCTTTGCAAGACACTGATGGCTCCCTTGCTCACTGTGCTGTTTCCTGGACCCACCGACTGAGACTCTGGGACTCAGGTTCGTTATCCCCCAATTCTCTTGTGTGATGTTGTTACTGACAGTTTCTGGGTGATTACTATTGTTATTAGGTGAGTATGGATTTTGATTAAATCTGCATTAACAAAAGCTAAGGGAGCCTGCCTTAGTAAATTCAAGTGAATATCATAACCACCTGCGTCGTCTCCCTGTTATTTCTTGGTGCCAGTGTCACCTGGAAAACTGGTGGCCATACAGGCTACTCTGAACTTTTGGTTCTTACGGCCCAGATCAGATGACCTGAGTGGGGACCACAGGATGGCACACAGGAAAGACTGTATCACAAACATGTTTTTGACTCTGTAACCCATTCTAGATTGTCTTTACCCTCAAGTAGTATATCATCAGGTATCACAGGTTTTCCTGGTCAAGTGAATCAGAAACTTGTCCTTAAGGAGTCCAAATCCCTTGTCACCAAACTGTGGTCAGGAAGTAACTACTGACAATCATTTATGGGATAGAAACTCAATGATAGTCTCAATTACATTACCTGGATTGCAAATATATTCTTTCTTACCACCACTGTGTAACAGCAGAACCACTGGCTTTACATGAACAGGATAATTTACATCTGCTAGGATGATGACTCCTTGTCTGCTGGACCCTTGACATGTAGGGCCCAGTGTGTTCAAGCAGCAAAATTATAGTTCAATAGGTTTCTTGTTGTTTCTCTTGATGGAAGCAGACTTCATTTAAGAATTAGGACCAAGCCTACAAAGTGCAGAAGCCCAGATGAGTAATGGACCAAGGGGGGAAAAACAAAACAAAACAAAACAGGTAGGTCCATAGAAGCCAGTGATGATCCTTTGACTACTACATGTCAATTATATACTCAATATTTTTTCTGTGCTCCCCCAAAGATCTAGATATTCTCCTTATTCCAGTTACAGTTAGTTACTAAAGTAAATAGCTATACATTCCTCTAGGAAAGCACTGAGAAATTCCATATCTTGTATACCTACTGTAATGTCACAAAATACTTTCTCCTAGGTACCCCATTTCTTTCAATGAGTTTCATGTCTGTGCAGCTAAATTTTGGAACCTGAGCTAGGGATTGTCTTTCTGTGGGAGCAGGTGCCATCAACCTCCTAAATATATATGCTTGATTTCTTTAGGTTAAATATTTTAAGCAATACTTTTGATGCCTCTCTTTCTATCTTGCCTTAATAATGCCATGTTTTATTAAGCATCATTTTAGCTCTCTACAGGTAAAGTCCTCTTTGCTGGAACTGAAACATTTATACTCCATGATCATTGCCTCCATTCTGCTTCTAATAGTTAAGCTCTACCTGCTAGACTTTAGTATTTTAGGTTTCTAGCATCCCCCTTGCTGGTAGAAAACTCAATCTTGTTACATCTCCTACCTTCAGCCATAGCCTAGAGAGGACAGCCACAGATAAGTTTCTCATATTTACTGGTCATTACAACTATTGCAAGTTTAGTGTCCTCGAAATCCTCTAGTGGTGCATAATCACTGGAGGGTTTTCTGCATTTATGCATTATATGTACTCTTTAGAATGACAAACCTCTAGAGAGTTTGATCCCTTCTTATACCATCTTTTATGACAGTCTGGCATTACTATCTAACTTTACTTGGGCCTCCAGTTTTCCCAATGTTTAAGACCTCTCTTAGCAGCATATTGATTTTTTGCTAGATTGTAAAATCCTATATCTGATAAAGTGTCCCCATGTTGACAAATTGTTCATTGTCAAACTTTATCTTCTGCTCTCTTCAAATTAGAATCTTTTGCCTCCTATCTGTGTACCCTCTCAGCTTTTCTAGGTACTGGCTACCTAGTCCATCATTTGGATCTCTATGCTCCACTCCCTGGCACGAGATTTCCCTAAAGGGTTAGGCAATAACTTAATTCTAGTTAAGAATTAATTAACTTAATTCTGGCTTCATAGTCAGAAAAGAAGTTAGGAATGACTCTGGTAGAGTGGATTGTTTTCTTGCTGGGCAGAGACACATGCATCATCTTGATGACAATGAATGTGTTAGCCTCTAAGAGGGTGGATTGTATTGGGTTAGCCAAAAGTACATTTACCTTTCTCCACAAAATAAAAGATACAATTTTATTTTCACCAACAACTTTATTGACTTAGATATTTTCAGTGTGTTGGCTATCTCTCACTATTGGCTTCTACATAGAATCCAAGGGTGCTGCTAAACATCATCCAATGCATAAGACAGACACACAGCAAATAATTACTTGGCCAGAATATTCATAGTACCAAGATACTTCATAAAATGCTTTTGACACTTTGAGTCAGTCATAGCATCTTCTCCAAACACTGCACAAATCTGTTTTTTGTTTGCATTTTAGTTGTGTTTTTATCTTTTTAAAATACTAAAACATAATATGCTGAAAATGTTGGGTATTTTCTTCCATCTTCAATACTAAAATGGCTTTACAAAAATTTACCAACTTTGGTAAGTTTTTTAAAAATGCATGCTGATATGACAGCTGTCAAACTGCAATCTAACAAAATCCCATTTGATATAGCAACGAGAAAAATAAAACACCTGGGAATAATCCTAACCAAGGAGGTAAAAGACCTGTATGCAGAAAACTACACAACACTGAAGAAAGAAACTGAGGAAGACACAAGCAAATGGAAATATATACCGTGTTCATGGATTGGAAGAATTAACATCATCAAAATGTCCATACTACCCAAAGCAATGTATAGGTTCAAAGCAATAACTATTAAGGTACCAATGACATATTTCACAGTTACAGAAAAAACACTTCAAAAATTTATATGGAACCATAAACAATCCCAAATAGCTGCAGGAATTTTGAGAAAGAAGAGCCAAGTAGGAGGGATCACAATACCTGATATCAAACTGTATTACAAGTCTGCTGTACTCAAAACAGCCTGGTATTGGCATAAGAACAGTTACATAGACCAGTGGAACAGAGCAGACACCCCAGAAATAAACCTAAGTCTCTATGGTCAATTAATATTTGATAAAGGGGGCAGTAACATAAAATGGAGTAAAGATAGCCTCTTCAACAAATGGTGTTGGGAGAGCTGGACAGCTACATGCAAAAAAATAAAACTTAATCACCAACTTACACCACACACAAAAATAAATTCAAAGTGGGTAAAAGATTTAAATATAAGTCATGACATCATTAAAGTCCTATAGGAGAACATAGGCAGGAAAATCTCGGATATTTCACACAGCAATATTTTCATTGATATGTTCCCTAAAGCCAGGGACATAAAGGAAAGAATAAATGGGATCTCATCAAAATAAAAAGCTCCTGCAAAATAAAAAGCTCCAAAATAAAAAGAAAACAGTATTAAAATGAAAAGAGAACCAACCATGTGGGAAAACATATTTGCCACTTATATCTCAGACAAGGATTTGACCTACAAAATATATAAAGAGCTCACATGACTCTACTCTAAGAAGACAAGCAACCCAGTTAAAAAATGGGCAAAGGACTTGAATAGACACTTCTTCAAGGAGGTCATACAGAGGGTCCAGAGACATATGAAAAGATGCATAGCATCACTAGCCATCAGAGAGATGCAAATTAGAACCACAATGAAATACCACCTCACACAGTTGAGAACAACCATCATGAACAAAGCAACAAACAACAAGTGATGAGGTTGTGGAGAAAAGGGAACCCTAGTGCACATTTGGTGGGATTGCGGACTGGTACAACCACTATGGAACACAGTATGGAATTTCCTCAGAAAACTAAAAATGGAGCTGCCTTTTGACTTGGCATTCCAGTGCTAGGATTATATCCTAAGAATGCTGAAACACCAATCCAAAAAAATCTATGCACCCCAATGTTCATAGAGCACAATTCACAATAGCCAAGTGCTGGAAGCAACTTAAGTGCCCATTAATAAATGAATGGATCAGAAACCTGTGGTACATTTACACAATGGAATTCTATGCAGCAGAAAGAAAGAAGAAGCTCCTACCCTTTGCAACAGCATGGATGGAACTGGAGAGCATTATGCCAAGTGAAATAAACCAGGTGGTAAAAGACAAATACCATATGATCTTACCCTTAACAGAAACCTAATCAACAAAATGAACAAGCAAGCAAAATATAACCAAAGACGCCAAAATTGACAAGTGACCAGAGAGGAGAGGGGAGGGAATTATAGGGGAAAAGGGTGAAGGGTTTGCAGGAACAATTATAAAGTACACACAGAAAATAACAAGGGGGTTGGAAACAGAGGAGGGAGGTGGGGAGGGCTGTGGTAGTACAGAGGGGTTGGGGGAAAAGGCAGAAAACCATACTTGAACAACAATGAAAATGTTAAAAAATAAAAAAATAAATAAAATGAAGTTAAAGACAACTAAGCACTATTGAGCCATCGAATGGAAAAAACAAGTGAAGTTTCTAACTAACCCAATACTACCTCTTCTATAGACTTTAGAATTCAGGCGAATGTGAGAGTTTAGGGTAGCAATCCAGATGTGCCCTTTCAGGCACTATGATCACATTTCCTTCCAGTCAGAGTTCTGATCGTGACCCAGCAAATCTGCCCAATTGAAAATGCAACATTTACTGAAGTCCTACTACTCAGAAGCTTAAATCTGAGCATGATCCTCAGCTTTCTCTGTTCCCTAACTGCAGAGGCCACAACATCTTTATATGCTGCCAAGAAGGCTTTCTGGCTCTCACATTTAGTTTTTAATTACTGATTAATTACCTGCAGCCTCATTATCCACAAGGTCGTAAAAGTGCCCGTAGCAAGAGCTATCCACTTCAGAAATAACACATTTTGCCTGCTAGTGCACTTCCCTCCACAGATTATTTCATCTCAGTTCCCTCTAGGTGAAAATCTTAATAATTGCACTTCTATCGTATGCCAAGTTATCCCTGTTCAACTACCACTAGATGAGGTTCCCTCTGTCATCTGGCTAGCTCATTATCTAGCACAAAATTTCATCCCAATGTCCACGCTGTCTGCCTAATGATATTGTCAATTATTGCAGGTCAGCTACTTGGCAAGCAAATATTACTATAAAAACCAACATGTAGGAAATTACTTGGGGATGCATATCTTTTGTGGGAGGGAAGTAAACAGGACTAGATTGAAAGAGATGGACTAACCCTTTCAAAAAACTGTGAAAATGAGATGACCCTACTGATTCACCTCTATCAGGGAAAAGGGTTAGCACTGTATATATAACCCCAAACAACCCAGCTGTTGGGTTTAGGCTTACTCAGGAAGAATGCATGCATTTGTCAGTCATATCTAGAAAAGGCTGACAACTGAGTATGTTCCAGCAGCAATAATCTCAGAAGTTAGATTGAGAACTGAGTAATTGAGTAAAATATCGATTATCTTAATATGTCTTATGGTTTTGTCTCATCTTACCTGCATTTTCAGCAGCACTTACTATAGTCAGTCATGATTTCCATGAAATGACACTATTTGGTTTCCATGCTTCCTCTATAGACACTATTTTATTTATAATTAACTCCTTTTTCTATCTAAAATTTCCCCTTAGGCTATCTCGTCTATTCCCAGACTTAGATATCATCCATACATTCCATAGTCTATAATTCATATCTATAGTTCCTATCTACCTTCTGAGCCCCAGGTTCTATACCCATCTGCTTGTTGGACAAATCCACTTTGATGTCTAACAGGTAATTGGAAATTAAATTTCAATAGTAAGAAGAACAAATTCTTATTTCATTGGTTATGCCAATCTAAATGTATTTGCTTACCAGCTTTCTAATTATCAGCAAGTGCCATTATTGTCCAGAATGGTGCTCATACCAGAAATGTCAGAGTCACTGTTGATGCCTCCCTTGGCTCTCGATCCATATGCAGCCCATAGTCAAAGACGATCAGTTGTCTCTACTGCCTTTACCTTATTTTTAGCCACTGTATTTTTATTCTGGGTGGTGGTAACACTCTCCTTATTGTTTTTTGGTTCTAGCCTTGCCTACTTATCTCTTTTTCTCTTTAGCAGTGAGAGTAACCATTGTGAAACATAAATCAGACCATGTCACTTTCACCCTGAAAATAATCTACTGGCTTTTCATTATGCATAAATTACCATTGCTTCCCATGGTTCACTAAGCCCATCTCTGTGTAGCCTCCCCCTCCACTGATCTTTCTCATTATGGTGCTCTGTGTCTCTACTCCAGCTGCCTCTTTCCATTGCTTCAAACCAATTAAGGTTTTTCACATATTTGAATTTTTGCACATATCTTTTTTTTTCTTTTGTTTTCTACGTTTAGTCTAATTCTTTGTTTGGCTCTCTCCCACCTCTCTCTCTTTCAGACCTCAGCATGCCACATTCTCAGAGAGCTCGTCTCTGACCACTTGCACTGAGCCTTGCCAAGCTCCTGAAGCTGGGTGTCCTCTCTGGTTACACTGTGGTCATTCATAGAATTTATCACAGCTCACCACTCCACACTTTAACTCCTCTTTGTGTCTCTACTCTAACAGACCTGGCACTTCTTGTAAGTTTAGAACACACCTGCTTTGTTTGTTTATGTCAGTAGTTGTCTGAAACATAGGAAACTTTTATTATATTTTAAGCATGGGTTTTAAAATATCATATTAATAAATACCAGCTGTTTTTTCAAAAATGAATCATAAAAAGTTTGTACCCTCATAGAAACTTTATCATTTTGCATAACACACATATATCCTGAAGACAGGCACATTTACTCTTTCAAATAAATCATTTTTAGGCATGACAGGATCTTTCCAGTGAAAATTTTTAGTTTTGTTGTGAGTACTAGACTAGAGCATGGCCACCAAAAGCAGCATTGACATTCAGTGAAATCAACATTACAGAAAAGACAAACATTGTTCTAACAGTCAAAATCTGATTATCCTGATTTGACAACAGAACTTTTTATAGACTGTAAGAGGATTTGGATATTTAGGATTATCAGAAAAGAGTTTCACTCATATGGCTGCAAATAAACAACAAATATATTCATGTGGTGCTTTACTTTTCTTTATAACATTTTAAATTTTTAATATTCACATTAAAATACAGATTATTTTGAAAATTAAATTGGTCACCTAGTTATCAATGTTATATCATATTTTATATATCATTAGTGACTGAGGCCATTTGTTTTCTTGAATGCCCTTGATGGACATATGTTGTTTTTCATTTTTTCTTATCCTTATTAAAATCAAGGACACCCGTATGTAACTATGTTTAAGTACCATCATTAAAAAATGCCCATGTATTATTTTGTACATTCAAGATTGATTTTACCCCTTTACCTTTTTTATTTGGGTGACAATGTCTTTTCTAGATCATTGTTATTATTTCCTAAGTGGTCTTGCTCACTTCTCTGCAGGCCTGAATTAATTACTGCTTTCTATTTGTCTTTTATTGATTTGGGCTCTTTGTACACCTCCCAATCACTGTGGTTTGGTTCTTCACAACCAATTCTTATGGACTACCTACTATATCCCAAGTATTACCTTAGGCACTAAGGTTACTTTTGCTAAAGAGAAATTATAAAAACCCTGACTTTAAGAGGTAAATATTTTAGTAGGAGGAGACAGACACTAGAACATAATAAAGGAGAAAATAACTGCTATTAAAGAAAAGAGAAAAGAAAAGGAAAGGAGAAAGTCAGACAAATTGGGGTGGTGGTAGTGAAGGAGGAGAGTATTACTATTTTAAATAGTATTTAACTATTTTAGATAAAGGTAAGCTTCCCGGAAGAGGTATGACTGAACAGACATTTTTAAAGAAATAACCAGGGAACCAATGTGGAAAGAGTAAGGGAGACGGAGAAGAAAGGAAACGGTGAGAATGGGGCTAGAGTAGGTAGCCGGGCAGATCCCTTAATGCCTTGAAACTATAATAAAGACTTTTGTTTTTATTCTAAGTTAAATGGAAAATCATTAGAGGGTCCTGGGTAAAGTCGTGATGTGATATGACATTTTAAAGCCCACTTTGGCTACTGGATAAGAAACTATTTTAAAAGCTCAGGTAAGAGAAGGTTAGTGGTTTTGACCAAGAGGAAAGTGGTTAAAAGCAATTAGATTCTGCATATAGTTTAAAGCCAGAACCAAAGGATTTCCTTTGGTAAATGATATCAGTCAGTGAATAAAGGACATTTCATCTCATTTACACTAAAATATTATTTTGGGTTATTTTATTTCACATTTATAAGATACCACAAGGGCATCCAGCACTTTACAGAATGACTGAATATAAAATATAGACAATAAACATATGTCAAAAACAAGAGAGCCTTGTATGATTGATTTTACTATCAAAGTCAATACTTGCATAGAGTATGTGTGTTTATATATAGTTTGCTTTTGCAAGATACTGTGTGTATGTAGCGTATATGCACACTTGCAAGATAGTATATACATACACTGTGAGTATTTCCAGAGTAAAAAAATGTTGGTTGGACTCAATTTTATGTGATCTGTGCACGTATATACAAAAACCTTACATATTTCATAGATATACAGGAATCTATAAATAAAGCAACTGAAGAAATATACAGCACCCAAGTCTGTTGCAGCAGAAGGGAAAAGAAAGGTGCATTAAATTTTTGCTGTGAGGTGCTCAGTAGTAATAACTCATCTGCTCCCTGTGGGATAACAGTGGCCTTCATGCAAGAGTTTCAAAAAATAATATTTGTTGGACATAAACTGTTTGACTTCTAATGACCCCTATCTTTCAAATAGGTAATGTTTCCCTTCAAGATGAATGGTCTCATTAGATACTTCTATCAGCAAATCAGAGCAGTATTGGCTGTTACTTTACAGTTTTGAAACAGAATAGTAAGTTCATGTATTTCCAGAAGACAGATGAAAATCCACGTTGATTACCGAAATCATCCTTAGATGACACATATATACATTTCCATTTAGCATTTAAGTTCTAGTATACTTTTATAGATTTCTAGAACATTTACTTCAGTTACTTTCATTTCTTCCTCCCTCTTCTCTCTCCCCCCTCCTACTATCTGTTTGACATTGGTTTGTTCAAATTATCCATTGTTCAAAAGTTTTGAAGTGAATAAGAATATTCATCTAAAAATTTATAGTGAGCCAGAAAATGAGACAGTTCTTACAATGCATTATTTTCATTAAGACTATTAACATCACCCTGGCTACTGTGGCTCACTTGGCTGGAATGTTGTCCCATACATTCAAAGTCTGCCGGTTTGTTTCTGGTCAGGGCACATACTTAGGTTGCAGGTTTAATTCCTGATAAAGGTGCGTATGGGAGGAGACCAATCAACTTTTCTCTTTTACACCAATATTTCTCTTTCTCCCTTTCTCTCTCTCTAAGAGCAGTGAAGAAATATCCTTGGGTGAGAATTAAAATAAATAAATAAATAAAAAGATTATTAAGATGACTTTTTTGTTATAGTAATTATCTTAATAATGGAATAAAATATCTAATAGTCTATGTACAATTCAGAAATCATTCTTTATAATTTAGAAATACAGAAAAGTAAATCATATTTGATATAGCCTTTAAGTATATAACTTCAGATAGCTATAGAAATAATATGTAAGAATTTAGAAAAAATAAGTATTTTTATCATTGCAAAATATATGGAATATTATTTACCTATATTATTTTATTTCTCAGGACCATGATTTTGTCAAGAGAATCTTAGATATTAGATCATACATACAAGTAGCAAAAGGAAAAATAAAAATTGCATTCATTAAAATTATAAATTTTGTGCATTGAAGGACAGTACCAAGAAAGTGAAAAGGCAGTCCACAAAATGGGAGAAAATATTTACAAATTATATCTTTTATAAAAGTCTAAGGATTTCTGTCATTCCAGAAGATAAATAATCCAATAAAATATTGGGCAAATGACTCAAGTAGGCATCTCTCTCTCTAGATAGATGATAGATAGATAGATAGATAGATAGATAGATAGATATGGATAGTTATAGATATATAGATATATGATATACTCATAGCCAACAAGCATAGTAAAAGATGTAAGATGTGATTAGTCATTGGAGAAATACAGATTAAAATCACAGTGAAATACCAATTCACACTCACTAGATTGGCTATAATATAAAAACAAAACAAACAAAACAAGAAATTAAGTGTTGGCAAAGATACTGAAAATTTGGAACTCTCATACCTTAGTGATGGGAACATAAAATGATACAACTGCTATGGAAAAGAGTTTGGCAGTTCTCTAACAAACTAAACACAGACATGTCCTATGAAACCACAAAATCCTCTCCTTAATATATACCCAAAAGATTTAAAAAGAGGCATTTTAAACAAAAACTTGTACAGAAATGTTCATAGCAGCACTTTTCAAATAGCCAAATGATGGGAGTAGCCCAATTGCCTATGGGTGGATTAATGGATAAACAAAAGGAAGTACATCCACACAGAGAAGTATCATTCAGCCAAAGCAAAATGAAATACTAGTACACGCTAAGACATAGATGAACCACAAAAACATTATATAAATGAAAAAAGCCAGACACGAAGGCTACATATTGCATGATTATATTTATATGAAATATCCACAATAGTTAAATCTCTTTTTTATAAATCAGAGTTTTGTTTGCCATAGACTGTAAAGAGAGCAAAATAGGAGTGGATACTTAATGGAAATAAAACTTCTGTTTGATATGATAAAAAATGTTCTGTAAATAGTTAATGGTGATAGTTACACAGTACTGTGAATAGTTAATGTGACTAAATTGTCCCTTTTAAAATGATTAAAATGAAAAATGTTATGTGATTTTACCAAAATTAAAACAAATACAGTCTGTTCTCAGAATCCAGGTAAGACAATGCTCTACAAAGATCAGAAAGAGGGCGAAGGAGAAAACTGATTAGGAAGAACTGAAAACCTTAAGCTAATCATTAACTGCCCTCTATTCCATTATCTCCTAAAAGGAATGAGATGTGGGATTTAGTGAAGAATTTAGACTAGATTTATATGTAACCAAGATTTCCACCCCCAATAAATGCAAAAGCCTTATTTAAAGTGTTTCCCATCTTCTTTTTCATTGCACCATTTTCCTGACTTTACTCTGTATTCCACTAGTGCGGCTTCCCACTTGTGACCAGCACCTGCTGAATCTTGTGGTTATTGAAACCACCACATTGAATCAAGACATTTTTTCTTCCTCATCAAAAATACTTTGCCTTATATTATATTCCCTGAGGGTGTTTTTCTTTGCAGAAAATTGTATAAGCCCACTAATGGAAATATATGAGTGAGTGAAAAATTCAATTGCTTAATTCAATTCAAATAACACTTATTGGGTAGTTTCTCTGGCCAAGCTAAAAGTTCAGGTTTGGTTGAGAACATAACAAGCATGAAACAGTTGCTGAAATTTAAAAAAATTATCCTGCTGGATGAGAAAAACATAGAAAGAATTTTTAAAGTCAGCCTAATATAATAACAATGGCAATAATAATAGCATATATTTTTTGAATTCTCATTTTATTTCAAGAATGGCATTTAACATTTTAATCCATTAGCTCATATTTTCAAAATGAACTAATGAATTTGATCCTAACATTAAACTCATTTCTACAGATGAGGACACAAAGTCAAGGACTTTACATGACTTTCCCAAAGTGATTTATTTCAATAAGTAGGAAAACATGGAATTTGAGCCCACACATACCTAGTTTTAAAGTCTACTTTCCATTAAACCCATTACATTGTCTTGCTGCACCTAATTCATTAAGTGTGCATGTAGAAAATATAGACATTTACTATAGAATATTATAATTTTTTGTATTTTAGTCCAAATTATATTTTAAAAGTCTACAAGTTAGGAGATACAGTCACAGCCAACTTAAAATATTTTCTCTCTCTACTAGGGTTGTTTTTAAATTCAATTATAGTTCAAAAGGTATGTCTGTGTGAAGCAGAACACGCTAGGCATTTCATCAGGGTTTGTTTGTTTTTTTCTGCCATCGGATTTGATGCCATTGTTCTGTTGCAACGTTACATGTATGGTCTACACAGATCTCTACTATGTCGTCCCTTAAATCTATACAGAAACTCCCTTGGATTCAGCTAACCTCTGTCAAATACTCAAAATCCAGTCTTTGGGCCATACGAATTTCACACACATATATAACATTATTTTTACACTTGATATTTAAAGAAAATAGCATCTCATCAGATAATGAATAGATTCTATCTGTTCAGCAACCTTGTATATTTTTTGTACTTCTTCATCAACCCTATTAAGAAACAGAGTAAGTAATTTGATATCCATTTCACACATTTGAAAATTGTGTTTTTCCATATTATGTAACTTTCTGAATGTTATGTGATTAAAATCTGGTAGAAAGAAAAATTAATCTGAACTCTTCTGTATTTCCGCTTTAGAGTTTTGAAAGCAAAATTAAAGTGCTATGAAAATTCATCAAAGAAAGGACTATATGGGGTCAGAATAGTAGAGTGGGTAGAGAGTGGGATCCTTAAAATAAGATCAGAAAAGGCTTAAAGATAAAATCGTCATTGAAGTAGATAGTAAAGAAAAAATAACATCCAGGTGATTGTGAAAAGTAAGTCGGTTTTTGTATTTAACATAAAGTTGTATTAAATAACTTACTCTGGTTGCAATTATTCTAACAAACACAGTCTCATGAGCTCTGCTCCTTAACACTCTAATCATGAATTAATGTTATGTTTATGGCCTATAATTTGTATTTACTTTCACAGAACACTTAAACTTTCTATTTAAAGCTATCAATTATGACAGTGCTCTGTCACGTGTATCAGTGAAAAGAACATGGATACAAGGCATTTTTCTGAATCATTGAAGCAGATATCCTGAAGACTACTTATGGAAGAAGAGACCATTTAGGAATCACTGATAAAGTGAATTAAGGAACTAAAACATTTTACAGAAAATTCAGTGAACCATACCTTAGGCATCCATTATATTAGAGCTACTTTAAACAAGTTGATTAACTTAGTCTGCATCACCTACTAGTTGGGCATTGCTTTCCTTATTTTAACAGTAAGGTAAATATAATTCAAGTTTAAGGACTTATTAATAAATTAAGTTGGTTGAGAACTGAATGCAAGTCTTTCTGACTCCAAAGCCCTAAAATTCTCATTTCTTATAACATAGCACATTTTCAAACACTGGGAATAACTGAAAGAATGCAACATTGAGCACACATATGAAAAACATTTTACCTTATTTGTTCCATATATCTAGAGAGGTATAATTTACATTAACAACTGACCTTTTTAATGAAGAGTTTAATGCGTTTTGACATATACACACTAATATAAATACTATTATAATCATGATATAGACTATTCCAGTCACCCTGACCATTTGCCGAGTCCCTTCGTAGTCCATTGTTTTGCCTCATTTCCATCCCTCACGAATACTTATCTGCTTTCTATCCCTCTAGTTTTACCACTTCTAAAATGTAATATAAATAAGTCGGGACCATATTTAGTCTTTTGTATTTGGCTTCTTTCACTTAAGACACTTTTCAGTGTCGAATATTTTCTTCCATACACAGCAGTTCATTCCATTTTACTCATCAATAGTATACTACTACACGAATAAATTAAATGACTTTTTACCCATTCTCAAATTCTTGAAAATGTAGTGTTTCTTAGTAGTTAGTTATTTTAAATAAAATTATTATAAATTTTGTCTACAAGTCTTTTCATAGTCTTCAATGTTTTCATTGCTCCTGAGTGCCCAGGAGTGATGTTACACATCACGTGGTAACTGTATGTCCAAGTTTACAAGAAGCTTCCAAACTTTTTCCAACCATAGTTTGCCATGCGTAACGTGTACCCACGTTTTTGGCCCAAACATGCAGGAAAAAAACCTTTTGTTTTCAATTTTTTAATTGAATTTTTATTTATTTATATTTAGAAACAAAACTGATGATCAAATTCCAGGGTATCATTTTGCATATGGATACTGTTATTGCTTTCTAGAGTTACACTTTTAATGCATAAGCATAAATAAAAGAATTATAAACATTTATATACCATATTTTTCAGACTATAAGATGCACTGCCCCTGCAAATTTGGGAGGAAAATGGGGGTTCATCTTATAGTCCAAATGTAGTTTACCTGGCTCACTTTTTTGAAGGTGGGGAGGCCTATGTTATTTATATTATTAAATATTTTACCACATTTTTTTGCTTCAAGTTTTTTTTTCTATTTTCCTTCTCTAAAACCTAGGTTCATCTTATGGTCTGGTGCGTCTTACAGCCCATACAGAATTAGTACATAATGTATATCCTTGTGTTTCCCTAAAAATTTGGGCAAAGAAGTGCACATTATACACAGCAAAATACAGTATTTGTTTTGCGCCCCCTCCAGTAAAGTATGAAAATCACATTTTATCTGTATCTTCACAAATCTACCAGTTTTTTAAAAATTGTAGCCTTCCTAGTGGATATATAGAAATATTGCACTGTGATTTTAATTTCATTACTCTGATAATAATGTTAAATATCTTTCCATGTGTTTCTTTGCCATTGGTATATTTTATTCATATATCATTTCAAATATTGTTCATATTTTTATTACCATTATTTAATTGTAAGAGTGCTTTTTAAAACATTTTAACACAGTCTGTTGCCAAACATATATTTTTCTTAAGACTATCTGTTGAAGAATCAAAGATTCTAGTTTTGATGAAACCTGTAACCTGTAATGGAGAATCTGATTGCATTTTTGATGTTTGTTGATAGCTTTCATGTTCCACAAGTTTCTCTTTTCTTTCTGACCTACATCTAGGAACGCTGATAAGAAACCCCAGATGCCTCTTTATTTGGCGTTGGCTGAAATTTCAAATTAAGTAAGCCCCAGGCTGGGTACTAGAACCCTTGCCATAGCACCAGCTGCTGACCACAAAAAAGCCAGGCACGCCCTCTTTTTCTGTCAGTTTCTGAACCTGCGTGGGATCCTGTCCTGATCTCCTAAGAAAGCCCCATTCAGTGATTCATAAATCTTTTTATGCCCTCTTGGTGCATATGTGACATCGTCAGTGTTGACATCTGTATTGTCTCTTGCTGCTCTAATAAATTACCACATGCTTTGCAGCATAAAACAAAACAAATTTAGTATCTTATAATTCCATATGGTGTGAGTTTCACAGGACCCAAATTAATGAATTGGTACAGCTTCATATCTTCACGGAGGGTCTTGGAGAAAATTCATCACTTTGCTTTTTCGGG
This sequence comes from Sturnira hondurensis, assembly GCF_014824575.4. NCBI lineage: Eukaryota > Metazoa > Chordata > Mammalia > Chiroptera > Phyllostomidae > Sturnira > Sturnira hondurensis. Next base: position 1,275,086 of record NW_028082296.1, read on the forward strand.
CTGCTCTACGCCACTGCAATTCTTAGCTAACGGCTCCTCCCTTCATCTTTAAGCCAGTCATACAGCATCTTCAAATGTTTCTGTGACTCTGATCCCCCTACTTCCCTCTCCCAGTTTACACTGGGCCCATCCAGACAACCCAGGATAATCTCCCTGTTTTTCAGCTAATTAACAACCTTAATACCACTTGTACTTTAATTCTCCTTTATCACACAAGATAACAAATTAACAAGACACAGGGATTAGGATGCGGATGGACATCTCTCAGGGGTCACTATTCTATCTACAGCACCTGAAATGTACTGCTGCCTTTTGGTATAGACCCAGCAAAAGCAAAGGTACAAAGATTTCTTTTACTGTTTTCCTACAGAAATCTTATAATTATAGCTTTTATATTTAGGTCTTTTTTTCCATTTTGGTTACTACTTTTAATATGGTAAAAGGGTTCAATATACAGGTTCGATTTTATATATGTATATTTCCAAAATTATTTCTAAAATGTTTAAAATAATTAGATGAATAATATCTTTATGTACACAATTATGTAATTTTTATAATTATTAATTATTCTGGCAGTACTTTTTGAAAAGAATGTCCTTTCCTTACTCAATTCTGTTGGGAACATTCTCAAAAATCAATTGACAATCAAAAATCTTGATAATATACAGATTTCTTCTTTTATCCCCATGTGTGTTTTATAGATTTTTTAATTTATTGCTAAAGATTACTTATAAAGGAAAATTAAAGGTTTAGGCAAATAACACTTTTGTCAAGAAATGGACACTGCTCTCCTTTTAAGCCATCAATTTGGTGCATGGAGTGAACATGCTCTCGGTAGGACTCACATTGTAGTTTCTGTGGTGACCTCAGTGAATGACAGGCCTCCAACACTGCCGCCCCGTCCCTCGCCAACCCCCCCCCCCCGCCCCAGGCTGCTGTGTCCTCGGGCTGAGAGGGAGGCCTGAAATGACGACAGGTTTTTCACCAGCTTGTGAAGACTTAGAAAAAGAAAGAGGGAGAGGATCTTTTTCTAAGTTCTTTTTCCATCCCAGACAATAATAGTGTATACTCATTTTATCTAATTTTAAGGCTCTTAATGGGAGTAGGTAAGAGTGGGAACTTCTCTGTTCTGCTCCAGCTTTAGTCTTAGCCCAGTCTTGTGTATCCGAGCCTCAGTGGTAGGACTTTCTCAGTATTCCTACAGCTTCCTCAGAGATAGTCAAGCTCTCCCCAGACTCAGAGTGAGCTCTCAGGGGTGTCCAAGCTGCAGCCCGCGGGCCACAGGCAACTCAAGATAGCTATGAATGCAGTTTTCCAGTAGAAACCATACATTTACTTACAATAGTATGAGATTTTTTTGTGTGATTACATGTCACAATATATTTAATGTGTAGCCAAAAACAACTCTTCTTCTTCCAGTGTGGCCCAGAGACACCAAAAGATTTGTCACCTCTGCTATCACGGAGCCGGGCGTCTTGGCCTCCCTGAGTGGCAGCAAACATCTGCTTTGCATTAGTGCAGAATCCTGTGCAAAGCAGTGGTCAGCCCTCTTCTAGTGCCAGGTAGTATTTACCAGTGTTAATAAAGTGAAAAGGAGAGGTGGGGCTATATTTACTAATCCTCACTCAACAACAGTTGATCTTTGCTTAGAGCCAGGTGGAGGGTTTACATAAGACAATTCTAAAATGCCTACAAGTACACACACAGTTGGAGTGACAGAAAAGGGATCCAAGTGGATTTCAGACCTATGAATTTAATAATGAAGTAACAAGAAATCCTCATTTAATAACCCATCTTTTTCCTATGGAAAAGTCACAAATTTCTTTTTCATTTTGTAAGTCATGGTAGGGCCTAAAGTACAGGTTTCTGAAATATGTGATTACACCGGGGTTTTTTTTTTATCCCAGCTTCCATAAATATGTGAACCCAGTTTCAATCTTCAGTTATGAAAACAACTCTTGTTCATATTTTTGTATTCCTCCTTTCAATGGGATGCCTGCCACAAGTTTCAGGTTTGTGCCAGATGATTGTAAATTGAAAAACAAATAAAAAGAGAAATAAAATATCTTTATCCTTCTACTCCCTGGCCACATGCATCCAATAAAAACTAGAGAGAACAGATGAGATCTGATAATTAATAGACTATTTTACCAGCTAGCATTGTTAACTGAAGAAAAATCTGACAAAAAAATTTTATGCAACATTAGAAAATGAATGTTTTTTTTAATTTTTTTTATAAAGTAGGGCAAAGGAATTCCAAACAAGGGTGGAATTTAAAAATATATTTTTAGAAATAAAATAGTTTAGGTCAGCTAAGTTATAAGCTGCTTATTGGTACTAGAGGCTGGTTAGAGATGGTGATAGTAGAAAAGGAATTTCCTGGAACCATGAAAAAATGCATCAAATGATTCAACTCTCTTTTTGACCTGTTCTTCAGCCTTGTCAGCTTACTTTTCTCATTATACATAAGAACTTAACAGAGAAGAGGGAGAATCAATCTCTAAAAATGCCAGGGGAAAATGGATGTGTCTTCATTCCTTTTGCAAATATTCTCCTTTGTTATCAGAAAGAAAAGCCATTCTGACTAAAAAAGTGAAGATTGCTCTTGCTGAATCTCCTTTCTTTGTTCGGTTCCATCTTTCTTCCTCTGTCTATCTTGTCATATTTATAGTCATTTCTTTACCTTTTCTCATCAAGCTTTTTACCTTTCTCAGATCCTTCCCCTTCTTCTTAACAATCTTCTTTCCTCATCTCCCTTCACAAAATATATCATATTTCATTTTTACACAGTATATACTTTCTTTTTTCTTCACCATGAACCTAATTTCTTTCTTCTAAATTGAGTAATAGGAAATTGAATTGCTACCTATTTCCTTCTAACTGAAATAGCCCAAAATCAATGACTGGAGACAGGTCAACCAAAGGCCTTGCAGGAAACCACTGATCAGTGAAATACTAGCCTGTGTAGGTGTGTATGGTGTAGATTGGTGTTTGTGTGTATGTGTGTCTGTTTATGCTGTGTGTGTATCTGAGTATGTGATGGTAAAAATAGCAAGTGAATAGATAACTCATGTCAAACCTTATAAAAATGGTGATAGGCTTGAGTATATTTTAAGTAGATTTATGGCTGAATTTTGAAACTATGTTTATTTTAAATTTATCCTGATATAAAAACATGCAGGAAAAATTGACTTGCAAAAGTAATTTTCTCATAAAGGAAGGTGAAATAGTTTATTTATTTTGTTTACATATTATAATGAATAATGCAAATTTATTAGTAAGATAAATTAGTAACTTCATTTATTTTGTTTATTCATCATATATAGAAAAAGTCGATCTCCATTTACAAAAATAAATAATTTGCTTCAGGTTTATTCTCTTCTATGTTGTTATTATTGTGAAATCAATGAAACTTCTATATATAAAATCCAATTAGTCATTAATATAGTTATGGTAAAAAATTCTAATGACAAAATTCTCACTAGATTGACTATGATGAAGTTCCATTGGTGGGGTCTGAAAGTTTATTCTAATCAGGATTAAAAGTACTTGCCTCGATACTAAATTTAATCAGGCATTTGGACATGGTCATAGCTTTGGTGTATGCTCTTAAAAATATGATTCAAATGCCACTTCTGGAGTGCACTCATTTGTAACAAACAATTTTTAAAAGTGAAAATTTCTGAGCTAATGTTGAAAGGCATATTAAAAAGAAAATTATAGGTTCAAAATGGCATTACTGTGCTAAATTCCTTGATACCAAATTTAGATTTACTACCCGACTTAATAACTGTTTTAACCTATTCTAAAAATATAACCTTAATCAACCAGTCTGGAATTTTCTGGTCAACACAAATGAGGTAACCTGTTACACAAAGCTTCATTATCTCCCATAGAAAGAAGAGAGAATACATACGATAAAACATTTCCATTCAAAAAAGTTATCATAGTGTTAATATATATATTTATATTTCTTTTGTTACTAGTGCCCTTGCTCCATCCTTCCTCCTACAAAAACCTCTCTTTTGCTCCTTCTAGTTGATAGATGGGATGTTGTTTGATTCATCAACTATTTAATAATTAAAGCAAGTTAGATTTTCAAATTACTTGGTTGAATTTTCTTTTTTAACAAGTAAAAGTGCCCATTCTGACAAATATTGCAATAAAATTAATAAATGGTGGTTTTTGGGAAATTCAAACTAGATATCAAACAAAATGCTTTATTTTAATGCAAAGTTGTTGGTTTTTCAAATATTTCAGGCTTACTCTAAAACACCCTTAGCAGACCAGATGCACTTTCTAAATGATAATTGAAAAATTTGTCTATCTCAGGAAAAACAAACATGAATGAAGTAATGGAACTGGTAAAGAATTGAAATATTTGGTATAATGAGTTTCTTTTATCTTATCACAATGTCTTTTAGATAAAAGTCATAGTAGAATTTCTCTTTGTGTTATAAGGTGTATATCAATCTAGCAACTAATCAGAGAAGACAAGGTACTCAGTTAGAATATTAATAGCACTTGGAGTGGTTCCAGCCAAGGAAGATGCATGGGAAGAAATGATTCACTTCCTCACACAACCAAAAGAAGGATAACAACAATTTTAAAAACAAAGAACAACCAGAACTGGCAGAAAATCATTTGCATGGAAGTGCAACAACCAAAGAGTCAAAGAAATTCCAGACAGATAGGAAGGGCAGAGACAGGCAGCCATGTCAGAGAGGACATACAGAATGGAAAGGCAGTGGACTGCACAGGCAATTCCACATTTGCGCACAGATAAACCAGGAGGAACAAGGCAAGAGCCAGACAGACCATGCCACCCAGGATTTCAGTGTGGAAAACTAAAGACTCAAAACTCCTGGCTATAAAAACTCTGTGGGGGTTGCAGTGGCAGGACAAGCTCCAAGTCTTATAGGAGAGTTCATTGGAGAGGCCCACAGGGTCCTAAAATGTACACAAGTCCACATACCTGGAAATCAGCATCTGAAAGGGCACAATGTGGTAAGTAAGGGAACTGACAGAAAGGGGGACAAATCAACTCACAGAACTGATTGAGTTCAGTCATGAAATGAATAAATCAAGGCTACACAAAGTGAAATAAAGCAAAATATACAGGGAAACCACAGTGAACAAGAAAAGGAAACTGGAGCTCAAATCAGCTATTCAGAACAACAAAAAAGAAATAAGTATCCAACGAGAACAGAATGAAAAAACAAGAAATGTAAGAAAAATTAGGAGATGCTTAGGAATCTCTGAGATAACTTCAAACATTCCAACACCCTAATCATAGGGGTGCCAGAAGGAAAAGAGGAAGAGCTTTCAATTTCAAAGAAATTGAAAACTTATTTGAAAACATAATTAAGGAAAACATCCTCAATCTGGTGATGGAAACAGACTCCCAGGAAGTCCAGGAAGCCAATAGAGTCCCAAAGAATTTGGATGCAAGGAGGAATACACCAACACACATCATAATTATGTTACCTAAGATAAAAGATAAGGAGAAAACCTTAAAAGCAGCAAGAGGAAAGTAGAGGTTACCTACAAAGAAGTTCTTGTAAGACTATCAGCTGATTTCTCAAAAGAAACCATACAGGTAAGAAGGGGATGGAAAGAAGTATTCAAAGTCATGAAAGACAAGGACCTAAATCCAAGATTGCTTTATCCAGCAAAGCATTAATTTAGAATGGAAGGGGAGATAAAGTGCTTCCCAGATAAGGCCAAGTTAAAGGAGTTCATCATCACCAAGCTCTTATTAGATAAAATATTAAGGAGACTTGTCTAAGAAATAGAAGATCAAAAATATCAACAGTAAAATGACAACAAACTCGCGACTATCAACTGAGCCTAAAAACAAAACAAAACAACAATTAAGCAAACAAGTAGAACAGGAACAGAATCAGAGAAATGGAGATCACATGGAAGGTTTTCACTGGAGAGGAGATGGGGAGAATGGGGGAAAAGGTACAGGGAATAAGAAGTATAATAGGTGGACACAAAATAGACAGGGAAAGGTTAACAATAGTATAGGAAACAAAGAAGCCAAGGAACTTATATGTACATCCCATGGTCATGAACTAAGGGGAGTGGAGTTGCAGGAAGGAGGGGGATAAAAGGGAGAAAAACATTGGGACAATTGTAACAGTATTATCAATAAAATATACTTTACAAAGACTATAAATCACACTCCTGTTCAGTTTTTAAAACTTTTTAACTTGGTACTAAATGTTATGCAGAAACAAAATGTGTAAATCAAAAGTTATCCAGAAAGTTTAAAAAGTCATTTATTTTTCTTTAACAACCTGGGATAGAAACATAATAGATTTACAAATAACATAGTCTAAAATATAGAATAAAGTTAGAAAAACATATGTAGATTTTCTGTATCTGTAATTGGTGAGAAGTAATTCGAAGGTAATAAATTCCACATTGTTAAATTCACTACTTTTAAAGTATTTGGTAAGAATTTAATTTGTACTTGTTATATAAAAGTACAGCTAAATGAGAGAATAATCTTAAAATGTAATTTCATCCTATTTCTGTGAAACACGCTCCAAATCCCTGATGGAAGACAATCAGCTCTGAGGGCTGTCATAAACTTGGTAGGGAACTCTAATAATCAATGCGTTATCTAAAAAATCGTTGTGGTGTCACCCTCAAAATAGTCATCATCTTCTTTTATTTTTCCTCCTATATAGCTATCTTGGCAAATGACAGCAAAATTGCATTTAAATAATTTACACAGGAGACATAATTTGAGGACTGTTGGGAACTGCCCTGCTTAGTTTCAGAAGCTGTAACCCCCCAATAGCTAAGGCTGAGTGAGCGACCTCTGGAACATAAGTCACTAAGTATACAAAGCTTATCTCCCTGGCAGGAGCGCTGCTTCTGCTCCTTTTACTTCACCCTGCCTGGCCCCTGATGCTTGGTCAGTTAGCCAATGATGGGTAAGATTTCCCAAGGGAGAAACAACCTAAGACAGGCATGATCACCGGGAGGCCCCAGGGAAGGACTCGGGGGGCTATAGCAAAAGAGGGTGATGGACCCTCACCCCTTGGCTTTGATGTAGCCTGAGTCCTCATTCTGTCTGTGAGAAGTCTCCTAATCTCTTGGGTGCCTTACTTCCCTGTCTGATTTAAGCCTGAAACAATGACAGAGGTTGGTGCAGCCCTGTGCTGGAAAGGGTGGGTTCCCCAGGTGATCAGGCCCAAGAAAGAATACATAAACTCCTGTGAAACCTGCTTTGTTTAGAATGCTCTCAATTTAATGATAAGGGTCCAAGCAGGAAATGAGTTTGTTTCTCAAAATTTCATTGCCCTTTAGCTAACAGACCCTGACTCAGAATAGGCCCTCAGGGTTCTTTGTATGCTATTTATTGTTTGATCCTTACTGCCTGACAATAATTAATAAACTTTACCTGTATTCCTGTTCAGTTCCCTAACTGAGCCCAATAAAAGCATGTCTGGCTGAGGTTCAGTACACTCCCTGCTTGACAGAGTAGTGGTGCAATCCCTTTTCCTCCACAGAACTTGACAGTCTGTGTGAATGTAGCTTATCTCATCTTTCTATCTTACCTCATCTTTAATGCCGAAGACACTGTGGGCCAGTGTCCGGGTCAGAGGACTATAAATCTGAAAACAGAAATTAGGAGTTTTTGAAATATGCGGTGAAATTAAATAGTGCTTCTCGAAGTATATTGAATATGGGATCAGTGTGGCTTGGCCACCAATTCGACTGAAGAAAGTAAGAAAAAGTGAAATCAAGTAGCTTCTCCCTTAAGTCATTGGATTGAGCATATTTTCAATGGGAATATGCACTTACTTTAATGTGAGCTAATTTTAAAAAATAAAGTAAATCACCAATAATTCGCTTTCTAAAGTAAACCACCACTAGCATTCCATATTTTTTATTTTAGTTTAATATGTATGTGTGTATAATGAGATAAAGCATGTGTTATGAGTATAACATTATAGACACTTTATATTGAATTTAACATATGAGGTACTTTTACAAGCATAATTTAGTTAAACCATACAAGCAACTCTCATACATTTAAAAATGCAACAGTATAGGCTGTGCATCTTTATATGTTATTAAATTTTGTCCTATAACATTACTTAACTAGCTTTGTATTGGTAAAATATTTGGATGTATTATGAATTATTTAACCTGTCTACTATTTTTACAAATGTAACTGCTTTATAGATTTTCACTTTAAAAACAATACATCTTAATGATCTTTCAGGATACATTTGCACAAATGAATTTAAGGAAATTTTAAATAAAATTTGATATATATTTCTAAATTTTGTAACCTTTCAAAATGAGTAAAATTGATGATATAATTGTAAATTTATTCTTAGGCAACTCATCAGAAATCTGGCCATTAATGTGTTTTTTCCCTGGTGTTTGCCTCTGATCATTATAATTTTATGTAGATAAATTGTATGTAAAATTGAAAGGAGTTATTAATAGTAGAGGATTATCATCCTTTGTTATAATGCTTAAATTAATATGTGTACATATTCAATGACACAGTATGTACCTTCCAAGGTATGACATTTTAGGTTGGAAAGTTCTCTCAGCATACATTCTTCCTTACATATATATTATCCTTTATCTATTCCTGTTTATTGCTTTGGGACCAACAAAACAAGTTTCATTTATCTTCTGCATAATAAGTAAACGTATTTAATGGGAGTTTGGTTTCTCCCCTACTTGTCTTTTTCATTTTTGTATCATTCTGTTTTGCTTTTCTTTGTTTTGTCTACCTTCATATAAGATGATTTTAAACGTTACCAGAACCTAGTCACTTTTCCCTTTGCACACTGATTTTTAAGTATGGCATCTATAAATAAAAATGATACTCCATGTATATATTTACATTTCTTCTATTGGTATAAACATCTAATTATTAAATTAAACGAATATTTATTTCACTAAGTCTCTTCCTTTTTCACATGATTTTTAAAAGTCCATGTATCTTTATTTGTATTCTGTGCCTATTTGAGTTTCTCTTTCTCTCTTCCTCCCTCTTTTCTCCTTTCATTTATTTTTTTTCATGAACAGTAAAGTCAGGAAGCAGGAATACAAGAGTGGGTAGTTCAGTACAGGATAACTCATTTTTTAAGAAAAATGAAAGTTTTTCTCGGCTACTTTATGAGATATGGGACCACCTTTCTTTATTATTTCTCATAAATTGAAGATTTTACACCAAAGAAGAGAAATATTACATTATGTAATAGCCTGAAAAATCATGATATTTAATATAATAACGAATGATATACATAAAATAAAGATTTCATCTATAAATTCACTTGGGTACTTTTCCTTTTGTGGGAAATTCTGATGTACATATTTCATGCTACAATATTTCCATTCTGAGCCCTGAAATTTTTCCATCTCATTTGTTCATTTAATAAATATTTACTTCGGTAAACCATCTTTGTGACAGTCAGTTTTGTAGGTACTGGTAATAAATCAGTAAATAAAATGATTCAATATTTTTATGCTCATGGAACTTGCAACTTAGTAGGGAGAAAACAGAAAATAAACAATTTAAATCAATAGTCTGTTACACAGTGATAAAAACTTGGAAAATAGCCCTGGCTGGTGTAGCTCAGTGGACTGAGCGCGGGCCTGTGAACCACATGATCGCGGTTCGATTCCCAGTCAGGGTACATGCCTGGGTTGCAGGCCAGTTCCCAGCAGGGAACTCACGAGAGGCAACCATACATTGATATTTCTCTCCTTCTCTCCTTTCCTTCATCTCTAAAGATAAATAAATTTTAAAAAATTAAAAAAAAACTTGGAAAATAATTGTGTAAGGAGGAGCAGTGGATGACATTTCAGGGTACAGTTATTAATAGGATGTACAAACAAGACTCTCAAAGTTTCATTTGTATAAAAACCAGGAGAGATGAGGAAAATGAGCTATACAAAGATCTGGCTAAAGAACATTGAAAACTTGCCCTGGCTGGGGTTGGTTGAGTGGATTGTGTGCTGGCCTGCAAAGCAAGGGGTCCCTGGTTTTATTTGCAGTCAGGGCACATGCCTGAGTTGCAAGCCAGGTCCCCAGTAGTGGGTGTGAGAGAGGCAACCAGACATTGATGTTTCTCTCCTTTTCTTTCTCCTTCCCGCCCCCACTCTCTAAAAATAAATAAATAAAATCTTTTAAAAAAGAGTCTCAGAGACTTGAGAAAGAACTAGTGAAGAATCCATGAGGTAGGTACTTGCCAATCGAGAAAGCAGTATGACTCTGGAGAGAATGGCAGGTGTGGTTAGAGGTAGGAGATGACTAAAGAGTGCACATTGCTATAGGTGACTTCCTGTAGGTCTAGATCTTTGGTTTGTACTTTAGGTGACATAAAAATCTATTCCAAGTTTGAGAAGCAAAATGACATTAGTCATGTTTTTCAGCTTCTTTGAGATGTAATTGGCAAACAAAATTATAACATAGGGAAGTATACCACGTGACGATACGATATATGTATACCTTGTGAAAGGATTTCATTTATTAAGTTAATGTATCCATCACCTTACATATCTACCCCCACTTTTTGTGGTAATGTTATACTTTTAAAGGGGCACTCTGGCGGTGTTGTCTTAAAATTAGGCTCTAGTTTGGTAAGAGTAGAAACGGACGAAGTCTGGTGTTGTATTTCACAGCATTTCTATGCTTGAAATTCATCTTGTCAAGTACTATCTTATTTTGCTCCCTGATTGTGGCTGTAGAAAATCCTTTTCCCCAATTACATCGCATGGTGTTCCATGGTTTTCTTCTACAACAGACAAAAGGCATGGTCCCCTTGAGGAAAGTTAAATGGCAAAGGTGAATGAATGGCAAGGTAATTACAAAGAGGTTACCTCTGTGTTTTATAAGCTTTAATTAAGTATTATAGTGTCCTTCTGTGATACACAAATATCATTAAGCCTATTTTGAAGATGACAAAAATGAGAAAAGCCTAAAATTAACCAAACCAAAGAGGTCCAAGATCCGAATTATTTTTCTCCATAAAAATGTGTTCATACTTTTTCACAGATGAAGAACTATTTTTATCTATGTCATTTAACTCTGACTACTTTTCTGATTTTCTGTTTTTGGCTTACAGACTTTCTCCTCCAGGAGAGAATTGTTATGTAGAGTCGTGTGACGTATTGAATTGAGCCCTGAAGTCCATACATACTAAGTGAACTGTAGGAGATGAATTGCTTACTGACGCTGTCACTGCTGAGCACTCAGGGTGTTTTAGCTTTGCTGGTTTCATTACACTCGTAGGAAGAAAACCATTTGAACCACTGGAACGTTATTTATGCAGCCGAGGAGAAAAGTAAGAGTGTGAAAAAAGGAAATTACTAGCTAAACCTAGAGGTTCATTCGAAGAGGCAATTGAAATAATATAAAATACACTTGGAAATCACTGAAAATTGACTGTTTTAATTGACTTTTAAATTTATTCTGTCAAAATATTTTAAGCATGTTCTTCACAATGAGATAGGTGCTCTGCACATGGGAGGCGAGCATAGTTAGCGCCCAGGGGCAGGAGTCAAATCCCCTGTGTTTGAATGTAGCTTCTGCTACTCAACAATTGCATTCCTTTGTAAACATTACTAACTCTGTGTCTCATTCTTCAGATATAAAATGGAAAAAATTGTAATACCATCTACTTTATTGGGTGTTCTAAGATATAAAATACATAATATACATAACTAGAACTGAGTAAGCACTCAGTAAGGTTGTATGAGTGCTGTTGTTATTGTCTTTACATAAAGTCCTTGCCTCAGGACTTTACAGTCAACCCTGAATTTTAAAACTAATGACTTTCAAAGTTAGCGTGACATACATGGTAAGATCATTAGTCTGCAAAAGTTCAGAATAGGAAGAGATGAGCAACGGGGTTCAATGAGCACAGGAGGATGTAGAAGAATTTAAATGTAAACTGAATCCTGATGAATGAATTCTTTTACGACTGTGGTAGAAAGAATGCAGTCCAGGAAAAAATGATCATTCAGAAGGTAGAAGGAATGTGGGTAAAGTTGAGAAAGCTGGGGTGAGTATGCACATTTTATAAGATGGAGAAAATAAGATCATACATCAGGGTTTGCTTAGACTGTAAATAGCACAAAAGGCTACTCGATTGGCTTTGAACATGAAAGAAAAATAAAGGAACCATTGATACTTTGAACAGAAAACTCACATAACAAAAGAGGTTAGAATTAGGCATCAAGAGTATTGAAGAGTTGAGTAATCACAATTTGAATAAGCAGCTCAGACATTGTCTCAGGAAGAGAGTTACTAGGTCTGAGGAGCCAAAACCATAATAAAGCAGAGGTACTAAAAATTAGAAATATTTTAAAAAGTTATTATCTACAGGCCATAATGATGGACAAAATATAGAGAGGCGAGATCAAACAAGACTTGGATGAGCAGGAGTAGCTCCAAAATTTTGAACAAAAAACCCCTAAAAAATGTTGATAGAGACTGGGAAGTTATCAACACTTTCTAGGCTATCTTTATTTAAAATTAAGTAATTAAAACTTATGAACACAGTAAAATGTTTTGCACTGTTATATTAAGTAAAAATTTTGAAAAAAATGTATATTTTTAAATGTATTTAACCCACTTTACTTTTTCTCCACATAATGTCTACATATAAATTATAACATATCACCACCATACAATCCTTCACATGCAAATTTCTATGCTCAAATTTCTAGGGCTGACTTCTGGAGTGTAGACCTTTATATCTAACTCAAATACCCAGATTAAAATCTTCCATTGGTACCTCAAACTCAGTACTTCTTAACATTTACTCATCAGTGTCCTTCTGCTCCTAACTCTATGTTCCTTGTATCAGGAAGGATACCATCAAGCTAGATATTGAGGTGTCTTCCCTAGCTCTTCGGTTTTTACCTTATATCCAATTCATCTGGTTCAGCTGACACTATTTGTCACACACGTGAACTTGTCTCTTTTGCTTCTTCCTTGTAATTTTTAGCGGGACTCGCTGACTTTCTATCAGCACCCCTTGAATCCTTCCTTTATATTGCAACCCAGGTTGATCTTTTTTATAATACAAAAGCAAATCATGTAGTATTTTTCTTGAAAATTCTTCAGTAATTTTCCCTGCCCTATTATGTTGTGATCTCTGTTTGCCTTCACTTTATTTGTTTCTGCACAATAAAACCACAAGGGCTAGACGAAGACTTTCTGTCTTATTTCTAGTAGCCTCCAAAACTAACCTTAGAACCCAGCATATCTTAATTGCTCAGTAAATATGCATTAAATAAGTTATTGAAAATAATAAATACAAAATTATTCAAGTTAAAATGACTGAGTGAAAAACAAAACATAAGTTGAAAATCAACTTTATTTGAATAAGGGCGTTTATTTGATGACATCTAAAGCCTCAATAAATTCTGATTGAACCAATGATATGTGTACTAACTGAAAGGTATAAGAAAACCATCTCAAAAATATATGTAAAGTTCATTGCTTATTAAAACCAATTATTCTTAGCCCTGGCTGGTGCAGCTCAGTGGATTGAGCGTGGGCCTGCGAACCACACGATCGAGGTTCGATTCCCAGTCAGGGCACATGCCTGGGTTGCAGGCCAGTTCCTTGCAGGCCAACTACCACAGGGGATGCATGAAACGCAACCATACATTGATGTTTCTCTCCCTCTCTCCTTCCCCTCTAAAGATAAATAAATAAACAAAATCTTTTAAAAAATAATAAAAAATAAAACCAATTATTCTTAATTCCTTAAAAATCTAAATAGAAAAGTTCTATGAATTTGGATGGAAAATAAGAATCCATTTGAATAACTGACATGTAACACTGTACTTTCACACTGTTTTTCTTTAATATTTATTTGTCACTATCTACACAAAACACTAAAATGAATACACTTGTTATTTTTTCTCTGAAAATTAATTCCACTCCATGGGGTTCAAACCAAAAGTACAGGTGGATGAAACAGATATAGTTTTACACTAAATGGATCCAGCCAGCTGTATTTTGAAATTTTCTGTATTTGCTCTTTACTGTTTCCCATAAAATGGTTATGTCTGCTTGAGAAAGGTAATGCCAATAATTAAGTTTATTAGATGTGTATATAATTAAAGTTAATAGTCCTTGAACAGGGTCTTGAGTGTACTTCCATGAGGGAAGGGCACAAGATTTTAGAGCTCAGACTTCATAAATTTCTTTGGTTACTCAGATACATTGTGTATTTTCTTTTTATTTCAGGATACCTTTGAAGGTATTTCAAATAGAGTGTTACTATAAATGCATCTGTAAATTTATTAAAATCTCCTTTAAAGTTTTCAGGCTATATCAATTTCAGGTAGAAAATATAAAGTATTTTAATATTTAAATGAATTATTCATTGAGAACTTTAAATTTAATAGAGCAATATTATGAAAGAAATATAAAATTTAAAAGCACCATTTAGAAAACACCCTCCGGTACTTTAAATTTTACTAAAATTTATCTTAATCTCATTTCATAAAATTAAGATTGAACATATTTTTTTTCTGATAAAAATACATGGAATTTCTCATACAAGTGTAGCTCTTCATTTCATAAATTCAGTTGTCAAATTTCATAACCCATCTTGTGAGGTCGCAGGAAGCAGTAACATCATTTCAGCCTCATGCCATTTTGTCAAAAATGTGGCTAAATTTTAGGAGATACACACTGCACCAATTAATTATTTGAAGTTGCCTGTGGTATTGGACTCTCAAGATATGTCAGTAGAAGACAGAATTCTTTGTTTCTGGGCCGTGCTTGAGTCAGTGAATAATATTTATAGCACCACCCTCTGGAACCATAGATATTCCCACTTTATTCCCATACCTGGCATATGGGAAATTCTGTGGTATTAAATTAAATTCCAGATATTATGGTAATATCTGTCTGAATCCACCACATTTGACTGTCAGAAAATTCTGTGTGGGGCAAGGGACACAGGTGTACCTGGATTAACCGTCACACAGCCTCTTGCCTCTTCTACTTCACCTCACCCTTGACCAACAAACCTTTGTTTATAATAAGATTTGAGATAGAATGACAAGCCTTATTATCTTCTCTTGCTTCTTTCAAACATTTTTTTTTATAAATTGAAAATCTTGGTTCTATTAAGACCTTATGAAACCAAAAGTCAAGTAATCAAACATCTTTGAGCTTTTTGCCATAAAATATACTTCTTCTTAGCAAAAACAGAGCCCATTCCTAACTATTTGTCTTTATTGGAGTAAAAAACAGGGAGGACTCTAGACTCTGAAAGTTATACCTTTGAGAGTAGAAGGAAGTAGATTTAATTGGTACTTAGAAATGTTTTGCTTAGTGTGTCAATATAAAATAGGACAAATACATTATTCCATCAAAGATGTACTTTCTGATTCAACACAATCCCCCAATCCCTATGTTCTTAAGCATAATTGCATCATTTATTTGTTTTACATATTTGTCCTTGTATTCTTGTAGGTTAAGTTTAAAATATGCTGTGACATAACTGTCATGTGACAAAATAGTATGTAGGAAACTTGGTTTGCATAAGAATAACTATGATCATATTTGTGTTCATTCATTTAGAAGCAGAATCTGTAAATCACTGATTCTCAGCTATGGAGTTTTTAGCCCACCATAATACATCAGAATCTCCAGAGTTCATGTTCAGAGACATGCAATAATGAAACATTTCTGGATATTTTTGCCATCACAATATTACCTTTCATTTCCTTACACTTCTCTTAATAATTTTATAGACTGAAAAACTAATAATTAGAAATAATCTATATCCATTTATTTCTCTGTAACTTATCTATCTATCTATTTATCTAATCTGGTGCTTATTTATATGTCTTTAAATAAGAAGCATTAGACGACCTGAGATGATTTGTAGTTTTAATAGGTGGAAGGTTACTGTTCAACAACAGTATGTTAAAATAGTTCTGTAAGATTAGAACAACAGAATAAATGGCCTTACTGTGGTGGGAAGAATAACACTAACAAATATTCTAGAACTAGATGTAAAAATATCTGTTTATTATTTTTTATTTCAAACCATCTTCTGATATTAAAGGGTGAAAAACACCAGCTATAATATTTTACTCAGCAATAGAGCCAATTTGTCTTTTGACTAAAATACAAATTAATAAAACTTTTAGACCAGATTCCCTGAATACACATAGACATTTATATCAAATATTATAAATTAAGGTTTCGAAGAACAGGGATTCTTTATTTACTCACACGTTGATCTCCAGGGCCAAAAATGGTGTCTGGAACAAAGTATGCACTCAATAAATATTTGTTCCA
The DNA here is from genome assembly GCF_014824575.4 of Sturnira hondurensis. Classification (NCBI taxonomy): domain Eukaryota; kingdom Metazoa; phylum Chordata; class Mammalia; order Chiroptera; family Phyllostomidae; genus Sturnira; species Sturnira hondurensis. Next base: position 1,291,413 of record NW_028082296.1, read on the forward strand.
TATATACATGCATGTCTTTTATTGGGAACATATAGAATACTAAAACAATACAGGTAGGGATGCAGATGTATACAAAATGTAGTTGTGTGTGTGTGTGTGTGCTTGTATGTGTGTATTCCTACAAAGGGGCACAAAGTTGATTATAAGTGATTGTTTTAATTATACGAGTACAACAAAAAAAAACATTTTTCTTTGTAAGTGTTAAGACATTACACTGCATATAAATTTCACTCTCATCCTTATGAGGAGTAGCCACTAATAGCATGTTGGTATCATTACCCTCAGCATTGCTCTATGCATTTAGAAACTTTGGTATGTTTGAGTACAACCTATAGGTAGATAATATAACACGCATACAATTTTAAAGGACTTGAGAGTTCATGTGTTTTACATTAAGTATTTCATAATATTTTTATCAAATTGCAACTTCCTTTTGCTCTCAATAATATTGTAGAGATCTATCAATGATGGGGCGCATATATATTGATTTTAAGTCTCCACATAGCATGCATATGCTATTGTTAGTATAGTCTTCTAACACAGATTCACACTGACATCATATCTAATATTATGTCATTGCAAACATATAGAATAATAAACCTAATTTTGCACACAAATTCACACACATGAATTTCTGTAGGTTAAGTCCTGAAAATTATTATTCTTAGGATATATGCATTTTTATTTTTTATTGTACATCTAAATTGTCCTCCAAAGAATCTGCACCACTTTACTTTCTTACTTTACAAAAGAAACATTTTTCTTACTATTTCTAACCATTATTTTAAATCAAAATTTAAATTAAACTTGTGTCAACTTAATAGTTTATCTCAGTTCAATTCCTCAATTAGCACAAAGGTTAAACATTTGTTAATTTTTTTAATGATTTTGGCTATTTTACATTTATTAGTAACCTTTGTTCTATCCTCTATTTTTTCTTATAGATTTGTAGTTTGTTGAACATTAAAATTTCTCCTCCTTTTTCCATTATATCTTTAAAAGCATTTTCATATAATCTGTGTTTTTATTTCCCTTTAAACTTATTTGTTGTGATTTTAGAAATTTTAAAATTTAACTGAAAGTTTATAAAATTTTGTTTATGGCTTTTCTTTTGTGAGTCTTTTTGAATATGAACTTTCTTATTCCAGTTAAAAACATAATTTATATGTATTATTATGTTAATCTATATATACATAATACATAACATATATACATATAAAGTTAAGAATTAAACCCAAGATAAATATTTTACTGTTATTTTATTATTTTGTCCTCTTTGATGTATTTGATTATATAACATTTTATTCATGGCCTTGATACTTATGTTTGAAAGTAAAAAGATCTATTTTTATTTTCTTAATTTGCCCTTATGTAATTTGGATACTGACAATTCACTAGATTTGGAAAATGAATTGAATCACCTCCTGAAAGAAACTGTATAAAATGGAATTGACTTTCCCTTTCATAGTTTGGTAAAACTTGATTTTGACACTGCTCTTGCTAGTTTTATTTGTATTTTTTGTTGTTTCTTTTTGTTGTTGCTTTTTTATTACAAAGAGGATGTAAACTGGATTTGGAGCTGTAAATAAATGTCTTGTGTTTTGTTAGGGATATATTTCTTGAAAGTAAGAGTGGGTTGTCCAATAGAGGAACCTGTGTCTCTAAAAGTCATGAGATGTGTTCCTGAAAGTCAATCTAGGGAATGCTGGTTGCTTCTTTTTTAGTCATTATTGTAAATTGAAATTTCTAAAAGTTAAAAATTCAAATTAAGTTTGAAAATTTTATGATTTTAGTAATAAAAGGCATAAGGCATGGTTAGAAAAACAGGGATCGAAGGAGAGTTATTCTAAAGGGGTAAAATGTTTGTGGAAGTTGCAAAAAGGCTTGTGAAAGTTGTGAAAGTTTTAAATTTGTAAAGAATGAAATGTCAGGCTCCAGTACCCTTTCCTCCATGTAATTTCTCTCTCCTGACACTCTGTGATGACTCTGGTGGTACCTGGAGTTGTTTTCATTACACTTTCTCGTCCCCTAATCAGTGTGGGGAAGCCAAGTTGTCAGCTGTGAAATAAATCCTACACCAAGATGTGTTTTGTCAATGATGAGGTAGAAGATGAGGCTGCCCTCTGGTCATGGAGTCACCCTAGAAAGATTTTTGGCTGGAGAACAGGCAATTTATATATGTCAATTTAATTTCCTTTAAAAAGCTTATCCCATTAATATTTTTATTTGGATAATTTAAAGATTATAAAATTGTATGAGTTTTCATATTTGTGGTTTTAACTTGTTCCTAGAATTCAATTGCAATTTTAAATCAATACTGTATCTACAGTTATGTTTCTTACTAGTAATCATAATTTACCACATTCTACATTATTGTGGATTATTAATTGTATTTCTGGAAGTTTACTTCATAAAACTTTTCAGAGAACAATTTTTTAATTTTATTTATCTTAAGAAATTTCTTCTGTGTTTCTTTTATGTGAACTATTTTTCAATAAAGTACATGTGTAATAATTGAGCAATATTACTGATAAGAGTGTATGACAATACCATCTTCTAATTTGGTCTGATTTTGCTTGCTACGATAGAAATATATATTGAGCTAGTATTGCTAGCTCAATACTTCTATCTTAAAAATATATCATAGGTTACTGTAACTTGAGTTATTTCAAAGACAAGAATAGAATAATTCTCCCCTTAGTGCTTAGCACAATATGAGGTGAATAACGAGGGTGGGATAGTGGGCCACGTCACTTTTAATCAAAAACAGCTGAACCCTCTCGCAGTGTGGGCAAGTATGCTTGATCGTAAAGCACCCATCATGAAGTGGACAAACAAGTTGAAAGAGCCTTAAAAAAAATTCACTGAGGCTGTGAATGCAGCCTCTCACAGCAATGCCAGCTGGCACACTGACACAGATGGGTTCCTAGAACACTCACCTAGCTGGGGGAGTCAATACTACAAGGGGCCCACACTCTCAAAGATAATTCCTTTTGGGTGGACGATTCTCCCTTGTATATATAAAATACAGATACAAACTTATTATTACACATATTACATGTTTTATCATAGTTTTCTCTTTTCAAAATGGTGTTATTTTATACACACTTTTTGGCATTTTACTTTTCTTTACAAGATCTTAAAAAATCTGATGCATTCCCACCTCCAGCCTGTCAGTTTATAGAATCCTACTTTATTCTCGTTAATATCTATATACCACTCCAAAAAGGGCATGTAAAAAATTTAACTATTTTTTCTGTTAATTATGATTCATATTATTTCAGCTTTTTGCTGCAATAAACAAGTATTTCTGAATGTAACTTTTGTAACTGATGTATTTATTTTTAAAGTATAGATTTCTAGAAGTGGATTTCTCTTTTGAAGGGATGAGCATTGTTTTTCTTTTAAAATGTTGCAAGGGAGATGTTTCCTAAGAGGGTGTTAAGTTTTAGTTTCTACCAAGTGTATATGATGGTATACCTTCCCCTACATAGTTAACTGTGTGTGTTGTAAACTATTCCCTGTCTAAAATGTACATAAAATATCTTATTTTAATCGAATTTTCCTTAATTCTAGTGAGTTTGTTCATTTTTTTATGTTACTTCCCCACTTGCTCTTCTGTGATTCAATATCCCCACGCCTTGCTCAATTTACTTGGCTTATGTACCCCTTTGTAGAATATAATTTATCATTTTATTATATAGATCATATCTTTATCTGTCATTTTTGCTGCACATTTTATTTATTTATTTTTTAAATATAATTTTTATTTAATTCTTGTTCAAGTACAGGCTTCTGTCTTATATTCCCAACCCTGCCCGCCCCCCGCCCCATGCTCCCCGCCTCCCTCCCCTTTCCACCCCCCACCCTTAGTTATTGTCCATGTGTCTTTTATACTTGTTCATGTGAGTCCATTCCCTTTTCCCCTATGATTCTCTCCCCTCTCCCCTCTGGGCCCTGACAGCCTGTTCCATATTTGAGTGTCATTGGTCGTATTTTGCTTGCTTGTTTGGTTTGTTTAGAATCCTGTTAACGGTGAGATCATATGATATTTGTCTTTCACCACCTGGCTTATTTCGCTCAGCATAATGCTTTCCAGTTCCATCCATGATGTTGCAAAGGGTAGTAGTTCCTTCTTCCTTTCTGCGGCATAGAATTCCATTGTGTAAATGTACCATAGTTTTTTGATCCAGTCATTGACCGATTAGCATCTAGGTTGCTTCCAACTCTTGGCTATCGTGAATTGTGCTGCTATGAACATTGGGGTGCATAGGTTCTTTTGGATTGGTGTTTCAGGGTTCTTAGGATATACTCCCAAGAGTGGAATTGCTGGGTCAAAAGGTACGTTCATTTTTAGTTTTCTTAGAAAATTCCATACTGTTTTCCATAGTGGTTGTACCAGTCTGCAATCCCACCAACAGTGAACTAGAGTCCCCTTTTCCCCACAACCTCTCCAGCACTTGTTGTTTGTTTCTTTGTTTATGATAGCCAATCTGACTGGTGTTAAGTGGTATCTCATTGCGGTTTTAATTTGCATCTCTCTGATAGCTAGTGATATCGAGCATCTTTTCATGTGTCTCTGGATTCTCTGTATGTCCTCCTTGGAGAAATGTCTGTTCAAGTCCTCTGCCCATTTTTTGATTGGGTTGCTTGTCTTCTTTGAGTGGAGCCGAATGAGTTCTTTGTATATTTTGGAGATTAAACCCTTATCTGAGGTATCATTGGCAAATATGTTTTCCCAAGCTGTTGCTTCTCTTTGTATCTTGATACTGTTTTCCTTAGCCATGCAGAAGCTTTTAATTTTGATGAGATCCCATTTGTTTATTCTTTCCTTTATGTTCCTTGCTCTAGGGGACGTATCAGTAAAAATATTGCTGCGTGGAATATCTGAGATTTTCTTGCCAAGGCTCTCCTCTAGGGTTTTAATGGTTTCACGGCTTATATTTAAGTCTTTTATCCACCTTGAATTTATTTTGGTGTATGGTGTAAGTTGGTGCTCAAGTTTCATTTTTTTGCATGTAGCTGTCCAGTTCTCCCAACACCATTTGTTGAAAAGGCTGTCTTTACTCCATTTTATGTTATTGCCCCCTTTGTCGAATATTAATTGACTGTAGAGATTTGGGTTTATTTCCGGGCTCTCTGTTCTATTCCATTGGTCTATGTGCTGCACATTTTAAAATCTATCATTTTTATTGACTTTGTATGATATCTTCTACCACAGAAAGGCTTTTTGTGTTTACATGGTCAAATATATCCTTTTTATTTTACGGCCGTTGTGTCTTTGGCATTTTCTACCATAGAGTATATGTCACTGATTTTGTCTTTCTGTACAAATCCATCTGGATGTGATTTTGTAAGTGGTATAAATAGTCTTCCCTCCACTTTTACAGGCTTTTAAATAAATAACCTGTATCATTTTATTTCTAAATAAACTACCATTTTCTCCCTGAATTAAAGTTTCACATTTCTCGTATATTAGAATCTCATCTTGGGAATCTATCTACTTCGGGACTGCGTAGCCAGTCCGACAGGTCTCAGGTGTTGGAGCTGTTTTCTGATGAATGAGGACACTAATCACTCATCAGTCTGTTTCATCACAAGTTTTCTAACTGCTTTGGCTAACCTTGCCTAATTTCTATCAGAAATTAGGCAAGGAAAAAAACAAAAGGCAAATTAATTGCCTATTGACTAGGCAATTAATTATTTATTGTAGGACTTTTATTTATTTATTTGTTCTTTTATAAGACTTTTAAGAAGAATGAATCCTTTTAAAAGCAGAAGATATTTTAAATAGAATGGCTTAAACTTTGGACAGTACATCAAATTCAATTGAATTACTATAGTAATGATACTGTTTTCTCATTCAAGAAAATGATGAACATAGTATTCAGTTTTCACTTAAGACCAGCTTTCTTTCAACATAATTGATGCCATTTATACAGGCTTTAGGCCTTTTAAAAATATAATTTTTAAATATTAATCTTGAAAAGAGTCTCATTTTACTTACCTGTGCTAAATTTAGTACAAACTAAATTATTTCAGCTTTATTGATATAGAATAACAAATAATATTATGTAAATTGATATATAACATAAATATTTGATACATGTTTATATTACAAAATAATTACAAAAGCACCTTAATCACCTCACATAATTTTTTTTCTTGTGGTGAGAAAATTTAAGGTTTTTAAATTTTAAGTTCTTTCTCCCAGAACTTATTCATGTTTAACTGAAAGCTTGTGCCCTTTGACCAACACTTCTCCCTTCTCCATTCCCCAACCCCTGGCCTTTGCCAACCACCATTCTATTCTCTGTTTCTGTGAGTTCAAGGTTTTTAGAACTTATTCTACATATAAGTTCAATTGTATAGCATTTGTCTTTCTCTGTTATTTATTTCATGTAGCAAAATGCCCTTAAGGTCCATTCATGTTGTCACAAATGGCAAGATATACTTCTTTCTCATGGCTAATTATATTCTATTGTATATATAGCACATCTTCTTTATCTAGTCATCTGTAAATAAACACTTAGGTAGTTTCCATATCTTGGCTATTGTGAATAATGCTGCTATAAGTGTATATATATATATCTCTTGGATATCTTGATTTCATTTACACCTGATATATACCCAGGAGCAGGATTGCTGGATCATATGGAAGTTCTATTTTTAATTTTTCTGGACTCTCCATACTGTGTTCCATAGTGGCGGTACCAATTTACATTTCCACCAACCATGTACAAGGGTACCCATTTTTCTCTACTTCTTCAGCAGTTTTTATTTCTTGTCTTTTTGATAATAGCCATTCTCACTAGTGTAAATTGGTATTGTGGTTATGATTTGCATTTTTTAAAGAGTAGTGATGTTGAGCATGTTTTCATGAGTCGATTGATCATTTGTACCTCTTCTTGTGGAAAATATCTATTCATGTACTTCTCCCATTTAAAAATTTAGATAATTTGTTTTCTGATATTGAGTTGTATGTATTTCTTATATATTTTGGATATTAACCCCTTATCAGATAGATATATTTTCCAATTATTTTATTTCATTCTGTAGGTTGCCTCTTTATTTTGTTGATTAAGTGCAGAATGTTTAGATTGATTAATATAGTCCTATTTGTTTATTATTGCTTTTGTTGCTTGTGTTTTTGTCACACCAAAAAAATCATTGCCAAGACAAATGTCAGAAGCTCTTTCCTGGTGTTTTTTGATAGGAATTTTGAGGTTTTAAGATTTATCACTGACCTCGTTAAAGGTAGTTAATTCATTTAACTCATTTTGAATTTTTTTGATACTTACTTGAGAATATGTGTATTAATTCTAGAGAGAGGAAGGGAGGAAGAGAGAGAAATACTGATATGAGAGAAACATTTGTTGCCATCTGCACAGTTAATGTGATATTCTGCACTTCTACTGATTTTTTTTCTTCTAACATTTTTTGTGGAGTCTTTAGAATTTTCTATATATAAGAACATATCTGCAAACAGACCATTTTACTTTTTTTATTTTAATTTGCCTTTTGTTTTTTTCCTTGCCTAATTTCTTTAACTAGGGCTTCCAGAACTATGCTGAATGGGTGTGATGAGAGTAAATACTCAAGTCTTATTTCCTGATGTGAAGAGGAAAGGTTTAACCTGTCCCCATTGAGTGGGTTTGCCAGATAAGGCCTTTGTTCTGTTCAGGTACATTTCTTCTATTTGGAGTTTGTTGAAGTTTTTGTCATAAGTTGATGTTGAATTTTGTTGAATGCATGTTCTCTGTTTATTGAGATGAGAATTTTATTTTATGAATATATTTATTGGTTTGCATATGTTAAATTATCTTTGCATCTCACGGATAAATGTCACTTGATCATGGTGTATGATGTTGTTAATGTGCCATTGAATGAGGCTTGCTGGAATTTTATATAAATTTTTTCCATCTAAGTTTATTAGGAATACTGGTTTATAATTTTTTTTTCGTGTAGCATCATCATCTGGCTTTGGTATCAGGTTAATACTGGCCCCATAAAGGGAATTTGGGGATTTTCCCTCCACTTGCATTTTTGTAAAAATTTGAGAAGGATTAGTCTTAATTCCTCTCTATGTGTTTTATAGAGCTCATCAGTGTAAGCATCTGATCCTGGGCTTTTTTTGTAAGTGGAGTTTTTGTTACTGAGGCAATCTCCTTATTCATTATTGATTTCTTTAGATTTTTTATTCTCTCATTATTAAGTCTTAGTAGGCTGTATGTTTCTAGGAATTTATCCATTTCATCTACGCTATCCAGTTATTTGGAATATAATATTTCACTGTAGTCTCTTACAATCCTTTGTATTTCTCTTGTATCAACTGGAATATCTTCTCTTTCATTTCTGATTTTATTTGAGTCTTCTCTCTTTCTTTCCTTAGGCTACTTAAGGTTTTGTCAAATTTGTCCTTTCAAAAAACAACTGTTAATATTTTTTAATAGTCAAAATATGGAAACAACCTCCATGTCAATCAGTGAATGAATGGAAACAAATGTCATATACATACAACAGAATGATACTCAAGCATAAAAATGATAAAACATTGCCATTTGAGACAGTGTGGATGGATCTTGAGAGTATATGCTAAGTGAAACAAGTCAGACAGAAAAAGACAAAATCTATAGGATTTAACTCTTATATACAGTATAAAACAAAAAGGAAACAAATGAACATGCAAAACAAAAAAGACACTCATAGATACAGACAACAGATTGGTAGTTTGCAGAGTTGTAGGGAGGCTACTGAGGGTGGCGAACAAAATGGGTAAAAGAGGCCAAATCTATGACAATGCATGAAAACTAGATTTTGGTGGTGAGCACACTATGGTATAGCAGATATCGAATTATGATGTTGTGAACCTGAAACATATAATGTTATTAACTAATGTTACCTCAAAAAGAACAAAAAACACAAAAAAAGTTTATTAGACTTGTTGATTTTTTGTTGTAGTTGTTTCTCTGCTCTAATCTTTATTTACTTCCTTCTGTTAACATTGGCCTGAACTTGTTCTTTTTTCCTTCTGGTTTCTTGAGGTACAAAGTTAGGTCATTTATTTGAGATTTTTTTTTAGTGTAGGCATTTATCATTTAAAACTTCCCCCTTAGAAGTGCTTTGATTATATCCTGTGAGTTCTGCTATGTTCTGGTTTTCTTTTTTATCTTAGATAATGTTTGGTTTTTTTTATCTCTACTTTGGCTCATTTATTATTAGGAAGAAAGTTTTAATTTTTTCTAAGCTTAGCTACTATGCACCTTTTTTGCTAATTTTTCTGATCAACTCAATCTAGTTATACTTTTTCTCTAACTAGAAAAATTTTTCTTGGCCTTTTACATTATAATCATTATATAGCTGAATAATTCACATTTAATAAAAAACCAAACATTTGTATTTATATAAGATGTGCACTTTGGGCCTGGCTGGTATAGGATTGAACCAGTGGATTGCATGTGGGCCTGCAAACCAAAGTGTCACAATTCAAGTACCAGTCAGGGCACATGCCTGGGTTGCAGGCCAGATCCACAGCAGGGGGCACAAGAGGCAACCAGCCACAGATTGATGTTTCTCTCCCTCTCTTTCTCTTTTCCTTCTCCTATCTCTAAAAATAAATAAATAGAATCTTTTAAAAAATGCTCACTTTCTTTATATATTAAATTTCTAAAATGACTTCAATCTATTTGTGGGCATCCTTTACTGTTCCACAGTTTGGTCTTTTCATACTGCAGAACTATACCCTTTTCATATAGAGATTTTATTATATAATATGTGTTGGGACTAATTGCCCACCTTCTTCTCCAAGAGATAGTTATTCATAAATATAATGAGATCAGGGTAAATTTGTAAATTAACCTAAGGGCAATTAATTAATATATTGACAGTAAGGAATCATTCTATCCATAATATGTCTTACCATTTATAAATTCTACATTTTTGTCTTTCCAAAGTATTTGAAAGTGTGCCTTAAGAAGTGATATATATACATTCTTAGGTCTATGAGTTTCTATTTATCTAAATTTTATAATTAAATATGAACACAGTTCCATGTGTGTACATGTGCATCCTCTGGGTATGATAAATTGAGTCTTTATTTTCATTTTGTCTTTCATTAGTTTTATGTATAAATATAAATACTAATTTACACATAATGCCATCTATTTTGTATTTTGCATATGAATATTACATCTAGCTAATGAAATGATTTATTTTAAGTAGTTTTTTTATTTTCAGACATTTTATATTTATATAATTCTGTTCAACTGCAAAACAGATAGTATGCTTTCCTTTCTTTTTTTCAAATTGCTGTTCAGTTACAGTTGTCCTGCCTTTTTTCCCATTGCTCTCCCCTGCCCTGTCCCATTGCCATTTCCACAGTCAAAACCCCCTGCCATTGTCCATGCCCATGAGTCCTCTCTCATGTCCCCTGACTTGCCCTTCCCCTTCTTTCCCCTGTTTTCCTTCTCTTCCCTCCTCTCTGGTCCCTGTCAGTTTACTCTTTATTCCAATGTCTCTGGTTCTATTTTGCTCATATGTTTGTTTTGTTGATTAAGTCCCACTTATAGCTGAGATCATATGGTATTTGTCTTTCACTGCCTGTCTTACTTCCCTTAGCATAATGCTTTCCAGTTCCATCCATGCTGTTGCAAAGGGTAGGAGTTCCTTCTTTCTTTCTGCTACATAGTATTCATGTAAATGTACCACTGATTTTTAATCCACTCATTTACTGATGGACACTCAGGCTATTTCTAGCACTTAGTTATTGTAAATAATGTTGCTATGAACATTGGGGTGCATAGCTTCTTTTGAATTGAGTTTCAGAATTCTTAGGGTAGAATCCCAGCAGTGGAATCACTGGATCAAAAAGCAGATCCATCTTTAGTTTTCTGAGGAAATTCCATACTATTTTTCACAGTGGCTGTACCAGTCTGCATTCCCACCAATAGTGTACTAGGATTCCATCTTCTGTACAACCTTTTCAGCCCTTGTTTGTTGATTTGTTAATAATGGCCATTCTGACCAGTGTGAAATCTAACCAGATTCATCAAGAAACAGAGAGAGGAATAAACTAAACAAAATCAAAAGTGAAAGAAAAGAAATTATAACCCATACCACTGAGATACAAAGGATCATAAGAAATTACTATAATTATATGCCCACAAATGTGGAAACCTGGGTGAAATGGACAAATTTCTAGAAATGTATAATCCTCCAAAACTAAGTCAAGAAGAAGCAGAAAGCCTGAATAGACTGATAATTCAAGCAATAAGCAAAAAATTCCCGGCACACGAAAGCCCTGGAGTGGACAGCTTCACTGGAGAATTTTACCAAACATGTAGGCAAGAACTAATCTCAATTCTTCTCAATTGAGATTCTTCTCACTCTCAAACTATTCTAAAAAATCCAAAAAGAGGAAATACACTCAAACTCTTCTTATAAAGTCAGTCCTGAATAGCCTCAGCAATTTTGAGAAAGAAGAAGAGAGTAGGAGGGATCACAATACCTAGTATAAAACTATATTAGGGCACACAAAGGACCCATAGACACATAAAGAAAATGCTAAACATCACTAGCCATCAGAGAGATGCGAATTAAAACCATGATGAGATACCACTTCACACTGGTCAGAATGCTTTCCTTTCTGAATCTTATGTCTCTAATAGGTTTTCCTTAATTAATTGAGATACTTTCAACCACACAAAAAATAGTCTGGCAATACTGAACACCCTTATGTTATTTCTGACTGTAGCAGGAAAACATTTTTTCTCTTAAATACATTTGTTGACTGTTGAGATTCTAACTCGTCATAATAATAGATGTTGAATTTTCTCCAGTGTTTTGTCTTAACATTTAGAATGACAGGTATACATATTTTTCTCAATTCCTTAGACTAATTACTATGACTCATTATTGACAGATTCCTTAACATCAAATCATACTTGATTTTCTGGATGAAACTCAGATCATTTTAATGTATTAGTTTTGAAACATATGATTTTACTTATTCATATTTTATTTGAGATAGTTGCAACAATATTGGTAATTGAGATTAGACTTTTTCATAGAATATTTATCAAAATTTTCATAAAGTTATAATAGCCTCATAAAAATAATTTTACAGTTTTCTATTTTTCTCTTTGCTCTTGGCCTTTTTAAAAACATTGAATTTATCTCTTCTTTAAAAGTTTGATCAAACTAACTCTGAAAATTCTAAGGCCTGATATTTGTTTTAGAGAAACTGATATAAAACTATACTTGTATTTCAGTGTCTTTGGTTATATTTTGCTTGCTTGTTTGTCTTGTTGTTTAGGTTCCTGTTAAAGATTAGATCATATGGTATTTGTCTTTCATCGCCTGGCTTATTTCACTCAGCATAATGCTTTCCAGTTCCATCCATGCTGTTGGAAAAGGTAGGAGCTCCTTCTTTCTTTCTGCTGCATAGAATTCCATTGTGTAAATGTACCATACTTTTTTGAACCATTCACTTACTGATGGGCACCTAGGTTGCTTCCAACTCTTGGCTATTATAAATTGTGCTGCTATGAACACTGACAGGAACCAGAGAGGAGAGGGGAGGAAATTAAGGAATGTGTTTCCCTGCCTTGAGATCATTCAGGTTTTGTTCAGGTTTTGTTTTCCAGACCCCTTCTCCCATGTTCAGATGTTTGCTTTCATCATTACAGTCATTTCTGGGCTTTATTCCCCTGGGTTCCTCAGACCTTGAGATGTGAACCTACCCTGTCCTACATAGGGTGTTTTAACTGTTCAGTGTGGCTTTTTCTTATGCCCTCCAAATTAAGTGCAGTCCTTATAGGATAGAGTATTTTCTGAATATTTTTTGAAAACCAAAGCACTATTTGAACTTTTTATATAAAGTAGTTAATGCTTTTCTTTTACTGTTCATCCTTACTTGCAAATTAGGGCTCAGGAGAAAGCTCAGATTTGCCTAATGTGCTTGGATTCAATCAAGTTTCTACTTGAAGTTGAATTTTTTCATAATTTTGGGGTTTATTATTTATTCATTCATTCATTCATTTTTGGCAATTTTAGAATTCTATAGCTCCATGAGGTGATGGATATCCTTTATTTCCCCATTTCCATTGAAGATATTATCTGTGGAATTTTTCTTTCACTAGTCCAGTTGATCTCTTTGGTTTTTACCAGGAGTTTGGGGAGATTCCAAAATTATGTTGCCATGGTGATCCCACCACCCACAAAAAATGGTTTTGGTTTTATAATCTTTGGACAGTTGTAGTTGCAAAAAATAAGACTACCTTTTCCCACACAATAGAGAGAGTTTCTGGGTTCTGTTTGATGCAATAATTTTTAACTATACCTCTCATTTTCTTTAAGTTGTTCGATACCATTAAGAAAAGTGTGCCATAGTCATCACATTTTTTTCATGACTTTCTACTGTTTGATGTACAGAGTCTTGTTCCTTAATAGCTGGTTATTAATAGCTGGTTCCTTAATAGCTCCTTGTCTCCAACCAAGTGAAAATTCTCTCCAACTCCCGATGATCTGTTGTTATAATTCCACTGGTAGCAATTTGGGAATCAGTGAAGTTTCTGTATTTGAAAGCAGATGAAAGCAACCCAGTTGCAAGCAAGATTTGTTTTATTAAAAAGATAGTGAGAAAGCCACTTAAAAGACTAATAAAATAGGCCTGGAAACTGTGTATCCAGGAGCTTTGCCCACAACCATGCAGATTTGTTCAGTGAAGATGGTTCTGCCAATGCACCTGGGGAGAGTTACCGTAGCCATGTCCTGCTGATATCACTCACACTGGCACTAGAAGCTGCTTCTGGAACAATGTCATTGGTGCCTTTGAAAACTGATTGTATATAGAAGCAGCAATGCTATTTGTTGCCTGAATGGCTCTTCTTGGTCCTCTGATTCCATTTCTGGGCTGGGCCATCTCATTGGGAAGCCTACAATATATTCTCATTTTCTAGTTGTAAGAGTAAAAAAACAATTTACAATCTTATATTTTCAGCCCTTTAGTGGTAGACAGTTACTGTTTTCTAAGTTAGGACTTCTCTCAACAAAGGCAGTGTATTCACTGGTTGAGCAGAGGAGAATGAAGAATGCCTCTACAAGCTGCACACTAATTTGCCTCCCTATATGGTAATTCATTAAAAGAAGCATGGGCTCTATATCAGCACTATGCATAGAATGGCTTTGAAAGAAAACTATGTTTCTATGTGTGTATATATGTATGTATGTGTGTATACACACTTATTTATTGGATTTTATGTTTAAAAATGTTAAAGACAAAAGAAGATTATAAATAAACAAATTTTAAATTATTTTGGAATATGAAAATAACAACTCAAAAGTATTTTAAAAACCAAATTTACTTTAAGAAACCAAATTTAAATGCATAAGATTTAACTATAACCCAAATGCAATTATTCATATTTTTATTTTACATGTAGTGAGCACTACAAATAATTTTTAAAAACACAAAACTTAAAATGGTGTGTCTTGGAAATGCAAAAAATATTAGCAGTCAAGTATAGTTATAGTAACAAATTTGGGCTCAAAATAAAATGGGGAAGTGTTTGTGTGGTTGTGAGTGTATAGCCAGCAGTTGATTTCAGCAGCACAATTTTTCCACAGCCTCTCCTACTGTTGCCTTGCCTCGTTTTGTGCTCCGGGACACATGCTGTCACCTAAACCAGAGGAACCATAGTTGACCCCTTTTGCCACTGCCCCGATGCCTCATTCTTACTCTCCTGCTGACTCACGAGATCATAGAAAAAAGGGCCCATCAAGGGTATCACTTCATATGCTAGTGTCATAAACTTATTATTGTTAAAAACTGTTTTCTTCACTCTTTCTTTCACCATGTTTCACTGCTGGTGGAAATTATGAAAGAAACTGCTCTCAGTCAGACCTCACTGAAGAGAAATGAACTGGGCTTAAGAAAATTATCGGACAAAAATCTTATAGCTTGTATTATATCTGAAGAGATCATTTATTCTCAATGAGTGAAGCAAGAGGCCCAATAACAGTTTAGAATTTACCAGATTTGGTTAGGCATGTGAATGGATGGCAGGTGGTGGGAGGCAGTACACACGTGCACACCTTTCCAACACCCAAAAAAGGACACTCGTCTTCGTAAAGGCTATCCTCAATAATGTCAGAGTACCATGGGCGATACATCCCAGATTTAATGTGTGTTAGATAATGGTGTTTTTCATTTACATTTTATCTTCCAGTTGTAAATTGTGTATTTATATTATAAAACTCTCAATAGGTGATGGAAAAATGCATCATAATAACTTCAAAGTATTCATTATGGAGGAAATGTATCTGCAGTATGCATTGCCCTTCATTGTGCCTTGCAGTTCATTTCTGACTTTGGAGTGGAAACACTATCTGTTCCAGTAATTAAATAAGATAATGCAACCTTAGCTTATAATAAAATATATTTATTAATTATTATTTTTATGTGTATGTTCCTGGTAATAGACTCATGTGCTTAAACTCAAATACATATAACTTTATAAATGAAATATATTTTATGACTTCACAAATCATTAACTTTTAAATTTAATTTATATTATTTCTAAGAGCACTTCGTTAAATTCAAAAAGGGATTAGTGACTAAAATGAACTATCTTACTTACTAGAATCTAAGAAACTTCTTCATTGTGGCATGGATGTATATGATCAATACTGATGTCAAACACCATCTCATTGGCTGCTTTTCATTAAATCATTTCACTTTTTGTGAATTTTCAGTCATCCCTAAGTCATAAAACCAACAGAGCATATCAGCTTGGATATTTTACTATCCACTATGAATATAGCTACCTGGTATTTCTGTAAGCATATACATGGAGAGGCATGTAAATATGCAATCCCAAATCACCAGGTTGAAAAATAATCTCTTCTCACTCTTCTTAATAGCTACAGAGAAATCCTGGTTGCAGGCAAGTGTGAAAGACAATATTTCACTGTTATGATATAATCAGATGACTCTACTGAATGATGATAAAATATAGTCCTACATAATATCTTTATATGTAGACATTCACAAAAAGCATCTTTTTTTCTATAATATTTTACCTGTTGGTGTTCCTACTGACAGAACAGCAAGAAAGCTGTGTGAAGGATATCTCAAATCCTCTTTAGTATGCCAATTTTATTTCCTAACATAGGCTAGCATGCTGTACTTTACTCCTTTTCAAATGGCAGACTGACAGAGTAAAAATGAACACCTCAGTTATTTTCAGATCTTTGTTTACAGTGAATCCCTTGAAAAAGGTAAAATAGAGGGCAGTGGCAGGTTTTCATTTTTACCTTATAGTGTTTCCAGTTAATGACACATACAGCTAAGAGACTGCCAAGAAATCATCTATGCTCTTTGGACCCAAGTCACCTAAGCCTTTTTATCAAATTAATGCATCAGGCAATGAAAGTATCTTAACAAGAGTGAAAGATTAGCAAGAGCAGATCTAACCACAGGGCCAGCTTTACAAGCAGGAGACACATGCAGTTACACGGGGCTGTATATATTATATTTCATTGCACTTTAAAGACTAGGTAGCCAGTCCTGTTCAACCACTTGATGGAAGTATCACTTATTCCATTCCTGCTCTTCATTTTCCTCTTGAGCTTTCCTTCATCCCAACGACTTTGAATCTCTCCTTTGGGCTAGAACATAGGAAGGAAAGTGTACCTCTGTTTTCTTTATAAACTCATGCCTGGCACATACCTAGTGTTTATGAAATTCTTCCTTAATCAAATATAATTGACTTGTAATGTTTAGAAGGCATTAATTAGAAATGATAATTGGCCTTTTAGAGGTTTATTTTGGGTTCCTTGAATTATGTTAATAAAATTTATATAAAATATGCACATTTAATGAATAGAGAGCAATGGGTATTTTTAAATAGTACATGGTAAAATGACCAATATTATTCCTGTTTTTGAAAGTATTTAAACAAATACATTTTTTATTTTAAAAATAAAAATTTTAAGTAAATATATATTACTTACCCTATGTGGAGACTAAGAACATGTGTATGTGTTCTTTTGTAGAACTCAGAATTTGAGAAAATCATCCCTAATAGAAATTGTTTGATTCTTTCCTGTGAATTAAAATAAGACAAGCAAATATTCATAATCCTTACAATAATCCCATTGCAACTGCCTGCTTTCCTGTATTCTTTGAATCACAAATCCTAATGAAACTCCTTCAGCACATTTCTTTATAAATAAGTACCTTAATATTCACATCAAAAAATTTTTAAAAATTGAAGCAATTTTATATTTGACTTTCTTGTTCTTTACTAGTTTTTGCAATATATTACAGAAGAGTTGATCAACTCATTTGAAGATTAGTTCACCCAACAAATGGGAATTTAGGTCAAATGAGCTAGGTGATCAATAGTATTTTCTCACCTTTATTGAGGTACAATTGACAAATGGAGCTGTAGTATATTTAAAGCATACATCATGATGGTTTGATACCTGCATACCTTGTTAAAAGATACCTCCCAGCTAGTTGATTAAAACATTCATCATCTCACGTATTTATTTTGTTGTTGTTGAGAAATTTCTACCCCCATAGCAAACTTCAGTTATACAGCACAGTGTTATCCACTGTAGTGACCACATTATACAATAGATACTAGCATCTTTTTCATCTCATAGCTGAAAATTTGTATGCTTTCATCAGCCTTTCTCTATTTATCCAACCTCCAGCCCCTGGGAACCCCTTTTCTACTTTCTGTTTCTATGAGTTTTACTTAAAATATTTACATATTCTACATACAAACTATACCATGCAACTTTCTGTCTCACTTTTTTCACTTATCATAATGCCTGAAAGGCGCATCTATATCATTGAAAATGACAGCATTTCCTCCTTTCTAGTGGCTGATGAATGTCCCATTGCCTCCGTACACTACATCTTTATTCATTCATCTGCAAATGGATACTTGGTTGTTTCCAAATCTTGGCTATTGTAAACAATGCAGCATAGGTCATAGAAATACAGATATCTTTTTGAGATTATAATTTCATTTTTAGATGTATACCCAGAAGCAAGACTACTAAATCATATGATAGTCCATTATGAATGTTTCAAAACTCTCATACTGTTTCTCATAGTGCCTGTACCAGTTTGCATTCCCACCATCAATATATGAAGGGTCATCTTACTCCACCTTCTTGTCAGCATTCCCCTCTGTCTCTTTGATAATAGCTGATTATAACCATTTTAACATATTTGAAGTGATCTCATTACAGTTTTAATTTGCATTTTTTCTGATGATTAATAATGTTGAGCATTTTATGCCCATTATAGTGTGCCTGCCTTCTTTAAAAGTATAGAGTCAGGTCCTCTGTTGATTTTTTAATTGGATTGTTTGCATCTTTGTTTTTGCTATTGGCTTGCGTGAGTGCTATATATTTGGGCTATTAACCTTTTATCAGATATATAATTTGTAAATATTTTCTCCTATTATGTAGGTTGCTTTTTCATTTTGTTGATAGTTTCCTTCGCTGAACAGATGCTTCTGAATTTGATATAGTCCAATTTGTTCATTTTTATTTTGATATGTTGTTTTTGCTTTTGAGGTCAACTAAAAAATAAAAAACATTGCCAAGACTGATTTCAAGGTGTTTACCTTTATGTTTTCCTCTAGAATTTTTATAATTTCAGGTTTAATACATAGGGTCATTATTTTCTGACATTTGTATCACATTTATTTCAAAGTGAAAATATGATATATTACGGGATTATAAAAAATCTCACAATAAAATGAAACATATTTCAGTATTATGTAATAAAATTTGACAAAATAAACTGAAGAAAAATGAGGAGGAAAGGGAAAAAAGAAAAGAAAAGAAAGAAAGAAAGAAGGAAGGAAGGAAGGAAGGAAGGAGATCAAGACTGAAATCACCACCAATCATTATGCACACAAGTCAGAATATCATTAAAATATTTATTTTCTACATTTTAATTATTAATTTTACTTTTGTTTAAGAGTATTCTTCTAAAGTTGGTCATTATTTAATAATGTTATAAAACATCTTTTCTGAATGTTCCTGTAAATAAGCTGATTTATAGAAAATCATGATCTTGAGGCAAACTGCATGTATATTCTTTAATTATAATTTATTGAATTAAAAGTTTTTACTATGAGCATTAATTTTAATGTGAAATACACATATATAATGTTATTATAATGTTATTATTTGCATACTTCTATAAAAATATTCATTTCTAAGGATTTTGAACATATCACTTTAATTAAATAAGGAATATTTAACTGATCTCAGGCATAATTATGTTTTTTTGAGGAGTCACCTATAACAATTCCAGTTTAAAAAGTAATGGACAAATCATCTGTTTATGTCTTCTCTCATTCCAGATGACTCTCTGATCCAAATGGGTCATAAGATTCTCTCTGGGTTCGAGAATTTATAGAGAGAACAGTTTGGTTCTTGAGAAAATATAAAAATCACTATGATTAGGAAATAGATCTCCCTATACCCATGAAAAAAGAAAGGTAATAGGAAAGGAAAATTATCATAGACTGACTTAATCATGCTGCATGCACAACCCTCAGAGAAAAAAAATGCAGATGAATTCGGAATAACACTATACACATGAATTTCTGCATTCAGAGAAGAATCCATTGCCAGAAGTATTATCCTAAGAAGTCTACGTAGAATTTAGATACCCAAATATATTTCTACTTATAATTCATGAGTTAAATATTAGGAAAAATGAATCACATTATTAAAATCTCCTAAAATTCCTGAAACTAAAAAGAACTTCATTCCCCTTGACTATAAGAAATGCAACTTTCTAATTTGAGTTACTGCTGAAGCTCAATTTAAGTGACCTCATTTATTCTGCCTGAATAACAAAGATATGTTACAGTAAAAGCAATACTTGTATGTATATACATACATCTGCATATATACATATATTTAGTTTTTTCTTTTTTAAAAAAATTTTATTTAACTCTTGTTCAAGTACAATTTTCTTTCTTGTATTCCCAGCCCTGGCCCCCCCAGTGCTCCTCACCTCCCTCCCATCTCCGCCCCCCACCTTAGTTATTGTCCATGTGTCCTTTA